>NC_135715.1:134274758-135527674 GCF_964656455.1 Halichoerus grypus
GAAGCAGGCTCCCCACCAAGCAGGGAGCCCGATGCGGGGCTCGATCTTAGGACCCTGGGATCATGACCTGAGCCAAAGGCAGATGCTTAACGACTGAGCCACCCAGGCGCCCAAACTTGTGGAGGATTAATGAGCACATTAAAGTAGCACCTCAAGGAGCCTAGCACCTGGCAATCACAATTTAACACCCACAGCCTGCAAATACTAGTGGGTTAGGGAAAATAAAGGTGCAGTTTTCCCCCCCCGTCCAGATCCTACCCACAGACCCTGACCTAGTTCCAAGCCGTCCTGGCGCAGATTAGCAAACTGCAGCCCAGTTTTGGGCCCCTGTAAATTGTCTGATTGTATGGCAAGCTGGTAGCAGATTGAAGCCCCAGAGCAATGCCTACTTCCTCATTCCAACTGCTTCCTGTTCACTAGGATCTCAAGGATCTAGTCTTGGAGGCAACATATAAATGACAGAGGCCAAGCTAAGTTATTTTTGGAACAAAAATAAAATTTGGACTTATGCCATTTGGTTTTCTCTTTAAAAAGAACTTCTGGGGCGCCTGGGTGGCTCAGTCATTAGGCGTCTGCCTTCAGCTCAGGTCATGATCCCAGCGTCCTGGGATCGAGCCCCGCATCGGGCTCCCTGCTCCGCGGGAGGCCTGCTTCTCCCTCTCGCACTCCAGCTGCTTGTGTTCCCTTTCTCGCTGTGTCTCTCTCTGTCAAATAAATAAATAAAATCTTTAAAAAAAAAAAAAAGAAAAAACTTCTAAGAGGGGCGCCTGGGTGGCTCAGTGGGTTGAGCGTCTGACTTGGTTTTGGCTCAGGTCATGATCTCAAGGTTGTGGGATCCAGAGCCCCCAGTTGAGCCCTGAGTCTGGCTCCACAGTCAGCGGGGAGTCTGCTTGGGATTTTCTCTCTCCCTCTCCCTCTGCCCTCCCCATCCTCCCCCTCCCCCGGGGTTGCTCTCTCTCTCTCTCTCTCTCAAATGGATGAATAAATCTTTTTTTTTTTTTTTTTAAAGAACTTCTAACAGAAATTATAATCTCTTCCCGAGATCCAGTGAGGTCAGTTTAAGCTGTTTGCAGATAAAAGTTATTTAGCCAAATATTTGATCAAGTAAGAGAGTCTCTGTGTTCTACTTTCAGAGTTCTTTTTTGGAAATGCATGATTCCTTCAAACTTCAATAAGATCTTGAGATCCATGAGTCAAAATTCTAGAAATATATTTCTGAGAACTTCTGTCTGTGAACTCCTTTAAAAAAATTGGATAGCTTAACTCCTGTTATTTCAGTGCCAAACAAGGAAGCATCCAATAAAGTTCTCCAAAGGTAAAATGATGTCTGACTACTCATTAATAATAATATAACCCAATTTTTAACATACTTTGATGTCCCACCTAAATAGTCCGATGCATTTATAAAATCTGGTTGAGATGGAAGAAAATCGTTCTAGAACATTCCTTCCCTTGCAAATTCTCTGACTTGATCTTAGGCTCTCCAATCTAACCCTCTAGTCAGGCAGTCCACGAATGTGTTCTTCAATGCCTTTTCTTTGTCAGCAGTTGTCCAAGGCTGTAGTAACTGTATTTTCTTCTTTTCCATATTCTTGATGCTCTGGCATCTGGGGCCCTGTGGACCTGGGGACTGCCCCTCTCAGGAGATAACAGTTTGCCTGCCAGCACACCTCTGATATGTAGAGGTCACACCACTTCAGAGTCCATTCCCCTACCCAGCTTTTATCAAATTCTAGTACTTCCTGGCACCATCCCCTGCCCTAAACAATCCAGGGCCAGGGATGGGACAACTGGGGACCTCCCCTATCAACCAGAATCCACGGAAAGTATTCAGACTATCCAATCCTGAGTCTGTTCCACTTGCTTACCTTGCCTCGCCCATTCCTTCCCTCAAAAACCGCAATAAAGTCTCCAGGCTGCAGTTCCCCTATCCGCCTGCTCATCTGGTTTTGGTGCTTCCCCGGGGGCGCGGTGTGGCCCTGTGGGGCATGCCGTACTTCCAGTGCCTCCTGTTCCCAGGGGACTATGAATATAAAAAAGTAACTTCTTCCTAAATGGCAGTCCTTTTTGTGTGTCTGTGTGTCAAACGCACCCATTCACAACAAAGCTCAGCACAGTTTTAGAACACAGACCCTAAAAGAGCAACAGTAAATAAGGTAGACCAAATCCTCACCTCGAAGTTTATATTTTAATCTAGGGTTTCCAAGTTTGTGTGGGGAGGAGGGCTATAAAGTAAATTGAGCCTGGGTATGACCAGGCCCCATTCTTTTCTTCTTCAACTGGTTATTTCGTGCTAATCTATGGAGTAAAGGTGGCCGATGAGATTTGGGGAATCAGAGAATTGAATCCTATTTCTCTTCTGCCTGGACAAAGGCCAGATTCTGCCCGGATGAGGCTCCACCTACTAAAGTCTGGGCTGAGGAGGTAGGGCCAGAGTAGGATCATTGTAATTTTATTTTGCCAGATGATTAGGAGAAGGCAAGATGATTAGAAAGAGTTACTAATCCCTTTTCCAAGGGCTTCCTGCCTCACCAAACTCCCAAAACTCTCATGGGATGATGATGGAAGCAATTTTAAAAATTAAATGAAGGGTCAGTTAGATCTTACAGAGCAGTATAGAGTGGGCGAACAAAAGTACTGCCTTGATCTGACCAACGCCCCTCCCAACCCTCCAGGGGGAAGAGGCCCTTATTGAGTTAGGCCTTTTGATTGGGCACCTCTTAAGGTGCTTTCCTCACTTCCTCTGTTCTCCCCAGACATCTTCCTCTTCTTGTGTCGGCTTCCCAGGCTGGGGTATCATTCTGTTCCCTCAGGAAAAGAGCTACCTTCTACCTCTCCCCAAACTGGGGTTCTTGAAATGAAGTCTGTCTTTACTTCAGCTCTGCCCTCTTGGGGCAGGTAGATTCTGAGAGCTTCTTGAGCTAGAGAGATAATAGAGGCCGATTCCTCCACCAGTCTCCCTACAGCCAGAGCTGGAGCTAATCTCCTCACCAGTTCCCTTAGAGGAGAAACATCTCAGCAAAGCAGACATTCGTTTTTTTCCACAAAGACAACACAGTCTAGCCTCACATGGGGAAGTATATTCCTCTCATTAACATGGGTTTTTGTTCTTTTCAAAGTCATAATCCTTGCTTTATTTCTCTAAGGAGCCTTTGACCACTGCCTGAGCTTGGTTTACATCATGGGTCAGGGTATCAGCTGTGAGTCACTGAGACAGCTTTCTGATCCCCAAATCTCTTGTCTAATAGAAGGGAGAACAGGAAGATGTTTGAGCTCATTCCTCCTGCTTGTGGTTTTTTTCTTGTTTCATATATTCCTCCTTTCATAATATGTCCTAAGAAGGCATAGACAATTAGGTGGAGCTAGGGGAACAGTAGTATTGGGTGAGATAAGTTTTCTACTTGTCTGTCAGGGTCCTGGAGGAAACAGCTGGTTTGCTTCAAACCAGCTGTTTGAAGATAATGTAATAAAGGGAGTATTTACAGAGGTGCAAACAGACTTAAGAAAACCCAACAAGGAACGGTGAAGACAAGGGACAAGCAACACGTGGGCCTGTATAAACAAGTGGGCATGGTGTTACCTGACCCTGGGAGAGTCACAGCTGTGGAAGAGGGCTCACTCAAACATTGTTGTGGCAAAGGAATGCAACCACTGCAAAAACCATGGCCTGGGAAGGAGGCAGGGAGAGATAAAAAGGTTGACCTCTCTTTCTTCCTGCCCTCTAATCTCCTTCTTCAGCACGTTGGCCAAAGCCCATTGGAAGCCAATGGGCAAGGAGCCTGCCAGGGCAGAAGGCAAGACAAAGGATAGAGAATGGAGGGACAAACAGAGTAACCAACACACAGTCAGTATTTGAAAATTTAAATAATGGTCCACTTATCTCACAAAGCAAACCACTAGGCACAACTTACACTTTACATTAGAATAGCGGACTAATGTATGCACCAAAAGAAATGCAACAATACCTCATGGAAGTTCAATAGATAAATGGCATTTAGGACACCTCGTTCCTAATCTCATGGTGAGTGGGGATTGGATTTTCTTTCCCTGTCCCTTCAGGTCCTATCTCCTTACTCTGCATTCTGTGTCTGCCAGGGACAAAACAAAACAAATCTATGCCAACATGTGCATGCTTGAAGCATCACAGGTTTTTAGGAAGGCTATCCTCTGGTGTTCATTGCCCCACCCCACCCCCCATTTTCCCCCACAAACATCAGGAATCCCTTTGATAGCATTGCTGACAGATTATCTAGTCTGACTTTGGTGACAAATTGTTTACCATCTCCCAAAGGAAACTTCTAGTATTGAACAACTCTTGTTTAAAAAAGTTGTTAAAACTAAGCCACAACAATATTTATTAAAAATGTTCCTCTTTCAAGTGACAAGTTTTATCAGTTAGGTCCTTAAAGGATGTTAAGAAACAAATGGAGACCAGGCTTGAAAATTACCTGAGCAGACAAAACCAGTTTAGTCATACAAGCAAAGCTTAATTTAGCTCATTTTGTAAGATTAATTTGACAAAGGTCATTTCTGGCTTATGCCTCTGGAAACCATAACCAAAACTTGGACTGTTTCTCAGGATTGATAGGAAATAACCACTAATCAATTCCCTTTTATGAAAATCTAATATTAAAACCAATCACTATGAGGGGCGCCTGGGTGGCTCAGTAGTTAAGTGTCTGCCTTTGTCTCAGATCATGATCCCAGCATCCTGGGATCGAGCCCCACGTCAGGCTTCTTGCTCGGCTCCCTCTCCCTGCCTCTCCCCCTGCTTGTGCTCTCTCTCTCTGTCAGATAAATAAATTTAAAAATCTTAAAAAAAAAAAATCACTGTGCAAAATGAATAGTCACTGCTTTCTCACCACATAAGCTGCTTTATAACAATATACCTGTACCCTTGAACCTCATTCCATGTTTTGGTTTGAATGCTCCTGGTTTGCAAACTGTCTTTTTGCTGTGTGCACAATAAATAAACTTTTACTAATGACTACTTCCATGATTCACTGGTTTTCTATTCTTTCTGAACTTTTTACAAGAACAACTTAAAAGTTGAAATCCTCTCAGTTTAGCTTGTTAAATTCAAGATAATTCAACACCATCTGTACCATTTGGCCATGTTTTCATTCTCCTGAGATGTTTTGTTAAATGGAATCTGGAATCCCAGAGATTCTTATTTGCTGCTTCTGTGGAGCTAAATAAACTCAGGAGTGGAGGACAGGTATTAAGGAGGTGAAGAAGTTAACTGGGGACAAGGAATAGCTACTTTAAGGGAGAAGAATAGGGACACAATGACATTGTTAAAGAATTACTAGTTGAAGATCACAAAGGAGGAGAAACAGTAGAAAATTAAACAGGGTAAATTTGCAGCACTCAGGAACCAAAAAAGTAAAAAAGTAAAACTGGAAGATTCGGTTATAGTTTCTGTTCATTCCTACGGGTTTACTTGTACCCTTTTCCACCCTGCTCTATGTCCTGGAAGGCTGAGCTATATAGACTACATCAACTACCCTCTGGCTTCTGATAAGCGTCAGCCATCTGGGACCCTGCACAGGAGATTGGAGGGAAAGAGAGTAAGACAGGAATATTCATCCTGCCTCTCATTCTTCCTCCCTGTGAGGTCGCTGCAGTCTGGCTGCAGCCCCAACTCAAGGCCAGAACCTCAGTCAGACTGCCCTCTTTACACAGTTCTCTCTCTCCAGATTCCAGTAACCCTCTTCCCTTCAGGCCTGGGCACTGCCAAACCCTTGTGGTTTCCTACACCCTGCCCACAACTTTGCAAATAGTCCTGTTCATTATTAAATTGCCCAATTGGAATGTGCCATCTATTTCTGGCCAGGACCCTTAACACTCAGTCCGATTCATTTGAGTAACTACTATATGCCAAGGAAGAATAAAATGATAAATCAGTTAATACTCTCAAGGGGGCAGTCTGGGGAGTGGAGACAGCCACAGGAACAGAAGATTATATCACAGCTTGATAAAAATGAAGCAGAGAGGCATTGGATGGGGAGGTGGGTGAGTGGAGGCATAAAACAGAGGCAAGGGCAGATTCAGAGATGATGTCTTGGTGGAGATGGGGTCAGGAAAATTCAGAGGCAAGGATGTGAGTAGAGGGGTCAGGAGCTAGGTGAGAAGTTTACAGCCATGAAAATCAGGGCCTGTCAGGGTGTGAAAGGATGAGAGTGGAGGGTGAGGCTCGGCCAGACCATAGAAAGCCTTGTACTGCGGGGAGGGGTCCTTCTTTTCCATGTGCTTATTCTCCCTCTCCTTCTCTCTCCGCCAAGGGAAAAATAATGACACAGATGAAGTCTGCAGCTTCCTACTCTTAACCCTTAATCCTGCCCTACTATCAGGGCTTGACACCTACTTCCTTGGCTTAAAACCGGTATTTTCTGTTCAGAATCACTTCCATACACCACCTGCACATCCGAAGGTCTTTCAAAATGGCAACAAGACAATATGGTGCGCCGGTCCTTGGAGATGAGCTACAGGAGAGGGCTAGAAGTGAACGTTCCCAAACGCATTCTAGATGCCCTAACAGCCAGAGCCACGTTTTCTTTAACAGCAACAGACAACAGTCTAATGGAGAAGGGTAACAGTAATGCTGGAAAGAGGGCAGAGAGTGAAGCTTCACTTCACCAAAGTGGGGCTTTGGTCCAAATTAGTTTGTGTAGGTGGGCACTTTTAAAATCCATTATTTAGGGGCGCCTGGGTGGCTCAGTTGGTTAGGCGACTGCCTTCGGCTCAGGTCATGATCCTGGAGTCCCGGGATGGAGTCCGCATTGGGCTCCCTGCTCAGCGGGGAGCCTGCTTCTCCCTCTGACCCTCCCCCCTCTCATGTACTCTCTCTCTCTCTCATTCTAGCTCCCTCACATAAATAAATAAATAAATCTTTTTAAAAAATCCATTATTTATCACACTATATAGGCAAATCTGGGGTCCAGGAGATGTCTGTCTTTCCTCTCTAAAGCACAAACTGCAAGGAGTTTCCTTGCCGGGTAGGGCCTCTTTGGCACCTTCCTGGCAGGGATTGAAGACTGCCAATCCTCAGGGTTGGGACTCAGGAGGCTCCGTTAATCAAAATCAACACACAATCCCGTCCTCTGCCTTCATTATCCCACAAATAAGTAAAGACACGGGTGGAGTTCAAAGCAAGCGGTGGGTATGGAATCCAACTCTCGTTCTGAACAACAAACTGGATCGGTTACCGGATGCCGGGCCAGGGGGCGGCCCCGAGCTTCCAGCCGACTGGCGAGGAAGCCCCTCCTCCCGGGCGGAGGCAGCTCCCAGGAGTCGAAGCCCGCGTCCCGCCCCGGAGCCAGAGCCCTGAGGCCGCCGCCGCCGCCTGGCAGAGTTCGTGGGGCTGTCGCGGCGCGGAGTATGGGGCTCTGATGGCCATGAACGGCTACAAGGGCTTTCTGGGGCTGCTGGTGTCGGCGCTGCTCGTCGGCTTCCTGTCCGTGATCTTCACCCTCATCTGGGTCCTCCACTACCGGGAGGGACTCGGCTGGGATGGGACCACGCTCGAGTTTAACTGGCACCCGGTGCTCATGGTCACTGGCTTCGTCTTCATCCAGGGCATCGGTACTGGGCACCTCCTGGGAGGCAGCGGGGAGGGACGCGCCGGCCGGGGACCCGGACTGATCGCTCTCAGCCGAGTGGGGCCGACGTGGGCGAGCGAGGGGACGAGAGGGGCGCGCGAGGCGCGCGGGGCGGGGAGCCCAGACGGCGGAGCGCGGCGGCGGGACGGAGTCGGGGGCCGCGGGCGCGCAGACCCGTGACTCGGCCGACGTGGGCTAGCGGGCAGTGGCGGCCTTGGGGCGGCGCGCTGGGCCGGGGGATCGCCGCCAGACGCCTCGGGGCGGCGGCGGGGGGAGCGGCGAGCACCGCTGCAGCCGGGCGGGTGGCCCGCTACGCCGGCCCCACTTGGTTAACTCTTTGCTGCGAGTGGCCGGGGCGCACTTGAGGCACTCCGGACACCAGAAGCCGGAACGGAGGAGGAAGGCTGCAGTGCAGTGCGTCCCTAGCCCCTTAGCCCCGAAAATCGCCCCCTGTGGACGGAGCCTGCGCAATCACTGGCGCAGAGAGGCTCTTTAGGCGAGGCCTTTCTCTGAACTTTCTTCAGAGCTGCAGATTAGGAGAGAAAGGCAACGGGGAAAACGGTGGGGCGAGAATTTGTTCCTGTCCCAGCCTCAGTCCTGAGTGAAGGGGCCGCTCAGCCGGTGGCCAGGGTGAGTAAAGCATCAGCTCTTGTTTCACTCCTCCTAGAGCGTTCAGTTCAGTCCAGCCTCCAGGACTCAAAAGGGTGTTAGGCTTCCCTGCCTGGTCATTGGACAGACTTTAGCCCAACTTGTTTTTGTGGCTGGCGACCAGCGAAATTTCCCCGGCGGGCCTTCCTGTTGGGCGCTGGCCCCTGCGTCGGCCCGAGATGTCAGGTGGGGCCTGCGGCCCTCTGGCTCCCAGCAGAGCTTGTGCTTGAGACATCCCTGGGGTTTGCTGTGTCCACGTTTGGCCCGGACAAGCCAGCTCCGGGCCTGCACTCTCCGGGATGAGGCTGACCGGGAGGGAGGGTTCGGTTGATGGCAGATTTTGTTTTTGTTTTGGGATATAATCGACGTATAGCATTATATGTTTCATGTGTATAACATGTGTATTATATATATATATAGGATTTATAAATCGAAATGGTCACCACAGTAACTCTAATTAACATCCACCAGCTCACATAGCTACACATTTTTTTTCTTGTGATGAGAACTTTGGAGATGTACACTCTTAGCAATCTTTAAGTTCTACTTTATTAGCGACGGCTCAAATATACAGTATAATATTATTAATGTAGTCACCATGCTGTACCTTACATCCCCAGGAATTATTTTTTTACTGGAAGCTTGTACCTCTTGACCGTTTTCACACATTTTTGTCTGTGGGCCCCCTCCCCCCCAATCTATGGCAGGTTTGTTTTTTTTTTAAGATTTTATTTATTTATTTGACAGAGAGCACAAGTAGGCAGCGTGGCAGGCAGAGGGAGAGGGAGAAGCAGGCTCCCCGCTGAGCAGGGAGCCCGATGCGGGGCTCGATGCGGGGCTCGATGCGGGGCTCGATCCCAGGACTCTGGGATCATGACCCGAGCCGAAGGCAGACGCTTAATGACTGAGCCACCCAGGCGCCCCTATGGCAGTTTTTATTGTGGTTGTGTAGTGCTGCTAAGTGTCCAGTTTCCTTCCTCTGCTGTTGAGCTGGAGGAAGCTCTAGCTAGTGGCGCAAGCGCCATTTATTTGTAGCCACTTTTCAAAAAGTGAAGTCAAGGCCTGGCAGATAAAGTATTTAGAAGGCGGTAGAAAGCGGTGGGGGGGGAGGGGCTCAGAAAATAATGGAGAGAAGCATGAAGGCTTCAGAAAGAGGTCCCCACCGGCTGAAACCTCTAAGCCTTGTCTCTGAGCAGGTCGCCTTTTCTCCACCAATATCTGGCTCTCCAAAACAAACAAGGGAACAAAAGAGCTCCGGCCTCGTTCCCAAAGAAAAGATTTTTGTTTCCATGTAAAGCGTGTTTGGCAGCCTTCAGCAGGTGTGGCCAGCATCCTCCCACCCTGGGATACAGGGGCAGGCGTTGCTCGTGCTTAGTTCACCTGGGGTGCGATGGGCATGGGGGTGTGAGGGCCATCAGCCAGCCAAGTTATTTTGTTATGTAAGTCCCAGTTATTTTGCCACTGACCGAAAATGAGAAAAACATATTCAAGTTCCAAAGTCGCTGTCACCAGAAATGCTCTTTCCCTCGTGGTGGAGCCCTTAAGTGTGGCCAGAGCTGTCAACATCTTCTGTTTGCTCACAATAGTAGAAACAGTCTCTTCATCTCTCCCAACCAGCACTTCAGAGCCGCTCTTACTTTCCAGAGTCTTCTCATAATTGTGAGAGTAAGGGAAACACAGATGATATTAGTTGTTTCCTGACTGACTGACCAAAGAGGAGACAGTCACAAAACGGTCACTAACGTTTATTGAGTGCTTTCTGTATGCCCACTAAGTGCGTTCTTTCACAGGTATTTAAGAATAAACCAAGGCTATTATTGCTATAAACAATATACTTCCCCGTCCCCTTCCAGTGGACCTGAGCAGGAACTGTCTATCTACATGAGGACACCATCTGGTGGCCCTGAAACGGTGCCCTCACTACATCCCATCACCAGGGAGACAGGCAACAGATGATTATTGAAAATAAAATTTTAGTTGGAAACTATTTGGGAATGGTTCTATTTTCACATATGGACACAGCCTGACTGGAACTGGGGAGATCTTCTCTTTTTGGTTTCTTTTCACGGTCTTGAGAGGAGCTCTGAAAAACATCTCAGGCCATCTGGCCTGTTTTTTCATAATGTGACTCCTAAAAGTAAATGTGGTCCGGAAGATATTTGGAATAAAATAAACTAATAAAATCCTTATAACTTAAAAAAAAAAAAATAAATAAACCAAGGCACTGAGCAATTAAGTACCTTACCCATGGAAGTAGTATGTTTTCAGTGGCCTTGTTTTCAAGGTTCATTTCTCTGCCTTTATGGCAATATGCTTACTTTCCGCAAAATATCCTTAAGAGAAGCAAAAAGCTTCATCTAAAATACACCTTGAAATTCTTTATTCGTGTTAGAGTCCATTAGAGTTTTCCTAAAAGGATTTCTAGTTTCTCTAAACTTTGGGCTTTTCTTAATCTGTTCATACTCACTTTTGGGCAAAAACATGTAAATGGAGGGGCACCTGGGTGGTCAGCCCATTAAGCGTCCGACTCTTGATTACGGCTCAGGTTGTGATCTCAGGGTTGTAACATCAAGCCCCACGTAGGGGAGCCTGCTTAAGATTCTCCTCTTGGCTTATTCGTTAAGTGTCTGCCTTCCCCTCAGGTCATGATCTCAGGGTCCTGGGATCGAGCCCCGCATCGGGCTCCCTGCTCCGCGGGAAGCCTGCTTCTCCCTCTCCTACTCCGCCTGCTTGTGTTCCTTCTCTTGCTGTGTCTCTCTGTAAAATAAATAAATAAAATCTTAAAAAAAAAAAAAAAAAACACCAAAAACATGTAAATGAATATTTTGGAAATTTTCATCTGTTGCTTTTTATGCAAACCTTGTTTTCTTAAAGCTTAGTTATGGTATTTGTATTAGTTTTGGAATGTTTGTCCTGTCAACATTCTCCATCCTGTTTATTGTTTGGATTCCAGACTTGCAAAGCACTTTAATCAGATAATGCATTTAATTGACATAAACATAAGCTTTTTCCTACAGACAGGCACACGCATAGTAGTCCTGAGTTTTTACAAATCTCTGTGGGCCAGCACCTTCTCAGGTCCCGCAGCAGGAAGGCACCAGGAGGGAAGCACGCATTACAGACTAGCCATGTTAAAACGGGCTTTTTTACTGTGTGTAATTGTTTCAGGAAAGAAATTTTTAGGTTTTGCTGTTTCAGATCTCTAGTAATGAACAGGATGCAATTGAGTTTGTGATGCACAAATATTTAGAGATGAAGAAGGGAAGGCTAAATTAGTTATTACTCTAGGCATAAAATGCCTTACAAATACAATACACAAACAGTAAACAGTACTTAAAACCATTTGAGAACAAGTGGGAGTCTTGTGAAACACCTTTGAGCAGTAAGCTCTGGAGTAAGCCTAAAAATTACAAATTAAATGTCCGTGTGTGTATGGGGGCACACAGACACCTGCACACACAGTCCAGATAAATTTTGGGAAATACATGTATTCTAAAATGGAGCAGAGCACACGATAGGATATCTAAAACTGAAATAAAATTTTAAACGAGTGGAATATCTAGTAAACGTGAATGAGGAAGAGTTTCAAGGAGAACTTTAGAAGAGGCTTTGTGCTTTTCTGAAAGGAATGTTTCCCAAGAAGTAAGTTCACTGCCAGGAAATCAGAGAAAGAGCCCTTGAAAAAAAGGCTACAGAAAAGATTGAAACAAATAAACCCCCTCAAAATGGCAGTTGACCTTTTAAAAGGTCCAGCAAGGTGGAATGTGTTATTTGGTAAAAGGTAGAAAATTCAAGTATATAAATTTGGTGAATAGAAGTCTCAGCAATTCTATACTCCTTCCTTTTCTACATGTAGAACTCTATTTACTGTATACACTGGAGGGAGAGAAATTGAATCGTCTAATGATCTCAAGTTGGCTTTGTGAGAGAATATAACTACATTTCAGTAACATTTAAAAGACTAAGAAAAAGAAATTGAGTGGTTCTTAAAAGGCAGTTGGCATATCCTATTAATGCATCTAAAAGTGACCACATTCCAAGTCCACTTAAGTGTATTTGAAAAGGCTCTTGGGGTAGAGCATGGCAAAGAAGACAGTGGAGAAAGTGCCCCAGATACCTACTCCAAAACCAGCCGTGGGGGCACCACTGATAATAAAACCTACCAATTTTAAGGAAAGGAAGGTTTTCACAAAGCATAAGGACCCAATTCAAGGCAACCCAAGACACATTTTTTGTTATAAATAAATGCACGCAGATCTCTTTGTAATGTAACTAATAAAAATATTTTAGAAATTATTATTTTGCTCACTGTTGTATATCTGGCACCTAAAAAAACACCTGGAACTAGCAGATGGTAGGCGAATAAATCGTTATTGAATGAAGGAGTGATTAGTTCTGTACCATCATTAAATTGTTAGTAACAAAATGCACTTTTACTCATCTGTGATGATAATGATAGCATCTAAAGTAAAAGTGCCCTCCCTTCCCCCTCAGTGATTATCCTGTTTAGCCAGTTTGGCAGCACTGATTTATTAGGGAAGAATGGGCATCATATTATATTGGAAATGCATCTTTACTCTAAAGGCCTCAGGCACATTCGAATGTTGCTGCCCAAGTACGAACTGTGCCTTCTCTTGCTTACATAAAGATATCAATTCTCCCTTTTTCCTTCTGCATCATTCACTTTCTCCCCACCGTTGGCTTATTTCCAACATGTTGTAATTTCTGTCGTCTTAAAACCAACCACACTCTTAACGTCCCCCCTTCAGCTACTGTTTCAGTTCTCTGCTTGCCTTACCACAGAACTTTTTGGAAATTTTTGTCAACACCTGAAGTATTGACAAAAAAGTATCTCCAATTCCTCTCCCTCATTCTCTCTTGAACCCCCTCCAGTCAGGCTTTCACTCCACTGCTCCACCAAAATTGCTCTTTTTTTTTTATTAATTTTTTAAAAGATTTTATTATTTATTCGTCAGAAAGATAGAGAGAGAGCACAAGCAGGGTGAGCAGGAGAGGGAGAAGCAGGCTCCCCACTGAGCAGGGAGCCCCATGTCGGACTCGATTCCAGGACACTTTGATTGTGACCTGAGCCGAAGGCAGACGCTTAACCATCTGAGCCACCAGGCGTCCCCAGAATTGCTCTTACCATAGTTACCAGTGGCAAGCACGGAGCGAATTCCAGTGGTCTATTCTCAGCCCTCCATCTTGCCTGATCAGAAAGTAGCATTTGGTGTAACTGACCTCCCTGGGACACTTCCTTCACTTGGCTTCTAAGACACCCGGTGCTCTTGGCTCTACTCTCTTCACTGGCTGTGCCTTTCAGTGTCCTTTGCTGGTTCCTCTTCATCTCCCTGATCCTTTAAATTTACAGTGCCCAAAGCTCAGTCTTCTGACCACTTCTCCTTTCTTGAGGCACTCATACCCTTGGTGATCTCATCCAGTCTCGTGGCTTTAAACACTATCTATTTGCTGAATCTGATATTTATGTCTTTGGCGTGGACCTCTCCCCAGAACTCCAGACCCACATATCCATCTGTCTACTCAGACTCTCTGTTTGGATGTCAAATAGACATGTCCGAACCTCAACTCTCCATCTTCTTCACACCTCCAAAACCACTTGTCATACAGGTTCCCTGTCTCAGTAAATGGTAGTTTCATCCTTTTTGGACATTCATACAGTCATCCTGGATTCCTCTTTTCCTATCATACTTCTCATCCAATCCTTTAGAAAATTATATATACCCCAAACTCAAAATACAGTGTTATCCAGACTCTGACCATTGACTATTTTAGTTATTTATTCATTCATTGTCTGTCTTCTACTAGAATGTAAACTCCCTTCTCTGTTTTCTTCGCTGCTATATCCATGTGTGTAGAATGTTACCGAACATATAATCAGCATTCGATAAATATTAATGAAATGAAATTAATGAAAGTTTGGCCAGTCCTCTAAACCAGGGACCATACCGACAAGGATGGCTTATGAAGTAAATAGGAGAAGTGGTGTAGCACCCACCAGTGTCATCCTGTGTTCAACTAAACATTCAGATACACAAGGCTGCCAAGACCATACTGGGCACCAGCGGACTCAGAAGGATATAGGACAGGAACCAGAGCTTCCTGCCAGGGCAGTGTTTGCTGTTCTTTTTCAACGGGCAACCTTTCTGCAATAGTTCACATAGCAACCATATATCCCTCCCTAAACCAGCCTCTCTCCAGGTGACAGTTCAGACATCAAGAGACAAGATCTGATTGGTGGGATCAGAGCTTAAGGTCCTCATGCCCCACAGGAGCCAGGACCTTTTGTAATGCTCTACAGACCTGGTCTCCAGTGTCCCTGCAGGGGATATTCAGTGAGTTGAACAGTAGCCCCCAAAAAGACATGTCCAACTCCTAATCTTACAGACCTGTGAATGTGACCGTAGTGTCTTTGCAGATGTAAAGTTAAGGATCTTAAGATGAGATCATCCCGATTTAGAGTGGGGCCTCAATCCAATGACTTGTGACTTTATAAAAGAAAAGACATGAAACACAGACACAGAGAGGGGAAGGCAATGTGAAGATGGTGGCAGAGATTGGAATGATGCGTCTACAAGCCAAGGAACACCAAGAGTTGCCAGCAGCAACCAGAAGCTAGCAGAGAAGTATGGACTGGATTCTGCCTCAAAGCCTCCAGAAGGAACCAGTCCTGCCAACACCTTGATTTTGGACTTCTGGCCTTCAGAACTGTGGGAGAATACATTTCTGTTGTTTGAAGCCACTCAGTTTTTGGTAATTTGTTATGGTAGACCTATGAAACCAACACAGGATATAACAGTTATCATTGCACTCTGGGAAGCCCAAAGATTGGCAGTCTTATTAGGTATTTATAGATTTTTCATTGTTTCTCCCCGTTCATCGGGGGGTTATTTTCATTATAAATGGTGTTGCCTAATAACATTAGTGTCAAGCCACTGGTGTGTCTTTATTAGGACAGTTAACCAAAGGTCAGATCCTCATGCAGCAGAAGGGAGGTGCCTTTTGTGTGTGTGTGTTGAGGGCGGAGGGGGGATTGTAAAGAATTGGAGAGGGCCTACTTTGGACAAAATAGGAAACCTCTTAGCTGCAGCGAATTGTGGCTGTATGGGGATGCCAGCCCAAAGTGGCTAGGGCTTCCCATTATCCCAGAGAATCCAGATTTTTAAAAAACTGGTTCAATCTAAAACCAGCCACAGAACCAGAACAAAACCCCCGAACATGGTGCTGATCAAACAAAACACATCTATGGACCAAATCCAGTCCATACCTTCCAGTTTACAAGTGACTTCTGCTAGAGCTTTCTATCTTGACTTTGTGGAATTTAAAATTTTTCCCTTAAAAAGTAGAACAATCTTCTCTTTTAAGAAATTAGACCAGAAATCTTTATTTAACTACTTTTCTTCCTGTAGAAACTTTCTTAAAAGGCCAAAATAGGCTTTGAAATAACTGTACAGACTTGGGCTGTACTTTTCTAAGTTCATTCATTCATTCAGTTTTCATATATCATCCTATTTAATTAGCATACATTTATTAAGCACTTACTGTATGTCAGACACTGTGTAAAACAAATGAGTAAAATGTAGCCTTGCCTATAAGTTGTTCCCATTTGAGTTTGTTACAGCTGAGTTATGGTTTTCTTTTAGAAAACCTGAGCCCTAAGTATTTAAAGCTGGCTAGGATTTGAAGTTCAGTGCCTAATTTTAGAGATCAAATGCCTGACCAGGGTCAGACAAAGAGGTGATGTCAGAACCAGTTATAATATTTGTAATCTGTTATAATATTGATATGAGGCATAAGAAAATATAGCTGATGTTTCTAACAATGCAGGATTTCTGGATATTTATACATGTCTAGCAATTAATCGAATTTTTCTCTCTTCACACACTATTTGGTACCATCTAGCTGCCTTTGTGATAATTTCAGTCACTTCAAAGAGATGCTTAAGTGCCAGGATACTAAAACAAATCTTCCAAATCATCCAAATCCCTTCCTGCATTTTGATTCTTTAAAGGTTTTCAGTTACATGATATTCATGTGGTGAGACAGTTTGAATACACAGGCATGTTTCAAAACTTAAGATTCTTCTTCTTTTTTTTTTTTTTCCAGGGGCAGGTAGATTTTATTGGACTGGGATACACCGGGGACCCTCGCCCATGGCAGAGAGTGGGGGTCAGATTGAAGATAAAAATCCGATGGTCACTTGTGGTAGAACCACAAATTCTGACTGTGCTGGATGAAGGGGAGCAGAGGACCAGGTTGGCTGGTCGCTGCCAAGCCCGACTTTCCTGTTGGCCTACCGGGAGGCGGGCGCTCAGGGGGGTCGCAGCGGGCGGTGCCAGGGGGGAAGCCCGCCCGCGTCGCTGCTGCCCGGTTCTCGGCGTGCCGGGTTCACGGCGTCCCCGGCCATCCAGCCCCGGGTGCTCCGCGAGCGCAGTGCGGGCGGCCTGAACTCTCAGGCCGCGGTGTTTCAGAGTTCAGTCTCTTTGAGAGCCACTGCAGGAATCTTTCCAAGATTATTTTAAAAGGGTTCTCTGCTTTTACCTTTAAACTTGAGGTCTTCGGGCGCCTGGGTGGTTCAGTCCTTAAGCGTCTGCTTTCGGCGTGGGTCATGATCTCAGTGTCCTGGGATAGAGTCCCACGTCGGGCTCCGTGCTCAGCGGGGTCTGCTTCTCCCTCTCCCTCTGCCACTCACCCTGCTTGTGCTCTCTCTCTCTGTCAAATAATCTTTAAAAAAAATAAAAATAAACTTGAGGTCTTTGGATACAGTCTGGTACATTTTTGGGTGCACGGAGAAATGAGTTGATAATATTGCTGAGAACGTATACTGAGGATGTCAAAATAATACTTTATTCAAAGAGTTAAAAGTGTAATGGGTACCCCATATTTAAGTAGAATTTATAAGTGTCTTAAAATTACAGTGTACTTCAAACAATAACTTACTGTTTTGGGGGGTTCACTTAAAGCTTATGTAAAGCTGTTTAGTGGGCACAAGTGTAGAGTACCTTGTTCCTTACTTGAAAGGACCATTCGGTCTTATATGAGCTAACCCTTGGATCAGCAGTACAGATTGTCTTGAGTTTTTGATTCGTGCATTTTAAAAGAGGATCTGCTCATTTGCTGGGGTCTGCTCATTTGCTGGGGAATACTGAATAAATTACTGTACTTTATTAAATTTATTTATTCAACATACACTTAATGAGTTCCCCCTGTGTGCCAGGCTGTGTGCTAAATGCTGAGATATGGCAAGGAACAAAATAGACATGCTCCTACCTTCATGAATCATAAGATTTAAACACAGAAGGACTAGAGTCAAATTGTTTTCTATGTTTGGGGACATTTCTCCTTCCAAGTGCCCCTCTCTCCACATACCCTTTGACAGATTCTAAATTTGCATTGCCTGCATGTAGACAAACCTGCATATAGATAGTTCTGTAATGGTATATGGATCGAAAGCTGGTGTCAAACTAGAGATTACATCTTAGTACATATTTTCACATATTCCTGAACTGATTAGGCAGTGGGGAGCTGAGAAATTTTCTAATAAATAAATTCAAGTTACTGTATTTTCACTTTCATTTGTCCAAAAAATAATTAAACACGGGTGTTGATTTCCTTTTTCCTTTTCTTTCTTTCTTTCTTTTCTTTCTTTCTTTCTTTCTTTCTTTCTTTCTTTCTTTCTTTCTTTCTTTTTCTTTCTTTCTTTCTTTCTTTCTTTCTTTCTTTCTTTCTTTCTTTCTTTCTTTCTTTCTTTCTTTCTTTCTCTTTCTTTTTTCTTCCTTGCTTTCTTTTTAAGTTTATCACAACAGCATATTCCACTACCAATATTTTTTCTTTTATAAAGATTTAACATGTATTTCTCGATATATGTGTTCATGTTTTCCTTCATTTTCTGGGGGAAAATGGTCTTGCCAACTAGGGCCTCTAACAGAAAACCCTTGTTTCAGTTACAAGTAGCTGTTTGATGCCATTTCCCCTCCTCATGGGCTCATGAGACCTTTTTCTTCCTTCTCGCTGAACCTCAGGAATGGTGTCTAGGTAAATGCCAAGCCAAAGAAGCAAGAAATATTTAAATTCCGCTCTCCACGCAGTTTTTATAGCTGTTGAGAGTAGCTTCTTGTTTAAGAAATGTGGTTTGATTTGTTAAGATTGCCCTTTTCTCCTGAAGTCCACCATAGTTTGGTTACTTATACATTTTTAAAAACATGTAAACACCGTATGCAAATGCAGCATTTTGCAGTTATCCTTCATTTACCTAGAGAGCATTCTGATGATAGTCAACTATGTAGCAGAACTTCTATATAGCCAGGATAGGCAGAAAACTCCGTGCCTCACTCACATGAGAGCCTCTCCAATTTCCACAGGCTGCCTACTTAGTAGAGATTAATTCGATATTAGGTTTGTGAGTTTACAAAGATGTTGGTTTAACTTTAAAACAATTAGGAACCCTTTCAATCATACAGAAAGTAACATAACAGATCCCCATGTGTTCATCACCCTGATTTAACAGATGTTCTGATTTTTGCCAACATAAAGATTTATAAACTAGAACTTAAATCTGGTAGGAATAAAAGATAATACAGGATGATGGAGGGAAGGTAAGCACCCTAACCTGAGGAAGAAACTAAAAAAGGAGATTGAAGAACTCTAAACTAGACCCAGGGACTGAAAAACCTTAATTGCCTGGGCTCATGTGAATCAGAAGCAAGCCCCTCTCCTGCCTGAGGCCCCTAAGGGCTATCTCTTCTGGTAATAGGACAGTATGTTTTATTGGTAATCCCAAATCCACAGTAAAAGATTGACTTGTGTTCCATTCATGCTACTCCTGCTGGAGAAGGAAAGCTAGTGTGCAACCAATCTAAAATCATTTGAGTAAATGTGAAAGGTTTAAAAATCCAGTTTTAACACTTAAACGGGAAAGATTTTAGTTTTATCACGTTCCTCTGTGATGCCTGTATTATTTAGAAGAGTAAAAATTCTTCGCTGAACATTTTTTTAGGTAAATATTTTATTGAAGAACCACATACATGCAGAAAAATACCTAAATCATAAGTTACATGTTTTCATAACATGAACACACTCACGTACCCAATCATGAAACAACATCCCAGGCATCCGAGAATTTTCCTGGTAACCATTGTAACTTCTCTCAGTCATGACAATTACTCCTGATTTCTAATATCAGAGGTTAGTTTTGACTTTGGAAAAATTTAATATAACAGGATCCAGATTGGGGAGAAAAAGCTGTTGTGATTTATTGTTCATAATTTGCTTTTCAAGCAAAATATTCCAAGTATTCCTTTTTTATATGTAGATGTTCAAGTTCCCTCGTCTAAGATGAGGGCAGTGCCTCGGTGATAGGATGATGATGATGATGATGATGACGACAATAATATTAATTTTAAAACACTAAGATTAAGCAAGCTACTTAGCCTCTCTGTTCCTTAGCTTCCTCCTCTATATAATGGTCATGGTAATAGTAACTGTACCTTCCTCGCAGAGTTGAGGTTAAGAATTATAATGTAAATGTAAACATGTGGAGCACTTAGCAGGATGCCTCCTATCTAGCAAGGGCTCCGCTGTGTGTGTGTGTGTGTGTGTGTGTGTAATAAATGAGGTTAACCCAGATGGTGAGATGTATTATTAGATTTTCATATTATCCACATTTTTATTTTACTACTGCCTGATCACACAGATTGCAAAAGGCTCTACTGTGTGGATGAAAGGTTACAAAGTCATTGGGTAAAGAGGCATTTGCTTTTCTTGATAACTAGAAAATCATCTATGGTGTGCCACTGAATCAGAGGAGAAAAAGCATAAGGAGGGGAAACCATGTGTTTGAGTTGACTTCATTTTTTTTCCTAGACTTTGATCAGCGTGCAGAAAGTGTTTTATATTCTTAATCTTAAAAATACTTATGGGTCACATACACAAATAAAACTAATGAAATCTGATTTAGGTCAGTGGATTATATTGACGTCAATTTCCTGGTTGTGATATTGTACTATGATTATATGTAAGATGTTACCATTGGTAACACCAAATATTATCAGCTATGTGAAGAGTATATGGGCTCTCTCTGTATTATTTCTTAGAATTGCATGTAAATCTACAATTATCTCAAAATAAGAGTTAAAAAAAACATGCTTATGGATCTACATACTTTGAGCCCAGGCCTGTCCTATGCTCAGGTACAAGGAAAAAGAAAAACACATTCCTGCCCTCAGAGAGGATAAAGTAGGGATGAGAACGGACTTTGAACTAGCTTTTAAAAGTACAGGGGCACCTGGGTGGCTCAGTCAGTTAAGCATCTGCCTTCGGCTCAGGTCATGATCTCAGAGTCCTGGGATCGAGTACCGAGTTTTGGGCTCCCTGCTCAATGGGGAGTCTGCTTCTCCCTCTCCCTCCGCCCCTCCCCCCACTCATGCTCTCTCTCTCTCTCAAATAAATAAATACAATCTTAAAAAAAAGTTCCAATTGACTCTGGAACAGCATGGGTTTGAACCATAGTACAGGTCCACATACAGGTGGATTTTTTTTGATAAACACACTCTACTGTAAATGTTTTTCCTTATGATTTTCTCAACATTTTCTTTTCTCTAGCTTATTTCATTCTAAGAATACAGTATATAATACATATAACATACAAAATATGTGTTAATCAACTGTTTATGTTATGGGTAAGGTTTCCAGTCAACAGTAAGCTATTAGTAATTAAATTTTGGAAGAGTCAAAAGTTATATGCAGATTTTCAACTGTGTGTAGGTCATTACCCCTAACTTTGCTCAATGGTCAAGTGGTATAACCTTGTTTAGGGATCAGCTGGTCTACCTGGTTGCACTAAATGGCTTGAAAAGATTCACTGAATATAGAAATGATTATCCAAAAAGTCTCTGTGTCCTCAAGGAAATATAGCCAGTCAACATTTATAAGATATCCATATATGCACTAAAATTAGTAAGTAGCAATCCTTCAAACTTTGGATTAGATGAAAAGAATGTGTCTTAATGGTGAGGGCTGTCAGGTGTTGTGAAATGGAGCCAAAGGACAGGAAAATTGGCATCTTGTGCTGAAAGCTTTAAAGAGGCTGAATTCACATCTGTCTTTGTAGGTTTATATGTGTTTCTGCCTGAGACTAGATTAGATAGTCTCATACATTTTTGTGATCCTATGAAGTTCTATATTTTTAAATTATAAATGTCTTTAGTGGGAATGTGCTCTTTTTTTTCTTACTGGAACTAAGCAATATACAGGATACACTGCTGATATAATGGAATCCATCTTCCAAGGAAATATTCTTCAAACTTTTTCAACCTGCCATACATCTTCAGATCTCTAAATTTTCCCTGACACGGACCAGAGGGGTGGGAATGAGGATGGGTAGCGGCAGGATATTGTCTTCAGAACAAAAATTAATTGCATGCTGGTTAAGGTGACCATATAATTTGTTGCTTAAACCAGGACAATTTTTAAAAAAATGCTTTCAAAAATGTTTTTGTTGAAGTTTAATCTACATGCAAAAAAGTGTACATATAATGTATAGCTTGATGAATCTTCCCTCAGTGAATATTTATGTAACCAGCACCCAGACTGAGAAACAGAATATTAGCAGGAAGCTAGAAATCCCTTTATGTTCCTTTCCAGTTACTATACTCTTTCCTCACAAGGGTAACAACTAACCTGACTTTTCTTATTGCAGAGATGAGTTTTGCTTGCTTTTATACTCCGTATAAATTGAATCCATACAGCATATACTTGTTTATGTCTCGTTTCTTGGCATCGACATTATAGGTTGATCCATATCGTTGGGTGAAGTTCTAGTTATAGATTATTCATTCTCTTTGTTGTATATTATTCTATGGTGTGAATATATCACAATTTATTTATTCATTCTATTAATGATGGGCATTTGGGGAGTTTCTAGTTTTTGGCCACTACAAATGGTGCTGCTAATAATATTCTAGCATGGGTTTGAACCATAGTACAGGTCCACATACAGGTGGATTTTTTTTTGGATAATTTTTTTGGATAATTTTTGGATAATATTCTAGTGCATGTCTTTTGGTGAACATATGTACATATTCCTTTGGAGCATATACCCAGGAGTAGAATTGTTGGATCATAAGTTACACATAAGTTTAGCTTGAATAAATGCTGCTGGTTTTCCAGAGTGTTTGTTCTCATTTAATCTCCTATGGTAGAACATGAGAGCTCTGATTGCTTTACATCCTCTCCAATACTTGGCATTTTTCATGTTTAGCTATTCCGATATATGGTAGACATATTCTCATTTGATTTTAATTTGCATTTCTCTGTTGACTAATGAAGTTGATATTTTGCTTATGTTTCTCTCTCTATTTTTGGATATACTTTTTGGTAAAATACTGGGATATATTCTTTTGTCTATTTAAAACTTGGTGCATATTTTTCTATTCCTTAATCTGTCTTTTCTTATCAAACTAAGACACACACAAAAAACAGGTCATAAGATTAATAATTTAGTTTTGGATTTGCTGAGCTTGAGATATATGGAGGCATCTATATAGCGATGTCAAGAAGTTGTTGAATTATATGGGTCTGGAGTTCAGAAGAAAGTTCTGGGCTGGAGATATGAATTTTGGAGTCCCTGCCATGTAGGTGGCATCTCAGTGAAAGAGTGAATGAGGTCACCCACAGAGAAAAAGTCTTAGAACTGAGCCTGAGAGCTACCAGGGTTTGTTCATAAGTTGGGAGTAATGAAGATGCTGGCAAAAGAGCCCAAGAATGAACTCGTGAGAGCCAGGGAAGAGGGGAGAACCAGAAGCCAAGTGAAAAGGATTTCATGGAAGGGAGTGTTCAGTGTGTCAAAGTGTTCAACTTGTGTTGATTAAAAATAACACCACATTCTGTCCCCTTTCGTCTCTTTTTAGCCATCATCGTATACAGACTGCCATGGACCTGGAAATGCAGCAAGCTCCTGATGAAGTCCATCCATGCAGGGTTACACACCGTTGCTGCCATTCTCGTAATTATTGCTCTGGTGTCCGTTTTTGATTTCCACAATGCCTTGAGTATCCCCAACATGTACAGTCTACACAGCTGGGTCGGGCTGACGGTTGTCATACTCTACATCTTACAGGTCAGTGTCTCGGTGTATTTATAAACACATTATAAAAAGTACAACAGTTCAGATACCATAGATGTTTTCTATACATTCATATTTCTTGGAAATCGTCTTCTCATTCCCCCACTTGGCTCTGCTCCATTTTGTTTCCATTGTAGGTATTGTTCCCTGAGGGGCCACCAGAACTGTAGAATTCACAGTCTTTAAGCTTGAGTGTGAGATTTTAGATATGGACAGATCTGTGTAGGGAAACTGCCATGTGCAGTTCCATGTGCTAAATAAATAAGCATAGGCAAGAGCTACAGATTTTTTCCCCATATTCTCTATCACTTCTATTTTCTAACTTTATGAATGAAAACATGAATTTTACTTCTTTGTTAGATTTTGAAGGCTCAGTGGTTAATTTAGTTTTCCCCTTTCCTCATTTAGTAAAAACACATACTTTTGGAAGCACTGTATTTAAACATAAGCTGGAGTGTGATATGGAGTGTGATAGGGATTTGGCTATTCTAGGTCACTGAAGTAAAAGGTTAATTTTAAAAGTCTTTTTGGTGTAACCACTTTGTTGAAAAATCTTTGTCAACTATGTCAATTCATTTTCCTTGCTTAGTGCAGTATATATCCAGCTACCTAATTGGGATATCAATGTAAACTTTAGTTTTCTGTGAACATAGGAGAAGAAACTGGAGTGAATCCATAAAACCCCAAGGCGCTTTTTTTTTTTTTAAGATTTATTTATTTATTTGAGAGAGAGAGAGCACGCGAGCATGGGGGGGAGGGCAGAAGAAAAGGGAGAGAGATTCTCAAGCAGACTCCATGCTGAGCACAGAGCTCGACATGGGGCTCGATCTCACGACCCTGAGATCATAACCTGAGTCAAAACCAAGAGTCTGACTCTCAGCTGACTGCGCCACCCAGGCACCACTCCCAACAAGGCATATCTTAAAATATATGAATGTATGACCTCTTAGAAAAAGACCTCTTACCAGGTATCTGTCATTTCTCTTTTTAAAGAAAGGCTTTTAAAGCCTTAAGGCTTCTTGAATTTTAATTAAATAAAAGTTAATGTATGTATGGACACTATTGATTATTTAAGTTTGCATTACCATGACTGGAGGTAAGAATTAGAGAATGGAAAGGGGCCAGACAGGATGGGAGCACAGAGAAAAGCCTGGATCAAACATGATCTTACTGATAAGAAGGAATAAGAAAAATATCTCAAATTGGATAGCTGAGCCTAGCTCAGACCTCCTGTCCTCAAGGCTGATTTTCCCTCAGTGTTCTCTTCTGGGAGGCAGCTTTTTTCTCCCCCAGCAGCTAGTGGGTCCTCCCAGACAGTAGGATGGCAAGAGCAGAGGCCACTGAGATGCTGCCTGTTGCTTTGGGGACCCCCTTGGCTTCCTGGCATCTCTTCAGAACTTTTCTCCGCTCCGTGTTCTGCTTTCAGCCGTCCGTTCCCCTCACTTTGTCTCACTTCTTCTGCACCACTTCAGGATGCGGAACACAGGAGAGGGAGCGCTGTGTGAAGCATTCTGCCTATCTCCCCTAGTCCATGGGAGATGGCCTTTGCCGGTGCTGAGGATGTGCAAGTTACACAGCCAGAGGCAGAGCTGGGACTCAGGCCCAAGTCCGGGGCCCTCCCCACAAGCACTTAGTTCTGCTGTTCCCACGATGTCCCCATGATCACTCAGCTAGCCTTTGAGCATCCTCAGCTGGAGGGTGTATCTCTGAGGAACAGAATGGAAACCACCCAAAAGCTATGTAGCTTCCCTGTGAGAGGGTTCTGTGGTTCTGAGTGCAGTAATTAAAACGAACTAGATAAAATACCGTTACTGAGTCATGTGATTATATAGAGCTGTCCAGATAATCCAAAATTATCTCCCAATCATAAGATCCATAAACTAATTACATTTACAAAGTGTCTTTTGCCATGTAACATAACATATTCATAGCTTTCAGGGATTAGGGTGTGAATATCTTTGCAGGCGTAGGGGGCAGCATGATTCAGCCTCCCACAACTATGAATAAAAAATAGAAGAAATTGTAAGTGAAATGAAAATCTGGTTCTTTAAAAAAAAAAAAATAGATAAACCATTGCAAACCTGATTGAGAAAAAACAAAATATACAACCTTCAGAATAAGAAAGAAATATAATCATAGATACAAATAATATTTTGAAATTTGGACAGATTATTAAATTTTAATATACAGTAATATGCTTAAAAATCTTAAAGAAAGAAAAAAGGACTATTTTCTTGCCAAATGTAAACTACCAGATTTGATCCAAGAGGAATTAGAAAACCTAAACTGGCCAATAATATTAGACGAAATTGGTAAGGTTGTTTGAAATCTATCACTAAAAAAGGCATTGGGTCCTTACTGTTTTATACCTTTGACCGTCTAGGAACGGGTACTTTCAACTATTCCAGTACACTGAGAGAAAACAAACTCTTCTTAGATGTGGCCCCGTTGTGCATTCCATACTCCCACACCTAAGATGGCGGCTTGGATAACAAACACCTTTACTAACATCCAACAGCAAACACCAACTTAAACTGTGAAATACTGAAGACATTTCTATTAAATTAATAAGACATTGGCACTTGCTTCCTTTGTCATTCAACTTTATTTTAGCGGTTTTAGCTACAAGATAATGAAAAAAATCTGTATAAATAATAGAGAATTTGTGACTTTTTTTTGGTTTGCAGATCATGTAATGTATGTCTAGTAACCCAAGAGATGGCTAGAGTAATAAGACCATTTGGAAAGGTGGCTGGATATAAGATAGCCATTCATAATTCAATAACTTTTGCCTAAACTGGAAATAACCACTTAGAATAAGAAGTAGAATTCATTTATAATATGGATATAAAATTATAAAATACCTAGGAATAAATTGAACAATGAGGGTGTAAAACCTATATGTAGAATATGTAAGATACGGGGGCGCCTGGGTGCCTCAGATGGTTAAGTGTCTGCCTTTGGGGTCCTGGGATCGAGTCCTGCATCAAGCTCATTGCTCAGCAGGGAGTCTGCTTCTCCCTCTCTCTCTGCCCCTCCCCCTTGCTTGTGCTCTCTCTGTCTCTCTCTCAAATGAATAAATAAAATCTTAAAAAAGAAAAAAAAAAGAACATGTAAAATACTATAAAATCTTATTGAGAAAACGTGGTATAATTAGAGAGATACCATGTTACTAAAAGAGAAAAATTAATATAGAAATATCTTTCCCTCTTCAACCATATTTATTTTTAATATAATTCTAATTTTAAGCCCGATGGGAGTCTTAAACTTGCAGAGCAAATATCCAAGGATAATCAAAAAAATTTTGAAAAAGAAACAAAGGGAAACCTGCCTTATTCAAAACAAGTTATTAAAACAAAAGTAAACAAATTATAGTCATGGAAAGAACAGAGAGGACAGAAACAGTCCAAGTATGTATGAGAACTTTTTCTATGACACTATGGTATTTCAATTTAGTGGAGAAAGAATTTTGCTTATTTAATAAATGCTACCATCATAATTGGTTATCCATTTGGAAGAAACCAAATAAATAAGCAAAAGGACTCTGTATATAACACAAAAGAAAAAAGATTCCAGATAGATTAACGTTTTAAATATTAAAAAAACAAAGCCAATGAAAAGAGAAAAAGAAAACTAAGAAGCATATAATCTGTATAATCTGAGGTTGGGGAGTCCATAGGGTTGACAAGAAATCACAAGTCATAAAGGAAAAGAAAGACATATTTGATTACATAAATTTTTAAAAAAAATTATATGGGGCAAATATACCAAAGTCAACAGAAACTGCACCAGGGGATATGGGGAATAATCATGTCATGTGTTAAGGGTTAATGCATTTAATATATAAAACAACTCCTTTTTTTTTTTTTTTTAAGATTTTATTTATTTGTCAGAGAGAGAGAGAGGGAGAGCACAAGCAGGGGGAGTGGCAGGCGGAGGGAGAAGCAGACTCCCCGCTGAGCAAGGAGCCCGATGTGGGACTCGATCCCAGGACTGGGATCATGACCTGAGCCGAAGACTCAATCGACTGAGCCACCCAGGTGTCCCTAATTTATAAAACAACCCCTAAAAATTAGTGATAAAAAGGCAACCTCATAGAAAAATAAACAAAATTTGAATAGGCATGTCAAAGAAGAAAAACTTAAATCACCAATAAGCATATGATAAGATGTCCAACCTCACTAAGAAGTTAGGAAAATGTGAGGACAACAATAAAATGTCATTTTCCCCCACAAGACTATCACAACAACAGTGGTGACGTTCCTTGCTGCCAAGGGTGTGAGGTAAAGGGTGCTTTCCACTTCTGCTTTTCCATTGCTGGTAGGAAAATGCATTGTTAACAAATTTTAGGGAAGTAGTTTGTTACTATCTACTAAAATTTTTTTAAAAATATGGTTACCCTTAACCTAGCAATCCCACATTCGGAGAGAGCGGAAGTAAAATACTGTAACATAAGGAACTCTAAAAAGGATTTTTTAGTGCGGCACTGTTTGTGCAGGCAGGAAACGGGAAGCAATCTAAATGCCCATCAATAGGGAATGGTTAAATAATCTGTGGTAAATCGATGGTGGATATTATAAAAGTATTACAAGTAGCTCTGTCTACTGACCAAGAGTGAAATCATGATATGCTCTTCAGTATAAAAAATACTGAAGAGTAATAGGTATAGTAAAATGTCATTTTAAAAAAAGGAAAGAGAGAAAGAAAAAAAGCATATATGTGTTGATGTGTAAAGAAAGGTGTGAGAGAGTATACCAAACGACTACTATTGTGGGAGTGGGTAGGATTCGTTGGGGGGTTATTTTTAAATGTATCTTGTTTGACTTGCTTAAACATGTAGCTCTTTTGTTTTAAATATAAGTAAATCATATGTTACATAAAATCATATAGTTTTTTTGAAGATTTTATTTATTTATTTGAGAGAGAGGAAGAAAGCACAAGTTAGGGGTGGGGCAGAGGGAGAGGGAGAAGCAGGCTCCCCGCCGAGCAGGGAGCCCGATGCGGGGCTCGATCCCAGGACCCTGGGATCATGACTTGAGCCGAAGGCAGACGCTCAACCGACTGCCACCCAGGCGCCCCTACATAGTTTTCTAAAACTAAACAAGCAAATGGGCGTCCCCTCACCACAGCTGGGAGTACACACGTTGTGCTTGGTGCCCGCGGTTGTTCAGGAACCAGGTGAACGGTGTCCTGTCAGGGCAAGAGGACTACATTCCAGCTTTATTCCTTCGTTGCATAACGGCTGTTGTCAAGCTATTTGCATTGCTTCTCCCTAGAAGTGACGGAACAGATCACCCAGGTGTAATGACACGAAAGAACATTTCCTTTCCCAGAGGAAAGAAACCAATTCCAAGCTTGCTTTCTTCGCTTTTGATAGGCGCTACGCTCCCTCCTTATGATTTACAAAGAGTCCTGCCTCCATACTCTTAGTTGTAAAAATTCATGAGCCACAAAAATATGCTTCGACAGAGACATGCTTCTGTCAGATTTCTTAAGTCAAAAGTGCAAAGGGGAAGCAGTTTCTCTGACTCAAGAAGAGTTCTCGGTGGAGGTTCCCGGAGCTGCCACTTGCTGGCGGAGAACAGGAAGCCCCACTTTCCGGGAGCGTAGCTGCTGTCTTTGTGCCGGCTTCCATGGCCCCGGCTGCCTGCCCTTGGGTCCCCAGGCTTACCCGCGTGCGGGCCGTTCGCCGAGACTGTGAGGCTGGTTTGCACGCCCCGCCCCCCGGGAACCCTTCAAGAAGCAATCCTGCCGCCGAGTGTGAAGAGCGCGGGAGAGACCGTCAAGTTCGGATCCTCTCACCTTAGCGCTCTTGGGGGTTAGCGGAGCTTCCGTGTCAGCAGTTTTCTGCCAAGTGAAGCCAGTGTCCAGGTGATTTCAGTAAGTAAAGAGCGAGGCAAGCAACAAAGGCTACAGCCAGGAAAGGCTGAAAGGTCTTCCTCCTTCCTCATGTTTACCGATGGATCGTAAAGCATTTCAAGTGTAGAATTCTTTCCGACTTGTGACATCTAGCCTCTGAGGCATTTTTAAACAATAACGAACTATCAGAGGTCCAAAGTGAACTCTCACTGGGCTGTGTTCTCTGCATATCACCTATCCTTCCCTCAGCTAGGTGGCTCCTGAGATCCTTGAGCCTACCGCCCCAAAAAAGAGGGCCCACCTTTCCTGAGTCCATAGATTAAACTGTGTAAAAATGTGTTTGGGTCTGCTTGTATCTTAAGTGCTCTCTTGACTGAGGCACTCGGACTGGGGGTTGGACCAGGCCGGATCATCTGATCTGCTGCCTGCCCCCTGCCCAATTCCACAGCCCCGAAAACAGGATCACAGGAATGATTCCTCTGCAAAGCAGAGATCCTTTATTTACCCTTTTGAAGAGGAAATTAAGCTGAAATTTCTTTATGACACTCTCCTCCCAAATTTTGCTGACATATATTTTCGTATTCTTTCTTTTCATCTCTCTGAGGTGTTCCTTCTCTCTGCTTCCAAGGCATCCTCTTAGAGTAGTTTTCAAAGTCTGGGCCAGGGAGCCCTGAACGGGGTGGCGGGGGGTGTGTGTGTGTGTGGCAGGCGGGGGTAACCAGGATTTTTCAGGTGGTCTTTCCGTTCAAAGCTCTTTTCATAATACTAAGATGGTATTTGTCTTTGTCTCAGTTCCTCACAAGTGTTCAGGGGACTTTTCCAGAGGCCGCATTATATGTGCTATCCTATAAGACCGAATGTGGAGACAAATAGAGGAATCCAATTATCCACTATTGAATCAGACCTTAAAATGATTTGCAAACATGCCACTCGACTCACTATTTTTTTGTCTCACATAATATAGTTATTTTTCCATAAGACATGTTATTTATGTAAATATGTAGAGAATTTATTATCATTGTTAAATGAATAAGCATTTTTAGAAGTTTCAGCTTTAATTTCTACTATGGTAAATATCAATAGCCGTAGCCCATATAAATAAAAGCTCTTTGGGGTTCTCAATTTAAAAAGCCCTATTGTATGTATTTAGAAGTTACAGATCATGATAAAATTAACTGCTATGCTTCCACCATCCAGCCTAATTTAGAAAACATAGAACCCCTACCCACTCCTACCTGGATCCCAGATCTCTCTACCTACCCCAACCCCTAGTGGTAACCATTCTCTGGAAGTTTTTTTGCCATTCCCTGTTTTTCTTTATAATTTTGCTGCATACTGTGAATCCCCAAATAATATGTTGTTTAGTTTTGCTTTTTTACTTTTTAAAAAATAGTCTTGTAATATTTGTATTCTATTGTAACTTTTTTTCATTCTACTGATTCAACCATATTGATTCCTCTAGCTGTATTCATTTTTACTTTTGTATTCCATTGTACAAATATATCATGAATTTACTTATCCGTTGTTCTGCTAGTAGACATTTGGGCCATTTTCAGTTGTTTTCTGTTAAAACAATGCTATATTGAACATTTATATATAATGGCCCTCATATGCAAAGGTTACTCTGGGCATACACTTATGAGGGGAATTATATACTCAGCCTAAAAAAGAAACTGTTTTCCAAAGTGGTTGATCCCAGTGTGTTCCTGCCAGCAGTATGTAAGTGTTCCTTCCCATAAGGCACATCCTTGCCGACATGCATCCTCTTCAGACTTTTTAATGATTGCCAAACTAGTGGGTATAAAATGATGTCTTCTTGTGGTTTTAATGTTTATTGCACTGATTACTCATGTTTCTCTTCTAAGAAATACCTGTTCATATCTTTTGTCCATTTGAAAAATGAGGGTTTTTTTTTTTCTTTTCCTTGAAGATATGTAGGAGTTCTGTGTCAGATTCCTTTTCATTTACACGTATTGCTTATATATATCTTCCAGTTTGAAGCTTATATTTTCTCTTTTGTTAGTATTTTCTGATAAATGGAAATTCTCAATTTTAATGAAACAAATTAATCTTTTCCTTTAAGGTTATGATTTTTTATTTCATTTTGGTAATTTGTTGGTGAGATCTTCCCTTCGTCTGAGGTCAAAACAAACCAGATTCTCAGGTTCTACTCCAGAACGGCTGGATCAGAAAGTCTAGGTGAGGGGTGAGGGGCCCAGCAATATGTGCTCACAGGCCCTCTGGGAGTTCAGAAGTATGCTGTTTGAGACCAATTAAAAGCTTGTCTTCTTTAATCTCTTAATATAGTCAATTGTATCAGTAGATTTTTCTAATATTAAACTTGGGTGAATTAAAAACATTTTTAAATGTCTCAAGATTCTCTTTTGCTCTCTGAAATACTCAAATTCTTATCTTTTGTTGTTTTATTTGTGTGCTAACTAGACTTCTCAGAAAGGTCATTTCATAACTAATGACTTTTGTTAGCAGGAGGAAATCTGACCCCTCTTTTCTTTTCTTGCTCAGGTCCAGAGAGGAAGTAGTGTTTAAGAACATGGGATTTGTAATCAGGCAGATCTCAGTTTGAATCAGGTTCATCCATTTGTCACTGGTGACCTTAAGACAAATTATTGAATCTTTTTGAACCTCGTTTGCTCACCTATAAATTAAGGCTTTTGATACATCCTTCACAACATCATAATCAAAGCCAAATAATGCACGGAAATGCTCAGCCTAGGGCTTAGCATACTAGAATGGCACAAGTCAGCTATTGTTATTAGAAGTATAAATCTTGTGGAAGGCTCCTTTACAACCTAAAGATGGCATTTTTTATTTTATTTCTGCTATGGATCCTAGGCACCTTCATAGTTGAGAAGATACATTTTATGTGAATGAAATTTTGTTCATTAGTCCACTTATTCAACAAAGCTAAATACCTATTGTGCATTAGATTCCTTGCTAGGCTGTAGAGGATGTGTTGTTCACAAGACAAGCATGGATCCAAAGAAACATGCTTTCTGTCCTCATGTAACTTACAAGGGAGACTGGTCTCTCTGTATTTGGTAGGTAAGGTGGGTATGGAGTGTTCTGGGAGAGCTCTCATATGGTATAGGGGATAAAGGAAGTCAGACCAAAACCTGAAGTCATGAGGTTGGTGGTGAAAGGGGCGTATAATAGGGGAATGGGATGGTTTGTGGGTAAAAGTTTGCTTTGTTTGGGAAACAAGGAGGTCAGGCTACCAGGAGTGGAGTTATGGAAGATGAATTGGAGGCTGGACGGGAGTACAGGTAGATAGACTAGCTTGAAGGCATTTACAGATGTTCAAATGAGAAACGATTGTGGCGTGGGGTGTAGGAGTAGCAGTGAGCAAAGCGGATAGTTTCTAAAGATAGTTCAAAGGTGGAATTAATGAGATTTGGAAAGTCAGTGGTAAAGGGATGAAAGTCACTTGCAGGCTTGAGCAAGTCAGGGGATGAGAAAAGGAACATCAGAGAGGGAACAAAGGGCTGAAGGAGTGTCAGATGCTATAAGAAGTCAAGGAAAATAAGGTCTGGAAACTGTCCTTTGGATTGAGTGACCTGGAAGTCACTGATGACCCTGGAGAGCAATTTTCCTGAAGGGCAGAATCCAGATTTCAATGGATTGAAGAAGGAGTAGAAGGTGAAAAATAGGCAACTCAGTCAAGAGGTTTGGGCAAGAAGGCAAGGAGCGAGAGAGGGTGGTGACTGGACAGGGATGGGAGTCAGGGGTTTTGGTTGTGTGTTTTTTTAAACTTCTTTTCATTGTGAGAAGCTCCAGCATGTTAAAATGCACCCAAGATGGCACCAGTAGAGAAGGTAAGGTTGTAAATGCTGGAGTGAATCTACAGCTATGTCTTCAGGAAGCAGGTTGCAGAGCCCAGCTGGAAAATTGAACAGCAACTCTATTGTAATTGAAGAAAGGAGGGAATTGTTGGCTTGGGGTGCTTTTTTTGGTTTGTTTGGTTCAGTGGCAGAAAAGTGAGACTCTGTGTTTCCCACGAGGTGGTAATAAAATCATCTGCTAATAGAAGGCACACAGGACAGCGAGTAGTTTGAGGAAAAGGGACCAGCTGAGAAATCAGACAATAGAAAGATTGTTGAGCAGTGTTGAAGTGCTCATAACTGTGGGCATCATAGTCATGAATTTATAGTGATGCCAGTGTCCTTGGCTGTGTGATTTACTCTAGTAGTACCTAGCCGACCAGAGATAGTCCTGAAGATGGCTGAGCCGGTGCTGGGGTACCACCAGGTAGTTGTGATGCAAGACAGTGCAGCAAGGAGATGTGGGATATTGACAGGGGAGCGTAGTGTTCAGTTTGTGTGTCGTCTCTTTATAAAAAACTTTGGACATATTCTGGTTCGTGCTAATTAGATGTTTTAATCCCTGGAAGAAACATGCTTTTATGTTTGAAGAATGCAACTTGGAAATGGCCCAAGACAGGGCTTCTCAAAGTGTGGTCCCTAGAACACCATCATTAGCATCACCAGGGAAATTAGAAATACAGATTCTTAAGTTCCACTGCAGATCTGCTGAATCAGAAACTCTAGGGATGGGGCCCAGCAATATGTGCTTTAAATGCAGGAATGAGTGAGTATATAAAATAGCAGAAAAATGGAGAGGACCTCCATATAATAATCTGTAAATCACTTGATTGCTCATTAAATCCACCTCTACAGTTAAAAAAAGAAAAAGGAAATCATACCTAATACAAAAGCTAGCTAGGCAGATATTTCCTGGTTTCATTAATGATGTTTGCAAATAAAAGTTACTGTTAGGTCTCAAAGTTCACACATTATCTTTTTTTTTAAAAAACTCATTTGTTTCATAAAGTGAGATAAAACTGGAGTAGTAAAAATACATTTGTAGGTGAGCAGATAATAATTAATAATTAACTGATAAAGCCCAGTATTTAGTATAGGAACTTTAAAAGTAAACTTTTATTGTCTATTTCCAATTATAAAAGTAATATACATTAACTTTAAAATTTATAAAATACAGGGAAAAAAAGAAAAAACAAAAATCACTGATAATGCCATAATCTAGAGGTATCATTATATTTTGGCTTATTTCCTTTAGGCTTTTATTATGCCTATGATATACATTAAAAAAAATTTTTAAGTATAAATAGGATCATACTACCCTTTCACTTTGATATCTAAATAATAATTTTTAATGAGATTCTATTCTTCTTAAGCTCTCTTAAGAACTCGATTGTGGTGAAGAACAGCTTTCTGTAGGTGATGGTTTCTAAACACTGGAGCCCTTTGTTTTCCATAGTTGGCACTTAATATGTGTTTGAGGCTGAAGGTAATCGATGATTCCACTGCCTTCACTTTTAGGGATTTTCCAGACTGCAGTTAACCCATATCTCTGAAACAATTTAAGTGAGTCAAAAGCAGTGAGTGATCTTCAGACTTTAACATGTATTAAGAATCGCCTTGGCATTCTGTTAAAATGCAGATTCCTGGGTCCGACTCCTAGAAGTTCTGATTTAGCAGCTCTGGATGTGTCCCAGGGATCTCTTTAAAGAAAGGCCCAAGTGTTTCTGATGCAGGTCTTCTATGAACAACACTTCAAGAACCAGTGACTTAAAAGGACAAAGGGATTTTGTTTCAGTCCACTTGGTTTCAAGCTACCATACTACCTGTAAGATGGTAAAGCTAAGATAGTAAAAAGGAAATAAAGAATGATTATTAAAAATTACAAATTTTTAAAAATTATTATAAATTTGTACCATTTGGAACACTTTTAGTTAAAGTTAAGCATTCTGCAATTTTTTTCCTTTCCTCTTAAAAGTAATTTTCTTTTGCCAAAAAATTGCTTTTTTAATGGTGAAAGTAACATTTAAGGAGAGTTAAATCGCCTGGGGTCCTGTAAGCCAATTTCTGGTACCCGACCTGCTTCGATCATTGAGCCCTACAGGATTACAAGAGGCACACATGATAAATCCTGAAAGAAATAAAAGAAAACAGAATCTTAGGAATGAAGAGTCAGGAGAACAGAAATATGGAAGATACGTATTTCCATGGGCAAGTCACAGAAAAGTTGTGGTGACTTTACTTACAGAAGCGTAGATGTGCTAAATCCTTGATGGCCACTTACCTGAGCCCCCTTTCCATGGAGAAAGCACAACCTGTACGTCAGAATGCTTGCCCTTTGATACTAATACAATCGCTAAACGTCACTGAAGGAGAAATAGCAACATTCTGAACCACCAAGGGGGACCCTCTGTACCATTTCTCATACATTCAGGCATTTGTGGCCTTACGCGGACGATAAAATATGCACACCAGCCTATCAAACGCATTTTTTAACTTCCTTTCATTACCATGTCCCAGAAGCTGATTCTCAATGTGTTTTAGGGTCTCAGACCCCTTCTGCCTTCATTTTTCTGGTGTCCCCCATTAGTCCTTTGACCTCAGTCAGGAAAGATGAACAGTGATGTTGTATTTCTCCCTGTTCTCCCCTCTACTTGTTTTGTTTGGGTGGTAGGTCCAAAGTAGTTACCTGAAAAAACACCCCTTTAAATTCAGTAGCTCAGTGGTCTTCATTTTCTTGAGAAGACAATACTTAATGGGGAGGGGCTGTGGGGCAACAAAACAAAACAAAAACTGAAAGTGTCACCAGACTTCATTTCCATAGGAATCTTGCTCTCCTCTGCAGAGAAGCATCCTGCTATGGATTTAATTGTCAAGGAAATGGAGATAACCTCTCTGCAGAATTCATTGTTTCCTCATAAAACAAAATTGTCAACTTCTCGGCATATACTGTTTTAGGTTGAACTGACTAAACGTGTCCTATTGTATCTGGTTTTAGTGACTTGAAAATCTTTTATTTCCTCTTCTACTTGGCAATCTTCAGGAAATAAATAAAAACAAACAAGAAGGTACCAGAATGTTCACTGTAGCTTTGTTAATGATTGGAAAAAGCTAGAAAGAGGAACATCCATAGAGATAGAACTGAGTAAATTACTAACACAGTAGCCATTAAAAAGAATAAACCAGATGCACATGTTTTGACATGAAAAGATCTCCAAGATATATTATTAAGGGAAAAAAGCAAGATGCAGAACAAGTATGTATAGTAAGATGCCATTTACACTTTAAAAAGTCTCTCTTCTCACACACACACACACGCTTGTATAGGCATAGAGATTTTCTGGAAGGATACTTGAGAAAGTGGTAATAGGTGTTGCCTTTGAGTAGTGGAACTGGAGCGGGGAAACGTACTTTTCATCTTATGCCCTTGGTTCTGTAGGAAGGTTTTCCCTTTTGCACATAATTGCTTTTATAATAATAATTTTAATATAGTTAAAACTTAAAATTAAATGATAACCTTTGTACTGTTGATGTTCAGCTACTCCTAGGGGTTTTCATCTTTCTGCTTCCTTGGGCTCCACTTTCCCTCCGAGCACTTGTCATGCCTGTGCATGTCTATTCTGGGCTCCTCATCTTTGGAACGGTGATTGCAGCGGTACTTACGGGAGTGACTGAGAAACTGTTCTTTGCCCTGTAAGTTGCGTAGTTTTCCTAATTATAATATTTGAGCTATAAAATGTTAAATACTTGTTCATTGGAAAAATGTAATTTAAAGTAATAAAATTTTTAATATTAAAAATGTATTACATTACAAATGTAATATAGCATTAATAATGTTTGGAAGAAGGACCACAAAGTCCAAAAAATTGTATCACTCTTACAAAACAACTATTGGAGTTACCCATGCCCTTTTAATCTTTTGATGTGCATGTTTTTATATTAATTGTGATTATGGTGGACATACATTTTTGTATCACCCCTTTTCCAATTTTTAAGTGCTACAGGCGTTCCAGGTGCTCTATTATTTTCATACTTATCATTTTTAACAATTTCATACTATTTCAATTGGGTTATTTTGGCATAATTTAAATTTCTCCTTAATGTCAAACTTCAAGGGAATTTATATAGAAGGTGTACCAGCGTGCATTTTTAAGCAGATAAATTCAAGACTGTTTGACATGTGGCTTTATCGCCCTATTTGTAATTGGACACACTCTCTCTTTTTTGTAGGAAGAGTTCTGGATACAGTACATTCCCACCAGAAGGTGTTTTCACAAATACCCTTGGCCTCCTGATTGTGGTGTATGGGGCGCTCATTTTTTGGATAGTCACCAGACCACAATGGCAACGTCCTAAAGAACCAAATTCTGTCCTGCTTCAGCCAAATGGAGGCGCTCGAGAGGGAGCGGAAGGCTTAGCAGTCAACTTCAGCAATGTGGACACATCAGATTCAAAATTAAACAGTGAAACAACAGCGAAGAAAAGAAACTTGACCGTTGATGAGGCTGGACAGAGATCCACCATGTAGAATGTTGTAGAGATGTGGCCATATAGCTTCACTTTTAAAAACCAGCTCTACAGTTTAGCTTCTCCTATTTAGCCCCAGGATGACTGAGCTCCGCAGAGTCAATATTTCTTTTAATCATAAAGTAGGATTCCTTGGAAGAGTTTGTATTGATTGAGGCCTATGATCTTACCTGAATTGGAAAGGAGATGATCTGTGTAAATACTAGAAGATATAAATGGTGGTTATGTTAACCTTTTTTTTGTTGAGGACCAAAACATTTAGCACGATGCCTTGCATAGAACAGATAATCAAAATGTGTCTCTCAAAACAAAACAAAACAAAAAAACACTAAAAAAAAACCCCCAAAACCCAAAAATGTGTCTCTCAGTTGGTAAATTTCATCAATTGGCAGCATCTCTGGCCTCTTGTCATGCAGTCATTTCCTGTTAATTCCGGGAATCCAGTCCTAATGTTTTAGAATCAGATCTGGGGCAGCGTTTATGCTACACAGATGACAAGTAGAGTACAGGAAAAATTTAGGAAAGTGACTGGTTCCCTTCTCCCAGTGCCTGCCCTCTGCTCTCTCACCAGCTAGTTTGGGCTCAGATTGGCCCTGGAGACCGGAGTTTATAATTAGAGCATTTTGGAGCAGTGACTGAGCCAAAAGTAGCTAACGAGATCTTCTCTTGTCAGACCTGGAAGTTTTTCCAAATCTCATCTTCGTCCTAAAGCTTCCTTGGGGCTTGGTGTACTTTCTAAGCCAGATTCCAAAACCTAATTAGAATGGACCATGCCTGAAAGCTTACGTAGCATAAACTGCTCTCCACACCTCAAAGAGCACTTTTTCCCAAGTTTCTGTTTTTATTTTAGAAAGTACTTACATGGCACTTACTACATGCCAGACACTGTTCTAAGCACTTTATAAATATTAACTCGTTCAATCCTCAAACTTTACACGGTAGGTACTATTATTATCTCCATTTGACAGCTGGGAGATTTGAAGCTTAGAAATGTTAGTAACTTCCCCCAAGGTCATACAGCTCATCAGTGATAGAACTGAGATTTGTCACGTGGCTGTCTGACTCCTCAGTCCATGACCCTAACCACTTTACTCTGCTACATTTTCTATTATATACTGGTTTGTACCTACTCTGACTCACCCCTGGATAAATCCCAATTGCTGGAGTGCAGTGGAGTTGTTAAAGTTTACCTTCTGGCTCTCTCTTCCAAGGCAGATTCCTCAAATAACCAAGGAAAGAGGCCCACCCATACCTGGAAATAGATCATGGCACCCCACCACTGCCAACAAGCCATGGCCCACCTTGATGCCCCTTTGATCTTAAAATTGTGTCTTGGTGACAAAGAAAGGTTTGGGCAAAAACATCTGTAACTTTCAAGATTAATCAATTATAATTTTTGTTCTTCAGCATCTTAGCTGCTGAATAGCTTTGGGTTTGGAGATAGGAGAGATTCACCTTGTGGTCTGCCCTTCCCAGTGGCAATAGCCAAGATCCTTCCTGATGTTGGTGGAGTTTTAGGGGACATCTGGAGCTTTGGGTTCTCAGTATGAATTGAGACTCAGAGGTGACCTCTTTCGTGCATGGACACTTCTGTCTAGACTTGGGGCTGACTTAAATTAAAACCTAGAGTAGTGGGGCTCCTGGGTGGCTCAGTCGGCTGAGCATCTGACTCTTGGTTTCTGCTCAGGTCATGATCTCATGGATGGTGGAATGGAGCTCCGCCTTGGGTTCTGTGCTCAGCAGGGAGTGTCCTTGAAGATTCTCTCCCTCTGTCCCTTCTCCCACTCATGTGCATGCACATGTGCTCTCTCTCTCTCTAAAATAAATAAATCTAAAAAAAAAAAAAACCTAGAATAGTGCCTATACTGAAATGATGCTTTTCATTTGGGTTTTTTTGGTTTTGTTTTGTTTTGTTTTGTTTGTTTCCCTGCGATTTTAAACTGGAGCATTTTAATGTGGGTAAAAACCTTACAGTTTGCAACAAATACACTTAACCTTTTTGGTGCTTAGTGGAGTTCCTTTTAAGTTGAGTGGTAATTACCTCCATAGACTGAATATGAGCTTCACTCCATCATACCAGTTAAGCTTCATGGCTAACCATTGAAGATTCCCTTGCCAAAATACTCTTTTCTTCCTATTTAATTCTATTTCCGAAATTGTTAACGGTGTCATAAGTATGCCCAGTGCCCAGCCCAATGCCTAGCACATAGTAGGCACAATTAAATTCAATATGGGTAGAGCATGCTACAATTTTGGGGTCAAGTGGAAGGAATAATTGCACTGTCACACACAAACATATTTTTGGTAAATGGACGTTTCTTTATATAGAGGTGCCCAAAATTCCAGCAGTTTTTTGGGGGAAAAGGGCTTAGCGACAGCACCAATGATTGAAGCTGCCATTCCATTTTACGAAGGCCAAGGAAGAGGTTACTAGTGAAAAGTTAATTATGGATTTGGCATGAGAATATTCTATTCCATTGCAAAGTATTTGAGCACCCATCATCTCAGCCCTTTACTTTCTCTCTCTTGTGGGCTAATGTGAGAGCAATCTTACGGATATTATAAGAACTTCTTTCTTCCTCAACCTTTATGAAAACAATGCATTGTAAAATATATCTAGAAAACCTTTCCGAGACACTTCTTTTAATGGGCTTTTTATTCTAATGGTAATTGTACCTTTATCTTTCAAAAGCTGGTATTTCCTACCTAAAGCCATTTCTCCCCAAAATATCTCATTAAAAAGTCCACAGGAAAAAAAAGGGAGAAGAAAGCCTTAGGTATCATTTCCAAAACAGTGATCGAAATCTTCCCAAGTAATTATAGCTTATATCATCAGCAGAGGTAGTCTGGCTTGGCTTACCCCGTAATCTAATTTCAGGGGCCGTGGGTTGGGGGGAGCTTTATTTTAACACTCATCTAAATCAACACTAAAGCCTTTTCTCTGGAGGGATTTATTGAGAAACTCAAATGAATATGCTTTTTGAATTAATGTTCTCCAAGGCGTATAGCTTCCCGTGCTTCTGTGTCAGACTGAATTCACCCTCCAGAACACTTTCCTTCCCTCGCCTTGTGTGGTTTCATTTAAGCCGCGCTGGTTAGAAACAGCATCTCAGACCTTACAGTCAAATGACAAAGAAGGCAATTGGACTTTTTCAGGAATACGGACAAGTAGTTTCTGTTTTCTAAAGGACAGAATAAAGAGAATGTCTTGTTTTTAATTAGGCTCTTTTCCCTGCTGAGTCGAAAATTGCAGTACCATACCGGTTGACCACCACTGCCAGATCTAAAAACTCAAAGAAAGGAGTAAAGTGTTATGCTAATTTCATTGCCGTGTGATAGAATTTTTTATCTTGTTATGTCCTTTCTTAGAGAATCCTGACAGACAACTGTAACTGCTCTGTCTCAGAGCTGCACATAGGAAAGTAGAGAAAAAAGAAAACTATTATTCTTTGTCCCTTAGGAGATACCTGAAAACTTTTAAGTGGAAAAGATTACTGTGTTTAAATTTGCCTTCTTATGGAAAAACATGAAGTAGCCCAAATATTTTATAATTTTGTAGAAAAAAATACGCATCTATTTTTTCCTTGACTTGTTTTTATATAGTAATAAAAGTTATTTTGGAAGCTATTTGTGTGTGTTAACCATTTGTCCAGGCTGGAAGGTGTAGTTATTCTTCTGCAAGTTTCTGTCCCATGGTTTTTTGTTTGTTCGTTTGGGGAAAGAAAAAAAGATTTTTAAGTTTCTCTCTCTCTTTTTTTTTTTAAATTTTGTTTACTTATTTGACAGAGAGAGACACAGCGAGAGAGGGAACACAAGTAGGGGGAGTGGGAGAGGGAGAAGCAGGCTTCCCGCAGAGCAGGGAACCCAATGCGGGGCTCGATCCCAGGACCCTGGGACCATGACCTGAGCCGAAGGCAGACGCTTAACAACTGAGCCACCCAGGCGCCCTTAAGTTTCTTTATTGAAAATGCTGTCAGATTTTTTTAATAAAGTGTGCTCTGAGTACCATACTTTTTCCATTGCTGGGAGGATGAGAGGATTGTTTCAAAACTGCCAGGGTTTCCTCCTCTGCACAGGAGCAGAACTAGAGCCATAGGTTTAGGCAACCAAAGCAGACACAGTTTAAGTTGGAAAAGCATGGAAGGAGGGCCTCTTAAAAGAGCCGATTATTACAGAACTCTGTGTTTACAGTTACTCATCCTTGAGAAAGTACAGAACTCATTATGGATGAATTGTTGGATTTTTTTTTCCCAAATAAGAAAAAAGGATTAGTCACGTCTAAGTAGTGCCAATACTCCTCCAATCTTAATTTAACCACTCATGTAGTCTTTTTTTTCACCTACTTTTTGTCTCCTGAGGAATGTTAACGGTATTTTATATTGTGTAGCTATAATAACACCATAATATTACATAATACTATTATGCAATAGGGCTATAACATTGTGTGTAAATTGAATTTTTATGTTACATCATAGTTTGTCATTGATTTATATTATTAATTTCAGGGGTACTGTATTTTATTTCAAATTGACCTTAATTGGCAAGTACTTATGATACTTTATAAATATATGGCTCAAACACACTAACATGTAATTTTTTTATGTAATTTTACATATATTAGCTCATTTAATTTAATTTGCAGTTGTACTGGACAATTACATTGTCCACCATGCCCGGCCTTCCCAACACAGCTCTGTTTTACTGACTACATATCACCTGCGTTTCCTCAGCCACAGCTAATGGGATGAGAGTGGGAGATAACACGCCACTCGTATGCAGCCTCTCTATAGCTGGCCAAGGCACTGTGAAGTGGCCTGGTATGAAATGAAAATATCCGTCTTTCATTTCATTTCAGATGGAGGAATGAGCATTTCAGAGGATTTGAATTGGGAAGTACTTCAAGACCAAGTCAGGGAGAACAGAAGTTAAATGAATACCTAGAGACAGGAGCCCTGAGGAAAGCTAGACCCCAGGGATCAGGAAATTGTCTGTAAAGAGCCAAATAGGTTTTGTGGACCACATGGTTTCTGTGGCAACTACTCAACTCTGCCGTTGTAGCCAAAAGGGGCCACAGACAATAGTAAATGAATGAGTATGACTATGTTCCAATAAAGCTTTATTTATAAAAACAGTGGCAGGCCACATTTGTCCCATAGATCAAAGCTTGCCAATTCCTGGTCTGGACCATGAGGTAGGGCCATGATCGTTCATGACAGGCTGAAATGATAAGAAATCAAGAACTATGTGGTAAAGAGACAATACCTATGTGGTAGAGAGGAAGAATTGGCAGGTAATAATAGGAAACACGAGTGGGCAGTGGAGTGGTCTTGGGGAGGATGGCCAACTCAAATTAATGGCAGATACCAGGGTGAAGATCCAGGAAATCCTGCTGAGGGTTCCTCAGGACTGCAATGGATTCAGTTCCACTGGAACTGCTCCTCTGGGCATTATGGGAGATTTCAGTCTCTTTTTTGGCCCTAAATAAAATTCAGTGAGTTAAATACCATGAATCCTGCTTTACACACAAGGACACTTAGGTTCAGAAAGGTTAAATGTTTGCGCAAGTCACCCAGCTGGTGAGCAGCAGTCAGAATATACACGCAGATCTTCTGGCTCTTAAATTTCTAATGCTTTTCACTATAACCTTCAACCAACACTTCAGTGCACTCAAAAGTTGTTACCTACAAAACTCTGTAATCCAGAAAGCAAAGACTGATATGGTAAGATAAACCACCACCTATTCATTTATGAAGTTTAAATATCTTTAACAAAGCAAAATGGAAATTCTGGTATGCCACCACGAGAGATCATCTCCAGAATGACTGCCATCATTTCCTCTCCTGTATGCACACGATGCTCTTTATAGCAGGAGATGAAATCTATTTCCTCTTCCCTGAATCTGGGCTGGCCTTTTGGCTTCCTTTAGCCAATGGAATGCAGATGTGACATTCTGAGAATCTGAGCCCACACCTTAAGAGAACTCACATTCTATTTCCTCCTCTTGGAGTCCAGCCAGTATGCTATTGAGGAAGTCTGGACTAGGCCACCTGAAGGCCATTCAAAGAGAGACCCTGGAGAATAAGAAGTCATCTTGGATGTTCCAGCCCCAGATGAGCTCAGGTGCACGAGAGGTTCCAAATGAGATCAGCAGAACTACCCAGCTGAGCTCCAGTCAACTCACAGAATCATGAGAAAAATAATAAATTACCCTTATTGTAAGCCACTGTGTTTGGGGGAGGTTTGTTATGCAGCAATGGATGTAATACAGTACTCTTATTTTAAAAACCTAATTGGGGATAGACTAAATCTAAATAGGAAGTATTTTCGGGGCAACTGGGTAGCTCAGCCAGTTAAGCGTCTGACTTCAGCTCAGGTCATCATCTCTGGATCCTGGGATCAAGCCCCACCTCAGGCTCCCCGCTCAGCAGGGAGTCTGCTTGTCCCTCTCTCTCTCCTTCTGCCTCTCCCCTAGCTTGTGCTGTTTCTCTCTCAAATAAATAAACAAAATCGTATATAGATAGATAGATAGATAGATGATAGAGAGAGAGAGAGAGAGATAGGAAGTACTTTCCAGAATGTGTTCTGCAGGGTTTATTACATTTTCCTTAAGGATTTTTTTGTTGTTGTTTTGTTTTGCTGAAAAAAGAAGTTTGGGAAACACAGGATCAAACAAAGTTAAACAGGTTTTTTTGTTTTTGTTTTTGTTTTTTTTAAAGGGAGGACTTTACAGATCTTTTCCCCAACACCTTATTATGAATATTTTCAAGCATACAGAAAAGTTGAAAGAATTACAGAGTGAACATGTACATACCAACCACCTAGAGTCTATAATTAGCAATTTGCTATGTTTGCTTTATCACATTTCTATCTATTCATCCCTTTATTTGCCACATACTCCATCTTAAATTTTTATACATTTCAAAACATTGCAAACATCAGTAAATTGGAATGGGTAGACATTCTTAGTTTGTTCACTATCAGGGAAAGCATTCAATATTTTACCATTAAATGTCATATATGACCTTCAGCAGGTTGGGAAATTTTAATTTGCTGAGTTTTTTTTTAAGCCATGAATTAAATGGTTACATTGTGTCAAATGATTTTTCTGCATTTACTGAAATAATCATATTGTTTTTTTCCTTAATTCTATTAATGTGGTGAAATACATTGATCGGTTTATAAATATTGAACAAATTTTGTCCTCTTATCATATGTATTACAACTACGTATGTTATAAACCCATAACATAGAGTTAAAAGTTTTGCTTTATATAGTTATATGTGATTTAAAGAAATAAAGAAGTACTGTACTCATATTGCTCAGGCTATATTTCAAATTTTAAAAGTCTTCTCAGCAAAAAAAGAAAGAAAGGAAGAAAAAGAAAGAAAGAAAGAAGAAAGAAAGAAAAGAAAGAACGAGAAAGAGAAAAGAAGTAAAAAAAATAGCCTTTTAAAATTTACCCACATATTTACCATTTCCAGTGTTCATCACTCTTCCTGAAGTCTATGTTTCCAACTGGCATCATTTACCTTCCTGTTGAAGAACTTCCCTTGGTATTTCTTTAGTGCAGGTCTGCTAATTAATGATGAAGTCTTCTTCTTTTTATTTTTCTAAAAATATCTATATAATTTTCATTTTTGAAGAATATAGTCACTGGATATAGAATTCTGGGTTGGCAGACTTTTTGGTGCAGCATGCCAAAGATGTCCTTCTACTGTGTTCTGGCCTCAATAATTTATGATGCTAAAACAGTAGTCCTTTGTATTATTGTTCCCTTGTATATAATGTGTCTTTTGTTCCTGGCTGCTTTCAAGATTTTCCCTTTATTTTTGGCTTTTAGCAGTTTAATTATGATATATCTGGGTGAGACTTTTTTTTTTTAATCTTACTTTGAGCTCATTGAGTTTCTTGAATCTATAAATTGATGTCTTTTATCAAATTTGAGAAATTTTTAACTATGATATCTTCAAATAGTTTTCTGCCCCATTCTCTCTTCTCATTTTAAAATTCCACTTATAATGTGTTTGACTTTTGTATATTGTTCCCGGGTCAGGGAGACTCTGTTTTTTTTTTTTTTAATTATATACATTTTTTTTTTTTTTTTTTTTTTTAGTGCTCACGAGCCTTTGAACCTAGAGGCAGGGTAAATTTTTTTTATATACATTTTTAACTATATGAAAGCTCAGGTCATTTTACATTTCTATAGATATTTTATATTCCCTTTCCTTTACTTTTAAAGAAAACTTTTAATTTTGAAATAATTATAGATTCACAGGAAGTTGCAAAGATAGTATGGAGATGTCTTGTATATTCCTGATCCAGTTTGCACCAATGATTATATCTTACCTAAGTATAACAATATAAAATTGACATTGGTATAATGTATGTATATAATTCTATGATAGTTTATCATGTGTAGATTTGTGAAACCACTATCACAATCAAGATACAGAACTCTTGCATCACCACAAATATCTCTCTCATGTTACTCCTTTATATTCACACCCACCACCCCTCCCCCACACCATTTACATCCTTTTACCCTCTCCATTTAGAACATAGTTGTCTTAAATATTTCCTCTATCTATTGAGAATCACAACAAACAGTATCATAATTTTTGCTTCAACCATCAAAAAAAATTTAGAAAACCCATTAAGGAGGAAATTTATGGTATTTGCCCCAAATATTTACTTTCTCCATTGTTCTTCCTTCCTTCCTGATGTTCCAAGATTCCTTTCTATTTAGAGAACTTTTGTTAGCTATTCTTTTAGGTTAGGTCTGCTGGCAACAAATTCTCTAAGTTTTCCTTCATCTGAGAATGACTTTATTTCCTCTTCATTCTTGAATAATGTATTCAGTGAATATGGAATTATGGGTTGACAGTTTTTCTTTCAGCCCTTGAAAAATATAGTTTCTGATAAGAAATTTGTGGTAATTTACATTGTTTTTCCTTTATAAGGAGGTTGTTTCCTCCTGTTGCTTTCAAGATTTTTCTTTGTCTTTTTTCTTTTAGAAATTTGATTATGATGTGTCTTGTTATAGATTTCTGTGTCCATTCATTTCAAGCATATCCCTGAGCATAGTTACAATAGCTGCTTTATAATCTTTGTCTATTCAACCCAACGTCTGGATCATTTTGAGATGCGTTCCTATTGATTGTCCTTTTCTCTTGAATATGGGCTACATTTAGTTTTTCTTTGTATGTCTACCAATTTTTATTGTATCCTTGAGAACTATGAAGAGAATTGAACATTGAGAATGGTTGAAGAGACTCTAGTTATGTTATATTCCTCTAAAGAATATATTTTTTTAAAGATTTATTTACTTTGAGAGAGAGCATGCATGTGGGGGATTGGGGGGAGGGGCAAAGGAAGAGAACCTTTCAAACAGACTTCCCGCTGAGCGAGGAACCTCCATGGGGCTCAATCCCACAACCCATGAGATTGTCACCTGGGCTGAAACCAAGAGTCAGACCTCCAACCAACTCAGCCATCCAGGTGCCCCTGACTTTTTGTTTTAATAAGCAGTTAAGTTGGTTAAGACTCAATCTGTTCACTCTGTTTACCCTGAAGCAAGCAGCAGCTGAAACCTCTGCTCTGTTCTTTTAGCCTTAGATGCATTGCTTACATAGTTCCAGGTTAGCCAGAGATGTGAGTAGAGTTAATGTGTGGAATGTAAGGCTCTTCTTAGAGGTTCTCTTCTTTCCAGGACTCTCCCCTTAGTTTCAAGCTGCTGTAGTCACATTGAATTTTGTTCTCTTGTTCTTCAAGCCAGTAAACTTGATCTGAGTTTTATTTTTTTTATTTATTTTTATTTTTTTAAAAAAGATTTATTTATTTGACAGAGAGAGACACAGCAAGAGAGGGAACACAAGCAGGGGGAGTGGGAGAGGGAGAAGCAGGCTTCCCGCGGAGCAGGGAGCCTGATACGGGGCTCGATCCCAGGACCCTGGGATCATGACCTGAGCAGAAGGCGGACGCTTAATGACTAAGCCACCCAGGCGCCCCTTGATCTGAGTTTTAGAGGAGATGTTGGATTTAGCAAGGTGTTGTTTGGGTCTGTTTTACCAGATCCTGACCATCTTGTCATCTATTTTAGGGCACAGATTAGTCCTAAGCCTAGCAGGCAACCACTACCTCCCTGGCTCCTGCTTCTTCACTTTTGCCATTCCTTGGTCTGAGTGAAGTGTTTCTCCTCACAGCGTTGGAAGAACCCTGTTCTTGCCCCTAACTCTTTTTATCAGACTGTATCTATTGCTCATTATCTCTTCCTCCCTGATTTCTGTAAGTGTTGGGGAGTTGGGATTTGTACTCCTAGGCTTATGGTAGGGCCACGTAGATATATATCGAACGTCTATGAAAGGTTGATCAACAAGATAAGCAGGCTATGGTAGCAAGAGGGATGGTCCGTGGTGGATAAGAGTAGGGAGCATGGGGAGCAGAGCAGGTGAGAACTGCTGCCCCCACTGTGGCTGGACAGTGGGGACCGTTGATTGGCCTTAGGCCGAATTGAATCTCCCTTCCTGGATCACTGGCATTTTTTCTTACTCTCTTCACTCCCTAGTTCCTCAGTGCCTTCACCTTACTATTTTTCTTTCAACAAAAGCCATTCGCATTAATGTGCATGGCAAGATGGAAACTAAGGAGGGCACCTCTAATTTGAAGGAATTTTCTTGGGACCACTTGGAGAGCGTGATATGTGCCCAGAGAAGACTAGTGTCTGCCTCCACCTGGAAAACAGGTGGAGAGAAAAAAAAAAAAGGAGGGGGGGTAGAGAGACAGGCTAGCTAACTGTTCAAATGGGGGGGGGGGATGGATAGAGAGGCTACTGCTGTGCTGGGTTAGGCCCGCAGCTCCAGAGGCTGTTGGGCAACTAGGGCATCTCCAGTCTCCAGGGCATTTGCTCTGTCCTTAGCCAGCACCTAGAAGTCTGGTGATACCTATGGCATTTCTCCTTTAAGAGGATCTTTTGCCTTTTTAGGTAGTCCTTAGACTAGAGCTAAGATGACTTCTTGCTGTGTACCTCCCCTGGGTCCATATCTTTTCTTGCAGAGATGTGGACTTTCTTCCATGATAATTTGCTGCACAGAGGACAGTCTTGGTCCCCAGAGAATAAATCTTTAATTATAGAATGTTAGGCTTTAGGCAGCTAGAAAAGAGGAGAAGAGAGTATAAGCTGAAAAGGGCCCTCCTCACTCACCAGAGAGGTATGACCCGTAAGGCTGCCCATTTTAAGGACGGGCAGATTTGGATGGAGAAGATGCTGTATAAGTGAGCTGTATTAGCTCCCACAATCTGCCCGTCTCTGTCCTTGTTGGAGATAGCCCAACATTCTAATGCAGATTGCAAATCTGGATAAGAGGGTATGCATGTTTTTTCAAAAAAAGACAAAGAACACCTATAAAATTACCTAAGTTTTCTTATTCAGATCTTAATATAGTTAGGGAGTCAGCTACCATCACTCTCCTCCTGTGAGGGGGGAAAAGAGTGAGCTTCACAGAGTGAAAAGAGGAAGTTCATGAGTGATTGATGAGTGCTCCATTAGGGGGGGATTTTTGGAGGTGGAGGAGGTTTTCTGATTGACTTTCAATTACATTTGGCCATCTTTGATTGGTTCAGTATCTACTGATTTCCAGGCTGAGTGGAATCATGTGGGTTTTCAGTCTCAACTAGAAGAACATCTGACCCTCAGCCTCAGGGTCAGAATCTTACATAAGCATTTCCTCCATTTGGGCAATGTTATGGTTGAAATTTAACCTGAAGCCCAGTCCAAATAAATGTTTTACATGTGTACTACTATCTATTCATATGAATCTATCTATTCGTAAGCCTCTAGCTTATAGTATCTGCACACACAGATAGGCAGGCTGGAGCCCAGGGGCCACTCACCGTTCTTTCCTTTTCCACTGTGGCCCAGCTGGAGGGACATGGAGAGAAGTGGAAGCATCCTTGTCTCTCCCAGCTTGACCCAGGTCCCTCCCTCTTCTATCAGAACTCCTATTTCCCCTCATGTGCCTAGCAGACTATGGAAGATTCTGGGCCCAGTGAACTCACCTGGAACACTCAAATGGAGGAAGGAAAGCAAAAGAGGGCCAAGGAAAGGGAAGTATCAACTTTCAGGTGTGACTTTATTCACCAGAGAGGGAGCAAAAGTACAAGTCAAGGGTGTGCAGAAGTATGGAGTGGTGATTATGATTCAGGTCCCATGGGATGGAAAGTCATCCCCTCCTCACTTCGCCTTCTACCTCCATGCCCATTCTCTCTTTCTCTCTGAATCTCTCTCTCTCTCTCTCACACACACACACGCCCCTCCCTCCCTAACACACAATTTGTCAGTTTAAACCAGCATGCAAAACTGGATATGTGTTTCTTTGCTTCATTAAAAAGATTTTTTTTTAATTCTATTTCTACCCTGCAAGATTATATTAAATTTATAAAGTTGTTCTCCTCACCTCCATTCAATTCCCTGGTTCCTGACCTTACCAAGTACAAATATTTGATTGATTTGGAGAAGGAGACCCACAAGATTTATGAAAATCTGTGTTTCCTCAAGACTAGGAAAAGGGCACTGAGGTCAGATGGTCAAGTTCTGTTTTCCTCCAAAGCTCTGGTGGATCCTTGTTCCCGAGGCAGCCCAGTGTACACAGCCATGCTCTCTTTCTCTTATATCCAGAGCACTGGGTTGTGGGCGAGGTGCAATAGGAGACTGAAAATCACTACTATCTTTATGGCAAATCATCTTTAAAGATTTCTTGTCTTTGGAAAAAATGTCCAATAGAAAGAGAATGGACAAATACAATGTCATACTATTAAAAAACTATCGCCAAAAATTACACCACAGGTGAGTATTTAACAATATAGAGAACTGTTCATTAAATATTAATAAAGAAAATAAACAGCATATAAACAACTTGTAAATGTTAATGTTCATAATATATATGGTTATATAGTTCTCATTGAGACAGAGTAGGATAATGGGCATTTTAAATATCCCTCTTTTCATTTTATCTGCATTTTCTATAATCAACATGTATTATATCTGTACTAAGAAAATATCACAAATACTTTAAAATATGTATTATCAGAAATCCATGGGGCACCTGGGCGGCTCAGTGAGTTAAGCCTTCAACTCAGGTCATGATCCCGGGGTCATGGGACCAAGACCCACATAGGGTTCCCAGTGGGGAGTCTGCTTCTCCTGCTCCCCCTGCTTGTGCTCTCTCTCTCTCTCTGTCAAATAAATAAATAAAATCTTTAAAACAAAAAGGAAATCCATCTGCCTTTTGACATCATCCAAATCTTTGTTTTGTCTAATTTAAAAAGAAATAAAAGATAATATTTTTAAAACCAAAGTAAGTGCTTTGTCAACACCAGGAAAGCAGAACCAAAGCATTCGCCAGAGTCCAACCTGGTCAGACACCAGCCGGCCTGGGGACCCACTTGCTTTTGCAGCCCTGATGATCCTCAGGTCCCCAGAGGCATCAACATCCCCAAGTCTTCCAAAGGTAATGTAAATTACTGTAAACTGGTCTGTATCGAATCATCCGAACTGGATAAAACAGAAAGATCTGGATTCTTGTAGAACTCTGTCATGGTCCAGGAGTGTAACCTTGGACAAGCCACTTGATCTCTCCATCCTCTGCAAAAACAGGCCCTTCTTACTCACTCACCAATGATTCACGGAGGCGCTCCTGTGTGCATAGGCACTATTCATTAGCACTGCCTTGGGCTCATGCTAGAATGCTACAAATCTATGTTATTTTATAGACTTGCCCCCAATTTAATTTATACCACCACTGCCATACTTCAACACAGAATTATCCAGAATTTTCAAGGCTTGAGAGTGGAGCAGAACTATTGTAATCTAAGTTTTGAGACTTCCAGAAATAAGAGAAAATTAGTGTGGGCTTTTTAAAGGTGACAGAGGAGGCAAGACTGGGGTAAGGGATAAACTGAATGAAGAGTTAGAGAGGGACCAGATCGGAATCCACTTGGCTTAGAACAACTTGGAAGGAGGGGGCAAAGGGGATAATCCCCAGCAAAAGCAATGGGGAAAATTAAAGATCATGGTGATAAATTCCTAAGCATAATAGTCTAAATGCCTTATTTTCCCTCAATGTACCATTCATTATTCTTTTCAGGCAAGAACAATCTGAACCAAACAATGTTCCTGTGTTTTCTATTATTGCAAGAGAGGGAGAGATCGAGCCAAACATCTTTGTCCTTGAATATTTAGTAAAATCCATGGTAAGATCATGGATTTTAACAAATATGGGAAACATGGGCCAAAATCAATAGAGACCGGTGTTTTGCTCCAGAAAAACTACACAGAATAAACATGGCCATAAAGGACATAATAGTGTCAGGAAAAGCTATTTTTATACTTCTCAGAAGATATTTAGATACATTGCTAGGCACAGCATTTTGTTTTGGTTTTGGTATATCATAATGTGATTGTTTTTCCTCATTGCACAGCAACATGCTTACCAAGAAAATTCAAAGGGCCACCAGTAGTAAACAACTAGAAAACAAACTAGTTGAAAAATGCTCACATAAGGACATGTACTCACACTCAGATGCAAACTCACACAGACATGGATAAATGTAAGAAAAAGATAAAGGGGTGCCTGGGTGGCTCAGTTGGTTAAGTGTCTGCCTTTGGCTCAGGTCATGATCCCAGGGTCCTGGGATCGAGTCCTACATCCTGCTCCCTCCTCAGCAGGGAGTCTGCGTCTCCCTCTCCATCTACCCCTCCCCCCTGCTCATGCTCTCTCTCTCTCATGTTTGCTCTGTCTCAAATAAATAAATAAATAAATAAATAAATAAATAAAATAAGAAAGAAAAAGAAATAGGGGCGCCTGGATGACTCAGTTGGTTAAGCGTGCAACTCTTGATTTTGGCTCAGGTCATGATCTCAGGATCGTGAGATCGAGCCGTACATTGGGCTCTGTGCTGAGTGTGGAGTCTGCTTGAGATTCTCTCTTTCCTTCTCCCTCTGCCCCTCCCCTTGCTCTCTCTCTTTCTCTCTCTCCCTCTCAAATAAATAAATAAATCTTTAAAAAAGAAGAAAAAGAAATACGAGATAATCAATAAGGAAAACTGACCGCTAATCAGAAATTTAACTATGAGAACAAAAATTCCTTTGGGCAAAATTTGGTGAGCACATTCCCTCTTTATGAGACTCCAAAGAGCCCACCCAATGTCATGGGAAACAAACTAGTTGAAACAATGTCATGTTATTTTAAAGAACTCCACCGTGCTCAGTTATCTTAGCCAAATATGGGGGTAGTAAAGTAGAAGTGCATTGTGTGTCAAAGCAGACAGCGGTCAAGGGGTAATCAAACCTAGTTACAGGCTCTGAGGTCAGGACTGAAGATGTTCCTGGCCAGTATGACAGTTTGATTCATTAAAAGAACACTAACAGCAAACGAAACTCATTTTTCATTATACAAAAAAGTAATAATGTTCTATGATTCGTAACTATATATTTCCTTTACTTGTGTTAAAAAGCTAAGAAAGCTCAATTGAGATTATTAATGTTTACTCTTTGGAATCCAGAAATGTGCCATTTGATGATTTTTCAGCTATTACATGCACGCCCAGGTGCTCTGTATAGATTCTAACATTATTGGAGTATTTTGTATGTGCAAAGGCCTGCCAGAAAACTTCTGCCCTTACCTCCCTCTCCTTCACACGCATACATCTCTGCTTTCCTAAGTAAAAGGCTGTAGCATTATGCTTTATAGATTGTACATTACATATTATGTAACGAGATATGTGAAGTACACTTGATCCCAAGCCTTATCCCTCACTGATTGTAAGATCTTCAGCAAGTCCATTTCTGAATTACAGCTTCTACATCTGTAGAATGGAGCTAAGAATACCTTTTTATTGGTGGTTTTATAAACAGGTTCTTTAATTTTTTGACACTCCTCCCATCCTCCCATCGAGAGGTAGAATCCAATTCCCTCCCTTAAACATGTCCCAGACTTCGTGACTCATGTCTAAAGAATGGAATGTGGCAGAAATAATACCATGTGACTTCTGAGACTAAGTTCTCCCTGGCTCTCTCCCTTGGAATGATTGCTCTTGGAACCCAACCACTTCACCATTTGGTGGAAAAGCCAAGCTGCCACAAGGAAAGATCCCACATAAGTATTCCAACAACAGTTCCAGATGAACTCCCAGATGACAACCAACATCAGCTACCAGACACATGAATGAGTTTTCAGATTGTTCTATCCCCCCAATTTTGAGCCACCCCAGCTGACACTGAGCACAGCAGAAACTGTCTCCTCCAAGTTCTCCCAAAATTATAGAGTAATGAGCAAATAGATACTGTTACTAGTTTAAGCCATTACGTTTTTGGGTGGTTTGTTGTGCAGCAACAAATAATTGGAACAGATTTTGGTACCATGACAAAACTGAAAACATGTGGCAATGAGTTCAGGACTGGTCAGACTGCAGAATTTGGGAAGGTCTTCAAGAAATTGTTAGTGGAAGCTTAATGGCTTTTTTTTTTTTAAGATTTATTTATTTATTTTAGAGAGTAGTGGGGGAAGGGGCAGAGGGAGAAGGAGAGAGAATCTCAAGCAGGCTCTATAGCCAGTGGAGAGCCCACACGGGGCTCCATCTCACCTCCGTGAGATCATGACCTGAGCTGAAATCAAGAATTGGACGCTTAACTGACTGAGACACCCGGGCGCCCCAGCTTCATGGCTCTGGAAGAGGTTATTGGTGAGGGTTGACACGAAAGTAAGGAAAATGTTATTGGGAGCTGTCATAAAGTGGTAGAAAGTTCAGCAACACTGTCGATCTGTGGTCATATGGAAAACAGAAAATCTACAGGTTAACTGAATGACCTAAGGAGACTTTCCTGAAGAGCACTACGGGGGCTGCCTGGTTTTTCCCTGGCTACAGCAAAATGCAAGAGGAGAGAGAGAAGAAAGAACTGTTGCGTACAAAGGACCCAGGAACTGCCGGGTTGGAAAATAACAGTTTCTCTTTTCCCACCTCTCCAAATGGCAAATGAAATGGCTTCCAGGTAAAGATCGGATTCAGAGTGCTCTCAGGAAACCACAGTTCAAAGGTGAGGCCACCAGCGTGACTAACACTAGCAAGTGCTGGCAAAGATTTCAGGTGTTGCTTTGTCGACGTTTGCAAGTGGAGGAAAAGGCCCCCAAACGGAAAGGGGGTTACCAGACAGCAGCTTTGGAGAATCTAAGGTAAAGAATGGCTAAGCGAGATTTATGGGAGTAGCTTTTGCCTGAGTTGCTGATACATTGATTCATAAGAAGCCCACAACTTTTTTTTTTTTTTAATTACAATCATTCTAGACTGAGAGGGACAGTCTGGCTATTGGATCCCCAGCCTTCTAAGGTCTGAGAGCCACCTAAAGAACTATGAGCGGTAAACATGGGCTCTTTTAGTGGAGAAGGAAGACTGGCTCCAAGGATGGAACCAGGGGCGCAGTGGGCGGAGCCAAAAGCTACTTCCAGGAAGTAGCGCGGAGTCCTAATTGCGGAATTGGCGAATTGAGCTCAGGTGGGATTCGGAGCTGCTGTGTACCAGGGATGGCTGTATGCCTCCTGTTTTTCTTTTTTGAACAGAAGTGTGTGTAGTGCTTACCCTGGGCGTGTCCCACCACCGTATATTAGACGTGGTTGGCAGCTGGCTTGTCTCTTGATTCATTGGCCTTCAGATGGAGAGGAGCTGCATCTGGAGCAGAGTACCCGAGGAGCCTCTGCTCCACCTGCACCTGATTTATGTGTGCAGATCATGACCCTCAAGCTGAGGCTGCAGCAGGTGCAACGTTTAAGTGGTCTAGGTATGGGGTGTGTGTGCGTGTGTGTGTGCGCGTGTGTTGGGTGATGAGTGTATTTTGCATGTAGGGGAAAATGTAAATAATTTATGTACAGTGGGTGAGTTGTGATCATCTTAAAACATATCCATAAATTATTTCAAATTCTTCCCAACAAAAAATAGAGCCTAATTTCCCTTTCTTTGAATCATAGTTGGCTTCAGTGACTTGCTTCTAACAAATAGAACATGGCAGAAGTGATACTGTGTTACTTCTCAGACAAGATTACAAAACGAGAGACAGCTTTCACCTTGTTTTCTTTTTCTTGGGATGTTTGCCTTTGGAACCCAGCTGCCATTTTATTAGGAAGCCAACAGCCACATGAAAAGGCCATGAATAGGTGTTTGGCCCCAGCTCCAGCTGAGGTCCCGGCTCACAGTCAGCATGAACCAGCAAACTGTGAGTAAACGAGCTTCCTGAGGGCCTCAGCCATCAGTCTCAAGCCACCCCAGATGATAGGGGTGCCATATCCCTACTGGGGGCAAAGGGAGCAAAGACAAACTGTCCTTGCTCAGCCCTGCTCAAATTACAAATTCATGTGAGAAATAAATGCAGTCATTGTTTTAAGACACTAAGCTTTGGGGTGGTTTGTTAAGCAGCAGATACACAGGTACTGATTTGCAAATCTCTACTAGAAATATCCACATATCTAAACAAAACCTTGTAACAGTTACAACATTTTATGCATTATAAATTACAGTTGCTTTATGGTCCCTAGCTTTATCACTGCCTAACTGTGGGGCCTTCAGTAGACCAGTCTTCTGAGTTTCATTTTCTGCGATTGTAAGATATAAAAATACTTGTCTTTTAAAAAACCATTTATGAAGATTATATAGCAACAAGGAAAATGATGATATATTGTAGGTTATAAAACTGGATTCAAATGATTACAACTGTAAAAATGTGCAGATGAGAAATAGACAGATTAGATTAGATTAGTGGGCTTAAAATAATTTTCCAAATTTCTGTGAGATTATTTACTTTAGTAATCAAAAAAACGTTAAGTGTTTAAAAAAATCCCATTGCGAATTCCCAGCCCAAACTTGGGGAATGGGTTGGGTTATTTCTTCTCACTGACCTCCCTGCTGGTTAAATCATATAAAGTGGCTTGGAAGAGGAATGGGGACAAAATAACATCCTGTTACTTGGAGTTTGGAGGGCAATCAAGGATATACTCCAGAACTCAGATTTCCTGCCTCTCCGGCCAGTGCACCATTCCCTTACACTGTAGGCTCTTAATACTAGTTAGTTTTTTACCTATATGGGTTAAGCATGAAAACCAATGCCACATTAAATATTCATCTTTTAAATAAGCAGCAATCCCAGCTATCTGAGCTCAGAAGCCATGGAATCCAATGGTCAGGGGCATGGGTTGGAAACCTGCCTCCCCCAAGTACTGTTTGGGGTCTTTGCAGATGTAAGTAAGGATCTTGAGTGGAGATCATCCTGGATTACACAGATGGGTCCTAAATCCAATGATAAGTGTTCTTATAAGAGAGGAAGACAGCAGAAGACCATGTGAGGATGGAAGTAGAGATTGGGGCCACAAACTGAGGAATGTCTGGAGCCATCAGAAGGTGGAAGAGGCAAAGAAGCGTTTCTCCTTTAGGGCCCCAGGGGGAACACAGCCCTGTGGGCACCTTGATTTCAGGCTTCTAGCCCTCAGAACTGTGAGAGAATACATTTCTGTTGTTTTAAGCCACCGTGTGTGGGCTAATTTGTTATGACGGCTCTAGCAGACTAGTGGAATGGGTGAATCTCACAACCACAACATTGAACGAAAAAAATACTCAGGATACAGGGAAAAATGATATTTAAATAAAGTTTTAAAAACATGAAAACTGATACTTTGTATTATATTAATATATTATATATTAATGTATTGTATATTAATAAAAACATAAAGAAACAAATGGGAATGATAAACACCAAATTTAGGAAGTGGGAACTGTGAAGGAAAAGGAGGGAACACAGTGGGGGTACACAGAGGGCTCCAGCTGTATTGATAATACTGTGTTTCTTAAGCTGAGTGGTGATCAAGCATGATCAATATAATATTTTAATTTTTTTATTTAATTTTTTATATTAATGGGTCTTGCTGCTTTTTGTTTGTTTGTTTTAAGATTTTATTTATTTATTTGACAGAGAGAGACACAGCGAGAGAGGGAACACAGGCAGGGGGAGTGGGAGAGGGAGAAGCAGGCTTCCTGCTGAGCAGGGAGCCCGATGTGGGGCTCGATCCCAGGACCCTGGGATCATGACCTGAGCCAAAGACAGACGCTTAACGACTGAGCCACCCAGGCGCCCCTCAATATCATATTTTTAATACCATTGTGTAGGACTAAACTATTTCATAATAAATTTAAAATAATGTTTAAAAGGAAAAAAGGAGAAGGACAAGAAGGAAGGGTGATAGCACCTTGAGGGCTGGAGCTTCTTTCTTGGGTAATGCGTGACCTTTCAAATGTCAGCCAGAACAACATGATTTGGTGCGTGTGCTGTCTCCTGATACTTAATAAGCAGATGAAAATCACTTTGTTAGTATTCAGAGTTCTGATGTCATTTATAAATAATTCCAATAGTAACCTTTTTCATTGGAAAAACACCTGTATAGTGCTGACTCTGATTACTCCCTGTGGATATTGCTTAGCTAAAAATTAATATATCATACTTTCTAGAATGACAGACTGTGGGCTGGAATAAGAGAAAACAGTAATTTATAAGATGGAGTAATTACTGGACGATCCAGGTACTATTTACTGACTTTCTTCTTTGTTCTCAAGCCAGCAAAATTATTGAGTCCACAATCCCAGAGTCCTTTATTAGCCTTAATCTTAGGTTGTCTATCAAAAACAATACTGTCGTGGATTAATAAACACCACAAACCCATAATAAGCGGCACAGGCCTTTCGTCCTCCGCGGCAGTAAGTGAGCTCCGCTGAAGCATTATCGAAGTGTGACTGACTAGCTGGGCTGCCAAGCCCTTGCTCCCTTAGTATGGCTGAAGCGCCTCCCTGGCTGCGCTCTCTGGAATATCCACGAGGTGGCAGCAACTCCTCGGCAGCCGACCAGGGGCTCCATGGGCAACTGCGGCCGCCATTGACTTCCTCCTCGCCAACAGGGCGGTTGTGGTTTCAAAGTCAGATTTGGTTGTTTCTTTTATTTATTTATTTATTTATTTTTTAAGATTTTATTTATTTATGTATTAGAGAGCGAGAGAGAGAGAAACAGCATGAGAGGGGAGAAGGTCAGAGGGAGAAGCAGGCTCGCCGCTGAGCTGGGAGCCCGATGTGGGACTCGATCCCGGGACTCCAGGATCATGACCTGAGCCGAAGGCAGTCGCTTAACCGACTGAGCCACCCAGGCGCCCTGGTTGTTTCTTTTAGAGCTGGGATTTAGAGCAGTCTCACATTTTTTCCTTCGTTTTTTCGGTACACTAGGTGAAATACTTTATTATTTTTAAAACATGCCTATTTTCCAAATTTACTAGGCCTGTGAATAATTTTAAATAAGACATTTATATTGTGAAGGCACAGGGGAAGTCAACATCTACAATAACCAAAGAAACAGATAATCTTTCAAACAATTTGCATTTTATAAAGGGCGGAATCATGATAGCAGGTAAAATATGGCTGGTACCAGGGGTCTCTTCTTGTAGGGCACTTTCGCCAAAATCCAGACTCAGCTGGGAAATGTCACATCAAGTCTCTAGTCTGCTTACTCTGTCTCACAGTGCCCAGCTTCAGAAGCTCTGAGCCCTTGAGCACCTAGGCCCCTAAAAGGATGATTAGATAATAGTGGTCCTCAGAAATTTCTGAGCTGACACTGCCTTTTTTTTTTTTTCTTTTTTTAAGTTGGCTCCACATCCAGCATGGAGCCCCACAGGGGGATGAACTCAAGACCCTGAGATAAGATTTGAGCTGAGATCAAGAGTCAGATGCTTAACTGACTGAGCCACCCAGGTGCCCCACCGAATTTTCAGTATAAGGAAGACTCCCTCACATTCCTCAGATGTAAACATTCTAAGCATGCTTGGGATGTATAAAGAAAAAGAACCGTGAACTAGAAAAATGCCTTCTCTCAACTGTTCATAAATGTAGAACACTAGAAACAATGTGGAGAGAGAATGAACACTGGCTTTGGCATCTGGGAACACAGATTTGAGCCCTTTGCCTAAGGAACTGTGGGATCTGGGATATCTCTTCTTTTTTTTTTTTTTTTTTTTTAAGATTTTATTTATTTATTTGAGAGAGAGAGAGAGCACATGAGAGGGGGGAGGGTCAGAGGGAGAAGCAGACTCCTGCTGAGCAGGGAGCCCGATGCGGGACTCGATCCCGGGATTCCAGGATCATAACCTGAGCCGAAGGCAGTCGCTCAACCAACTGAGCCACCCAGGCGCCCCTGGGATATCTCTTCTGTGTAATGGATTTAATAATATCTCTCTGCCTGACCTCCTGGGTCTGTGAGACTCACACAGAACACATAATCTAGATGCTCAATAAATGTTTGTTGAATATAGTTGAAATCAGTATAAATGATGGTGACAGGAATTTGAAAGATGTATTTTAATAAACAACCCAAAATACATAACTGTGGGGTTTTATAACTAAAACATAATGTAGTAATGGTTTTCAGAAATGAACAATGAATATCCTTCCACCCATCCTGAGTAGTGGTTTTCAGTTCTGGGAAGCTTTTCAAAATTCCCAGTGCCCAGGGGTTTTTGTGTTGTTTGGTTTGGTTAGTTGGTTGGTTGGTTAAGCCCTCTGGGTGATGATAACAAACAGCCAGGATTGAGAACCACTGCTCTAGTGCAAAAGTAAGTTAGTGCCATTCCTGAGTATTGGTTATAATTGAATTGGAGTAGAAATGAGTTTCTAGTTAAAAAAAAAAGTCTACTATTTCTGGCCAGAAATACAGGGCTATGTCTGGATCGCTTTTCTTTGTTATGACACTCTTCTTTTTCTCTTTGTACAAAAGAAAAATTGCTTGATGCAGAAAATGTGAAAAACATGATGAAAATAAAACAACAAAAAAAGCACTGTACATATGTAGCCCCCGGACACACCGGGGCGTGCCCTTGCAGTTTCTTTTTTCTTGTGTATATTTCTAGAATGAAAATGGAATCAGGCCACGTTTTGTAGCCGGTTTGTTTACTTGGGAATATGATGTGGACATCTTCCCATACCAATGAACTTTCTTCCAGGACATGGCTTTTAATGGCTACTTTGCGGCTATTAGATACGTCATCATTTCTTTATTTTCTTGTTATCTAACTTTAGATTGTTTTCAGTTATTCTATTCTTATAAAGATATTATGATAAATTCCTATAATACAGTTTTTGCACAAAGCTCTGATAATTCCTTTGAATAATGGCCCCACCTTTTATATTTACTCCTGATCAGTTTGAGCAGGCTTTAGATGAATCACAAACAGGAAGATGAACTTCTCAGAAGTCCTGATGCCAATGACCTACCTCCACATTCCAGAAGTAGCTCCAGAACAGCTGAATCTGTTAGCCCATACTGTCAGGTGGGAGAGCTCAAAATTAGCTGAATATTCACTAGATTAGTGGTGCTCAAAGTTCAATGTATGTATGAATCTTGTCAAATGCAGAGCTTGTCAAATGCTGATCTGGGGTGGAGGCTGAGGTTCTGGTTTTCCATCCGGCTCCCAGGTGATGCTGATGCTGCTGGTCAGTGGACCACACTTGAGCAGCAAGGACCAAGATTATACTCCCATTAGACCAAGTGTACCTATGTCTCATCTTTGCATTTCCTAATTGTATAAAACACAATGACGTCCACAAATAAAGGGGCAGAGTTTAAATGACTATCTATTTTCAATAATGTGTTCAAGCCAGTTCATTTGGACCTTGCTTTTGGAAGAAAAATTTAGCTCTTTATGTTTAGCATTCTCTCTAATTTCCAGAGGACCATAGGCAGCTTTTCTTTCCATATTAGTAATTCTATAAAAGAGAAAAATCAAGGATTTATATCTGAGACTGATGCTATATCATGGATCCCCAAATGTGAATGAAGCAGCTTGCCCTTTCCTCCATTCATTATTGGAATCTTTCAACTATCACCGGTGGCCTATTGGAAATCTGAATTGTGAAGAACACGCTTAGTGATTGGTGGGATTTTCCAGGAAATATCACATTTTTTTTTACCAGGAAAAAATAAATAAACAAATACTTCACCGTTTTTGTTTTAACAAGGTAAGGTAACCCACCATATACTTTGAATATTGACAATTGGCATTTAAACAACTTCTATTACAAAAGAACAATGCATGTTCATTGTAGGAAATTTGGACACATTAGAAGGTAGAAAAAAGAATTAAATGCCATCACCCAGAGATAATTATCATTGTTAATAATCTACTACAGGGATGCCTGGGTGGCTCAGTCGGTTAAGCATCCGACTCTTGGTTTTGGCTCAGGTCCTGATCTCAGGATCATGAGATCTAGCCCTGTGTGGGGCTCTGTGCTCAGGGCAGAGTCTACTTAGGATTCTCTCCCCCTCTCCCTACCCCTCCCGCTCATCCTTGTGCGCTCTTTCTCTCAAATAAATAAATAAATCTTAAAAAAATCTATTACAAGCATCCCCATGTACCTCAGCAATTTAGGAAAATCCTCATCCCCTCTTTGGTTCATAAAATCCACTTCCAGACACAAATCTCATGCAATTTTTCTGCTCCTTATCCTAGGAAGTAGGCATAGTAAATCCAACACACTCTTAAGAACTATTTCTTTTTCACATCCTTTGTCAGTCATATTAAATCGTTTTATTGGGGGAAAATTATTATTAAATCACCTAAACTTTTATAATATTTATTCACATAGTAATATTATTCCACTTGTTTTTATAAGTGGATATTTAATTATTTAATGGTTTCTAGGTTTTTTTTTTTAACATCAGTTTAGCAACCCTTCCTTACCGAGTCAACAGCCCACAATATGACAAGCTAATTAAATTAATTAACCTCTGCACGTCAGCTCACATACTGTGTTCAGTCAGTTAAAATACCACAGATACTGTAGAATAATTATTAGACCCATGATTTGATCAGTGTTTCAGACTTTATAATAGGTCCACATACAGATATTTCGTATGTACTTTATTATGTTGTCACCACAGCAACTCTGTGAAATGTTAGTTTTATCTCTGTTTTATAAGTGACAGAATTGAGGTGCGAAGATGTTAAGTGATTTACTAAAAATCTCACATTCAGGGAGTGGTGGAACAGTGAAAATGGTACCTTTTAAAATTTTCTACTACTGACTCATTTTGTTCTTAATTTCTCCATTAAAATGTTCAGAATAAAAACGTCTTCATTTAAAGATATAAGATACAAAGATGCAGATGTTTATGCTTCTTGCTATGCTGTAAAAATTCCTTTATCTCTGAAAATAAAGGTATAAGATACATACAGGACCCCTGCACTATCTTTTCAGTTTTTCTGTAAATCTAAAACTACTCTTGAAAAGTTTATTTAAATGGGGTTGCCTGGGTCTCAGTCAGTTAAACTTCTGCCTTCGGTTCAGGTCATGATCTCAGGGTCATTTAGGTCATGAATTCGGGGTCCTGGGATTGAGCACCGCATGGGGCTCCCTGCTTGGTGGGGAGTCGGCTTCTCTCTCTGCCCCTCCCCCCTCGTTTTCTCTTTCTCTCTCTCAAATAAATAAATAAAATCTTTTTTAAAAAGTTTATTTAGACGTATAAAAAGATAATCTTATAAAATTACATACATCAAAAAAATTTTACATATATCTTGTCAAAATATCTTTTATGTAAATAGTTGTTAACTAATTTCCACTTCTGCCTTCCCAGCCTTATAATCCTGTGGTATCCTACAACCACAGACCTCTGGTCCTCTTGATATTCAAGACGGCTGAGACCATCCAGCCAAGAGACACACCCCACAGAATCCAGAGTCTCTCAGTACAGTGGAGTATCTTTTCTAGTGTGGCCAAAGACACATTTCTCATCTAGGTTTCTAATTCTTTCCATCCCAGGAACATGCTGGCGTCCATAAATTAAATTTCACCCTTTGGAAGATGAGCATTGCTCGGGGTGATTGCCTCAGCACCCTGGCTGCCCTTCAGGGCCAGTTCAACATGGATGTGTCCCCTCACTGTCCAGAAGCCCACAACCCCGCCGTAGGCTTGTCTGGAACTGCACAACCACGACTGGCTGACAAGTCTTCCTGTAGAGTGATAGCACAGGATCAGGTCAGTTTGCCTGCCTGATGGTGTTATACTAAAAGTCACCTTTCTTTTAGGAGTAAACAGAATTTAAGTGTTTATCAACCCCTTTTTGTTAAAAAAGACTCATCTTTGCCTACTCTTTTCCTTTCCATCTTTTGCTTCCAACAATGGATCTGCCAGAGAGTTTCTTGGAGCTTTGGGAAATTGAATTAGGAGGAAAGACTGAGAATGAGAAGCGCTCAGGCTGGTGGTGGTAGAAAAATTGAACCTCTGATTTTTAGGTGGGCATGCAGCCTTCCAGAACCTCTAGCTCCCTTGCAGCTAGGCATGGCCATATGATGTGGCCATATGGCTAAATTCTGGCCAATGGGCCGTGAGCCAAAATAATGTGTGCAACTTCTGGGTTATGCCTCTAAGAGGAAGGGGTGTGACTTCCTTCTCTCCCTCTTTCTGCTAGCAGGAATATGGGTGTGGGAAGGGAACATCCTGGTCATGAAGATGAGAACAATATTCAAGCAATAATAGAGCAACAAGAGAGAAAAAAACCTGGGCCCTTCACTACTTTACAAAAGAAAGCCACCAAACTTTCACATGGGAGAGAAATAATCTTCCAACTGATTAGAGCCATTGCATGCCATTCTTACCTACTCGAGTGGATTTCCTCCCAATGTCAATATCTGTGTCAGCCCCTAGAGTACCTTTCAGGCGCTGGGCCCTCCCAGCAACCCCTACTCCACTATGATTAACTAGGCCAGGTTTAGGATACTGCAAAGTATAATTTGTTCAGTACTTTCTCTACTCTCCCTTTCTCATGTGGTTTGTAGATATGCTCTCTGTGAAAAGCATTACACAATGTTCTTTTCCTCATTCTGTTCTTTGCTCGAAGCTTTCAATCAATCAATCTTTCTCACTCTCTCTAAGGCTCTGTTATTAAGCTCACCACTTTTGTGCTCTTGGCATTTATTAAGGCTGTACATTCAGTGGTTCTGCGGCTCATTCCCAGCTGACTTGTTGCACAGTAGAGTGGGGCAATTTATCGCCTTCAGAAAATTTTATCTGCACTTACGTAGGAAAAGGACAGGCTCTCTCACATAAAACCGCTGGGAAGATTACTTGTCCAAGGAAAACAAACACATTCTCACTGTTCTATCTCTCAACACAGCCCCTCTTGCAAGAACTGGGTCTCAACCAGATCCAGAGACTGAAATCAGCTCCACCCCGTCCCTGCAGGAAAGCTAGCAACTATGGGGGATGGAGGGTCATTCGCGCCAGCCAGAGAAAATTGCATCTTGAAACAGAACAATTGGTAGTCCAGGCAAGCTGTTGGCGCCAGAAAGATGTTGCAAGAATTACAGTGGCCTCTTTATTGGAAAGATGAACGTGGCCCTGAGAAACCCAGGAGCAAGTTATATTTGGAGAGCTAGGCTGGTAGTTGGTATTAGAGAGGTCTGTCAGCAGAGAGCAGGACTCTAGGCATCAGGCACAAGCTTAATGACAGGACTTTGGGCCCTAGAGTGGTGATTCCCAACTAGAGGTGATTTTGTCTCTCCAGGGAACACGTGGCAATGTTTGGAGACATCTGTAGTTGTTATAATTGAGGGGTGCTAATGGCATCTAATGCATAGAGCCCAGGGATGCTGGCAAGCCTTCTATAATGCGTACAGCAGCCCCTGCACACAGACAGACACAATAAAAAATTGTCCAGCACAAAGTGTCAGTGGTGCCAATGCTGAGACACCCTGTCCTAGAGGGACTAATCTTAAAAGGGCAGAACCCCCATCTCTGGGATGTTGGGGGTCCTGAACAGCCTGCCAAGGTGCAGGCTCAAGAACAGGAAAGTAAGACCTGGCCCTGATACCAAAGTTAGGTGTAGGTCAGACAGGCAGGACCGAATCCCATTATCAGAACTGACATAGAATGTCATGGCCAGACTAGGAGCAAAGTACATTCGTACCAAATCCCTAGGGGATCCCACTAGCACAGCTTAAACCCCTCGAGAGAACTAGGAGGATTGTTTTACAGCAGGATTCTTAACCTAGTTCCACAATCTTTTGGAGGCAGGGAAAGATCCATGCATATAGATAAGGGGATCTTGACCTTCCTCAAATTATATGCAAAATTATGTGTTTTTGCATTTTGCTGGAGTAAGGATGCAAAGCATCCTTTGGGATCTAAACATGGGCAGAAGACCCAGAAAAGGTCAAAACCCACTGTTGATGGCCTGGGGCATCAAGTTGAGCCTGCAGGAGAGGAACACAAGGTCTTAAGGAAGAGGAAAGATGAAAACTAATGAAAACATCTAGCAGTAATTACACACAGCATCTGGCTCCTGTTCTGCTGCCTAACCCAGATCGTTTAATCTTCGTAATAATCTTACGAAGCACATACTTTTTCAATCCCATTTCATAGATGAAGAAACTAGGGCTAGACTTTCTCTAAGACAATGCTTCCTAACTTTCCTCACAGCATGGCACATGCACACACACACACACACACACACACACACACATACACACACGGGCTATGATATAGAAAAACTGTTAGAATTAATAACAGACTTTAGTAAGCTGGCCATAAATAAGATCAATAAACTACAATTGCAAATCTATACTTTGGCAACAAATATTTAGAAAACACAATTAGAAGAAAGATGCCAATTGCAATGATGATAAATTATGAGGCACTTTGGAATAAATCCAACAAAACATATGCAAGATCTTTATGGAGAAATCAAAAAGTTTAGTAATATATATCAAAGGCACAGTGGGGTAAAGGGACAAGGATGCTTATGACCAGAGCCAACTTGGCCAGAGCAGCCCCACGTCTGCTTCTCACCTGCCTGCCTTGGCCTCTTCGGGGCTGAGGGCTTAAAATCTCTAAAACCCATTCAGAACCTGTCAGTTTGCTTCCATGGCACACCAGATAGAAAACCCTGCTATTACCATTAAAGAAATTGAATTATAAATCTTCCAACAAAGAAAACACTAGGCCCAGCTATTTCTAATGGCAAGAACAGCCAAACATTCAAGAGACAATTTCAATCATACATGAAATCTTGCAGAATAGGAAAAGCGGGAATAGTGTCCAACTCATTATCTGAAGCTAGCGTAACCTTCATTCTAAAACCAGGCAAAAATTGGGAAAAGAAACTTTCAGGCCAATCTAAGGTCAATAGACAAAACATAATTGCAAATCTACAATTCAGCGACACCTACACAGAAAGGAACGATGCTAATTACAATGGCAACAAAAAATATAAGGCGCCTTGGAATAGATCTAACAAAAGGTGTGCAAGTCCTTGATGGAAAAAAATCATAAAACTTCAGTAAAGGACTGGGTAGCTCAATTAGTTAAGCTAAGCTTCTGCCTTCGGCTCAAGTCATGATCCTGGGGTCCTGGGATTGAGTCCCCCATCGGGCTCCCTGCTCAGTGGGGAGTCTGCTTCTCCCTCTCCCTCCCCACCTCATGCTGTCTCTCAAAAAATAAATAAAATCTTTTTTAAAAACTTCAGTAAAAGACATTAAAGATGTCAACAATATTTCCCTAAAACGACCTATAGATTTAATGATACTCTATTCATGGAAGTTGATAAGCTGGTCCTAAAATATCAGTGAACAAAGAACCAAGAATGGCCGAAACAATCCTGGAGATGGACAAATAGAAGGAATAACCGAAATACCAACCATTAAGATTTATTATAAGGTCTTTAGTAATTTGGGACGTGGTATCAGTTCAGAGATAGATCAATGGACCAAAACAGAGTCAAGAGTAAGATCCACGAATAGATGAATATACGGAAAACTTATCTATGGCATTGCAGATTAGGAGGAGGAGGACAGACCCTTCAGTACTAATTGATGAGTCATAAGAGGGAAAGAGTTAAGTGAATTCCTACCTCACACTATACACAAAAATCAATTCTAGATGGATAAAAGACTTAAAGGCAAAACTTTAAAATTGTAGAAGAATACGTAGAATATTATGTTTCTAACTATGAGGTAACAAAGGATTTCTTGACACAAAACCGGCAGCATAAATTCACCTACACTAAAATAATAAAACTGCTGCTCCTCAAAAGATATCAAGAGAGTGAAAACAGAAGCCAAAAACTGGAGGAAGAGACACTCAGGTTTAGTAAGCAGACATACGCACTCCTTTGAATTGATAAGAAAAAGATAACAAGCTACTATACAGATGAACAAATAGCAACAGCCTTGAACAGAAGAACACATCTAGGTGGTAAATAAACGTATGAAAATACGCTCACCCTCATTAGCTGCTGGAGGATTACAATGAGCTCCTGTTTTATGCTCATCAGATTGGCAAATATTAAAAAGTCTGACATTAGCAAGTGTTGGTGAGAATCTGTAGTAATGGTAACTCTCATATACTGTTAGATGGTAATCTGTAACTATCCAGGAAAGCTGAGCATGTGCATTAACCCTCCCACCAAGCGGTTTCTCTTCTGGTGTGGTAAGCAGACTTTCGGGATGGCCCTAATGCGCTCCACCTCTTAGTTTCCATGCCTGTGGGTAATTCCCTCCCCTTGAGCTGGGCTCGCCAACAGCATACAGCAGAACTGACAGGGCGCCACCTCTGAGACAAGGTTTCAAAAAACTGACTTCTGCCCAACTCTCATTCTGTCTCTTCTTGCTTACCTCTGAGAAGCAAGCTGTAGCTGTGGAGAGAGACCCACAAGGCAAGGAATGAGGACCGGAGAGGACAACCAGAGAGGAACTGAAGCTCTGAGGCCATCAGTCCAGGAGGAACGGACTCTTGCCAACAGCCCAGGAGGAATGGACTCTTGCCAACAACCAGGTAAGTGAGCCTGGAGCAGATTCTTCCCCTGAAGATGACTATAGCACTTGCCCACATCTCGATAGCAGCCTTGGTAGAGCTCAGGGTCAGAGGACCCAGCGGAGCCGCATCTGGATTCCTGATCCAGGGATCCCGGAAACTGTGAGATAATAACTGTGTTATGTTAAGCTGTTAAGTCTGGGGGTGATTTTTTATGCAGCAGTAAATAACTAGTATGTCTGAATACAAGCACATCAGTACGTGGAGTCTGGAGTACAGGTGAGCCCAGGAGGTTGATCCTTCAATCACTGGGGCTGCCAAGAGCAAGTAGGTCGAGGCGGGGCTGGGATAAATAGAGTTCAAGAGCAGACTCATCTGTTTACCCGAGTGCGCCATACAATATTATGGGGTTTTTCTGTATGTGTGTGCCATTATGTGAAAAAAGTAGGAAAGCATTAGGCTATAAAATAATCTCTCTTTCTTGTGAAGAGTGTTTGGTAATTGATATTTTCTGGGACAATGTCCTCAATGGTTCATCACCTGAGAACTTGCTAAAAATGCAAACTTTCAGACTCCATCTCAGATCTATGAAATCAGGGACTCTTGTCGGGTGGGGGCAGCAATCTGTGTTTTTAAAGGCTTTCCAGATGATTGGGTACAGGTGAAAGTTTGAAAAAAATTGTTCTAAGAATTTGTGCATTTCATCTGTTTTCAAATTTATTGACAAAGGTGTTCAAGTATTCTCCTAAATCCTTTTAGCATCTAAGTTATGTAGTCTTTTCATGCTATGTTGTTGGTGTTTTCTCCTCATTCTTGGTCAAGCTCTCTGAGGGTTTGTCACTACTCTTAATCTTTTCAAAAGGTGTACTTTGCTGTTTATTTTGTTTCATTAATTTTTCGCTTATTATTTCCATCCTTCTACTTTCTTTAGGTTTATTCTGTTATTCCGTTCCTGTTAACCAATATTTGGGAGCACTTTTAACCAAATATTTGTCTTAGATTTATTAGGGAGTAGATAACACAGATGGTATAAATTCTGGCCCCAAACGTGTTGCAACAAATTTGTGGTTAGATATTCTCCAAGTATTTTCCCCCATTTTTTCTTTTTATGTAGATCTAAAGATGACAGGTAAATTCCCCTCACTGTCTCTCTCTGTAGGGTGTTCCACCCTCACCACCACCCCCCAGTTCAACCATCTTGAATGGACCTAGTATAACCTTTCTAGAATTCTGGCTTCATGGGGAAAATTTCCAGGCCGTCCTCTCAGCACTTACAGGCCTTGTGTTTTTGTCTATCCTCTTCAGCATACGGCTACCAAAGTTAACTAGAAACCTCTGGCAAACACCAGCATCAGATAGGCCTACCTCTCGGGACTTTTACTTTTTTATTACCTGTGGCAGGGATATTCTTCCTTTTCCCAATAGGCCAGCCAAGTATTTTAAAAGGTATTTAAAAGTATGTTTTGGGGCCCCTGGGTGGCTCAGTCATTAAGCGTCTGCCTTTGGCTCAGGTCATGATCCCAGGGTCCTTGGATCGAGCCCCACATCGGGCTCCCTGCTCTGTGGGAAGCCTGCTTCTCCCTCTCCCACTCCCCCTGCTTGTGTTCCCTCTCTCGCTGTCTCTCTCTGTCAAATAAATAAATAAAATATATTTTTAAAAAAGTATGTTTCGGGGTGCCTGGGTGGCTCAGTCAGTTAAGCGTCTGCCTTCAGCTCAGGTCATGATCCCAGGGTCCTGGGATTGAGCCCCACATCGGGCTCCCTGCTCAGTGGGGAGTCTGCTTCTCCCTCTCTCTCTGCTGCTCCCCCTGCTTGTGCTTGCTCTCTCTGTCAAATAAATAAAAAATTGAATAAATAAATAAAAGTATGTTTCATCCAGAATTTTAAATTCCATATTGGAAGACATTCTCTGGACATCTAGTCTTCCATAGAACTAGAAATAGAAGGTATCCTATTTATAACATAAACATCTTCTTTGTCTTTTCCTTACTTTCTAAGTTGAATACTCATTTCATTTTTAAAAGCTTTCTTATTTTTTTATATTTTAAGCTATAAATTTCCTTCTGAGCGCCACTTTACCCCACAATAATGATCTAGATAAAATTTTGTTACTATGCAATATTACTATTGCGTAGGTGCAGTGCAAAATGATCTTTATGTATATTCCCAATAATCTTCACCAACACCCAATGAGATATGTATTATTATCATTTATCATTTTATCAAGGAGGGAATTGAAGTAAATAAAAAGTAAGTAATTTCCCTAGGATCATTAAAGATAGGTAGCATGTAGGGAAGCTAAGATTCCAACCCAAGTTTGCCTGAATTCAAAATGAGTTCTTTCAACCAATTCAATCTATTTTCTGGAAAATAAAAAAAAAAAAAAAAGGAGGGGGAATATTTGAGATGAGAGCGAAAAGGAAAAAATGACATCATTTGATTTTAGTGTTAGAGTAAAAAGTACCTCACAATTTGAACTAAGGGAAGGTGCAGGTTGTTAAGGGAATAATAACAATCCAACCCAAACTCAGAGAACATGTTGCAAACTGAGGACGCGTCGCAAGCAGTAACAGGTGTGAACAAACACCGTCTGGGCTCCCAGGTGCTCTGACAGAAACTCGTCTTTCCCAACCATCCAAATTGTTACTAATTTGCACCTCCTTGGCAATATCTCAATTTATGAAAAAACCAACTTGCAATCCAAACGGCCATATTTGTAATGTATAGAACCATCACTGACCAACATATTTTTAGCCCCAAACAAAATGGTCTCTTCTACTAATCCCAGACCTTGGCTCCAAGCCAACTGGCTTCTTGCTTTTATTATTTGCAACAGAATCCAGGATTCAGAGCGAATAAAAGAGCTGAACAAGAATATAACTCCCAGTAATATTGTCTCTGCACCTCGTGCACTTATCCTTTTTGTCTCTCCCCAGGGGAAAAGCAGTTATTCTTACTTATGCTCAATCCAGTTGTTCCCCACGGCGGCCATGTAAATCTTGGCACCGAATATGCAGCAGAATAAAAAGTCAAGGCGGTGGGAGGTGCTCACACGACAGCAACGGGCAGCCGCAAAGCCCCAAACTGTTCCATCCATTTTCTGCTAAAAATAAAGGGTTCTATTCATCAAAAACTTTTATATATTCTTATGATTTTTCTTACAAAAAAAAAAAGCCAACATGATATGCAGGCAAAGAATAACAACTCCCAGTTCACAAACCATGCCATCCTTTCATTTCCCAGAGTAAGCAAATAATCCAGAGAGAGGACAAGTGGGAGAGGTTGGCATTTGCCGTATTCGCCAGACAAAAAACGTCTTCTGCTAAAAGGGATCTGACCTCAAATTAGACATCGAAATTGTTCAGTTTGAGGGAAACGGTCTCCTTTCTGCGCACCCATTTAACCAAATGAATTACCAGAGCCTGCACGGGAGAGATGTTATAGCTTTGTTTTAACCGGCTTCTAAATATTCTAGGTTTCTTATCATTTCTTCCCAGCCAAGGAGAACTGATTAGTTTGAATTTACCAAAATTGAAAGGTTATTTAGGCCTTATTTTTTTTACTGTCTCCCATTTCCTTTCAATCTTTAAGAACGATCTTTCTGTTTTAAGTCCAAATTATTGTATGCTTTAGAAAGTTTCCTCTACTTATTAACACAATAGTACTAACTAAAATTTTTAAAGAGTTAAAAAATCACAATCCCACCCACCCTACTAAAAAGTCAGCTGGTTTCCATTTTCTAGGCTTCCTCTCTGCCCTAAATTTGCATGCATTCATCGTACGTCCATACATACATAGTTGTAAAATCCTACATAGATTGGATTTTTAAAATCCCTAACATTTTTTCTGTTTCTTTTTTCCTTTTGTGTTTGCAGATCAGTTTGCCTAGAGAAGGAATCACATTGGCCCAGTAGGGCTACTCATTCTTTGTCATTATTCCACACATGTAAATCCTACCTCTCTAACAAGACCAGAAAATCCTTTTTTTCCTATTTTCTTTTGGGCTTTCCACAGACTCTGGGAGAGTGTTCAGTGCATAGAAAGTGCTTCAATGGTAGAATGTTTTCAGTTATTCATTTGCTTTGCTAGGTATTCCCTTAAGTGAAATGAGAGTTTATTGAATTGGATTTATTGAATTGAATTTAAATTTCCCATTAGTAAGACTTAAGTTACTTGAAAGACACAGGAATTTTACTAACCAATACCTCCAGAGCAGCGAGTCACTGTGTGCATGGTCTCCCAAACATACCAGCCTCTTCCATGCCTGTCTGTCCTTGCTTCTGCTATCAACCTGGAAAGCACATTTTCGTTCTTTTAAAATGTTGTGCAAAGTCTGCCTTCTTTAATGAAAGCTTTCTCTATCCCCACCCCAAGAGAGAAACCACCAATCTCTTCTTCAGGCCACTCTAAACTTTGTGCCTACTTTATTATAGTAATTTATTTATTATATGACCACTTCCCCATGAGAATGTAAGCTCCCTGAAGTTAAGAACTGTATTTTATTCATCTTTGTACTTCCAGCATCTTCCATGGTTCTTTGGATGTCATGATCCCTTCAGAGCGTACTTTGGATGTCACATGGCTACTGGACACACCTACCTTAGTGGTCTTACAGCTAATGTAATGGGAAAGCAAGTTTAGGTAATGTCACAGCATGAGAAGCATGTCAGAGAACAATGCAGCGCACCGTAATGCCACCATTTCTATGCTTCAAATGTTCTGACAAGGAGAATAAAAAAATATGACAACAAAAAAATGCCAAATGGCTTCAGACCTATTCTATGAATTTAAAAGATAAACCAGTTATTTTTAAAAATGTTTTTTTCTTTTTCTTTCTTTTTTTTTTTTTTTAGAGAGGGAAAAAGAGGGATGGGGGAGGGGCAGAGGGAGTGGGAGAGAGAGAATCTTAAGCAGACTCCACACCTAGCAGTGAGCCCCATGTGGTGCTCGATCTCACAACACTGAGATCATGACCTGAGCCGAAATCAAGAGTTGGATGCTTAACCAACTGAGCCACTCAGGTGCCCCTATATGGAAAACTTCAGACATATACAAAAGCAAGAATGCTTTAATGGAATGTCCAACATCAAGAGTTATCAACATACAGCAAATCTTAATGCCCTTTATGTCCTGATCCATTTTCTTTGCCTACTGGTTTACTTTAAAGCTAAATATAGACATCAAATCATTTTTTTGGTAAACGTTTAGGGTATACCTCTGTAAGATAAGGGATCTTTCATTAGACATAACCAAAAATATCACTATTCCTAAAAAAAATACTTTCTTCCTATCATCAAGTATCATCAATATTTAAATTTTTCCTCATTAATATTTTTCAGAGTTTTACCATCAGGATCCAAAGGGCTCATGCTTTACATTTGGTTGTTTTTCTTAAGCCTCTTTTAAATTGTCCATTCCGTCTCCCTCCTTTTTTCCCCTTGTAATTTATTCGTTGAAAGGGCTGGGTCATTTGTTCTATAGAGTTTCCCATATCCTAGATTTAGTGATTGAATCCTCATGCTGCGTGAATCACGTTCTTCAGTTCCCTGGACTGCCTGTAAACTAGTAGTTAGAGTTTCAGCCCTGTCCAGTGGAATTTTCTGTGGTGATGGAAATGTTCTGTTATCTGCATGTGTAGCTATTGTACTAGTGGGACTGAGGGATAGAATTATTTTATTTTGCTATAATTTATATTCACATAGCCACAAATGGCTGGTGCCTGCCTTATTGGACAGTACATACAGGTTAAGTCAGGGAAATTGAAATTGAAATAGACATAGGTTGTTGACACCTCTATAGGATTCAGGTTTGCTTATCAAGAATATGTCATAATGGTGACTTTCCACTAGGGGGCGGAAAATGTCTGGTTGTCTTCTGTAATGTTAGCAGCCACTTGATGACCCTTGTCTATATCCATTAATTCATTAGAAGGTGGCAACATGATCATATTCTATTTTTATCATTCTTCTTCACTTATTAGCTTAGCCCTATCAAGAAAACTTCCTTTTATCAGCAGTTTTATGGTCCTAAGGTATAATTTATACAGGAAAGGCAGAATAAATGCTGGGTTCTTTTCCTTTTTGTAAGAAAAATGATTTGGTTCCCTAGCATTCTCCAAAGGTGATCAATATTTTTTTGTTTGCTTAGCATCATTATAACCTCACAGATTTTAATGTGTTTCATTCCATTGCAGTTATTATTCATCTTGATGCTTAAATTTGTCCCATGGGAGCCTCTTCAAATTGGCCTCTGAATCCGTTTATCACGACCCCCATAGTTTTTCATAGCTTCCTTGCTTTCTAATATGACAAGATATTCCAAACTCATCAGAATCATGTTTTCCCCAGTTAATTAGCCATTTCCCCAAGAGGCCAGTTCCTTTTGGTGAGAAGTTGTATTTAGAAACTACAGTCTGGTGCTACGGTAGACTGATGAGCTGGGGTTCATCATTGTCCCTAGGCTTTTCTAATAGATAGAACCAGGGAATATTTTTTAATAGAAATGCATTATGTTGGGGCACCTGGGTGGCTCAGTTGTTAAGCGTCTGCCTTCGGCTCAGGTCATGGTCCCAGGCTCCTGGGATCAAGCCCGCATCAGGCTCCCTGCTCAGCCGGGAGCCTGCTTCTCCCTCTCCCTCTGCCTGCCACTCTGCCTACTTGTGCTCTCTCTCTGTCGAATAAATAAATAAAGTCTCTAAAAAAAAAAAGAAAGAAAATGCATTATGCATTTACATTTCTAATTCAAATTTAGGGTTACATGGTTTTTATTTAACTTCTCTGATTTTGTATTTGTAATTTTTTGTTGAATATCTTGGCTCTCCTTGAATTAACATAATTACTTATTTGCTTTATCCTATTACATACATAATAGTTTAGAATAAACTATAACAATGTTATTGACACTAACAATATGACTACTGGAAAAAATTCAATTTTGTTTGTTTTTGCAGTTCTTTTTGTCTTAGAGTACATCCCAGTCAAATTATTATGTTTTAAAATACCTTGAAATAGTTCTTCTCTGTGCAGTTAAGCTACCCACTCAATACACAGTCCGGTTTGCTAACTGCATTTTTAAATTTTCATAGTTACTCCATTTTATTTTAATCACGCATCACATTCACATGATTCCAAAGTCATATCTTTAAGTAAAGTAATTTGAGAAATGTCTGACTTCTGGTAGTGTTCCCTCCTTTTGTTCCTTCTACCTCTCTGGGAAATTTATTTTAAATTGGATGTTGGTTTATCTTCCACTTAAGCTAGTAAATCTGGAACTTTAAAAAATCACCATGTACCTTGAGCCACAAGCATTCCCGTCTTATTTCACCAGGGCTCATCCCATCCCTCATTCTTTCCATTTCATTTGCCCAAAGTGAGGATGATAGCAGCAATGACTCATGTGACAGTTTGCATAAGTGTGGCTCTGGTCAGCAGTTGAGGATACCAAGTTGTTTCATCCTACTTTTATGTTTGTTAGGGTCACAAAGTAGATGTGAAACCATTTCGTGTTTTCTGCTCACATAGCCCTCGCTCTCGCAGAAGCAGAATGGTCGCAGCAGTGAAATAGCGGCATCAAAACTCATGCACCCTCAGTGAGAAAATCAGGACCATGCACTTACTGAATCCTGGAAAAGGAAATCATTTGGGGGAACTAATTTAGCCCATTACTCTGTCAGAGCTGCACTGAATGCATTTTAGGTAACTATTATGATCAACACCAAAAATATACTTGTAATAGGTCTTCGTGTGTGGCCGCCATGAAAAGGCACCTCCTAGATCTGCAACTGCAGGGAGTGTAATTGACTGAGGCTCCCATGCTGACGGGCTCTGCAACCCATTGCGGCATTTTAAAAAATAGCATCTTTATTGAGATATAATGCACATACCATAAAACTCACTTTGAAAGCATACAGTTCAGTAGTTTTTACTGTATGCACAAAGTCGTGCGACCGTCACCATTATCTGATTCCATAGCATTTTAATCGCTCCAAAAGGAAGCTCTGTTCCCATGAGCAGTTGCTCCTGGTTCTCTACTCTCTCCAGCCACGGCAACCACTAAGCTACTTTGCGTCTCTATGGGTTTGCCTATCTTTACTATTTCGTGTAAATGGGGCCATACAACGTGTGGCCTTTTATGTCTGGCTTCTTTGGCTTGCCACAACGGTTTCGCGTTCATCCACGTAACAGTACATATCGGTACTTCATTCCTTTTTTTTTTTTTTTTTTTTTTTTTGCCCATTTTGTTTTGCCCTTTTTGAAATTGTGGTAAAATACACATAAACATGAAATTTACCATTTTAACCATTTCAAGTGTACAGCTCAGTAACATAAAGTCCATTCACATTGTTGTGCAACCAATCTCCAGAACTCTTTTCACCTTGTAAAACTGAAACTCTATGCCCATAAAATGACTCCTCCCTCCCTCCCACCCCCAGCCCCTGGCAGCCACCATTTTATTTTCTGTCTCTATGAGTTTGACTACTCTAGGTACCTCACACAAGTGGAATCAAATATTATTTGTCTTTGTGTATCTGGCTTATTTCACCTAGTATAATGTCTTCCAGGTTCATCATGTTGTAGCATAGGACAGAATTTCCTAACTTTTTTAAGGCTGAATAATATTCTGTTATTCATTCCTTTTTATGACCTAGTTATATTCCATTTTATGGATAGACCACGTTTTGTTTATCCCTTCATCAGCTGATGAGCACTTTTTGGCTAATATAAATAATGCTGCTATGAACATTTGTGTATAAGTTTTTGTGTGGGTATAGGTTTTCAATTCTTTTGAATATATACCTAGGGTAGAATCACTGAGTCTTTTTAACTTATGAGGAACAGTCAGACTGTTTTCCAAAGCAATTCCACCATTTTACATTCCCACCCGTAATTTATGAACTTTCCAACTTCTCTACACTATGGTCAACTCTTGCTACTGTCCATCTTTTTTTTTTTTAAAAAGATTTTATTTATTTATTTGACAGAGAGAGACACAGCAAGAGAGGGAACACAAGCAGGGGGAGTGGGAGAGGGAGAAGCAGACTTCCCGCCAAGCAGGGAGCCCGACACGGGGCTCGATCCCAGGACCCCGGGATCATGACCTGAGCTGAAGGCAGATGCTTAACGACTGAGCCACCCAGGCACCCCACTGTCCATCTTTTTAATCATAGCCATCCTAGTGGGTGTGAAGTATATCTCATTGTGGCTTTTATTTGCATTTTTCTAATGACTAATGATGTTGAGCATCATTTCACGCTTACTGGCTATTTGTATATTTTCATTGACGAAATTTCTGTTCAGATTCTTTGCTCATTTTTTATTGGGTTATTTATCTTTTTATTATTGAAGTATTTTCTTTATATATTCTGGATACAAGTTCCTTATCAGATATATGATTTGCAAATATTTTCTCCTATCCTGTGGGTTGTCTTTAACTTTTCTGTCCATCCTAGCAGTTACACAGAGACCATGATGCTCATAGCTGCTCCTGTCCAATGGCTGAATAGGGCAGGGATACTAAGGCAGGCTCATTCCTAGGAGATGTGGGACTTCTCAGCTTTGGTTCAAGGTGACTCTGCCTCCAGAGTCATCACCCTCATAGCTTATTTTGGCTAAGGACTTCCCAAAAGCTTTCTAAGCTTCCTGAGATTGCTTAGTGGTCCAGGAACCTTGCATCTAATCTTCCTTCCCTTTCTTCTTCACCGGGATCAGACTTGCTTTGCAGTCTGATAACTCTCAGCCTTTTCCCATTCCTGCCCCATATTCTGCCACATCAACATTTCCCCTAATAAAATCTCTGCACATCTGATCCTGTCTTGGGCTCTGCTTCTTGGAGGACCTAGACTAACACACCATGTGATGGTGATATCTACACTAAAGAATGAGTTGAAAAGTTCAAGGCCACAGTCCTTCTGTAATGGATGGCAGCAGTGACCAGAAGCAAAAATAAAAGTAGAGATTTGAACTCTCTAGTTTGCCATGGTGTTTCTACTCAGTGAAAGGAGCAATGATTTTCCAGCCAGGTAGATCCTACAAACTCTGCCACTTGCTAATTTTGTGATTTTGACAAGTTATTTAACCTTCCTATGCTTTAGTTTCCTCATGTGCATAATGTGCACAACAGTGCTATCTCCTGCACTGTTTTAAAGATTAAATAAAATAATGTAAAAAGCATGTAGCAAAGTGCCGGCACATAGTGGGAGCTCGCCAGATGTTAGCCTCCTTCCTATATCCCCTCAGTCAAGACTTAGCAACATCACACTTGACTATTTGGTTTCCCCCCAACACCCTTGGCTTTATATTGTTTTAAAAATTTTTTTAATTTAAATTTTAGTGAGTGAACATACAGTGTATATGCGTTTCTGGAGTAGAATTCAGTGATTCATCACTTACATAGAACACCCAGTGCTCATTACAACAAATATCCTCCTTAATACCCATCACTCATCTGGCCCATCCCCCACCCTCAACCCTCGGTTTGTTCTCTATTGGTAAGTGCCTCTTATGGCTTGTTTCCCACTCTCCTTTTTTTCTTTTCCCTCTTCCCATATGTTCATCTCTTTTCTTTCTTACATTCCACCTATGAGTGAGATCATACAGTATTTGTCTTTCTCTGACTTATTTCACTTAGCGTAATATACTCTTGCTCCATCCATGTTGCAAATGGCAGGATTTCATTTTTTGATGGCTGAGTAATATTCCAATATATATATATACACACACACACACATACTACATCTTCTTTATCCATTCATCAGTCAATGGACATTTGGGTTCTCTCCATAGTTTGGTTATTGTTGAAAATGCTGCTGTAAACATCAGGGTGCATGTATCCCTTTGAATCTTAATTTTTGTATCCTTTGGGTAAATATCTAGTAGTGCAATTGCTAGATCATCAGGTAGTTCTATTTTTAACTTTTTGAGGAACCTCCATACTGTCTTCCAGAATGGCTACACCAGTTTACATTCCCACCAACAGTATAAGAAGCTTCCCCTTTCTCCTCATCCTCGCCAACATCTATTGTTTTTTGTGTTGTTGATTTTAGCCATTCTGACTGGTGTGAGGTGGTATCTTATCATGATTTTGATTTGTATTTCCCTGATGATGAGTAATGTTGAGCATCTTTTCATGTGTCTGTTAGCCATCTGGATGTCTTCTTTGGAAAAGTATCTATTCATGTCTTCTGCCCATTTCTTAAGTGGATTACTTGTTTTTTGGGTGTTGAGTTTAGTAAGTTCTTAATTTTTTTTTAAGATTTTATTTATTTGAGAGAGAGAGAAAGAGCACAAGTGGAGGAGTGGAGGGGCAGAGGGAGCGGGAGAAGCAGACTCCCCATAGATTATATGGTTTGGGATGTTGAGTTTGGTAAGCTCTTTATAGATTTTGAGTATTAACCCCTTATCAGATATGTCGTTGACAAATATCTTCCCCCATTCCATAGGATACCTTTTAGTTTCGTTGATTGTTTCCTTCACTGTGCAGAAGCTTTTTATCTTGATGACGTCCCAATAGTTCATTTTTGTTTTTGTTTCCCTTGCCTCTGGCAATGTGTCTAGTAAGAAGTTGCTATGGCTGAGGTCAAAGAGGTCACATTTGGCTATTGGAAGGCAAGTAATAATTTCTCTCTAGGATGAGTCACACACACTTTTTAGAAGTAAGCAGAGTGCTAAGTATCAATTTTTTTCTTGCCTGTTTCTCAGGCTCCCTTTCCTTGATCTACTCTGGCCATTGCCCTCTTGAGTTCCTGGACACTGGATGGATGAGCCTTTCTCAGCAGGGTTCCAAAAGTAGGTCCCAGGCTCAGAGCTACACACCAGGACAACCCAGCTACCTGCCCTGGCAAAGCCTCTCTTCCTCCCCCTCACCTCACTAGAACATTCATGTTGCTCTGAAATGTTTGTCTTTGCCTCCAGCACCTATTACTTTTCCAAATGCTATGTCCCTTACACACAGTGTTAACAGTTTACATCTTTCTTTTTTTAAAAAAATTGTTAGAGTCTGCTCCTTTCATGCTTCATCTTGGCATCTCCCCACTCTCTTCCCTTCCACAGACACTCTAATTTCAAAGGGTCTTTGTGTAAGGACGAGTTTTGAAGTAAGTCTCTAGTCATTCTAGCATATCCCTACCCCAGTAAAAACCATGTCATGGTTGGAAGTGTGGATTATGGGTATATACTGCTGTGTGGTGAAAATTACAAAGTTATTTTTTACCTGTCAAAATACATAGAAAATAAAAATATAAGTTTAATTCTGTAAGTTTGTATTTTAAAACTTTAAACACTATAAACACCCTGTTAGCTAGAAATGTTCTAGAAAACATTATAAAAGAGCTGGGATAATACCCAGGGACTACTTTTATTTCCATGTGAAGTAAAGACATCTGATAAGACATGGGATTCTGTGTTAAAAAAAAAAAAAAAAAAGAGTAGGGACCCCAAACCTGGACCAGTAGTCAAATAATTTTTTCTTAATACAATACTGTTTGGTCTCCACTTGATAAGTAAATAAAAATCTCAGCAAGCTGCCCTATAGGCTTGACAGAGTGTTCCAGCTCTCCATCCATTTTCCAACCAATCCCTCGGCTCCCTGCCCCTAATCTCAGCCACACCCTGGGCACAGCAGGCCACCCCCAGCCCCCCACTCCTCTCCTGACTCACCTCCTCTCTTCCTTCCTCCTTATCCTCAGATTTGAGATGTAGGAGGGGAAGAGGGAGAAAATAAAACCATTTGTGAGAGAGCCACAGGGCTCTCTTTCTTTTTCCTTTGATTGTTCCTGACTTACTTCATGGTATGATGGTCTGCTACGGAGAACAAAAGAATCTTAATTAATGGATTGGACTTCTATTCACAACTAACTCAGTTGTTTGCTATTATTTTATCTACCATCTCACATGCACAAAGTACTTGTAGGCACCACTATCTTACAATTATAGTGGCTTATTTTTTGATTTTGTAAATAATAAATGCTCATTAAAACAAAACCAGACACAGAAAATTATAAAGTTCTAAAACAACAGCAACAACAACAACAAAAAAACAAAAAAAAATTATAAAGGTAAAAACCACCTAAAATCCCACCATCCAGAGATAGCCACTATTTCTATTTTGGCAAACATCTTTCCTGGTATTTCAATATGCAACCTATGTACTTTAAAATTCTTCAAATAAATCTTGGCTAGAGAAAACAAAGGGAGGGATGCTACTTATTTAGGACACATACATAGCAGTTGTGTTGGCTCAGAGCTAACAGTCTCAGAAGAGAGACAAACACAACACAGAACTTTCCCAGGAACTTGAGTTGCCTCTGTCAGATTCCCCAGAATTTCTCTCTGTTCCTTTGTTCCCCCAACCCTTCCCCCCCCCCCCGCCCCCGGGGCCACCTCCTCATAGGCACCTGTGTCACTCTCAGAAAACATGTCAGGGCTTGTTTCTTTCTCTTGGGGCCATGTTGTGTTGCAGGGGCTCAAAGGCCACCTTCTCTTTTTCCTTCACATCAGTGTTTTTGTTAGGTACCTCTTCTGTTCCTAGGCCAAGAATTTCCCAACTTGGAGGTCATTTCAGGGAAGCTTGAAAGTAAAAACAGGTCAGCTTTGAGTTTATGGAACTATTTGAACACCTGCTGTTTTTCTTGGGAGCCTTTAGCATCCTGTGGAAATTGTGGATACCATTGTACACAGGAGGAGAGCTTCCTGCATTTTTTACTTCTATAAATATATACAACAAATATTTGGAAGACCAGAGTGGCTTTAAGCTAAATTATCTTTCCTTACCATTTTAAATTATGAAAAGTAAAACCACTGAACATATCAATGGTTCTGAATAATATTCATGAGAGGAGCTTGTTAAATAAGCAGATTCTTTGGCCTCATCCCTGGAAACCCAATCAGGTGGTATGGGGTGGGCCCCCGGAATTTGCATCTTTAATAAGCGCAACAGGGATTCTGAGGAAGTAGCCCTCTGTTTTGGGTTGAACTGTGTCCCCCTAAAAGGGAGTTGAAGTCCTAACTCCTGGTACCTATGAACATGGCCTTATTTGGAAATAAGGTCTTTGCAGATGTGATCAAGTTAGGATGAAGTCATATTAGATTAGGATGGGCTCTAAATCCCAGACTGGTGTCTTTAGAAGGAGAAAGCGACAACACAGAGACACACAGGGAATAAGGCCATGTGAAGATGGAGGCAGAGATTGGAGTTATGCTCCCATGAACCACGGGACACCAAGCAACCACCAGAAGCTAGAAGAGGCAAGGAAGGAGTCTTCCCTAGAGCCTTCAGAGGGAGTCTGTCCCCGTTGACACCTTCATTTTAGGCTTCTAGCCTCCAGAACTGTGAGATAAGAAATGTCTGTTGTTTTAAGCCACGCCGGTTTATTATGGCGGCCCTAGGGGATTAATACACCCTCACACTTCACTTTAAGGAGCACTGATCCACAGCAAACACAAACATGTAAAATGCATATCAATATAATGTACTTGATGGTGGGTACTATGATATTTCAAATTAACTAAAAACTGGGAGCCTTACCCATGGATACCTTAGTTTGCATAACAAACACCCGATTATGGTTAATAGTCTAGAGAGACCCATTTTTTGTTCTAGGGTGTTAAGGACCAGTGCCATCTAAAACATTTTAACCCAATTGTATTAATTTTCTATGGGTGCTGTAACAGATTACTGCAAGATTAGTGGCTTATAACAGCACAATTGATTATCTTACCATTCTGGAAGTGAGAAATCCAAAATGGATCTCACTGGGCTAAAATCAAGTGTTGGCAGGGTAGATCTGGGGGCTCTAGGGGGAGAATTTGTTTCCTTTTCCAGCTGGAGGCCACCTGCATTCCTTGGCTTGGGTCCTCTTCTATCTTTAAAGCCAGCAATGGCTGGTTGAATCTTTCTCACATCACATTACTAACCCTACACACTAACTCTCTGCCTCCCTCTTCCACATTTAGAAACCCTGTGATTACATTAGGCCCACCCAGATAATCAAGGATAACCCTAAATTAAAGTTAGCTAATTAGCAACCTTTATTCCATTTGCAATCGGAATTCTTTACTATTTAATGTAACAAATTCACAGGTCGAGGGATTAAGACATGGATAGCTTTAGGAGGCCATTATTCTGCCACTCACAGTAACCAATCTTTGTACTCATTCAAAATTCTTTTCCTTTCCTCCTTTTAAAAATCTTCACAGTGATTCTCTGAGAGAAGTAGGGCAGATATCATAATTACCATTGCTGTTTTGCAAATGAAGGAGATGTAGTAAGAGGTGATGATAAACCCCACATCACTGAGGCAATTTGCTTATTCATTCAACACATATTTATAAATCATAGCAAAGTTGGGATTAGAACTCAGATGCCTCACTCTGCCAAGTTCTCTCACCACCATTTGACTCAGCTCTGCTCTTTTCTAGAACTGAATAGAAGTCATAGCCAGGGCAATTGATGAAGATATTTAAGTCTACATTGTCTCACAGCTGTAGGAGATTAAACAAAATAAAAAGGTCATTCTTTTCTCTTCCTGCCTTCTGCAAGGAGAGCCAAACCCTCGGATTCTTGAGGCCAGCCTCTTTTTTTCTAACCCCCACACCCCACAACCTCATACCCCATCACTTCCCCTTTCAGAGAAGAGGATTAAAATCTTCTTAGAGGCTTTTAGGGGTTAGTCAGTGTTTTGTTTTAAAGGTTAACCCTTGAAGGAGCTAAGCTAAGCTTGCTCCCTGAAGCACAGTGAGGTGGCTGACTTGTGAGGTAGATTGTGGTGGGTCCCCCAGAGTGGAGAGTGTTAGCTTCCTTGAGACTGGGAGGGAGAGCCGTTAGGCCTGTAGGAGTTTCTATGAGTGTTGTACCCCTGGGACCTACTTGAAAGCAACATTTCAGATGGAGGTGGCTCTATGGATATCTTAACGGAGCTGGGTACATAGTCGATGTTAAATAAATAAGAAATAAATGTGGCTGAAAATCCCCAAACTGGATTTCAATAAAAAAAAAAAAAAATTAAGCAGTAATTTTGTTTTATCTTCCTGTGATCATTAAATTTGTGTGTCAACCTGGCTAGGCTATGGTGCCCAGTTGCTGGGAAGGTATTTTATAGATGTGATTAATATCTACAATCAGTTGACTTTAAGAAAAGGAGACTACCCTCAATAATGTGGGTGGGCCTCATTCAATCAGTTTTAGATCTTTTTTTTTTTTTAAAGATTTTATTTATTTATTTGACAGAGAGAGACACAGCGAGAGAGGGAACACAAGCAGGGGGAGTGGGAGAGGGAGAAGCAGTCCTCCCGTCGAGCAGGGAGCCTGATGTTGGGCTCGATCCCAGGACCCTAGGATCATGACCTGAGCCGAAGGCAGATGCTTAACGACTGAGCCACCCAAGGACCTTTGGCTCTTTAGATCTTAAGAGCCAAAAACTGAGGTTTCCTAAAAAGGAAGGAATTCTGTCTCAAGACTATAACATAGAAATTTTGCCTTAGTTTTCAGGCTGCTGGTCTGTCCCATACATTTCAGATTCCAGACTGTGCCATCAACTCATGCCTAGTTTCTGGCGTACTGACCTGCCCTAGATTTCAGACTTGCCAGCCTTCACAATCTCATGAGCCAATTTCTTAAAATCTCTCTCTCTCTCTGTATAACACAGAGGAAACACAACTATCACTCACTTATAAAAAAAAAAAAAACTCATTGTAAAGGGATAAATGAAAAAAGAATACAGATCTACTATTAAATTGAAAGATACTAGAAACCAGGAGCTGTCATCAGCTCCACTGAGTTTTAAAGACAAATGGTTTTTGAAAATCCAAAGATGGCTATTTGAGGCTGGTCAGTGGTCCTCATCCTGATTTTCCTTTACACTGTCTATGCCCTATGGCAAGTCTCCATCCTGCCCCCACACAGTCTGAAACAGCTTAGGCAAAAGGGGAAATTTGTTGGCTTCCACAGAAGTGGTAGAGCATAGACAAAATGGTCTGCAACCTGGACTCAAACTTCCTGGTCTTACCTTTAATTTCCATGGAAATCTGCCTTATTCTCTTCTACTCTACATTGACTTTCTTCATGTGTGGAGGAACATGGCTTCTGGCAGCTCTAGGCTTTCATCTTTCCCCCTCCCCCACTTTAGAGCAGGGGCCAGCAAACTTTCTGTAAAGGTCCAGATAGTAAATAATTGTAGACTTTGCAGGCTTCTAGTGGTCTCTGGTGTCTCTCATATGGTCTCTGTTGCACCGTACTCAATTTTGCCAGTGTAGCATTGAAGTAGCCATAGACAATACGTAAATATTTTTTTACGTAAATATACATAAGTTTATGTCCCAATAAAAATTTCGTTTATAAAAGTAAAACAGAATTCCAATAAAAATTTATTTATAAAAACAGCAGACAAAATAGAATAAAAGATTTTGCAAAGCATGTATCTTACAAGGAATCCATATCTAAAATATATAAAAAATTCTCTAAACTCAACAGTAAGAAAACAAATGATCCAGTTAGAAAATGGGGGAAGACTTGAATAGACACTTTCCCAAAGAAGATATATAGATGGTAACTAAGCACATGAAAAATGTTCAAAATTGCTAGCCAGAGGGAAAGCAAATTAAAACAATGAGATACTATTACAAACCTATTAGAATGATTAAAATAAAAATGCTGACAGTACTGGGGCCCCTGGGTGGCTCAGTCGATGAAGCGGTGAAGGGTCTGCCTTCAGCTCAGGTCATGATCCCAGGGTCCTGGGATCGAGTCCTGCATCGGGCTCCCTGCTCAGCAGGGAGTCTGCTTTTCCTCTTCCTCTGCCTCTCCCCCGCAACTTGTGCTCCCTCCCTCTCTCTCTCTCAAAAATAAATAAATATAATCTTAAAAAAAATACTGACAGTACTGATTACTTAGAAGGATACAAAGAAGCTAGATCTCTCATATATTGCTGGTAAGAATGTAAAATGGTACAACCACTCTGGAAATCAGTCTGGCAATTTCTTTCTTTTCTTTCCTTTTTTTTAAAATTTTATTTTATTATGTTATGTTAATCACCATACATTACATCATTAGTTTTTGATGTAGTGTTCCATGATTCATTGTTTACGTATAACACCCAGTGCTCCATTCAATACATGCCCTCTTTAATACCCATCACCAGGCTGACCCATCCCCCCACCCCCCTACCCTCTAGAACCCTCAGTTTGTTTCTCAGAGTCCGTAGTCTCTCATGGTTTGTCTCCCCCTCAGATTCCCCCCCCTCATTTTTCCCTTCCTACTATCTTCTCTCTCTCTCTTTTTTTAACATATAATGTATTATTTGTTTCAGAGGTACAGGTCTGTGATTCATCAGTTTTACACAATTCACAGCACTCACCATAGCACATACCCTCCCCAATGTCCATCACCCAGCCACCCCATCCCTCCTACCCCCCACCACTCCAGCAACCCTCAGTTTGTTTCCTGAGATAAAGAATTCCTCATATCAGTGAGATCATATGATACTTGTCTTTCTCTGATTGACTTATTTCACTCAGCATAATACCCTCCAGTTCCATCCACGTCGTTGCAAATGGCAAGATTTCGGGTTTTTTTTGATGGCTGCATAATATTCCATTGTATATATATACCACATCTTCTTTATCCATTCATCTGTTGATGGACATCTTGGCTCTTTCCATAGTTTGACCATTGTGGACATTGCTGCTATAAACATTGGGGTGCATGTACCCCTTTGGATCACTACATTTGTATCTTTGGGATAAATACCCAGCAGTGCAATTGCTGGGTCGTATGGTAGCTCTATTTTCAACTTTTTGAGGAACCTCCATACTGTTTTCCAGAGTGGCTGCAAGTCTGGCAACGTCCTAAAAAGTTCAGTGTAAACTTGACATAGCAATTGCACTGCTGAGCATTTATCCTAGAAAATGAAAACTTTTTACATAAGAACCATATATGAATGTTTATTTATAATAGCCAGAAACTGGAAACAACCTAAATGTCTTTCAAAAGGTGAATGGTTAAGCAATCTGTTATATATCTATATGATGGAATACTACTCAGCTATAAAAAGGAACAGACTATCGATACACACAACAACTTGAATGGCTCTCAAGGGTATTATGCTGAGTGAAAAAGCCCAATTTCAAAAGGTTATGTGCTGTTTGATCCCACTTATATAACATTCTTGAAATGACAAAATTATAGAGATGGAGAAGAGATTAGTGGTTGCCAGGTTTGGAGAAGGAAGTGGGGAGTATGTTATTAAAAAGGGGTAGCAAAAGGGAGTTCTTTTGTGGTGATGGGACAGTTCTGTATCTTGATCATGATGGTGGTTATAGGATTCTATACACATGATAAAATGCCATGGAACTATACATAAAGACAAAAAGAAAGTGAACAGCTGGTGAAATCTGAGTAAGGTCTGCAGTCTAGTTAATAATATTGTGTCAGTGTCAATTTCATGGTATTAATAATATATGATAATTACATAAGATGTCATTGGGTGAAGCTTAATGATGGGTATTGGGATCTCCCTACTATTTCTGAAATTTCCTGTGAGTCCATAATTATTTCAAAAAATAAAAACAAAACAGGCAGTACTCTGAATTTGGCCAGGACATAGTTTGCTGATTTCCCTTCTTTGGAAAAAAGAGCTTCTTTCTTCCATTTCCATTTCACAAATATCCCAGAAGAAGACTCTGATTGTCCTGGCTTAGGTCATGTGCATCTCCCTAGGATCAATCACTGTGGATAAAAAAGCAAGATCGTGTGATTACATGTTGGAACTGGCATGGGATGAAGGAGGAGTTGATCCCCCAAACAAAGGAAAGGGTGCAGGGTAGACAAAAGCATATATGTCCACTGTAATGGGTAACTTAAAAGTCTCAAAGGTAGGAAGTACAGATGGGCCTCAAGCAGAATGACAGCCAGGAATCCAAAAACCATTAAGAGCTAAAGAAGCTATACTCTTCATGGAACCACATGGCCTCTTGTCTCTTCTCTGTGCATCTGCATCATCCTTCACTTATTCTTCAGTGTGGTTTTCTCTGCTTTTCTGTGGGGGCTCAATGTGGTTGCCCCACAGCCACTGTGTTCATATATTTTCCTAATTAAAATGCTTATACTATTATTCTTGCATTTTACATTGTGTTGAAGAATACTGAAAGATAGTAACCTTTTGCTTTTCCACTTTGTGAAATGTGTATTACCAATTATAGGCAATTTTTATTTTTATGGTGCTATACATCTAGCCTAGCCTAATAAGCTATGTGTATTATTTTTAAAGGCCCAGAAATATGTAACATTTGGAATCGATTTAAAACAAAATGTGGCCTCTAGTGAGGGTCTGTATATACCATTTTAGTTAAAAAGTTTAGTAAATGAAGAATACTTAAAAAAAAAAACCAACCAATCAACCAACCAAACAAACAAAAAAACAGAAAAACTGTCATCTCTTAGTATGTGATCAAAATTTCTAGAAAGATCTTTGGAGCCAATGTCATCCTTTAATTCAATAACTATCTATGGCAAGTGGTGGTGTTAGATAGTAAAGACATGGCCAAAGGGGCCCACCCTCTGGAAAGCTATACTTCTCAGAGATGGGGGTCATTTACTGAGCAGATAGCTGCCAAATGTGTCTACCACACTACAAGAGACAAACAGGTCCTGACTAGGCATAGCTATGGCGTAGACAGCTTCCTATCCATCAAAATCGTGATCCCACTTCCTTAGGGTTGAATTTGCACTGGGAATCAGCTACTCAGGACTACATCTCCCAACCCTCCTTGCATCTAAGTGGAGCCATATTACTAATGTCTGCCAATGGAATGGGAGTAGAAATGATGTGCACCACTCCAGGCCTGGCTGCCCCCACCACCTCCCCAGCACCCACTTCATATACACTTCGTGTCCCTTCACCGGCTGGAGGCAGAGGTCTAGTAAATATTTTAGGTTTTGTAAACCATATAGTCTCTGTTGAAACTTCTCTGATCATTTTGCAATATATACAAATATCAAATTATTATGTTGTATACCTGAAATTAATATAATGTTGTATGTCAATTATACCTCAATTAAAAAATAAGTAACTAATGGGTCCTGTCCTTATGCTTTAATAAAACCGCCTTTTTGCACCAAAAAAAGGTAAATAAAATGTGAAACAAAACAAAAACAACCTGTTCAATTCTGACAGCGTGGCACAAATGCCCCCATCGGCAATAGAACAAGTGGCTGTGGCTGTGTTGCAACAAAACTTTATTTCCACAGACAGGCAGGGGTGGGCTGGATTTGGTTCTCAGGAGGTCTATATTTTTGCGCTGCCTTTGTCACGTGACCTTGGCTACATCATGTAAGTTCTCTGAACCTCAGTTTCTTCATCTGTGAAATGAAGAATTTAAACTTGATATCAATATCTCTGATAACTCCATGACTCTACCATTTTGGTCCATCAACTATTATTTCCACTCAAGTTCTAGCCAGGATGAATTTCGTGTGCACACGTGCATGCGTGTGTGTGTGCATTTTAAGAGTTGCATGAAATACCGATAACCTTCATAGCATCTTATAAAATTCAGAGAAAATTTACTAAAAAATATATAGCAATTAACCTTTTTCTCCAAGTTTGGGGGGTAAGTAGAGGAGAAAATTGTTAAGAGAAGACGAAAAACATCAGGTACCTCTACAGTTAATAGAATTTAACAGATTAAATACAGCAAGCAAGGTAGTGAGTTCCCAGTATACATTCTCATTGAACAAGACTGCAGGGTGCTGGAGCTTGATCACAGCCATCACACAAGAGGAAAATTGGAAGTCTTTCTTTGGGAACTGCACAGCATCATTTATTAAATAAGCATCCTGGGAGCTAAAGAATTGTTTAGTTCAACAGCAACAAGACACATCGAGAAGAGAGGAATGACGACATGAGTCCTCCAAACAACTGAGCAGTTTGTTCAGCGGAGGGAAGTTAATGTGTTAAAAAAGAAATATCAGCTATAATGATAGTAGTAATAACTGAGATTTATATTTGTGTTTGGGAAGCAACCAACTTTCAAAGAACTCTAAGCACATCAACCTCTTCAACTTCACATCAGTGGAACATGAGCCAATGCTATATGATTATTCTATTAAACAGATGAAAAAAGCTTGAAAGGCACGTATTCATGTCACATTTGTGTGTTCAAGTTTCAGTGTACCTAATATAATTTTAGGGGACATATTGAATATTGTATAGAAGTTATCCACACCTAAAACAATGGGAGTAACTATTTTGGTATGATCAATAATATAGGAACAGTAAAAGTCATTTTTCAAATAGTAGGTTCCATGTTATTTTAATCCTCACAGTCCAATGAGGTAGGCTGAAATCATGGTGTGAATCCCTTAGTTAGCTGAGGAAATCAAGGCTAAATGGCATGTCCTCCCTCACCTACATAGCTACAAGCAGAATAAATGCCAGAATCCAGGTCTCCTGACTTAGAAAACACTTCCTTGTGTTATTCATGGTTAATATGCGGAAGTTTCATCTTGGATAACTGAGTGAACTAGAACCAGTAATGTCTTTTCAGGACTGGCATCATAAGTTGTATGTTCTGATGCCCATGCTTCCTTACACTGACATCTGAAGAAGGATTCACCTATGGTAACAGTGGTACTACTACTCATGGGAAGTGTGCCATTATGGTCACAAAGCAAGCCTGGGACTTTAAGAGGAGCCAGAATGACTGAGGAGGTGAGAGGGAGCCCCTACTCATGTTTTTCTTTAGCTCTGCCAAAGAGGATGCCAACCTATCTTTCAGTCCAACTCTACAGTCATTAATCTCAACATAGACAAGAAGTATTCATTGGTTCCTCCATCTTGAGTACTCTTCCCCCACTCAGTTAAATCCAACCCAGACTTCACCTTTCATTTCAAGCACCGCTTCCTTAGGGAAAGAAGCCTTCACTGACCTCTAGTCCTTTGTAATGCGCTCTCCTTTCCTTCAGCACACTTAACTCACTGAGCAATTATATATCTACCTTGGTGATTATATGAGTATTGTCACTCTCTCCTGGTGATTATATGATTATTGTCACTCTCCCCAGCTGGAGAGGTTGAAAGTCCCATGAGAGCAGGAATCTTGTCTGGTTTTGCTTATCACTGTGTCCCTGCACCTAGCAGAGTGTCTGGTCACATAGCAGGTGCCCAGTTAGTATCTATTTGAATGGATGGATGGATGGATGGACAGAAGGACAGACAAATGAATGAGCAAATGAATAAATTATACTTAGGTCTAGGATTAGGGTGGCCAGGTAAAATGCAGGATGCCCAGTTAAATTTGAATTTCAGATAAACGATGAGCACTTTTTAGTGTAAGTATGTCCCATAGAATATTTGGTATACACTTTCACTGAAAAATTACTTGTTGTTTATCTGGAATTCAAATTTACTGTATTTTTATTTGTAAATCTAAATGTTGAAGGTAGGGGGAAACTTAGAAGTGATAGCTCAAATGTTTTAAAATTTAATTTTGTTTTAATTTTTCTTTTTTTAATCCCAGCATAATTAACATACAATGTTATATTAGTTTCAGGTGTACAATATAGTGATTTAACAATTCCATACATTACTCTGTGATCATCATGGTAAGTGTACTCTTAACCTCCTTCATCTATTTCACCCATCCTCCCGCCTGCCTCCCCTCTGGCAACCACCAGTGCTCTATATTTATGAGTCTGGTTTTTTGTCTCTTTTTTTCTTTGTTCCTTTGTTTTGCTTTTTAAATTCCACAGATGAGTGAAATCATGTGGTATTTGTCTTTCTCTGATTGACTTATTTCACTTAGCATCATACCCTCTAGATCCAGCCATGTTGTTGCAAATGGCAAGATTTCATTCTTTTTTATGGCCGAGTAATATTACATTATCTATACCTATATACATGTGTGTATATATATATCTCACATCTTTTTTTTAAGATTTTATTTATTTATTTGACAGAGAGAGATAGCGAGAGCAGGAGCACAAGCAGAGGGAGTGGGAGAGGGAGAAGCAGGCTTCTCGTGGAGCAGGGAGCCCAATGCGGGGCTCGATCCCAGGACACTGGGATCATGACCTGAGCCAAAGGCAGACACTCAACGACTGAGCCACCCAGGTGCCCCACATTTCACATCTTCTTTATCCATTCATCAATCGATGGACCCTTGGGTTGCTTCTATACCTTGGCTTCCATATCTTGGCTATTATAATTAAAGCTGCAATAAACATAGGGGTGCATAGATCTGTTCAAATTAGTGTTTTCATTTTCTTTGGGTAAATACCCAGTAGTGGAATTACCGGATCATATGGTGATTCCACTTTTAATGTTTTGAGGAACCTTCTTACTGTTTTCTACAGTGGCTGCACCAGTTTGCATCCCTACCAATGGTGTGAGGGGGTTCCTTTTTCTCCGTATCTTTGCCAATGCTTGTTGTTTCTTGTGTTTTTGGTTTTAGCCATTCTGACAGGTGTGAGGTGGTTTCTCATTGTGTTTGATCAAATCTTTCATTTTAAAGACAGAGAGTGAGGCCAAGAGAAATGAGTCTCAAGGGAGATTTTCCTTAATGGTGATTGTATATATGACCTTAATGTCTTTAAACTGTGAGTTTCCTTTCTAGCTCATCTAAATCTTTTCAAGGAAGGCAGAGCTAAGAGATCAGACATTAAGACCTAGGATCCAGCAATACCTAAGCAATTCTTGAACTTTTCAGCAAAATGAGCCAATAAATTCTCTTTATCACTTGAGCTGGTTTGAATGGTATTTCTATCCCTTTTAACCCTGAGAGTCCTCACAAACATTGTAAGTGCTTCTACATTTTCTTATACAGTTTGTTAGGCTAATCATGATAGTGCCATGTACATAGGAGAAGCTCAATAAATATTTATTAGATAAATCATAGCCTTGGTTTAGGTTATCACTTTCATGTTACTATTTAAACATTTTCTTTTTTTAAAATATTTTATTTATCTGACAGGGAGAAAGAGAGAATGCACAAGCAGAGGGAGTGGCAGAGGGAGAGGAAGAAGCAGGCTCCCTGCTGAGCAGGGAGCCCATCGTAGGGCTTGATCCCAGGACCCTGAGATCATGACCTGAGCCCAAGGCAGATGCTTAACCGACTGAGCCACCCAGGTATCCCTATTTAAACATTTTCTTGGGGCATCTGGCTGGCTCAATCGGTAGAGCATGTGACTCTTAATTTCAGGGTCATGAGTTCAAGCCCCATGTTGGGTGTGGAGCCTACTTAAAATAAAAAAAATTAAAATTAAAAAAAATAAAAATTTTCCTTACCCATACAATGTGTTATTGTTGTTTACATAGGCTCCACCCGGCATAGGGCTTAAACTCACAACCCTAAGACCAAGTGTTGCATGTTCTACCACCTGAGCCAGTCAGGTGCCCCCATGTGGTTGTAGTTGTTGAAGAAAGTCTGAATTTCTTTGCCTGAGTTCAGAGAAAATAAACAAATTCATTATTGTTTTTAAATGTAAATACATAAAATAAGGAAACCGGGGGTCAAATTGTATATCTGTATTGCTTTCTGAGGATAGCTTAAGCATGGAAATAGCCAGATTAAAGAATTCTGTATTTTCAAATTACTTCCATTCTTCTTCCCCAACCAGTCCTAATTTTTCAGAATAAGAAACCGAGATGTAGACCTCCATAGTACCATTAGAAATAAAACAGGTATTTTAAAATTAATAAAATCTTGGATAATATATTTCTAAGACTAAAATCCCCTTTCTTATAATTTCTTAAATTTTTCTCTCGGGACTAAAACCTCAACACAGATGGTTGATTTCAGCATATTTGCTTATTCACACCCAGATGTGAACATTTAACCCCATACCTGAAAAGCCAGTTGAACAGCTGAGTCGATGTTTGCCCTTCTTTCTCTTAATTTTCCAAAGAAAATGCCTTTCTGCATTTCTGAATGCAGATTCCATAGTCTTTGTTCAAGCATCAGACCTTCTATAGACAAGCTTCCAGGACATCTGAGAGCCAAGCTCCAAGAAATTCATGTGAATATCTATTTCTGGATTGGGAATGGACTCACAAACACACCTAAACACAGTCTTCTAAACCATGTGGTGTTCAAACATGACATTCTGACCCCTCCAACCCCCACATCAAATGAATTCATTGCTTTGGATCAAATTCCATATTATTCCATCAACAGTCTATTATAAATCTTCTTCACATTGACATCTAGTTTTGGGTGTGGAGGCAAATTTCCTAGTAAAATTAACACCTGGAAAATGTGTTAGACACAAAATTTAAAATCCTTTAGATGCTTTTGTCTTGTTTTGTATCCAAACCCTAAATCTCAATATTATTAAAAGTGAATTTTCCTTAGATAATCTGGAAGAAATTGATGCATTCCTAGAGATGTATAAACTACCAAAACTGAACCAGGAAGAAATAGAAAACCTGAACAGACCTATAACCACTAAGGAAATTGAAGCAGTAATCAAATATCTCCCAACAAACAAAAGCCCAGGGCCAGATGGCTTCCCAGGGGAATTCTACCAAACATTTAAAGAAGAATTAATACTTATTCTTCTGAAACTGTTCCAAAAAATAGAAATGGAAGGAAAATTTCCAAACTCGTTTTATGAGGCCACCATTACCTTGATCCCCAAACCAGACAAAGACCCCATCAAAAAGGAGAATTACAGACCAATATCCTTGATGAACATGGATGCAAAAATTCTCACCAAAATACTAGCCAATAGGATCCAACAGTACTTTAAAAGGATTATTCACCACGACCAAGTGGGATTTATCCCTGGGCTGCAAGGTTGGTTCAACATCCGCAAATCAATCAGTGTGATACAATACCTTAATAAAAGAAAGAACAAGAACCATATGATCCTCTCAATAGATGCAGAAAAAGCATTTGACAAAATACAGCATCCTTTCTTGATCAAAACTCTTCAGAGTATAGGGATAGAGGGTACATACCTCAATATCATAAAAGCCATCTATGAAAAACCCACAGCGAATATCATTCTCAATGGGGAAAAACTGAGAGCTTTCCCCCTAAGGTCAGGAACAAGGCAGGGATGTCCACTATCACCACTGCTATTCAACATAGTACTAGAAGTCCTAGCCACAGCAATCAGACAACAAAAAGAAATAAAAGGCATCCAAATCGGCAAAGAAGAAGTCAAACTCTTTGCAGATGATATGACACTTTATGTGGAAAACCCAAAAGATTCCACCCCAAAACTGCTAGAACTCATACAGGACTTCAGTAAAGTTGCAGGATAGAAAATCAATGCACAGGAATCAGTGGCATTCCTATACACCAACAATAAGACAGAAGAAAGAGAAATTAAGGAGTCGATCCCATTTACAATTGCACCCAAAACCATAAGATACCTAGGAATAAATCTAACCAAATAGGCAAAGAATCTGTACTCAGAAAACTTTAAAATACTCATGAAAGAAATTGAGGAAGACACAAAGAAATAGAAAAATATTCCACGCTCATGGATTGGAAGAACAAATATTGTGAAGATGTCAATGCTACCTAGAGCAATCTACACATTCAATACAATCCCTGTCAAAATACCATTAACTTTTTTCAAAGAAATGGAACAAATAATTCTAAAATTTGTATGGAACCAGAAAAGACCCCGAATAGCCAGAGGAATGTTGAAAAAGAAAAGCAAAGCTGGCGGCATCACAATTCTGGACTTCAAGCTCTATTTCAAAGCTGTCATCATCAAGACAGTATGGTACTGGCACAAAAACAGACACATAGATCAATGGAACAGAATAAAGAGCCCAGAAATGGACCCTCAACTCTATGGTCAACTAATCTTCAACAAAGCAGGAAAGAATGTCCAATGGAAAAAAGACAGCCTCTTCAACAAATGGTGTTGGGAAAATTGGACAGACACATGCAGAAGAATGAAACTGGACCATTTCCTTACACCACACACAAAAATAGACTCAAAATGTTTGAAAGACCTCAATGTGAGACGGGAGTCCATCAAAATCCTAAAGGAGAACACAGGCAGCAACCTCTTCGACCTCAGCCGCAGCAACTTCTTCCTAGAAACATCACCAAAGGCAAGGGAAGCAAGGGCAAAAATGAATTATTGGGACTTCATCAAGATAAAAAGCTTTTGCACAGCAAAAGAAACAGTCAACAAAACCAAAAGACAACTGACAGAATGGGAGAAGATATTTGCAAATGACATATCAGATAAAGGGCTAGTAACCAAAATCTATAAAGAACTTCTTAAGCTCAACACCCAAAGAACAAATGATCCAATCAAGAAATGGGCAGAAGACATGAACAGACATTTTTCCAAAGAAGACATCCAAATGGCCAACAGACACATGAAAAAGTGCTCAACATCGCTCGGCATCAGGGAAATCCAAATCAGAACCTCAATGAGATACCACCTCACACCAGTCAGAATGGCTAGAATTAACAAGTCAGGAAACGACAGATGTTGGCTAGGATGCGGAGAAAGGGGAACCCTCCTACACTGTTGGTAGGAATGCAAGCTGGTGCAGCCACTCTGGAAAACAGTTGAAAACAACTCAAAAAGTTGAAAATAGAGCTACCATACGATCCAGCAATTGCACTACTGGGTATTTACCCCAAAGATACAAATGTAGGGATCCGAAGGCATACGTGCACCCCGATGTTTATAGCAGCAATGTCCACAATAGCCAAGCTGTGGAAAGAGCCAAGATGTCCATTGACAGATGAATGGATAAACACACACACACACACACACACACACACACACACACACACACACACACTGGAATATTATGCAGCCATCAAAAGGAATGAAATCTTGCCATTTGCAACGACGTGGATGGAACTGGAGGGTATTATGCTGAGTGAAATAAGTCAATCAGAGAAAGACAAGTATCATATGATCTCACTGATATGAGGAATTCTTTATCTCAGGAAACAAACTGAGGGTTGCTGGAGTGGTGGGGGGTGGGAGGGATGAGGTGGCTGGGTGATAGACAACAGGAAGGGTATGTGCTATGGTAAGTGCTGTGAATTATGTAAGACTGTTGAATCACAGACCTGTACCTCCGAAACAAATAATACATTATATGTTAAAAAAGAAGATAGCAGGAAGGGAAAAATGAAGGGGGGGAATCGGAGGGGGAGACGAACCATGAGAGACTATGGACTCTGAGAAACAAACTGAGGGTTCTAGAGGGGAGGGGGTGGGGGGACAGGTTAGCCTGGTGATGGGTATTAAAGAGGGCACGTACTGCATGGAGCACTGGGTGTTATATGCAAACAATGAATCATGGAACACTACATCAAAAACTAATGATGTAATGTATGGTGATTAACATAATAATAATTAAAAAAGTAAATTTTCTTAACACCATGATAACAAATAAGATTTTCCTTCCAGTCAAACCATGACCATTTGAATATAGTCAGTAACTGTAATACAGGAGGAACTTCAGTGGTTTTCCCCAAAAATTATGTATCCCTCTTCCTCATGCCTCATTGTGCATTGACCAGGCTTTTCTTTGACCTTCAAAAATAAAACCCTTGAGATTCATTTTCCTGTTAGCTCCTGTAACAATTACATTAAACATTATGGAGTTCACTTGTTTGTTTTGGTTTTGGGTTTGTCTGTTTTTGGAATCTGAAATCTTTATGTCTCTTTAGGCTGCTAGAAACCACAGCAGAGTTTGGTCATGTTTCTTGGTGCTGGAGTTTGGGTGGAGTCATTATACAGTTCTCACAGGTCTAATGCCATTGGACAGACTTGTAAGCTTCACACTAGGGTTGGAAACACATATTTGTTGCTTGATATCTGATTCCTTCAGTCTTTCATTGGACTATGGCTTTCATTACCTTTTGCTAAGCTTTTGGAGTTTCTTCATGAAACTGCTCTTTGTCTCCACTTCTTGTTCCTGTTCCTCGGGTCACAGGTTAAACCTTTCTCCAGACTGTGGAGGACTCAAGGTCTTACCCATGTATGACTTTGATCTTTGTCCATTCCCTGTCGTATGGAGAGTAACATAGGGAATGAAATAAAATCTGAAACCAAGAGCTGGAAGGGGGATTTCCTAGAAAGACAATAATACCTTTCAAAATTTACCTCTTAAGAAAATAAGGTCTGAGATAAGTCTTTCTTTTCCCCAAGGTTGATCTTGTTCAAATGACCTGGGACTTAACTCTCTCCTCCAAAAATTGTGGGATGAAGAATCAGGATGATATCCACAGAGAATCTCAATTTAAATGTTGTTTTCTAACACTTACTGGCTCTCACAGCAAGGAGAAAAATGTTATGTATGTTCTTTTAAAAGCTATGTTTTTGAAATTGCGTCTTTTGATACCTGTTCTTGGTTGCTGTTACTGACTAGGATGACCTATTTGCCAGTTCCAGCAAATGACAGCAGTTTCCTGGGCTGAGACTACTCTATAAGCTTATGGGGAGAAAAGAAAAAAAAAAAAAAATTAAAAGCAATTAAGTTGAGGTAGGCTTGTAAAACAATGAATTAAAAATCCAAAGGGAGCAGGGAATGTAATAATTTCTCTGCCATGGCAGTTTCTCTTTGTTATAAATGTCCTTATTTTTAACATGAGTTTCCAGGGTGCTAAACCAATTAAACTGAGGCTATGCTTAAATATTCTCTCTTAAAGCCTATTTTAAAACATAAAGTGAAGCTTGACTTGAAATTAACCTTTCTGAAATAAATAGTTCTGACTTTTTGCTAAGGAATGGAAGAGTTAGCTACTGTCAAACATGCATTTTCTCACAAAATGTACAATTACTGTTCTTTAAAATCTGAACAGAGAAGATAAAAGCAACTTGGTTTCAAAAGCTTAAAAATTCAAGATTTAAGGTAGCTTTACATTGATTTTTTAGGGAGAATGTAATATTTTCATCAACTGCCCCTTAGATATATTTATTTCTTTGGTGTCAAATCTTTGTTGACTTTTTGTCATTAAATTTAAAATTCAACCACATGAACCCAGGGGTGAAGAATCTGAGCCATTTATGGCTCTTCAAAGCTTGTCCAATCTTGTAGGTGTATTTTGAAAATTTTGGACTTGCTTCTACTGCTTAAAAATGCCATTACGAATTATATACACTGTGAATGTAAACAATACATTCTTTGAAAGGCTTAAAACGACATTGCAAGGCAGAGACACATGAGGGCACTGTAACCAACCCCAGCAATCTGAGAGGTGTTTTTATAACAGCCTTTGTGAGGGTGTTGGGGAGAGATGGGCAGAAGGGAGAGTGGGCCTTTATCAATGACATTGATAAACCTGACTTTTAAACTTGGCCAAGACTTGTATTAGCTTTTTTTTTTTTTTTTTGCAGTTAAATAGTGGCTTCTGTTTTGTTTTGTTTTTTTCTTTTTCTTTTCCTTTTTTTGGTTATTTGTTTATGTATTTATCATAGTTGACATATAATATATTAGTTTCAGGTACACAACATAGTGATTTGACAATTATGTACATTATAAAATGCTCACCATAAGTCTAGTTACCACCTGTCACAACACAGAGTTATTAAATATTATTGACTATATTCCCTGTGATATACTTTTCATCCCCATGACTTATTTATTTTATAACTAAAAGTTTGTACCTTTTCATCTCTTTCGCATATTTCGCCCACCCATCCATCACCTCCCCTCAGGCAACCACGAGCTTGTTCTCTGTATTTATGAGTGTTTCTCTTTTTGTTGTTTGTTTGTTCATTTGTTTTTTAGATTCTGCTTATAAGTGAAATCATATGGTATTTGTCTTTCTCTGGCTATCAGCTTCTTCTTTTTATACCAACTTAATGTTATTTAAAAAAATATTGCTTTGATGATATTTGCGCTCTTAAGTGTAGCCACATTCTTTGGAAAAGAAAAAGAAGAAATGATGATTATTTACATTACATTAGTAATGTAACAGATAACAGCAGTGATTGTGAAAGGTCAGCAACTCAGTATAAATCACAGATTGGATGTATAGGTCAACTTAGACAAAAATGACCTGGAATCAGAAGTGGGCACTATTAGACTATTACCAGGAAGGAATGGGGGAACCCACCAAGAAGCCTCTCCTCTCATCCAAAATTACAGATCTGTGGGTTGTCTGCATTGGTGCTGGAAAAACCTCCGAGAGCAGAAACAGAAAGGAGGGCGCTGGCCCACGTGGTCTCTGGCATGTGGTGCTTCTGTTCATGGGTTTGCTGGATGGTGTTTCCCTGTGGGGGTCTTTTGCCCCAGGATCCGTAGGGCCTTCATGTTCATACTCACCTGGATTGTAGTGTTTGAGCGTCTGGACTATAGACTGTAGATACGCTCACCTGGACTGTAGATTTTAGTGTCTGAGAGCCTCCAAGCGGCCCAGCTGCTACATTTGAATTGTGCCCTTTTCCAGGGTCTGTGCATCGATCGATCCATCCCTTCTGCTCACTCCTGCAGTGTGCCGAGAACCACAGGAAATGAAAGTTGGCTACCGCGACTGAGGGCCACGTCACCGACTTCATGGTAACTACAGCAATTATTTGCTAACAGTTCAAAAGTAGCTCAGGCTTTTGCTAATGGGACAGACATTTTCTGCCTTCAGGGTGAGTTGGTGAGGTGGGACATTACCAAAACAACAGTACCTCCCAGAATTCTACAGAGGTTTTAGGTAGATGTTTATTCTTGCCAAATGCATTTAAGCTTTACACAGTTTTATTGGACCTAATTTTTTTAAAAATGAGGCCTGTTTTAGGTTCCAGTTCTCTTTTTCCATTTAAAGTTGGGCACATTTTTTCACTAATCATTCATCTACATTTCCAGATATTATTTTTTACCTAGTCTGAGGACCAGAGTTTCTGGAAAAATTGGAAAAGCACCCAAAAGTGGCTTTGCAAAATTTATTCTAAAGGAACTCATTGAAAGAAATTTTTTTTTCTTGCAGTCTTTAAAATTATGTGTATGAGTGAATTAACTTTGAGGGCAGCCAAGTGCAAACCCAGATGCCAATTTTCCCTTCATATCCAAGTAGATTTTTATGCTTTGCCTACACAACATAAGGGTATTTTCTCTGTCATTAGTTTGTTAATGGGTCAGCTGCTGGTAATTTAATGAAGTGGTTCAAAGGGAATATATTCCAGACCATTTTAAGATTGGCCTGTATTAGAAGCGGTCCAAGTGCCCATTGATAGATGAATAGATAAAGGAGATGGGATATATATATGTACGGAATAATATATATAATAATGGAATATTATTCCATTATTCCATAAAAAGAACGAAATCTTACCATTTGCAGCAACATGAATGGATCTAGACAGTATAATAAGCCAGTCAGAGAAAGACAAATACCGTATGATTTTATTCATATATGTAATTTAAGAAACAAAACAAATGAACAAAGGAAAAAAGAGAGAGAGAGACAAACCTAAAACAGACTCTTGACTATAGAGAACAAACTGGTGGTTATTAGAGGGGAGGTGGGGTTGGGGGATGGGTGAAATAGGTGAAGGAGATTAAGAGTATACTTATCTTGGGGCACCTGGGTGGCTCAGTCAGTTGAGTAGCCGACTCTTGATTTCGGCTTGGGTGGTAACCTCAGGGTCCTAGGATGAGCCCAGCGTTGGGCTCTGCGCTCAGTGGGGAGTCTGCTGGAGATTCTCTCTCCCTCTCCCTCTGCCCCCGCCCCCACTTCCTCTCTCTCTCTCTCAAATACATCTTTTATTTATTTATTTTTTTTAAAGATTTTATTTATTTATTTGACAGAGAGAGACATAGCAAGAGAAGGAACACAAGCAGGGGGAGTGGGAGAGGGAGAAGCAGGCTTCCCGCTGAGCAGGGAGCCCGATGCGGGGCTCGATCCCAGGAACCTGAGATCATGACCCGAGCCGAAGGCAGACGCTTAACGACTGAGCCACCCAGGCGCCCCCTCAAATACATCTTTTAAAAAAAAGGGTGTACTTACCTTGATGAGCGGTGAGTATTCTGTGGAAATGTTGAATCACTATTGTACACCTGAAACTAATATAGCACTGCATGTTAATTATAATGGAATTATAATTTAAAAAAAGAAAAGTGAGATTGGCCAATATTATATGGTGTTTAAAGGTGCCCAAAAGGAGCTGGTTTGCAGAACATTTGGATTTTGCTATACCCTTCTGTGTGACCTACATAATAGTAAAGCAGACTTCATTGTGCAGATATTTCAAGTCAGTACTGATTTAAAATCCCTACATTCTTAGGCCTTCCTTTTATACCCATTGAATTAGAATCTCTAGAGACTGGACTAGAATTCACACGGCATTCCCCATGCCAGGTGGAGAATGGGCCGAGAATGGAGAATGCGTAGTACCACGGGGATCAGCCGCGGGCCACCAGCCCTTCCTACTGCCCCTCCCAGAGTGAAGGGAGTACTGCAACCTGGCTTTGCGCACCTGAACACACAAGTTCAGAGATGTTAAGAAAGCCACATGGTAAGAGAAGAACTGAGATTCATCTGTAACCAATCAGTGCCAGGGCCAGGCTCTCCCCACTTCCTTGCAGGGAGAGAAGAGGTTGCAGAAGAAAACTAGAGGCAGAACATTATGAAGCAATGGCCTGGAGTCCCACGAGACTCCTGACCTCTTGGCAATGACCTGCTGCCCCAGCTGTTTCTGAATTTCCAGAGGGATATTTTCCAGTTGCTTCTAAACCAGTCTGCAAGCTCTAGTCACTCATAGTGTCCCCTCCATTTCCAATCCCTGCTTGCTAGTTTGTGTCATCTATGGATGCTTGGGGAGCAGTGTCCTCACCACGGCTGTGATGCTCAGGGGCTCAGGGGGCTGCTTCTGGGCAGAGGTGGGAGAGCAGACCCCCTCCAAACCCTCCGACCTCCAGACCTGGGCATCGCACCTCCAAAAGTCTCCCAGAACAGCTGTCAGCTCTTGGTCTCTGGACACGGTGGCTTGCACCTTGCTCAGGAAGTCTGTGCCAGCACTAAATCTTGCACCCAGAAGCTTCAAACACTGCCATCACACTAACGACATTTTATTTTTAAAAAGATTATCACTTAAAAATATATACATCATCCACATTTCTATTTTATTTTCTAAAAATTTTAATTCCCAAAATGGCCAGAATGTAAATGGACTCAAAGGACCATAGTGGCCAGCAGAAAGCAAATGACAAGAACTGACCTACTGGAGATTTTTATCCTAGAATCAGGTACGAGTTGAAAGCTTTCCTCTGCAGTCTTCATCTCCTCCAGCACCTTTTCTCCTGCCTTTTCCACTGACTGTGCTTTCTCTTTCACCTCTCTGCATATCAAACACCTGACAAGGACACTGGCTAATGGCCCTGGTCATCCACCCATGCCCTGCTGCTAGCTCAGGATTGCTGGAAGCTGGAGCACTTGTTTTATATATGTTTTAATATAGATAGATAGATAGATAGATAGATAGATAGATAGATAGATAGATATTGTAATTACACACACACACACACATAAACTATATTTAGTGATAATCTAGTTACCAATGAAAACACTAAGTGATTCAAACCTGGCTTCCAATCTCAGCTACACGAGTTCCTTAGCATGGCAAAGTTCCCTAATTCAGTCTCCATTTCCAGATGTACAGATAGTGGTCATTCCCATCTCCCAGTGTTGCTGAGAAGGTGAAATGAGAAATTACTCATAGACAGCATGACGTCTTCAAAATGCTCAGTCAGCATCAGTTGCTTCTTCATGTCTGTGAATAAAGTAGACCTGTAATATCTCTGACTCTGACAGTGGCTTCCAAAGTAGGGGGATCAAGAACGAGGGCTCTGCACCTGGATCAGGTGGTGGCTGATGTGGAGCCCAGAACTTTGCTGGGTGTGGCAAGGGGGTTTCTGGGTAGACCTTTCCAAATATCTGGGAAGGAGTGATGAATGCACTTGATTGAAAGGACAGATGTCTGAAGATTCTGAGCTCAGCTCTATGATCTGCCTAGATAGGAGAATACAGTATAAAATCAAGTGCTTCTGAGACATTCTCTGAAGAAGGTGAAATGTAAAGTTCTGGCAAATGCCTGGCAGTTTTGAAAAAGCAGAAATATTTTAAAATGAAGAATTAAAATGTTCCCTAATGCATATAATAAAAATATTAATTGATATCATCCTATGGAATCAATTTTAAATGTATATACATGTCATTTCTCCCTTTAAAGATACTAATGGTTGAGTGATACTGTGAAAATCTAAGAAGTGTTGGATAATGTATTAGCAATTAAAGTCACTCTCACAGTTTCTTGGACATCTTACATGATTCCCCTTAGTGGATTTTGAGGGGGCTGAGATATCCACCAGGGCAGCAAAGAATCTCTCAGGTTAATTACAGCTGTTGAAGGAGAACATATGATTCTTTGCATCCACGAAAACAGAATTTTCCAGAGACCAGTCTCCATGGGAAATTAAATACCACTGATGTGTTCTTTTTGTTCTGTCCAAGCTCTGGTTGAGTGGGTGTGTGTCTGACAGTGAGGATGCTGTCAGCTTCTGGCTGAGGCTGAAGGAGGGAAGGAAAGAGAACCAGTAGGGACAGAGAAAACAAAACTGAGCACCAGATGATGCTTGATATGGGATGAAAAGAATTTTTGCACCAATGAACTTTCCAAAACCATTTAAGGGATATCAATGTCCTGGAATACTCTTCAGCCAATAAAATGATAATTATGTTGATAATTTTGACACATGAAAAAAGGTACATAAAATAGTTTAAACTGCAAAATAGGTGAATTTAAAATGCCATAATATGTCTTTGGAAAGTGTGTCAAATGTATATGTCTTTTGAAAAAATTAGAAGCTAATTTGATGTGCAGGAAATGTGTAGAGTTCATTGTCAGTTTACTTTTGTGGCAATACATTTAAAAAATACCACTTTGGGTGAATATATAAAGTAGCCTCTATTTCATTTAATAATAATTTGACAATCAAGTGGCATTCAATATTTGCTCTATAGTATAAAGGGTGAAAAACCACATATACAAGCATGTGAGTAGAGAGATACCGGATATTACTCCAATAACATGGCAAGCCATTGTTGGTCCAGGGGTAAGTTTTGAAATAGATTTAAAAAAAAAGTTTTTGCTTAAAACTCTCAGTCAACTGTTTGAAACATGGAAACAAAGTGCAATGCAAAATGCATCTATTTGTTGAGATACATGAGGCTTTATGTATCTCAACATATGTTGTTATGTAGTACAACATGTATGTAGCACAACATGATTTTTTTTTTTGGTAATTAACTGATCAAAACAGAGTCTCACTGAAATTCTACTTAACATTTTCATTTCCTTGGATGAAAGTCTGCATTTTGAAAAATTGCCACCGCTTTCCTCTCACTAAACTTGATGGCATTATGACTTGTCCTTCAAATTTTATGTTGGGCTTAGTTTCTAGACTATTATTCAGCAGCTCAGCCCATAAAACTTTCTACCTTCAAAGGAAAAGAGCTTCCAGAAAGCAACATCTGCCATTTTCCTTGCAGAGGGAAAGAGACATATCTTCATGAAGACATCTAGTAACAGAATTTCAGACATTTAGAATAGGGATTATGGAGTTTTAGCCAAGATTCGAGATCATCTCCAACCTTCTAAAATCATACTACATATAAAGGAATCTTATAGTGCCACCTTGGGTAGATGTTAGATTTCTATAGTTTGCTATCACCATTTTATAATAAAATCCATAATGGATGCACACACAGAATTAATGGAGTATGTATTGAAATAGTGCTGATCTGTTTTCCCTTTCTTCTTTTTTTCAGGCTTAGGTCTATCTTGGACAAAACCATCCCTTTCTTCCCCAGGGCCTAATTTCCAGTCCCCGTCAACTCTGCTCTCTCATTCTACCTATTCCTTCCCCAGCCTGGAGTTTTCACACCCATCCTCCTGGGCGCTGTTCCTTCCCTACCATACCACTTCCCTAGTTTACCTGACCCTAACTTTCATCCTTTCCAGGTCCAAGGTCTCAACTAACTAATATAATCAATCAGTGTTAAAATGTGCTCGTGGCTCAGGTATTTAAGTTGATTCAACATTCAAAAATCAATGTAATCTATCACATCAACAGACTGAAAAAGGAAAATCACATGATCTTATCAATAGATGCAGAAAAAGCATTTGATAAAATCCAATACTCATTCACGGTAAAAACTCTCAATAAACTATGGATAGAGGGGAATACCTCATCTCAATGAAGAATATCTACAAAAATCTATAGCTAACATCATCCTCAATAGTGAGAAATTTGAAGCAGTTCTACTAAGCTCAGGCAAGGATGTCCCTTCTCACCACAGATGACATGATTGTCTACATAGAAAATCTGAAAGAATTGACAAAAATACCTGGAATAATAAGCAATTTATAGCAAGGTTGAAGGATACATGATAACATTCAAAAGTCAATCACTTTCCTATGTGCCAGCAATGAATAAGTAGAATTTGAAAATGAAAACACAATACCACTTGCATTAGCACCCCAAAATTGAAATATTTAGATATAAATCTAACAAAATATTTGCAAGTTCTATATGAGGGAAATTACAAAACTCTGATGAATAAAATCAAAGAACTAAATACATGGAAAGATATTCCATGTTCATGGGTAAGAAGACCTAATATTGTCAAGATGCCAATTCTTCCTAACTTGATCTGTAGATTTAATGCAATTCCAATAAAAATCCCAGAAGGTTATTTTATAGATATCAACAAATTAATTCTAAAGTTTATGTGGGAAGGCAAAAGGCCCAGAATAACCAACACAATATTGAAGAAGAACAAATTTGGAGGACTGATACTACACAGCTTCAAGACTTACTAGAAAGCTACAGTAATCAAGATAGTTTGTATTGGTGAAAGAATACACAAATAGGTCCATGGATTAGAACAGACAGCCCAGAAATAGACCCACACAAGTGTAGTCAACTGATCTTTGATGAAGAAGCAGAGACAATACAATGGAGCAAAGATAATCTTTTCAACAATGGTGCTCGGACAAGTGGACATCCACATGCAAAAAGAAATCTGTACACAGACCTTATACCCTTCACAAAAATTAACTCAAAATGAATCAAAGACTTAAATGTAAAATGCAAAACTATGAAACTGCTAGAAGATAGCATAGGAGAATACCTACATAACCTTGGGTATGGCAATGACATTTTTTTTTTTTTTGAGGTTGGGTTAGCCAGTTTAGAGTGTCTATCACTTACTGATTATTTCTTATATGCCAGACAGATTATCCTAGAATCCTACAATGTAGGAAAGTGAGACTTAGAGTTAGTGAACTGCCCAAAGCCTCAGGGCTGTGAAGAGATAGAAACAGGATCAAAGCCTAAGACTGGTCTCAGAGCCCATATCTTTTCAGCATTCCCTGGGGCCTCTAGATTACTTGTTTATCATGAAAGGATATAACTCAGGAACAGCCAGATGGAAGAGATGCATATGTTAAGGTGTGTGGAAAGTGGGGAGAAGCTTCCATGTCCTGTCCAGTTGCACCACCTCCCAGAATCTCCATGTGCTCACCAATTCAAAAGCTTGGCAATGGCTTTTTAATACAACACCAAAGGCACAATTCATGAAAGAAATAAATAATTGATAAACTAGACTTCATTAAAATAAAAAATTTCTGCTATTTGAAAGACAGTGTCAAGAAAATGAGAAAACCACAAAGAAAATATTTGCAAAAGCCACATCTGACAAAGGACTGTTACCCAAAATATACAAATAACTCTTAAAACTCAACAAGAAAGCAGCCTGATTAAGAAGTGGGTCAAAGACCCTAATAGACCTCTCATCAAAAAAGGTGTACAGATGATAAATAAGCACATTAAAAGATGCTCCACATCATATGTCATCAGGGAAATGCAAATTAATACAACAATGAGATAGCACTATACCCCTACTGGAATGGCCAAAATCCTGAACACCGACAACACCAAATGCTGACGAGGATGTGGAGCAACAAGAACTCTCCTTCACTGCTGGTGAGAATACAAAATGGTACAGACACTGTGGAAGACAGTTTGGTGGTTTCTTACAAAACAAAACACACTCTTACCATACGATCCAGCAATTGAGCTCCTTGGCATTTACCCAAAGAAATTGAAAATTTATGTCCACACAGAAACCTGCACATGGATGTTTATAGCAGCTTTATTCATAATTGCCAAAAGTCAGAAGCAACCAAGACATTCTTCAGTAGGTAAATGGATAAATAAACCTACAACTGCTCTAAAAAATATTGTCTTAATAAAAACAAAAATGTGCCAATGGAGGAAGACTATGGACTCTCCCAGGTAGTCAGTGTTTTGTATCTGGTGATTTCCAGAGACAAGACACCAGGCAGGAGTTTACTCTCTGCATTACAGAATGTGGATTGGTGATGTCTCTAGGTGCATTATTTTTTAGCAAGTTGGTTAAAGAGGTGGTGGTCAGATTTTTAAAACACCAAAACATATTTCTAAAGCCGTCCTACCTGGAAATTTCTTCTTTCCTCTTCTCTCTCTTTCTTCCCATTGTTCTACTTTCTAACTTCCTCTTTCTTGTGGCTTTTGGTTCCTTTTTCCTCCGGTTATTAACATCAGCACATCACAAACAGATTAATCTAATAAGCACAAGTAAGGGCCTCACTTGCCCCATTTGTAAAATCAGACTTATTTTCGTTCTAGGAGTGTAGCTGAGGTGGTGTTAGCTTCCTCTCTTTGAAATGTTTCATAAACTAAAAATATATGTATATTTTATATAAAAAAATAAAATGAACTCCCATGTACCCACATTTGCCCATTATTTGCCTCTCCCTAGTCCTACCCTCCACTCAAAGATAATCGTTATCCTGAAATTGTGCTTATGATTTTCTTGTTTTAACTTTATTTCTTTACCACATAGAGTTGCAGTGCTAGAAGATGTGGCTTAGTTGCGCATGTTTTGGGCTTCATATAATGTACTTTTTATTTCTGCAACTTGCCCTTCTTCTCAACTTCCTCCCAATATCATGTTTATAAGACTCAGCTCTTGATCTGAGCAGTCATAGTTCATTTACATTGTTCCATGGGAATCTAAAGGATGAACATACAGCCATTTTGTATCCATCCTTTTGTTGAAGGACATTTGAGTTGTTTCTAATTCTTAGATAATATGAGTATCAGTGTTTTTGATGAACATATGAATGTATTTCTGTTGGGTATACATACAGGGAATGGAATCAGAGAGGATGCCCATCTTTATCTTTATTAGATAATGGCAAACGGTTTTCCAAAATAGCTATATCAATTTCTATTCCTACCAATAGTATGTGAGAGTTCTTGTTGCATCGTATCCTTACCATCATTTGATATTTTCTGACTTTTAAATGTTTGCCAATATGGTGGATGAAAACTGATATCTTCTTATGATCTTAATTTGTGTCTCCCTGATTACTAATAAGGTTAAGCATGTTTTTCATACATTTATTGGGCACTCATATTTCCTGTTTGTGAAATGCCTGTTCATGCTTTCTGCTCATTTTTCTATTGGGTTGTTCTTGTCTTTTTATATTGATTTCTTAACATTTTTATATGTTCTGGATACCAATAACTTGTTCATTATGTGTGTTACAGATATCTTCTTCCAGATTATGACTTGTCTTTTCATTTTTTTTTAAGATTTTTATTTATTTATTGAGAGAGAGAGAGAATGATAGAGAGAGAGCATGAGAGGGAGGAGGGTCAGAGGGAGAAGCAGACTTCCTGCTGAGCAGGGAGCCGGATGCGGGACTCAATCCTGGGACTCGGGATCATGACCTGAGCCAAAGGCAGTCGCTTAACCAACTGAGCCACCCAGGTGCCCCAATCTTTTCATTTTTTTATTGAGGTATGCTTGACATTCAATGTCATATTAGTTTCAGGTGTTTAATATAGTGATTTGACATTTATATACATTGAAAAATGGTCACCATGAGTATAGTTACAATCTGTAAATCAATACAATATTATTGACTATATTCCCCATGCTGTACATTAAATACCCACAACTTACTTTTTTTGCAAGTTATTGAGGCCTTGTTTATTTTTTTTTAATTTAAATTCAATTAGCTGACATATCGTACATACTTAGTTTCAGATGTAGTGTTCAATAATTTATCAGTTGCATGTAACACCAGTGCTTAGTTATTTTATAACTGGAAATTTGCATTTTTAAATCCTTTTTACCCTACAACCCCCCTCTGCTCTGGCAACCACCAATCTGTTCTCTGTATCTATGTCTGTGTTTTGTTTTGTTTTGTTTGTTTGTTTTGTTTTTTAGATTTCACATATAAATGAGATTGTGCAGTATTTGTCTTTTTCTGACATATATATATATATGTATATGCATATGTATATATATGTATATCTTATTTATCCACTCATCCATCCATGGATACTTGGGTTGTTTCCATATCTTAGCTGTTGTAAATAATGTTGCAATGAACATAGGGATGAATATATCTTTTGGAATTAGTGTTTTCCTTTTCTTCAGATAAATACCCACTAGAGGAATTGCCAGATCACATGGTAGCTCTATTTTTAATTTTTTGAGGAACCTCCATACTGTTTTCCATAGTCGCTGCACCAATTTACATTCCTACCAACAATGTAAGAGAGTTCCCCTTTTTCCACATCCCCACCCAACATTTGTTATTTCTTGTGTTTTTGATTTTAGCCATTCTGACAGGTATAAGGTGATATCTCATTGTGATTTTGATTTGCATTTCCCTGATGATTAGTGATACTGAGCATCTTTTCATGTGCCTATTGGATTATTTTCTTAATGGTGGCCTTTTGATAATCAGGGGTTCTTAATTTTAATGTAATAAAATTCATCAAACTTCCTCTGTTAGAACTTTGTGTATCTTGTTTAAAAAACTGAGGTCATAAAATAGTTCTTCCATAATCTTTTTCCTAAAAATTTAAAAATTTTACTTTTCACATTTGAATCTTCAATGCAAACTGAAATTGAAATTTGGGGTATAGTACAGATTATGGAGTCCAATTTCATTTTTTTTTTTTTTTTTTTTCTGTTTGGGTATCTAGTTCTCCAGTACCATTAATTGACTAACTCTCCTTTTTTGAGTGGTCTGTAATACCAGTTCTGTGTTTGAGCAAGTTTCCACACATGTGTGGGTCAGCTTCTGGACTCTACATTCTATTTACCCCTACACCAGTACCATAGTGGCTTAATTCCTATAGCTTTATATTAAGTTTTAATATTTGGGTAGAGCAGGTTTCTTCATTTTGTTATCCTTCAAGAGTGTCTTGGTATTTCCTGACCTTTGCTGTTCCATACCTGATTTTAGAATCAGCTTGCCAAGTTCTATTGACAAGCTCTGTTGGATTTTAATTGGAATTACATTGATTTTTAGATCAATTTGGAGAAAATTTATACCATTATGATACTGATTCTCTCTTCCTATGATTATCATATTTCTTTTCTTTTTACTTAAGTCTCATTTAATATTTTCATTTAATATCTATTCATAGGGGTTTTTAATATAATATTTAGATGATGAATATATTTAGAATTACATTTTCTGTTTGGGGATTCTAGAAATGTGTTGACTGGGGCAGTCTGGATTTGTAATCATTTGTGTGTTCTTTTAGATTTTCTATGTAGACAAACATATCCCCTGAAAATATTGGCAATTTTACTTCTTATTCTCCTTTCCTTCTCCCATTATACCTCCAATGCAATATTGAACTGGAAGTAGTAATAACAGTGGGCATCCCTCTCTTATTCATGACTTTAAAGAGAGGGACTTTAGAGAGGAGAGGAAACATTTCACATTTAATGTCTACCCTATGTAATTGGTAGCTGCCTTTTACCAGAGTGAAAGTTCCTTCCCATTCCTGGTTTGGTAAGCATTGTTTAAAATCATGAATTCTTCTTGCTGTCTGTCAAACATTTTTTCTACATTGATCGAAACATTCTTGTGCTCTTTCTCCTTCATTTTGTTAATAGGGCAATGATAAAAAAGATTTTCTAATGTTAAACTAATTCTGCTTTCCTGAAATAAACCTAATGTCATCATGGTTTATTATCTTTTTTATGCATTGCTCAATTCAGGCTACCAATATTTTATCTGCAATTTGTTCATCCATGTTCATGAGAAAAATGGCCCTGTAAATGTTTACCCTTAGAGTGCCCAGATCTGCCCTTTGGTGTTACGGCAATACTTGCTTTGTAAAATGAGTTAAGTAGTGTTCTTGGGTTTTCTATTCTCTAGAAGAGTTTGTTTCAGACTGGAAATCTCTTCTTTGAATGCTTGTCCCATTTGTTTCTGTGCTTTTTAATTTGATTCCTTTCATCCCACCTCCCCAGTATTCCTTTCCCACACTTCTTCCTCCTCTCTCTTTATTTGTTCCCTCGTGCTATATTCACTTTCTTTTTCCTTAAAGAGCTTCTTGGACTTAAAAGCATCAAGGAAATTGTACTGAAGCCCAAGTATCAAGATATTTTAACTGATGTTTTTAACATTTCCAAATATAGCATTTCTCTGTGTTCAGTGTGACCAATTAGTACTGCCTAGATGTGAAAAAAAATCTTGCAGTCATTTAAAATAATACTGATTGTTAAATGAGAATTTCAGTCCTCTGTTCATAACTACTTATTTTGAAATATTTTTGAAACCAATTCAGTCACATTCATAACACGGTAATTCTAGACCTCTCTGCCTTGTGACACTCAACAATGAAGGGAAACAATTCAGTTATGTAAAGAACACCTCAAAATTTCATGAGGGCAAGAGCCTTTTCACAAATAAGCTATGATGATTTTCCAGGTTTTTCAATGAACCTTTAGTTCTATGCTTTATATTTCATAGACATATATCCTCTCTTCTTTCAGATAACACAAATGCAATTTTCTTGATGGATCATTATTTCTGAATGGTAATGATTGCTTTAATTCTCTGTAAGAAAAGTATGGGACCTTTTTTTCCTTTATTTTAGTTGAAATGTAAATATTTTAAAATGCTTCATGTCAATTTGATTCTTTTTTTTTTTTTTTTTTTTTAGTAACTTTGTGGCTAAATACCAAATGCTCTTACAAAAATGTAAATCTCTTATTCAAAATGTAATTAAATTATAACATACACAGTTTATAAGCAATTATAGTCATATAATGTGTATAATTTGGAATTTTTTTGTAAAAAGGCTTGTAAAAAAGAAAGAAATATTTCTTTCTGGAAATCTCATCTAGAGATTTTCAACTTAATTACATCTGCAAAAGCTTGGAACAGCACAGCTACCACATTAGGAGAAGAAATATTTCTTTCTGGAAATAAGTTATACTATAGCAAAAATACCATTTCTAGGTAAGAATGAATGTAAAGTAGGTCTCCCTGAAAGAATACCAAGTAAGCCTTCCTCTTTAGGAATTCTACAGGGGTCCTGCCAGGTAATTAGGTCATTTTATGCTGAGAACAGACACCAGCCTCAGAATCTATGTGACCGCAGGGCGCCTGGGTGGCTCAGTTGGTTAAGCGACTGCCTTCGGCTCAGGTCATGATCCTGGAGTCCCGGGATCGAGTCCCGCATCGGGCTCCCTGCTCGGCGGGGAGTCTGCTTCTCCCTCTGACCCTCCCCCCTCTCATGTGCTTTCTCTCTCATTCTCTCTCTGTCAAATAAAAAAAAAAAAAAAAAAAAAAAAAAAAAAAAAAGAATCTATGTGACCGTAATTCTTTGGTCACATATAACGATTGTTAAGATTGTCAGTGTCTATTTTGTATCACTTCTTGTGAGCAGTCCCTCCCCAAAAAACCTTAACTGAATTGGAATACTCCAATACTGGATTTTTGAGTTTTCATAGATTTTAACCAGAAACCCCATTTTTCTCAATCCTAGTTTTGGTAGACACTATGATGAGTTACCCAAATACTCATTCAGGAAGAAGGATTTCGTGTTGGTTTTCTAGGAATGATGGGGAAAAATGCCATAAACTGGGTAGCTTAAAACAACAGAAACGTATTTTCTCCCAGTTCTGGGGACCAGAAGTCTGAAATCCAAGTGAAGCAGGACCTCACTCCTTCCAAAGACTCGAGAATAGAATCCTTGTTTCTTTTAATGTCTTGTGGCTCCAGGTGTTCCTTGGCTTTTGGTTGCAGAACTCCAATCTCTGCCTCTGTCTCCACCTGGCCTTCTTTCCTGTGTACACTCTGTGTCTTCTCTCCTGTCTCTTCTAAGAACACTTGTCATGGATTTAGGGGCCATTTGGGTATTCCAGGATGATCTCATCTAGAGACCTTCAACTTAAGATCTTACATCTGCAAAGGCTCTTTTTTCAAATGAGGTCACATTCACAGGTTGTGGTAGTTAGGATGTGGACATATCTTTCTGGTGATCGATATTCAATCTTCTGCAGACTTATTTCTCCAACTACTGGTGGGGCTACCAGAAGGCAGTCTCTCCTGTCAGCCTTCTTTGGGGATTGCCTCTTTGGGGAACTGCTTTGTCTAAAGCTTCTTTCTGTAGACAGCCCATAGGAAAGTGGATATAAGGTGGATCAAAGTGATCAGAGGGAATGTAGAGGCCAGGCCTCCTTGGCCCAACTTGGAGTAACACTGCAAAAACACTCCAGTTCTAGAGCCCTGCCGTGGTGAGGTGAGGTCTTCATTTCAGACTATACCTGAGCTCAACTTCTCTGATCATCCTCCTCTTCCCCATCCTCTTCCTCCTCCTTCTCTTCCACCTTCTCCTCCTCCTCTTCCTCTTTCTCTACCCACATTCCCTTCCCCCTCCTACTTCTCTCTTTCTCCTGAGTCTGCTTAACAGGGAACCCAGCCTGAAACACTTTGATGAAAATCATTCATTCATTTATCCACTCACTCAATTTATTTAATTACATCAACAAATATTTATTGATTACCTACTGCATGCCTGGTGCTTTCTTTCATAAGTATGTCACAGTGAACATATTTGAATCTTTTTTTGGTATATCAGGATCTCTGGGTGCCTAAAGCTGACCATCTTGGGGTCTCATTTGTTAGTTGCAGATACTAAGGGCTTAGGAGAAGACCACACAATTTGACCTGGAAGGTCTCTTCTGTTTTGAATTAATCCCAACCTGACATAAGCTTCTTTTGCTGTGATTTTCACTTTTCCCCTAACAAAAGCACCCACAAAAATCCATCAATTGAGTGTCCTGATCTCACAGAGCCTGTGTTGATTCTAGACTTTCCATACTGTTTTAGATCCATCTCTTAAACTTTTTAAATCTCAGTATAGAGACATGGAAAGAGGAAATAATGACAGATTCACAGTGTTAGAAGCATCATAGAATTACAGAATGTTAAGGCACTATCAGAACCAAAAAATTATATGCAGCCCAACCCCCTTTCACTGCCGATGGCCACAGTTGCCACAGTTGCCTGAGTCATGTAGTGTATGTGACTTTGATTGTTTTATGTAGGGGTTGTGGTCTCCCCATCCAGTTTGTTAAGTTTTTTTGGACAGAATCTGAACCTCATACTTTCCTACTCTGCTCAGTGTCTAGAAAAATAAGAGGTGGGTTTTTTTTTAAAGATTTATTTTATTTATTTGAGAGAATGAGCATGAGAGAGAGCACAAGTGGAGGGGAGGTGCAGAGGGAGAGGGAGAAGCAGACTCCCTGCCGATCGGGGAGCCGTGGAGCTCGATCCCAGGACCGTGGGACCATGACCTGAGATGAAGGCAGACGCTTAACTGACTGAGCCACCGAGGCACCCCAAGAAGTGGGTTTTGAATAAATAATTGACTGATTGAGCCCTCTTCATCCAGCAAAACTATTTCAATCTAATAGGTAGGGTTTTAATCTTATGTATATGCAGAGACTTCTAGAGGAAATCCAAAAACCTCCCTTCTCACTCAGATCCTAGGCTTAGCAATGATCACTATGAGGGAGTTCCTCCTAAAAACATAACCCAGCCTTGCAGAATAGTCCAGAAATGTCATATGTACGCATATAATTTGTACTAGCCCTGTTCCATCAAAAGAAGTTTACAGAGAATGAAACAGGTTAGAAATAAAATAGCACTGTTTTTAAATTTAAGTGTTTAAATAGCTAATCATTACTGGTTTTACTCCATCTCATTCTAAAAAGGATTTGTGTTATTTATAATAAAACACATATTTCAATATATTAAAAAACCGAGAAGGTGAGAAAACTGAGGTAGAAAATAAGATAAAGCTTGGGGTAATGCTAATATCCAAAGTTCATGACATTGCTAGTGGTAGGCCTAAAATTTTGTTGTGAGCATTCCAATTAATTAATAACAGTTGCAGTAAAGTGGTCTAAGCTCCCAACTCATCAGAATCTGTCCGTGCCCGCCCCCCCCTTGTTGAATCTAAGTCAATCACAGTAATCCTATTCCTCTTCTCAGGAAGTAGTTTAAGACTGTGTATGTGACCTATTTTTGGTAAAATAGACATGAGAGAAATTCTTCTAGGAGAGGAGGAGCTTTCCAGGAAAGGTCTCCTCATTCTTATTCTTAAAAGAGAGACAAAAAATATGCAGTCCCTTTCTTCCTCTGGATGTTGTCTGTCTGGATATGATGCCTGGGCTGATGAGCCATCTGGGGATCAGCCTGAGAATGAAGCCAAAACATAGGAGGTAAGGGTGGGCAGAGCCAAGGGGATCCCTGTGAAGAGGAGCTGGGGCCCAGGGGAGTTCCATTCTCTCTGACCTCTGGTTATATTAGTTATGGCATTTTTTGGTTATTGTTTAAGGCAACTCGAGTTGGGGTTTTTCTGTTTCTTACAGCCAAAAGCATCCTAAATGGTTTAAAAGCAGCAGTTAAGGATAAAGTTCTGAAATTAGACAAACCTGGATCCATCATTTAACTTGTTCTATGTAAACACGAAAAAGAATTAAAATCTTTAAATATCAGTTCTTTCACCTGTATTTTGGGGGATGTAATACCTACCATACGGAGTCATTGTACAAACTTAGTGGAGAAACAAAGCATGTGAAATATTTAGCACAGAACCTAATGCATTGTAAGTGCTTAATAAAGAGTAGATTTTAACACTGAGGAGCAACACGGGTAATCAATACCTAAGTGACTAGCTCTTTGAAATGGCAATTGAACTTTCTCAGGCTGTCATTCAGGCTCTCAACCTGCCTTTAGTGAGGATGGAAGACAATTGACCACTTCTCACTTGTGAAGCAATCCATTACATGCTGCACAGTCATTATTAGGGGTCTCATTTGTTAATCTCAGCTAAATATCTAAAACCGAAATCATGAACTAAGCAACCTATATCCAATTAAGTTGTGCTCTTACTGAAAGGACACAGTAGTATGACAAGGACAGGACTCAAATGTCACTGCCAAGTGCCCACCAAACAGTTACCAGGATGGTCTTTACTGTGTCAGCTCTTTTGGGCTTCAGTCTGCTTATCTCTGTAGATAAGCTCTTTTGAGTCTGGGGGGTGCTGTCAATGTTAGGGACCTTTGTTATAAAGGTTCCTTCCTCCTTCAGGCCTCACCGAAACAAATCCTTTGGAGCCAGCCACCAAGAGACAACACAGGATTTTTTCATTTGTTTTCAAGGGGCTGTACGTGGTCAGTCACTAGGCCATCTCCAGACTGTCCAGTGATCTCCTAGCATTAAGTCTTGTCCATTCAGCTGGAGAAGGATTTCAATCTAATGTTGTTTGGTCCAACTGACTATCAGAACGCCCAGCATTGCATTAGTAGCAAGGGTTGGGGAGGGTGGATACGGGAAGTGGTGGGAGCTGAGGGAGAAATGTAGCAGACTACCCTGAACAAATCTCTCTTGTCTATAGACCTGCTTTTCACCTTTCTCCAAGAAGCAGTAAAATATAACTAATTTAGGGGTGCCTGGGTGGCTCAGTCATTAAGCATCTGCCTTCGGCTCAGGTCATGGTCCCAGGGTCCTGGGATTGAGCCCCGCATCGGGCTCCCTCTCCCACTCCCCCTGCTTGTGTTCCCTCTCTCGCTGTCTCTCTCTCTCTATCAAATAAATAAATAAAATCTTTTAATAAAAAGCTAATTTAATGATGTTTCTTGGGGACAAGGATTGTACCTTCATTGGTACCATTTATTGCGTGAAAGTGTTAAGCATAGTTTGTTGTTGTTCTTATAAATTTTTAAATAAAGTTTAAATGTCAATATCTTCAAAATAAAGACATCAGCACTTTTTTTTTTAAAGATTTTATTTATTTATTTGACAGAGAGACACAGCGAGAGAGGGAACACAAGCAGGGGGAGTGGGAGAGGGAGAAGCAGGCCTCCCGCCGAGCAGGGAGCCCGATGCGGGGCTCGATCCCAGGACCCCGGGATCATGACCTGAGCCAAAGGTAGACGCTTAATGACTGAGCCACCCAGGCACCCCCAAGGACATTTTTGAAAATAAAAGATATAACAAGGTAATTTACTTTTTTAAAAAGGAACATGCTACATTGGGGAGGAGAATCAGGAGCACCAACCACAATGAACTCAATAGCAGAGGCTCTTCTCCAGTGTCCTGGGAGTTCTTTTATATTCTCAAGAAAAGGGAGGGGGTCAGAGAATTACTGATTGGATTCCCTTGGTTTTAAGAGAATAATGACAAAGCCAGGTTTAATTGTAGCTGGAACAATATATAACGCCTTTGGCACTTTGGGGCAATTCATTCCTATTGTTTTAATTTTTTAAATATGCAAATCAAAAAAAGAGAAACAAAATGAAAATTAAAAGCACACATAGCCCACCACTTAGAAATCACATTTTATTTTGATGGCTACTTTTCCTGAAAACATACACATAGGCATCCATACATATATTCATGTATGTGGAACCATACGTATATACTCTTGTACAAACTGAATTTTTTAAGGCAGCATAACATTACAGATATATTTCCATGTCAATAAATACATTTCTGTATTATATTTCTACAATGTAATTTTAACAGCTACATAGTATTCCATTATATAAGATCTATATGTTTTATATTACAATGCGCATAACTAAACCATTAGTGTGAGATTGTTAGACTTTTCCAATGTTTTTGTTGTTATAATTAACAGCACTATGATAATTGTAACTAAATTCCTTTATACCTCCTTATTAAATTCCTAATTTCCTTAGTATAGTTTCGGAAAAGTGGAATTGCTGGTTCAAAGTGTTTGTACAATGTTAAACCTAGATTGCATAATTCAGTAGGCACTTTAAATATTTTTATGAAGTATATTTTCTACTTAGAGATAATTCTGTTGGCCTATTAAATCATCATACCAAAAATTTCACTTTCTTTCTCTATATTTAACAGATTCATAACCGATTGTAATAGGTCTTATTTTTACTCAAAGTTAAAATTTTTTTATTTACTAACGGATCATTTTCTTGAATTTCTTCTAAACTCAGAATCCCAATAACTGGGTTTGTAGCCCAGTGTTTTGGTCTGTTAATACAGGCAAATCTCTCTAGTAATTCTATTCATTTTTTGGTTAAATTGATCATATTGCATAGAACAGTAAGCTGTCACTATTTAAATTAAGTGAATTTAAAGTAGAATATACTAGGCCTTTTGGATTTGCAAATTTACTTGTAAAAGCCATGCCCACATAGCAGTTAAATGCTCAATCTTTTGATATTAGCACAGCATGAAAAGCAACAGTTTTTATATTTTGGTGACAAACATTTACTTTAAAAATATGTATATATATACACATATATAATATATGCAATATATATGTATATGCATATGCATATACACACACATATATAACATTTATTCTAGAAATATACTTTATTGCTTACAGATATGGAATAAATTAACTACCAAGCCAAATATTGGCAAGTATGTTTTGTTATTGCTCGTAATCTGTATGGAAGACCGCTAGCTAGATGCTCCCTTTCCTGCTATTTCAACCTTAGCAAATAAGAATACAATTTAGCACTTTGCTTGGTGATTAACTCAGTTCAAAGGCTCAGGAGATGCTAATGGTTAGACAATAAACAGAGTATTTTAACTTTAAATTTTAGCCTAAGTTCACAGCATGGGCTACTTCATTCAAATAAAACTGAGAAAAATGTGGAAAAATAATGACCCTTTTAGGGACAACTGTTATGACATACATGGGTTTCCTAAAGTAAGTGTAATTCGAGTATAGAAGATGCATTAAGAGACAATATACTAATTCTTTATATTTGGGAAGGATTGTGGACATGGGAAGTGGTAAGTCATTTTGATAGGAAAATCTGATTTTTAGAAATACAACAAATTGAGCAGCGGTTATGACTTTAATCATCTGAATGAAACAATGAGCTAATTATATATAATGACTCGCTGCTGTACTTTCAACACCTTCGGGGATCAATTTCATCCCAAAGTGAACAGAGCCAGCACCACATGGTCTGCTATCAAGCACTGACCTCTCTGATTCAAATGCAAAATGCTATTGCAGATGAAATTCACTGGGACAAAATGTTCAATAGAAAGATTACATTTCCAGTGGGGCAGAAAGATATTTGCCAGCATCTCATTAAGGCTTTGATACCAAGTCTTGGATTTCAATCAGCATTGAGATAGAATGGCAATAATCCAGTAGCAAGAATGTGTCTAGGGCTTTGTTTCCTGTAGCATTATGCATTTTCCCCATCTACAATAAAATCTTGAAAAAATTTCCAAGGGAATAGATATGGAAAGAAATAACCTTGTAGTCATTTTAATGTCAGCCACACAACGCATTCAGTGAAGCCTCTGCGGCCCGATAACTTTGCCTCTCACTAGGGGAGGAGAAGGTGACATCATTTACATTTAGCCCAACACGTGAAAAAGCCTGAAATTCTCTGCACCGTAAATGTACCATCAATTCTTCCATCTTTGCAGCCCCACCTCCCATCATTAATATAGTCCAGCCATCTTATTGCTGGCATTTTATCCTCTTCCCCTAGAAGTAATTTACTGACTTAATGGAAATGGGAAAGATTTGCTTTAACAGAGTTTATGAATTTAAGCAAAAGGTCCCACTGAACATTTCCCTTGGGAGAGAGGTTATTCTTTGGCCAGGAGGCATTTGTAATAGTTCAGTAATCAAAAAAGATTTGCCTCGGACTTGCTAATTTGCTCAGTCTCTTAAGTAACAAAAGGGTCTAAACTCTGCCTCTCAATTTAAAGTGAGCCCATAAAAGCTTCCAGCTTAGCAAGAAATCTAAGAATCCACAATCCGAGCTTTTAACCCCATTTCAATTTGTGCAAGTGTAATATCATTAGGGACTGATTTCTACTACAGGGTAGCTGTGGCTTTTCATGGAATTTAGTTCTTTCCCCAAGAGGTGGTGGGGTGGGCGAACACTCTGAAGAAGACAAACTACTGCAGAAATAAAGCTTGTTTCCCCTAAAGGATCAGAAGCTGGGAACACTGCAAATTTCCTGGGAAAGCCTCTTTCCCATGAAACTTGGGGTCACATGCAGCCAGGTAAGAACTCTGGGTTGGAGGTGGAAATTTTAACTGTATTCTTTTTAATTTGCGGGGCTGCCTCTGAAAAAGATACAATCAGGCAGAATTATGACCCCGCATCCGCAGATGTATCCCCAGCATCGAGAACAGTGCCAGGCACTGGGATGCTTGGTAAGTACTAGCTGAATGAATGAACTGTAATAGAGCGGATCCACTGTCATTGTTTGGTCCTGGATGCTGTCGCTTTGCCTCAGGCTGCCTCCACATCCTGCCATTCTTTGGCTGGCTTCCTTGGACTGGTTGCTCCAGCTCCTCATGCTTCCAGACGCCTCTTCCTGGAACCAACTAGTCAAACCCCACAACTTAGTGGGGAAATGTGTAATGAAGACTAGGGACTCTTCATTAGCCCAGAAAACAAGTAGAAGAAAACGAACCTGTAAATCTAATATCTTGCCCAGCAACCTTGGTATGTAAGAAAAAATTCACGCAATCAAGAACCTGGGATAACTGTGATTTGCTAGATTCCTGAGACAGTTCTAAGTTCCACAATCTTGTTTCCCTGCTGCTTAAATCGTTGGCCAACCAATGCTTATCATAATTAGACTGGAAGGTGGGGAGAGGAAAAAAATAAGATGGCAGAAAGGAGGGAAGAGGTTTTGCTAAAGCTGAATTGAACTGAATTATCTCCTCTGAATACGTCATTCTGAGAATTATTAAAAACCCCACCAAGTAAGCATGGGCAGTCCCCCACACATAAGGTAGAAGGGTTAATAATACAAGCACAGGTGCCTCAGCATCTTCTGATATGCAAGATAATATCAGCAGTGATGAGACTAGTTATGGTTGGTTCATAAATGCAGATGAAGAACCGACTAGAAAGAAAACATGGCACACTTAGGCAACTGAGAATAGTTCTGTTCGATAGAAACATAAGCAAGACTTTTTCCTTATTGATCCCATCTTCATCTCTGTTAAATTCTTCCTGAAATATCCTGCCATACTGGTCCAGTTCTTCCTGATCACTCTGTATGGACACCACCAGGACCTTTACCTGGCCTATCTCATTGCTTTCTTAATTGGCTAAATCATGCTGAAGTGTTTCAACTTGTAGAATCAACGAATAAAATAAATATCACTTTGGTTAGAATGAACATTCCTGCGGACTACTACTTGCCATAAGCAAGAGAGAGAGAGAGACGTGTATAGGGATTTTAGCCTTTGTAAATTATGCCTGCATTTGTATTTTTTTTTATTTTACAAAATGTGGACAAATTTTTGTTTTAATTTTGTAGTTACTGTACACATGTAATTTAAGCAGTCAAATAATAGTATAAGGGCTGTGCCACAAATTTCCCCACCAATAAAATCTGCTCTTTTACCTGTTTATCTTTTGTTTTTGTTTTTGTTTTTGTTTTGAGAAAGAGAAAAAGACAGCTGGGGAGGGGCAGAGGGAGAGAGAATCCTAAGCAGGCTTCACACTCAGCACAGAGCCCGATGCGGGGCTCAATCTCATGACCCTGAGATCATGACCTGAGCCGAAATCCAGAGTTGGACTCTTAACTGACTGAGCCACCAGTGCCCCTATTTATCTTTGTTTCTAAATAATATTCTTAGGCTACTATTTCTTCATTTTAGATTTTATCTGGCTATCTGCAATGGAAAATGAGAATTTTTTTCTTACCATCATATTCTCTCCTTCATCTCCTCTTCATCTTCCTATGTAGTTATAACATAATTTCATTCAATCAATATTCAATGTTTACATTATTATCATGTTGTTAACATTATTCACAGCAGACTACACGGTATACCATAAATACATTTTCTTTATGATACAATATTTGTTTTCTCTGGCAATCATTGCCTCAGATTTTCATTTGTGTAAGTTTCTGGGATTCATCCCCAGACTCTCTGAAAGAAGTGTAAACATCCTTCTAGTTCATTTAGACACATCAAATAATCTAGCAGTTGCATTTTAATTGTTTTACTGACATCCTACTGGAGTCCCACGTTGGCCAGCTCCCATCTGGTTCAATGCCTGTTAAATGCTGAGAATTCCCTTCTCCCTCATCCTATATTGCCTTCTCTGTTTCAAAGATCCTATGTCTTTTTTCTTGGCTTACTCACTTGTTTTTGCAGACACTGTCACCAAATTTCTTTTCTTCTTCTTTTTTCAAATATTATTATTATTATTAAAGATTTTATTTATTTATTTGAGAGAGAGAGAGCACAAGCAGGGGGAGTGGTGGGCAGAGGGAGAAGCAGACTCCCCACTGAGCAAGGAGCCCGATGGGGAACTCGATCCTGGGATCATGACCTGAGCCGAAGGCAGACGCTTGACGACTGAGCCACCCAGGCGCCCCTTTTTTTCAAATATTATAAATTTGTACAGGCAATGGAAACTATTTCTTTGGGTTTTTTTTTAACTCCCTATTTATCATACTTGAATTTTAATGCAACTTGCATAATATCTGAACATCAAATACCACCAAACCTCCATAGATCATCCTTTGAGACTTTTACTGTGTTAGTTCAATAATCAACAAAAACACAATCATACTTAGACCTATTCTTGTTGCTATGAGAAATAGAAAAATGTGACACACAAGGAGTTTACAGTCTGACTGAGAGATGTGGTAGTCACAATAACGGCCTTCCAAAGATGGTCACATCCTAACTATTAGAGTTTGTGAATATATTGTTACATGGCAAAAGGGAATTAAGGTGCAGATGGAATTGGGGTGCCTGGGTGGCTCAGTCATTAAGCATCTGCCTTCGGCTCAGGTCATGATCCCAGGGTCCTGGGATCGAGCCCCACATCGGGCTCCCTGCTCCGCGGGAAGCCTGCTTCTCCCTCTCCCCCTCCCCCGTTTCTGTTCCCTCTATCGCTGTGTCTCTCTCTGTCAAACGAATAAATAAAATCTTTTTTAAAAAAAAGGTGCAGATGGAATTAAGGTTGCTCCTCAGCTGGCCTTAAAAGAAGGAATTGATGATGATGATGATGATGATGATGGTGATGCTTCAAATGGGTTCAATGAAATCACAAGGGTCCTTAAATATGGAAGTAAGAGGCAGAAAGTCAGTGTTAGAATGATGCAGTGTGAGAAAGGTTTGACTGGCCATTGTTAATTTTGAAGGTGGAAGGTGGCTGCAATCAAAGGGATACAAGTAGTCTCTAGAATCTGGAAAAGACAGAAACACAGATTCTCCCTTACCACCTCCAGAAAGGACTACAGCCCTGCCAATCATTTTCACCCAGTGAGACCCATTTCAGACCCCTGAACTACGAAACAATAAAATAATAAATTTATGTTGTTCTAAGCCACTAAGTTTGTGACAATTTGTTTTAGCAGCCATGAGAAACTAATACAAGGAGATAAGATAACTATACACACACAATTAGCAGTTTCCATCAAGTAGGATTATGTCATTATTACCAGCTTAAATTGTGTAGTTTGTATAAAAGGTAAAGGAAATCCAGAGACATGAACGTGTAATGACATTCATTGAACATGTACGAGATGCCAGGCACATGTAAGATGCCTTAAGTCTGACGTCTCAATGGGTTAATTCCAGTGATTTGATAGTTGTAAAGGAAAGATGGAAAATAGAGAAAGACAATTGCCTGTTCATAAGAGGCTTACATACTCATCAGATGTGAATTTAAATGGAATTTAGGAGGTTGTGCTCTGTTTTAATTGTTTTGCAGAATGTTCCATTTAAAGTAGTGATCACTTTTTAAAGTGTGGCTGAGCATGAACCTCAGTCTTTTGAGTTGAAAGCAAATGCCTTAACTCTATCCATTCCTATGCACCATTAAACATGCAGAGATACAAAGACACATACACCTGGATTGAACTAGCCAGCCTACTGAAGTGCCGGGGAGAAGTTTGTATGCTGAGAGTATCTGGTATGATGCGCATTAACTTGGTTGAGTTTTATTTATTTTTATTTTTATTTATTTGACACAGAGAGAGAGAGAGAGCACAAGCAGGAGGAGCAGGAGAGGGAGAAACAGGCTCCCTGCTGAGCAGGAAGCCTGATGTGCAGCTTGATCCCAGGACTCTGGGATCATGACCTGAACTGAAGGTAGATGCTTAACCAACTGAGCCACCCAGGCACCCCCTGGTTGAGTTTTAAGTATGTGAACAAATATGTTCAAATCTCTTCATGTAAGCACATTCTCTCTGAGCCATTGATGTATGCCACCTGAAACCTGCAGTTAAACAAAGACAGAACAATTGTTCTAGTCCCCTAAAGTAATCTGTTGAGTCAGCGATTTTATTCCCTCTCATTAAGTAGAGTTTGGTCTTAGAGCTCCAGAAATTAATTACTTATTTGGACACAAACTTATACCAAAGAGCAGAATTGGACATTGACTCTTCCTTATTAAAGAAGATTAACCCTTCACATGAGGATAAGGTAAGACTTTCAAAGTCACCTTGATTAAATCCTCCTAAAACAATTCTACCTCAAAAGCAGTGCAAGAAAAGAAATGCTCACCTATGCATTCCTTTCACATGCTATGGATATATCTTGCTATATTTTTGCTTTTCTTTGCAATAAGCATCGCCAGTTGTCTCGCCTGTGGGTATTCACCAGACATATAATCTTTTCTCTGAGAATCTGAACTGTTGTTAGTGATTGGAATTCCAAGGCAAACAAACATGCCAAGAAATGACTACAAGGGCCTGATTATCCTATAAAAATATTCTTCAGTCCTTAATTATTTCTCGCATTTGGCCTTAGCATCAACACAACCTTCTTCCCTTCCCTCCATAGGAAGTTGCAATAATGTTTTCACTGGAGGCTCCAGTTGCCAGGGCTGGTAGGTATCCTCAGTGCCAGGAGTCCTACTACAGTGCCAAGAATATGGGAGTTTTTAAAAAGAGGAGTGTGGGTTTTCAAAAATGACATTAAACAACTCCCTTACGTAAATCAAGACATTCCTTGTCTGGCCTCTCCCTGGTTGCAAGTTCTTGTGGTTTACAGTAAATAGAGGAGAAAGAAAGATGAATCCTCTGTCCTGACTGCTTTGTCTCATATGCCATTTGAAGAGAAGCATCATGCATCGACAGTGCAACCCTTTTTTTTTTCTTCACACACTCCAGACTCGAAAAGAGAAACTACACCAAAATCCAAGGAAACGGAAGAAAAAAATCAGAAGAAGATGGAGGTCAGTAAACATATTAAAGGATTAAGGGCCAAGGATGAAAGAAAAGAATTCTAAAAGACCCTCAGTTCATTAGATTAGGTTGTTTAAGCAAGTCAGCAAGCCAATGGGCTTGGGAAGCTCTAGGGTTTTTTTTTTTTGGTAATGTTTTTAAGTTTTTAGCCTCTTAATAGCTGCGTTACATATTTGGTCAATTAATGTTTAACCAATAGAGCATATATAGTTTCAAGTTTTTAAAATGAAAAAGACTCAAGGCCAGGAAATATTATATAAGGGAATATTTTGGTTAAGACAATCAGGACTTGAATAATATCTTCCTCTGTTTCTCAGGATAACAAATCTATCTTCTGGTTTTGGACACAACGTCTTAATTATACTCTATGCTATTTCTTTAGGGATATTTGAAAGGGAAAAATGTTGATTTTTTTTTTTTTTAGTAACTTTGCTGGAGTGAACTGAGTGAATGGCAATAGCCCTTCAGGAGAATTTTCCAGAAAAAGGAAACATTTTAAGAAAAAGGAAATTTTGGGGGCGCCTGGGTGGTTCAGTTGGTTGAGCGTCTACCTTCTTTGGCTCAGATCATGATCCCAGGGTTTTGGGATGGAGCCCCATGTCGGGCTCCTTGCTCAGCAGGGAGCCTGCTTCTCCCTCTCCTTTTGCCTGCAGCTCCCTCGGCTTGTGTGCTCTCTCTGTCAAATGAACAAATAAAATCTTAAAAAAAAAAAAAAGAAATTTTCAAGATTAAATTCTGAACTAAGAAAGCAGTGTAATCTATTTTAAATTAGCATTTTATAATAAAGTAAGTATAAAAAGCAAGGATTTTATATTGTTTTCCTAGTTGCAGAAGATCCTATTCAATTCACTGAAATATTAAGGAATAAAGGAGCTAATGTTTACAGAGTACCTACCGTGTGATTTACAGAGTGCCTACTACGTTGTGGGCACTGTGTGGTCATTTACAGTGCGTGGAAGCCTTAATTAGGTACTAGTATCCTCATTTTTCAGATGAGAAAACTGTAGTTCAGAGAGGTGAAGCAATTTTGTCTGAGTGCATATAATCTGTAATTGACAGGACCAAAAAAAAAAAAAAAATCCAGATCTGTCTTAGTCCAAAGCATGCCATCATTCCACCCCTCACCCCACCCAGCGACTGTGCCCTCAGGGAGTTAGCTGTCTAATGGTAGATATGACAAACACTCATAAACATATATACTATTAAGACCTTTAGAGATGAATGTCTTGGTACTTCAAAGGAGAGACAGAGAGGTCATCGGGTTGGAAATGGCAAGCCTAGCCTCAGCCTTCTGAATGGTTTGGAATAATTTGCACTGCAGAGTGGCAACCACCCCACCAAAACCCTTCAGCCCCACCTTAGAGTCCTGCTGACCGGAAGAGACACATCCGATTAGGACACGTGAGCTAGTCACATCTCCCTGAAAAAAGGCCAGGCCTAGCACATTTCTGACTTCTGCTATGGATACCTGCTCTGGCTCTTGACCGGCTCACCAGCTGTATTCATCTCCACTTGCCACCTTTCTCACTAAAGCCAGCCTCTTCGGTTCATTCTCAGTTCCTCAAACACTCCAAGCTCTCTCTCACCCGCCCTCCCATTTTCGGGCTTTTACACATGCCCGTACCCGCGGTGTTCTTCAGCACCGCAGTGTACTCCCATACCTTCCCTCCACGCCCCCTTCCCTATCCATCGGGATACTTAGATGAAATCACCAGAAATTGACCCCGGCTGCTTTAACCTAAGAGAAATGCATTGGAGTATATTGAGTGGTTCACAGAATTTCCAGGAAGGCTGGAATACCAGGTTTGGAGAACAAGGAAAAAAAAACAAAGCAAAGCTAGACAAACAGAACGTCTGGCAACATCATGCCCAGAACCAGTCTGAAGAGGACTCTGTTGCCTTTGCCCCTGAATGCAAAGCTCTCTTACACAAGGGAATCCTGGAGTCGTTGCTCCAGGAACTCAAGGTTACTACTCTAGGCATTGCCGCCAAAAAAAACTCTTGGCTCTGCTTCTTGGTATCCCCGGCTCTTGATTCACTGCCTTGGGCAGGTCACTCTGTTTGTGTGGGTCATGCGCCTAAACCCTAATGCAAGGAAGACTAGGAAGGTGAGTTAGAGTGGGCTTTGGAGAAGCCTGCTTCCTACCAAGATTCACATAGTGGGAAGGCCTTAAACATAGGAAAGGAGTTCAGTTGCCTAGTAGCCAAAAAATTCCATTCCTTCTTCCCCTGCTTGCCTTTTCAAGGCTGGCCACTTTATAATTCAGGTCTTTGTACTAACCCTTCAGAGGCTTTCCCTTGACCACCTTATCTTAAAAGATCTTCAGTCTGTTATTATCTGCACCAGGTTTGTTCCTTCATAGCACTTATCACAGTTGATCATTATTTGTTTGGACTATATGGTTCAGGAGTACAGGGACCTTGACTGTATTGTTCACATTGTTTCCTGGTACCCGGGACCATGGCTCACACAGAGCACTCTCAGTAAATAGTTGTTGAGTGAATGACTACATTCATTAATACGTAGAAGGCAGAGACTCTATCTGCTTAATTTTCTTTAGATTAAATGTAGCTTTACATTGAAGAGAGAGTTTCCACAAATTACACTGGGAATTAATCAAATTACTTTAAGCCAGAGCCACAGTCTTATCAATCAGCACAATACCATGTACAATTTCGCATTTCCATTTTCTTATTTGGTGGTAATATTTACCTAACTGGCATATTATCATGCTATGGGTTTTCACTCAGCAGTTTCTGCTCAAAATTAGCCACTTCTCTTACCTGAAAACACAGAGATTTTAAAAAATACCTCTTAAAAGGTATATCTTGTTCTCTGTAACAAATTAGATATAATCTTGTATGCTATTATATGCCAAGTGTTTTCTTTCTTCTTTTTTTCTAAGATTTTATTTATTTATTAGAGAGAGAGAGAGGAGCCTGCTGTGGAGCTTGATCCCAGGACCCTGGGATCATGACCTGAGCCAAAGACAGGCGCTTAACTGACTGAGCCACCCAGGCACCCCCCAAGTGTTTTCTTATACAGAACTTCATAATTGAAATCCAGAGGTGGCATTAGTGACTAATGGCTTTCCATCGGTGTCATTATACCTTTTTAAGAATGTCTTCCCCACCATTACACTGTTGAGTCCCTTAATGGTGCCTTACTTGGTGCTTTTATCAACTGCAGGAGCTCAATAAAAATGTTTTTAATTCACCATTAGCTTTATAGTAATGTGTGTAGCCATCCAGGCGCCACTTCCAACAAGCTGGCTCCTGGCCCTGTGCCTCTGGAATTTGAGTATGGGCTAGTACTTCTCCACCACAAGAGACCTTGACTTCTAGGGTCTTGTCTTACAGATTTTTGCATTTTCCATAATGTTCAACATAGGTCTGGACACGACACACATTTTTACTTGGTGAATGTTGGCTGCATGAGGCTAGTGGCTATTTTATTTTATTATTATTTTTTAAAAAGATTTTATTTATTTATTTGATAGAGACACAGCGAGAGAGGGAACACAATCAGGGGGAGTGGGAGAGAGAGAAGCAGGCTTCCCGCTGAGCGGGGAGCCCGATGTGGGGCTCGATGTGGGGCTCGATGTGGGGCTCGATGTGGGGCTCGATGTGGGGCTCGATGTGGGGCTCGATCCCAGGACCCTGGGACCATGACCTGAGCCGAAGGCAGACGCTTAACGACTGAGCCACCCAGGCGCCCCGCTAGTGGCTATTTTAAAACCTCTTTTAAATGTGTGTATGTTCTCTCGCCACCGCCGGCGCTGTCTGCCATGACTGCAGCTCTCTCCCCGTCCCACACCCCAGGACGTCTAGAGCTGACACTAAATGGGCTTTTAAGGATCCTTTTCCCATTTACAAAATTGTGTGCAATATTTTGTGTGTAGGTGAATTTATTCAAGGAGAGATTGCATTTTCCATCCACTTTTCTAATGAGTTAGAAAAGTTTAAGAATTACTGCTCCAAAGGTTTCTCAATCTCAAATTGTCTGTTGGAAGTATAGGTAGAGAAAGATTCTCCCTACACGCAGACTTCCTCTATCCCTGTATTCCCTGGAAAAGTTGTCACAGTTGTAACAGTAATAATAAAAAACATAAACATCGTGGACACTTATTATGAGATAGTCACTTTTCTAAGTATTTTTCACGTATTTCTTTTTTCTTTCCTTTTCACGTATTTCTTTTTTCTTTCCTTATTTCACCCTGAAGCCCTATGAAATAGGTAAGTCAGCTACCAAAAAATCTGTTTTAAAATATAAATTAGAACATATAATGCCTTGGGTTAAAAATACATCAGTGATTCTCTCTTGCCATCGAGATAACCCGCAGGCTCATTAGCATTCGTAATGTGGACCCTGACTCCACTTCCACCACTTTTGCACAGTGCACCGCTCCAAGAGGCGGACTGTGGACCAGAGCCCTGGGGACCCAGATGGCAGAAGTTTCCACTTCTGTTTTTAAACAGCAGAACCTTTTTTTTTGTCTTTTTACTAACAAAATTGTCATTAACCCTGATATGCAAGATAGGTAAGACCAGCATTTTCTCAGCATGGATTTATTTCACGCATTCAGCTTTATAACATTGAACATTTACTTCTTACATAAGTTAGTCAAACAGCACACTTTTGAAACTGGGGTTACTGGAGTTAATTGCAGTCTTTATGGCAATGTAGACACCGAAGAAATTTGAATCGGAGGCTTATGGCCTTTCTAAAAATACTCATACAGGTTTCAGGGATTCTGTGGAACACAGTTTGACAAACACTGCTTCAGCCTCAAGTTCTTCCCACAAGGCAAGCCTTTCTCAGCCTTACCTGTCCAAAAGCTGCTAAAGATGCCATATTCTTTGATGTCACATTTCCTACGTTTGTTATATGGATGACATCATGCTTTCTTCGAATGTTTGGATCTTTCTGAGGGGTTTTTATATCCACGCCTGTGTGAACACCTTTCTCTCTGGGACCATCTAACTCTTCTTTGCCAACTCCTCCTCTGGGTCCTGCTGTCTCACCACCCAGAGCCATTCACTGTTGACATATTGGCTAATTTCCCCCTAGTTTTTTCCCTCTGTATAATTGTGTACAAGTAGTTGAAGTCATACTTTATATAGAAACTTAGATTCTTATATTTTTCACTTGCCATTATAACAAGGCAGTAATGTTTTCTCACATCATCCAACTCTTTGAAACATCATTTCAGCAATGGTAGATGTTTCTGCCATGTGGCCTATGCCACAGTTGACTCCAGTTATTCTCTGTAGTTGGGTATCCAGGTTGCTTCTAATTGTTCACAATTATTTTTAAAGGTCATTTACAAATGTTTGTAAATATTATTTTGAAAATTTTTTGGGGGGGCGCCTTGGTGCCTCAGTCGGTTGAGCGTCTGCCTTCAGCTCAGGTCATGATCCCAGGGTCCTGGGACCCAGCCCCGCATCCGGCCCCCTGCTCAGCGGGGAGCCTGCTTCTTTCTCTCCCTCTGCCAGCTGCTCTGCCTATCTGTGCTCTCTCTGTATGTCTCTGTCAAATAAATAAATAAAATCTTTAAAAATAAATAAATAATTTTTGTAGGATGGACTTTCAGATATTGAACAAACTGTTTAATGATGCAAACATTTTTCAAGCACTGAAAGTTATTTTCCTAAAAGCAGCAACATCGTGTACACTTATTGAAAGCAGGTAAGAATATCCGTCCACCTCTTGAGGCCTAGAAGTTTTAAATAGTTTCTAACATGAGAGCTACAAAGTTATACTTCCTTATTTAAATTTGTGTATCTTCACTACTAGGAATTAATCATTTTCACACATATTAGCCATTTGTAGGTACTCTATTGCAAACTATCTTTTCCTTTGCCTATTTATTTCTGAGTACCCTAGTAATTTTTCTCTGATTTCCATGAGCTCTCTGAATGTCACAAAATAATTTATAAGTAGTACATTCACTGATTTTAATCCAAATGTTTTGCTATACAGACGCTTGAAAACAATATATCAAGCTTCACTCCTAATCTTCCTTGTTCACTTTGTAACAATGAGAAAAGCAAGATTCCAGTTTGCGACATCTGAACTATTAGAATTGTAAATCGGTAAGGTCCAAAGTAGTAAGTACTACTATAATTACATTGTAATCCATCCAAAATTCAATGACTATTTCCTGAGAGCCCATCATGGGCTAGACTTGTTCTTAGGGCTAGGGACACAATGGCACCAAGCAAGGTAGGGGCCTGCACCCCTGCAATTTAGTCTTCACTCAGGTACCTTGATGGTCTAGAAAACACCTGAAAGCAGCCTAACTGATGACACAAATACTGTTCTTTTTAAATTGTGCAATTGTGCAGAGAAAAGCTTCGTAGGCAGTAAGTTAAAATGATGAGGGGGCTATTAGTGAGAGAGTTACAGAGAGCACCTGGTGATAGCTGATATGATAACCTCTCTGGCCCCAAAGTCCTAGAAGCTGACAGTTGGGATCATCTAACTCCACCTACTCCTTCATTTCTATTCTAGTTTCTAAGATTAATTTGGCTCCAGGGTCCGGGAAATATAAGGACAAGGGGACCCATACCTTTTTGGCTCAGCCTAAAGTCATGCTTAATGCTGATCCAGTTCTCACCTTATATCTTTTAGCAACTTTTTGTAGCCCACGTGTGACTGAAGGAATGATGGTTTCATTCAGTGAGACTGGGCACAGGGGAGTTAGCAGGCTTGCTGGGAAATATGACAGGTCAGTTTTGGACATGTTGAATTTGAGGTGCCTGTAGGATCTCCAGGAGATATCCAGTGGAGAGTTAGATGTATGGCTGGAGAACTCAGGAGATAGTGTTACACTGCATAAATATTTCCTAGTGTATAAATATATATATTTATATATTACATATATTATATTTATACATACACAGAGACATTTTTATTTATTTTTTGAGAGAGAAAGAGAGTGCATGTGCACGAGTTGGGGGAGAAGCAGAGGGAGAAGGAGAGAGAGAATCCTAAGCAGGTTCCATACTCAGTGCAGAGCCCGATGCAGAGCTCCATCTCACGACCCTGAGATCATGACCTGAGCCAAAATCAAGAGGCAGATGCTCAACCGACTGAGCCACCCAGGCGCCCCCACACAGACAGCATTTTAAAAGCTAAGCATCTGTCAGTGATCAAGACTTCTGGAAAGATCACTGAACAAACCAAAGTTCTTTTCCCATTATGCAAATCTGTACATGTTATTAATCAACAGTTCTGTATAACTAGAAGTTCATTTCCATGTTAATGTAGAAAGTCATAACCATGCCAAAATTTGCCTGAAGTCAGTAAGGTCAAATGTTGAATAAATATTTATTCAAAGAGGAATATTACAGGTCAAGGCTTCTGACCTGAAAATTAATCAATCTGGGTCTGATTTGAACTTCACATAGGGTTTGTGGTTGTTTAACAAGGTTTTGCCTGCCGATCAGTAATTATTTCCCACCCTTACACTCAAAAGACAACATATTGAATACCCAGTAGTAACTTTAAAACAATAATACACGATTGATTCTACCACAAGAAACCAAATCAATACAAGAGATTCTGGGGGTGAAAGAGTATCTCCCTACCACACTTGGGGGGTACATATTCCTTTAATGGGGCACTCATAATTCCCATTACAGTTAATGTGTGTATCAGCAGGCATGCAAGCCTTGCTTTCTCTATCAGAAAATGATTCCTTTTGTGTTGATCTTCTAGCTGTGTTTTCATTCTACCTTTTAAAACCATTACACCTAACAGAGTTTTGAGTGCATTATAGGTAACTTTCAGAAGCCATCATTATCTCCTCTCTCTTAACCACATAATAGGGGTAGAAAAGTGAGAGCACAGTATATACACCACGCTGAGGAGAAGGAACTTGCCTTGAATTTTTGAACCCTCAGCCTATTTTCTGTAATGCTCAGTGGTGAATCACTCTTAAGTGCTCCATCATTCACTAGGATATGTGCTTCCTGCCAAAGGTTACCAGATTACAAAAGTATCCTCAGCTCAGAAGGGACTCATAATTTACCATCACCTTATTTTGACACTAAGAAAGAAAATATGTGCATCAAGACAAGTAGAGGAAATAATGAAAAAAAAAAACAAAACAACCTATATTAAGTTAACAATGCAGCAAACACTCCAAAGGGAAAAATACAGACTAGAACAATAATAAGGATGATAGAAAAGTAATGCTGTTAAATTATGAGGAGAGATTTGCTGGCCAGCTCATGAACACTCCCCTGAGTGAAGATAGTTTCTTAAAGAACTTCATTTAGGCATGAGAGGAAATGGGAAAGTTAAGATAGTTCCCAAAGTTGGAAGAAAATAGGTAGTTGTGCCAATGTCTGAAAGACAAGGTCAAATACATTTCTTGAAGGTGAAGGAAGTATCTGGAAAATTTTAAAAAACACAAATGACTTTGGAAGGAGTTGTTAACATACAAAAGATGAACAATGTAAGGTCACAGAGGCACGGTGGTAGAAACTTCATGAACTTAGACCATCAAAGTGAAATATTAGCAGGTTAACATGTAGAAAAAATAGGAGAGATACAGTATTTATGAAAAGGTCCTGAGAAATGCTGCATGCTCTTTGCCTGGTAAAAAGGCCATGGGAATGTGTATCTTAAATTTTAGTATATTTCATTTTAGCAAAGTTATAACCAAACAAGTGACATTTTACAGAAGAACACTAAAAGTATAATTACCAGAAAGCTTCATGCATTGCTAATGCAACTACAATTTTCTTTTTTGCAACATAATTTCATCATAAACTTTGATGAAAATGCATATCACAAGGTTGTCAACAAACATTTATAAATGCTATAGTAGACTGTCTTGGGAAGACTTATTGAAGCCCCTACAGTATTTTGAGATGCCTGGATCACTGAGTAGTATAACACATTTCTATTCCTTCCTCTCCTGATTTGGGTGTTGTATTTTTCTGATGGGTTATATGTTTGTTGGTTGGTTTAAAAGTGCCACAGTTCAATATGCTACTTTTTTCTTAACTTTTTTATTAAGTATAACATATATACAGTAAAGAAGGCCCTTCATAGGGGTAGAATTTTTTACAGATTACATAAATACATAAAATTTATACACTTTTAATATGTACAATTGTACAATAAATTTTTATAGATTATATAAATTTCTGTAACCTACACCCAAGCAAAGATATGTAACATTACCAGCACCCTCAAACTTCCCATGCCCCTTTCCAGTCAGTACCTCCACCTTCATAGCTACTATTCTGACTTATAGCATTAGATGAGTTTTACCTGCTTTAAAATTTCATATAAATGAAACCCTGCAATGGTTGCCTTTATAAAATTTTCCGTAAGTGGGCATATTGAGTTCAAGTGTAATTCTGGATATGAATGTGTTCAACAAATGCATTTTTCCTCTATTTCTACCCTCTTTTACAAACTATTCTGAGAAGTTTTAAAATGCAGATCCCCCCAGCCATTCCCCCAAAACAAAAAACCCCTTCAGTACTAATGCTAACTATGACTCCTCTCAGCCCTGCCAACTTAAGTAGAAGTGACATAGTGGTTTGAACTAATATCTGGAGTAGTGACCTTTTCTTAGTCATTACAGTCTTTCTAATCAATGCTGATAATGAGGATTTCTTTAAAGTGTTAAAATGAAATAAAATAAAAACATGTGTGGGTTCTTTTTGTGCTTTTTTTTTTGTTTACACATTTACTTCTTAAAAAAAAAATTAAATGGGCCACAGGAGAAAGTCTTTGTTTTACCCTAGATCCCAAGACAACTAACCCTCTTCTCTAGAAACATTCATTATTCTTAGGAGATAAAATTTTGAAATAAAAAACAAACATTCCAGCAGAAATACAAAATTCTTTTAGGTAAATTCAAATTAGCAAGTGTTATGTTTCTTTCATCTGATGGATAAACTTTTCTATAATTCCATTGAGTCTCTTTCAGATGATAAACTAGAAACATTCATTATTAATTCACTTCTTGTGTGTCTTTGTAAAAATAGTACACACATGGATATGTTTCTTCTTTTTCTACACACATGGAATAATTCTAAGCAAACTATCCTGTACACTACTTTTTCCAATTATAAATTATATTGGAAGTTATTTGCCATCAGCACATAGAGAACCACTATGCCAATTTTAATGGCTTCATAGTACTGCATTCTATGGCTATATCCTTATTTACTTAATCAAATTTTAGGATTTGAAAAACAGGTAAGCATCCTTGTTTGGCCAGTGATTCTTTAATCACAATGAGATAGAAATTTTAGGACACTAAGAGACAGAAATTAGCTAAAGGATTTTACATATCCTTTATTCCCAGTTAAGTGGATGGAAATTCCAAACAATATCTGGATACTTCCCACAGCACTTTTCAGCTCCCTGCCTGAAAGCAGGAGTCTTCAGCTGATGTAGTTACCCGGGTGAGTAGGATCAAATAATAGTGGGCGGTGGGGAGCGGGGGGGGGGGGGTTGCACATGGTCTTAGAGAAACCAGACTCCACAGAATAATCTTGGCTACTCTTCTAATGAAAGGAAGAGGTATTCTGCTTCAAAAAGCAGTAGTTTCAAGACTGAAAGTTTTCCCCCTGAGATCAGGAACAAGGCAAGGGTGTTCTTTTTCACCACTTTTATTCAACATTGTACTGGAAGTTCTAGCCAGAGAATTAGGCAAGGAAAAGAAATAAAGGCATCCAAATTGAAAGGAAGAAGTAAAGCTATTTCTATTTATAGGTGACATAATCTTATAGGTAGAAAATCCTAAAGAATCTACCAAAAAGCTGTTAGAGCAAATAAATCCAGCAAAGTTGCAGGATACAAGATTAACACACAAAACTCAGCTGCTTTTTATACACTAGCAATGAACAATCCCAAAAGGAAATTAAGGAACTAATTACATTTATAATAGCATTTTAAAAAGTAAATGCTTAGGTAAAATTTAACCAAGGAGGGCAAGACTTGTACACTGAAAACAAAACAAAACAAAATATTGCTGAAAGAAATCAAAGGGCTAAATAAATGGAAAGATATTCTCTGATTGTAGATTGGAAGACTTACTATTGTTAAGACGGCTATCTTCCCCAAACAGATCTACAGATTTAATACACTCTCCACCAAAATCTTAACAGCCTTTTTAGCAGAAATAGAAATATTCATCCTAAAATTCATATGGAATTTCAAGGTATTCCAAATAGCCAAAACAATCCTGAAAAAGAAGAACAAAATTGGAGGTCACACACTTCCTGATTGCAAAACTTACTACAAAGCCACAGTAACCAAAACACTTCCATTGCTCTAAAAAGTTCCTTTATGCCCCCTTGGCAGTGAGTCGTTCTCTATTCCAGCCCCAGGCAACCACTGATTTGCTTTTGTCATAGTTCTGCCTTGTCTAGGATTTCACAGAAATGCAATCATACAGTATGTAGTCATTTCTGTCTGGCTTTGACTTAGCATGATGTTTTGAAGATTCATTCATGCCATTACACATATGAGTAGTTCATTCCTCTCTGTTGTTGAGTAGTGTTCCATCATATGGATATATTAGAATTTTATCTGTTCACCAGTTGATGGACATTTGGGTTATTTCCAGGTTTGGCTTTTTTGTTGTTGTTGTTTTGTTTTGTTTTCCTTTCTTCTCTACAGTTTCATTCTGCGGTGTCAAGTTCTAGATTTCATTTATCCCATTTGCAACTAATTGGAATTCTTGAATCTGTGGATTGATGATTTTTGCCCGTTGTGAAAAAGTGCCTTTTTGGATATTTCCTCTGCTCTCTTCTCTCTCCCTTTCCCTTCTAGAACTTCATTAGATGCTTGTTAAACCTCTTCCTATCCTCCATGTTTCTAATCTTTCTTCCATATTACCTTTTTGTCTCTCTGTACTGCATTCTGGATAATTTCTTTAGTACTACCTTCCAATACAAATATTTTCTCTTCTTGATCTACCCCTAATATTTCTAGGACCCTGGAAAAAAGTACAAATGAAAGGACACATACTATATGGGGCGCCTGGGTGGCTCAGTCGTTAAGCGTCTGCCTTCGGCTCAGGTCATGATCCCAGGGTCCTGGGATCGAGCCCCGCATCGGGCTCCCTGCTCCGCGGGAAGCCTGCTTCTCCCTCTCCCACTCCCCCTGCTGTGCTCTCTCTCTCACTATGTCTCTCTCTGTCAAATAAATAAATAAAATCTTAAAAAAAAAAATTTTTTTTTTTAGAAAGGACACATACTATAGAGACACATTTAAAAGTCAGAAATCAAACTAACAAAAAATTAAATAAAATATATTCCCTCCTCCTATCTTGACAAAAACCAGGTTTGAATTTAAAATTCTTGGATACCTAGAGCTCTGCCCTATAATATGGTGGCACAGGGAATGCTGACTCCTAACTGCTAACTCTAAACCCCTCTCTTTTTATCCTCAGCTCCATTCCATACTGCAACGGCCATTGAATATACACACTTAGGCAGCCAACCTACAAATCCAAGTCCCATCATAGTCTTATGAGAGCCATTTCTTGGCCACCCCCTGAGAGTGCAGGCTACCCTCAGGAGGAGAGACCTGGAGAAGAGGTCTCCATAAGGAACCGGAAGCAGGCTTGGGATGATTTGAGGTGGGAATTTCAGGGTCCCTGATGTCAGAAGTATGATCTGTAAGGGGGCATATAGATTTCATATGACTGGCCATATCCTTAGCCATTCAGATTCCTTGGGGCTGGATAAAGGCCAGAGCTGACTCCAAAGTACAGGGCCCAAGATTTGGTATAAGGGTAATACTGCTCTCTTTAGCTATGTTCAACTCATCTCTTGAGTCTTTCATTTTAGTTAGTATATTGTTAATTTCCAGATGATCTAGTTGGTTCTTTTTAAAATCTGTTTTATTCATATTTTTAGTTCTTTTATCTTTTATAATAGTTAACCATATTCATTTTATATCCTGTGTCTGATATTCTAATATCAGAAGTCTTTGTGGGTCTTATTCTGGTATCTGTTGTTTTGGTTGGTTGGTTCTTGCTTTTGGTGCCTCCTTTCTTTGTGTGTTTTGTGAATTTGAGCTCATATTTCTTGAAATTTATCTATGTAGAATTCTTCAAAGTGTTGAATTCTTCAAAGCTTGGAATAAGAGGAGCCCCTCCAAAAAGATTCATGTTTGCTTCTCCCAGGCACCTGAGTACATGATAAGTCTGGATAACTTTAAATCACATTTTCAGCCCATGTTTTTATGAACCATCCAGGTACTGAAATTTCAGGTTGAAAAGCCATGTGAGGGCCCACCTGTGATTGCACATTCTCATAAATTTGCCTCCTCATTCCCATCCCATCAGTGCCAAAGTGGCTAGGCATTTCTTCAGGAGTGGGGGTAGATTTCTTACATCAAGGATGTATTTGGAGGTTTCCTTTTGAAATAGCAGTCTAGAGTAGGCCTTGGGCTTTGTCTCTTGTGGTCTCCTGCCTACAAGCTATGAAAATTCACCAAGTTAGGCATATGCCGTCTAGATTCCCACCTTCTTTTGTCCTAAGTACTCTTTACTTTCTTGCCAGCTCATTAAAGCAAGAAGGAAGGTATTTTATCCTGCATTTTTAATTCTTTTCAGGAGGAAGGCCAACTGGGGTACCTAACCTGCTTTACTGTTCTAAAACCTTAACATTTCTCCAGTCTATTTTTCTTAATTCCCACCGTAGATGCATTGTCTCATACACAAGTAGTTTCTGGCTCCATCCAAAAGCCTTCCAACTATATTCCCTGCTTCTAGTCTCTACCCTGCCTCTTCTCTCCATCTCCCATCCCTTCAACCAAGCTGTATCAATTAGGGTCTCAGCAAGAAGCAGAGTTCACCCAGAGTTCAAATAAAGATACTTTGATGAAAGGACCAGTTACAGAAGGGCTGACAGAGGTAAGTGAGCAAATTAGAGTTGATGAGGCACTTGGAGACTAGCTACAGAGGGGATGCTAAAGAGACAAAAGGAGAAAATAAAGTTTCCAGAGCCCAGTGAAAGGTAGAGTCATGGAGGAGGGGCCACTTGCAAGAGCTGTAGCCAGGAAGGAATGAAGCTACTATTGGAGATATAACATCAGAGGAGGGAAGAAGTAGAGAAGAGAAGTTAAATTTCACCTTCCATCTGCCTTCTGAGAACCTTGCTTAAGCCTTTCATTAGGCAAACCCAACTACAAGGGAGTCATCAAAGAAGCTGATGTCACTCCCCAGAGGCATAAAGGTTGGCAAAGAAGGGTAGGAAATGAGTCTAAGGGCCAAAAATATCATCATATCGGACTTTCTTCAGAACACTTTGAAAGGAGGGGCATCTGGGTGGCTCAGTTGGTTAAGTGACTGCCTTCGGCTCAGGTCAGAACACTTTGAAAGGTCAATGTCTAATATGCTAAACTTATCATACCATCCTCCTATTTAAAATCTGTTAGTGGATTCACATCATCTTCAGGACTCTAAACTGGGATATGTGACTTTGCCCCTGCTTGTGACTTCATTCCCCTGTTCTTGCCCTAGCCTACAGCCGTTTTGAATTATTTCCAGATTTTCCAGTAGTCCATGCTCTCATATTATATACATTGGCCACATTCCTTCCTCTTCCTAAGGCAACTTTCCGCATCTTCTTTGCTTGGTTAACTACTATTCAGTCTTTCAAAATCAAAGATTGATCTCTGGAATCACCTCCTTCTGAAAATTTTCTTTTCCAGAGTGTTTCCATCCCTTCTCTACTGAATCTCATCATAATATTTAGTTGAACTGAGTGTCCTGACAGAGATATGCATTTTAGCTCTTACATACAGCACCCAGTACCATTCCTGGCACGTGGTAGGCAATCAATAACAAATTTTCAAATTAATAAATGAAAACTAAATATTACAAAAGAAGAAAGAAAACAAAAAGGAGTACAGTGTATGCTGATTAACATAACATAATAAAAACAAGGAGTACAGTTATGGGGCTCTTTGAAATTTTAGGTTACGGGGAAAAGTCTTGAAATTGAAAGAATTTTCTTTCTCAAATTTATTTCTGAGTTATTTATCTTGTATATAGGCAGGGTAAGATAAGGAAAAGACTAGGCACAGGCCTAAGGACTTAGAATTTGAATCCTAAAGGTTAATCCTAGATTTGGGCAATGTCGCTCTAGACTATAAGAAAGACATTGCTTTGGTGTTAGCTTTAATTATTTCCAAATAATGCTTTATTTAAATAAGAAAATTTAAAATGTGTATTGACCCATAAATTTCTGGTAAATTCATATTCCAATAACTTTTCCTTTTTTATATGTTAAAACACTTAACAACTGTGGAAATCATTCTTGCTTGGTCTCAATAGTATAAAATGATTGATTTCAATAGCGTAAAATTCTCTTTTCAAAAATTCTTGAGAGAAAATCAAAATGCTACCTACCACACTGCAACAAAGTACTGGAGAATTATTTGCAATGCTGAAAAACATTTATTTATCAATTTATTTATTCCAATAGTAATCATTTTATTTGTAGTCTCAAATAAATATTCCATGTGTACATGATGAAACTAAGGAGAAAATAGGGTAATTAGAAGTCTTTATTGCTGGGGTGCCTGGGTGGCTCAGTTGGTTGGACCACCTGACTCTAGACTTTAGCTCAGATCTTGATCTCACGGTGCTGAGTTCAGGTCCAGCTTTGGGCTCCACGCCTACTTAAAAAAAGTTTTTATCGCTAATTTTCATAACTGTAACACTCCAGCTAAGCAAGTTTACAACTGCACGAGATTACTAGTAAAAATTGAGTAAAGACTTCCAAATCTTTTTCTAATTAAAGACAAATGGTCACATTTCTGACAGAATGGGTTACACTACATTTTCAAAATTTAGTTTTATATTTTAGCTATTGCCTAAGATGCCACATGAAACCTCTATGAGGCATTTTTTTCCTAAAACTGGTGTATATATCTAAAAAAATGTTCTTCACGTGCAGTGTAATACGTAAGTTCACCACTGGAAAATAAGCCTTCTTAAAATCCGGCCAATGTTGAGTCAAAGATCTTAATATATAACACATACAACATTGTGAGCAGGGACCAACGGACCAGAATACGTTAAAGGGAAGTGCTGGAAGCTTCTCTTTGGAATACTGAAGATAGAAGGCCTTGAAGTGGGAAACCGCAAGCCTAGAAATCACTACACGTCCCAGCATACTTTGCGACTACCATTGACCATAACTCCCAGAATGCATTGCTCGAGGCACGCAGGTTTCCCTTGTAGCTGGGGATTGTAGTTCTCTCTGGTCGTGTCACTCTGTAAGACGAGGGTGGTGTGGTTGCTTACCTAGCCGGAGGACATCAGGCGTATTCTTCCAGTTTTTGGCAAAGTGGAAACACTTCGGGCCCCTAGGCTGACTGGGTTCTTTGTCTTATCTTTTGGTTTCTACTTTACACAGGTAAGTTACGGAGGGGCGGCAATTCACGCAGCGGGGCCCCACCCCTTCTTTCCGGGAGCGACCTCGTTCTGGTGAAGCTATTTGTCCCTAAGCTCTCGCCGTAGTAGCCGCCGCCCAACCCTCTTTGTGTGCTTCGCGAAGCCGCGGAGCTAGTGGCGGCGACTCTTGGGAGTTGGGAGTGAAGGAGAGGGACGTTACCCGGACGTTGCAAGCGGGCGGACTCTTTTTCCCATCACGCCAGCTGACAGGTGGGTTGACTGTGCTTCCCTCAAGGCTTTTGTGCCTGCTGTGCCTCACGTCCCGGCTCAAAGGGCGGTTTGGCAGTTTGTGCTGACAGCGCTGCCCGGCCCGGCTCCTGAAGGGGAGAGGCGGGGAGAGCCGGGTGCGGTGATTCAGGAAAGCCGGGGGAGACGAGACCACTCGCTCCCCTTCTTGACCCACCGGAGGATGGCCCGCGGAGCCTGGAGGCTTGCTCGGCGCCCTGTGGCCCCCCTCTCCCAGACGCCCTATCCTGGACCGCGCCCTCTTAGTGGTGACCTCAGAGGAAAAGTGCCTCTTTTTCGCCTTGCTCCATTTTATAAATAAAAGTCATTCCTACATGGCGTTGACAGCGTCTTCCCTCCCCGTGTATGTCGGAAAGTACCCGAACGTGGAGGCTGTAGCATAAAATGACAGAGGCTTTCTCTTCCTTGTAGTTTTGAGAAAGTGAACTTGTCAGTCACGGAGCTTCCGGCCTGGGAGGATGAGCCGGTCAGACTTTGCTGTTGGGCTTTGACTAAAAGTATACTTACTTTAAATATAGTTGATAGTTAATGATGGTAAATTTTGTGTTTTGCTTGTCCTGAATATTATTACTATTACACATCATTTACGGGAATTTTGTCTGAGCGCATATTTTTTTAATCAAATTTCTAGGGATGAATGCAAAACTCTGGTAATAGATTTGATCTATGTCATATAGCCTAAGAGCTCTTTAATGCCAACCCATGTCCTCTGTTTTAAGAGTCAGAGACATTGTGTTAAATCTGGGCATGTGAACATTAAAGAGCTTACTGTGTGCTAGCTACTTTGTTCAACTCTGAATATTTATATACATTTCTTTATAATGTTATTCAAGTCTTAATAATATATTATGCTTCCATATTTAAAAAGTAGAGTTTATATGTTGTCTTTCGATAGCAGTGAACTACCGGCCTCTTGAGATAATTCTCTTCTTGAAGACTAATTTTTTTTAAAAGAGCGCTACTTTTACCAACCTACTGATGATTGTAAATGATTATATGTTTTTTAAGGTCACAAACATGTCAGACAAAAGTGAATTAAAGGCAGAGTTGGAACGAAAGAAGCAGCGGTTGGCCCAAATTAGAGAGGAAAAGAAGAGAAAAGAAGAAGAAAGGAAGAAAAAGGAAGTATGTTTTATTTTTTTAAGTAAACAATGTAAAATAATTGGGTTTAATATCAAATACTTATACCTTTATGTAATACTTTCAGAATAGTTAAAAATCCAGCAGTTGTGACTGCAAATACAGCACTGTAGGTGAATTTTACTTTAAAGAAACCAGGTATGTGAAAATGACAAAATTGATAAATTAAAATATTTTTGTTATTGAATAAAAATATTTCATATAGATGATGCATTTTGAGGATTTGGTTTATAAAATTTCAATTTACATATTTCTCTTCTAGGCATATGTTTATTATATAAAGTAAGGGACATCTGCCTTGTAATAGCTCATAAAACGGCATATATATTATAACTTAGTTTGGAATTTGAATTTACTTATCTGAATGTTTTGCTAGCCTACACTGCTAACAGTTTGTCAGAATAAATAATAGAAAAGAGAAATATATAATAGATTATTTAAGTGATTAGGGAATTTATCTCTTTCATCATGAAATATTTTCCTTGAAATATTTTTGCCAAGCAGTAGGTTTGATATTACCTTAAAGATAGACCAGATAGGTATGTCTTCTGATTTTTCACACCACCATTTCATCATGTATGGCAAATATACATTGACCCTGAGCTGGAGATATTTTACTTGTTCCTGTATTGATATGTACATTTTCCCCAACTATTTGGACAGATTTGTATACTTTTACCACAGATATGTTTTAAATGGTCAGTGTAAGATAATGTTTCCTAAGTGTTACATTAGTACCGAGGTTTCTATTTGCTAGAGACTTCTAGAAATCTCTTAAGGGAAAAGAAAAATCAGAAAAAATTGAATCACAGACCTGTACCCCTGAAACAAATAATACATTATATGTTAATTAAAAAAAAAAGAAAAATTGAAAGTACAATTTTTGTACAGCATTGCTATGATGCTGTAAAGGCCTTTGAAGAATTTTCTAATTTATTCTGAACCTTTCTGTGATACATTATTGTAAGACCGTTGGAGGTTTAAGTTAGCTGTTTGATTAAAAGTTAACTGATAGAAACATGAGTCTGATAGGCAGAGCCATTCCAAAGTAGTATCTATAGCCTTAAACCCTTCAGTACTGAGAGCATGTTTGATTTTTGTTTTCTAAGGATGGCCGTAAGTGGCATAAATAGCCTAGGGATATCTACTACATGATTTACAGCTAATTTAAAAGTTATAAAACATTACAAGAGATAATTTAATAGTATTAAATAATGAGTCTACTAATACATTGCTATATAATACAGGTAAAGTGTCAACTTGATAATATAGCCTGTTTGGCTATTTTGATGAAGTTCACAGATGACTTTTTTTTAAATGGTATCATAGAATATTATGATTGACAAAATTCACTACAGATAATTGTGTGAGTAATAGTTGTCTAGGCAAAACAGGGCATCTGAGCCTATTTTGTATATATAAAACTTTTTCTTTGAAGGCTTAAATTTCATTTGTGATGTTTTGGATGATCTGAGGTTATTGAGGCTTATCTAGTTTACCTGGGAGATTTTGCTAAAACTATAGGTGACTGAAATAAAAGCTGGCAATAATTTTGATAACAAATGTTTTGTGTTGTGCGAAAGTGAATTTTAACTTTACCAAATTCAACCATGTTTTTATTATCATAAAAGTAAGACCTATAATTTAAAAACAAAAATAAAAACCTTTCTCCAGATGAATTTTTGACAAACATCCTCTACATAAAACTGCAAAATACAATGAAGACTTCATACAGAAGTTTGAGGTATTCATACTTGATTTTCAACAAATCACATTGTCCATTTACTTAAAATTTGTTACCTGTTAAATAATTTTTTTATAGTGTTGTGATACTTACATCTAAGCTTTTGTGCGACTGGGGGAGGTTTCCACAATTCCTAACTGTGGATAGCAATTTCATACTGTAGATAAATAGAAGTTGACTATACTTTTTGAATTTATCTATTAGGAAGAACTTTTGTGGGAACTCCTTGATTACATATCATTTGGAGATTACTTACTAGCACTCTATTGAGAATGGTTTTCATTTAGTGAGTATAATGTGTGTTCAAAACTAAGTCACCCCCCCCCAGAGTAAACAGTGTTAGCACACATTATTTAAAGTACACTTTTTTGGCAAGCAGAAATGTTTCATATCCTACGTAAATTGAAATTTTTAACTTTAAAAATAGACTGATCAGAAGAAGGAAGCAGTTGCGCCTGTGCAAGAAGAATCAGATCTTGAAAAAAAAAGAAGAGAAGCTGAAGCATTGCTTCAAAGCATGGGGCTAACTCCAGAATCCCCCATTGGTAAGGATAAGAATATATCCATTTATAAGAGCCAAGAATAGATGCTATTCAGCTCAGACATATCTGAGATGAATGTGTTGACTTTAATATATTTTGCATATTTTTCTTATTTGTGTCTCTTAAAAATGATTAATCTTATACTTAGAATTATCTTTTTTCACATGTGCCAATACATGGTTATTTTGTTTGTTTAAGAGAGCTGCAAGATTATGTGTACTTATTAACATACACTGAACAACCAATTGACTTTTCTTGTTAAATCAGTAATTTATTTCAACATTTGTTGAGCAAGTTTTCTGTGCCATACTGTATTTAGCTCAAAGATGACTGATTCCTGATCTTAACTCTATATTTTTTTCTATAGGTTAAGGAGAGGTATAATGAATCAAAGTTCTAGAAGTATATTAGTTTCAAAGGTATAGGAGTGGAAGGAAAAAATAGCCTTCTGCTCTCACTGCTAATAACGGAAATAATATTGGTAGCCTATTTTGACAGCAATTTGACTTGTTCTTTTTTGGGCCATTCATTTTGATAACAGTACTAAACCAAAAAGCTGAAATAGTAGAGGTACTGAAGACAGTCTAGTTACATGTCAGAAAGCATTAAACACTTGCTTAAAATAATTCTGACCTGGATGTTGTTACATAGTATTTTAATTTGACATGGCCTGTGTCATTTAGGCTAATTCCATCTGGTTCAGGGGACAAATACCAGAAGTAGCAACTGCTGTTTGCCTGTTGTGAACTACAACATGACTTTTTCTAGAGCTGATATTTCTAAAAGGTTTCAAGATGAAAAAGCTGGTTACTCTCATGGTCTGCTTCATTGTTATTTCTTTCACCTCATTTGCCTTTTCCCTAATGGTAGAATTTGAAGATTCAAATATATTTATATGTCTTTATTTAATAAGTTTACATTCATATTACAATTTTAAAAGTAAATGCATCAGAACAGTATTGTTAATAAAATAGTAACTAAACTAAGTTGCTTATTAGTTGTATAGTCTTTGATCAGTTTTTCTGTCATTGGCTTTGTTTTCCTCCAATAGGAATTTTTTTTCCTTTTCTATTTTTAGGATTTCAGTTTCACTGAATTCACATGTTCATATTTCTGAGTCCATGGCCCTCCTCCATTATCGAGTCTTGAAAGACTGTTCTTCGGAGGGGGGTGGGTGTGAGTGTGTATGTTTCTCCCTCATTCCCCATCTCCAATTCCATTCCATTTCCCAGTCTTGCATTAAGTACCGTTCTTGCATTTTTAACATATGTCCTTTTGATCTGTCCTACATGTGTTTACGTATTTCAGGGTTTCATATATATATGTGTGCATATACGTTTTATACACATAAACGACATTGTGTTATATGTATCATTCTGTTTGTATCTTTTTGTCAAGCAGCATTTGAGACCTGCCCATGTTGCTGAATACAGATCTAGTTATTTATTTTTGACTGATGCATAATATTCCATTATATACCATATTTTACTTATCTGTTCCCCAAATGATAGGCATTTAGATTGCTTCCATCTCTTTGCTGTCACAATCATCACTGCAAAGAATATATACTTTCCCTTTGAGAACTGTGGAAGAGTTTCTCTGGGGTGTATGCCTAAGAATTGACTTGCTGTGTTACTGTGTATAAGCTTACTTACATTTATTAGATTCTATGTACCACTCTCAAGAATGACTACAAGTTTACCCTCTCAATGCCAGTGATGAGAAAGTAACTATTTTACCATATCCACATCATCACCTGATTTTCTCCAACTTTCCAATTTTTGCCAACTTGATGGGTATAAAGTGGTATACCAAAATGTTTTAATATAAATTTATCTGTTTACAGTGAGGTTGACCATTTCTCAAATATCTATTATTTTCTCTTCTATGAATTGCATATTCATATCTGTAGCCCATTTACAATTAAGAGTTTTTTATCTTGCTGTAGGATTCCTTGTATATTTTAGAGGAGGACTTCTTTGTTTTAGTTTTTAAAAAAAAAAAACCTTCTCCCAGTCTATTACCTGTTATATAGTATCTTTCGTTGAACCTAATTCTTCATTTTAATATGTTCAAATCCTTCATTTTGATAATAGTCAGGCCTGCCAATTATAACCCTTTTTTGTGCTTTTTGGTCTTTTTTTTTTTTTTCTTTTAAGAAATCCTTTCTTTGAAGACACAATATTATATTTTCCTACATTTTTTCTGTTAGGCTTTATAGTTTCAGCCTTCACCTTTAGACATTTGGGTTATATTTTTGAATATAGCATAAAGTAGGGATCCAGTCTAGTTTTTCTCCATATAGTTAGCTAATTTTCTCAGTACTGTTTATTAAATAGTCCATCCTTTCCCTCACTGATACTGATGCCAACTTTGTCATACAGTTTCCATATATTCATGACATTTCTGGGCTCTGTATTTTCACTGTTATCTAATTTGTTTGATTCTATATTATTAAACCACAGTTTCAATTACCATGGCTTTGTATTCTATGTAATTTTCTTGTACGGTCCATATTCATTGGCCATAATGGTTATAATTTTAAAATAAATTAGACAGCTTTCCCTTTTGATATTTTGTAGAACAGCTTGTAAAGAGTAGATGTTACCTGTTTCTTTAAAACTTGGTAGAATTCAACTGTAAAACTGCCTGGGATTACAACTTTTTTTTTCCAGGGGATAGTTGAGAATGGAGGTTATTCACCATTTCAAGTCTCTTTTTAAGGTTATAGTCTATTTAAGTTTTCTATTTATTTTTGTACTGGTTTGATTTTTTTAAAACAATAATAAATATTTATTATCTCTCATAGTTTCTGCCTATCAGGAATTTGGTAGTGGCTTAGCTGAGTGGTTGTGGCTCAGGGTGTCTCATGGCATTGAAGTGAAGATGTCAGTCAGAGCTGCAGTCATCTGAAGGCTTGCCTGCTGCTAGGATTTGCTTTCAAGGTGCCTCACTCACATAGCTGGCAAGTTGGTGTTGGCTGTTGTTGGTGGAAGGCCTGAGTTCCTATCCACATGGGCCACTCCACAGAACTGCTGGAGTATCCTTGCAGAATGTCAGGTTCTTCAGAGTGAGCAATCCAAAGATAAAGACAGCTGGGAAAAAGCTATTATTTTTATGACTTACTCTTGGGAGTCATCAGTTCCACTACATTCTTCTGTTGATTGGAATTCACAAAGAATTTGGACATTCTTTAAAACTGCCAGAATATTTGCAACAAATTCATAGGTCTCTTCATATTTTGAGATGATCATATGCTTTTTTTTCTTTTAATGTATTAATTTGATGATTTATAATGATAGCTTTTCTAATGTAAAAGCATCTTACATTCTGGAATAAACAATTTAGTTATGAGATGATTTTTTTCTTATGCATTGCTGAATTCATTTGCAAGTATTTTGTTTAGGAGTTCTTCATCTATACTCATAAGAGAATCATGCCTATAATTTTTTTCCTTTTATTATATCTTGTCTGGCAATTATAATAGATATAGTGGTTATAGTAGCCATATTAAAGGGGTTGTGTGGTTTTCACCTTCTTCTATTCCCTGACAGATTCCTAAAGATCTTTCCAGTATTTTTTTTTTAAATTAGGCTTGAAGAATACAGGATACAGATGAAGGCAGTGTCTACCAAACTTTCTTGACAGTAACCCAAAATAAAAAATACATTTTATATCATGACCCAGGATGGATACTTGTTTTTCTTTTCACTACAGAATGTTTTTAGTAAATATTTTTAAATTATAGAAGTGTAAAAATACTGCTAGAATATTCAAGAGGATTTATTAAAAACATCAATCTTTTCTTTTCCTAAAACAGACTTTTTTCTTTTTTTGATTCTGAAAATAATGTTTTTTAAAAAAGATATAGCTAATAAAATCTCTTTTAGCTTCTCATCATTGGTAGATTCTTATTTATTTGGTAATTGACTGCTTTTTGTCAGAGATCCTTGAGAGCAGAGAAAAGCACATTTTTATCCCTGGTGTCCAGCACAGACTAGACACTTAAATGTTTGTTCAATTATTATTAGGTCGTATGTCTTTCTACCTTGTAAGGCCAAATAAAAGCCATCTGCTTTAAAAGCAAAAACAAAATCTGATTGTTTAAATTTCAGAAAAAAACATAGTGGAAATTGAAATTTGAACATTTGAACATTTCATAAAAGAAGCATGGCTTTTTTTTTTAGACTAAGTGGCCAGTCTTAAGAAAGTTAAATTTAGGTACAACTTTCAAGACATGTTATATCCAATGTGGAGTTCTTAAGCATTGATGATTGAAAAAAATAAAGTGAATCTCTTTTGTATGTATAACTACTGTTTTGAACATCTTGTAAAGAGATGAAAACAGACACTGTCAAGTACTCTGTAGCCTGAGTCTGTATCAGTAGAGCACAGAACATTGATTAGTATGATGGTTTATTATCTGGATTTTCTTTTACTAGGAAAAAACAAAAGGACTTTGCTAGTCAAAAATGAGTATTGCTTCATTTATTTCCCTCACACTCCTTGTAACTTTTGAATACCTTAAATCTCATTTTTTCCCAGTTTTATTGAGAAATAATTGACATATATCACTATGTAAGTTTAAGGTATGTTGTATGATGTTTTGATTTACGTATATTGTAAAATAAATACAATAGGTTCAGTTAACATTCATCATCTTACAGTATACTAAGCAGGAAAAAAAATTTCTTCTTCTGATGACAACTTTTAACAATTTTTGTATGTATCATATAACAGTGTTAACTATAGTCTTCATGTATGTTATATACCTAGTACTTATTTATCTTATAACTGGTAAATCTGATTTTTAGATGGAATGAATGCTTCCCATGCACCAAGTCATTTCTTCAAGTTTAGCCTAATTTTAACAAATTGTTCATTATAGTATTTTAATACCACAGAATTTTATTTTTATTTATTAATTTCTTTTAAAAAATGTATCTGATGCTCTGAATTACATTGAAGAGAATAAAGGAAACGAAACATTTAGAGATTAGTGGAGGATATTTAAACTTCATTATCAGGAGAAAGAGGCCATCGAAGGGGAGAAATTAATATTTAAGAGAGTTAAGGTTTAAAGCAGTACCTTTCAGGACAAAAAGAGGAAGTTACGAAAAAGTTATTTAAATGTTATTATTCCAGGCTAAGAGTATCCACAAGGGGGCATTATTGTAGTGCAGGCTATGTTTGAGTATTAAGTATCCTAGATTAGCTAGAGGAGGCTTTACAACTTTGGGTTAGCTCAGAAGCTCACTCCTTCCATTTAACTGTCTCTACCAGCTTCTACTCCCTACATTCACTTTCCTTGGCTGTTCACCTTTTCTAGGTTCTTCTTCCTGGCAAAAGCCCCTTCTTGCCAGAGGCTTTCTTCTACTTGAAAAATAATTGGGCTGTGCATCATCCTTCATCTCTAAGACGTTTATGTGAAGTTCTGAGTGGTCAACTCAAACTTAATTCTAATCATAAATCTAGGTGGATTCCTAGGTGCTTTCTGGTTTAAAAATATTCTAGGTGTTCCTTTGCAGGCCAAAAGGCAGCAATGTTGATTTTATATCCTTGGAAGGCCAAGATCTAAGCTGGCAGGAAAGGCCTTCTTGATTGGGTTTTTGTTCTAGATAATTAAAGAGTCACAGTCTTTTCAATATTACTTACGTGATCAGTGAATGCCATGGTGTAGATTTTTCACTTTACTCCATGTGTCTCGTCTCATTCTCAAAGAAGGAAATAAGTATCTTCTCTAAACTTCTAATAAGTTTAAATTCGTTCAAATATTCACATGTGTTAACGTTAAATCTTTTATTTTGTGCCTTTTAAAGCCTTGTTTTAGGCTATTTTATAGATATAAAATATATAAAATGATATATATTTTTATATATATATAACTGGAATAAAAGTAATGTGATTGAATCACTGTTCTTATTAAGCTGATTATATCTGAAGATACTTGGCAAAAGCTAATTAGTAGTGGCTTTTGTTATTTTCACAGCTGTTTGGACTCTAAAATCATCTTTACAAATGAATTCTAAAATTGAGTCTTTTTGAGATTTGAGACTCTGAGTTCAGAGGTTTTTTTAACCTCCCTGAATGCATGCTGTTTGTTCTTGGGCTTGTTTGTTGAATCTGGGAGTATGGTGGCATTGCCTTATTGTGCAGTTACGGTAATCTTTGATTTTTCTAGACTAATTAGGTTGAAATATGGTAGTGACCAAACAATACTACCATCCCCTTTTTTTCTGTTAATATTACTCCTTTTTCAATAATGGTAATTTTCTTTTTCTAGGTTTGTCTCTTCTGTAGTATACATTATTTATTATTGCAAGATGAAGTGGGTTAGCCAGATAATAACTTTGAGTCTTTAATGAGTCCTTTCTCTAAACTGGCTTGAAAACTATCTTTTGTGAGAAATGATACAGTTCTGGGATGGAGATTTTTATCGAATTACAAATGTGATGCCATGGTGATTAACCTTGCTTCTGACTGACAAACTATGATAATTTAGTAGCATCACCCCTGTAATTTATTTTTTATCTTGGGAACTTTTATTTCTGACACTTTTATTGGCTAGGTTAGTGTATTTATGTACATATAATTACTGTTTAATCTGTTTCCATAAAGAATTTGAGGTAACATTTTTTTATAAAGTAGTTTTAACCAAGTAAGATACTATTTATTTTTGCATCAGTTGGGACTTAGTCTAGGGAAAGCCTCACGTTGAGAAACAGACAAAAAGATGAGGAATATAGCCTAAAGGAAGTTAGGGGACATTAATGTTCTTTTATTTTAGATACAAATCATAATTAGCTACTTTGAGTTGTACACGCAGCACCTAGCACAGTGCCATCCATCTGTGAACTATGTGAAGGTGATCTGGTTTTATCATTGTTTCTGAGAGATGTAGTCACAAAATTAGAAACATTCAATTAAGTTTTTATAGTCCTTTGGAACTTAAGCAAGAATTACTCACTGTATCTCAGGAAACATTCTAGTTATGATTTTTTTTCTTCTAATCTTACTATTGGTTGCCAATAGAATTTGCCATTGGAAAAATAAGGATGATTAGTTTTGTACCTATGTTTAAGATGTAATTCATCATGGGGCACCTGGCTAGCTCAGTCAGTACAGCATGTGACTCGGGGTTGTGAGTTCACGCCTCACGTTGAATGTAGAGTTTACATTACCAACAAAAAAGAAAAGGCAAAAGATGTAACTCATCATACTATACTTGTACATTTTGTTAGATTAGCAAACCTACCTTTTTTATTGTATCATGTATAAACATTTAAATATAATTTTAAGGGTTCAATGAATGTGACTATCCCCAAACCATAGATTTTTAATTAAATACATAGTTCTTTAGATTAGTTCATTTATAATTAGGAACTTACCTTCTTTTCAGTAGACTATTAAAAGAAGGGCGTGCAGCTCAACATAAAATGTGTTAGTTACTTAATATTATATACTGAAAAATTATTTTACAAAGATACTTGGGATTGGGGACATTTATGGTAAAATTTAACCAGAAGATGGCAGTGATGATCCTCCTATACTCCTGCAATGGTAATCAAAATGTTTTACAAATGTAATAGCATGAAATGTGCACGTTCAGCTGTTGATATATAATGTTAAGAGTGATGATTTAGGGGAAAGCATTTGCTGTTTGTTTTATATACTATGAAAAATGTGTATTTTTCTATAAGAAGGGATTAAGAATATTTTGGGTGTCTGTATCTTTGTCTGTACACTTCAGTTTTTTCTGAATACTGGGGTAAGGAAGTTATCATAAGTCTTGCCTTGTTTAAGTTGCATGCATCATTTTATGTTATGCATCATGTCTAGAAGGCATGCTGTTTTATGGCCTGTTTGCATTTTTCACCCAAATTGCTGGAAACTAATGGACATTTTAAAGGAGCCATTCCTTTAGCTGTGGTCATTTTCTCTAAATTGGCCAAGGGGAAAAAGAAATCATTTAAGGCATTAATTTCTGAAATAAAAATTGTTAGACAAAAATTAACATTTTAAAATAAATCTCAGAAAACCAAGGGTAAATGACTTGAAGGATATTTCAGAGTTTTGATTTTTGACAAGTAATATTTATAATCTGGTGATCTTAAAAGTGAGAAGTTAGAAAGGTGGGGGGAAGGAATGCTCTCCTTTGAAAATAAGTACCCATATTTGGTGTTGGCTGGGATGAAGATGCATCCTTTCATAATCTTGCTTTTTTTTAAATATAAAACCCAAATGCATTTTGCCAGAGAAATTGCATGAGTCTTCAGCATGCATTGTTAACTTTGTCTTTCTCCTCTTTTTTCTACTATTCATTTTCATTCATGTATTTTTGTTTTTTGGTTTGCCATTTTTTCTTTTTTGTTAATTACTTCATGTTAAATTACTTTTGAAACGTCATAAGCTGAGCAACCTCTCCGTGTAGTAACAGCGGATACCTGTCTATTTCACTATTTAGTCCCTCCTCCTATGTCTCCATCCTCCAAATCTGTGAGCACACCAAGTGAAGCTGGTAGCCAAGACTCTGGAGATGGCGCAGTGGGATCTAGGTACAGTAAATTTCTTTTAATAGTTTAATGATAGAATGTATTTAGTGCCTACATGCTGTTGATGCTTTAGAGGAACTCTAAATAGTTATGTTAAAATTAACATTTTGAAATCTAAGTGGCATAGAAATTATTTGTTTTAAATTGGGGGAATTTTTTTAATAGTATTTTAACTGTCCCTCTTGATTAATTTAGACTCAATAGTTAACTGATTTCACACTAATTATTTTATATTAAAATAAAGAGATTAATTTAATTTTTTTCTGTTTAAGCATACTTCACAGGTTATTGTGTAAATGTTCTGTATGTATAATATAATATAAACAATGTAAGTAGTGTGTAAATAGTGTATGATAGTATAAAATAGTATAAATATAGTATAAAATAGTTTATAAATAATGTAAAACCTCTGTTGTGCTTAATTGTCCATTCAGTAATTGAAAATCTAAACAATTCAGGTAAGCACTTCAATTGTGTTCTATTGAGTCACTAGTTCTAATTAAAATAGAAAATAATAGTGCATAAAATATCAAATAGAGATAACTGCTAAGGAAACAGGAATGTTTACTGTCTTGAGGGCATTATGCTAAATGAAATAAGTCAGAGAAAGACAAATACTGAATTATGTCACTTATGTGTGGAATGTAAAAAAAAAATACCCCAAAACCCAAAGAAATCCAAGCTCATAGATACAGAGAACAGATTGGTGGTTGCCAGAGGTGGGGGATAGGAAATGGTCAAAATGGGTGAAGAGTTTCAGAAGGTACAAACTTCTAGTTATAAAATAAGTAAGTCATGGGGATGTAATGTGTACAGCATGGCGACTACAGTTGATAATACTATATTGCATATTTGAAGATTGCTGAGAGAGTAGATCTTAAAAGTTCTTATCACAAGAAAAAAATATGTTTGTTAACTGTATATGCTGACACATGTTAACTAGAATTGTGGTGATCTTTTCACAGTATATATAAATATCAAATCATTACTTTGTACACCTGAAAGTAATATAGTGTTATATGTTAATTATACCTCACTTAAAAAAAATGTTTTCTGCCTAGTTTTCCCATACTCATGTCTTCCTTGTAAAACTGTATTTCATATTTGTTTTAGGATCCTGTACACATGTTGGGACTTGCTTTCCAAAAGTTCAGTAAGATTTCAGCCTCTCTCCAAAGATTGTCTTGGGGAAAGTACTTTTACTTATTCCTCTTTGTCACACACACACACACACACAATAACAGCAAGTCTTTTAAAAACAGCATCATACTGTTTGACTCCTTGTGTCAGCTGAAATGAGATTAAACATAGTTAAAGTCTTTATTCAGAATCCTTATTTTGGGCAGGAAGTTAAATGTCCTCCTCAGAAAAATATCTTAACATACCTTAATATCTTAACATACCTCTTAATAAGAAATAAACTTGAGAAGTCTCATCTTCTTTGTGTCTAAGTTCCTCTGATTGAAGTTATAAATAAGTAATGAGTATCTAAAAGACAGGCAAGAAAAAAGCAAGGAAGCTATATAATAAACTCGATATTTTAATCAATTCCTGCATAATCAGGTTATCATTAACAATTAGAAGACAAAAAAGTCTCACCAGTTTGGATTTGAGATGTGTTTTCCAAAACTGTTTTATAAATAGAACCAAAATTGCAAATCTAAGCTGTACTGTCATTGGAAGTAAATAATAAAACCATCATTTAAGAAAAATCAAAACTTTTTTTTTAGAAATAATAGTACCTTATAAAATAGTATATATTCTAGATTAAAGGCTAAATTTATTTAGTCTGAACTCATTTTTAAGACTAAATTTGTTTCATACTTCATGCTTCTCTATTTTTGTACAAATATGTTAATATTCCTCTGCTAATAAGCTAGTGGTGCTTTCAAGAGAAGGCTTCTTTTCCCCTTCTACAGCTTTACTGTAGTACAAATATTTACCCAAACAAAGAATTATTATATTTATTAAATTTATTTGTATTATAAATTACTTTTATGTAGATATTGTACTGTGTTCATTCTGAACTCTGTGTTCTTGATTTTGAGTAGTAGAAAGATTATTTTAAATGTTGCATTAGCAAGTTTGCTTTCAAAACTATGTAACATCTACTTGACTTTGTTCTTTTTTTGAAGATTATTTATTTGAGAGAGAGAGAGAGGGAGAGAGGGAGTGCAAGTGGGGGGGAAGGGTCAGAGGGAGAGAAACTGAAGCAGACTCCCCACTGAGTGCAGAGCCCTGTCATGAGGCTTGATCCCATGACACCTGAGATCATGACCTGAGCCAAAACCAATAGTTGGATGCCCAACCAACTCAGCCATCCAGGCACTCCCATCTACCTGGTTTTTGAAATTAATGTGAATTAGAACATGTCCTTCTGAGTTTCATTGGGAAACCTAGAGTTTATTAGAGACCCATTGAAATATTGTGAATTGGTACAGGGAGTAAATACTGTTAAGAAAAATATTTATTTGTATGTAGAACACATATTCATCAAATTGCCAATTTAATGTTAAATACTATATAGATTACCACAGAAAATGAAATATTCATGGTCCTTGTCTTCATGGAACTTATATTCTAGTGATTACATCATTAATTTAAAGATACTATTCACTGTACTGAAAAGTTCCAAGCTAACTTGTGTTTGTTTAAGTTTAAAGTATAAATTTTTAATGATAAGTTATAAAACAAGAAAACAGGTACTTAAATATCTTCAGGGGTTTGTTCTTATTAGAGAATGAATGTAAAATTTAGTTTCTTCTCAGTTTAACAGGAGAGCAAAAAATACTCCTCTTTTTGAATGAGATGACCTTGTATCTTTAATCTTACTACATACATTGTCTCCTTTGAGAGCACAGACTTGGTTTTAATCATTAATTTTCAAGAAGGCTGCATATGTTCTTTTTTGTGTATATATGTATACATACAAGAGTAAAAACTATGAGTTCTACTACATCATCTCCAGATTGCATAGTAGAGAGATAATTAATCTGGTTGATTAATTGGTGCTATTGGCAGTGAAATAATAGCATTTCTAAATATATGGCTTTTGAAAAGTATACTAAGATCTGAGAATGAAACTGAATGAACTTGAATTGAGCAGGCATGTTGGTAATGAAAGAATGAAGAGAATATGAAGAAATATCACAGGAAAATACATGAAGATGTGTGGGATGTATGAACCTACACACTCAACTCTGTTAACTGGGCAAGACAGTCCAAGATTAGTACACTCAAGGAGTAGGAAAAGATATATTAGACATTACCAAATATGGTATCAAGACATATCTGAATGCCAAAAATTTCTATTGGGCCTGGTTGTAATTTATGAGTAAATGTTCAAAGGCCGTGAAAAGTGATATCTCTCTAACTCTGCAGATTTGGAGTTGAATTTCATTAAGTTTCTAGTTCTCTTTCTCAGTCATTTCTGTTATCTCTACAGTTTAGCTGACAGTTTCTCAATTGGGTAATCCATGTTTCTTCCTTTTTCCATTCTTGATCAGTTTATCTCTCAGGCTTTTGGATTATATTGGAATTTTACTTTATGTGTCTGCTGATGCCTTTAATAAACATGATTCTGTATGTTGTGCAGTGTATTTTCAGTACTGGCTATATTTTTAGGTAAAGTTTTGCTTAATTTTTTTTTAAGATTTTATTTATTTATTTATTTATTTATTTATTTATTTATTTATTTATTTGACAGTAAGAGAGAGACAGCGAGAGGGGGAACACAAGCAGGGGGAGTGGGAAAGGGAGAAGCAGGCTTCCTGCCAAGCAGGGAGCCCGATACGGGCCCGATCCCAGGAACCCTGCGATCATGACCTGAGCTGAAGGCAGACGCTTAACAACTGAGCCACCCAGGAGCCCCTGCTTAATTTTAGGCTTAAATGACATCCTCAACAAGGAGCTGTAGGTCACTGATAACAGCTATACCTCTCATATAATGTAAAGGCTGGGGACAGAACATTAGTTGGAGAGCACCCAATAGAACCCCTTCTGATTTAACAAAGCCTAAGTTTGTTGCTGTTCATTGCTTAGTACAAAGTAGATCTTCAGAGTGACCTTTTCTTTGCATACACACAATCCTGTTTAAATCCCCAAGTGTTTCTTTATATTTTTAATATGAAGAATTTGTCTAGTTCAATTCATCTGAGTGTTTTTATTGATAAATTGTATAGACAGGTAAAATATAGAAATCATTTGTTGTATTTAAATATTGTAGCTGTTTTAGTTGTTTGTTATGACTTATGTAAGTGAGTATATATATAACCAAAAATAGTAGTACTGAATATATTGTGCTTAACTTTTTAATAGAAACTATGAGTATCATACAGTACTGTACATAATTATCTTATATACTGCTACCTTGTAAGCATGCCCATGTGATAAAGTACCTTTTGTTCTAGTCATACAAGATTTGGCTTAAGTGGAAAAGATCCTATGTAAGTTATTTACCCAGTAGGCAAGGCTAAAACACAACCAAATATTTATTTAGAATTGATACTCTCTAGAAGTTTAGTTAATTTAGTTAAGTCCTTTGAACATAAAATATTTTTCCTGGGAAAATTTATTTTTTCCTAGAGACAGAAATCTTTAGTTGTTTTCTAAAGCAGATGACATGTAAGCCCAAGGCAGTGCTTAACCCATAAATTACATAGGGGTCACATTTTGGAAACTTTAGCTTTTTTGAATCCCAGTGGAATAGTCTTTGGTTTTCTTACCAAAAGGCTTATGTGTTGATTCGTTTCCTTTACCAATATGACAATTTACTGCACACATTTAGTGCTTTGGGCAAGATTATAATATGTTAACTAAGATGTTTTTAATAATGCTTTTTTAATTAAGAAAATTAAAATTTTAGCTATTTTTATAGCCTAGCTTGTTATCCAAAAATAATATATTATTTGGGTTGTTGGATGCTTTGGCTGTTCTTGTCCATTATTAGGCAATATTAGTTTCCTGTAATCTGAAAATACTGTTCTTAACTAATCTGGGTTGTATGTTTGCATCTTTAATCACCTTCTGCTTATGACATGCACGAGAGCATTGAATGATACCTGGTGTTTTTTTCTACTAACCAGAACATGCGGTTTTTAATTGTGAACAGTATTTTAGCTTTACCTATTCATAGAATGTATTTGCTTGACTAACTTATGGCCTTTTTTGCTAATGCTTCATGGTTGTCCTACAACCGTTTAGGACGCTGCATTGGGATACAGATCCATCAGTTCTTCAGCTTCACTCAGATTCCGATTTGGGGTATTGAATAGATTTTTTACCTTCCCTCTTTTATAATTAATTTGATTCTTTGTGAAATTGTCCTAATTTTATTTAAGTTTCTAATGTACATTATACAGTTAGGAAAAGCAAAAGAGTTAATATTTTACTGTGACACCTCATTTATCCGCTATCATTAGTGAAAGAAATATTTTATGTATCTGATTTTCTAGGTTCCCTGAGTTTACCCATTTAAGTGTCCAGAGTCCTTTGATTATGTCTGTATTTTTGATGTGAAATTTTCTAAGCTGTATTACAAACTTCCCAGACTTTTTCTGATACGTATTCTACATATAATTGAACCTTTTCTGAGTTACTTGATATAAATATTAATTTATTTTCCTATATTAAAATTTCCTGATGATTTCTAAGGTTTTTAAGAGGAACAGAGCTGTTGGTCATCTACACTATGGCCCCAGATTGCTATTGATTTATTCTTTAATTCATTTATTCACTCATTTATTTTTTCTAGTCTCCAATGCAAATTATGTTTGTTGCTGCCATTGTGCCTTACTCAGATAGTAATTTGGTAATTTGTACCTTCTAAATCATGTGACCAACACCTTTTGGAATTATGTCTAAAGTAAGAGTAAATAAGCCTTAAATTAGGGCACATAAGAAAAGTATATGAGCTTCTTGTACATTAACGGGAAGCTTCTCTGTTGGCTGCCCTGAGACTCCCCCCACCCCTAGTTGCTTCTTTATTCTCAGGAAAAGTGGCTTTTAGATAAGTGAGATATTACTTCCCTACCCTTCTACCCCTAAATCTTAGAGTATTTTGTTTGTTTGTTCTAATGTGATTTTTGTCTAATTAGACCCTATATGCAGCCAAGTTAGTAACTTATTCTTAATGTTCTTGGCTTGGCCTTTTTTTCCCAGATATGTGAGTGATTTACTTTTTAAGTAGTTTGTATCTTAAAATTCAGAATACAGTGTTTCTTATTTTAAATTTTATTCCTAGAATACGAGATTACTTCAAATCTGCTTAAGTTTTCCCATTTAATTCTTTGATTATGCACCTCTTTTTCTCTTTAAAGCTAAGATATTCCTAAAGTGGAAAACACATTAAAATTTATTATAGCCCACATTTGGGACCTTAGAGAAAACTAACCCATTTAGTGTACTAATTTTATTATACTTTTTTGTATAGGATTTTGAAAATGTTTTATAAGAAAATAGTTATTATTACATATATGTATATATTTCAGGTATCCTGCTTGATATTCTAAAGTTACAGCAATGCTTTTATTAGATATCCTTTTAAGACAGTCTTATAATTGAGAACTTCTTTGGGAGCTTGGAAGCATACTGTATTATTTGATTGAGCATTTAGATATCTAATAAATCAAGAAAAGATCCTCCATATATCTAATAAAAGATATTTTTCTTTTGATCCATTTTCCTCAGCTATAATTCTTTTCTTCTGTTTGTCAAAAAAGAATGTATTCCCTCTATTTAAAACAGAAGTGACTTTAATAGTTTTATTGTATTCAAAATATCTGTTGCTTTAATCCAGGTGTAGAATATCTGCATTGTAGTTTGTCCGTATATGAATCAAGGACAGTACTGACCATGCAGAGATTAGAGATTTAAAAGTTTAAATATTTCATTTTAAAATCTAAATTGACTGTATGATTCTCAATTTCTGCAAAGTATAAGTAGAAAAAAGGTTTTCAACAGAAACTTATTTTTCATTCTTAAAGTTTAAGTCTCCTAATGGTGAAGGAAACTAAACGTGGTCTGAGATCCATGTATCTGCCTCTTCAAAAAAGTTTGGAATCAATATCCCTTCTAAGAAGTGTTCTCATAACCAACCATATTTAGTAGTCCACTCTGAAATTCCTATCCTCCTAGTCTATTATTACCCACACATTTGCTCTAAGAAACTAAATTATTTGCCTTTTTAAAGTGAAAAACAAACATCTTGAATGATTCAGAAATATCTTTTGTTTTTGCTATCTTCTAAATTCTTTTGTTAAAATAAAGCCAATTCATTGTTCATCTAAAATTTCTTGAATAAAACAGGGATTTAAATTACAATGTTGGATACACAATGTTTAATTCTTAATTTTCCAAAAAACATGGTTTGATGTAGTTAAAATGTCTCATTTGTTGTATTTAAAAACATTTGTCTTCACTTTATTTAGACGAGGACCTATTAAACTTGGAATGGCTAAAATTACACAAGTTGACTTTCCTCCTCGAGAAATCGTCACATATACAAAGGAAACTCAGACTCCAGTTATGGCTCAACCCAAAGAAGGTGAATATCTATCCTTAATATGATGATCATTAAATTCCCATATTGAATAAATAGATTCTTTTTTTTATCTTTCTTTTTTGTTTTTTGGCATATATTCTAAGGGAAACATCCTAAAACTAATGCTTTAAGGTTTCTGTATTGATGTATTTGTTTCTTAGAGTTTTAAACCTTTTTCTTTTAGAAGTTAATAAAAGTATAAACTGTATATATGGTTTTTAATTTTGTTGACATAAGCTTAAATTTTTAATCTTCATTTTGTCATTGATATGTGATGCTTTAGAATCAGAAAAGCTTAGGAATGATCTATTTCTCTGTCACTGAGCACAATCCTTCCTAAAAGAATGTATCACACAGTAAATGAAACCATGTAAATTATTTTCTTTAGAGCATATGATATTCTGATATGCTGTCGTTGTTATCCATATTAATGAACACATCTAGACCTAATTCTAAAACTTTTGCTTTTATGATCTAAGGGCTCTATTATGTTGATTTCATAAGCAGCCTTTAATTTGTGTGTAATAGAGAGATGTATACACAGACATTATATTGGATGTCGAGTCTTTTTATTCTTTTTTTTTTTTTTTTAAGATTTATTTATTTATTTTAGAGAGAGAGAGGAGGAGCAGGGGCCTAGGGCAAGGGAGAGAGAGAATCCTCAAGCAGTTTCCCTGCTGAGTGCAGACCCTGACGTGAGGCTTGATCCCAGGACCCTGAGATCATAACCTGAGCTGAAATCAAGAGTTGGCCACTTAACTGACTGAGCCACCCAGGCGCCCCAGGAGTCTTTTAATTTTTTTTTTTTTAAGATTTTATTTATTTATTTGACAGAGAGAGACACAGCAAGAGAGGGAACACAAGCAGGGGGAGTGGGAGAGAAGGAGAAGCAGGCTTCCCGCTGAGCAGGGAGCCCGAAGCGGGGATCGATCCCAGGACCTTGAGATCATGACCTGAGCTGAAGGAAGATGCTTAACGACTGAGCCACCCAGGCACCCCAGGTCTTTTTTTTTTTTTTTTAATTTTTTTTCTTAAGATTTTATTTATTTATTTGAGAGAGAGAGAGCACCATTGGAGAGAGGGGCAAAGGGAGAGGGAAAGGGAGAAGCACACTCCTCAACTGAGCAAGGAGCCCAATGTGGGGCTCGATCCCAGGACCCTGGGATCATGACCTATGCTGAAGGCAGAAGCCTAACCGACTGAGCCACCCAGGCGCCCCGGGAACTAATTTTTAAAATCTCATCAGATAATGATTCAAGCATAAAGTTAATATGATAGTTCTTGTTTTTTCCAGTTAGGCTAATAAATTTATGTCACACATAAAAGAGATTTACATAATAGCCCTAATACAGGTCCATAGTTCCTTATCTGAAACCTTTGAAGCCACATATGTATTTGAATTCAGAATTTGTCAGATTTTAGAAAAGTTACTAGTAAAGTCTATGTACTGTAAGTAAACACTCCAGCAGCAACTTGGGCATTAATACTTTAGCAGCAGAAGATATGAATATTCAAACTAAGTAAGATAAATAATGATTATAAATAGCTTTACCTCTGGTTATGTCAAGGTTTATCACCAAATGAGCTATGGATTTTAGAGTTGTTGATATTTTGCACTGTGGTCCAATAATAAAAATTCCTTTTAGCAGTCTGTGCATAAGGAATGTTTTTCCTCTTTGGCCAGGAAAATTTATTCCTGTTTAATTATGGAATATCAAACATTAAAACTTTGTTTATCAAATATTTAAATTAATTTATTTTTAAAATTTGAGTTTCGTTACCACCTTTCTCCATTAAGGAGAATCAAAAACAATATTCATTTCAGAAAGCCCAGAAAATACAGGTAAGCAAAAAGGAGAAAAAAAAATCCTTGGAGCGCCTGGGTGGCTCAGTTAGTTAAGCATCCAACTCTTGATTTTGGCTCAAGTCATGATCTCAGGGTTGTGCGATCGAGCCCATGTCCCAGCATGGAGTCTGGTTAAGATTCTCTCTCCCTCTCTCTCTCTGTCCCTCCCGCACCCCCAAAAGAATCCTTGAAACCTTTAGCTGTTACCAAAGAAAATCTTTAAATTTTCATGTTTATATATACCTCAAAAGAAATTAGGATTATACCTATTTACAATCTATGTACTTTTTAACAACTCTCCTTTCCCTGTCCATTAAGGATGGAAGTGAAATAAATACCTTAAACTTTTCTGTTCACTTTCATCTTGTTCCCCAAAAAGAGTTGACATTATCATACATACTATTACACTTCAAAAAATTTGAGGAAATCAGGGTAACATTTTTATCCAGGTTCTTTTTTTTTTTTTTTTACTTGATCATGTGAATGTTCATTTCTGTGGATACATTTTTTTCATTCCTACTTGCTCCATTGATTGGTAAAATAGCTTTCACAGGAGGAAAATCCTCATCTTACTAGAAAAAAAGCCACTGATGGTAATCATGAGACATAAGCAACTTAAACGAAAAAAAGGAAAGATGAAGTGTTGAATTAACAGTATGGAGAATACTGCAGGATTCCATAATTTCTGGAAAATAATATTTTATTAATCAGTATATTCAGGTATTTTAATGTCTGTCTTTCTGAAGCTACATTATTATATATGTTAACTCAAAAAAGTGAGCAAAATAGCCAAAATGAGGGCACAGTGACTCATTTAAAAAGTATATTAGGCTGGTTTTCTTCATCTAATAACTTGGAGATTTATTTTTAGTTATTCCATCATACTTATGCAATGCATTTTGGATTGTTTGAAATGTAAAGCATTCTGAAGCTATTTGGGGTAATGCCTATCCTATTCAGTTTAAGTGAAGAATTCCTTTTTTTAAAAATAATTTTTTTCTAATTATTAGAGTAGTATATCATGGAGAATTTAGAAAATACAGAGAATGAAACTAGGCCACTATCTTCCATCATATACAAAAATAAATTCAAAATGGATTAAAGATTTCAATGTAAGACCTGAAACCATAAAACTCCTGGAAGAAAACATAAGCAGTAAGCTCTTTGACATCGGTCTTAGCCATACATATTTTTTTAGACCAGTTTCCTCAGGCAAGGGCACCAAAGGCTAAAATAAACAGATGGGATTACATTAAACTAAAAAGCTTTTGCGAAACCATCCACCAAACTAAAAGGCAATCTGTTGAATGGGAGAAGAACTTGGCAAATCATACACCTGAGAAGGGGTTAATATCCAAAATATATGAAGAACTTAGACAATATCAAAAAAACAACCCAATTAAAAGATGGGCAGAGGATTTGAATAGATATCTTTCCAAAGAAGGCCTACAGATGGTCAATAGACACATGAAAAGATGCTCAACATCATTAGTCATCAGGGACATGCAAGTCAAAACTATAGTGAGATATTAACCTCATACCTGTCAGATTGGGTAGTATCAAAAAGACAAAAATAACAAGATTTGGTGATGATGTAGAGAAAAGGGAACCCTTGTACACTGTTAGTGGGAATGTAAATTGGCACAGCCACTCTAGAAAAGAGTATGGAGGTTCCTCAAAAAATTAAAATGGGATCACCATACAATCCAGCAATTCCACTTCTGGATATTTATCTGAAGAAAACAATCTTCGACCAATAGTTGAAGATACGGAAGCAGCCTAAGTGTCTGTAGATAGATGAATGGGTAAAGGAGATGGAATATTACTCAGCCATAAAAAGAATAAAATATTGCCATGTGTGACAACATGGATGGATCTAGAGGGTATTATGCTAAGTGAAATAAGTCAGATAGAGAAAGACAAATACTGTATGTTTTCACCTGTATGTAGAGTCTAAAAAACAACCAAAAAAAAACCAAGCAGAACAGAAACAAGATTCATAGATATAGGAAACAAACTGTTGGTTGTTACCAGAGGGGGGGCAGACATTGGGGGTGGGTGGTGAAGGGGATTAAGAGGTACAGACTTCCAGTTATAAAATAAATAAGTCATGAGGATATAATGTACAGCATAAGGAATATATTCAATAATATTACAATAACTTTATATGGTGACAGATAACTAGACGTATTGTTAGGGTCATTTTGTCATGTATAAAAATACCAAATCTCTATGATGTATACCTGAAACTAATAGGATATTTGTGACAATTATACTTCAATTAAAAAATACAGAAAGGATATAAAGGAAATGTCATGATTCCATTGTGTAATAACCACTGTTAATATTTTGTTTCCAGTTTTCTAGAATGTATTTTTTCAAAAATTCTCTGTATATATACACACATAAATATATATATACACATATGATTTTATATCCTATTTGAAATGTGCATTTTTAATTGCTTATTTTGAGATGTGTGTAAATATTTAAATATTGACATGTAACTTATTGCCATTGAACTAATTTGAGTGTATAGCTGTATAAGACTGGCATTTTTAAAAAAATTCTTTTTCCTATTTTTATTTTGTAAGTAATTAAAAATGTGAAAGATCATGATTTGTTAGATAAGCTGATGATCCAGAAGCACAAGATAAACTCTATTCTTTCCAGTTTTAAATTATTTGGGGCAAGGCTTTTAGCATTAGCAAACTTTAGCTTCTTTGCCAGATTTTCTCTGAGTATAGAGACTGTTTCTTCTTCATTGCTGTAATGCCTGCCTGGTTGAATAGTGCCTGGCATGTAGTAAGAACATAGTATTTGGCGAAGGAATTAATTGCTTTTATCTACTAAGGAGAATGATTTTGCTTACTTGCATTGTTTATTGTCATGCATTTACTTTGGAAGTAACTACTAGGAATAGGTTATTTTCAAATGTTAATGCTACAGTATAATTATTGATGAAATTGGGTGAAAAAGTATGATTAGTCTCAGTTCTCGGTTTTAATATGACTATATCATATTCTAGTCTTTATTTGCTCTTATATCCATAAATGAAACCATTATAGATTCTCCTTAAAGCCTTCTTGAGTTCCATGTTGACAAACTATGTAGATACAAATGTGTTATTTTGTGTTCTATGTATCCCTCTGAATGCTTTGAACAAAATTGAACTTGTTAACATCTTTCAAATATATTATTTTAGCTATTCGTTTGTAATGGTTCTTCAAACTTTGTTTAAATTAATAGCTGAAAATTTTAACCACAAGGAGTGCTCACATATCAGGTACAGTGTGAAGCACTTTACATTTAATCTCTAATCCTCTCACCAAAACTATAAGAGTTAACTATAGGTTCTATTTACACATGAAGAAGGTAAAACTCAAAGAGATAGTTTATCAAGGGTCACATAGCTGGTGTAGCTATTCTAAACCAAGTCTGATTCTAAGGTGAGCTTTCTCTCTCATGCTGCCACTGAAGCAGCATTTTTGTGCTTTTATGGTACTAACCTATGATAAAAAATTCAATTTATAGTGTAATACAGTACAAGCATGGATACAGATGTATAACCGAAACAAAAGTTTTATTAAATAGCACCTCCCCTTCTCCTGTTATATTTCATTTTTTAAATGACAAATGACCATAATATGCTAAATTCATTGGTTTAGTTAGACCAGTAGTTTGAAAAACACTTCATTAAAGGATAGCGTGGTTTAATTAACTTATTTATTGGTATATCTGCATCAGGATAATATTTTATAGTAATTGTTTAAGATAAATGAATAAACAGCTTTGTTCTTTCCTAGTGCTAAATATAATTTTTCTTATCTTTACTGATCGAAGGTGAAAGTGACAAGATAAGTGAACTCAGTTTCTAATGAGTATGTCTGCGTCAGCACCACTACCTTTAAAATTTTCCTATGTGGACTAGACTTAAATGCTAATTTTTAAAGGTCCATGTTTATTCATTTGCAACCTAACAAGCATTCATGATTCTACAGTTTTATTGAGTATATGCTATATATATGAAGGCACTAGGTCATCCTTTGTTTTTTTTTTTTTAGTTATGTAAGTGAAGGAGAATGAGAAATTTATCCTGATACCATGGGGCCATCCTTAGCCTTTGAAGCTATTTATAAAAATGAGATCATTTCCTTTCTATATTATTATAATTATTTTCATGTCTAGGGCTCTTACCATTAAGTTTCTTTTCCCAATTTGTGGAAGTTTTAGAAAGAGGGAAAGAAAAACCCTGAAATTAAGGTTTTATAATGAAAACACTTTGTGCTTAACTATACTTGTACTTATCCATTGCTTTAATACAGTGGTTCTCAAACTTAGCCTGGTTGGTTTCCATTTAAGAATTATGTAACAAATTCCAAAACTCACTATGAGACAAAATTGCTGAAATTACAATTTGAGTGTAGCAGACAGTAAATTAAACTTGGGTAGGCAGTGTAATCAGTGCAGGAGTAATATGAGTTACTAAATTGAAGATAAAAATTGGTCTTAGGCTTATCTCTTATCTTTCTACCATTTTTTTTTTTAAATGGCTGAATCTTAATCTTTTAAAAAAGCAGTGGTTTTTATTCTGCCTTGTTTTTCTTTTTCACCATTCTAGCCATCTTCTTGCTTTCAAGTTTACTCTGTAAGTTGGTAGTACTGTTTCTGAACTGAGGTGCTTTGCTGTCTTAAAGCACCTACTGTGAAAGAAATTGACTAAGAACATGTGACCTCAGTCAATTTCACTCTCTGCAGGTAAAAAGCTTCTCATGGTGCCCACAGATAAACTCCTGGAAAAGTTACTTTCTTCCCTTAGCTTTTAAAAGTCTGTTAACTCTTTTGAAAATGGCATTATTTTTTATCTAGCTTTTCGGTATGGATTTTTGTTGTTGCTATTTTTAGATAGATTTTTAAAGAGGAAGAAATCCTATGTTATCTAATATTATCAGTTTATTTATACCTGAGGAAACTGAGGCCTGAAGAAGTTAATTGTGATGAGCCTGTGGTCACAGTGTGGGTGACATAGGGCTACAACCAGAACCTGGCTTTTGATTTCCAGTGAAGTGCAGTTCTTAACACTATTCCAATTTCTTATCTGTGTGGAGTTTTAAAATTACTTTTGGTATTGGTTTAGTAGCCAGATATTTTTCCTTAGGAACATGTCAATTAGTATTTATAATGTATAGAAAAGTATTACATGTGAATAGCTCTAAATTTTTTCTTGCATGATCTTAACATTTGTCTGTAATCCATGCTTCCCAGGTAGACTAAATTTCTGGGCCCTCTGGTTAATATTACCTTTGTCCAAAATGGAATTTTTAAAAATTCTAGAATAAATAAGACCTATAAAAATGAGTTTTAACCCTCAGAGAATCTGTGAGAATATAAATATAATTGAAAATTAAAGCATTTCTTCTTAATCTTAAAGACTTTTAATCAGCATATCTGAAATTACGGCATCAGAAAAATGTAATATTTATGAGATCGTAGATATCAGGGTCTATGTCAATGATGCCAATATTGCCTAGATAAATCTGAATTTTGTATTAAAAAGACCATACAGAGAAACAAATTGTGTTAAAGTAAATGGTATAGTTGAAATTTTACTTCTTTCTTATTTTTCCCCCAAGTTAGCATTAGATCTGTATTCAAAATATTTCCTGATTTAAAAGACTGCTACATATTTTCGCTTGTTGAAGATCTAAATTATTAAGGAAATCCAAGAGAACTTGCATATCATTCTAGATATTTAAAAATATAAAAAGAATGGGGTCCATTGATCCATTCATGAAGCTTTGTCCCAATACAAGTTTCTCTTAATATTGATTTTAAAGAGTAAGGTATAAGTAGATGAAATTATGGACAACTGGATTGAAATGAAGTGATTCAAAATGATTTTGATCTAGAAAAGAAAGGGTTATTTTGAAAATATTAAAGGAAAACTGTTTATATCTAACTTATATTTTAAAATTAATGATTAAAGCATTTCCCTCTAATCTCATGAAAGATTTTGTGAAGTTATTCATAAGTTGAATTTTTGAAAATTAAATCATTTTTATATACAACAAATTTTCTGATTTTTAGAACTTGGTGGCAACTTCCTTTGTACCATAAATAATCAGGCTACTTGGTAAATAAGGAATACTCCATAGGACATTAAAACTATCTTAAAATACGGCACACCAATATAATGAAACTACATAATACATTTATAGACAACAAACATATTTTCTGAACAACATTAATGCACTAATGATGGGACTTGTTTTTCACTTGATAATGAGAATTAATCATGATAAGTGATAGATTTAAAAGTATCAGTGTTTAGTGAGGATTTCCTAGGATGTTGCATATTACCTGTTAAATGTGTTGTAACATTTTAAAATAGTTCAAAGTGTACTTTGTGGCTTATTCTTGGCTTAGATGTCTCTTAAGTGTAATGTGACATACAGATGAGAAAACTTGCTCTGAAGACTCCTTCCTTCAGCTTAACAAAAGCCACCCATTTTACAGATGATTTAACTTTGATTAACCAACTTCATTGTAACAGATTATTCCGACAACTGGAATTTCACTCTTTGGTGTTATTTCTAGGTGCAGCTTAATTTACAGAGCAGCTTTTCTTTCCATCTCACCAAAATACATCACAATTTTGATGTTAACTCAAAGTAAAAATTCAATGGTTCATTAAACCTAGTCTTAGCATTCATTGACAAGAGATTTGTCATTTTAAAAGTAACTGCTACTTTTATGCATTCTTTACTGCTCAGTTTATAACCTTAGATTCCCTGTCAGAGAAAGCATGGAGTTAACCACTTAGCATATTGCAATGAATATTCATCAATAAATTGATGTGACATGGCAGTCCCATTTTTCAGTCTTCCTGCTCTGTTGCATTCTTTTTCTGTTTTAAATACATTATAGTTTATCATGTAATAAGGACTAGCTTAGAAAATCTTCAGAATTATGATATTATATTTTTGATCATGTCCATAGTCCTTTAGTAGCTATTATATTAGTTTTTAAAAAGAGAGTGTATTTATTCAGAGGAACATTCTCTAATCTGGTATTACTGATGGGCATTTTTGCCAAATATTTGATATATATAGATAATTGTTTAAGACCAGCTTTATAATAAAAATACAATGTTTTGAAGTTTTTAAGAAGAGCAGATCATTTGTTTTTTGTTCCTTGAAATTTTATTTGGCTTAATCTTTTGACCTGTCATAGTTTTTAGATCAGTTTTTCATCCATGTAGAAAGGGAGGTAGGTACATTAACTCTAAAACAAAGTCCTGAAAACATGTATCTAAATAGTTGGTAATCCATCATTCAGCTACAACTAAACTGATCTATATGGGCAAATAGGCATAGCAAATGCCATGTAAGAGGCAGATATAGATCACTGTCTAACATACTTCATCTACATTTTAAATTTTAGAAGGAAAAGATGGTCTATAAACAAGATCTTTTCTGTTAAATATGTAGATTATGAGGTCACTTGGCACTAAAGTACTGACCATATGCATTATGACAGGAATTTGACACCTGTCATTGGAAATAGTACTTAGAAGCCATATAATGCAACAAAGTTGAGGGAGGAAAATACAATGTGGCTAGGAGGCTGTAATTTATAATTCACAGTGCTCAAGAAGACCTGTCCAGGGTGTCTCAAAATCCCCCTCTTTGATTTTAGGATTTACATACCGTAAACCCTGCTAGTAAACAAAATTGGTTAGGATAACTGATAGCCAGAAAATGAAAAAATATATATATATTCTCAGACTTAATTTTTAATTTGTTTGAATATATCATTATTCTAAAAGTCAACCTCTGAGTTAAATGTAATTAAACTGTTTTATTACATTACACCTACAGGTGATTTTATGGTAGAATTTCATCATGTTGGAGCAGTACAGTATAGAATTGTCACCAGTTATACTGTTTTCAGATTAATAATCTGTTGTATATGAGAATTCATCTAAAAAGGAGTACTGTCTTTCTGTTTCTGTGTGATTATTTTGCCCAAAAAAAGCTTTCATTTTTTTAAGTAGCACAAAAGCTGTAATTGGCATGCTTTGTAAGGAAGTGTCAATGTGCAAGAGAGTGGCGATCACTAAGAATTCTTTTACGTGTTCTTTCCCCTTTGCACCACCGCCTCCTCAGCGGGGTCACTGAGATCACTAGCTTTTCTTGAAATGGCCATTTTCACTGGCAGGTGCATTATACCCTGTATTTTCAGATTGTTTTTCCATTCTGAATGTTTGGCAGGTTGATTGCTCTGGCTGCATTGACGGAGAAAGGGCTGACAAATGCGGTTGGGCTGGCTGAAAAGACAGTGATTACTGTTTTCCTTTGTGGCTGATTGAGGCCCTTGAAAGGAAAAATTTTAACCTTCACCATTTGGTTCAAAAGTATGAGCATATATTGAAATCATTCGTGCCATTTATCCTAGTTCTGTAAACTTGTCAGAACGTAAAAATCACTCAATTTCAAGTAATGTGGGATTGGCATACGTCATTATCATTTTGATTAAGTTGGAGGTTGTATCATTGTGTGCATTATACAGTGTCATTTAAAGCTTTCTTTCCTACAGGTACAGCTATATTTTTATTGCTTATACTATAGACTTTGAAAGATTTTCATAGCTCTCCAAACCTAACACTATGTGTGTGGTTTGGCAGCTGGTGTGGCCTACAAGCTGCATTTTGTTTGCAGGGTAAAGGCTTATCTGTAGGCCTCCTGGAGTGTGGGTAATTGCACAGTCTCACCATTGGGGAGAGATGGGATTGGAAGCAGCCAAGCGGAAGAATGTTGTGCCATCCCTTTGCCACCTTGTAGCAGAAAGACACAATCCCAGCAGTGCCATCTGGTTGTTGCTATCTAGTCAGCTGGCCTGGCTGCTGGGACCATGACTTGGCAGCTGGTTCCCATCCTTGACCATTCTTTTGTGTATGGAGCATGTATGTGTGCTTTAGATAATTTTGAACATGGATCAGGGAAATGACTATAAATAACAAGTCCCCTTATTGAATAGGCCCTCATTACTTAAGATGCACTCTGCTGCATACGCCTGCTGCCATTCCCTTATAGACAAATGACACATCTGTTTAGGCAATAAAAATAAGCATTTTCCGCATAAAAATCTGTCTCAGTATATAGTAAAAGAGAAGGTATGCAGAGTTGTATGCTCTATAACATTTTAAAGTAAGTGATTTTAAGTTAGTTCTTGGTTTGGAGAGGAGATTTAGTAATAAAGTCTTCTTATAAACATTGTATATTATCTCAATATATATTTTTGTTCCAAGTTAAGAAAACATTATTTTAAGTGCTTATTGCCACATCATGCAACGGTAGATAATGAGACTTGCATTTAAAATGACAGAATAGAAAATGTGGTCTCATAGCTATTATCTTTAAAATCTGCCTCTCAAATAGCAATCTGAGAGTTAATGTAAGCCGTCTTTATGCCATATGAAGACCCATTAGACACTGATGGTTTCAGATCACAAGTAAGCAGCCAGCTCTGTAGGCTATTTTAGACATTTGATTTTCTTCATTCTACAGCATTAATGTGTCAGCATGCTACATAAAACTATGCAGGAGTTGCATGTTGTTCTGTCTGGAATGATAAATGCTTGCAAGCTTTTAGAGATTTCCATGAGGAATTTGTCCTAGTTGCTTATATATCTTAATTCAGTTTACGTGCTACAAAATTTGGAATGACTATTAGAGGTACCACATAGGTATGTATAAACACCAAGAAGTTCCACTTATTTCTTTCTTTAAAATTGTGTTGATGAAATTCATATTATTCTTGTTCTGTCTTATCAGTGGTTTACTTTTGTGTTTATGTAAAGTTAGTTGTATACTTTCTGAACTGTTGCTCAAAAGTTCAGTTATTTTCATAATAATTTTTGTTTTTCTGTTTTTTTTCAGATGAAGAGGAAGAAGATGACGTAGTGACTCCTAAACCACCTATTGAACCTGAAGAAGAGAAAACTTTAAAGAAAGATGAAGAAAATGATAGTAAAGGTATCTTAAAGAATTAACTTTAAAAAATTTTGTTGATTCTTATTAAAATTTTTTTTGTTATTTATGTGTTAAAGTAGACTACAATGCTCTAAATGAAAGAGGTGAATCTGGTTGGAAAAAAATATGTGGCATTCATTGATCCAAACTGATAGTGAATTGACAGGATTTGACGGACGTAAATTAGACTGACTTCAGGAAAATACTTGTTTTCCAGCTCCCCCTCATGAGCTGACTGAAGAAGAAAAGCAACAAATCTTACACTCAGAGGAATTTTTAAGTTTCTTTGACCATTCTACAAGAATTGTAGAAAGAGCGCTTTCTGAGCAGATTAACATCTTCTTTGACTACAGTGGAAGAGATTTGGAAGACAAAGAAGGGTAATGTTTAATTGCTAAAATTATGGCTTTAGCAATGTTACTTTAAGGTTACTTAAATTACTTTCAGATCAAGAGTGAGAAGTTGTAACATGATCTTTTTTTGGATTTGGTTTTTTTCTGTAGAGAGATTCAAGCAGGTGCTAAACTGTCATTAAATCGACAATTTTTTGATGAACGTTGGTCAAAGCATCGTGTTGTTAGTTGTTTGGATTGGTCATCTCAGGTAAATTGTAACAAAATTGGTTACTCATTTTTAAATTAAAATTAACAAGAACTTTTAATTATGGAGACTTTGTGTAATTAAATCAGTGTGTGTCATTTAGAGTAATAATGGATGATGGTTCTGTTATTGTATTCATTTTATCTTAAATACTTTGGAAGAAGGGATTGGAAACATCATTTAATTTAAAACTCAAGATTGAATTTATGCCACAACCCAGGTTTACTAATTTCAGTTGCTCACCATATTCTTTGGTTAAAATTGCAATGTGTTTTAATAAAATGTTTTAATGTTAAAACACTTTAAATCACTAACTATACTAATTTAGAGTTTTACTAACACCCCAGTAATCGTAACTCTCGTGACACCTTTCTTGGGGAAATGTTAAGTATTTGTATTTTCAAAATAATTTGATAAAAATAGTTGAGTCACTAAGAGTGTGCAACATTTCTTATGCGTAGCAATTTTTTCCCCACTTGATTCTTGTGAGCAGTATCCAGAGCTACTCGTGGCTTCTTATAATAACAATGAAGATGCTCCTCATGAACCTGATGGTGTAGCCCTTGTATGGAATATGAAATACAAAAAAACTACCCCAGAATATGTGTTTCACTGCCAGGTAAGATGGTGTTTTAACAGTTTTCCCTAAGTTTAAGAATTCATTAATGAATTTAGACAAGTGCCTTTTTTCTTTTCTTGTCAACATAATGATTTCATTGGATTGGCATTTACTAAACCACCTCGTATTTGCAAACAGATATTAACAGAAAACTGAAGACTTTTCAGTTCAACATGATCAGCCTTTTGTAGCTTTTCTGACATCTCTTATATAAGTTTAATCACACCCGAAGTCCTTTGCAGTTGTGATTTTCTGTTATTGTGATTGATTATATAAAAGGAATCTTTTATAAAATGTCTTCTCTACAGGGAGTTTCTCATGAACTTATTTGCTGAAAAAACAATTAGACGGTCGGCCCACTGAATTACTTATACATGGCCTGAGGAGTTGGAACTAGATAGTTTTAAATAGAAACATATGTTTGAAGTAGGAAACAGATGCAGATTTTTAAAGTGAGTTTAGTGGAAGGTTAGAATTTGCGAGCCTTTTCTAGTTGCATAAGTTATCTTTTAATAATCATAATTCTGAAAAAAATGCTTAACTGAGTCAAAACTAGCTTATACTCTGTTGTCAGGTTACTGTTAGAGCCAGTTGTCTTTTGATTTAATACTGTAATCAAACAAAATAATTTTTTTGCTTTCTTTATAAATTGTTTGAATACATTTATGTAAACAATCATTACATTTGACTTAAGCAAAAACTATTCTAAAGGTATATTTTTATATTCTGAAATAAAATGAAATTTTTAAACGAATTAATTTACTCTTTTTATAATCTCTAATACCTTACAATAAAAGGGAAAATGTTTGTGTGTAAATTTATTTTTATAACTTATCAGGCTTCTTCCATTTGAACCTTAAGTATAGAAATCTTACTTATTTACAGTCAGCTGTGATGTCTGCTACATTTGCAAAATTTCATCCAAATCTGGTTGTTGGTGGTACATATTCAGGCCAAATTGTGCTGTGGGATAACCGTAGCAATAAAAGAACTCCAGTGCAGAGAACTCCGCTGTCAGCTGCTGCACACACAGTAAGTAGTAAAGAGGTTATTTCCATTAGACTTCTGTGCTGCTTCACCATTAAATGCTTAGTAGTGTCCATCAGAGTAGTCTCAGAATGTGTTTCCTTTGATGTATGAATTCTTCATCACTTGGCCACCAAAAATGAAGGCCTTTTTTTGTATTTTTAGAAATCTGTTTTATTAAAAATTCATCTATCTTCTGAGACAAGCTTTTATTAATTAACAGAATAGCATCAAACTTCACATTAAAAATACCATCAAGATATGAGACTGTTTTGATGTGAAACGGAATACCTGTGATTTTAGTGTAAATATGGTTCCATCTTTTTGGCAAAATAATCTCAGAAAATGTCTTTTAACATCTCTTTAGCATCCAGTATATTGTGTAAATGTTGTTGGAACACAAAATGCTCACAATCTGATTAGCATATCTACTGATGGAAAAATTTGTTCATGGAGTCTGGACATGCTTTCCCATCCACAGGTAGGTTAAACTTGGAAAACTGAAATTTTGAGACAAATGTTATTCTTTAAGTTCATGTAAATCCCAGCTTATGTTTTTTCATAAATGTTTTATAATAGTATTATGATAACAGCTTATAAATCTAACCTGTTATAGTTTGTCATGAGATACTTTATTTTCAAACCTACTTCATTTAATCAAAGTAAATTTGTATAAGTATTATAATAAAAGAATTGTTTATAAACCAATTAAAACTAGAAATGTTTCTTAGAAAATTAAAAGTTGCAAACTTAGAAAATAATTTCCTCAATTTTTTCTACATAGGATAGCATGGAATTGGTTCATAAACAGTCAAAGGCAGTAGCTGTGACATCTATGTCCTTCCCTGTTGGAGATGTCAACAACTTTGTTGTTGGGAGTGAAGAAGGTTCGGTGTACACAGCATGCCGCCATGGCAGGTAAATCTAAACTGGAATTTGCAATTATTTAAATTTCTTCCTTTAATAGTCTCATTAAAACAAATTGCCCCTTGTTTAAGTAGAAATTTGTCATAGAGCCACTCATTATTTTTGACAAATTGTATTTGAGTTCAGGTATATAAAATTAAAACTTAAATACTTTTTAAAATAAAAGGTTATTTTGGATCATGATATGTTCTGGATCTTATGGGTTGTGGTGTGCTGTGGTTTTGTATGTATGCATGTACTCACAGAAGTTAATGGTAGGAAGTAGCTTTCAGCAGTTGCAAATATAATATGCACATGCCACATACTGACCCTTAAAGTTGTAAATAAGATTTTCAGCCGTTTTTCCATTTTGATTTATTTGGACTTTGAGCTTTAGTTCATCTTCCTGATAATTGTGTAGTAATGTCACGTACACATTTTAAATTGACTAGTATTTCTCCTGCTGTTCAATCTGTTTTGAAATTGTCTAGCTGTACCTTATCAATTGCTTCCTTAAAAAAGAAAAATGGAGTGTCCAGATTTCATCTCAAATACAGATCACCTTCACTTCAAAGCTTTTGATATAAAAATAGTAGCCCAGATTTTCTCTCTTACGTATAGCCTCCCTTTGTCTCTATTCCATCACCTCAGATAATTGGACTTGTGAGTTGTATTGTCAACAAGCATGTTTATAGTTCAAACTGTACTTACTGTTTTAGTAGTGTTATCAAATCTGGATTGAGTAACACTCAACATAAGTTACTCTGATGTGTTATGAGCAGAGTTAGGTTGGTTGAAATTATGTAAAAATCTGATATATAATCCTTAATAAGATGTATTTATAAGCAGTTTACTTCCAAGAGATTTTCCTAATATTTTCACTTTTATGAAATAGCAAAGCTGGAATCAGTGAGATGTTTGAGGGACATCAAGGACCAATTACTGGTATCCATTGTCATGCAGCTGTTGGAGCAGTGGACTTCTCACATCTTTTTGTCACTTCGTCATTTGACTGGACAGTAAAACTTTGGACAACTAAGGTATCTAAAAACACCAGATGGCTGCTCATTTCCTTGGGTTTCTGACACAAGGTGGTGCTCTAATACTACACAGGAAAGGCGAAAAGCTTTCTAATAGCTTAGAATGATTCATTGATAGATCAAACCTGCTAAGAAGTTATACTGAACATGAGTGAGCCACTGGATGTTGTAGTTTTCATAAAAGTGTGCTGACAAATATGTTAACCCCACGTAACCAAAGACCAGTTTTCCCATTTCAGGCTCTTAAAGCACAGAACTGTTTACTCTGAATTGAGTTCGGGAAAAAGCACCTGAGTATCTCTCATAGCACCTTACATAGCTGTGTATAGCCCAGCACAAAAGCCATACATTTGCTCTTGGAAGAGCTTTTAGAGGCTGCAGTGGCTCCCGGAGCTGCTGGAAGATGGAGAAAAGACAGATAATGGATGTACAATAAGTCCTATACAATAAGGCTATAATAACAAACTTAAATCATTAAGGAAATATTGTTAAAGGCAGGGATGAATATATATTTTTGTTTTCCATAATAAAAAAATTAGTTTTTTTTTTGCTTTTAATTAGCTTCAGTTATTTGAAAAACCTACTATGTTATAAAGTGATTCCTGATCCTCTAGCATTCCAGATAAATGTGACATTGCCCTGCTCCAGTGAAAGTCTCAAGGCAAATCCAAGTAGGGAATGTTACTTCTTGTGATAGGCCTTATAGTTTCATTTGACCCCATATTAAATTTAAGAAGCCTTGACTTTTCTGTCTGGCTTTTCTGCAGTATTACATTGTAGTTGGCAAAGCTGCATAATCAAAATATCAGATTCTATTTAAATGAAGTTAAATTTTAAGCTGTATTTTTTCATGTTTCTATTTGCCTTACTCTAAATGTTGACTTTTTGAATAGATTACCATGAGACAGAGTTTAGAAACCTTATTTGGTTCTTCAGCTTCTTTGAGGAAACCTAGTGGTCTTAAGAGATGTTCTTTACTGTTACAGTGAACTCATATTTATATATCAAAGGTTGGCCTCAGAAATCTGGGATGGACTTACTGTCCACTCTTGTTCTTTCATGATGCTTTCTTTCAATGTAATATGAAGTGAGTTAGAAAACTTTGCCTCTAAAAGCTTGCCTTTTAAATTTGAGCATTTTCATGTTTGGCATTAGTGAGCATAAAAATAGCACTTAAGGCTAATGAAGGAAATATATAGAAAAGGGCTTAACACAGTGTCTAACATGTAATAGGCACTTAGCAATGTTCACTTCCTCTTTCATGGGGATCAGACAGAGCCCTGAATGCATTTAATCAATCATCTGTTTTCTTTCTTGGATTGTTCTTGAATTTTTGTTTTTTTTAATGAGAGTTTTCAGTGGAAAAGTATAGAAGAAGATTCTTACAACCATAAGCAAAGAAACGTATAATCTAGCTCGTAAAACCAAAGCAAGGTGTAGAATAGGAGAGATGAAGCCAACTATTTCTGCATAGGCTGCAGGTAACCATACAAGTAGCTATATTTCTTGATGTGCTTTCACCTTGGTAGTCCTTTATATAGACACGGAAGACATCTTTGTTAGGTTGTTGGCCAACTTCCTTTTTCAGTAATTGAAAAGAATCTTTTATAAATTTGTAGATTTATTTTAATATCTCAGGGCTTCAGTTGCCAGTCTTTAGCTTTAAATTTGAGGCTTCCATCCTTGCATATATTACCAGCAGGATTGGAAAGTGAAGAATTCCTCTTCATTGCCTAAACAAGAACAGAACTTATGTCTGTGATAGCAGACTGATTGATGCTTGCTTTTGTGGTACTCACACAGCTGGTTGATTGGTGGTTGGTATTTTTTGTTCTGGTATTTTGCTGTATTTCAACATAGAACTGCCTTCTGAATAAGAATGACAGGAAGGCATATCTCTTTCTTTGCTAATTGAGCTAGGCATTGCTTCCCTCTGTGTGCTTCATTTATTCATTCAACTGTGATACGTGTGTCTCCTCCCTCCACACATACACATGTACATACCTCTCCAGTGTTAGTGGCCAAAGGATGAGCCAACAGAGAACAGAGTGTTTTTATACATGTTTAAGGGCCCTCTAAAACTTTATCAGAAGATTATCTTTTATTCTAACTTTTCTGCACACAAGTAATTCTCTATGAAGGCTAGAACAGCAACAATCTGCTGAGTAAATATTTTTTTATTCGGTTATATCATGGCTCCCAGTGTCACTGTTTTGATCTTGGATTTATACTTCATGGTACTTGTGTTGCTGGTATTTATTTCTACCCTGCCAAAAAACTTGATAGAGTCTCTGTGCTCTCCAACACAATGGTTATGAATAATAGGCAGGTGATTTTTTTTTTTTTAGTTTTTTTTTTGGTAGTTTGTGGGGGTTTTTTTGTCTTATTTATTTATTTATTTTTTTGAAGTTTATTTGAGGGAGAGCTGGGGGGGGCGGGGGGGGGCAGAAGGAGAGTAGGAAGAGAGAATCTCCAGCAGACTCCTGCTAAGCCTGGAGCCCAACACGGGGCTTGATCTCATGACCCTGAGATTATGACCTGAGCTGAAACCAAGAGTCAGTCTTTTAACTGACTGAGCCATGCAGGCACCTCAGTAGGCAATCTCTTTAGAAACATTGTTCCAATTCCATTTTAAGCTTTTTAAATCAGTATCTTCACATTCGTGAATTTAACAGACTTTAAATGTTTTTCTTTTTGGCCTCTACTTTTTTAAGGGTTTTCTGACTCACGGGATTGAGCCCCCGTAAACTAGAAGGAACGAGTTACTAAAAATTGTTGTATCTTTGTATCCTTTAAGATCTGGCTCTGCCCTAATAGCAAAACAAGATTTCTCCTTTTTCAGAAAGGGGAACCCTCCTACACTGTTGGTGGGAATGCAAGCTGATGCAGCCACTCTGGAAAACAGTATGGAGGTTCCTCAAAAAGTTGAAAATAGAGCTACCTTACGACCCAGCAATTGCAGTACTGGGTATTTACCCCAAAGATACAAAATGTAGGGATCTGAAGGGGCATGTGCACCCCAATGTTTATAGCAATCCTAATAGCAGCAATGTCCACGATAGCCAAACTATGGAAAGAGCCTAGATGTCCATTGAGAGATGAATGGATAAAGAAGATGTGGTGTATATATATATACAATGGAATATTATGCAGCAATCAAAAAAATATGAAATCTTGCCATTGCAACGACGTGAATGGAACTAGAGGGTATTATGCTAAGTGAAATAAGTCAATCAGAGAAAGACAATTATCATATGATCTCACTGATATGTGGAATTTGAGAAGGCAGAGGATCATAGGGGAAGAGAGGAAAAAATGAAACAAGACAAAACCAGAGAGGGAAACAAACCATAAGAGACTCTTAATCTCAGAAAACAGAGGGTTGCTGGAGTGGAGGGGGGCGGGAGGGATGGAGTGGCTGGGTGATGGACATTGGGGAGGGTATGTGCTATGGTGAGCGCTGTGAATTGTGTAAGACTGATGAATCATAGACCTGTACCTCTGAAACAAATAATACATTATATGTTAATAAAAATAATTAATTTAAAAAAATAAAACTGCCAGCAATATTCTTCACAGGTGCAAAAAAAAAAAAAAAAAAACCTCCTTTTTCTCCCTTTTTATAAGTCCTCTAAAAATATCCCAGAAATCTCAATTTGACACTGCCTCAAATTTAAAGTAATCTACTTCTGTAGTCAGCATCTACTTTTTGCCTAGTCAGGAATTTATAATGCAGTGACAGAGTTCTGGGTCATCAAATTGTTTTCATGACTTTTTTTAAACTCAGTTATTTTTAGTAAAGAATATAAACAGAGGTAGAGGATTTTCCACATTTTGGTAAAGTTTATACCAACCAAGACATGGCTTCTAATATATTTGGAAGACACTATTACCTTTCAAAATGCCAAATTTGAAAATTCACAACAGAAGTACTTTGGCAGCCCTGAAAAACGGTAGGAAGAATGCGTGAGGAGTGAAACTACTGGAAGGTAACCAGAGGATTCTGTAAGAACTTGATTAGGGGTAGACCTGGTAAATTAGCTTAATGTCCTACCACATTTAACCATACTTGTTACAAATTACTTTGTAATAGAATTGTTTAATTGGGACCAATATATTTTCATGTATGTACAGTATATTCTAGTCTCAGAACAAATGCCTGTCAGGACTCTATTTACCATTAAGTGTTGAGGTTAAAATCATTAATGGGGTAATTTCTTAGAGTAGGTGGTTTTCAGACTTCAGTAGTCCATATACACCTTAAATTTTTTCACAATCTCTGATGTCTTAAATCCTCTTTTATATTTTAATAGCTTCATTATTTAACTCTCAGAGAACACCAGCATTTAAAACAGGGTTAAAGAGATTCTCCTAATGCTTGGAATAGCAACTGTGCACGTACTAGACAAGTTCAAATGAAAAAATGCTTCGAATTTGGAGTGTTTCTTGGGGAAGGCTGGGACCCGGTCCTCCATGTTAGCATTTACTATAGTGACCTGCTGCTGGCCAGTATCCAGACTGTTCTTTGCATATTCGGAAACTTAGTCTTGTCAGTCTACTAGAGTGATTAGCTAGGGAGTGCTGACTGGAACTAAAGGCTTCTAAAACACTGATATGGAGAGGGTCAATTTATTAATTTAACAATGAGAAACAACTGCCAGAAGACCCAGATACTCATGCTGGCCTGACCAGCTCATTGTTTCCCTGTAGACAACCCACGTGGGAAGCCAAATTATAATCAGAAGATTGCTTGGTGAGCAAGGAATTGGAACAAAAGAAGTTTTCTAATTTGAATGTTAATGATATCAAGCAAAGATAGTGTGATTCATTCATTTTCACATGGAGATAGCCTTGCCATGGGTGGTAATTCTTAGAATCCATTGGCTGAGACTCTCTCCTGGACAATGCTTGAATTGAGTACTGTCTTCATTTTTCTTTTAAGACTCTGCTTCTTTGTATTTCCATTGCTTTTAATAGAAACATTCCTTCTCAAAAAGTTCATATCTTCAGTCAGGTTATATAGGAAGATATTTTTGACCTTGGAATTACTTCTTTTTAAAGAGATTCTGTTGGGGTGCCTGGGTGGCTCAGTTGGTTAAGCATCTCTCAGGTCATGATCCCAGGGTCCTGGGATCTATCCCCGAGTCGGGCTCTTCGCTCAGCGGAGAGCCTGCTTCTCCCTCTCCCTCTGCTGCTCCACCTGCTTGTGCTCTCTACCCCCACCCAAAATAAAATCTTTTTAAAAAAAGACATAAATAAGTTTAATCTAATTTGCATACAACTTGTTTCATATTTTATAAAAATGGAATCATAATATTTACTTATTTGTGGCTGGCTGCTTTTGCTTATTAACCTTATGCTTGTGAGATTCATTCATATTGTTGAGTAGAGCTGTAGATTGTTCTCTCGGTTGTATACTATTCCATTATGTAAGTATATCACAATTTATCCATTCTACTGCTGATAGTATTTGGGTTGATTCCAGTTTGGGGCTGTTATGAATAGTGCTGCTACTAGCATTGTTTATACTTCTATAAAGTTTACCCTCTGGGGCGCCTGGGTGGCTCAGTCGTTAAGCGTCTGCCTTCAGGCTCAGGTCATGATCCCAGGGTCCTGGGATCGAGCCCCGCACTGGGCTCCCTGCTCAGCGGGAAGCCTGCTTCTCCCTCTCCCACTCCCGCTGCTTGTGTTCCTTCTCTCGCTGTGTCTGTCTCTGTCAAATAAATAAATAAAATGTTTAAAAAAAAGAAAAAGAAAAGTTTACCCTCATGAATCACTTGTAGATGTCTTTTTGATGGACATAAGCACTCATTTCTATTGGGCATATATCTAGGAGTGAAATACTTGGCCATAAGATATGCCTACATTCTGCTTTAGTAGATATTGCCAAACAATTTTCCAAAATGGTTTTACCAGTTTGTAATCCACTGGTAGCATATGAAATCTCCCTTTGTTCTGCAGCCTTCTCAACACTTGATATTTTCTACCTTTTTTTCATTTTAATAATTCTGATAGGTGTAGTTGCATTGCATTGTGGTTTTATTTTGCATTACCTTGAGACTAATGAGGTCAAACACCTCTCATGTGTTTTTTGACCATTTTGTGACATTCTTGTTCAAATCTTTTACCCATTTTTCTGTTGATAACTCCTTCTTTAGAAAATTATGTAGGCCAATATATATGCTTACAGAGTTGAGCATGTGAACATGATTTTGATTTTGAACAACTGTTTTAAGTCCTTGATTGGAGACCATAAAATTGTCTAAAAATGGGATGTTCTTGAGGAAGTACACTATCACCTCAGGAAAAATATACCTTAGCATGGTGGCTCTTAATCATGGTGTGCATCAGAATCACTAGTGCAGCAACAGCAGAAACACTGATGAATTGTCTGATGGGGGTGGCTGCATGTGGAATTTAAAAAGCTCTACAGATGAATGCGATACCCATCCTATGTTGAAAACCACTACTTCAGAGTGAGACTTCATTTGGCATTGTTGCCAAAGAGAGTTATAGAAAGTAGTGATCTTGAGAGGGAAAAAAACCTCTTAGTTTCAGTTTCTAGCTTACTTTTAAGTTTTGTGAAAAATTTCTTAATTACAAGCAAACATTTTTGGCTATTAAGCCATGCTCTTGACATTTACTATAATATCTGAATGAAAATTTTAAATATTTTTAAACTCTTTTTTATGAAAAATTCCAAGTAGATACAAAATCAAAGAGAAGAGTATAATGAAGCCATGGTACCCAATACCTAGCTTCCATGGTTATCAACACATGACCTGTCTTGTTTGAGACAGTTCATGTACATTCCCTCCCTACCCCTGGATTTTATTTTATTTTATTTTTTAAAGATTTTTTTTTAAATTTATTTGACAGAGAACACAAGCAGGGGGAGTGGGAGAGGGAGAAGCAGGCTCCCCGCCGAGCAGGGAGCCCGATGTGGGGCTCGATCCCAGGACCCTGGGATCATGACCCGAGCTGAAGGCAGATGCTTAACGACTGAGCCACCCAGGCGCCCCTCTACCCCTGGATTTTAAAGCAAACCCAGATATGTTATGTCATCTACAAATATTCAGTATGTATCTCTAAAAAATAAAGTCTTTTTTTTTTTTTTTAAAGATTTTATTTATTTTTTTGATAGAGACACAGTGAGAGAGGGAACACAAGCAGGGGGAGTGGGAGAGGGAGAAGCAGGCTTCCCGCAGAGCAGGGAGCCCAATGCGGGGCTCGATCCCAGGACCCTGGGATCATGACCTGAGCCGAAGGCAGATGCTTAACCGACTGAGCCACTCAGGCACCCCTCTAAAAAATAAAGTCTTAAAAAATAGCTATGATACTCTATATTACACCCCCCAAAATAAACAGTGATTTCTTAGTTTCATTAAATAGCCAGTCAATGTTCAATTTAAATGTTTTTTTTTTACTATTTATTTGTTTGACCAAGATCCAAATGAGGTCCATATATTTGCAATTGACACATCTTTTGAATTCCTCTCTTTAAGATAGGGCTTCCTTCCCTCTCTTCTTGCTTCGTTGTTGAAGAAGAAACCAGGTTGGTTGTCCTGTTAAGAGTTTCTCACAGTCTAGATTTTGCATTCTTACTGTATTGTTCATACTGCTGTGTATAGTTGTAGATTGTTTATACTTCTGTAAAGAAGAGTTTACCCTCATGAATCACTTGGTATCTCCCTGTCCTTATGTTGTTGTCTCCTCAGTTTTTTTGGTCATCTGAAGCTCATTTTGCAGTAGCGTGCTTGTGGATGCATTATTCTCATATTCACAAGAGCCTATTGGGTTACAGAGGTCAGTTTGGCTGTATATAAAATCCATGACTTATGCTGGTTTTTTTTATTACCTTAAATATATTATTCTGTCGTCTTCTGGCAAAAAGCATTGTTGTCAGAAAGTCTGATGACAATCTGATTTTTTTTTCCTTAATTGTGACCTGGTCTTACAAAACCTGGGTGATCAAATTTTTTTTCTTTTTCTTTCTTTTTAAAGATTTTATTTATTTGTCAGAGCACAAGCAGGGGGAGCAGCAGGCAGAGGGAGAAACAGGCTCCCCGCTGAGCAGGGAGCCCAATGCGGGACTCGATCCCAGGATGCTGGGATCATGACCTGAGCCGAAGGCAGACGCTCAACCGACTGAGCCACGCAGGCGTCCCTTTTTCTTTTTCTTTAAAGGGTTGATTGTCCTAGATGCACAGGATACTCTTAAATATTTAGTTTCAAGCTGTCTTTTATTTTAGGAGAATTCTCTTACTATTTTTTGTATTCTATAGTATTGCTTTGGTTTTCTTCTTTAGGGGCTGCCTTTATAGGTATATCTTTGTTAATTTCTGTCTATCACTTTATGTCTTTTTTAAAAATAACTGTTATTGAGATATAATTCATACACTATAAAATTCACCCTTTTAAAGTGTACAGTTCTTAGATTCACAGAGATACGCACTATCATCACTGTCTAATTTTAGAACATTTTCAAATTTCAGAAAGAAACCTTAAGTCCATTAGCAGTCACTCCTCCTTTCCCTCCACCCAGCTCCTGGAAATGACCTACTTTCTGTTTCTATGGAACTTCCTGTTATAGACATTTCATGGCATCACAAAATGTGACTGGCTTCTTTCACTTTGCATATTTTCAAGGTTCATCCATGTGTGGCATGTATCAGTACTTCATTCCTTTTATGGCCAAATACTATCCCATTATATGGATATACCACTTTTTGTTTATCCATTCATTAGTTAATGAATGTTTAGATTGTTTACCCTTTTGGGCTGTTGTGAATAATGCTGCTGTGAACACTCATGTACATTTTTGTTGTGTATATATGTTTTCATTTCTCTTGGGTATATACCTAGGAGTGGAATTGTTGGGTCATATGTTAACTGTAATTAGCATTTGAGTAACTTTTTCAAAACAGCTGCACCAATTTACATTTCCATCAGCATGTATGAGGGTTCTGATTTCTCACCTCTTCACCAACACTTGCTATTATCTGTCCTTTTTATTATAGACATCCTAGTGTGTGAAATGATATCTCCTTGTGGTTTCAATTTGTATTTCCCTGATGGATAATGATGTTGAATATCTTTTCAAATGATTATTTGCTGTTTGTGGATCTCCTTTAGAGAAATGTTTGTTCAAATTCTTTGCCCAATTTTTTGATTAGCTTATTTTCCTTTTTTAATAAATGAGTTGTAAGTGTTCTAGATATAAATCACTTATCAAATGATTTCCAGGTATTTTCTTCCATTGTATAGGTTGTCTTTTCACTTTCTTGAAGGTATTGTTTGAAGCACAAGAGTATTTAATTTTGATATGGCCCAATTTATTGACTTTTTCTTTTGTTGCTTGTGCTTTGGGTTTCATATCTAAGAAACCATTGGCAAATCCTAGCTCACAACAACTTACTCCTATGCTTCCTCCTAAGAGTTATACTTTTTACCTCTTTATTTAGTTTTGTGATACATTTTGAGTTATTTTTCTTTTTTGTTTGTATTTTAATCCCAGTTAGTTAACATATAGTGTTATATTAACATACAGTGTTATATTAGTTTCAGGTGTATGATATAGTGAATCAGCAATTCCATACATCACCTGGTGCTCATCACAATTGCACTCCTTAATCCCCATCACCTGTTTAACCCATCTCCCCCATGTACCTTTCCTATAGTAACCATTAGTTTGTTTTCTATAGTTAAGAGTCTGTTTCTTGGTTTGTCTCTTTTTTTTCTTCCCTTTGTTTCTTAAATTGCACATATGAGTGAAATCATATGGTATTTGCCTTTTTCTGACTCACTGATTTTGCTTAGTATTATACTCTCTAACTCCACCCATGTCATTGCAAATCGTAAAATTTCATTCTTTTTTATGGCTGAATAATATTTGTGTGTGTGTGTGTGTCTATCCATTAGTTGATGGACGCTTGAGCTGCTTCCATATTTTGGCTATTGTAAATATGCTGCTATAAACATAGGGGTGCATATATCTCTTTGAATTCGTGTTTTTGTATTCTTTGGGTAAATACCAGTAGTGTCATTGCTGGGTCATAGGGTTACCTCTGTTTTTAACTTTTTGAAGAACCTTCATACCATTTTCCACAGTGGCTGTGCCAGTTTGCATTCCTGCCAACGGTGCAAGAGGTTTCCTTTTTCTCCACATCCTCGCCAACACCTGTTTCTTGTGTTGTTGATTTTAGCCATTCTGACAGGTGTGAGGTGATATCTCATTGTTTTTTTTTTTTTTTTAAAGATTTTATTCATTGATTTGAGAGACAGAGAGAGCACAAACAGAGGGAGGGGCGCATAATCAGACTCCCCACTGAGTGAGGAGCCCAATGTGGGGCTCAATCCCAGGACCCTGAGATCATGATCCAAGCTGAAGGCAACCGCCTAACTGACTGAGCCACCCAGGTGGCCCTCACTGTAGTTTTGATTTGCATTTCCCTGATGATAAGTCATCATGAGCATCTTTTCATGTGTCTGTTGGCCATCTGGACATCTTCTTTGGAGAAATGTCTGTTCATGTTTTCTGCATTTTTAAATTGGATTATTTGCTTTTTGGTGTTGAGTTGTATAAGTTCTTTATATATTTTGGATACTAACCCTTTGTTAAATATGTCATTTGCAAATATCTTCTCCCATTCCATAGGTTGCCTTTTTTTTTTTTTTAAGATTTTATTTATTTTTTGACAGAGAGAGACAGTGAGAGAGGGAACACAAGCAAGGGGAGTGGGTGAGGGAGAAGCAGGCTTCCCGCGGAGCAGGGAGCCCAATGTGGGGCTTGATCCCAGGACCCTGGGATCATGACCTGAGCCGAAGGCAGACGCTTAATGACTGAGCAACCCAGGCACCCCATCCATAGGTTGCCTTTTAGTTTTGTTTATTGTTTCCTTCACTGTGAAGAAGATTTTTATTTTGATGTAGTCCCAATAGTTTATTTTTGCTTTTGTTTCCCTTGCCTCAGGAGACATACCTAGAAAAAAAGTTGCTACAGCTGATGTCAGAGAAGTTACTGCCTGTGCTCTCTTCTAGGATTTTTATGGTTTCAGGTCTCAGATTTAGGTCTTTAATCCACTCTAATTTATTTTTGTGTATGGTGTGAGAAAGTGGTCCAGTTTCATTCTTTTGCACGTATCTGACCAGTTTTCCCAGTGCCATTTGTTGAAGAGACTTTTTCCCATTGGATATTCTTTCTTGGTATGTTGCAGATTAATTGGCCATATAATTGTGGGTTTATTTTGGGTCTTCTGTTTTTGTTCCATTTATCTGTGTGTCTATTTTTGTGCCAGTGTCATACTGTTTTGGTGACTACAGCTTTGTAATATAACTTGAAGTCTGGAATGGTGATACCTCCATCTTTGCTTTTCTTTTTCAAAATATCTTTGGGTATTTGGGGTCTTTTGTGGTTCCATATAAATTTTACAGTTGTTTGTTCTAGTTCTGTGAAAAGTGCTGTATTTTGATAGGGATTGCACTGAATGTGTGTAGGTTACTTTGGTTCAAATTATAGACATTTTAACAATATTTGTTCTTCCAATCCATGAGCATGGAATGTCTTTCCATTTCTTTGTCATCTTCAGTTTCATCAGTGTTTTATAGTTTTGGGGGTACAGGTCTTTCACCTCTTTGGTTAAGTTTATTCCTAGGTATCTTATTATTTTGGGTGCAATTGTAAATGGGATTGCTTTCTTAATTTCTCTTTGTGCTGCTTCATTATTGGTGTATAGAAATACAACAGATTTCTGTACATCAGTTTTGTATCCTGTGAATTTACTGAATTTACTGAATTTGTTTATCTCTTCTTGCAGTTTTTTGGTGGTCTTTCAGGTTTTCTATATACAGTATCATGTCATCTGCCACATAGTGGAAGTTTTACTTCTTCCTTACCAATTTGGATGCCTGTTATTTCTCTTTGTTGTCTGATTGCTGTGGTTAGGACTTCCAGTACATTTTGAGTTACTTTTTGTGTATGGTATGAGGAAGGAGGGGTTCATCTTCATTCTTGTGCATGTGCAAATCCATCTTGTCTACCATTCTTTTGATGAGGCTCTTCTGTTCTGTTCTCTGGCTGTCAGAAGCCCCAGGCCTTTCCACACTTCTTCCTGCACAGATGTTTGTACCATGTAGGTCTTGTTATTGGCAGAAGTTTGTTTCTACTCACTTACATTTGGAGCTTTGTCAACTGATTTTGTTGTACATATTGTCTTTGAATCTTTGGTTTTGCTATCCTCATTGCTTTGTTTGGGTTTATGGGTAGAGTTAGAGGAATTCAAAAAGTGAACTGCCATTGCTATCATCCTCCCAGCATCTTCTCATGGACAGATGTTTTTGAAGCACATTCTTTTCCTTTTTTAAAACAGTATGGTGTCTGCAAGTTAAAAAGAAACTGCAATCCAATAGTTGATTCTTAGTTTATAACTCCAGGTAATTCTGTAGTGAAACAAATAAGAGGAACTTTTTCTAGGCTGAGTTAAATATCATAAAATGTTATCCATACCTATTGAATGTGTGTTGTATTTTGACTATGCTAAGAATCAACTTTTCCCTTTCAGAATAACAAGCCTTTGTATTCATTTGAAGATAATTCAGACTATGTTTATGATGTTATGTGGTCACCCACCCACCCAGCCCTGTTTGCTTGTGTGGATGGCATGGGGAGGCTGGATTTGTGGAATCTCAATAATGACACAGAGGTGAGTAGGAAAATAACAAAAATTGCATTGAAAAATAGAAAATTGGAGATTTATTGAATAATTTGTGAAATTCCTTTTATCCCAAGGAATGTGAAAGGGCTTGGTGATTGTAGCTTCATCACAAAGAAACCAAATAAGCTTTGTACCCTTAATAATAAACACCATGCTGTGCAGTACTGAAGGGAGAAATAATGTTGCCAAGAGCACTGGGGCATTTCCTTTTACTTCTGAAAAGCACTATCGTGTCTGTAATGTCCTGGCAAAGTCTCATTCATAAGGCAACTGGGATATTTTTCACTCGCAGGCTACAAAGCAGATAGTTTCAGACTGTTGAAGTATATTAACCTTAATTCTGAATTTCTAAATTATCTCTTAGCCTTGACAGAATTGTATTATCATCCATAAACATTAGTTTTAGCCTGACTTATTTAAATGAAAGAGAAATGCATTTTGATGACTTGTTCGATGAAGGATTGAAAACAGTGTTTATTGTTACTATAAAATGAATATAGAAACCACAAAATTTCCTAATTACTATGCTAAAATCACTTATTGGCAATGAAATTTAACTATAGCTATTACTTATTTTTAGGTATGTGCATTTTTACCAACTTAGGCTTAAAATGTTCCTTGAATTCTGTGTTGATATGAGGTGGTAAGAAGTAATGTTTTAGCAGTTCTGTCAGAAGCAGTTACTGAGGGGAAAGTCTCTTGGTGCCTTACCCCACATCCCACTCTTTCCCACATTTCTTCATATTTCTGGTGGCAGCCATCCAAATCCCTCGAAGTAAAATAGTTGGTTATACAGGGCAAGGAAGTTACGGATTTGAAATGTAAGAGTAGTAAAGTGTGCTAACTCCTGGTTTAGTAGTTTGAAGAGGAACATTCAGATACTCCTAGGAAAAGGTATTAAGCCCTGACTAGATGGTTGGGCTTAATTATACTTTTATAGTTACCTCGAATGGTACCAATTGCATTTTTTTAGTTTGGGTTTTGGTGTTTGAGATTTGTGGTTACCCTTAAATTTAGGTCTTTCCTATAATCCTTAACTCAAAGAATATGTCTAAATTACAGTTTTTCTCTGTAACAGTTTTGGCATTCTAGGAGTTAAATTAGTCATCTGGGGATGACTAGTGTCAATTAAAAGGATTATTTTTAATCAGGTTTCAAAAATTTTATTGTGCTTCCAGTCTGAGTCAGACATTGGATGTTTGCTCTGTGTGTGGCAAATAAATTTTGTTTTCTTCAGCATGAGAGAAGTACAATCAGATTCCGGGGAAGTGGTGCCATTGTTTTGGTGCTATCATCCTACCCTGTTCTACAGTTTATGGGAATAAGAGCTTTGGAAAAACCCATACTGCACCTTCACTATGAACTGTTTCTAGGAACTGTGGATCAAATCACAGGTTTCAGCTGACAGAGTCACAAGCTACAAAAGTAATTTCTGTCCTCTAAAATTGAACCATAATCTGTTTATGAGGGCTTTTGAAATGTTTCTTTAAAATGGGGTTTTGGCCATCTGTTTTCAAACAGCTTGATTTCTTAAAAAAGTTAAAATAACAACAAAGAATCCTTTATTAAAGAGAAGATCTTTCAAAATGATGTATGTATGCAGTCATATGAGAATTTCTTATATAAGAACTTAAGTTATTTTCCCAAACCATTTTCAAGGATTGACTGTAATGTCATTCATAATGTATCACTGAACAGGAAGAAAGTTGGGAAAATTCTTTATCTATTTTCATCTTTGTTTTAAAAAACGTAGCCCGATTGGAGGAAAGAAGAGTTACTGCTTTACATGTTTATAGAAATCTTGATGAAACTTTTAACACTGCACTATATTTTAAATGACTTCAGGTGCCAACTGCCAGCATTTCTGTGGAGGGTAATCCTGCTCTTAATCGTGTAAGATGGACCCATTCTGGAAGAGAGATTGCTGTGGGTGATTCTGAAGGCCAGATTGTCATATATGACGTGGGAGAGGTATGGGGCTCACTGCCTATAATTTTGATATATCTGTTTAGCTTTCAGGGCATTGTAGTTACGGTATCTTTGTGGCTAAAACTAGTCTTCAAGGTTCATGAGTGGTATAAACCATATGGTTGTAAAGATAAAACTTTTTCCACGACAGAAGCAACTCCTAAGATTAATTTTCTTTCTAAACTGGATGTTCTGTGTCTCCATGCAACAGATTTTGAGGATAATATCATACATTGGAAGTACCTTATTTCTTGAAGCATAAATTACTAGAAATTAGAAACTCTTCAGGAAGAAGAAATTTGGAGTTAACAGTTGAGTTATAGACTTTGTGTTACGGACTTCGGGGCTTTACAGATTTAAGTTCTTATTTTTCTGTATTTGTAGATTTGTTTGGGCCAGGTAGTAGAAATCAAAAGTAGTATCTTTGAGAGTTATTTGATGACTGTGTGAAATGTGAATCTTGACTTGTGAACCTTGTTGCAAAGCCATTATCATTGAATCCAGCAGGATAAGTTGCAGCTCTTTGTCATCTTTTGTACTTGGGTTGGCTATACACAATGTTCAGGAGCGATTTCCTTCTTTTTAGCCCTAGCTAAAAGAAGCCTTAGTCACTGTTTCTTTTGCTATGCCTTATGATTCCCCATCCCCTCTGGACACCCTGTGGCCTCTAGTAATTGGATCTGGAGGGAGGTAGATTGAATCATTTAGAATAGCCAATTGAACTGTCCACGCAGATGGAATTGTTCTGTATCTGCACTAATCTAGTAGTCACTAGCCACATATGGCTGTCAAACACTTAAAATGTGGCTAGCGGGGCACCTGGGTGGCTCAGTCGTTAAGCGTCTGCCTTCGGCTCAGGTCATGATCCCAGGGTCCTGGGATCGAGCCCCGCGTCGGGCTCCCTGCTCTGCATGGAAGCCTGCTTCTCCCTCTCCCACTCCCCCTGCTTGTGTTCCCTCTCTCGCTGTGTCTCTCTCTGTCAAATAAATAAATAAAATCTTTAAAAAAAAAAATGTGGCTAGCACAACGAAGGAACTAAATTTATATTTTATTTCATCTTAAGTAATTTAAATGTGAATAGTCACCTGTGTCTGGTAGCCACCGTATTGGATATCACTATCCAATCTAATCTAATATGGTAGATTAAGAAGTAGGCACATTCATTTGTTATACTGAGTGGTTTGTGCCCTAATATGGCAGTGTTGAGATTTCACCAATATAATGATGACAGTTACCAAAAATTTTTGGTCATTGGATGCTTCATGGAGGCAAAAGCATCATGAGCCTCTTTTCCCCTTTAGTTATTTGTAGATCACTAAAGTGGTAAGAGATAATGTACCTTCTGATGAAGGGATTAAGGTATCAAAAACAGTTATCTTATGCTCCAAACAGAAATAAATACTCATAAGAAACCAGCTCTTTGAAGCATGCTTCAAAAACTATTTCATATTTGGAACAGTGCAAGAAGTAAAAAATTTTAAGGAATTCCTCCCCACCAGCAAAATCTGTGAGATAGTACATAGGAATTATATTTACAGAGTATCATTGTTATTCTCTCTTGTACTGATGGTGATAACAGCAAAAGCATTTCTGAGGCTGTCACAACACACTTCCCAAACATCATCTTTTGTTTTGAAATGTGTTGTGAAGCATTGTTACAGTCCCTGTAATTATGGAAAGACCATTTACAGCATTACTTTTTAGTGGAAAAATTATTTGAAAACAAACCAAAATACTGGGTAAGATAATCATTTATTTCAGTGTATATAAAACGTTGTCTTTCTTTTAACAGCAGATTGCTGTCCCCCGAAATGATGAATGGGCACGGTTCGGCCGAACACTCGCAGAAATTAATGCAAACCGAGCTGATGCAGAGGAGGAAGCAGCTACCCGAATACCTGCTTAGCTCCTGAAAGGGGGATATTGTAGCCTTAGCGGATTTGGGGAAGTCTCTAAGTAGAACCTAAGACTATTTGCATGTTTCTGTCTAAATGTTAATTAAAAGGAAATTTTGTGGATTTAACCATGGATTTAATGCAGCAAGTAAATCTTACAATGTCCCTTTTTATATAACATGCATCTTGTTCTGGATTTGTGTCATTTTTAATACAGCTGATTGACTTTACAGATTGCAGCCTTTTCTGAATTCTTATACACAGGTGTATATTTGGTATTAGTTATTCTTTTGAATTCTTTTCAACTTATAACACTATATAAGTTATTTCTAAAGTACAGATTAAATCAGTTCTGCATATTTTTAGTCACAATTCCCTGTTATACTGATACTGTCCTCACTAACCATAACATGTAAGAACATTGTTTATTCTTAGCCATAGCATGCATACATCTACCCAAGCTCCATTCTGATATCCTTTTTCTTCTTTATAATTCATGTGATAACTGTCTATAAATAAAAACAAATATGCTTTAACTTTTCAGATTTTCATTTTGATTTAGCCTTGCAATTTTAATTTTCCCTTTTATAAAGTGTCTTTTTTTCCATATCTTTCTTTAAGCTCTTGTTGTAAGCAGCCACCTCAAGTCTCATGAAGTTTTGTGTCTTAAATATGCCATACATTATAATGTAGATCTCTTGATGAATTATGGATTGATGTTTAACCTGTCAGTGAAAAAATGTCTCCTAGGTTAACTTTTGCTTTACTCCCTTATTTACTTTCCATCTGAGATGTAGTTCGTCTAAAGAATAAACAGAAAGCTGCCTATTATTTTCATTGATTGAGATTATTATGTATGTATGTGAGCTCTCTGAGACTGAAACCTGTGAGAGAAATTGATTTCATGGTTGCAGTAGTAGCTATGAAGGAAAAGTGTTCAAATGAGCTTTGTCATTGAATCAACTCCACATCTTGAGATCTGTTACCATACAACCTTGTATAAGCAAGTCTGAAAGGTGAGTGACAAATACCTAAGCATGAATGTTGAAATCAACCTATTTCAGAATTAGAGGAAAGCATTATGATCAGATCTGTATTTTATCCACTTTAAATTGTCCATTTCCTTGATCCTAACCTCTTATCCTTCTAAAGTTTAACTATTTATTCAACAGAACATGAACTAGGAAGGAAGAATAGATATCAGAATTTGAATATTTTTGTTGTTGTTTTACAATTCTAACAAAGATCTGTTGGAAGATAAATTTCCAAATAATAAAATTTCTAAACTATGAGTATTGTGTAATGTAAAAATAATCACCTATGAATATTAGACCCAACTCTAGTTCTAGCTCTGGCACTCATGAGAAGTGTCTTTTAGCCAAGTCTTTCCATCTGTTTGTGCCTCCTTCTTTTCATCTAGGAATTAAGTTTGGATTAGATGATTGTTAAATTTCCTTCCAGCTCTAAAATTATTGATTGTAGTTACTTCAGGCAATTCTCCATTTTTATATAGTTTTTACAAATTAGCACCCCATAATTGCCTAGTATATACCAAAGATAAGTTTTTTATATTAGTAGGCAAACATCTCAAGTTAGCTCATGGTAGCAATGTCTATGAGTCAGAAGTTCAATTTCAGCAGTCACACTGTCTTTGTTTTTTTTGTTTTAAGATTTTATTTATTTGAGAGAGAGAGCACACACAGAGGGAGAGGGGAGAGAGAGAAGCAGACTCCCCACTGAGCAGGGAGCCCGACGAGGGGCTTGATCCCAGGAACCCGGGATCATGACCTGAGCCGAAGGCAGACACTTAACCAACTGAGCCACCCAGGCACCCGCTGGTTATTACATTTTGCCATCAGTTTGTAAAAAGGACTAGGAAAAGGGAAAACATCATTATAACTAAGGTTGGAAATCAAGAGATGGGGCAAATCAGATGCTCATTGGACTAAAATTGATGTGTTCGATTGTGAAAGAATAAAATTGGTAAGTAAAATACTTAGCACCAGAATTTTTGCTTTTGAGGAATAACTTCTCTCCCTCCCAACCCCAGCCCCCAAATGCAATGTGGACCTTTGCCCATATAACTTAGTCTACATTTTTAGGAACAGATAAATTTAATGTGAGTAACTGCCTTTTAAGGTTGAGTATATGATAGGGCAAAAAGGAAGAACTAAGACTGTCAATATTGATGTAAAATCTTCTGACAAGTCAAGCTGACTAGAAAAGTGTAGCACAGCTCTTTACTCTTTTACAAATGAAAACCTTAAAATTTTCAAAAATATCGAGTTATGGAAATTGTACCTTATTCATTACCAGTTATACTTTTTTGCTGAATGGGAAACAAGCCATAGCTTTCAGGCTAATTTCTTATTTTGTTTATTGTTTGGTTATTATCTTTTGAACGAGAAATTAAAGATTTTGGTTATTCTTGTTTGTGTTGAGGAAGAATACTCAGTTTAATTAGCTTACACTAAGTCTCAGAAATAATTTTTGGTATAATTAAAGCAAAAAAAAAAACCCACAAAAATTCACTGGTAGAGTCTATCTTCATGCTTATAGATTCAATTCCCTACAAAGTTTAGAAAATCTTTAGTTATAAAATATTGTTGCAGTAATGCTGACATACTGCATCTTGAAGGAATGGATGACTTAAAATTTAGGGGGGAAGGAACTAAAGGAAAGTAGTATTAGGAGTGATCCTAGTCTTGCAATATTGTAAGAATGCTGATTTCATTCTCTTTTGTACTAGGACTGAATAAACTGTTAGACTGTAACCTCTTCCTCTTGAACCACATGGAAAGGAAGGGCTTGAATGAATGAAAGAAAATCTGATATGAAGCATGTGATTTTTCATCGTCCCATTCTATTGGGCAATGCATTTTTAAATCTTTTCCACAATCCTGGTATTTCAACATTGGTACTGTGATATTTTCTAAATAGGAAAAGCTCTACAATTAGGTATATATTGGAGAGGATGGATCTCCAGTTACAGCTCCAGCTGCTCAATGGTTGTGAGAACGGAGTTGTTTGAAACATGACAATAGCATCCAAGGTGGTAGTGGCATTAGTGTCATGTCTGAATCTTGGGCATAAGTCTAGGCTAAAAAGCCATTGGCTTTGCCTCATTTGATAATTTAGTGATGAGATTCCCACTCAGATTTTTTTTTTCCAATCTACACAGAAACAGGAAAGGAGTTCTTGCTTTCCTGCTATCATCTTGCTCATTGATAGGCAAATAAAGCCTTACAGGTTTGGGAAAAAGACCTGGGGCTCTTCTTTTTGACTCATCAAAAAGTGCTGGGATGGGCACCTGGGTGGCTCAGTCATTAAGCGTTTGCCTTCAGCTCGGGTCATGATCCCAGGGTTCTGGGATTGAGCCCCGCATCGGGCTCCCTGCTCGGCGGGAAGCCTGCTTCTCCCTCTCCCACTCCCCCGCTTGTGTTCCCTCTCTCACTGTGTCTCTCTGTCAAATAAATAAAATCTTTAAAAAAAAAAAAAAAAGTGCTGGGAAATTATTTACTTAAAGACCTGGTTTACAGATTCTGGGGGCTTCTAGTGCTATCAAAGAATTTGAAAGTTGCCCCAAAGATAAGAATGAAAGAACACCTATGTTCAGTATGTCTTTTGAATTCAGGGATTACAATTAAGAACATTAACCAATCTCTTTAATCTTACTGCCCCAAAAGGTACTAATTTGCTTATACTTAATATGTTGTATTTTTAAAATCCTTTTCACATATAACAAACACATTTTTTAAAAAAGACGCTACAATCCTAACTCAATGCCAACTGGAAGACTTTGAATAGTCATCACATTGCAATGCTTTTCTCAATAGGCCAATGCTCCTGGATCTTTTGTTGGACTTTAGGTGTACGGATTCGTTCTGCCTGCCATGTTTGCAATTCCCCAACTTCTTAAAGTTCAAATGGCTTTTAGGTTTTTAAGTTTTCAGTATGTAGTTTCTAACCACTGATAGTTTCAACATAGCCAATCAGCCATCTTTTACAAACTTTTCTAAAATTACAGTATTTTGTGTTGTTAGTTTCATAGCAGGAATCTCAGTTTTGGCTTCTTAATATTCCATTACCAGTTCCCAGTCAGAGGATGGAACAGCTTGCACTCAGGTAAGCTTTCAGAAAGGTCTGTTTCACTTTGTGAGGTCATTTATTCAGGTCTCTGGTAATGTATTATCATGCCTGTCTTTTAATGTACTTGATTTGGTCAGAAAGCTGTGGGGCAGTGATTGTGTAGGGTGTAGAACACACCTACGTGGTGCTGAACATGCAGAGACCTGCCTCTGGTGACTTCAGAAATCAGGTATACCACCGGTAAGGCTTTGATGGCAAGTAATTTTATCTTTTGTGAATTTTTGTACTAGATTTTTAAAGAAAGTTTTTTCTGAACAAAGTAATAGAAATGCTTTGGAACAAAATCTGTTATGCTGAAGTGTGGCTGGTATATGAGAAAGAGAATACTGGGCTCAAAAGACCCAAAATCTATTCCTGATGCCACCATTACCAGTAATGTCACCTGGGACAAGGGTCAATATGCTCGTTAAGTGAGGAAAATACCCACTTTCTGTGAAGATTATAGGAGATATGGTGTACGTGAAAACTTGTAAATTATAAAGTACCACACAAATAAGGGATTGTATTAATTTTTTTTTTAAGAATACAAAAATGGAGAGACCATTTTGTATAGCCATCTGTGCAATGTAATAAAAGCACACCTTCTAAGGATTTAAGTGGCTTGGTGTTCAAGAAAATCTTATTTTAATTCTAAGACATCACAGCATAATTTAACCCTCAGACATTTAGGAGTAGCAGTGAACTGAGGGATATAAATTGCCCTTAATCAGTGATACTTTTCCTAGGAATGTTTTATCACATTCTATGATAAAATTACAAATTATGAAAATAGAAAAAGAATGACCCACTCTGAATTTCCAGCCTATACTCAGCTGTTGCTCTTATGTTACTTACATATAACATGGGTTGTGATATCTGGAGACTTAGAAAAGAACACGTGAAACCCCTTTTTCAAGTTAGTGAGAAAACAAACTTGGTTCATGACTACCCAGCTAGATGTTAGCAGAACTGGAATCCATCACTTCCACAAAAATCTGGGGAACAGCATTATTCAGCTGTTGTAACTTACATAGTACCATTCCTTCTTCCCTAATGTTAGGCCCCTTGAAAATAACTTGTGCTCCCTGTAGAAAGATGATCACTAGAAGGGGGCTTCAGTCCTGATGACCTGACCTGTGTGTGGCTGTTAGGCTTAGAGGAAGCCCTAAGATTAGTCCTGCAGGAATAGCTTTTATCTAACTTACATCTGGATTGGCAGATCTCTGCTGTCTTGTGTCCAAAATGTGATTTTGAAATAAGTCAAAACCTGACTTACTAATGAATGCCATTTGAGCAAGAAACATGGTAAAATGACTAGGTCCTTCCTAAGGGGCCTCATTTGCAATAATGTTTTTGATACAATCATGAATCTGTCAGTACATTGAGGGTCATTAGATGACTTTGGAGGACCTTTAGTTTTCCAAAGGCAAGAGAAATGGCCTTATCCCTCCTGAAACTCAGGGGCTACTTGAGTAGAATTGGTATCAACTGAGAAAAAGGACTTTTATATTTTGTGTTGAAAATCAGACAAGGAGAACAGTGTGATTCATAGAAGACTGCCTTGGGTTCCTTATCTCTCTAAACCTTCATCCTCACGATTGTAAAATAAATGCTGCAGTGGTTAATAGCGTAACAAGAGAATAACTGGAATAATACCTCCACATAGATCCAAAGCCCAAAGAAGGCTATAGCTGACTATGAGGATGTCGCACCTTAGTTGGAATTCTATCAACTGATAGGAGACAATTGACTACTAAATTCTAATGTTTGGTTGGGAAACTCCTTCAAAACATGGGGGTCCTGAGATTTGTATTTCTAATACAGTCTTGGACTTAGCAACCTGTGTTGAAACTCAGTTAACCGTAACTTTGAGTAAATGGTTTCACCTCTCTAAGCTTATTTCCTCATCTACTGCTTCACAGGGCTGTTATGGAATTAAACCAGAATCTGTGTGAAAACGAAGAATTATACAAATATGAGGCATTGCTATTAAGGGAGGTGATGAGTAAGTAACTCTTAACAGGTTCAATAACTGCTCTTCAGTAGCTCTTACAAGTTTATGGGCTTTATCTCTTGGCTGTTAGAGGCTAAAAATAAGCCCTTAGAAATTCCGAGATCTCTGCTTGACCACACATGGCTTTCTGGCTTGACCACTTAGGATTCCCTTTTTTTTTCCCCCTCCTGCTTCCTCTATTGACAGAGACCACAAAACCAGTAGGAAGTAAGTTTCAAAGAAATGGAATTGGGAAGGTGACTTTCAAAAATCTTGCATCAGCACTTCATCCTTAATGGAAATATATATCTCGTTTCCAAAGTTTCCTCTGCCTTATAAAGAACTGGCCTTTGTACATTCCGTCCATGTAGTATTAATAACTGGTAGCATTTATTGAGTACTTGCTAAATGATTATATATGACACACATATTCTTATTTATTCTAGCTTCCCTATAATGTGGGAACTATTATAAAGGATTACTAATTTACAAAAGTGGAAACTAATTTGAACCAATATCTGGGGACCTGATTTGTAGCCAGTTTCCCCTCCCACAGGGCCAATAGCAAACTACCAATGTGATGTCACTGAACATGGAATTGGGAATATACACATGTAATGGGTTCTCATTCAGCTGGTGCAAGCCGGGTCCAGCATATCACTAGGCCTGGGGACATTAAGAAGTGACTCTCTACGCACTAAACCAAGGCAGCCTGATTTTAGAGCTGTGTTCTTTTTTTTTTTTTTTAAAGATTTTATTTATTTGAGAGAGAGAATGAGAGACAGAGAGCACGAGAGGGAAGAGGGTCAGAGGGAGAAGCAGACCCCCTGCTGAGCAGGGAGCCCGATGCGGGACTCGATTCCGGGACTCCAGGATCATGACCTGAGCCGAAGGCAGTCGCTTAACCAACTGAACCACCCAGGCGCCCCTAGAGCTGTGTTCTTAACCACTATACTACACTGCCTTTATGATCTTAGCCGATCAACAAGTCCGTTTTTTATTCAGATGAGCCTACGGTGCTACATGATTAAAAGACCATAAAAGAACTCTGTAAGAAAGAGAGCAATTAAGGCTTCTGGGAACCTACAAAGTAAGTTTCCACTGGCTGAAGATGATGGCAGTAGCTGTGACTTAATTACAACTGAGCAGGCTCCCTTGTGGCATCTCTGTTAGCTAGGGCTGTACCTGAAACCCATTTAGCAATCACTACTTTTCTCCTTCCTAGGCCCTTCCCTAGTATTTGCAGGCCCTGAAGCAGTAGGTCAAAAGGTTTCACTGTTATAAAAACAAGCTATTAAATTATGTTCATAGCATGTACATAGAGCTTGGATTTGAGAATTTTCAGGATTCCATGTCAAAGTGTAGCAGCCAGAGGAGAACCACCCCATAGCCCATTCCTCTCCTCTTCTACCTGTTTTGTGAATGACAGGCCTCAAAGGAACTTTTGTGGACTCTTCAGCCTACATGCCTAAATTTTGAACTACTGGAAAATAGCTACCTCTTGGCCACCCTTTAGATTTAGGGGTGCATTTTAGGGAAGATGGACCTGGGTGAAGAGGCTCATGCAGGCCCTGTAAGCGGAGCTGTTCAGGCAGGAAATTTATCTCAGGTACCTTGAACATGGTCTTTAAAGGAATGAGATGGGCTCCAGGTGGGGATATCCTGTTGGCCCTGTGGTCTCTGCCCTCAGGGGCACAGCTACAGGAGGGCCTCTAAAATGAGGCAGCTAAGGGCAGTGCTGGGCCTTTTCTCCTAAAGTCAACTGAGTAGTTTGTTGGGTTTTTTTAAAGACATAATTAAAATATAAGATTGTGTAAGTTTAAGGTGTCCACGGTGTTTGAAATACTTATATATTACAATATATAAACAGGTATAGCGTGTGTGTGTGTGTATATATATATATAAACACTATTAGCTAATACCTCTATCAGTCCCATAATTATTATTTTTTGTGGTGGGAACAATTAAGATCTAACCTCTTAGCAACTTTGAAATTTATAATATGGTATTGTTTGTAATCACTACGCTGTACATTAGATCTCAAGTCTGTATCTTTAAGTAATATGTCCCCAATTACCCCATCCCCCAGCCTCTGATAACCACCAATCTATCCTCTGCTTTTTTTTTTTCAAAGATTTATTTATTTATTTATTTATTTATTTATTATTTTTTTTTTTTTTAAAGATTTTTATTTATTCATTTGCGAGAGAGACGGAGAGAGAACAAGCAGAGGGAGAGGCAGAGGGAGAGGGAGAAGCAGACTCCCTGCTGAGCAAGGAGCCCGATGCGGGACTCGATCCCAGGACCCTGGGATCATGACCTGAGCCGAAGGCAGACGCTTAACCATCTGAGCCACCCAGGCGCCCAAAGATTTATTTATTTTAGAGAGAGAGCAAGCAGGGGGTAGGGGCAGAGAGAGAGAGGGAGAGGGAGTCCCAGCTGAGTCCGTGCTACACATGGAGCCCCACGCAGGGCTTGATCTCACAACCCTGAGATCATGAGATCATGACCTGAGCTGAAACCAAGAGTCAACTAGTTGCTTAACCAACTGAGCCACCCAGGCGCCCCTCTGCTTTTATGAATTTGGCTCTTTTAGATTTGACATATAAGTAATACCATATAGTATTTGTGTTTGACTTATCTCACTTAGTATTAATGCCTTCAAGTATGCATCCATGTTGTCACAAATGGCAGGATTTCCTTCTTTCTCATGGCTGAATAATATTGCTGTGTGTGGACCATAATTTCTGTATCCATTCATCTGTTTAGATAGACTCTTAGATTGTTTCCATATCTTGGCTATTGTGAACAATGCTGCAGTAAACATAGTAGTGCAATATCTCTTTGAAATCCTTTGTTCATTTCCTTGGATATATATCCAGAAGAGGAATTGCTGGATGATATGGTAGTTCTATTTTTAATTTTTGAGGAACCTCCATAATTTTTTTCCATATTGGCTGCACCCATTTACATTCCTACCAACAATGTACAAGCATTTCTTTATGCTCACATCCCCACCAACATTTGTTATCTCTTGTCTTCTTGATGATAGCCATTCTAGTAAGGTATGAAGTGGTATCACATTGTGGTTTTCATTTGCATTTCCCTAATGATTAGTGATGTTGAGCACCTTTTCATGTACCTTTTGGCCATTTATATGTCTTTGGGAAAATGTCTATTTATTGAGTTCCTATGCCCATTTTTAATTGGATTTTTTTTTTTTGTTATTGTATGAGTTCTTTATGTATTTTGAATATTTACCTCTTACTGGATAAATGATTTGCAAATGTCTCCCATTCCATAGGTTGCCTTTTCTTTTTTTTTTTTTTTTATTATTTGTTTGCTGTGCAGAAGCTTTTCAGTTTGATGTAGTCCTACTTTTGGTTTTTGCCTCTGTTGCCTGTCCTTTTGGGGTCATATCCAAAATATCATTGCACAATTGAAGGAGCTTTTTCCCTATGTTTTCTTCTATGAATTTTACAGTATCAGATCTTCTAACACTTTAATCCATTTTGAGTAATTTTTGTGAGTGGTGTAAGATAACGGGTCCAATTTCATTTTTCTGCTTGTGGTTATCCAGTTTTCCCAACACTATTTGTTGAACTTCTTTTCCCACTAAATATTCTTGGCTCCCTTGTCAAATAGTAGTTGACTGTGTATGCAAGGGTTTATGTCTGAGCTCTCTATTCTGTTCCACTGGTCTCTGTGTCTGTTTTTATGTCAGTACCATACTATTTTAACTATAGCTTTGTAGTATAGTTGAAATCAAGAAGTGAGATGCCTCTGGTTTCTTTCTTTTTTTGGATTGCTTTGGCTAGTTGTGGTCTCGAATTTTAGGATTATTCTATTTCTTGAAAAACGCCATTGGAATTTTGATAGGGTTTTTGTCCAATCTGTAGATGGCTTTGGGTAGTATAGAATTTTAACAATATTAATTCTTCTGATCCATGAGCATGGGATATCTCTCCATTTGTTTGCGACTTCAGTGTCTTTAATCAAAGTCTTGTAGTTTTCATTGTACAGATCTTTCACATCCTTGGTTAAATTTATTCCTAAAAGTATTTTATTGTAAATGGGATAGCTTTGTTTTTTGAGATGTTTCAGTATTAGTGTATAGACATGCAAACTGATTCTGTATGCTAATTTTTATCCTGTAACTTTGAGTTTTTTTGTCCTTCAAGCTGAAGTGAGTCTCTAGTAGGCAGCATATAGTTGGGTTTTTTTTTTTTTTAATCCTTCCAGCTACTCTGCCTTTTTAGGGAATTCAACCCATTTATATTTAGAATTATTGATAGATAAGGACTTACTAATGCCATCTTATTAATTGGTTTCCAGTTGTTTCATATTTCCATTTTTTCTTTTTCCCTCTGTTTCTGCATACCTTTGTAAATTGGTGACCTTTCATGGTCGTATGTTCTTTTTCCCCCTTTCTGTATCTTTTGTGAATCTATTCTAGGTTTTTGCTTTGTGGTTACCATGAGGCTTACATTAAATATCTCATAGGTAAAATAGTCCATTTTAAGCTGATAGCAACTGAACTTCAATTGCCTAAGAAGCTTCATCCTTTTGCTTTTCCTTTCTATATTTTGAAGTCATTATTTACTCTTTATAATGTTTATTAACAAATTATAGTAGCTATCATTTTTAATCTTCCCCTTTAAGCTTTATACTATAGTTAAGTGGTTAACAAACACCCTATTACAGAATTGAGTTTTCTGACTGTATATACATATACTGCATATACAACATCTTCACCAGTGTGTTTTCCTGTGTCTTCAGGTTGCTGATTAGTGTCTTTTCAGCTTGAAGAACTCCGTTCAGCATTTACTGCAAGGCTAGACTAGTGGTGATGAACTCCCTCTGTTTTTGTGTGAAAATACTTCTCCTTCATACCTGAGGTATAACTTTGCCAGATAGATTATTCTTGGCTGGTAATTTTTTTCTTTCAGCACTTTGATTCCACTCTTTCCTGACCTATAGTTCTGCTGAGAAATCTGCTCATAGCCTAACAGGAGTTTCTCTGTAGGTTACAGGCTTTTTCTCCTGGCTGCTTTTAGGATTCTCTCTTTATCTTTGATTTTTAACAGTTTTATTATAATGTGTCTTAGAGAAGGTCTTTTTGCTTTAAGATCCTAGGGTGACCTGTTAGCTTCATGAACTTGGATGTCCAAATCTCTCCCCATCTTTGGGAAGTTCTTGACCATTATTTCTTTAATTTTCTGCCCGCCTTCTACATCTCTTCTCCTTCTGGAACCCCAGTTATTCTAATATTTGTTCTTTTGATGGAATCCTATTAATCACACAGGCTTTCTTCATTCTTTTTTATTCATTTTTTTTCCTACACGGTGTTATTTCAGAATTCCTGTCCTCTAAATCACATTTTATCTTCTATTTGCTTTTATTCTGCTGCAGATGCTGTTACATTTTTTTTTTTTTTCATTTTATTCATGGAATTTTTCACCTTCAGAATTTCTTTTTGGTTCCTTATGATTTTTATCCCTTGGGTAAATAACTCATTTTGCTCATGTATTTTTTTTCCCCTGATTACACTGAATTGTCTGAGTTTCCTTATAGTTTGTTGTGTTTCTTCAGAACAGCTATTTTGAATTATCAGGAGGTCGCAAAATTCCATACTTTTGAGAGCATGGTTGTTGGAAAATTATTTTCTTTTGGTGATGATGTGTTCCCTTGATTTTTCCTGTTGCTGTTTTTTGGCTTGCTCCTTTCACATTTGAAGTAGCTGACATCTCCTTAAATCTTTACCAGTTGCCTTCAGATGGGGTATACTATTCATTGGTGCTGTTATATTTGGGGTTTTCTCTGCTTTTGTATAGATATACCTGGATACATACACTCCTCTTGTCCCTCTTATGGAAGAATTCTTAAGCTTTTGTGGCTTCCCTGGTTCTTACCACTCACCAGTGCCCACTGGAATCCTCTCATTTTCCAGAAGGTGGTGCTATAGCTCAAGTTTGTGGTTTCTCTCTAGCCCACCTAACCTGGTCTTTCTGATGGTGTTTACGCAACTTACTGTTGCATTTGCACTCCAGCATGTACAAGGAGCTGACTGCAGGGTCGGTGGAGATGTTGGTTTAGCCCTTGGGGTATTGGAGGTGCCCGTGGACCTGACCCAGTGGGGTGAAACTTGGGTGAATCGTGCCCAGAGGCTTGTGGGCAGACTTCTTGAGCACTGTCAGCAGGAACTACATTCCTTTAATGCCCTTCGATATTATTTCACTCTTTCCCAGACCACCCTAGCCCCAGTTATAAAGGTCCCTCACCACTGGGGTAGCCAGGCACTCACTGTTTTCCTCTCCCCCATGAGAGGAGTTACCACTGCTGGATAGTTCAGCCCTGTGTAGTGTTACTTTGTGAAAGTTCCTCTTATAGTCCTAACTGAACCAAACTTCTGTTTTTTGCTCCCATGGTGTGCTGGAATCTCCTCTTGTGAAGTCTGGATTTTTGTGAATTGTCATCCATGCATATCCACCTAGGACAGCACTCTCCAGGTTTGTCCCTTACTGCAGCAAGAAGGTTTGAGGCAGTTTTGCTGGTTCTGCAGCCTGTAACAAGGTCTGTCTGCCTCTTACTGGATGTGCAGGTGGGCAAGACTCCTCCCAGGTCCCTTGGCAGATGGTGCTCATTCCCACAACAGTGCTTTTGTTCACGGATGCATGTCTAATTCATTGTTAAAAAAGGAGGACAAAAAACATTTTACACCACTATGATCCTGATCAACTGAGTAGTTTTTAAGATAGTTCTAACTGGATCAAGATGGCAGACAGGACAGGGGCGCCTGGGTGGCTCAGTCGTTAAGCGTCTGCCTTCGGCTCAGGTCATGATCCCAGGGTCCTGGGATCGAGCCCCACATCGGGCTCCCTGCTCTGCGGGGGGCCTGCTTCTCCCTCTCCCACTCCCCCTGCTTGTGTTCCCTCTCTCGCTGTGTCTCTCTCTCTCTCAAACAAATTAAAAAAAAAAAAAAAAAAAAAAAGATGGCAGACAGGACAGAACCACCTACTATCCCTCTTAATGCTAAATCCTATATAAGTGCTAAAGCAGAAGAAAAATTTAAGATAGTTCTATTATCCCTAATCTTTCAATGCAAATAAAATCAATTATCACTAAAACTATTTCATGATCCCTAAAAGAGTGTTCTAGGAACTGCTTTTTAGTATTGATAGGTGCATCACAAAGTTGTGCATGTTAGAGAGCAAAGAGCTGATATTTCAATAGTTCCTTGTAAATAATACTTTCTGTGAATGATAATAGTACAACATGTTTTATAACTAGAGGACCATCCCAGGAGCCACTGTAACACTAGTTCTTTTCAAGGAAATTAACTGGAATAAAAGAAAGGCTACAAAAGAGTTTTTGTCCTGTTTTCTTAAAGTGGTAGTAAGACTGGATCAAGATGGCAGACAGGACAGAACCACCTACTATCCCTCTTAATGCTAAATCCTATATAAGTGCTAAAGCAGAAGAAAAATTTTAAAAATCTGCTACAGCACTGAAAAATAGGAGCTAGCAAAAGTAGACATTTTGAAAAATGCCAGAAACATCAAAAGCAGATGGAATCGGGAATGGTCAACATGGTGACCGCCATAAGTTGCCTCAGTAGAGTTTTGATACATCATCAAAAGTATAGTCTTTCCAAGATGGCTTATTAGACACCTCCTTATCCTTGTTCTGTATATGTTCAGGTGCCCAGCAGACATTTTGCTGCTGCTACAAAGCCTGCAAAGAAAACTAAAAGAGGTGTGAAAGACAAAGCATCAGATGAGAAAAAAGATGAAATAGAAAAAATAAAGTCCTACTCCTTTATGGAAGGTGAACCTGAGGACGATGTCTACTTAAAGCACTTATATCCAAGGCAGATATAGGAGGTGGAGAAAGCTATTCAGTTATTTAAGAAATTTTAAACTCTAGAGTTTACTAATCTAAAGTAAGGTGTTTATCTTGATTTGACACTGGATATGGTACTGGGGAAGAAGAAAAAAGTGGAGCCATTTGCCAGTGTTCTTTGTTCTCCATACCCATTCGTTTCAGAAATCAATAAAGTTGCTGTATTTACAGGGAATGCAGCAGAGATTAAAATAGCAGAAGAAAATGGAGCTGCATTTGCAGGAGGAATTAATCTAATTCAGAAGATTTTGGATGATGAAATTCAATCAGACTTTTATGTAGCTGTTCCAGAAATAATGCCCGAGCTTAATCCATTAAAGAAAAAGCTGAAAAAAAAATTTTCCAAAACTAACTCGAAATTCCATTGGCCGTGACATCCCCAAAATGCTTGAATTATTTAAAATTGGACATGAAATTAAAGTAGATGAAGAAAGGGAGAACTTTCTCGAGACCAAAACAGAAACACTGCATACGCTAAGTGACCAGATAGCTGCGAATGTGCCAGCAGTTATCAGTGAAATTTATAAGCACAGACCACTCAGTTTGGGACCTTCATGGTATGAGCTTTCCTTCATACTTCAACAAGTGAAGGTTGTTACTAAAGATCAAGCCATTGTTGTCTAAAGAAGTAGAAACCGCAGAAAGTAACAAAGAAGATGCCTAAAAATATTATATTATGAAATTATTTTCAGTGGATTAAGAAGCAACAAAGAAAATTATAAAACTGTAATTTCTTTAAAAAAAAGGGCAGATGGAATCAAAGCTATAGGCAAATAAAATGAGGAAACTACAACACAAAACCAGTAAAGACTACTACAAACAGAGGAATGGGTTAGAACCTAGAATCAACAGATGCAGAGTAGGAGGGTACTGATGGGTGCTGGGCAGGGTGATTCATTAGGGAGTTGATGCAGAATAGCTAAGTAAGTCCCATTCCCCAACCATGGGCCAAGTGGTAGGTAGAAGGGATGTCTATACCCAACCTATTCCACAACAGTAAGTGAAGCTGTTGGAACTGGAGAAGCAGGGCAGTGCCCCCCAGGTACTTGCCTACCCTCAAGAGAAGAGCACCCTATACTCAGAATCAAAATACTGCATATATTCACCTGGCAGCACAGCTCACTGCTCCCATCCACCGATGGGTGGCTCAGTCGATTAAGCATCCCACTTGGTTTTGGCTCAGGTCATGATTTCAGGGTCCTGATAGGAAGCCCTGCATCAGGCTCCATGCTCAGCGTGGAGTCTGCTTGTCCCTCTCCCTCTGCTCCTCGCCCCCCTACCTGTGTACTTTCTCTCTCTCGAATAAATAAAATCTTAAGAAAAAATCCACAAAAAGAAACTCCGCAACACAAAAGTGAGCAACTAAATAAACTGCAACCATGAATCACTGAAATATTTCAAGAAAGCCAATAATATGAAAGGCCCAAACAACAAAAAATTTTTTTAAAGTCCACAGAATAAAGAACTCTATTAAATATCCCAGAGGCATAGAAGAGGGTATCAGAGCCATTAAATTAAAAAAAACAAAAAACAAAAATCAGGCCAAATAGTCAAGGGATACAGCTGGAGAGCAAAGCTGTCAGCAGGATGATCACAAGGTGTCTCCCATTACTCACCCTAGAAGTACAGATGGAGAAAGTATGAAGGAAAGCTAAAAGGTACTGAGACAGGTCCAAACATTACAACATCTACCTAACAGAGAGGACATAAATGAGAAAATGTAGAGAGACAAATCGAGTGGAAGAGATTCCTTTGGTCTGGAGTCTTGGGTTCTAAAGGGTTCATCCCCAGTCAGTATAGAACCAGATGATTTTTTAAAAGGAAAATTTCAAACAGAGAACCAACACTACAGAACAAATCCTAAAAACTGCCAGAGGCTAAGGAAAACAAGTTATATACAAGTTAACACTACTGGCATCAGGCCTCTCTTTGACAAGAATATATGAAGACAAAAAAAAAAATTACTCTGAACTAAGAATTCTAGACTTCCAGTTTCCAGTCCTGCATGTAAGAAGTTTAGAAGTTGCTACTCTGTCCTAATAGCAAGAAAAAGCTGAACAAACAGCTCTTCCTAGATCCATAAGGGAAGTGAGGTCAAGTGCAAGCCACTGTCCCCCAAATGGGAGAGACAGGCAAAGCTAGAAAACTACAACCTACTGGAGCAGTTACCTCCAAGGCAATCAGTGCCAGGGCAGGAAAACCTGAACAGCAGCTGACAAGTTGCTACCTACCTTATAGGTGAAAAATAATTTAAGAATAACATCCAACTTTGCAGAAACCATGGAAGGAAGAAGAGAGAGGAGTAAATATTTAAGTGTTGAGAGGGGGGAAAACCACCAACCTAGAATTCTGTAGCATAGCTCAAAGTAAGCAGGAACGGTATGATTTCTATTCTGTAAAAATTTTCAGTGTGGGGGCGCCTGGGTGGCTCAGTTGGTTAAGCGACTGCCTTCGGCTCAGGTCATGATCCTGGAGTCCCGGGATCGAGTCCTGCATCGGGCTCCCTGCTTGGCAGGGAGTCTGCTTCTCCCTCTGACCCTCCTCCCTCTCATGCTCTCTGTCTCTCATTCTCTCTCTCTCAAATAAATAAGTAAAATCTTTAAAAAAAAAAATTTTTTTTTCAGTGTGTTTTAGGACCCAGAATGTGGTCTTCAAAAGTGAAGACAAAGATTTTCTCAAAACAAAAATTGAAGCAATTTTTGGCAGGAGAGCTGTCTTGCAAAAAATATTAAAAGTTCTTTAGAGAGTAAAAATGATATAGGTTTGAAACACTCTGATCCAGAGAGAAAGGAAGAGCATCAGAGAGGGAATAGTGAAGGTAAAATTAAAACCTTCATTTTTCTTATTTTTAACTGATCTAACAGATAACTTTGTTCAAAATAATAGAAACACTATATTCAACTATGTGTACTTTGTGTGTGTGTGCTTATGTACAAGTGAAATGAATGATAACAATGAAGGGACAAAAGGGAGGAATTAGGATTATTTTGTTATTATAAAGTATTCTCACTACCCATAAAGTGGCATAATATTACTTGAAAGTGAACCTGGATTAGTTGTAAGTTTATATTGAAAACGCTATGGGAACCACTAAAAAGGGTAAAAGAAAAAAAAAAGTATGATATAAAAGGGAGAAAATGTAATCATATAAAATGCCCAATTAAAGCCAAAAAAAGAAAAATAAGAAAAAGGGCAAAGAATTGAAAACAGTAACAAATACGGTAGATATTAATATATCAATAATCACTTTGAGCATCAGTGGTCCAAATGTACCAATTAAAAGACAGATTTTGGGGCGCCTGGGTGGTTCAGTTGTTTGAGCATCTGACTCTTGGTTTTGGTTCAGGTCATGATCATGGGTCATGGGATCGAGCCCCACAGCGGGCTCTGCACTCAGTGGGGACTCTGGTTGAGATCCCCCCACTCACACTATCTCTCTCAAATAAATTTTTTTTAAAATAAAAAAGATTGCCAGATCTGATCAAAAAAGAAGACCCAAATATGTGTTGTCTATAGTAAACACACTTTAAATATAAAGACACATAAATTAAAAGTAAATGGATAGAGAAAAATATACCATGCCAACACTAACCAAAAGAAAGCAGGAGTAGCTATATTAATTTCAGACAGAGCAGACTTCAAAGCAAGACAAGTTACTGGGGATTAAAAAGGGTTTATATAATGATAAAGGGTCAATTTTTCAAAAAGAAATAATAATCCTTGATGTGTATGCACCTAACAGAGCATCAAACTACTGGAGGTAAAGACTAATAAACCTGCAAAGAGAAATACATAAAACCACTATCATAGTTGGAGACTTCAACATCCCTCTCTCAGAAAGGGACAGATACAGCAGGGAGAAAAATCAGTAAAGATGTTGTTGAATTCAAAGCACCATCAATCAACTGAATATAATCAATAATCTGTAGACTACTTTATCCAGAAACAACAGAATACACATTCTTCTCAATCTCACAGGGAACATTCACCAAGACAGACCACATTCTGGTCCTAAAACACTGAAAAAAAAATTTTTTTAATTATTAACATATAATGTATTATTTGTTTCAGGGGTACAGGTCTGTGATTCATCAGTCTTACACAATTCACAGTGCTCACCATAGTAATACCCTCCCCAATGTCCATCACCCAGCCACCCCATCCCTCCCGCCCCCTCTTCACTCCAGCAACCCTCAGTTTGTTTCCTGAGATTTAGAGTCTCTTATGGTTTGTCTCCCTCTCTGGTTTCGTCTAAACACTGAAAATTTTTAAAGAATAGAAATCATACAATATCTACCCTCAGACCACAATGTAATTAAATTAGAAATCAGTAAGATAAAGACAACTGGAAATCCCCAAATATGTGGAGATTAAACAACATACTTCAAATAATATGTGGGTCAAAAAAGAAATCTCAAAAGAAATTTTAAATGCAAACAATGAATCATGGAACACTACATCAAAAACTAATGATGTATGGTGATTAACATAACATAATAAAAAAATATTTTGAATTAAATGATAACACCAGAATTCATGGGATGCAATAAAAGCAGTGCTTGGAAGGAAATTTAGCATTGAATACATATATTAGAAAGGAAGAAAGATCTAAAATTTATCATCTAAGTTACTACCTTAGGAAACTAGAAAATGAGCAAATTAAATCCAAAGTAAGCATTAGAAAAGAAAAATTAGAGCAGAAATCAATGAATTGAAAACAGGTAATCAATAGAGAAAAATCAATGCAACCAAAAAGCTGGTTCTTTAAAAAGATCAATAATATTGATAAACCTCTAGCCAGGCTAAAAAAGGAAAGGAATTATTACTAATAACAGAAATGAAAATGGGAACATCACTTTAGATCCCAAGGACATTAAAAGGATAATAAAGGAATACCATGAACAACTTTATGCCCACATATTTGATAACCTAGATGAAATGGAATAATGCCTTGAAAGACACAATTGCTAAAACTCACAAAAGAAATAATCTGAATAGGTTCGTATCAAAGAAATTGAATCAATAATTAAAAACTCTCTGAAACAGAAGAACCAGACCCAGAATAGTTCACTGGTGAATCCTACCAAACATATTAGGAAGAAATTCTACTAGTTCTCTACAATCTCAGAAGACAGAAGAAGAGGGAGTATTTCATCATATGAGGCCAGCATTACCCTAATACCAAAGCCAAAGACATTACAAGAAAACAAAGTATAGACTACTATCTCTCATAAATATAGATGCAAAATCCTCAATAAAATATTAGGAAATTGAATCCAACAATGTTTAAAAAGAATTACATACCACAACCAATTGGGATTTTTTTCCCAGGCACGCAAGACTGGTCAACATTTGAAAATCATTGTAATCCATCACAACAGGCTAAAGGAAAAATCACATGAACATATCAACAGAGGCAGAAAAAGCATTTAAAATCCTGAACACTCATTCTTGATTAAAAAAAAAAAAAATTGTAAACTGGGAAGAGAAAAGAAATTCCTCAACCTGATTTAAAAAAATAAAAAAGATCTACAAAAATCCTACACCTAACATTATACCTAATGGTGAGAAACATGAAGCTTTCCCACTAAGATGGAAGAGGGAAAGCTTTCCCATTAAGAGAAAGATGGCAAGGATGCTCCCTCTCACTACTCCTTTTCAACACTGTACTGGAAGTACCAGCTAATGCGCTATAGACAAAGAAAGGAAATAAAAGATATACAAATTGGGAAGGAAGGAATAAAACTGTTGGTTTGAAAATCAGCATAATTGCTTATGTAGAAAATCTGAAGGAAGTGACCAAAAAACCCTTCCTGGACCTAATAAGTGATTATAGCAAAGTTAAAGGATATGGGGCTAATGTACAAAAGTCAATTCCTTTACCATATTCCGCAATGAACAAGTAGAATTTGAAGTTAAAAACACAATACCATTATCATTAGCACCCGTAAAATGAAATGTTTATATATAACAAAATATGTACAAAGATCTACTTGAGGAAAACCATAAAACTGATGAACAAAGTGAAAGAATGAAATAAATAGATATTCCATGTTCATGGATGGGAAGACTCAACATTATCAAAATGTCGGTTTTTCCCACATTGACCAATTGATTTCAATGAAATCCCAATTGAAATCCCAGTAAGTTATTTTGTAGATAACATCAAACAGATCTAAAGTTTATATGGAGAGGCAAAAGACAGCCAACACAATATTAAAGAACAAAAAAGGGGTGCTTGGGTGGCTCAGTCAGTTAAGTGGCTGCCTTCAGCTCAGATCATGATCCCAGGGTCCTGGGATCGAGCCCCTCATCAGGCTCCCTGCTCAGCCGGGAGCCTGCTTCTTCCTCTCCCACTCCCCGCCTCTGTCAAATAAATAAATAAATAAATCTTAAAAAAAAAAAAAAAAAAAAAAGAACAAAGAAGACTGACACCACCCCTCCTCAAGACTTAGTATATAGCCACAGTAGTCAAGACAGTGGTATTGTTAAAAAAAAAAAAAAAAAAAAAAAAGCAAACAAACAGAACAGAATAGAGAAGCCAGAATGGTATAAATACAGTCAACCAATCTCTGACAAAGGCGGAAAGAATGGAGCAAAGATGGTCTTTTCAACAAATGGTGCTGAAACAACTGAACAGTCACATACAAAAAAAAAAAAATCTAGACACAGACCTTCCACCCTTCACAAAAATTAACTCAAAATAGATCCAGAGAGCTAAATGTAAAACATGCAACTATAAAACTCCTAGAAGGTAACACAGGAGAAAGCCTAGGTGACCTTGGACATGGTGGTAACTTTTTAGATACAACACCAAAGGCACGATCCATGAAAGAAATAATTGATAAGCTGGAGTTCATTAAAATTAAATACTTATGCTCTGCGAAAGACAATGTCAAGAGAATGAGAAGACAAGCCACAGACTGGAAAAAAATATTTGCAAAAGCCACATCTGACAAAGGGCTGTTATCCAAAATATATAAAGAACTCTTAAAAATAGGTAAACAATCCAATTAAAAAGTAAGCCCAAGACCTTAACACCTCACCAAAGAAAATATACAGATGGCAAATAAACATATGAAAAGATGTTCCACATCATATATCATCAGGAAAATGCAAATTAAAACAAAAGTGAGAACCACTACTATTAAAATGACCAAAATCTGGAACACTAACATCAGATGAGGTGTTGATGAGGATGTGGGGCAACACGAACTCTCATTCAATTGCTGGTGGGAATGCAAAATGGTACAGTCACTTGGGAAGATAGTTTGGTGGTTTCCTACACTACTAAACATACCATATGATCCAGCAATAATGTTCCCTGGTATTTACTCAAAGGAGCTGAAAACTTATGTCCTGCACCTGGATGTTTATAGCAGCAGCTCTATTATAATTGCCAAGACTGGAAGCAACCAAGATATCCTTCAGTAGGTGAATGGATAAATATGTGGTATATCCAGACAATGAAATATTTAGGACTAAAAAGAAATGAGTACTCAAGACATGAAAAGACATGGAGGAATCTTAATTACATATTACTAAGCCAATCTGAAAAAGGCTACATACTATCCAATTCTAAATATATGACATTCGGGAAAAGGCAAAAGTATGGAAATTAAAACATTAGTGATTACCAGGTGTTAAGGGGCTGAGGGGAGGCAATGGAGGAATAAGTGGAACCCAGAGGATCTTTAGGGCAGTGAAAATACTCTGTACAATACTATAATGATGGATAAATGTTATTGTATCTTTGTTCAAACTCATAGAATGTACAACACCAAGAGTGAACCCTAATGTAAACTATGTACTTTGCGTGATTTTAATGTGTCAGTGTAGGTTCACTGAGTGTAACAAATGTACCACTCTGATGGGGGATGTTGATAATGAGGGAGAGGCTATGTATGTGTGGAGATACAGGGGGTATATATGGAAAATCTCTATAATACCACTTAATTTCGCTGTGAATCTAAAACTGCTCTAGAAAAAAAATAAGTATTTTTTAAAATGGTAAAAACAAAGGAATTAAAATGGTACACTACAGCTATAAATATAAATACCTAATAGATCTAGTTAAATATATCTGTTTTACACATGAAAGCAGTACAGAAGGAAGATAGGAACAAAAAGATATGAGACATATAGAAAACAAAACCCAATTACCAAACTAGTAAGTGAATTCAGCAAGGTCATAGGATACAAGATCAATATAGAAAAATCAGTTGTATTTCTATATAGTAATAGTGAGCAATCTGAAAATATAATTAAGAAAACAATCCCATTCATATTGTGCAAGACTGTTGAATCTCAGATCTGTACCTCTGAAACAAATAATGCAATATATGTTAAGAAAGAAAAAAAGAAGAAGAAGAATGTAGCAGGAGGGGAAGAGTGAAGGGGGGGAAATCGGAGGGGGAGAAGAACCATGAGAGACGATGGACTCTGAAGAACAAACTGAGGGTTCTAGAGGGGAGGGGGGTGGGAGGATGGGTTAGCCTGGTGATGGGTATTGAGGAGGGCACGTTCTGCATGGAGCACTGGGTGTTATGCACAAACAATGAATCATGGAACACTGTATCTAAAACTAATGATGTAATGTATGGGGATTAACATAACAATAAAAAAATTAAAAAAAAAGAAAAAAAGAAAACAATCCCATTCATAAAATCATAAACAATAAAATAATTAAGAATAAATTAACAAAAGAAGTGCCAGACTTGTGCATTGAAAACAAAACAGCATAGCTGAACTTTTAAAATATCTAAGTAAGTAGAGAGAGATTCCAAGTTCATGGATTGGAAGAGTAAAGATTAAGATGGCAATTCACCCCAAATTGATTTATAGATCCAACAAAATCTGTATCAAAATACCAAATGACTTTTTTGAAGAAACTCTCCAGCTAATCTAAAATTTATATGGAAGTGCAAAAGATCCAGTCAAAACAATTTTGAAAAAGAACAAAGCTGGAGAAGTTATATTTTCCTATTTTGAAACTTAATAAGAGGCTATAGCAATCAAGAAAGTGTGGTACTGGCGTTAAGTACAGTCATATAGATGAATGTAACAGAGTGAAGAGTCCTAAAATAAACATGTATGGGCAATTCATTTGTGATGGAAGTACCAGAACCATTCATTAGGGAAAAGATATGAGACAACTGGATAGCTGCATGCACAGAGATGAATTTAGACCCTTCACACTGTACACAAAAATTAACTCCAAATCGTTCACAGATCTAAATATAAGAGCTAAAATAGAACATTTTTCAAAGAAATCACAGTAGAAAATCTTGATGACCTTGGTTTAGGCAGAAGTCTCAGATGACACCAAAACATGATCCATAAAATTCAAAAATTGATAAACTAGACTTAAACTTTAAGACTCTTGCATTCCGGGGCAACTGCGTGGCTCAGCTGGTTAAGCATCCAACTCTTGATTTCATCTCAGGTCATGATCTCAGGGCTGTGAGAATGAGCCCCATGTCCAGCTCATGTGCTGAGCATGGAGTCTGCTTGAGATTCTCTCTCTCCCTCTCCCTCTGCCCCCACCCAAACAAAAACAAACCAACGGAAAAAAACCCTCTTGCATTTCAAAGACATGATCAAGAAAATAAATTGGGAGAAAACAATTGCAAATCTGATATAGGACTCATTTCCAGAATGTATAAAGAATTGTTACAACTCAATAATAAAAGGACAAATCCCCATTTTAAAAATAGGTAAAAGGCTTAAACACAAATATCTATAAGCACATGAAAAGATGCCCAACATCATTAGTCAATGTGGAAATGGATATTAAAATCACAAAGTGTATCACTACATACCCACTGAGTAACTATAACAAAAAACAATAAAGTGTTGGTGAGAATGTGGAAAAACTGTATTCATAATTACTGGTGGGAATATAAAATGATATATTTTACATTTGGGGAGGTGATGGAAATGTACTAAAATTGAACTGTGGTGACGGTTACATAGCTCTTTAAAGCATACCTCAGCAGTAAAGCTGTTAAAAAGAAAAATTAACCACTGTACCACTAGACTTCCAGTTTATAGTATTGGGACAAGTTAGACCATACCACAAGGAAACAATGAGATAAACAATGTAAGATACTCTTTAAGACAAATGACTTACAATGTTAAGGACCGACAAACAAGTGAAAAAGCATGGAACTATTCCAGAGTTAAGAACTAAAGATGCATAACCAAGCATAATGTATCAATACTGATTAGAATCCACATCAGAAAAACAGACATTTCTGGAGTAGTTGGGAAGGTTTGAATTTAGACAATATCAGATAATATGAAGTTATTGTGGATTTTTTTTTTTTTTTATGTGTGATAATGGTGTTTGGTTGCAGAATGTCCTCACTGTTAGGAGATGTTTGCTAAAATATTTAGGAATGAAGTACCATGTCACCTGCAACATACTTTCAAATGGTTCAGCAAAAATAACTATTTGCAAAGATAAAGCAAGCATGGAAAAATGTAGATAAGTGAATCTAGTTGAAACACATTCAAAGAGTTTCATACTACCTCTTCAAACTTTTCAGGTTTGTAATTTTTGAAAATAAAAAGTGGGGAGCAAACTCAATCATATTGCTATGTACCAGGAACGACTTTTTAAAGAAGGTATAATAGTATATGATATATACTATGATATATATATAGAAACAAATATACATACACACAATGTCCAAGACCTCTTTGGTGATAATAAAATTTTATTAAGACATTAAAAAGACTTAAATAAGAGATATATCATGTTCATGGATTAGAAGGTCCAATATAATGATGTAAATTCTCCCCATATGGCCTATAGAGTCTTTGCAACTCCAATTAAAATCTCAGTGTGTTTGGTTTGCTTAGTCTTTGGAAGGAAATTCACAAGTTGTTTCTAAAATGGATATGAAAGAGCAAAGAACCAAGAAAAGCCACAAGCTCTTGAAGAATAACAAGGTGAAAAGTCTTGCAATACTATATTTCAAAACTTTTTTCAAGATAGAGTAATGAAGAGAGTGTATACTGGCACAAGGAAAGACCAATAAAACAAAACAAATAGTCTAGAAGGAGATGTCTGCACACATCAACGCTCAATATATAACAGAGAAGGCACTTCAAAGCAGTAGGGAAAGGAAGGTCTTTTCAATAAACAGTGCTGGAACAACAGACTAACCATATAATGACGCAAAAAAAAAAAAGTTACCTCATACCACATGCAGAAGACGTTTCCAAGTTGGATGAAATCTCAATGTGAGCCGCAAAGCTATAAAGCATTTATGAAGAAAATATCAACCATATTCATGACCTAGAGAGAGAACAATTTTTAAGTGAAATCTAAAACATGCTAACCATAAGGTAAAAATATATGTGAACATATTAAAATGTTAATATATCAAAAACACTGTGAAAAGACAAGCCACAAATTGGGGAAAGATTTTTGCAAACACAACTCATAAAGGAGTAGTATCCAGGATATATATCAGAATCCCCTGCAAATTACTGGGGAAAAAATGGACACAAAACTTTACAACATACTAAACTCACCAAAGATGAAATCGAAATATCCAGTAAACATGTTGGCCTTCTCATGTGCTAAATAAGTCTTTTTGAAGAGCAGTGTGGCAATATATATGAACATAATCTGACATAAGGAAAATGCTAAGTAAAACCACAGTGAGATAACATTATACACCCAACAGATTGGTAAAAACTAAGAAGCCAATATACCCTTGGAGGAATGTAAATCAGTACAAGAATCTCTGGGGAAAGTTTGGCATGATCTGGCAAGAATCTAACAAACCTGTGCCTCTGTGGTTCTACTCTTAAGTATATGTCCTTTTAAAAGTGCATACTCTAGGGGTCCCTGGGGGAGCATGTGACTCAATCTTGGGATTCTGAATTCGAGCCCCATGCTGGGTGTAGAGATTAAATAAACTTTTTTTTTTTAAGTGCATACTCTAGAATACACATACAAAATATCCAGAGCAGCACTGTTCGTGATATCCTCAAAATAGAAACCACTCAGATGTCCGGAGTAAAATGGAAAAATTATAATATATTCATATAATGGAATAAGCAAAGTATAGATATACATGATTATATGGATGAATCTTATAAACACGTTTAGCAAAAGAAACAAGTCTTAAAAGACTACAATATAATTTGAGTCATATAAATTTCAAAAATAGGAACTAAATATTTAGGGATATATTTAGGGATATATACATAGGTATAAAACTATAAAGAAATGAAGAGTAGGGCTGGTGTTAAAGAGGAGAGAAGGAGTATGATGGGGAGGATATGTGGGAATTTCTGAGGTGTTAGAACTATTCTATTTTTTGACATGGGTAGTTACATGGATGTTCACTTTATGATTTTAAAATATTTGTGTATATACATACATACATGTACATCGCATGTACTTTCTGTATACTCCACAATAAGAAAGTATACAAATGGCCAGTAAATATGAAAAGACATTCAACCTTACTAGTAATTAGGAAAATGAAAATTAAAACAACAGTGATCACCTGTCATGATTCACCTAAAATTTAAGACTGATAATACCCATTTTTGCGGAGGTTACAAAGAAAGAGGCATTCTCATATGCTGTCAGTAGGAAAGTAAATTAGTAAAGACTTTTTGAGGAACAATGTGGCAATATATACAAAAATGTAAAACCCATATATCTTGTGAATCATCAGTTCCAATTTTAAATATCCTAATGAAATACTAGCACACATATTCGAAATATATGTACAAAAAGATGTATACCATTCACTACGGTAGGGCTTGCAACAGTGAAAAAAGAACGTTAATAGGGAGTATTTACGAAAAGTGTCATAACTCATACAATGCTGTCCTATGTAGCTATTAAAAATTAAGATCAATCTTTATGAATGGGCATGGAAAGATCTCAAAGATATTAAATGAACAAAAGTCACAGAACAATACATACATAGCATAACCCTGTTTTAAAAATATAAATATATACATACTTTTTTCTATAGAGATGTATGAAAAACAGACTACAAATTTAGACTTTAACCTATTAGTGATTACCTCTCAGGCAGGGAGTGGTGAAGGGAGAAGCAGGGTGAAGAGGGCACTTTCATATCTTACTCTAATACAGTTGACCCTCGAACAACTTGGGTTCGAACTGTGTGGTTGGTCCACTTATATGTAGATTTTTTTTAATACAGTACTGTAAATGTATTTTCCTTATGATTTTCTAAATGTTTTCTTTTCTCTAGCTTATTTTATTATTAGAATACAGTATATAATATATATAACATACAAAATATGTGTTAAGTGGCTGGTTATGTTATTGGTAAGGATTCTGGTCAATAGTAGGCTATTAGTAGGTAAGTTTTCGGGGAATCAATATATGCCAGTTTTCCACTGTGCTGGGGGTTGGTGCCCCCTGCCCCCAAGTTGTTCAAGGGTCAATTATATACACAGATATTCTATGAATCTTTTGTAAGAACATATCCATGGACTACTTGAATATTTTTAACAGGTGGTAATAGTGAAACAACTGTACTGCTATTTATTCCATTCCAATGAGAACTGAATACATTTGGGAATAACTTGCTTTCAAAGCTAAGTCTTCTGTTTCTTGAGGGCCTGAGAGCCTATGGTTGTGGTACAGGGCTGTGAGCCATCAAGGGTAAGTGCCGTGGAGGATGCTAAGTGACTGGGTCTATCTCCAGGTTTGCCCCTTGGAAATATTTGCATACATTCTCATATCCTGGCTCATTGGCAACAGCAATAATGTTTTCCCAAAGCACTTTGCTAAAGTAAATTGTGATGTACACATCAAATCACAACCATAGTAAAGTGTAGATGTGGCTGTCAAGATGCATGTTTAGATCTAAATTAGTAATCACACCCTTCATGAGTGACTTTTGGAGTAAGTAGTTTGGATTTGGATTTGGATTCATAAGGAAGAACCTAGAGCCACTAAAAATCACAAGACACAGCTTCTCTTTTTCTTCTTCCCTCCCCCCTCACTCCCATAGCCCTTTCCAAATCAAATAATTTCCTATAGAAGTGGGAGAGAGGGAAACGTAATGATGAGTTATTTGGAACTGGTAGTGAATCGAAATAAAAAGCACTATCAGTGTATTTATGAAGGAAAATCCAACTACATGTATACATTTTGGTGTGCATTTTATTATTTTTTTGGAATCATATCCATATGAAGAAAAATTGCCAAAGTATCCTTTAATCTTGAAAGCTAGGCCCTTGCCTTGCCGTGTCAGAGGAAAGCAAAACGAAGTCAGTAATGCTGGAGACACCACTGTTCCCAAATGCACACTGACCGGAGAGATGCTATTGAGGAAATGCCTTTTGATTGATGATGAACAGAGGAGAATCTACACACGTTAAATACAAATGGAAACACGTCAGCACACACAAGCCATTAGCCTGGTCCTCCGGCATCCACGAGCATGCATCTTTTCCAAAGGATCTCTTATTCAATGGTGTAAGCACTTGGTCTCATTATGCCTCCTATCAGCAAATACCTTTTTATTCCAGAATGGAAAACGAGCTGGGAATTAAATACATCCAATATTGATGCTTTATTGCCATAAGTCACCAATAAGAGAATGAATTTAATTTTAATACATTTATTTTTGTGTGACTCTTAATAAAACACTTTCAAAACATTCTGTACATTTCAAGCCACTTAGAACTGCAGTACATTCTATAAACGTGATTTGTTGGGATGAGGTGCCAAGATGTCTCTGTACAAAGATGTACAATATGTACAGTCACTGTAAGTGCAAGCTGTGCAAAGCAGTCTAGGACACTAATTCACGCCAAGGCTTAGAAAACACTTCAACACTTAACACTAAAGCTCAAAACTGCGTTGTTGCTTTTTCCTGGGCAAATGGTTACTTTATAAACAAATATATGTATATGTCATATAGAAAGAATAGTTTGACTCCTCAGCTCAGTCAGCACCATGCAGCTGACTGGATACATTACAGGGCTGCTCTTCTAGGCTTCTCTGTCCAGGGCACCATCTTGCCACACTCAACGGTTGTCTCATCACTGAGCTGCCGCCGCCACTGCCTTTGGCTGAACTACAGCAACGCTAGGAGATTTAAATTTGGGGAGATAAAGGCCAAACTTGTTTTCAATGCCAGCAAAAGTGGCCGTGGCAAGTCTGTATCCACCGATGTGATCGGGATTGGCAGGAGGAAGGTCTGCGATGCGTGACTTAGGTGTTGGTTCTGAGCCAGAGGGTTTGCTGTTGATAGGAAAAAGCCAATGGTTAGAGTGTTCAAGGCTGATGCGGATGGCACATGCGGACAGGACATTTTCAGTCTCACCCATGCGCCCCAAAGAGGAGTGTTTGTCCGGCTACTTCCTTGTCATCTATGCCACATTTCTCAGGATTTATGGCTGCTTGGAAAGCAACACATTCGTATTTTTTATTTGGAAGAGAAATGGCCTCGATTTATAAATAGATCCACAGAGAAAAGATCAGAAGAAAATACACTTAAATATTAACACTCTCAGGGAAGTAGGATTGTGAGTGATTTTCCCTTTTATACTTTTACGTTCTCCAAGTTTTCTGCATTAAGCATAAATTAGTCATAAAAAGTTTACATTTTTCTTTTATTTTGACATAGTTAAAAAAGTTAACTTTTTAAGTGGTAGACTCATGACGGTTATTACTAAATTTAAAGAGACATAGATATAATTCTTACTTTTACAGAATGTGAAAGCACAGAAAAGCCTGGAATTTTAAGATTGCTATTCTTACTTCCTACTTTGTAGAAGTCTCTCTATTCCTTGGGTTCAGCAGCTAATTCCCTGTTTGGCCTTTAAGCAAGGAAGGGGGTCAAAGGTTTATGAGCTGATGACCCAGATATGGGATTTGATTATCTGCTGAAAAGCTAACAATTAATTGCTTTAGGTAAAACCTTGCCCACCCAGCAGATTCAACAAGTAATTCCTTTTCTTCCCAGCACAGGCTTCAAGTGGCCCAATTTCTGACCTAGATTTCACAAGTAATTATGTCCATATGCATAACCTCTTTCTGAACGTTTTTTTTTTTTTTTCTTTTCTGTTTGTTAGCTCTAAGAACATCTATACCTACCTAATAATAAATAAAAATAAAGAATGAAGTCTCGGAGGTGTGAAAAGGCTTGAGTCTCGGAAACAAAGTTCATAAAACTGTTACTAAAACAAATTTACCTTATATCTGGTGAAAAGGCCATATAATAGAATTCAAATAATAAGGACCTAAATCCATGAAGCTCTGTATTTGCTTACACTAAAAAAGATAATTTATTCACGTAACAGTTTAATTTGCTGCTTGCCTTCACTTTCCCCAAGTCGCTGCTTAACACTGCGTATGATGTCCCCTCATACGGAAGCTTCTCAAGCCCACTGTTTTAAATGCACCGGTCCTGTAGGGTTCTCTGTCCTACCCAGTTCTAGGAGTTCCAAAACTGCCTCCGCAGGCTGAACAAAGACCTCTTTTGGTTTCGGTGCTTTCTTTTACAAGGAGTTGAACAGCTGCACTTACAGGCCTCCAAAATCAATGTAAAACCACCGCTGGAGAAGTTCGTAGGTGACCAAGGTAACACCAAACTGGGGAGAAGATCGAAACACTCGAGCTGAAAAACAGACGGGAGTGGGGATACTGAACATGACTGTGGCAAAGCCAGTCGGTGAGTAATGGGAGCAGGTCCCTAACAGCAGCGAGCCGTTCTGCATGGCCGTAGCCCCTACCTGCAGTCCCCTTCCAAAATGCCGAGGGCCCCTCTTCCCGGAGTATCTTCCTGAAACAGTCAATGACACCACTGTATGTCGTCTGGCCCGCACGGGCGGCCACCTGCAGTCTTGTCTTGATGACATCAGCGGGGGTCACCAGGGAAGCAGCAGGCACACCTTTCAGGAGAAAGGCACACTGAAGTCACCCAAAGTACCTTATAAGGAGCAGAAATACTGCCGACAGCCAACAATACAATTAGCAACTTTAACTGCTCTAACTCCAGTAAGTAGGTGCCTGGGCACTCATGGAAAAAAGGATACATAAGCCTATTAGCTGCTTCAGTGTGGAACAAAATTCTTTTTTCTTTCTGAATTAGGAAAATCACTCTACACTGCATGATCCCAAAGAACTAGGAGAGGAAAAAACGCAGCAATATTACTAGGACAATTCCCAAGTGTTCCCTTTTAGGTTTCAATCATTTTACCTCCTTTTTTTTTTTTTAAGATTTTATTTATTTATTTGAGAGAGAGAGAATGAGAGACAGAGCACATGAGAGGGAGGAGGGTCAGAGGGAGAAGCAGACTCCCTGCCGAGCAGGGAGCCCGATGCGGGACTCGATCCCGGGACTCCAGGATCATGACCTGAGCCGAAGGCAGTCGCTTAACCAACTGAGCCACCCAGGCGCCCCATTTTACCTCCTTTTTTTCAGCAAATAAGATACAAGTACTTTTGTATATAATAAGAAATGAGGACACTGCCCGTTTGATGAGATGCTAAACGTAGTGTTTTCTTGCGGATTCTTGTCACCTTACTGTGCAAGGTGAATGTCAATAGTCATATCCACTCACCTGTTTGAGGGGCTAACTCGGGAGTTGGCTGAGACTCTTTTCAGACATGCTTACATGACAGAAGTCATTACAATGGGAGCTGAGGTGGCCAGGCAACCAGTTAAGGAACAATAGGGAACTGGTCATCAAAAGGCCTCATCATCTATCCCCTGTGCCGGAGCTCCCTGGGTCATGCTGAGATTGATCAGCAGTGGGACACCCAAGATAGATTTCACAACCACATCTTTCCCTTATAAAACAAAGCTGGGGACAAAGGAGCAAGATAACCTTCCTCAGAGGGATGATATTCAATTGGGCCTCTGACTATCACTGAATCTCCACTAGGCAGATGGAGCTGGCGGACCTGTGGGACCTGTGGGAGCCGCTGTTACAGGAGGACGCAAATACCTCCGCTCCACGCGGCCCTGCACCGTAGTCAGATGAAACTAGGTGAACTACCTGTCTTTGGAATGTTCTGAATTCTAAATGTTCTTAGGGCCTGCCAGCAAGGCTTTACTGGTAAAAATTAGAAAAAAATCATCTCTCATTCTGAAAACCGACATCAAATATTTGGGGGCAAGAAGTTGGCACTGACAGTTCCATGAAAACGTTTACTTGGTTCCATCAACCACTGGCAAAATGCCTGTCCACGATTAGACTGTTCTTTGGCTGTTTTTTTGTTGTTTTGTTTTGTTTTGTTACTGCTGACTGGAAAGCAGAGGCAAACGCTTGGGGGGAAAATCTGCTGGCCCCAAAGTGGGAGACTTTGGTGAGTACGGAAAAGGGGCTGGAGGAGCACTCAGCGCCAACACGGAGCAGGCAGCTCTTCTGGCTTTTAAAGGACTGAAGTAACAAATGCCAGAGAACACGGGATTTGCTAGACCCCAAATAAGGGCTCAGAGCTCCCTGGGAGAGTTTCTTAACCATCACAAGTCATTCCCTGTCATCATGGGTGAGAACAAGAACACGGTCCATCCCAACACCCTCAGAACGCCACCACACACACTGCACTCTGGGAAGTGCTCAGGCTGTCCGGCTGTCCAGCCAGGGCACGGGAGGAGAATGAACGCAGTGAGAGCTACACAGTGCCATGAGCCCAGGCAGGCAGACCGACATCGAGCATCTGGACACTACGTTTGAGTTGGTGTTCACCCTTCACGTTTCTATCCTGGACCAGCAGTAATGGGGAGCAAACACACGCCCTTTCCTTCCTCTGTCATTTCTGAGAGCTGGTACAGCCAAGAACACCTGGTCCTCCCCCTCTATCCCCAGTCAGCTCCTTCAAGAGGAAGGCTAGACCTGTGAGATTAGAAGGAAACAACTTAGTACCTTCCTACATTTGTTAGGCTCCTCTTTCAGATGGAATCTCTTTTGTGTCTAACTTGGGAACTCAGACCAAATGAACATTTTCATTTGTTCCACTGACATTTGAGCTCCTATTATTACTATGCTGGCCATGAAGGGAAAGCAAAAATGAAGAAAATGAAACTCTTGCCCTCAAAAAGCTCCCAGCCTAGTACAGAAAATAGAACTTATGCAAACAACTATTACTAAAGAAAGTGTTAAGGGACAGAGAAGGGATGCCAATTGAGTATAGGGTCGTTTGCCGGGGAAGTCCTGCTCACTTGTATCTAACGAGAACGATGGTAGAAGGAACATCGACAGTATCATGAAGAAAGCTCAATTTTGAGCCAATCATGTAGACTCCATCATGCAGAAATAGCAAGTGAGGCATGCTAGACCTGGGCATCACATGAGGTACAACGGAGCAACTGATTTGATGAAGAACTCTTCCACCTTTATGCTCAGCTTGGCTGCACCCAAGGTTTCAGGGGCACGGGAGGCTAAGAAGCATGTTAATGATGAAAGCCCAATTTAGATGGGCAGATCTAATTTGGCTCTGAGTTGCTAAGCTGCATTACGCTGTTTATCCACATTATGCAAATGTAATTAACTCTCATCAGAATTACAGCACATCCCACAAAGGAGGGAAAGCATCATATTTAAACTAAGTCAGATACAAACAATAACCCTTCCAGAAATAAAGGCGGACAGTGCACAGAAATTGTGTACTTCTTCAAGAGAATGGGGGGGAGGGTTCTTCGGCTTAAAAAAAAAAATTGTAGTTACCTGCCATGGCTCCAGCTGCAAGGAGATTTATACCTCCCACGTGTCCATTTTCATCAGCCAGAAGTAGTTTGCAATGAGCATAAACAGGAAAATAGATTGCAGAGAAGGGAATGTCTCGGAGGAAACACGCTTTGGCACCCTGTCACAAGTGAGGAAACAGTGCAAAACAGTTGTGTAAACAGGGCCGTGAATGCCCACAACGGATCCAGGGTGACAAGCCTTAGGTGTTCCCTCAAACAGCATGGGGACTGAGTGGAATGGAAATGGGGGGGGGGAACGAGATGGGCATAGGAAATATACCTGGCTCAAAGTTTGGAGACCTAGGGTTAGTTAACTGGGTAATGATGTTATCCTGACAACTAAGAATTTTCTGGCATTTCCAATACAGATTCAGATTTTAAGGTTAATAAAAATTCAGTTCTCAAACCTCCAGGCTGTTTGTTCCGTGTGGCTTTGGAGGATGTGAGGGAGAGGGGCATGAGTGGGAACAGACTTGGAAACCTAATGTTAATACCTTGATTCCAAAGCAACGAGCAAAGGCAGCCCACAAAACTAACAATTCATCCATTTGGTCTACACAGCATAGAGCCCATGAAGTACCAGTTACGCTACAGGCAGTGGCAGTGGAAAAGAAAGGTGACTATTCTAGGGGATGGGAAAAAGAAACCACTCCTAGATAGCAGAGGATTGCGGGAACTGGGACAAATTATTCTAGCAGAAGATTCCACTGGAGTAGAAAGCTACCCAGGGAGAGCTCGTCTCAGTGACTGAGGAACAGTAAACACCTTCCTCAACTTGGTCAGTTGCCCAGGCTATTCTCCTGCCCAGGGCTTGACCTGAATACTCATCTTCCAGCTGAATACTCCATCTTCGGCCCCTGTTTCCCTAATGGTTCTGTTTTGAAAAGACAAACTCAAAACATTAAAAAAAAAAGAAAAAAATCCAAGGACTCTCTGAAGGATGATACAGACAGAAGCAGTATTAATAAATTCAGCTCTCAAAGGGAATTCCAAAAAGGATGGGAATTGGGGGTGGAGGGGAGGAAATGTGTACAGAACTCTCTCAAGATAAGCATCATTGGTTTACTGGTCTCCTAAGAGCCCTGTACCTGTGTGATTCTAATCTAGAGAATTTCTGATTTCCAATTCGTAGCTACAGAAGCCAATTTACACATTTCTACAGTGATAGATCTATAAATAAATCAGATGCTGTAGAAACACTGTTGTCTAATAGCAGCCAAATTTACGTATTCCCCCCTTATGCTAGGCAAAAGAATGGAAAGAAATACTCTTCCTTGTTTAAGAAAAATAATAGCTTCTGCTCCATTACATCCGATCTGTAATGATGGGAGTAAGTGTACCTGCAGGGAAGGAGTCTGTTGACTGGCATTTTGCTAAAGTACAGTACACTCTGCGGTGTGTGTGTGTGTGTGTGTGTGTGTGTGTGTGTGTGTTTTAAATGGAATTCATTATTGACAAATCCCACCACTTAACTTCTTAAAGACCTGAATTCTCCCAAACTCTGCTACTGTTTCACTGTGGTCAAATTATTAAGGCAAACAGAAGCTCCTACTGGGAAGATAACAATAGAGATAACTCAGACTCAAAATAAACACAGGACTATTTTGAAGTCCTAAAAAACAGACCAAAGAGAACACCAAAGAAACTTTTCCCAAACCTGCCATCAAATTAAAGGCTGTGAGGCGGGCCTCCCTGCCGGCAGCTTCATAAAGGCTGAAGGCGACAACAGGACAGTGTGTTTGTATAGCCCACTGCCTCTAATAAAAGTGTGCTGATTTTGTCTTTTTGTCCGATTTTGTACTCGAGGAACCACCCTACTGGACAAAATTGCTTTTCCACTTTGCAGGGAGAAGCCTGGTTTCCACATTCTTTCACGGTTCTATTGAGTACATGACAAGCTCTCTACTGAGATCACCCAAGGGAATCTACTCACCTTATACAGACCAAAAAGTCCCAGGTCCCGGAGTACATTCAGGGCACTGACCCTGGGTCCTGTGGTGATCTCTCCAGCTACCTGCAGGCGAATCTTTACTATCTCCAGTGGATTAGTAAAGATGACTTGAGAGCCGCCAGCCTGCAGGCAAGGGAGGAGAGACGGAAGCAGATTTCCAAATCAGAGACGGACTGGAGCGTTACCAAGAAAAATCCAGAAAAGCCTCTGCACGGCACCGCTTTACTCCTCCCTCTTCATAGGGGAATGAGAGGCCCACACTTTGGCCAATGCTAGAGGGGCTCACAGGGACGGTCCCAAACTCAGTTTCAAGCGAATCTTATGTCTGGATTTGTTTTGATTTGAAATGTCAAGAGTATTTCTCAAACCAGTCTTTCCGGGGTCAACCAGCCATATCCAAAATGGCAAAACTAATAAACACATTTGGAAAACAAAAGTGAAGCCAGATGAGGCAGCAGGGAGCTTCCCAATGAAAGGGAAAGAGATGGTAAAAGACTGGTTGGTATCTTTTGTAAGCTGGAGGTAAAATGTGGATCTACACGGGTCACTTTCCTTCTCTTAGCAAGGATTCATTTTAGCTCAGCCACCCGGTTCCGCTTCCTTGGATTGTAGAGCAATTAACACAACTTCGCCCCACAGAGGTGCCTAAGTCATAGGGGAAGTCTCCCCCCGTTCAAATTCTAAAATCTATCATACCGAGCAAAACTCTTGAGACAGATACGCAGCTAAAAGGAGAGAACCTAGAAAGACACTTTCAGTGTCAAGACAGAACCAGAAAAACTCTGCTGGGAAATGGATCATCTAGTTACCATGAGTAGGAAACTGGGCAGATCAAAGCTACACTCCACAATGGTAGTGAGTGACAGGGATTTGAATTTGGATAATAAGGGTGTATTTGAATCTGAAATCTGTTAACTGGGAGGGGGGAAAGAATGTGTAACAAAACTGCTACCAATTCTTTTTTTTTTAGTTTTTTGTAAGGAAAAAATGTGTTTGTATGGGTGTGTGTATATGATATATAAAAATACATTTTTAAAGCATAAATATAGGGGCGCCTGGGTGGCTCAGTCGTTAAGTGTCTGCCTTCGTCTCAGGTCATGATCTCAGGGTCCTGGGATCGAGGTCCCCCCATCAGGCTCCCTGCTCAGAGAGGAGTCTGCTTCTCCCTCTCCCTCTGTCTCCTCCCTGCTGCTCATGGCTCTGTCTCTGTCTCTCTCTCTTAAATAAATAAAATCTTGTAAAAAAAATAAAACATATCTCCACGAAGTGAAAAAATCTCATTTGTACATCTTCATCTGAACTGCAGCTGTTTATATTACACAATCATAACCATAGTCACATAATCATATTATACTATATACTTGTAACTTCACTGCAATAGCATGTCCCATGTGGAACAGGAACTAGGAAAGGCCTCACTGGGGCCAATTCCACTGGTATAGACACACTACAAAAAATACCCTTAAAACTCACGTGCAGCATTCAATGACACTTCAACACTCTACCTTCACCCACATTCCTGTTCATGTTTCTAAAACCCACAGTCCTTCCAGTCCTACTTCCAAGGGGTAGCAGGTCTCAGCCCATTCTCCTCAACTCTGCCTGCTCCAACCCTGACCCCTTACTCCTACAGACCACGCTGTCCCCAAGTGCCAACACTGACACAAGAGCCCTTCCGGCTCTGTGGGAAGCTTACTATCCGGGATTCCCCAGGGCCCTGATCCCTTTGCTGTCCACCAGGCATGGGGGTGCAGCAATGTGCTGTCTCTCTCTGGGTTTCCACAATCCATACCACTGGCACACAAACCCCAGAGGGACAACTGACCCAATTTTACATGTTGATATGCCTGAGTTTCCCTCTCTTAATTTACTGTGCTGCAGGGAGAAGGAAGCATTTCAATGTTTCAATCTAAGCAAACAATACTTTCAAAAGGATTGCTGGGTGAAAAATTATGTTAAAATGATAATCCAAGTAATTGCTCCCATAGCTAGTATTAAAGACCAAACCAATTGAAAAAGTTTACTACTTCCCTGAAATCTCATGTTTAAATAATGGTTGCGAAGACTACCTTTGGGAAAATGCACCTTATGTTCTAAACTAAAGCAGATTAAAAAAAAAAAAAAAGGACAGAAACACAAATTTTGATTATAATCTCCAAATTTTGCCACCATCAGATAATGTCAAACCTTGGACGCCATTCATTAATTATGGACATCATGTTTAAACAAATACAAAGTTCTTCCATGTTTTTAATCATTAGTAAAGTACAATGTCCCACAGAGCAGGCGTACTCCAGTCAGTCACCCCACCCCACAGCTCCTCCTCCTCTCCTCACCAGGCCCTTCGGGAAATAATTGCCAGTAGATTGAGATTTGTACTCCTTCGGCAACTCTTCACATTTCTTTCTGAGTATACATGTAACATCTAACACATTAACTTTTGTATGCTTTGAAGATCTGTTACCCAGAATGCATACTAAGTCCTGAGGATGCAATGGACATAAGGACAAAACGAAACTGATCTGCATTTATGTATACATCTGACGAGTGAGCATGTAAACAAGAAAGCAGTGAGTGTAGCAAGGCGCACATCTGTGAGTGTGTTTCACACTTACGTACTCTACTGTATTTGAAGGGAGAAAACGTCTAGCAATTGCATAGTCTGTATATGACTTAAATATTTATATTTTTAAAAACTTTATGATAGGCCTAGGAATACGTAGGCCAATACTATCCAGAAACATTGAATAATTTTAGAAAAAATAAAAATTGTTATTTAAGTTGTCTAAAACTTTGGTAACACTTAAAGGGAAACATCCATGGCAAATACGCACTGTCCTTTTCTAAACTCTGAGACTGACCACTATCTCACACATGTTAAACTGGGGACACTGGGATGGGGGAAGAAAATGTGCAATTAATTCAATCCCTCTAGTAAGAAATCTAGAGACACAGAACAAGGATTATGTTTTATCACATTCTTAACTGTTTCCTCTCTGAAAAACAAACACAGGAAAATAGCATTTCTCTTCTATTTTAAGGCTCTACTGATTGTGAGTGATATTATTACATTAAAAACAGCTTTTCACAGGGAAAAAACACAGTAAACATAATCAATGAATATAATGAATTTCAGGAAGTATCAAATTGTGAAATAAAAATATGGTAACTTTTCAATGGAAAAAAGTATCTGTATTTTTACAAATATGCTAATTATGTTTGCTGTTCTACAAATATGCAAATATGTTTGCTACTTTAAAGAGCAACGAAGTTAAACAAAAAAATGTAAATGCCCAATACGGAAACAGTTAAGTAGAAACAATTATAAGCTCTTAAGCAATAAGATCTGGTAATAAAATTATGCCAAGTAACATAAACCAAACATAAAACATAGGTATGCACTGATCAAAATTAGTTTGTCAAAATTAGAATGGCTAAAGCATGAAAATATTGGTTGCCTTCTGGAAAGAGAAATGAGTACCTGAAAGAATTTTTAAAGCATACCCTATTGTTCCTTTTAAATTCTGAATCATGAAATGTATTAAGTACTCAAAAACACCAACCAAAAAACAAGAAACAGAACTGGTCTTAGAAACAATGGCTTCCTTTATAGACTAGGTCCTCTCTCACAGTCTTCCCCATGATAAATTTGGTATTTATATACATTAAATGCATTTTAAAAACTAGTTAGCACTAGTTATCTGCGGATCCAAAACTTTAAACAGGCTTATCCATCTATGTAGATATGAACATCAAAAAAATCTAAGCAATTATAGCTAGTGATCTGAAATAACAAAGATATCTAAAATTTCAAATTACATCATGATGATACACAGTTCTATACTCTTAGTGGACTTGGTCTAATTTGACATCCTGATGCTTACATTAGATAACACCATTCCATGCAGCACATTCGGTGACTTTTTCCCCCTTACCAAATTACCAAAATTAGCTTCGAAACTTCTAATGGTGAAATTTCCCTCTTCAAATCTGCTGCTTATTCTTATAAAGAGAGGCAAACATTAATATTAAAACTTTCAGAGGCTTTCATTTTTCATTACCAAGTTGTTTTGTTGTTCTAGAAATGAATTACAAATGACACAAAAAAAGAGAATAAATCTCATTTTGAATGAAGGTTATCTATATATAACAGAAATGGAAAGAATATAAACACTTCCATTTAATCTTGTGTCACATAATTGTTTTTTTAATGAGAAAATAAACTAAAGTGGGCAGTAAAAATTAGGAGGAAAAACTATGTAATATTGAGATGTCACCAGGCCTCTGATGTGCCTGAGGCCAAGGGGTTGCACACAGGATTAGGCCTTCAACCTCCTGCCCTTAAAATCCTACCCCAGGGGCAGAGTCCACAAAGAGGCAGGCGACCTGGCCCTGCTTGTGCCCAGTCTCCTGTTTACTTTCTTCTTTGATCTGTTTTCTCCTGTCGTTCGGAACTATTTCCCTCCTACTACAATCTGAACAATTCATTATAGTCTTCCCCTACAGAGATTGATGAAAATCTAACTTCAATTTAAGGCCACACCAGGAACTTGAACAGATGTACAAAATATGTGCATTTAAAATAACCAAGCTAATAAAAGCCACAGAATTAGCTGTCACTAGGACTGACTCAAGAAGAATAGGAACAGTGACTCTGTCTCCCATGCCATCAACCAAGCATTCTTAGATATTTTATAAAGCAATGGGAAATGCAATGGTTCTTTCTAAAATAGCCTAGGACCATGATAACTTAAAAGGAGTAAGTTGCAATTTGCTCACTGCTGAGTCACTGATATATGCCAGGGTGTTAGGATATGGATAGATAAAACTACACATAGCCCTAACTAGGGTAAAGGAAGAGTCAAAACCTCTGTGTACCTATCATGAGCCACTCAGACATAAATATATATAGACTCTGAACTTGTTCACATATGTATATGCTCACACAAGTATGCACGCATCAAGTTGGGGAGCACACTGATTCCTGGGACGGCACGTGGAGATACCATTTCCAACAACTCTTTGGAGATATGCAAACTCAGTTTGCTGAGGAAGACACAGCATAAGGGCTGGTCAGCTACAAATCATGGCCCTAGGATTAGTAAATGCTCCAACTAACAAGTGGACCTCTTGCTGCACCTATGGGTGTGGACACCCATAGGCCGAAGGGAGGAAGCATGGAAGAGTAGAAAGATTCTAGGTTTGTTGATCTATACTGTCATTAACTTTGTAACCTTGGATAGGTCATAACCTTCCCAGTCCTTGGTTTCCTGATATGACAATAGGGATCCCAACAACTGCCCCCATATACCTCGCAGAGCTCTTGTGCACTAATGTGGAAGCACTGTGCAGACTGAAGGGAAGGGATGTATTCTTCAGGAGCTATGTTCACACAGGGCTAAGAACATCTGCAACATGATGAGATGACACTAGCCTTTTTGCTGAGCAATAAATCTGTTCTGAGTCAAAAGACTTCTACCCATTCAGAAGTATACACTCTGAAAGAGGTAATGTGATCAGGCAGGTATGTGCTCTGGTTAGAGTTTAACATAAATATAGGTACTTACCAATGGGACATTTTTAAAAATACATATAGATCAGTCCACTTAGACTAATTAACTTTCTGCTTTTTTGACTTGGAAAGACATTAAATTTTTTTCCTGTTTAAGTTTATAGATAGTCTAAGAAACTCTACATAATCTTTTCTTTGAAAAAACCACCACAGAGGGGGCAGGTCAACATGGTATAGAAAAACCCAGAACACACCAAATCTACACCTACATATAGAACAATTCTCTCTGAAAAAGACGTGAAAACTAACTCAACAGCTCCTCCACAACAACGGATAAAAAGACCACAATGAGACAGGTAAAACAGGCAGAGATGCAGTATGGCCAAAAACCCCACTCACACGGGGATGACCCACAAGCAACAGTGATCTCACAAATACAGAGAACATCCGTGAGGAGCAACAGGTTCGAGTTCTACATCAGGCACCCCAACTCTTGGGACCTGTACCAGAGAGACAAGTCCCCAAAATATCTGGCTTTAAAGACCAAGAGATCCAAAGAGCTAAAGGAAACTGAGACTCCCCGTTTGAAGGTTCACGCACACACTCACACTATGACCCAGCGCAAAAGCAGCAGGTTAGAGGGCACCTACACCACATGTGACAGAGATCCACTGGCTAGACATAAGGCATCTGCGGGAAGGAGAGGGGCTTGCAGGAACCCTCTCTGAGGATGAGGGTGCTGACAGGTGCAATTCTGCACTCTTCTCCTGCCTGGGTGGTGCTGGCACTGGTAGGCATCATTTTTGTACTCTTCCTCTCCTTGCCCCAACCCTGCACTCTCCCGGAGCCTTGCTCCGCTAAACCCAGTGGGCAAGCTTACCCCAGCCCTGCCCTCTCCTGTGACTCCAGCCCTGCTAACCCTGGCAGGTGAGCTTACCCTGGCCCAGCACTTTCATGAGGCCCTCCCAAAGCAAGTGGGTGCATGCAGTCCACACAGGGGATACCCCTTGAGCATCTGTAGTCACGGGACTGGCATTTCTGGGGCCCATGGGACTGAAACAATTGGAGAGACAGTTCTTAACAGGCTATCACCCCCAGAGTACACAGGCAACAGACAGAAACACACCCCCATCTTCCTGTGAGCACTTCTTCAAGACTGGGAGAGACAGCTGTTTTGCCTAATATAGAAAAACAAATAGAGTCAAGCTGAGGAAACAGGAATGTGTTCCAAATGAAAGAACAAGACAAAATCCCAGGAAAAAAAAATCTCAATGAAATGGAGATAAGTCATTTACCTGATAAAAAGTTCAAAGTAATAGTCATAAAGATGCTTACCAATCTTGAGAGAAGAATGGATGAATAAACAGAACTTCAATAAGGGGACATATAATGTAAGAAAGTACAAAAAAGAAGAGCTGAAAAATGCAATAACTGAACTGAAAAATATACTAAATGGATTCAACAGCAGACCAGATGAAAGAGAAGAGAGGCTCAGTGACCTGGAAGACAGGGCAGTAGAACTCACCCAGAGTGACAAAAAAGAATTGCTGCAGGTCTACAAATAGAAAAGTGACCACATTCTGCAAGAATCACAAGATGGAAAAACTCACCTCAAAAAAGAGAACAAGAGGCAGTACTGACTGCCAGGGACCTAATCAGTATGGATATAAGATGTCAGAATTAGAGTTCAGAATAATGATTATGAAATACTAGCTGGGCTTGAAAACAGCATAGAAGACACTAGAGAATCACTTTCTGGAGAAATAAAAGAACTAAAACCGAATCAAGTTAAAATCAAAAAGGCTATTAATGAGATGCAATAAAAATGGAGGCTCTGACTGCTAGGATAAATGAGGCAGAAGAGAAAATTAGTGATACAGAAGACCAAATGATGAAGAATAAAGAAGCCGAGAAAAACGTGATAAACAACTACTGGCAAGGCTGTCATTCAAAATAAAAGGAGAGATAAAAAGCTTCCAGGACAAAAAGAAACTAAAAGGATTTGTGATCACTAAACCAGTCCTGCAAGAAATAATAAAGGGGATCTTGTAAGCGAAGAGAGAACCCAAAAGTAATATAGACCAGAAAGGAACAGAGACAATATACAGAAACAGTGACTTTACAGGTAATACAATGGCATTAAATTCCTATCTTTCAATAGTTAACTCTGAATGTAAATGGGCTAAATGCCTCTATCAAAAGACACAGGGTATCACATTGGATAAAAAAAGCAAGACCCATTGATATACTGTCTGCATTTTATTTTTCTTAAAGATTTTATTTATTTATCAGAGAGCGCACAAGCAGGGGGAGCAGCAGGCAGAGGGAGAAGCAGACTCTCCACTGAGCAAGGAGCCTGATGAGGGACTTGATCCCAGGACCCTGGGATCATGACCCGAGCCAAAAGCAGACACTTAACCTACTGAGGCACCAAGGCATCCCTGAAAGAGACTCATTTTAGACCCAAAGACACCACCAGATTGAAAGTGAGGGGGTGGAAAACTATTTATGTTAATGGACATCAAAAGATAGCTGGGGTGGCAGGGCCCCTGGGTGGCTCAGTTGGTTACGCAACTGCCTTTGGCTCAGGTCATGATCCCGGAGTCCCTGGATCGGGTCCCGCATCGGGCTCCCTGCTCGGCAGGGAGTCTGCTTCTTCCTCTGACCCTCCCCCCTCTCATGTGCTCTCTCTCTCTCTCTCTCTCTTTCTCTCTCTCTCAAATAAATAAAATCTTTAAAAAAAAAAAAAAGATAGCTGGGGTCGCAATTCTTATATCAAAAAAATTAGATTTTAAACCAAACACTGTAATAAGGGATGAGGAAGGACACTATATCATAATTAAAGGGTCCATCCAACAAGAAGACCTAACAATTGGAAATATTTATGCCCCTAACATGGGAGCAGCCAATTATATAAACCAATTAATAACAAAATTAAAGAAACACATTCAAAATAATACAGTAATAGTAGGGGACTTTAACATCCCACTCACTGCAATGGACAGATCACTTAAGCAGAAGATCAACAAGGAAACAAGGAATTTGAATGACACACTGGACCAGATGGACTTCACAGATATAATCAGAGCATTCCATTCTAAAGCCACAGAATACACATCCTTCTCAAGTGCACATGGAACATTCTTCAGAATAGATCACATACAGTGTCACAAATCAGGTCTAAACCAGTACCAAAAGATTGGGATCATTCTCTGCATATTTTCAGACACAGTGCTGTGAAACTGGAACTCAATCACAAGAGGAAATTTGGAAAGAACTGAAATACATGGAGGCTAAAGAGCATCCTACTAAAGAATGAATGGGTCAACCAAGAAATTAAAGAAGAATTAAATTCATGGAAACAAATGAAAATGAAGACACAACTGTTCAAAATCTTTGGTGGTCCTAAGAGGGAAGTATATAGCAATACAAACCTTTCTCAAGAAACAAGAAAGGTCTCAAATACACAAACTAACCTTACACCTAAAGGAGCTAGAGAAAGGACAGCAAAGAAAGCCTAAACCCAGCAGGAGACAAGAATTAATAAAGATTAGAGCAGAAATCAATGAATTAGAAACCAGAAACACAGTAGATCAGAAACTAGGAGCTGGTTCTTTGAAAGAATTAAGATTGATAACCCCTGGCCAGACTTATCAAAAAGAAAAGAAAAAGGACCCAAATAAATAAAAATCATGAATGAAAGAGGAGAGATCACAACCAACACTGAAGAAATACAAACAATTATAAGAACATATGATGAACAACTATATGCCAACAAATTAGGCAATCTAGAAGAAATGGATGCATTCCTAGAAAGGTATAAACCACAAAACTGAAACAGGAAGAAATAGAAAACCTGAACAACCCATAACCAGCAAGGAAATTGAAGCAGTCATCAAAAATCTCCCAACAAACAAGAGTCCAGGGCTGGACGGCTTCCCAGGGGAATTCTACCAAACATTTAAAGAAGAATTAATACCTATTCTTCTGAAGCTGTTTCAAAATATAGAAATGGGGGGCGCCTGGGTGGCTCAGTCGTTAAGCGTCAGCCTTCGGCTCAGGACATGATCCCAGGGTCCTGCAATCAAGCCCTGCATCGGGCTCCCTGCTCAGCGGGAAGCCCGCTTTTCCCTCTCCCACTCCCCTTGCTTGTGTTCCTTCTCTCGCTTTGTCTCTTTCTGTCAAATAAATAAATAAAATCTTTAAAAAAAAAAAAAAATGGAAGGAAAACTTCCAAACTCTTTCTATGACGCCAGCATTACCTTGATCTCAAAACCAGACAAAGACCCCACCAGAAAGGAGAATTACAGACCAATATCACTGATGAACATGGTTGCAAAAATTCTCACCAAAATACTAACCAATAGGATCACACAGTACATTAAAAGGATTATTCACCACCACCGAGTGGGATTTATTCCTGGGCTGCAAGGGTGATTCAACATCCGCAAATCAATCAATGTGATATATTACATTAATAAAAGAAAGGACAAGAACCATATGATCCTCTCAACAGATGCAGAAAGAGCATTTGACAAAGTACAGCATCCTTTCTTCATTAAAATGATTCACAGTGTAGGGATAGAGGGAACATACCTCAATATCATAAAAGCCATCTATGAAAAGCCCACAGCAAATATCATTCTCAATGGGGAAAAACTGAGAGCTTTTCCCCTAAGGTCAGAAACACAGCAGGGATGTCCTCTATCACCACTGCTGTTCAACATAGTAGTAGAAGTCCTAGCCTCAGCAAACAGACAACAAAAAGAAATAAAAGGCATCTAAATCGGCAAAGTGGTCAAACTCACTCTTTGCAGAGGACGTGATAGTCTATGTGGAAAACCCAAAAGACTTCACCCCAAAATTACTAGAATTCATACAGCAATCAGCAAAGTAGCAGGATATTCAATCAATGCACAGAAATCAGTTGCATTTCTATACACTAACAATGATACAGAAGAAAGAGAAATTAAGGAGTCGATCCCATTTACAATTGCACCCAAAACCATAAGACACCTAGGTAAACCTAGACAAAAAGGCAAAGGATCTATACTCAGAAAACTAGAAAACACTTGAAAGAAATTGAGGAAGACACAAAGAAATGGAAAAACATTCCATGCTCATGGATTGGAAGAACAAATATTGTTAAAATGTCTATGCTACCTAGGGCGCCTGGGTGGCTCAGTTGGTTAAGCGACTGCCTTCAGCTCAGGTCATGATCCTGGAGTCCCGGGATCGAGTCCCGCATCGGGCTCCCTGCTCAGTGGGGGGTCTGCTTCTCCCTCTGACCCTCTTCCCGCTCGTGCTCTCTGTCTCTCATTCTCTCTCTCTCAAATAAATGAATAAAATCTTTAAAAAAAAAAAAAAAAAAAAAAAAAAAATGTCTATGCTACCTAGAGCAATCTACACATTCAATGCAATCCCTATCAAAATACCATCAACCTTTTTCAAAGAAATGGAACAAATAATCCTAAAATTTGTATGGAATCAGAAAAGACCCAAATAGTCAAAGGAATGTTGAAAAAGAAAAGCTGGTGGCATCACAATTCTGGACTTCAAACTCTATTACAAAGCTGTAATCATCAAGACAGTATGGTACTGGCACAAAAACAGACACACAGATCAATGGAACAGAAGAGAGAGCCCAGAAATGGACCCTCAACTCTATGGTCAACTAATCTTTGACAAAGCAGGAAAGAATGTCCAATGGAAAAAAGACAGTCTCTTCAACAAATGGTGTTGGGAAAATTGGACAGTCACATGCAGAAGGATGAAACTGGACCATTTCCTTAAACCATACACAAAAATGGACTCCAAATGGATGAAAGATCTAAGTGTGAGACAGGAGTCCATCAAAATCTTAGAGGAGAAAACAGGCAGCAACCTCTTCAACCTCAGGCACAGCAACTTCTTGCTAGACACATCTCCAAAGGCAAGGGAAACAAAGGCAAAAATGAACTATTGGGACTTCATCAAGATAAAAAGCTTTTGCACGGCAAAGGAAACAGTCGACAAAACCAAAAGCAACCGACAGAATGGGAGAAGATATTTGCAAATGACATATCAGATAAAGGGCTAGTATCCAAAATCTATAAAGAACTTCTCCAAAGAAGACATCCAAATGGCCAACAGACACATGAAAAAATGCTCAACATCACTCAGCATCAGGGAAATACAAATCAAAACCTCAGTGAGATACCACCTCATACCAGTCAGAATGGCTAAAATTAACAAGTCAGGAAATGACAGATGTTGGTGAGGATGCGGAGAAAGGGAAACCCTCCTACACTGTTGGTGGGAGTGCAAGCTGGTGCACCACTCTGGAAAACAGTATGGAGGTTCCTCAAAAAGTTGAAAATAGAGCTACCCTACGACCCAGCAAATGCACTACTGGGTATTTACCCCAAAGATACAAATGTAGTGAACCAAAGGGGCACCTGCACCCCAATGTTTATAACAGCAATGTCCACAATAGCCAAACTATGGAAAGAGCCCAGATGTCCATTGACAAATGAATGGATAAAGAAGATGTGGTATATATATACAATGGAATATTACTCAGTCATCAAAAAAGGTGAAATCTTGCCATTTGCAATGACATGGATGGAACTAGAGGGTATTAGGCTAAACGAAATAAGTCAGTCAGAGAAAGACAATTATCATATGATCTCACTGATATGTGGAATTTAAGAAACAAAACAGGATCATAGGGGAAGAGAGGAAAAAATAAAACAAGATGAAACCAGAGAGGGAGACAAACCATAAGACACTCTTAATCATAGGAAACAAACTGAGGGTTGCTAGGAGGGAAGGGGGGAGAGGGATGGGGTAACTGGGTGATGGACATTAATGAGGACATGTGATGTAATGAGCACTGGGTATTATATAAGACTGATGAATCACAGACCTCTATCTCTGAAACCAATAATATATGTTAATTAATTGAATTTAAATTTTAAAAAATAATAAATAAATAATAAAAATTGCTTTAACTGTTCTAAAAAAAAAAGGCAGGTATTACATAATAATAAAAGTCATTCCAGCAAGAATATATAACATTTGTAAATATTTATGCACTCAACAGAGGAGCACCTAAACATATAAAGGGAGTATTAACAGACCTACAGGGAAAAATCGACAGCGATACAGTAATAGTAGGGGACTTTAATACCCCACTTACATCAATGGATAGATAATCTAGATAGAAAATCAATATGGAAAAATTAGACTTAAAGGATACATTAGACCAGAGGGACTTAACACATACAAAACATTCCACCAAAAAGCAGAATACACATTCTTTGCAAGTACACACAGAACGTTCTCCAGTATAGATCACGTTAGGCCACAAAACAAGTCTCAATAAATTTAAGACTGAAATCGTATCAAGCATTTTTCAGACCACAATAGTACAAACCTGGAAATCAATCACAAAAAGAAAATAAAAATAAAAATCACAAATATGTGGAGATTTAACAACATGCTACTGAACAACTAATGGGTCAACAAAGAAATCAAAGAAAAAATTAAAAAATACCTTGAGACAAATGAAAATACAACACAACAAAACTATGAAATGCAGCAAAAGCAGATGTAAGAGGGAAGTTCATAGTGATATAGACCTACCTCAAAAAACAAAAATAATCTCAAATAAACAATCTAACTTGACACCTAAAGGAACTAGAAAAGAAAAACAAAGGAAGCTCAAAGTAAGTCAGTAGAAGGAAGGAAATAATAAGGATCAGGGCAGAAATAAAGGAGACTAAAAAGAAAATAGGAAAGATCAATGAAACTAACAGCTGGTTCTTTGAAAAGATAAACAAAATTGATAAACCTTTAGCTACACTAACTAAGAAAAAAAGAGGGTTCAAATAAATAAAATCAGAAATGAAAGAGGGGAAGTTATAAGCCATACCAAAGAAATACAAAGGATTTTAAGGGGCTACTACGAGGGGCGCCTGGGTGGCTCAGTCCGTTAAGAATCTGCCTCCAGCTCAGGTCCTGATCTCAGGGTCCTGGGATTGAGTCCCACATTGGGTTCCCTGTGCAGCGGGGAGCCTGCTTCTCCCTCTGCCTGCCACTCCCCCTGCTTGTGCTCTCTGTCAAATAAATAAAATTAAAAAAAAAAAAAAAAAGAGGCTACTACGAAAAATTATATGCTGACAAACTGGACAACCTAGAAAAAATGGATAAATTCCTAGAAACATAAAACATTCAGTCTTCCAAGACTGACTAATGGAAAATCCGAATAGACTGATTACTGAGAAGGAGACTAAATCAGTAATCAAAAACCTCCCAACAAACAAAAGTCCAGAACCAGATGGCTTTACTGGTGAATCCTATGAAACATTTAAAGAAGAGTTAATACCTATCGTTCTCAAACTCTCTCAAAAATTGAAGAGGAGGGAATGCTTCCAAACTCATTTTATGAGGCCAGCATTATCCTGATACCAAACACCAAACAAGAACACCACAAAAAAAGAAAATGACAGACCCAAATCCCTGATGAACACAGATGCAAAAATCCTCAACAAAATATTAGTAAACCAAATTCAAAAATACATTAAGAACATCATACACCATGATCAAGTGGGATTTATTCCAGGATGTAAGGATGGATGAACATCTGCAAATCAGTCATTGTGATACATCACATCAACAAAATGAAAGCTAAAAATCACATGATCATCTCAATAGATGCAGAAAAAGCATCTGGCAAAATTCAGCATCCATTTAATGACAAGCTCACAACTAACATCACACTCAATGGTGAAAAACTGGAAACATAAATCTCTAAGATCAGGAACAAGAGAAGGATGCTTGCTTTCACCACTTTTATTCAACATAGAAATAAAAATTTTAGCCAGAGCAATTCAGCAAGGAAAAGGAACAAAAGGCATCCAAATTGGAAAGGAAAGAATAAAACTCATTATTTGCAAATGACATGATTTTATATACATAAAATCCAAAAGACCTCCAAAAAACTGAATAAACAAATACAGTAAAGTTGCAGGATACAAAGTCAACATACAAAAAGCTGTTGTGTTTTTCTACACTGACAATGAACTGTCAGAAAGAGAAATTACGAAAACAACTCCATTTACAATTGCATCAAAATGAATAAAATACCTAGGAATAAATTTAAGGTGGTAAAAACCTGTACATAAAAAACTACATTGATAAAAGAAATGGAAGAAGACCCAAATAAATGGGAAGATGTTCTGTGCTCATGGACTGGAAGAATTAATATTGCTAAAAAGTCTGTATTACCCAAAGCAATCTATAGATTCAATGCAATCCCTATCAAAATCCCATGGCATTTTCACAGAAATAGAGCAAAGAACCCTAAAATTTATATGAAACCACAAACAATCTTGAGTAGTCAAAGCAATCTTGAGAATGAAGGACAAAGCTGGAGACATTATGCTCGCTGATTTCAAGCTATATTTAAAAATGATAGTAATCAAAGCAGTATGGTTTTGGCATAAAAACATATAGATCAATGGAACAAAAAAAGAGTCCAGAAATAAACTCATGCATCTATAGTCAATTACTTTACAACAAAGGAAGCAAGAACATACAATGGGGAAAGGACAGTCTCCTCAATAAATGGTGTTGGGAAAACTGCACAGCCACATGCAAAAGAATGAAACTGTACCACTATCTTACCCCAAATACAAAAATTAACTAAAAATGTATTAAAAACCTGAATATAAGAGCAGAAACTATAAAACTCCTAGAAGAAAATGTAGGTGGTAAATGGGCAGAAGACATGAACAGACATTCTTCCAAAGAAGACATCCAAATGGCCAACAGCCACATGAAAAAGTGCTCAATATCGCTCGGCATCAGGGAAATCCAAATCAAAACCTCAATGAGATACCACCTCACACCAGTCAGAATGGCTAAAATTAACAAGTCAGGAAATGACAGATGTTGGCGGGGATGCGGAGAAAGGGGAACCCTCCTACACTGTTGGTGGGAATGCAAGCTGGTGCAGCCACTCTGGAAAACAGTATGGAGGTTCCTCAAAAAGTTGAAAATAGAGCTACCATACGATCCAGCAATTGCACTACTGGGTATTTACCCCAAAGATACAAAAGTAGGGATCCGAAAGGGTACGTGCACCCCGATGTTTATAGCAGCAATGTCCACAATAGCCAAACTATGGAAAGAGCCAAGATGTCCATCAACAGATGAATGGATAAAGAAGATGTGGTATATATATACAATGGAATATTATGCAGCCATCAAAAGGAATGAGATCTTGCCATTTGCAACGACGTGGATGGAACTGGAGGGTATTATGCTGAGCGAAATAAGTCAAACAGAGAAAGACATGTATCATATGACCTCACTGATATGAGGAATTCTTAATCTCAGGAAACAAACTGAGGGCTGTTGGAGTGGGGGGTGGGGTGGGAGGGATGGGGTGACTGGGTGATAGACACTGGGGAGGGTATGTGCTCTGGTAAGCGCTGTGAATTGTGCAAGACTGTTGAATCTCAGATCTGTACCTCTGAAACAAATAATGCAATATATGTTAAGAAAAAAAAAAGAAGAAGATAGCAGGAGGGGAAGAATGAAGGGGGGGAAATCGGAGGGGTAGACGAACCATGAGAGACGATGGACTCTGAAAAACAAACTGAGGGTTCTAGAGGGGAGGGGGGTGGGAGGATGGGTTAGCCTGGTGATGGGTATTGAGGAGGGCACGTTCTGCATGGAGCACTGGGTGTTATGCACAAACAATGAATCATGGAACACTACATCTAAAACTAATGATGTAATGTATGGGGATTAACATAACAATAAAAAAATTAAAAAAAAAAAGAAAATGTAGGTGGTAAGCACCTTGATATTGCTCTTGGCAATATCTTTTTGGATCTGACTTCAAAGGCAAAGGCGACAAAAGCAAAAATAAACAAATGGGACTACATCAAACTGAAAAGGTTTTGCAAAGCAAAGGAAACCACCAACAAAATGAAAAGGCAACCTACTTGAATGGGAGAAGATACTTGCAAATCATATATCCAATAAGGGGTTAATATCCAAAATATATAAAAAACTCATACAACTCAACAAAAAACAATCCAATTAAAAAGTGGGTAGAGCATCTGAATAGCATTTTTCCAGAAAAGACATATAAGTGGCCAACAGGCATATGAAAAGATGCTCAATATTATTAATTACCAGGGAAATGTAAATCAAAGCCACAATGATACATTATCTCACACCTGTCAGAATGGCTATTCTCAAAAAGATAAGAAATAATAAGTATTGGTGAGGACATGCACTGCTGCTGGGAATGTAAATTGTGCAGCCACTAGGGAAAACAGTATGGAGCTGCCTCAAAAAACTAAAAATAGAACTACCATATGATACAGCAGTACTACTTCTGGGTATTTATCCAAAGAAAAAGAAAACACTAATTTGAAAAGATATTTGCACCCCTATGTTTATTGCAGTATTATTCACAATAGCGAAGACACAGAAACAACCAAGGTGTCCACTGATCAATGAATGGATAAAGATGGTGTGGTGTATGTATGCAATGGAATACTACTCAGCCATAAAAAAGGATGAAATCGTCCCATTTGTATCAACACTGGATGGACTTTGAGGGTATCATGCTAAGCGAAATAAAGCAGAGAGAGAAAAACAAATAGTGTAGGATTTCACTTATATGTGAAATCTAAAACACAAAATAAATGAACAAAACTCACAGGAGCAGAGAACAGATTGGTGGTTGGCAGAGGGGAGGGGGATTAGAGGAGTGGGTAAAATAGGAGATGGGGGTCAAGACACACAAACTTCCAGTCATAAAATAAATAAGTCATGGGGATGTAACGTACAGCATGGTAACCATAGTGAACAATATATTGCATATTATGTAACTTTTTATGGTGACGGGGGTACCTATACTGCAGTGTATACAAATACTGAATCATTTTGTACACCTCAAACTAATAAAATGTTATATGGCCATTATAACAAAAAAAAAACAACACACACATTAAGTTAATAGGTGAGTCATAGACTGGGAAAAATATTCATAATACATATATCTGACAAAGGACTACATCTATCATGGATAAAGAACTCCTACAAGTCAATAATAAAAATATAAATAACCTAATAAAAAATAGGTAGAAAATTTGAACAGATACTTTACAAGAAAAGATATACAAAGAGCCAATAAACACATGAAAAGATGGTCAATGTCTTTAAGCATCAGAGAAATGCAAATTAAAACCACAGTAAGTATCCTTTCACACCAACTTGAATGACTAAAATAACAAAGACTAAGACCCTCTAACGTTGGTGAGGGTGTGGAGTAACAAATACTCATATACTGCTAATGAGACTGCAAAATGGTCCATCCACTTCCAAGAACCAACTCACAGTATCTTTTTTTTTTAAGATTTTTATTTTTTTGACAGAGAGCGAGAGAGAGCAAGAGAGCACACGAGGAGGGGGAGGGGCAGAGGGAGAGGGAGGAGCAGGCTCCCCACTGAGCAGGGAGCCCGATGTGGGGCTCGATTCCAGGACCCTGGGATCAGGACCTGAGCTGAAGGCAGATGTTTAATCGACTGAGCCACCCAGGAGCCCCCTGGCAGTATCTTTTAAATTGAACGTACCTGGGGCACCTGGGTGGCTCAGTCAGCTAAGCATCGGACTCTTGGTTTCAGTTGCAGTCATGATCTCAGGGTCCTAGGATCAAGCCCCCACCCGGCTCCCACTCAGCATGGTACCTGCTTGTATTTTTTCTCTCCTCCTCCCTCTGCCCCTCCCCCCCCTCATGTGTGCATATGCATGCTAATAAATGGAATAAATAAATCTTTTTTTTTTTTTTTTTTAAAGATTTTATTTATTTATTTGACAGAGAGCTAGAGAGAGAACACAAGTAGGCAGAGAAGCAGGCAGAGGGAGAGGGAGAAGCAGGCTCCCTGCAGAGCAGGGAGCCCGATGCGGGACTCGATCCCAGGACCCTGGGATCATGACCTGAGCCGAAGGCAGCCGCTTAACCGACTGAGCCACCCAGGCGCCCCTGGAATAAATAAATCTTTAAAAAAATAAATTCAACATACCTGCAGCCTATTCTATCTTATTCACCCATGAAAAATGTTGACAAAAAGATGTGTACAAGAATGTTTATAGCAGCCTTGTTTTTATCTTTTTTTTTTTTTTTTTTTGAGAGAGATAGAGCACATGCACACAAGTGGGGGTGGGAGGGAAGGGAGGGAAGGGTGGGAGGGCCAAAAGGAGAGGGAGAGAGAGAATCCCAAGCAGGCTCCATGCTCACTCCCACACAGGGCTCGATCTCATGACCCTGAGATCGTGACCTGAGCCGAAATCAGGAATTGGACGCTCAACCAGCTAAGCCACCCAGGTGGCCCTATAGCAGCCTTATTTATAACAGATATCTTATTTATAACAGTTATCTATGAGAACAATGGGAAAAATTACTTGAAACCAACTGCTGTATATACACTACACATACAGCATCCATAACATGTATTTATGAGTAACTGTATATACAAATACACTCTTGCCCCAACCGCACCTAAAGAAGGGTCAAGCAACTGTTAAGCCTAAAGGTCAATTTATTGATACTACAACAACAAAAAAATTTATGCTAGCACCTCTATATTATAAATTCCGAACTAAGTCTTTTTTAAGAAGGTTTTGATATAGATATAAAAAAAGGTTGGTTAATGTTCACAATGAAGACTTAAAATTTGAAAATGCACACTGCTTATACTTCTAGAAGTATATACTTCTATATTCCCAAAGGTTATATTCTATTTTTTTTTTTAGCATCTTACCATAATGCACATTTATTATCTCATGGTTTCTTTTTTTTTTTAATTTAAATTCAACATATAGTACACATTAGTTTTTGGTGTAGTGTTCAATGATTCATTCATTAGTTGCATATAAAGAAGATGTGGTTCATATATACACTGGAATATTACTCAGTCATCAGAAAGGTTACATTCTATTTCTAAAGTGAGAGGTTCTGCTGTGATTCTCTGCTGCCTTTAGAAAGTGAGAGCAGCTTGCATTTCCAATCAGGAAATCAGAGTCAACAAAATTTTCATTTGGTTTAAAAAAGTGTGTGTGTGTGTGTGTGTGTGTGTGTACAGACACATGTATGTGAGCGTGCATATGAGAACATTAGAAGGAAATATTCTGGGGCGCCTGGGTGGCTCAGTCAGTTAAGCATCTGCCTTTGGCACAAGTCATGATCTCCGGGTCCTAGGACTGAGCCCCGCATTGGGCTCCCTGCTCAGTGAGGAGTCTGCTTCTCCCTCTCTGCCCCTCTCCCCCCATAACACTTGTGCTCTCTGCTCTCTCTTGTGCTCTCTCCCTCAAATAAATAAATAAAATCTTATTAAAAAAAAGAAGAAGAAGGAAATATACCAAAATGTTGACAATGAAAAATAAAACTGTCATTTGGTAATCTATGCTCAAGGCAAAAGACCCTAAAAAAGTTAAGGTTAATAATTTGTGTGAAAGATCCAAGACCTAAATATAAGAGCTAAAACTATAAAACTCTTAGAAGAAAACAGAGGTATTAATCTACATGATCTTGGATTAGACAATAATTTCTTACCTATGACACCAAAAGCCCAAGCAACAAAATATGGTTAAATTGGACTTCATTAAAATCAAAGTCCAATTCTTCAAAGGACACAAAGTGAAAAATACTGGAAATCACATGTCTGATAAGGGACTCTAAATATATAAAGAACTCTTATAATTTAATCATAAAAGACAACCCAATTTAAAAACAGGCAAAGGTTCTGAATAGACATGTCTCCAAAGGAGATATACAAATGCCAATACATTCTTGAAAAGATGCTCATCATGTCAGTTATTAGATTACAAGATAACACTTCATATCCACTAGGATAGCTACAATCAATAACAAGAATGTGGAGAAATCTGAATCCTTATACATTGTTGGTAGGAATGTAAAATGGTGCAGCCACTTTGGAAAACAGTCTGGCAGTTCCTCAAAATACAAATTAGAGTTATTATATGACCCACCAATTCCACTCCTAGGTATATACCCAAGAGAAGTGGAAACACATGTCCAAACAAAACTTTTTACATTAATGTTCACAGCAGCATTATTCATAATAGCTGAAAATTGGAAACAACCCCAATGTTCAACAACTGGCTAAAGTTGTTGATGCATAAACCAAATGTGATATAACTATATAATGGAATATTACTCACCAATAAAAAGGCCTGAAGTACTGATACATAGTGCAACATGGATAAATGCTGAAAACATTGTGCTGAGTAAAAAAAGCCAGACACAAAAGGCCACACATTTTTTATTCCATTTATATGAAATGTCCAGAATTGGTGAATCTATAGAGATGGAACGTTTATTAGTGGATGCCTAAGGCTTGGCAGGGGGCAGATAGGAAAAACTGATGGGCAACAGCTAAAGGGTACCAGGTTTCTTTTTCGGGTGATAAATATGTTCTAAAATCGACTGTGGTGATAGTTGCCAACTCTGTAGATACACTGAAAACTGCTGAGCTGTACACTTTAAAATGGGGGAATTGTAGGGTATGTGAATTATATCTCAGTAAAGCTGTTGTTTTTAAAATATTCCTGAAACATAGCAGGCATTCAATGAGTGAGAGAATAAATAAATGAGAAAATGAATGAATAGAAGCATATACCAAATATTGAAGAATGTGGATTTGGAGATGGAAGTGGCTTAAATCTCAATTTTTCCATTTGCTAAGTGCTGGATTTCACTGAGCTTTTAATTTCTTCAACTCTAGCTGGGAATAACGAGATGATGCCTATAAAGTGCAAATCCAGTGCAGGATGCTCAAGGAATGGTAGCTATTATGATGACTTATAATCATAAGCATGTATTTTCTTTGGTGATATGCAGAAATGAAGCAAATCACAATAAGGAATTCTGCTTTCAAATTACCACAGTAGAATATGATTAGACTTAAGATTAAGTTTTATCTGGTGAGAATAATCAGGAACTACCTTTTTTTCTATGAGATGTAAACATAACCTAAGTCTGGTTCCCTTCATAGGAAAAAAGAAGTAAATCCTTCTAAGACTTGACAGCTTGTTGAATGAGAATGAATAAATGGAAGAATGAATGGAAATATACCAAATATGAATAAATATGGATTTAAAACAAAAGTGGTTTGAATCTTAACTTTACCACCTACTAAGTCTGGATCTCACTTAGGTTTATTTTCTTCAACTCTAGTTGGGAAAAATAATGAGATAGATAATGCCTATAAAATGTTTGGTGGGGGGTGCCTGGGTGGTGTAGTTAGTTGGGTATCCGACTCTTGGTTTCGGCTCGGGTTGTGATCTCATGGTCATGGGATCAAGCCCCAAAGTGGGCTCCATGCATAGTGCAGAGTCTGCTTGGGATCCTCTCTCCCTCTGCCCCTCCCACTCGTGCTCTCCCGCTTGTGCTCTCTCTTCCTCTCTCTAAAATGAATAAAAAAATAAAATGTTCAGATAGGCAAAGTCCTTACTGCTCATTAGCAATCCTAGCAGATTAGAGCTACATTAGAAGCAAAAACCAGTGTCAGTGACAGTAATGTTTTAACTGAGTGATAGGTTTACAGATGCTAATTATAGCGTGTACTAGATTTATAATGTGTACTCTTCTGCATATATCAAATATCACATACTCTTAGAAACAGATCATAAAACTAAACAAACAAACAACCAAAAAAAAAAAAAAATAAGGTCTGAGGACTGGATATTTTTATTTCTTGGTCAATTCATTATCTAGGTCAATGAACACCATTTTTCCTAAAGGGCAGCAGTCATTTTCATAGCAGAATTTCTCTCCCATAAATAGGGAACTCAAAGCCCAGGTCCTAGATGATCCCTTTGCTGGGAAAAAACTATAACACCAATACTGACTATTCAGTTCGAGCCATTTCTTTTGAATTAATCTGCATTAGGTTAACACATTTTGCAATAGGTTAACACAAGGCACATCTTTAAAATTGAGTGATTTTTGAGAAAACAGCAGCACTGATCTCAGCTGGTGATACAGACCCTGCACATCATATCACCACCACTACCCAGGATGGTGAGGGTTCTCATGATCAGGCTCACAGGCAGCCACTCTTCCCGGTGTCTATCCAGTGGCTGCTTACAAGGTTTCATTCAGTAAAGAGAACATTCCTATATTCCACAGTGCCTGATATTCTTTAAACAGAGACTCATTCATTTTGTTTAAGGCTTTATTCTCTGCTGAAATACACAGACATGGGGAGAAGTGGCAGATTATGCTTTAACAATCATTTACACTGTGGTGTGACTGAATTCATCAGTACAAACTCAATAAATACACATTTTCTTTCCTCCCTGAATGAAGAGATTTAGAAAAAAAGAGGGAAGCATAAAATGTTTGAGGTGAAGAACAGCAGACAACCTCATCATTCTGCCTAGAGCCCAACCTGTCTATTTTTCATGCTGTCAGTTTCCAACTAGACAATCCATCAAAGTTCTCAGAAATGAGTCATGATTAAAGAAGAGATTTAGAGTGTCAGCACAACCCTCAAGGCACCCTAGACTTCAACAGAAATTCCCAAAGTTCAAACCTAGAAACAGGGTCCATAATAGGAAAAACAAAGGAACCAAAGATCTGATTGCGGTTTAACCACTTAGGTCGCATGTCAGACATGGGAACAGGTCAGTTTCATGGGCAAAAACCTCTGTGTATTACTAAGGGAAACAGAAATAATTAACTATGCGGAACAGAAAGAGCATGACTTAGAGGAGATTTCTGGCAGATATATGCATGAGCAGTGGCAAAACTGTGTTTGGAAACTTCTTAACCAAACTAAAACTAAGACCACTGAGAAAAAGAATATTTATGATTTGCAAACATTCTCTCATTTGAAGAGAAATAATTACAGCATCTAATTGGGGTAAAGGAAGAGGAGAAACTACTTTTTTTGTGATCTGCTTAAACAAAGGTCTTATTCTATGTTTATTATTTGTCCTTCATGAAAAAAGAAAGTCAGCCAAAGAGGTGAGTTTGCTTCTTGAGAATGCACTTGGACGGGCATGAGTGCAAGCATACATGCAAATGCACAGACATACGGTACGTAGACACACACACACACACACACACACACACACAGAGCCCAAGTCACCTCTTCAACAGGAACTTTGGTTGCACAAAGGTGAGGACACAGGTACGTACCAGGCTGACAAATCTCATCAAAAAGAATCCAGAGCAGCCACTCTCTCTGACCCTTGGGGCATCTTCGCAGAATTAAAAGCTGCAAAGGTCATTGACCTCATCACCTCAAGTTCCACAAGCAACTGAGGAGGGTTTAGCCAAGATTGTCAGCCAATTCAACTGGAAGTTATTAAGGGTTTCAGGGACAAAATGGACTAAATAAGTCTTAAACAAATCATGTATTAACAAATTTGAAATGAACACCACAAATAAAATCAGCTGAGCTACAAACTTAAATTTGAGAATTGGTCTAAATCCAATGTCATGCTCACACTTTAAAGATAGAAACCTTTGTGCTCTAAGTGAATATAATCTGAATCTCTGCATTCAGAACTGTAATCGCCTTAACATAATTATGGTTGTTTGCTATAACCTCTGGTCCCTAAAGAAGGAAAATTATAATTATACCACAATGGTTTACTCAGTCCTACACCTAAAATCTAAGAGCCCAATTAATCAGTCATCTCACACTTATTTTAAAGTTCCAGACAATATAAATGTATGGGAACTCTACCCACTACTCTATATTCTGTGATATTTAAGAATCAGGATTAGAACTTTTAAAAGTGTGGAAGGTAATGTCAGGGGCTTTTAAGAGTCAGAGTTGATAAAAATACTACCTCTTTTCTTAAAACCAGTTAGATAATGCAATGAAATTAAAAAGCATTCCTTATGATCACTGAGAAAATCCTAGAATCCCTTGAGTTCAGAAAGAATGTCACTCAGGTATTATATCTAATGTGCAAAAAAGGTTAAAGGAACATACTTGCCATGAGAAATGCCCAGTATTAATACTTACACAACCTCCAGCAAGGATTTCTGCTAAAAGTGGAATGGAGCCATCTCTTCTGGTAAATTTGTCCCGGACAAAATCATTAACCTAATCAGAAAGACAACATCAATTAACCGGAATTCTCAACCATTTCCTCCACTGGCATGTCATTGGTTTTCCAAGTCATCAAAATACCTGTCTCATGATAAAATAAAGAATTATCAAATGTCTACATATAAGTTGAAAGTTTTACAAATGTCTTGATAGTGTGCCAGTCTCAGCAGCATCAGCATTAATTTTTGGCTTAATGATAATCTAAACAAATGACATGTAAATTCAAAGAGAAGGAAACTTACAGTCAGTTTAATGGCCTTTTCTGGAGCAACCCCTATAAGTTGTGGTATCAGACCTACATAAACAGAGAGAAGCATTAGCAATATGAATGTACTAGACATGAATACAGAAACCCAATAAGTAATAGTTTCCCCCATATTATTTACCTATCAAACCTTTTAGGGTTTTCACTAAAATATGGAAAAATGGATTATCCTAAAAAGTCTGTACATGTATGTAATAATTATTTATGTCAAATATAATGCTATGCTTTCTTGAGGCTATAGATTCTTTTCTTAAGCATGCTTCCTTTAAAGCCTAGTTATCTAACATCTCCCAAAAAGTACCTGAGGAAGGGATGGAGCCCATGATCTTCTCTACTCCCAAACCCTGCCAATAACAATGTAACCAAATTCCCTCCCTTTACAACCAACAACATACAAACATACACAAACACTTTAGAGAAGTCAGTGTTGTGTTTGAAAAACCTCTGCAAAGCATGATGTTGAGTAGACCCAGATTTTGCCACAAATGACACTATTACCTATGTAATAGCGTATGGTGGTTTTGTTATTACAGAATACCAACTCCCATAATTTTCTCTTTAGAAAAAACCAGAATTCAGTACTCATTTATTTTGAAGGAAGCCAAAACTGCAAAGAAAAATGCAGTTTTAAGTATCATTTAATGGGTGTCTTCTACAAGCAAAAACATATGCCTCCTGCATTCTTATTTACTAATATATGTCAAACTTAAGACATTTCAAAAGAATCTTCTTAAAACAAAGGAAATCATTATTCTTAGAAAGTTAAATTTCCCAGGTTGGCTGCAAACTGGAAAAGAAAAAATATATAAACAATTCAACATCTGTAGATATTCATAAGGCTCAGCTTTCTAAAAGCACACAGATTATCCAAATTGCTGGCATACATTTTTTGCATACATTTTTTAAATATGCTAACAATAAGCATTCTATACCCTTTAAATCACCAGCCATGGGGGAGTTATGTATGTGTTTGCACACTCACTGCTGATCTTAAGCCTACTTTGAGTGATTTTCTATGAGTTGAGAGCCAGCAAGTAATCATACATACAGGCTACTGTCAGTCAAACTGAATTATCAATGACAAACACAAATCTGCACACACCTTTAATGGGTAGCAGACTGATTTAAAAGAATAAATCAGCAGATGGCAGTCTTAACTTTCTAACCTTCATGATTATGAGGCCCTATTACTTTTAATCTAACTTCCATACAACCATGTCAGCGTATGTATTTGTTTTACAACTTGCCTCAATAAGGCTCATGGAATTTTAATAAAGTACTGATTTATGTCATTTTATCACTATTGCCTGCAAAGAAATTTAAGCTAATCTGTCAACAATTTTGTCAATCATCTGACAGAATAATGGACCAGTTCTAAGCAATATATGACAATCTCAATAATCATAGTGTTCACATACAGGACTCCTACAATCTTCTCCCTGATACAAGAGTCTCTCATTTAAAGAACTGATTTTATCAGTTCACATCCTGAATAAAGCTAACAATCCCTCCACCTCTCCCCACCCCCAAACTTGCCATATCAGACCCATTTAATTAACATGGCATCTCTCCGAAATGAAATTTTCTCTAAGCGTCCATCCATTGAGAAGGCTAAACTGCGCAGTATACATCCAGGTTACTTCTAATAGGAACATTCCCTTTAAAATTATACCAAGGAGGAAGAAAGGTCATTATTCAACAAAGAAAGACTGGAGATGACAAAGGAAAAAAAAAAAACCTTAGCACCACTCAACCCTGCTTAAATTCCTCACTGAATAAAATCTAGATATGCAAGGTTTGATACACCTTAAAATAAGCATTCCCACGCACAGATCTGCATTCTGGACAACACACACCTTTTCCTATGGAGTAAGTACATGTTATACAGCTAGAATTTAGAGAGGCTAGAGTTTTGAATATTTGAGTAAAATTAACTACATGCATTCTTAGGAGCAGGGTATTTGAGCCTAGTTTGATTTGACCACTCTCTTTTCTTAGTCTATATATAATGCCAAAAATGAATATCCTCATGACCCTCTCCTTTAAATATAAGTATATCGGAGATACATTTTTCACTCGAATATCTGCAAATAACGCTAACCAGAGGTGTTTTTTTCTCCTCTCCGTGAGCAGAATCTTTGTGCAGTTCCAATCTTTCTTTCCAAGGAAGAGGTTCTAAGCCAAACAGTTCAACAGAGCTCAGAGTGAGCTAGGGATTAATGAGATCGTGTGTGCAAACAAATAAGTACAGTAAATTACATAAACGCTCTGGACTTGAACATGTAGAGAATATTTTCAAAGAATTCCAAGTGGCGCCCAAAGGGATTAAAAAATTAATCTCCCTCCCAGAGGAAACCCTAAATTCTTATGTGAAAACATGTACATGAAAGTCATTCCCTCCCTAAAAAGAACAAGTTCCTACAAAGCCCACGGGGGTGGGGAGAATTCTACAAGGGGCTGTTGCCTCTGATGCACACAGCACTGTGCTCAGCCTCCACTTGGTGGAAACATTCCCCGCGAAAGAAAATCTCTCTGCTCTTACTCAGTGCCTCTGAGCTAAGGGGAGGAAAGGAGAGAGAATGAGACCTGAAGCCAAAGGTTTTCTTTTACTCATTTTTTTAACTTCAGATGACTCACTGGAAAAAAGACTCATGAATGATCTCCTTGGAAGAGACAAACACATCTGATATCTCTTTCAATTGAAACAAGTGCACAGAGGGTAAACTCACCACCTTCAAGTAACAGCCTGGCTTCAATTTCACAAAGAAGAGGGGCATCTCTCTTCTCTAACTCTGAGAAAAGCAGCTATCTACTTCTTAGCTGTCACCCTTTATTCAACCTGCAGACATGTGCCTGAGATTCTAAGAGCACAGTGACCGGAGACTCATGTTGGGACAAACGCAGGATTTGGATTCCATGAAATATAAATATCAGGAAGAAGAAATGAAGGCCTTGTCTGCAGACTAATATTGCTAGCTACAGCAAGGATGTAAAAAGGGAAACAAGCAACAAGAAAATAAAAAGAGAGAAACAGCTCTAGTCTGACTGGACAGGCTACACACTGATTTTCATAATGATGGAGTTAAAATCTGCTGCTGGGGAGATAAAGTCACTAACTTCAGCAGCTGAGATACGCTTACTCACCCCGGTAGAGTCCAAAGAAGCCCTCATAACGCAAGACTTTCTTAAAACAGTCAAAGCTGTTTTTGTACATCAGCTCCCCAACCACTGAGCCAGTGCCGCGCTGGTTCTGCATGCGGGTCTTCACCAGGTCTATAGGATACACTGCAGTGGCTCCCACGGCTACAAACAAAACAGGTTTTAGGCTTAAACAAGAGCACAATTAAATGGAGGATCTTTAAGGACAAGAAATCTCATCTCAAAGGACTAGAAAACAAAACTCAGTTATCTATTTCTCACAAAAAAAGAGACTAAGTGTTTTTTCCTTCTCCCGTACACCCTGCACCACTGAAGGATGACAGGCTAGCAATTGGGATCCATAAATACAGCTGCTTCAGAGAACAACTGCAGTGGATTTTCAAGTCATCCCCAACACTAAATAACCAAGACTTGATTTTTTGTAACAACATGAAACTATTATATATATTTCTTTATGTTTTCCATTCAGTGCCTAAACATAATACCACTTACCCCTTAAAATAACCATATATGTTCACACAGGTAGCTGTAATTTTAAAATTTAGTTTACTGAAGCATTTTGGTAAACTAATCTTCGTTATGAGCATAATATCAGAGCCAATCTCAACATGACCTTATCCCTTTGTACAGAATTTGGTCTTTAAAAAAAAAAAAAAAAAAACGCCAGGCTTTAGAATTTTTCAGAGATTGAGAAATTTATAAAATGAATTAGAGTGTTATATTTTTCAACTGTTGAAAACCAAAACATGTTCTGCAACTTCTAAAACTGAAACTGAAAAGAAAAAAATAATAGTTTCATCAGTTCAGGCTTGTTTTGAAAAATCATAAACATTTTAATCACACCTCCTAGGTTCTTCTCCACAAAGCAACTTCAGATTCTACACATTTTCTATGGAGAGATTTAAGCCAAAAAAGTCTCCCAAATTTTGCCCAGGAGCCAGGAGGGGAGGTTCCTTTTAGCGAATAGTTAACTACAAGTCTAGATATTCTTCAAGCAGTAAAAAAGGGAGAGGAAAAAAATACAAGTAGAAAAGCCAAAGCGAATCACTTTAGGAGGTTGTTTTACTTCCTAAGGTCCTGGGATTTCTACCCCAAATCTTGATTTCCTACCTGCCCTTACCCCCAACACCATTAACACAGTATCATTTCCATTTCTTCATCCTGGTTCTCAGCGGGGTGATTAAGGTGAGGGCAGCATACACCCAGACTTTCACTTTACTACAGAGCTTTTGTCCTGAAGACAGGCTGGAGCCCAAGGGGCCAAGGCTGTGCTGCAAGTCCTCTGATCACAGGCAGAAGTCAAGAGCACTTCGGAAAGCTCTGCAGTCATGTCCCGCAGGAACAATGAACTGCACCTCTGATCTGTCTCGGTCTAGTGAGATAGTATTACACCAACACAAGCTGGGAACAGCACAGAGCCATGTCACTCACCTCCAGCAACTGAGCCCAGAGTGAATCTATAAGCAGACTCGGCTATCTGGAGCCAGACAGGCCTGCCTAAACCGTGAGATTGCTGTGGGGAGGAAAACACGTAAAAAAAATTTTGGAAAAGTATAAGGCAAAAAAAAAAGCTACGAATCAGCTATTTTAAGATTTTTAAAATAGATACCTCAATTAGCATTTAAAAACCACATCCAGCCAAATAGACACCGTTGCTTTTTTCTCCCCCATTTTTTTTTACAAGCCTATTAATAGCTGATTTGTCTGCTACTATTGGGGAATACACTATCATTCCAGAGAGGTGACTCTTTCAGGTAAATAAACATTTCGGGTATAAAATCCTTTCCCCCTTCTTTACTGTAACCAACCTAAAATTTTAAAATATTTCTAAAATGTACAAGAACTACCTTGAGGGGCGCCTGGGTGGCTCAGTCAGTTAAGCGTCCGACTCTTGATTTTGGCCCAGGTCAAGATCTCTGGGTCATAAGATCAAGTCCCATGTCAGGCTCCACGCTCAGCAGGAAACCTGCTTAAGTTTCTCTCTCTCTCCCTCTCCCTCCGCCCCTCCCCACCCCGCTTGCTCACTCACGCGCGCTCTCTCTCGCTCTAAAATAAATAAAATCTTAAAAAAACCCAACACTACCTTAATTCCTAAATCAGAAAATACTGATCATAATCTACCTTCTCTAATGACTGAAAGTCGTCCTATTCCGAGGTCCATCAGTTACTGCATCAAGATCTAATGCAGCTGGTTGTGCTATCTTCCCATGCCTCACAGACATTACTTCTTTCACCAATAGCCTCCTAGTTTGGTTTTGCCGCCTCTTATTAGGGCTGGAGAAATCACATAACTAGGACTGTTAGAATTATATTTGTAAAGCAAAGTCAAATGCTTCTCTTCGGGGCCAAAGCGAAAACGTTTAATAACGACTATTTCAAGTGCTCAGAGCCTTGGCCCCCTTATTTCTGGCTTTACAGCTCACCACTGAAGTTACCACTACTTAACTACAGTATTTCTGACCTATGTTACCGAGCATTTCCTCTCCCAGACCTATGTATTCTCCAGCTATACCTATGCAAAGAAAACAGCTGAGGGGCTTTCAAAAAATAAATTCCTAAGGCCTGGAGCTTATCTATTTTTTAAAGCCTTCATATCATTCTGCTATACAGTTAGGTTGAAAACCACTATCCTAGCCCCATTTATAGTTCCACCATAGAATCTATAATGATAATAATGCAAAAGAAAAAAACCCTATTGTGACTCGGAATATTATTTCACAGGTAATCCCACAGCATAAAGGATTGAAAATAATTGGTCTATACTTGTCTGCCAGTCTCGTTCTTTAATATTTTCTTCATGAAGACAGCAGTTATGCTCTATAAACAGTTTGAGATGAAAGAATAAAGAATAAAATATTTGGTTTATCATAAAGGAAACTTGAAACATATTACCTTGGAATAAGCTTTTAAAAACCAGCATAATAAAAATAGATACACTCATTAGAATAATTTAATGGAGAGGGAATCCATGCCTAAAATCTAAAAGAAGGGGAAAAAAGCTAGTCCACTCGGACTTGCTTTCATCTGTACAATCTCTTCAAAGCTCAATTAACCAAGCTAAATATGGCAAACCCAGATATTTACAAATAATCTGAGAAACAGCCTGTAGAAAGGTTTTATCTGCTTCTTGTTTTGTAAATTCTGTACCACAATAAGCGTGTATTCAGTTTTTAACCAAAGCATCTGATACCTAAATATTTAATGTTTGATTGTGATTTCTGTAGGCAGAGATCTTTTAAAAGCTCATTATGTTTGCCAGTATTGTAGTTCAATAAATTTTATAGTAAAAAGGAAAATAAATAATGTTTGATGAAAAGTCAAAATGAAACCCTTGGAAAACCCTTGGCAAAAAAAAATTGGTACACCATTATTTCAAATAATATCAGTACATATTTTATAAGTCTCAACTATCACAATATGCTAAATTTATTACAATCCAATTAGGTGAAAGTATACATCTATTACATACAAAACTGAATTTAGTATGTGGAAGAAACCATCATCAAAAAGGTGGAAAATTACAGAGTAGTACATTATCATGATCTTGTAGGAAATACATTTTTTCCTCCCTCTCTCTCTCCCTCCGCCCCTCCCCACCCCGCTTGCTCACTCACGCGCGCTCTCTCTCGCTCTAAAATAAATAAAATCTTAAAAAAACCCAACACTACCTTAATTCCTAAATCAGAAAATACTGATCATAATCTACCTTCTCTAATGACTGAAAGTCGTCCTATTCCGAGGTCCATCAGTTACTGCATCAAGATAATGTTAGCCCAAGCAACTACACAGCCTATCCATTTTGTTTGATTTACATGCTGCAACAAAAGTGAGCAATTAATAATTGGAAATTGATATTTTTATTTGAAATCTAATAAGGGAAAGAGTAGGATAGTTTAACAAAACCTTGAGTATAAGCTTAATTTTGATTCATTCATAGAATAGCAAAAAATGGGCCTTCCAAAAAGATAATTACTTTTTATTCTCTTTATCACTATAATAACACTAATTTTATAATAACACTAATTTTAGACTGTGTTGAGATTTATTATCTCCCAAAGGGTGAAAGTACTCTACCAAGTACTCAAGACCTGTGCCCTAATGCAGCCCTCGGGGGCCCAGTGTTTTTCAATCTTCTGTAAATAAACTCCCTTGTGAGACCATCAGGAGGATGCTTTCAGCAATTTCTGTACTAATTTGTCAGTCAGTTCCCTGTGCACACAAAGGTGAGATGGCCATACAAGAGACAGGACAAAAGACTTGCTACAGGTCTCATCGTGAGATGGGGAATAAGCAGAGCAATGGCGCAGTTTCCTGCACACCCAAGAATGATGCAACTCTCCATCATTCTTTAAGTCAACAGCTCCAGCAACTCTTTGGGATTGAACAATCCTGCCAGGAAGATTTTAAGCATCTAACCCCAATATATGATTTCATTTATAAATCATACTCATATTCCCATTGTAGTAGTAATATCTATATAAATCTAAGTAATATGGCTTATTAAATTACATAGAGTATGCATTTTAAACATATACAAAAGTAGAAATTATAAAAGAATGATATGAAATAAAATGGTTTTTTAAAAATTTTATTTTCATTTATTAATCCAAAAATCTTTTTGGTATCACTTCAATGTGTTATATTGACTAAATATGCTTGTTAGTTTTTTAAACATTGATTGAACAAAGTGAAGCTAACCAGTTAATTTTGATACTCTGTTTCAAAAATAACATAGTTGAAAACACAATGGGTATCTTCACAGCAAAGATGATGTTTTTAACATCACGTATTTTGAAGAAATTCAAGTAATGGCATTTTAGCTTAGATTTAAAAATCATTTAAAATCAATGGGGCTGTTATGCTACCTTTTAAACACACGGCAAATTTTTTTTTTTTTTAAGATTTTATTTATTTATTTGACAGAGAGAGACACAGCGAGAGAGGGAACACAAGCAGGGGGAGTGGGAGAGGGAGAAGCAGGCTTCCCTCCTAGCAGGGAGCCCGGTGCGGGGCTCGATCCCAGGACCCTGGAACCCTGACCTGAGCCAAAGGCAGATGCTTAACGACTGAGCCACCCAGGCGCCCCCAAATATGGTTTTTTTTTTAAGTTTTTAAACTCCAGTTAACATACAGTGTAATATTAGTTTCAGGTGTACAATATAGTGATTCAACAATTCCATACATTACTCAGTGCTCATGATGATAAGTGTACTCCTTAATCCCCATCACCTATTTCAGCCATCCCCCCACCCACCTCCCCTCTGGTAACCATCAGTTTGTTCTCTATAGTTAAGAGTCTCTTTCTTGGATGGCAAATATATTTTTAACTTCTAAAAACACGCACATAAAGCTTTTTTCCAAAATGGAGTTTCTCAATCACAAAACTGAGTGAAAATAAGCCTCATTCTCATAGATTGTTATTTTTAACCATGTCTCCTTTCAAAAGAATATGTTGAACTAAAACTCATAGAATAAAAGGACTATGATCCCAAATAAGAATCAAGTAACCACTAATTCTTATTCATATGAAAAGTCTCTCTTGTGTTCAACCACATATATTTTCTTTACCCTCTCTTCCTTTAAAGAATGTTTATAAGCCCTACAAAATCCTATGAAAACTGAAGGATTATAGTGTGCTTTAATTCTTAGCTAAAAACATCTCTATAAATGCCTAAATGCCTTTTGGCCTCTGCCCTTATTAAATAGCATTTTTTTTTAAAAAAAATTACAATATATGGTCAGTAAGAAGGTTTTTTCAAGCTTAGCTAGCACTGTAACTTATGGTTCACTTGTATTCAGGTATGTAAATTAATTTAATTAATGCTATGGATTTCACTTCATGAATATTCATAAGTAGAAATGCTACTGTAGCTGTCATTCCTATTAATGACTGTGTACTGAATTTTTAGCATTTAGGCTGAAAGAAAATACTCAGCCCTAAGAAGAAGATCACCTACCGTGAGCAAATGGGCCAAAGGAAAAGGCACTCTTTCCCTTAAGGTTATGATTATGATCATGAAGGTGATATTTAACAAGATTAATTAAGTGTTTTTCAAAGCAAAATAAGAGCTGAGAATCTTAACTGATTTTTAACTTGCTCCCTAAGCATATGTGTATGATAGGAAATGACTTGAGACTTCATTTGATAGTAGAAAGTTCTTGTGCTTTTGTTGTTGAATGTATCTCATTCTATAAATGAGAATTAGATAAGACAAGATCATTCCAGTGAACAAGTCAAACTACCTGCCCTAAACACGCTGCTTCAGGCTGTATGCCCACCCAGTAAAAAGAACTGCCCCTTCAAAATTGCACACTATAAATGGAGAGAAGAAAAGGAAGGAAAAGCTGACGATTTTTGTACTGAGCATACAAGGGGGGAAGAAAAAGGCTAGATTTTAATACCAACTGAAATGTAGGATTGGAATGGCAAAATAAGTCCAGGAAAAATAAAACAAAATTCTTTACCTATAAATCACAATGGATTTGAAGTCAATATTCTTGGCCTTATAAAACAAGATTTAAGTGTCTGTGGGTTTTTTGTTTGTTTTGTTATTTAGCTACCTCATGTAAGTGAAATGAAATGCTATTTGTCTTTCTCTTAGTTCACTTAGCATAATACCCTCTAGGTCCATCCATGGTGTCACAAATGGCAAGATCTCATTCTTTTTTATGGCTGAATTATATTCCTCTGTGTGTGTATGTGCGTGTGTGTGTGTGTGTGCGTGCGCGTGTGCAGGTGTGTAAACATACCACATCTTTCTTATCCATTCATCTACTGATGGACAACTGGGTTACGTCCATGTCTTGGCTTTTGTAAATAATGGTGGCCAGAGGGAAGGTGGGTGGGGGGTCGGCAAAATAGATAAAGGGGATTAAGAGGTACAAACTTCCGGTTATAAACTAAATATGTCACACAGATGAAAAATATGGCACAGGAAATACAATCAGTAATTTGCAAGCTATATTAATAGATACTAACACTGAAAATTATCTCCTTTTGAAATGCATTTTTTTTAAAAGTTCAAGAGCAAATTTTTATAAATGTACACTACATAATGCAAAATTAAATTCACTAAGCTCTATAAATATGTCAATGTCTCAATTATTTAATAAATTCATTAAATTTTATAAATCAATGAACTGGAATAAATCCACCTATTTTTTTAAAGGATCTGAGAACATTCAGTGGAAATAAACTTTGATAGCAGCAGATAATAATTTTTTGCTACTAAAGAAGCTAAACTGTAATGAGTTACAGGTGTATTTTAATCTGCAGGAAGCTTTATTCCATTCCAAGCAAAGAAAGTATTACCATAAAATGTAGATATAAAAGCAATATTTTCCATTTTCAATCTACTTACTAACTAAAAAGTTCTTGTTTATTATGTAAAGTACAACTAGAAATTGTATTTAGCTTCAGATGCAGAATCATCATTCCATGGAGCTCAAGTAGAAGAAAAATTTCCTATCAAAATTTCCCAAAGTGAACCCCACTTACATGCCTGATCTTTCACTAGCACAGATGGCTATTCACCCATGTGGCAGCAATGAAGAAAAAGCAGACTTGGGCTCTTTCTATGGCATGCCCATTTAGTTTTTTTTTCTCTCTCTCCTTGTTTCTGGTCTTCTTCCCTGTCTCCCCACACCCTTTCAATGTCTCCTAGGGCACCACAGTCTCCTAAGGAATCATGTGGGACACAGGCCTCATCTATTAGAGCAGGGAAACAGCAGGAGGACAGGGAGTAGCCCTCCTAACCTTCACCCCACACACAAAGCCATGTGACCATCACTACAACTGAGGCTGCCTCCAAGTACTACAGAAGTTAAGGGTTTCAATTTAAAACAAGACCTAAAAGGGGCGCCTGGGTGGCTCAGTCGTTAAGCATCTGCCTTTGGCTCAGGTCATGATCCCAGGGTCCTGGGGTTGAGCTCCGCATCGGGCTCCCTGCTCCATGGGAAGCCTGCTTCTGCCTCTCCCACTCCCCCTGCTTGTGTTCCCTCTCTCGCTGTGTCTCTCTCTGTCAAATAAATAAATAAAATCTTAAAAAATAAAAAAATAAAAAATAAAACAAGACCTAAAAAAAAAAAACTGTTCCATTCTACTCTTCCACGTAGTATCACAGGGTTTATTTTCCCACTAAGGTAGTATTTTTGAAATCAGAAATGGGACTGTATTAACTTTATGGGACTCAGAGCTATTGTTTAAATCATCCTTTAAGAAAAAAATGCTAATATTTTATCAAAAATGTAATAATAGTCAAGGTTTTCTTTCTGGTTCATTAATTACATAGTTTTCCTGTGTTATTATTGTAATCTATCAAACACAATCTCAGTGAAAGATTTACTTCATTAGAAGACTGTTTTACATTTTAAAAGCCCTATAAATATCAGCCCAATGATTCAAAATGAACTTAACACTAATATCTAAATGTCACTATACAAATGAAAAGACTGCTAGTTCTAGGAAGAAGGAAGTCAAGCCCATGTATGTTTGCACTCTTATTTTCCTTATCTTAATAGCTAAAAGAAAAAAAACCCATAAATTTAGTTCCCCATAAAAATACTCCATGAGGATGGGGGTAACAGTTCTATAAAGGTAATCTTTGAGCTAAGTAGAGTGTTTTTTGGAAAGTAGTTTTTAATTTTCATAGCATTCACAGGCTCTAGGCTGTGGCGTACATATGATTTCAGCATTTTTGAAGGTGATTCTATTTATGAGACGCCTCCTACCTGTCTCTGAAGTTCTGCCAGGTTGTAAGGTAAGGCCCCCTCAGCCAATGGGGCTATTCTCTCAATATCTGCCAAAGTCAAGCGCCTTCAGGCAAAAATACGGGAAAGGAAAATGGTTAGACACCAACAAACTCCTCATACCAAGATCATATTTCTTCGGGAAAAAAGGAGTGGAGAAAAGAACTATGCTTTAAAAATAGTATTTCTCTATTTACCCAGATCATTTTTTAGTGAGAAAAAAATCTCCAGGCCCAGGTTCCCACAACAAAAAGCAAAAGACCCCAGAAAAGTAATGTGGAGTACATAAATTTAATAAGACTCCCCAATGATACATAATAAAAGAACTAAAATTACCAGAAACGAAGTATAGACATTGACAGTTCATACATACTAAAGGTATTTCTTTAGTGTACATATTTAATGCGTAGGTACAAAGTACCTTGAGAAGGATAAACACAAAACTGATAAATACTGCTGGCCTTTAAGGAAAGGCACAAAGGTAGAAGAGAGACTTTTTATGGCACCCTCTTTTAAACTGCGAGTTTTGAACCATGCACTACTGTTTTCAAAAAATTTACTTAAAAATAAGTATGTTCCATGAACGAGGTAGGTCCTTCAGATCCAGTTTTGAAAAGCACGTTTTTGAAGCCATTTATTATCATGAAGGAAGCTCAGAACCTTTGCTAAAAATGTGAATTCTAGATGGATGAGACGTGGCCTGATATTTCACATCAATCACCAAAGATGGGGTGGTATGTTCAGTATCATCTCCAGCCCAACAATTCATTATGTAGCATGAAGGCAATAAATCACCCAGGTATACTCAGCTTCTATTAGTCCTCAGCTCTACAGTTAAAACCCATTTTTCAGATATTCCTACACTTAAATAACTTCTAAAGTCATCTAAAAAAAAATCTTATTACTTAATAGAGCATATGTCCCCTATCCCACAAATCCTGCCAGAGACGAAGGTTTTTCTTTTGATTTGCAAAAGAACTCTGCAAATTAAAAACTCTCAATGTGCTTTGGTTTTTTTAGTCTGTGACGTGGAGGCATAAAACATCTGAGCTTGTCCGTGATGGTAACTATGATGATAATGTCACAGGCATATTTCACAAAAATGATACCCTCTAACACATAATGATACATACTATTCAGTAAAATGACCATTTACAATGAACCAAAAAGATTATAAGACTCCTGAACATGTACTTCAGTTTATTTGATAAACTTAGGCAAATTTTCACAAGTCTCTTACATTTAATCGAGTCCAGATGAAATCAGTTTTTCCCAACCTTCTCTTACTTCTCACTCCCCCTTACTCTCATTTTTCTTCCTTCCCCCATTTCCCTCTCAGGCCCCTTAAGCTAACCTTGTTCTTTTACCTCCCTCTCTCCACCTCTTCCCTCCCTTCCCCTGCCCTCTTTTCCTTTTCCCTTTCCTTTCTCCCTTTCTCTCTGTTCATCTCCCTGACCTAAGGGTCTGTCTTCCTCTATCTCTCCCTCCTTCCCTGTTTCTCATATTGCCTATCTCTCTTGGAATTTGTAGACTGAATTAACTACTGTTAAAATGAACTAAAAGCATACCCCTGCTTTACATGTTAAAGGAACTGTCCTATAATAAATAACACAAAGAATTATTGAAATAGTTACCCTGTAGCGTTATATAAGTCTGCAAGTTGGTAGAGGATATCAATTTCTAGTGGAGTGACCTGTCCATAGCGTATGGCGCTCTGGGCAAATTCCTCTAGAAGAAAAAGAAAGTATTTTAAAATCTTAAAAATTCTTAATATGCTTCTACTTTACCAACTATAATCTGAAAGCAAAAGGCATCTTAGTATTATTTTAAAAATCTAAAACTGAATTTAAATACCTAAGTTCAACTATGTAATTCTGAAAGCTGGCAAAAGATAAAATGTTAACATCGTGAACAGCAAAAACAGATAAATTAATTTCAAAGATAAAGCAATCTCATTAGAATCCTCTCTCTTATCCTGCTTATTTGCTTTGGTCTCCAGGGTTACAAGATAAAAGAATTGGCTATTCTCCAATCACCTAAAACACCCTACTACAAGATAGCAGAAAGAATAGGCTTGCCCGTCTTTCTGTGGCAACTCTTTCCTAGAACAAACAAGCTGCGCCACACTGCCACTGACCAGTTTGACAGACTGGGCCAAGGTTCTTTTCAAAACTGTCAAAGCCACTTTTCCATTCCTGACCCCAGCATCCCATTAATTCCACCTGGATTTTTGGAGACCACTAGGGCCCAAGTGAAGCATATACACATAGCAACATACTTTCTGGATCTGGCTTCAGAGTGGTAAACTTAGATCAATCTCATGCCCTAGAGAAAGAAAAGTAAAAATACAGATTCAAATCAATACATATTTTTAAAATCTTACCCTTTGTGACTTCAACATCTTTCCTTGTGCCAGCTAGAGTGCTATATATCTTACGAACAAGCTCCATGTTATTCAGTAAGGAGTTAAATGCATTGAAGTAGGAGAAGCTAACCTGATGTGAGATACTTCCTCCAGCTGCCTAGGAAATGACAACACAAAAAGTTTAAAAAACAAATGAAAACAAAAAAAACATGCTTAAGGACACTACACTTTTCCCAAAGAAGATCCAAAGGACTCTTCATTATTAAAATGATTAACAACCAGTCCATAAATACAAAGAAAGTATCGTACTGAAACAGTGCATTTCACGCCCTCAGGGAGGTCTATGTAATTTAGGTTTTAAGGAAGAAAGCAACATCTGGAAGTTGAACTTCACGGTTCATCTACCTATAAGGTCAGAAACAACAAATACAATTATCACAGATCAAAAACAATAGTTATTTAAACAGGATTTTCAAGATCCTTAACTATGGAACTCTTGCTAGTCCAGCATAATTCAAACATCAATGTACAACATAAGGAGTATTTTTTAAACTTGTTTTTATTCCTATACACGTACACAAAAACCAGTGCTAACTGTACATTTTAAGACTATGTCACTATATCAACTTTCCTAATTTTTTTTTTTTAAAGGCCACTGTTATAATTAAGATATTTAACAATCTGTGCTGGGCTCTGAACCTACATCATGAAAGGTACAACTACCAAAAACTCCAAAAAATGTAGAGAAAATCTAGAGAGGATTTATTCACCATGAATTACATCTTTAGTGGAATGGTGCAGAAGAGGCTCATGCCTGCGGAGCAATGGGGGGCAATGCGGCCTTCATTACTTCTGCAAGGTGAGGAGGTAAGTTCTCCCTCTGCCTACCAGTTGGACATAAACTCAGAATATTTTTCATAGTTTGTAAAAGCCTAATTTCTAAGCCAGGAGTCAGAGGAACCCATATAATTGAAAACATTCTCTATTAAAAACTCAAAGAAATACTTAATGGAAATACCAGCGTGACCTTAATCATAAAGGTCTACTAAGAACAGTGTAGGTAATGATAGGCAAATGCACCCATCCCTCACATACATGCCTTAACCCAAATATAGATGATATGTGTATTAGCCTGAATTTGGATGCCAGTGACCCAAAAGCAGAACTCAAATTATTTAATACATTCCTTCAGGAATTGAAATGCCATTTGGTAAGCTGAAGCTATAATAGGTCTATGTAACCCAACTGGAAAAGATTAAATGGGTCCCCTCACTCCAAGGCACTGAGCTGAGTCCTTCCCTCTAGGATATCCCCCTACCACTACCACTACTTTCCTCCCTCTCTCCCTTTCTTCCCTTCCTTCTCTCATTTTTTGGCTGGGGTATGAGGTAAGGGTTCAGGGAGTGGGAGACGGGTGTCAAGGAGGTGAAATGTGTAGAACAAGGTGACACGCTCCATGTTCAAATTCACTGAAGAAAAAGAACAGAAGTTGATCTTTCTACCCCGGTCTAAATCAGGGATAATGATCTTCAGCTGAAACAACAAAAGCACTCATTGGCTTCCCTCCATTTAAAACAAGCAGCAATCAAAAACTTACACATAAATACAATGCATGAACAAGAAAACTGGTAAGTGAGGAAAGTTTCACCACTCTTTGTGAGGAAGTGAATGACATCAGTTTGCTATTGGTCCAGATGATTACTTTGTAGAGATTAGCAGTTTGACAGAACAAAAAAAAAACCTGTCTGGTCCATGCAGACTGAATACACAGGTGAAGGGGCAGAGAGAGGAGGGAGCCACAGAGGCTGATGCCCACATATTTCCTCCATACCTTCTGCCACGGCCATGGTTATTAAAACAGTGCAGAGGCCAGTGAAGATCCTCTAGCAAACAGCACCCTGCAGGCAACAAAGGAAGGAGCCATCTTTACAGCAAGGCTTTGGGAGCCTGGGGGGCGGAAAGAGGCCAGGGTGAAGGCAGTAGCGTCTGGGAGAGGTACTGCTGCAGGAAAAAGTAATTGCACACCCTTGTCTACAAACTCCCTTGTTTTCTTTAGTTGAACTCTATAAACGGAAATGAACAATTTGGAAATCTATGAGAGCAAGATGGTGGCTCTGATGATCTGGGGAAAGACTATTCACCATCACCCCCACCTCCCTTACACATACCTGTTTACCTTCTACAACCAAACATAAAGTTAGAATACTAGAGAGTTCGATGGGTCCAAGGAGGCAAGCCAGGACAAAATGGTTCAAAATTTTTAAGGAAATACACAATGAAGTACTTGCTTTCTACTTACTGAAACTAAGTTCTCCTCCACGAAGGGAGTGAGCATGTGAGACCGAATGGTAACCATGATGTCACTGAAATCCAGGCCGGAAATCATGCCACTTTTGCTTTTGTCTTTCAGTGCAAAGGCTTGTCTTGCGTGTTCCAACTGCAGCTCCTAGAGAGAAAAGTTAGAAATAGGACATTAGATTGGTCAAAGCACATCCCAACTGCATGTTTTGAAAAGGAAGGACATTCTTTCCCTACATGCACTTACTACAGAAATCAACACGGTAGAGCTCTGAATTTATAAAACTTTTGATTTCTTTTAAAAGGAACCTGTTTTCCTGAAAATGTACCACACACTATTCCTCAGGAAGAACGAAGCACAGCATGGCAATAAAGAAAAGGGAGGAGGAAAAAACCCTTCATTTACTTGAAAAGTTTCCAGCACTGAAAACAGTTCTGTGCTTTCCTTCGACTTTTAAAATGTACTCTCTCCTGCTTGAAGGCATTCTTATCCAAGGGTAATTTCTGAATTAAAAGTTTAGATTCATTTTCAGTATTTCAATTTAAATACTGCAATTATAATGTCTCCTTCTCCCTCTCAATGAATTAGAGACTACTTTTCAAACAATTTTTAAAAATGAACTTCGTGAGAAACTCTGGTGACTGGTAAGAGAAATACTTAGTAATTCTAACATGAAAGTTATGAATAACAAACCGATAACTAGTGTTCAGCTATCATTCTGTCTGGCTTTGAGAAGCAGTTACTCATAAACTGTAAAATAATCCAAAAGATCACTGAACTTTTAAACTATTGGGCAGCCAATTTTTGTCATAAATGATATCAACAAAAACAATAAAATGTGCCAGTAATACTCTAAATACTATAGAAAAGTCAAAACTGGAGCATTTCTGTCCTGACGACCCATAACATAATTCAAATAAATCTGTTATCACAACATAATAATGGTGCTCTTGGATGCCATTTTCACACTATTTGCAACTCTAGAAATAAAATTCATATCTAAATATATATTATTCATAGATACAATACTGCAATTTTCATTGTAATTTATTTATGCAAGCCTACAAATCAATGTTGCTTTTTCTCACATTTAAAATAGTTTTTGGGGGGGTGCCCAGTGGTACATTCAGTTGAGCATCCAATTCTTGGTTTGAGCTCATGTCGTGATCTCCGGGTCAGGCTCTCTGCTGCTTGGGATTCTCTCTTGCTCTGTCTCTGCCCCTCCCCACTGAGTGCATGTGTGTGCGCGTGAACTCTCTCTTTCTCAAATAAATAATCTTTAAAAAAAATTAAAATAGTTTTTGGCAGAAGTCTCACCATTTTACTAATTTATTTTCCTATGGGCTTGTGATAGATCAGTGGTAATTCAAAGACATTTAAATTATCTTAAGTGTTTGTCTCATAACTCATCAAACTATTTATTTGTTGTATGCAACTTTCTGTATTTGTATGATATTAAACAAAACAATTTTTTCACAATATGATTTTATTAATAGTGTGAAAGCACCAGTAATAACTGTGAACATTAAATTTCTTTTAAACATCCATGTCTTGGTTTTAATATTGTACATACTGGACTCTATAGCACTATAAGTAAATATGAAAATAGTTCCCATTTCCTTGCACAGGTATTAAGCTATAACACCATTTACAAATTATTATGGACAAGGTTACCTCTGGAATAAGTAATATACATTTGGAAACCAGAATTAAATGAATATTAAGTCAAGGAAGAAGTAGGCTATTTCAATATGCTTTAGATGTCAGATTAAAATATTTAATGTTATTTAAAACTTAATTTTCTTATTTTTTTAAAGGGACATCTTTTTTTTTAAGATTTTATTTATTTGAGAGAGAGAGAGAGCATGTGCGCACAGAGGGAGAGTGAGAGGGAAAAGCAGACTCCCTGCTGATCAGAGAGCCCCATGTGGGACTTGATCCCAGGACCCTGAGACCATGACCTGAGCCAAAGGCAGATGCTTAACCGACTGAGCCACCCAGGCACCCCATGAGACATCTTTTCTATATGTGGGTGCTCAAATGAAAACTGAGGAATGCGTCGTTTGACCAAATAACCAAATTCACATACAACAGAGTGCTTGCCGCCTCCTCTAAAAGAACCAATACATTTGCTCATTATCTCTCTCCAACAAAACAAGTTTTTTCGTTGTTGTTGTGTTTTTTTAATATTTTATTTATTTATTTGTCAGAGAGAGAGAGAGAACAAGCAGGGGGAGTGGCAGGAAGAGGGAGAGGGAGAAGCAGGCTCCCCGCTGAGCAAGGAGTCTGACGTGGGACATGATCCCAGGACCCCGGGTTCGTGACCTGACCCAAAGGCAGACACTTAACTGACTGAGCCACCCAGGCATCCCAGCAACAAAACAAGTTTTTAAGATATTTTTTCTCAGCAGGTTGGCAGGCTAGAGACAAGTATATCAAGAGTACTAAATCTTTCAATAGTCATAACTTTAAAAAATTAAATGATAACACTGAGGAAAACATCTAAACATTGTAACATCTATCATCAAACATCTAAATGTTTGGATTTTCTTGAAAAGAGCAACAGGAGTGGAGAAACTAAAACTCAACTGGTTAAGTACAAAATAAACAACCAGCATGATTTGACAAAGTTTTCTTTTCCCACTCTTCTACTTTTTTTTAAATTTCAACTCTATTGAGATAAAATTAACAAAATCATAATATATTTAAAGTGTGAAACATGATTTGATACATGCATACACTGTGAAAGGAGGCCCACCAAGTTAAGTAACACATCCATCACGTCACATAGTTATCTTTTTTTTTATGAGAACACTCAAGTTCTACTCTCTTGGCAAATTTCAATTATACAGGGGTGCTGGGTGGTGCAGTTGGTTAAGCATCCCAACGCTTGATTTCAGTTTAGATTGTGATCTCAGAGTCCTGAGATTGAGCCCCACGTCGGGGTCCACTCTCAGCGTGGAGTCTGTTTAAGATTCTCTTCTCCCTCTGCCCCTCCCCACCCCGACTCTCTAAAATAAAATCTTTTTTAAAAAATTTCAATTATACAGCACAGTATTATTCAGTCACCATGATACACAGTATATCCTCAGACCTTACTCATGCTATAATTAAAAGTTTGTAATGTTTTTCCAGCTTCTCCTGAGAGGCTTTCTCTCACCACCCCTCTTCCCAACCCAGCCCCTGGCAACCACTATTCTACTTTGTGTTTCTATGTGTTCAACTTTTTTTTTAAGATTCTACATAGAAGTGATACTTTGTAATACGGCTTTCTCTGTCTGGCTTATTTCACTTAGTATAATGTCCTCCAAGTTCATCTAAATTATTGCAAATGACAGGACTTCCTTCTTTTTTTTAGAGTGAATAATATTCTCACATGTGTGTCTGTGCATGTGCGCACACACACACACATCTTCTTTATCCATTCATCCACCAATGGACACTTTGGTTGTTTCCATACCTTGGCTATTGTGATAATGCTACAATAAACATGGGAGTCCAACTATCTCTTTGAAATAGTGACTTTTTGTTTCCTTTGGATACATACCCAGAAGTGGGATTGCTGGATCATAAGGAGGCTCTATTTTTAATTTCCTGATGAGCCGCCATACTGTTTTCCATAGTGGCTGTACCAGTTTACATTGCCACCAACAATGTACAAGGGTTCCCTTTTCTCCACATCCTTGCCAGCATTTGTTGTCTCTGGTCTTTTTGATAATAGACATCCTAACAAATATGAAGTTAACATCTCATTGTGGTTTTATTTTGCTTATCCCTGATGATTAGTGAGGTTGGACAACTTCTCATATACCTCTTGGCATTTGTAGGTCTTTTTTGGGAAAATGACTATTCAGGTCCCTTGCCCATTTTTATTTTTATGTATGTATGTATGTATGTATGTTATTGAGTTGTATAAATTCCTTGTATATTTTGGATATTAATCCCTTATTAGATAAGTGGTTTGCAAATATTTTCTTCCATTCCAATGGTTGCCTTTTCATTTGTTGACGGATTTCTTTACTGTGCAGCTTTTCATGTTGATGGGGTCCTACTTGTTTATTTTTGCTTTTGCTGCCTTTGTTTTTGGTGTCAAATTAAAAAAATCATTGCCAAGCCTGAAGTCTAGGAGATTACCTACTCTGTTTTCTTCTAAGAGTTTACAGTTTCAGGTCTTATGCTCAAGTTTTTAATCCATTTTGAGTTGCTTTTTGTGTATGGTATAAGACATGAGTTCAGTTTCATTCTTTTGCATGTGGATATCCAGTTTTCCCAACACTGTTTATTAAAAACACTACCCTTCCTCCACTGTATATTCTTAACTCTTTTGTCAGAAACTAATTGACCATATATGCATGGGTTTATTTCTGGGCTATTTTGTTCCATTGATCTATGTGTCTGTTTTTGACAATACCATACCGTTTTGAATACTATAGCTTCACAATAGAGTTTGAATTCGGAAAGTGTGATTCTCCAGCTTTGTTCTTCTCAAAATTGCTTTGGCTATTTGAGGTCTTTTGTGGTTCCAAATTTTAAGACTGTTTTTCTATTTTTGTAAAAAGTGCCATTGGAATTTTGATAGTGACTCTGTTGAATCCATAGATCACTTTGGGTAGTATGGACATTTTAACAATATTAATTCTTTGAATAAATGAACACAATTATTTTTCCATTTATTTTTGTCTTCTTCAACTTCTTTCATCAATGGCTTACAGTTTTCAGTGACCAGATTTTTCACTTTCTTGGTTAAATTTATTCCTAAGTATTTGATTCTTGTTGATGTTCTACAAATGGGATTGTTTTCTTAATTTCTCTTTTTAATAGTTCATCATTAATGTATAGAAATGCAACTGTTTTTGTATATTGATTTTGTACCCTGAAACTTTCCTTAAGTCATTTATTAGTGCTAATAGTTTTTGGTGTGCGTGTGTTGTGTAGTTTTTTAGGGTTTTCTATATATAATATCATGTCATCTGCAAAAAGGGACAATTTTATTTCTTCCCTTCTAATTTGGATGTCTTTTATTTCTTTTTCTTGACTAATTGCTCTGGCTAAAACTTCCAGTACTTTTTTTAATAAAAATGATAAAAGTGGACATCCTTGTCTTGTTCCTGATCTTAAAGCTTTCAGCTTTTCACTGTTGAGCATGATGTGAGCTATGGTCTTATCATATATGCGCTTTATTATGTTGAGGTATGTTCCATCTACACCTAATTTGCTAAGCATTTTTATCATGAAAGGATAATGAATTTTGTCAATTTTTTTCTCTATCTGTATCTATTGAGATGATCATACGATTTTTACTCTTCATCTTGTTAACGTGGTATACCACATTTAATGATTTGCATATGATGAATCCTCCTAGCATTCCAGCAATAAATCCCACTTGATCTTGGTGTATGCTCCTTTTAATGTACTATTAAATTCAGTTTACTAATATTTTGTTGAGGCTATCTGCATCTATCTTCGTCAAGAATATTGACCTATAATTTTCTTTTCTTGCAGAGTCCTCATCTGGCTTTGGTATCAGGGCTAACACTGGTCTAGTAAAGTGAATTTGGAAGAAGTGTACCCTCCTCTTCTACTTTTTGGAAGAGTTTGAGAAAAATTAGTATTAACTCTTATTTGGATGTTTGGTAGTATTTACCAGGAAAGCCATCTGGTCCTATACTTTTCTTTGTTGGGAGGTTTTTAATTACTGATTCAAACTCCTTACTAGTAATTGGTCTGTTCAGATTTTTTATTTCTTCATGATTCAGAATTGGTAGGGCGTATGTTTTTAGGAATTTATCCATTTCTTCTAGGTTATCTCATTTGTTGGCATACAAATATTCACAGTAGTTTCTTATGATCCTTAGTATTTCTCTTATCAATTGTAATGTCTCTTTCATTTCTAAGTCTTTTTTCCTCAGTCTAGCTAAACATTTGCCAATTTTGTTTATCTTAAAAAAAAATACAGCTCTTAGTTTCACTGATCTTTTCTATTGTCTCCCTAGTCGTCATATTTCATTTATTTCTGCTTTGACTTTTGTTATTTTCTTCCTTCTGACTTTGACCTTAGTTTATTTTTCTTCTAGTTCCTTGAGATGTAAAGGTAGGTTCTTTATTTTTTCTTAATGTAGGTGTTTATTACTATAAACTTCCCTCTTAGAATTGCTTTTGTTGTAGCCCATACATTTTGATATGTTGTGTTTTCATTTGTCTCATGATATTTTTTTTTTTTTTTTGAAGATTTTATTTATTTATTTGAGAGAGAGAGAATGAGAGACAGAGAGCATGAGAGGGAGGAGGGTCAGAGGGAGAAGCAGACTCCCTGCTGAGCAGGGAGCCCGATGCGGGACTCGATCCTGGGACTCCAGGATCATGACCTGAGCCGAAGGCAGTCGCTTAACCAACTGAGCCACCCAGGCGCCCCTGTCTCATGATATTTTTTGATTTTCCTTTTGATTTATTCTATGACCCATTAATTGTTCAGCAGTGTGTTGTATAATCTCCACATATTTGTGAATTCTGTCCTCTTCTACTTTCTTCATTCTCCCTACTCACTCCATCCTTCCTATCACCTCCAACCATATCACCCTTCAAATGAAGCAGGAATTTTAGGTCTTTATTTCAACCTTAAAATATTGTTGAAAGTATTCCCCACAGAAAGGATATTCCTAAGCAGCATCAGAAACAGACACAGGTCCACTCCCTGTCTTATATGTTTTCCCTTACTCACTCCTCTTTTTTCCCTCCTTCTTTATGTTTTTGTCATGTCTTTGTCTTCTCCATGTATATGTCTTAGTCTCTCAGAAATATCCAGTGGCAACCATGGACATAATGAAGCCTTATTAATGACACTCAGTACTGAAGAAAATGTGGACCTTTATATTAAAGACAAAGCAGAATCTTCACTGCAAGAGTAATGCTGGAAGAATAGATTTTCTATTTTCTATTAGGTTAACAATTGGAGAACTCCTATGTATCTTTTAAAGATACATAGTGAAAGTATCACAGATGAAACCATAGAGTGTATGGGATTGGCTTCCAAATGAGGGAGGGAGCCAGTGGAAACTACAGACAAAATAAGAGCGGCCAACAGTTAATAACTGCTAAAGCTGGTTGATGGGTACATGGAAGTTCATTACACTATTCTATTTTTAAATATATTTGAAATCTTTCAAAATAAAAAGTTTAAAAAAATTAACATTAAGGACTTCAAATGAGAAGCAAAACAAAGGGGGAAAAAAGAAGTTTCCTATCTACAGCTCTCCAGTTTATGTAGTATAAACAATATATCAGGGTAGAAGTAGATATTGTAAAATATATTCAGTAAATGCAAGGGAACCAATAACAAGAACAAACCATCTTTAGAGAAATCTTAAAAAACCCTAGTTGGAAGAGCATTTCCTTTTTTCATTTTATTTTTTTTCTTTCAAGATTTTATTTAAATTCAAATTCGTGTAGTGTAGTATTACTTTCAGGGGTCATTTCCTTTTTTAAATAAACATGTCTCAAATAAATAATATTTTCAACTTTTCCAGTTTGAGCACTTTACAATGTCAGTCAGGTAGGCACTAACCGTGCAAGTGTTAGAACAAGCACTGAATTCTACAAACAACCACACCGAAAGGATATAGTTTTCAAACTGTGATCACACTCATAAAGAAAAACAATACCCTAGGCTTATAAAAGATAAAATACATAAAGATACTCTAAAAAGATACTTTATCTAAAAAGATAAAGATACTCTAATAAATGAAAGATAAAATAAGTCTGCTTTCAGATTTCAAGTGTGGATAGGGGAACTGAAGGAAAGGGTAAAAAAAAAGGAAGTTATGCTCAAGTTAAAATGCATTTCATCTATGAGATGAAAACAGCTGAGCTTCAGAAACTGTGGGAGTGAAGGAGAATGACCTAGTACATGTAACTCTGCTGTCTTCTAAAACTCCACTCTTCACTAAAATCACAGTAAAGGAACTAAAAACAGACACTCAAGGACAAAGAGAACAGAAAAGAAGATAGCAACTACATTTTTAAGATTAGAGAGCAGAATGGCAAGTGACAACTGACTTAGCAGACTCAAGAAAACTGGACATGGAAAAAACCAAAAAGCAATCCAATGTATACATGACAGCACCCTCCAAAACACTCAGGAATTGGCTACACTAGTACCCCTGGAAGTGACCGTAGACTGGAACTACAAATAGGAGGCTTAGATGGAAGTCTGTTTCAAATGCAGTTAGTCACTTGCACTGCTTCACTGTAGCCAGGATTCTGCCCTTTCCCAAGGCTGGCAGAAGACTAGAAGTTCACTGCCTTGAGAATATAACAGAGGGTCTCTGTACTAGGGGAGCCCAGGAGCAGTTGAAAAGAGGTAATTTGGGGCACCTGGGTGGCTCAGTCATTAAGCATCTGCCTTTGGCTCAGGTCATGATCCCAGGGTCCTGGGATCGAGCCCCGCGTCGGGCTCCTTGCTCTGCAGGAAGCCTGCTTCTCCCTCTTCCACTCCCCCTGCTTGTGTCCCTCTCTCACTGTCTCTCTCTCTCTGTCAAATAAATAAATAAAAATCTTTTTTAAAAATTTTTTTAAAAAGGAAGAAAAGAGGTAATTCAATGAAAGTCCATCTCCATACTGAATGTTGAGACCTCCAACCCTCTTGTCTTATTCAGCAACCAGAATGTCAAAAGCCAGATTGAATATTCAGGTGGGATGCAAAAGAAAAGACCTGAACATACAGCCATTAGAGGGTCCCCAATATAACAGCTGAGCCAGCAAACTTTACAATAAGATTAATAAGTAGTACCATGAACTCAGAACTCCCAATAAGCCTCACTCTTAAATATGAGCAGAGGACCAATGACAATCAGACATGAGTAAAGCCAAACAAAGAAACCCAAACAAAGAAAAAGAAAGAAACTTGGAGAAAACAGACACTTTGGAGGGGGTGAAAAACAAACACCTACCTTCAATATCTTTGGGGAAGGGAGAGAAATAGCACATCCATGAAAAAATAATATACTATTTTTTAAAAAGGAATATTCAGAAAGGAATATTCAGTTCTTTTTAACTGAAAATTTGAAATATAACAAAATTAAAAACTTAATAAAAGGTTCAAAAGTAGAAGAGAAGAAAAAACTAAATCATACATTTAATATGTTGACCAGCCCTAGAAAGAAAGAAAAGTAAATAAGAAAAGTAATAAGAATATTTTCAAGAATTGAGGGACAAAAGTTTTCAAAGAGCCTACTGAATGTCCCACACCAAGGAATATCATCATGAAATTTCAAAATACTGAAGAAAAGAAAAAAAATAAATCTGAAAACCCTCCAGAGTGAAAAAAATGTTTCAAAACAGAATCAAGAATGAGAATGGCACTGGATTTTTCAGTGGCAAAACAGGAAGAAAACAAAAGAGAAATGTTTTCAAAATCAGAAGGAAAATAATTCCTACAAGAATTCTATACCCAGTCCAGCACCTGGGTGCCTCAGTCAGTTAAGTGTCTGCCTTCGGCTCAGGTCATGATCCCAGGTCCTGGGATCAAGCCCCATATCAGGCTCCCTGCTCTGCGGGGAGTCTGCTTCTCTCCCCCTGCCCCTCCTCTCACCCATTCTTTCAATCCCTCTCTCTCTCTCCCTCTCCCCCTAATAAATAAATAAAATCTTTAAAAAAAAAAAAAAAAAAGAGAATTCTATACCCCCCCCCGTCATACTAAGTGTAAACAGAGCAGAGGTTTTCTGATATGAAAAGTCTCACAAAAAATTATTTTACTTTCTTCAAGAAGCTCCTGCAGGAAGCATTCCACCAAAAAGAGGAAGTAAACCATAATAAAGGAAGAGATGGAATCCAGAAAACAGGAGATTCAACATAAAATAAAGACAAATGGATTCCCCACGATGAAGGTGAAGGGAGATGACAGACTGACAGCTATGCAAAAAGTACAAAGTCCAACCTCCAGCCATGAAGCAAGTCAGAAAGTTCCAAGAAAATGGTGCAGGGGCTATGGAAGACAGTCTGGCAATTCCTCAAAAAGTTAAACATAAAATTACCATATGACATAGCAATTTCACATCTAGGGATATACTCAAAAGATTTGGAAAGAGGTATTCAAACAAATACATGTACTCCAATGTTCACAAGTGCCAAAAGGTGAGGTGAGAACATCCCAAGTGTCCATCAACTAATGAATGGATAGACAAAATATTGTATATCCATACAATGGAACATTATTCAGCCATAAAAAGGAATAAGGTAGTAATACATGCTACAACATGGATAATTGTATAATTTCACCAGCAGTATCCATATCCCTTATCCAAGGGGGATATGTTCCAAGATCCCTAAAGGGACGCCTGACACTGCACATAGAACCAAACCCTATATATATTGTTTCTTCCCATACATACATACTTATGATAAAGTTTAATTCCTAAGTTGTACACAGTAAGAGATTAACAGTAATCACTAAAATAATAAGATAGAACAATTATAACATTACATTGCAATAAAAGTTATGTGAATGTGGTCTCTTTCTCTCTCGCCCTCTTCAAATATCTTACTGTACTGTACTCACACTTGTGATGATGTGAGATGATAAAATGTCTAAGTGATAAGATGAAGTGAGGTGATGTGAGCATTGTGACATAGCATTAGGCTACTACTAACCTTCTGATGATACATCAGAAGGAGGATTATCTGCTTCTGGACCGCGGTTGACCGCAGGTACACTGAAACCGCAAAAAGCAAAAGTGTAAATAATGGGGGAGCTACCGTATATGAACTATGCAGAGTAGGTAAATCCACAGAGGCGAAGGTAGTTTGATGGCTGCCAGAGGTGAGGAGAAACAGGAATGGGGAGTAACTGCTTAATGAGTACAGAGGGGTTTTTTTGGTAATGAAAAGGTTTTGGAATAAGACAAAGGTAGTAGTTGCACAACGCTGTGAATTGTACTAAATGCCACTAAATTATGCACTTTCACATGGTTAATTTTATGTTAAGTGAATTTTACCTTGATATTTTTTAAAAAGAAAAAGCTCCTAGAGAGCTCCAAGAAGACGCAATTGATAGAATGAATACCTAATACGTTTTAAACATATTAAAATGAGATGTTAATAACGGAGGCAAAATTTAAGAATGAATTAGCATTAATAAATAGAAAACTAAACAAATAAGAAAAACCAGAAACCCTAAAAAAAGTAATCATTTTAGTCATGCGTAGTATTTATAAAATTATAGTAATTAAAATATGATTATTGATCTAAGCAGAATCATAACATAATTATATGGGTGATGGAGATAGAAAATATCCAAGTCTGTGGGAAAGGGAGAGGGGTAAAAGAACCCGCTCCTAATCTTCCACAGTTCAAATTCAAAGAAAAATACCTAAAAGTGAAAAATTTTAAAGTAGAGTACAAAACCACAGAAGACCCCATATAGCCAATGCAATCTTGACAAAGAAGAATAAAGCTGGAGGTACCACAATCCCAGATTTCAAGATATACTACAAAGCTGTAGTAATCAAAACAGTATGGTACTAGCACCAAAATACACATAGATTAATGGAACAGAATAGAGAGCACAGAAATAAAACCACAATTTGACCATAAATGGTCAGTTAATCTACAACAAAACAGGAAAGAATATATAATGAGGAAAAGACAATCTCTTCTATAAATGGTGTTAGGAAAACTGGACAAAACGATGCAAAAGAATGACACTGGGCCACTTTCTTACACCACACACAAAAATAAACTCAAAATGGATTAAAGACCTAAACGTAAGACCTGAAACCATGAAACTCCTAGAAGAAAACATAGGCAGTAATCTCACTGCCATTGGCCTTAGCAACAGTTTTCTAAATATGTTTCCTGAGGCAAGGGAAACAAAATCAAAAGTAAACTATTGGGACTACACCAAAATAAAAAGTTTTTGCACAGCAAAGGAAACCATCAATAAAAGAAAAAAACAACGTAGTTAATGGGAGAAAATATTTGCAGAAAAACAGGCAGAGGAGATGAATGGACATTTTTCCAAAGAAGACATCCAGATGGCCCCCACAGTTCATTAAGCATCCAACTCTTAATTTCAGCTCAGGTTGTGATCTCAGGGTCATGGGATCGGGCCCCGTGTCGGGCTCCACTCAGCTCAGAGTCTGCTTAAGACACCCTCACCTTCTCCCTCCGCCCCTCAACCCCCCACACTCTTTCTCTAAAATAAATAAATAAATCTTAAAAAAAACCACACACAATGAGATATCTCCTCACATCTGTTAGAATGGCTAGTATTAGAAACACAAGAAATCACAAGTACTGTTGAGGATGTGGAGAAAAGGGACCCCTCATGCACTGTTGGTGGGAATGTAAATTGGTGCAGCCATTGTAGAAAACAGTATGGAGGTTCCTCGAAATAATTAAAGACAGAAACACCATACAATCCAGTAATTCCACTACTGGGTATTTATCCAAAGAAAATGAAAACACTAATTTGAAAAGATATGTGAACCCCTATGTTTATTGCCACGTTATTTACAATAGCCAAGATACCTGGAAGCAACCAAGTATCCCTCAATAAATGAATAAAGAAGATGTGGTATATACATACAATGGAATATTACTCAGCCATAAAAAAAAAAAAAAAAGAATGAGATCCTGCCATTTACAACATAGTGACAGACCTAGAGGGTATTATGCTAAATGAAATAAGTCAAAGACAAATACCGTATGATTTTACTTATATGTGGAATCTAAAAAATAAAACAAATGAACAAACAAAGCAGAAACAGACCCATAAATACAGAGAACTGGTGGTTGTCAGAGGGGAAGCGTGTGGAGGAATGGGCAAAATGGGTGAAGGAAAGTGGGGTGTATAGGCTTCCAGTTATGGCATGAATAAGTCAGAGATGAAAGGCACAGCATAGGGAATATAATGAATGGTACTATAGTAGCATCGTATGGTGACGGACGATAGCTACACTTGTGGTGAGCATAGACTAAGCAATCACAATTTAACACTGTGTGTCAACCATACTTCAATTAAAAAAATAGATTAAGGGGCGCCTGGATGGCTCAGTAGTTAAGCGTCTGCCTTCGGCTCAGGTCATGATCCCAGCGTCCTGGGATCGAGCCCCACATCGGGCTCTCTGCTCCATGGGAAGCCTGCTTCTCCCTCTCCCATTCCCCCTGCTTGTGTTCCCTCTCTCGCTGTGTCTCTCTCTGTCAAATAAATAAATAAAATCTTTAAAAAAAAAAAAAATAGATTAAAAAAATAGAAGTGCCAATGCAAGTTTATTACTTAAAGCTATAGAAGTAATCACTGAAAGAAACAATTACAAGAGTTTTAAAAAGTTGCCTCTGGGAGTGGGAAATGAAAAATGGGGGTGTAATGCCACAAGGAATTGCTATTTTTGGTAATAAACTTAAAACTAAAAAGGAAGTGGAGGAGAAAAGGTATGTATTTACACCAGTTAGGAAAACTAAGCTCACCTGGAGAAACTGTGTGAATTCTGTGTAGTTAAGATGCTTCTTCCGATTATGCCCAAAATGCAGTCGGATAAATTCACAGTCCCAGTTAAAAGGGATATGATGATGAATAATAGTCTGTCCAAAAATTTCTTTGACATTTTCTTAAAAGGGAAAACAAAAATAAATAAATTATATCTGGAATAAGTAGTTTAGTCCACTGCAATGTTCCTACAGAAAGAAATTAAGAGAAATTTCAAGTCAATATTATCTGCTTACTATTAAGATTAGCTGCAAAATTTTTTGTGCCCAGAAACCCATGCACAGGAACACAATTGATACAAAATATAATTTTACACTTAAGATTGTGTACCATTACATATAAGGCCACGAGATTCTTAATTTCTCTTGATTTAATTTTAATTAGGAAGTGATTTATATCTTGCACTATAAATGGCTGCTACTTTGCATTCCAGTATAAAATCAATAGTGTTTTCCCGATTCCTCAAGGAGTCGAATTAAGCCCTTTATCAGAAGCATGAATACCTAAATTACAGTATAATGCAATATTTGTCATACTAAGTATGGTTTGATTGAGGCTTGATTATTACATTCACACTAGCCTGAATGTCTATTGAAGATAGGTATAAGAAATACTACCAAAAGCATATCATTAGCTCAGCAGCAAGCACCTTATTAAAAGCTTCTGATATTGTCAAAAATATGGTCTTGACACAAAGCTTCAAAATCCCCATAAAAAGCATGATTATTAGTCTCAACTATTAAAAATATTTTAAGATAAGTGAAATTAGTGATTCACTTTTAAATAAAGAAGGACTAAACACACTACACTTTTAGATAGGAACCAGTCAAGCTTGTAATATACAACCAAAACCCTATGACAGCTTGTCTTCATGCACTAACAACGTCAGTCACTTTCTTTACACAGTTCTACACTTACTATAAAAGTCAATTCACAAATGACTGGTACTTTAACAAGCATAGACTGGATAGCCTAATTCAGAAGCTCATGCCAAAAAAAAAAAAAAAAAAAAAGAATCATTAGCAAAGTTAAGAAAGCAGGAAGCCTGTTTTACTGATGTCTTAAGAACAAAATTATTTTCAAGTTTATGCCAATTATATTAATGGAAGTGTTTTACCATCCATAGCTATCAATTTTACTAATTAGTAAAAGTTTAATGTTTTATAATCTCCAACTATACTCTTTTCTCTAATTTCTGCAAATTCTTTGAATAAGATACCGATCTCACATTGTAAATGGTTTAATGGATTCCCTTTAGTTTTATATACCTTTTTTTCTTGATAAAAGCATTGCTATTGGGAGAAGGTGGAAGAAGGTAGAAGAATTCTGAACTGGAAATCCTACCAGTCTGGACTCAATGTAACAGCTCCGAATAGGTCACAGCTATCAGTAAGTTGGAAGAAGGCATTGGATGTCACTGGGGAGATGGGATTCTCATCTTTCCTTTCAGATGGAATGTAGCATTTATTTCTTGCCTAGTTAGCAATACTGTGTCAGAGTTTTCAAACCATTTTAAATTATTTTCACCTTCCATAAACTCATATTAAATATATGGGTTTTTGTTTCTAAAAACAAAAAGAATTAACTCAGTAGCAATTCATGGGATCCTGGCTTATAACCAATACAAAAGTTTACCCTTAGATCTACATGGAATTTCAACAGTTGTAAAATATGTTAAAGTTTACAAGGTCGTGAAAATAATAAGGGTTACAAATAATATTTAGAGCCAAATATGAGAGATCAGCAAAGATTTTTTTATAATCTCCTTTAATTAACTAGCTGCTCTATTCCCAAATTACTTTAATTTCTTATTTTTAAGGTCTAACAGAGTGTTAAACTAAGGAAACATGAAGAAATTAATCGAAAGCAGAATAGAATAACTTAAGTTACTATATATATTTATTTTAAATATTAAGAGTATGAAAGGGAATAAGTTATTTTATGATAACCTTTATTTTAAAGGTCACAAGTCCTAAAACTCAACTATTTAATAAGAAATGTACATACTACTACCTAGAGAAGTTTTATATAATGGTGGAATAAAACTGCATTCCCTTTATATAATCAGAAAATATTAGAATATTAGTGTGAACTAATCAAATATAATGAAAGATTCAAAAGCTTTCAAACTATGAAAGTTTACTTAATTATGAAAACTGTTTTCTACTATCACAAAATGGATACTTATGAACCAAAACTACAATGTCTGGTTTACATTCAAAAAAAGTTCCATAATAAAAACTTTAACTAGGGGCGCCTGGGTGGCTCAGTCGTTAAGCGTCTGCCTTCGGCTCAGGTCATGATCCCGGGGTCCTGGGATGGAGCCCCGCATTGGGCTCCCTGCTCCGCGGGGAGCCTGCTTCTCCCTCTCCCACTCCCCCTGCTTGTGTTCCCTCTCTCGCTGTGTCTCTCTCTGTCAAATAAATAAATAAAATCTTTAAAAAAAAAAAAAAACTTTAACTAAAATCCTATTTTGTAAACTTCCTAACAACCTCTAAATAAGATCTTGGAATATCTTTGAAACAATTAAAATGATAACTCAAATTACTCATAGTAATCTCCCCAAATATTGAAGTGTCCTTTTCCATGAGTATTTGTTTCAACATTTCCTACTTCTTGCAAAGTGGTCATTGACAGCTTTGTATATGGTTTTATTATGACCATTAATATGTGCTGTATTTTATTAACCACCCCCCCAGACACTTTTAATTATTTTAAGGATGTCACAGGCTACAACTATAGTTGCTAGGAATAACAAAATTTCCAACCTACTTTGGCACCTCTTGATGTGTCCCACTTCCCTTCTGTTATTATTGTCACTACCAACTGCCTAAGGCTAATTCAAGAAGCTTACAAAGACAATTAGTACAACTATTGTTTTAAGGTCCAATTCATAATTACTACTTTACCAGGATGTGCTTATCCAAAAAAAAAAAAAAAAAAGTTATGCAAAAGCTCCAGAACTGGGGAGCTTCTACTTGTGTGTGTGAGGCAATAGCTCAGAGATGCTGTTCTTACCTTACCCAGTTTTATCAAGTTCTGCATGACATGAAAGGAAACCCCAATAATCTCAAATATTCCCAGGGCATCTAACTGAAACTACATAGCAAGTTTTCCCCCCAGAGAGAATCCCGTCTTTCCAGTGGCAAACAAGGGTCTTTGGTTCTAAGCAGCACTCCTTGGAGTGCTATTTCAGTGGCCATAGTTCTGGCCTGGATGAAAGAGCTATGACGGTCACATCTTATGCAGCAAGATCATGATCTAGTGTTTTATACTAGGCTGGTTTTGCTATGGGATATAGGAATCCATTCGTTTTCTGACATATAGAAAACAATAGACCACTTTTTCACTTCCTGCTGAGCATGGGCTTATGAAAGAGAAGGTTTATAATTCCTCTGAAAAGGGAATTGGGGACAGATACAAAAGTAGCCTGTCATTATGTTCTCCTTGCTCAAAGGAAAGGAGCACAATTTGTCAGGAGGGCAGGTAATGGTGACAACTGTGATTAAGTAAAAATGTTCACAGACGTATAACATTAGTCAGTTTAGCTGTATCAGTCACTTACGATAATAGGACTAGATGAAATACACATTGAAGCATATATATTATGTAAATATGTCTTAATAGAGGTTTTAATTTCCCCAACAGCCCACACTGTGTCTCCCCGTCTCATCCACCCTCATCCCTCCCCTGGTCCTTATGGGAGCTTCCTACTGGTCTTGTTCACCTTTCTGCAGTACAAAATTACCTCTGACCGGGGCTGGCACTCTTCTCCAAGACTGCCGCCATGCCTGTTCCATGAATGAGCCTGGAAGGAGCTGCTGTACCAACGGTGTGGCCAGAGAACTCCTCCTGTAGGTATACAAGCCATCAGCCCTGTGACACAGCCCACCTACCATCAGCCCAACGACATCCTGATTCAAAGGATTCCAGCCCAGCAGGAGCCACTGCTTCCAACTTAATAGGCTTGAGACCAAACATTTTTATTGTCAGGGAAAAAAAAAAAAAAAATCCTCAATAGCTGAATTTCACCTGCACAGTTCTTAAAGTGAAGTCAGAGAGGCTTTTTAGAAGGACTCCCACCAAAACAATGAATTCCTTGTGTATAACTGAACAAAAACAATGGCGAGACTTGTGGAAGTAAAGAGTTTTTCAGTGAAGGAAAACTTGGGGAGAAAGAAGAGGAACAACTAAGAGACCAAAAAGGAAAACAAAGGAAAACAAACAACAACAACAAAAAGTTCAACAACAGGAACTTAGCAGAGGAAGTCCCAACCAACATAGCATGTACTCAGTCCCAGACTGCTAGGTTGTATTTCCAGGTAGGGCATTAGTTTCCTAGGTGACTTCCTCTGTTTTTCCAAGCAAGAAAGTACTTCTATTAACCCTTTACCTACCTCCTGAAGGGACTACCACACAATCAGTCAATAAAGTAGTCCTTCTGCCAAATACATGTGAAGGTCCATTTCTCAGGAAAGATAAGTTTACACGTAAAGAGCATCTATTACTATAGAAACTAGATGCTTCAAGAGTCTATCACCAAATGGCATAAAAACTAATAACGCCATATCCTTTCCTTTTTTTTTTTTTACCTCAAACTAAGCTACTTTAGTAGCTTTGAGTATTAATACGATCTTCTCTGTAGTATCTGAAAGGAATCTCAAAATTCTTCCTGATTTAATTTGAACACCCAAGTGAAGCTCTAATTCTTACCAGATTAAACTAGGTATTTGTTACTATTAGATTTTCATATTACTCCATGTCTACAGCTTTGTTTCCATGAGAGAGGGTACATTTTTCGTATCTAGACTTCCATCTCCTGAACCTTTTAATAACAGTTGTGGTTATGCCAAACCCAATCTATTCTTCCCTTCATAGAAAAAGAGCCTATTTTAGAGGCACAAATGGAACACATTTATTTGTTGTATCTAATGATGACCAAACACAGTATGAAATCAAAAGGAATCCCTGCTTTTTGAGGGTTTTACAGTGAGGAGATGAAGATAGGCCCTTGAAAAAAATTCACTTTGAAGAGTTCCCATCCCTAGGCAAGCAGTTTGGAACACAATGTTGACGAGATTTTAATAGAAAACTTAGACTGTATAATGTATCTTATATTCATTTATTAGTTAATAGACAGGAGTTTGGGTTTCATTTTTTTTAGAAGGATTACATCTTTGTTAAACCAATAGGCTTTGATTTTTTAAATGTGGGACAAATGCATGGCAGCTACTGAGAACACAATATAGTATACTGGTTATCTAGGTTACCTTAACCTAATTCTATCGAGCAGAATATCCAGTACACTAGTGGCTAGCAGGGACACCAAGGCAAGTTTATAATGTATCTAGCAAACACCAGTCATGCAGCGGCCTCTACAAGGCTCATGCCACCAGGCAGTAACAGATAAACAAGCCAATAAGTAATTATCCACAGCATGCATTAGAAGTTTTATTAAAAGAACATCGAAGAGGAAACAACTAACGGTTTTATTCACTCTTTTAAAAACTCCAGAACCCTCTCCTGAGCTTGCATATTCTGAAATGGATTATTGAGGTCTCAGTGTAAGTCCTCTCCCGCAAAGTAGAGGCATCTCTAACAATTAAAAAAACAAAACAAAACTTTTCCAGCACTCAAGTAAAGTTGTTCAATATTTCTATTTATATACTTCCAAAAACGTACACAGTTTAAGTATCTAATCTGATGTGTATTAAAAAGCATATCTAAAAAAAAAGCATAGATGAGAACAATATATACAAATACACAGATAACATCATCATCATAGTCCACGAGATATCGATGGCATAACAGTTTTCCCCACTCCATTACACCTGGCATCCAATATTCTCTCCCACCTTTCTCTCCTGATGTGCTCAAGAGAAAACTATAAACAAGTTCCAAACTAGAAAACATAAGGCCATTTAGTGAAAAGGATTTAGAGTTACTATGGATCTAAAATTTCCTTTTACCTAAGCATTTATCTATAAATACATAAGCATAATTCATTTTATTAAGTGGATACAAACATGAAAACTGACCTTTATCACAGATCCAAAATCCTATAAAAATAAACTCCAAGTTAATTATTTCCTTACGCTGAAATTCTGTCGTCTTGAACAGCCTGTAATGAGTAGGCCTTAGAAATCTTGTTAAATGGCATTTGTAACAGTTTCAATGCTTTTCCTCCTAAAAATATACAATTAAATTTCCTCTCCTTCATTATGATTTTTATTTAAGAAAATTTGTCCAAAATGGATCCTCAAAACTAGGGAGGCAAGGCAGGAAGGGAAAATGGTTACGGTCCCCAGGAAATACGTGAACATCAAGACAACCATCCAGCTGGCCAGGGACTCCAAGAACAATGTTGAAAGGGCGTTCAGCTTTATATCATTCCATAAGAATCTTTCTATCTCTAGATTATGAAGCAGAAGAATGAAAGCAGAGTTTTGGAGGGTTTATATGTTCTTCAGTTCATATCAGGTGTTATAACAACGCAAACAGATTTGTTTGGTTTTTAATCTTAATTATATTTTCTTAAAATTCTAACTCATACATCATAGTCTGGGGAAAACAAAAGATCTTTAAAATGCTAAAGTTGGGATCTAATAACTACAAGCTTTCATCTGCATGAAATAAATGTGTTTATAAACCACTCAGCTATTTTCTATACTCATTTTAATCTACTAATCAACACTGGCATGAGTCTCTATTGTTATTCTATTGGATGAACTGACTTGAGTGACTTGTTTTTTAAAATAAAATTGGGAAAAGCAATCAAATTGAGGAGACACAAAGAACCAAGATACCAAGGTAGGTGGGACAAAAGAAACCACAATTTGGTTTTGGGAAATCTAATTCTTAAACAATGGACACATGCTAGAAGCACAAGTATGCTGTTCTTAATGCAGATACGTATATCAAGGTATTTCCCAAGCACTGCTGCACAACATTTGGAAGTGAGACATGTGAGAATATGTGGTACCTACTGAAAATAGAAAATGCAGCATTATTCGTGGTCCAGGGTAAATGCTGAATGATGAGATGACAAAGGTTTTATACATTAAACTAGAGAATCTAGGTGCTTCTGGGGAAAGTCAACCTTCTTTAGGAGGCAGAATGGCCAGAGCTTGCACCAAAGCAGGAAGCATGCCAAGAGAGATGCAAAAACCTAAGGAGTTCTGTCTGCACTTGTATTTATTTGGGAAAATCTTCTTATACAGAAAATAACTGGGTCAATGGGCAAAAGGAAACAGTCAATGCCAAGCTAGAAAATGTGCCCACTAAAACCAGAGTAAAGGCACCACTGGTTATTCTGAATACCTATCCTTTCTCTCTTTCCATGGCAGTGACACTTCTTCCTTTGAGTTTAACTGAAGGATGCTTTTTATATAACAAATACTGCAGTGAATAAATATTTAGCACTATAGTCAGGGAAAGCTTGATTTTCAAGAGTTTTTCTATCACATATTGATGCCAATTCACACCATAAAAGGACTCAAGCTCAGCTTTACAAGGTGAAAAAGTTCTGGAAATCTGTTTCACGACAACAAGAATATACTCAACATTACTGAACTGCACGCTGAAAAATGGTTAAGATTTTATGTGTTTACTACAATAAAAAATGTAAATGTAAAAAAAAGGGAAGAGAGTTCAAGGTCCTTGAAAACACTGCATTGATTTATTGAAAAGCCTGTTGTCAGAAAAATTAGCAGATACTTTAAACACAAACTAATTTCCACAAATAAGCATCTTTAAAAACTAACACATGGCTACAAATAGAAATTCTAGTTTATATGCTTGTCAAACAATGACATTGTGTTAAATTATGTGCCTACCAAAGGATTTGTATCAATTTCTACATTTAACACAGATATCAATTTCAACGTACTAGGCTTGTTTCCTAAAATCAAAAAACTATAATGGGGGTTTAGAGAATGCTAACTATTCTCAACTCCCTCCTTCAGTTCCATTCTTGGTGCTATAATGACAAAGCAGCAATTTTCCAAACTGCTATTGAGAAGCTCTGCACTCTCTACCCAAAAATTCCTTAAAGAATGACATGATTATTCCATGTTGTTCACGGTCTGTTTCATAAAGAATTTTGCCCAGGCTAGCCCAGAACAAGAAAATTTTACACCACCTATTTTAGGAATGTAAAAGTGTCAGTGACTCAATGAGCAAGGCATTCCTAGATTCCTTACTTTTTTGCAATAGTCTAAAGCTCTGAAGAAAATACACCATTTTAATTTTATCTGTGTAAATTCTTTTAGGAAATTAATATTGACTAGCTCCTAAATAAGCAGCAATCTATATGCAGTTACTAGATTTAGCATTTAAAGACTGCACCAGCCTTACTGACTTCACTTATCCCTTATAATCTTTTTTTTTCCTTACCAAATGTCACCTCTCCATTTCCACTCTTGTCAAACAATTGGAAAGCCACTATGAACATAGAATCTGGAGCACATAAAACAGATTCAAATGCCAAGAACTCTTGATAGGAGATCAATCTGGAATAAAATATAAAATGTTATTGATTGGTAAAGAAAAGGTAAATACCAGGCATTTAACCTGCCTTTAATATATGCTATAGCTCAGGGTAACCAAATAATTGAAAAAGGGAAATTTCTCTTTATAGAGGTATTCCAGATAATAAAGAAAGAAGAAAGGAATGAAAGAATTAGAATACTACCCTTTTGTGAGTCCCTAATAAATTAATGGACCTGGGCAATAATCAATCACTCCTAAAATCACAAAAAGAGAAAGAACTAAACCAAAAATAATTAAATTGTAAGCTGATAAAGTCTCTAGATCATAGTTTCTCAACTGTGGCGCTCAACAGTACCATTTTAAGCTGGATAATTCTTTGTTTTGGGGGCCTCCTGGGCAATGTATCATGTTTAGTAGCCTCCCTGGCCTCTACCCACCAAATTGCAAATTGCCAACCCACCATGTTAAGACCCACTGCTTTCCATGTAATCAATTTACAGAAAATACAAAGGACAAAGGACATGTTAAACATCACCACAGAAACACAATCAGCATAAATGCAGACTGTAGGAAACTACAGGGCGAACATTCTGTACTTGAAAAAAAAAAAAAAAAACTTTGAAAGAAGATATGGAGGAGAACCTCATTAAAGACCAAAAAGGTATAGTAATTAATTACAAGATACAGATCTTATTTGGATTCTGATTTAAGCAAAGAAATTTTTTTTAATTTATAAGAAAATTAGTAAATGGTAATAATGATATAACACAAATACTTGATGATATTAAGACATTGATACTAATGTTTTTGAGGAGGTTTGTTTTGTTTGGTAATTTTTCTTATCTTTTTGAGATATACCCAGATATTTACAAACAAAATATGTCATCTGGAATTTGCTTCAAAATAATCCAGGGGATGAAAGAATGGGAAGAGGTATAAATAAAACAAACATAATAATTATTTTAATAATTACTAAAACTTGGTGATGAGGATATTGAATTCACTACACTACTTTGTTTTATATGTTTGAAATGTCAATAATACATTTTTTAGGGGCGCCTGGGTGGCTCAGTCAGTTAAGCATCCTACTCTTGATCTCAGCTCACAGGTCCTGACCTCAGGGTCATGAGGTCAAACCCTATGTTGGGCTCCACGCTGGACATGGAGCCTACTTAAAAAAATTTTTTTTAAAGAAAATACATTTTTTAAAGGAAAATTCAAAACAAAAGGGGAGAAAACTAAAACATATTGAGTCCTAGAATACTCAGGGTTGTGAAATAAGCCAGTGGTCAAAATTATACTAAAATTGTCTTCAATGATCTTTTTTTTAGGGGGGGAGCATGAGTAGGGGGCAGAGGTGCACAGAGAGAGAATCTCAAGTAGGCTCCACACCCAGCACAGAGCCCAACTTAGGGCACGATCTCACAACCCTGAGATTATGACCTACGCCAAAATCAGAAGCCAGACACTTAACCAAATGAGCTACCCAGGCACCCCACCTTCAGTGATCTTACAGAGCTGGCATATGCTAGTTTAGAGTCATCTTCCATAGCAAGCTTGCTGCAAAGATCCCACACCTTGTTGCTGCTATTGGTGACTAGTATCCAAGTAACAGCATTATAAAAATCTGTTTTTATAAATATATAAATACATATACCAATTTATTTGCTTATTTATATTAGTAATGGTGCTGCCTTTTATTCTCAAATGGCCTGGTTTAGACAACACATTTACAGTCACCCTATAGAAAGGAATAGACCTAATCTTTAACGTGGCTCCAAGTCCTTCAGGATCTGATCTCTGCACACCTCCCCCTTGTTCTTCTGGACTCCAACCCATTCATTCTTAAATCCATGATCTTTCCACTCAGGACCATTTCATTCTCCTTGGATTCATCCCACCATCTCCAAACCTTTGCCCATTTAATTTATACCCATCTTTACATAGCTCAGCTCAAGTATCATTTCCTCAAGAGAACCATCTCAGAGTCCCCAGATGACTTTACATACCCTTCACACCCCTACAGCAGCACAGTGTACATTTTTAGTGCCCCTTGCAAAATTTTTATTAAAGTAATTATGTAATTCCCTGTTTAAAGTCTAATTCCTGGGACGCCTGGGAGGCTCAGTCGGTTAAGCATCTGCCTTCGGCTCAGGTCATGATCCCGGGGTCCTGGGATCAAGCCCCGCATTGGGCTCCTTGCTCAGCGGGGAGCCTGCTTCTCCCTCTGCCTCTGCTCTGCTGGCTGCCCCCCGGCTTGTGCACACTCTCTCTCTCCCTGACAAATAAATAAATAAATAAAATCATTTTCAAAAAATAAATAAAATAAAATAAAAAATAAAGTCTAATTCCCTGCAAGAAGGTAGGCTTGTCACAGAGCACAGGTTTGATTCAGGATAGGAACTTGTAAATATTCTTGAATACACTCAATTTAGAATACAAGGCTTTTTAGAGAGCCGTATTTCTCAACAAAGTATTAGGAATGACTACATTTTACATTTCATTTTATGCCCCCACTCATCAAAGACATATTTTACATTCAAAGTTTCATTTTCTATTAAATAAAATACTTTGAAATATGTTTAAGTTACACAAGTTACATCATATCCAAAGCAATGGTGTATTCTATGCCTTTTCCCTTTATTGAGGAAAAGGCCTTTGCGGTGATATTATTCAGGACACTAAAGACTATGCCTTCACTGCACCCCTGCTGAAGAATCTTTGATGAAATTAGGAGCTTGATTGCCTAATGAATGCTGGAAAGAAGAATAATCAAACTTTATCAGGTCACACGTCATAATACACTTTATGCATTGGTGTACTACTAAAAACTATAATAAAACTCCAAAGTGTGGTTATCATTACACAAATTCTAGAGTAGTAAAAACAAATGAAGTTATAACATATCAGGTATCATCATCCACACACCCCGAAAAAGCAATGAGTAATATGTGGGGGGTTTTTTTTGTTGTTGTTTTTTTAAAGATTTTATTTATTTGAGAGAGAGAGAATGAGAGAGAGTGAGCACATGAGAGGGGGGAGGGTCAGAGGGAGAAGCAGACTCCCTGCCGAGCAGGGAGCCCGATGCGGGACTCGATCCAGGGACTCCAGGATCATAACCTGAGCCAAAGGCAGTCGCTTAACCAACTGAGCCACCCAGGTGCCCAGTAATATGTGGTTTTAATAAGAATATATAACACAAATAAAATAATGATATAGAGGAGGACTTAGAGAAGGCCTTCATTTTCTACAGTCTGTATTTCTGAAATGTTTGAAATTTTTATCATTATTTAGCATTATTTCTTTTGATTGTAAGAGTAATTTAAAAAATAAAAAGTAACTAGGCTGATGATGGATTAAAAAACACAATCCATAACATCTTGGCTTTTCCAAAACAGCCTCAGGAATCTAACATCAAAAATACAATCACCCTGAAATACAGAATATGTAGCTTTCAAACACCTTTCATACTCAGTAGCAAAACTTTCTGTATTTATGAGAAGAGGTAAAAGACTTTTTCCTTAACTAGCAAAGGTTATAAACAGTTGGCTGGCAGACGGAATTTGGCCCACACATGTTTTCTTTGGCAGGCAAAGTATAATTTTTTTAGTTACATTAGTTGTCAACATTAGGAAATCGTAAGTACTTCACACAAATATCCAGTTTTCTGGTTTCTCTTGTTAAACTGTAAGCGTGGGCAACATGTTTCTCATCCCATGTAGCACCAGCCCCCTGGAGCCAAAGCAGAAGCCGCCTCTTCAGAGAGACCAGGGCCCATCAGTTATCTACACCCACCCTCATGTAGGTTTCCAACTAAGTAGACCTTTGTCTAAAATATAAAGTCTGTGGACTTTAAATATCTACATTTCTTGTGGTGCCTGGGTGGCTCAGTCAGTTAAGCCTCAGACTCTTGGTTTCAGCTCAAGTCATGAAGTCAAGCCCCAAGTCTGGTTCCACACCCATTCTGCTTGGGATTCTTTCCTCTTCCCTCTCCCTCCCCCTCTGCTCCTCCCCCTGGCTCACGTGCGCTCTCTCAAATAAATAAATAAATGTTTTTTTTAAATATATATATATATATATATATATATATACATTTCTCTATCAGTATATTCAAAAAGGCAAATCCAAAAGGACCTTAGAAAATCCAAAAGTCAAGTGATATGCTCAAAGAAATTCAGCAAGTCAGTGGAAGATTCTCAATTCCTGCCTTCAATTCAGTGCATGTATTCCTGCCCCCTCCCCAAATTTAAAGTTATAGATGAAAAATAGAAAGGGTACCTGGTGTTTGTACTAAGTAGACATTATAGGAAGGTATTGGGGGGATACACAGCCAATTCACAATACTCACAGTTACCTTTGTTACACAGAGCAATTTATTTGAAGAAAGGTCAATTAAGAAATACAAAAGCAGGGGCACCTGGGTGGCACAGTCAGGTAAGCCTCTGACTCAGGTCCTGATCTTGGCTCAGGTCCTGATCTCAGCGTGGTGAGATCCAGCCACCAGCACCACCCCCCAACCACCCTCCGTGCACAGAGTCTGCTTGAGACTCTCTTCCTTCTGCCTCTGCCCTTCCCCATCACGCTTGCGCGTGATCTCTTTCTCAAATAAATAAATCTTTAAAAAAAAAGAAACACAAAAGTATCAGCAACTTAAAAAAAAGCCACTTCATATTATTCAGCCTTAAAAAGGAATGCAATTCTGATACATGCTGTAACATGGATTAATCTTGAAAACAACAGACTAAGTGAAATAAACCAAACACAAAAGGACAAATATTACATTATTCAACTTATATGAAATACCTAGCATAGTAAAACGCATTAGAAACAGAAACTAGAATAGAGGTTCCTAGGGGCTGGGTACTGAGGCAAAACAGGGACTCATTGTTTAAAAGGTAGAGTTTCAGTATGAGAAGATGAAAACAATGGAGGCGATGGATGGTGGTGATGGTAGTACAACAAAATGAACATACTTAATGCCATTGAACTGTACACTTAAAAATAGTTAAAACGGTATTATATTTATTATATATATTTTAATACAATAAAAAAGTCACCTGAAATTACCCAGGGATATGCATTTATCAAAACTCCACAAATGTACCTTTAAGTTTTAATATTTGTCACTGTGTGTAAATTTTACATCTAAAGAAAACACTCAAAACAAATACTGAAATCCAGTTAATAATATGCATGCTGAAATATTTAAGGAGTATCAATATTTGGAATTTACTTTGAAATGTGTGAAAAAATAAGATGGATGGAAAAATAGAGGGATAGATATATGAAAAAGGAAGCACAGAAAAATGTTAATGGTAGAATATGGTAGGTATATAAGTGAATTTTCATTATAAAATACTGGGAAGAAGTAGGGAGCGGGGGGCATGGACAACGTCTCTCTGATATGCCCCTTATCTATTTTTAGCCCATAGGCATTTTATACCACATGATAATGTAACTATACTTTTCACAAAGCAAGAAAAGCCTGTTTATCTGTGAACATAAAGCAAACATGTTCCAGAATAATTTTTAAGGCTCTTTTCCCCATATCCTGCAATGAGTTCCCTATTGTTAGAAGGTCCTGACCAAGATTTAAGCAGAATGCAAACTACAAGCCACTAACTCTGGGGTGAAGAAACCATTGCTTAGTTCATACTTTAATAAATGGTTTTCTTTTAATGAGGATGAGGTGGCACCTTCAATTTTTACCATACCTCCTGCTTGACTTTTTACAAAGAACATACATTCATTTTATAATTCTGAAATAATGTATTTTATGAATTGCATGTTTTAAATTTTTCTACAGGGGCCCCTGGGTGGCTCAGCCATTAAGCGTCTGCCTTCAGCTCAGGTCATGATCCCAGGGTCCTGGGATGGAGCCCCACGTCGGGCTCCCTGCTCAGCAGGAAGCCTGCTTCTCCCCGTCCCACTCCCCCTGCTTGTGTTCCCTCTCTCGCTGTGTCTCTGTCAAATAAATAAATAAAATCTTTAAAAAAAATAAAATAAAATAAAATAAATTTTTCTACAAAGTTCCTTTTAAATTTACCAAGTAGAAACTAATAAAATTTCATAATATTAATATGTTAATTTTGCAATTTTTAGAACCGAGATTTCTGTATGAAAGGTTTTTCTATATGCATGAAGAATACTTTTCCTTTTGGGGCACCAGGTGGTACAGTCAGTTAAGCATCCGACTCGTTTTGGCTCAGGTCATGATCTCAGGTGTTGACAGAGCCCTGCATCTGGCTCCATACTCAGTGGGGAGTCTGCTTGGCTTTCTCTCTCCCTCTCCCTCTGCTCCTCACTGCCTCCACCCTCCCAGCTGCCCGGTACTCTCTCTCTCTCTGTCTCTAAAATCAATCTTTTAAAAAAATATATTTTTATATGTATGTAGAACATTAAAGGAAAACAGTTGTGAAAAACTGAGAGGAAAATAATAGTTTTACACATTATAGGAGAATAGAGCCTCCAGATGAAATTCTGACTAGAGCTAAATATAAAAACTACAATTCTAGAAGTTACAGTTTCAAACAAGCAACTGTCTAAACTTTTAAGATCAGGTCACACAATAATAGTTCCCAAAACCTGCATTTAATGCATAAAATCATTTTGCTTTTCATTATATAACCACATCTTCAAAGTTTAAGCCACAATCTCACAAATACTTGGCTAATGGCCTTTACTTTTAGACAACCCATCATGCTATTTTACACCATAAAATGTTGCTTCTACATGGCTTTGCATAGCAAACACCTATATCAAAACACTCCCGCTTATTTTACTATCTGTTGGAGGAATGGGAATGGGGAAGAGGAGAGGGGCAGTTTACACGCTAAGAAAACATGGAGCAGGGGGTGGGGGAGCCCAGAGCACAAAAAGGTATGGTATTCACTACTCCTAAACCTGCTTTTCCCACATACTTATTAACTAAATCACTTAGGCCTGCCTATACTAGTTCTATTAATTGAGACTGGGTCTTGGGTAATTATAAACAATATTATGTGATGCTATTTCGAATTATCTGTACCTATAAGATTCTCATTGAAAAACGACAACAGAGGGGTGCCTGTGTGGCTCAGTTGGTAAGTATCTGCCTTCAGCTCAGGTCATGATCCCTGAGTCCCAGGATGGAGCCCTGCATTGGGTTCCTTGCTCAGCAGGGAGTTTGCTTCTCCCTCTGCCCCTCATCCCGCTCATGCTCTCTCTCTCTTGCTCTCTCTCAAATAAATAAATAAAATCTTAAGAAAAAAAACCAACTACAGTAAAACCAATGAATATCTCTCGGGGCTATAAAAAAAAAGTACCAACTGCACTATTCTATTCTTCCATCACAGCTCTGGATAAAGGAGTGGGTAAAGGAGTGGGGGAGGGGGGGAGAGAACATTTTTTAAAAAAATGATTATAAGAAGGAAAATGGACTAAAAAGATAATTTGGTGTTATTGGGCAAATCAATCAACCTCTCTAGGTCTCATTTTCCTTAAATGTTAAATGAGCAAGGGTTGACTACTTGGAATAAATTAAACAATATCAAAGCTTTTGATTCTCTTGAATCACAAGTATTAAAGAAACGTTAACAAGGATACTTAACCTTTTTTGAATTCATAAACCCCCCCTCCTGAAAACCTGGGATTTCGCCCCAGAAAAATGCAGGTACAAAATTACTCTTTTAGCATTATATTTCAGCAAGTTCAGGAACCCCTGAAGACAAGCCATGAATAGGAGGTTAAGAATCGCTGTGTTTCAGGGTGCCTGGGTGGCTCAGTTGGTTAAGTGTCCAACTCTTGATTTCAGCTCAGGTCATGATCTTAGGGTTGTGAGACCAAGCCCCACATTGGGCTCCACACTGGGTGTGGAGCCTGCTTAAGATTCTCTTTCTCCCTCTCCCTGTGCTCCTATCCCCCCTAAAAAAAAAAAAAAGAAAGAATCGCTGTGCTTCTAGAAAATTCCACCTTTCTCTGCTTTCAGAAACAACCTATATGTTTCATAAACTTATTTAATTTTTATGAACTCTCTGAATCAGATTTCCTATCCAATCCCAATCTGACTTATTCCAAAGAGAGGGAAAAAGTAAGCTTAAAAAGTTCTTAAAATCCAGGGGCGCCTGGGTGGCTCAGTCGTTAAGCGTCTGCCTTCGGCTCAGGTCATGATCCCAGGGTCCTGGGATTGAGCCCCACATCGGGCTCCCTGCTCTGCGGGGAGTCTGCTTCTCCCTCTCCCCCTCCCCCTGCTTGTGTTCCCTCTCTCACTGGTCTCTCTCTGTCAAATAAATAAATAAAATCTTTAAAAAAAAAAAAAAAAAGTTCTTAAAATCTGAAATAGAAAAGAGTTACCATTGAGGGGGAGGGGAAGAAAAAGATTTACCTTTTACAAAGAAAAACAGGTTTGTTTTGTTTTGTTTTGTTTTAAGATTTATTTATTTGACAGAGAGAGAGATAGCGAGAGCAGGAACACAAGCAGGGGGAGTGGGAGAAGGAGAAGCAGGCTTCCCGCGGAGCAGGGAGCCCGATGCGGGGTTCGATCCCAGGACCCTGGGATCATGACCTGAGCCAAAGGCAGACGCTTAACGACTGAGCCACCCAGGCGCCCAACAGGTTTGTCTTTAAGTGAACATTATCAACATTATTAGATACTTCACTAGCCAAAACCCATCTTTCATCTACTCTGGCAACTTAAACCATTGATTCCACTCAACCACATTAACAATGCACCTGAGTCTGGGAGAACCACATGAAGCTTCAAAAAAAAAATACACTTACTGAGATGGACCAGAGCAAATGGTCACAAAAGAAGCATCTGAAAAGATATGAGTACTCTGAAAGCAGGTCTCAGGCCAAATTAATGACAATAAATGTTCTCATAGTTTCTAAAAGATCTAAATGTATATGTTACCTTTAAAATTTTTGAAGAATGAATTCTGATTAAAAATAATTGATTTTCATATGTATTACTGCCTAATCACTATTGAGAAATCCAATGACTGAATAGTCCATAGTAACTTATCAGCTGATTTGATTAATTTTTTAAACTTCATTTATTTATTTATTTAAGTAATCTCTACACCCAGTGTGGGGCTCGAACTCACAACTCCAAAATCAAGAGTCTCATGCTCTACCAACTGAGCCAGCCAGGAGCCCCTGATTTGACTTTTTTAGAGAACAGTCACAAAATGTATACAAGTTCCTCAATATCTACTACTGATAAATTATATAAAATCTTTATCTAAGATATAAAATACTCATAGTAGATTTCATGCACTGTACTAGGTTCTGTGGGAAAATACAAGTGAAAATACAATACTAACGCTGGACTCAAACAACTTAGATACCAACATTTCTAGTTTAACTACTACAGTAGTTATCCATTTAGTTTCCTAAATGGATTTCACTGCATGCAAGTCTTGCCCTATTCCAACCTACAATTTTTCTAAAATCTGATCATATCTGTGGTAATAGAAATAACTTTTAACAACTCCTCATTGCCTAGTTTTTCACACAACTACCTCTATAAGTAGGAGAAAGAACCTGGGCCTTTGAAGGCCTGAGGATGTAGCTTGGAACTCACAAAGCACGACAAAATTCTCTTTATAATTCATAAAAATAATTCATTTGCTCCATAATACAATCATATTTGATTTTAATAAAAAAATGGTGTGCGTTTTGCCCTGAGTAAACTGACACTCTAGTAAGATGCACCTTGCTATTTCTGTGACTGTACCACCCACACACTGCCAGGCTAAAAATACTTCCAAGACTAAGTCACGAGCCTTCAGGATACAGTCAAAACTTAGCACACAAGGTCCCCAGCTCCACTCCAACCACAACTCCAGCAGCAACAGAGCAACACCACAGCCACGCCAAGGTACACCTAACACAACTTCCCCGTCACTCTCCAAAACACACACACACGCAGGCACACACACGCACACTCTCCTTGATGTTTCATACCACTGCTGTTCCCTTTCCTAGAATTCTCCTCCCTACTACCCAACCACCAGCAATCTCCTGTTCATCTTGCCGGATTTCACTCAAGTATCACCTCTTCTATAATGCTGTCTAGATCACCTAAAACAGAGTTAACCATGCTTTCTTGGGTGTCCTTTGTATCTGTCACATACTTTTATTATAGCACCTTATTCCCAAAGTATTATTTTCTTTGTTTACTCATCCTCTTTCTCACTAGACCATGAATTTCTTCTTAAGGCCAGGAACCCCATTTTACTTATGCTTGTATTACTAAGGCCCAACAGTGCCTATCTAATGGTGGTTGTTCGATAAATTTTGTCAAATAAATGAGACAAATAAATACATAAATACCACTCTCTAAATTCTTCCCTGATTTATTCTTCTTCATAGCACTTATAACCTAACATGCTATAGTTTACTTTTAAATTTGTATATTGCTTTTGCATTTATTAGTTTATTCACTCATGTAATTCTAGGCCTTAGAACATTGCCTAAAACATAGAAGGTATTCAATATTTGTTGTGTGAGTGAAAGAAATACACTGAGTTATCTGAAAACCATTCTGTTCAGATTATTCAATATAAAATATGGTTTTTTACGTGTAGTTTTCTTCCCCCCCCAAAAAAAGCAAGAAAGAAATGCTAATTATGCCAAATCCTTGATAATGGCAGCAAGTAACACTTTTTATAAACTTCTAAGAAAAGATATGGTTTAATATTAAAATTCCAGATGGTTATAGGTAAACTTAAGAGTTTACTATTTTCTAGTAAGGTATTGAGGAACATTCATTTTCAAAAAATGTATGAAGGTTCTTACCCATCCTTGGTTTGATCAGCTACTCCTGCCAAGAGCTGCACAATCTTCGGATTGCTATCTGGATCATTATACAGCCCAAGATAGCGCTGGACAAAGTCTTCTGGGGTCATGTAATGTTCTCCATCAACCTCAGTACTGGCATACTAAAAAATAAATAATGTATACTTAAAAATTAAAATTATTCAACAACATCTTGTAACTAAAAAATGTTTGTGAAAAGGTAAATTAAAGGCCAGTTATCAAAATCATAATAAAGATAATAAATGCAGGACTTTTCTCTGGATAGTAAAAAATACTCATAGCCTGATTTAATATACTGATACATGCTACAACATGGACAAACCTTGAAAACATTATAAGTTAGAGAAGCCAAACACCAAAGGCCACAGATTGTATGACCCCTTTTACATGAAATGTCCACAATAGGCAAATCCACAGTGACAGAAAGCAGAGGCATAGTTGCCAGGAACTGGGAGGAAGGAGAAATGAGAGTAACTGCTTAAACACATATGAGATTTTTTGGGGGGGGCAATGAAAATGTCCTGGAATTAGATTGTGGCAATGGCCATACAATATTGTAAATATACTAAATGACATTGCACTGTAAACTTTATTTTTTTTTAAGATTTTTTTTTAAAGATTTTATTTAGGGGCGCCTGGGTGGCTCAGTCGGTTAAGCGGCTGCCTTCAGCTCAGGTCATGATCCCGGGGTCCTGGGATCGAGCCCCACGTCCAGCTCCCTGCTCAGCGGAGAGCCGGCTTCTCCCTCTCCCTCTGCCTGCCACTCTGCCTACTTGTGCTCTCTGTCAAATAAATAAATAAAATCTTTAAAAAAAAAAGATTTTATTTATTGACAGAGACAGAGAGAGCGAGGACAAGCAGGGGGAGCGGCAGGCAGACAGAGAGGTAGAAGCAGACTCCCTGCTGAGCAGGGAGCCCGATGCGGGACTTGATCCCAGGACCCTTAAATCATGACCTGAGCGGAAGGCAGACACTTAACGACTGAGCCACCCAGGCGTCCCTGCACTATAAACTTTAAAATGGTTAAAATGGTGAATTTTGTTATGTGACTTTTATCTCAACGAAACATATAATACGTAAGAGAAGAAATACAAGAAAGACGAAGAAAGGTGAAAGGGCAGCCGAGGTGACCAAGACCTGAGAGTGAGAAGATGACACCTGTAGACTCCTAGAGGCTTTCCACCTCCAATAGTGGGGAGCTGGGGGACGGGGGAGGGAGGGTGGTGCAGGACAGACTACTAAACCTTAGAAAGTGAAATGAATGAGAAAAACATGACCTTCCATCATAGGTATTTGTTCTATGTTCCAGTAGCTGGAAAAAAGAAACAAAAATATTCTGCTTTTATGTGATTAATTTTTACAAAGAAAATAATACCTGCCTATCAAATAAATACCTCATCATTTTAAGGGTTTTATGTACTATGGCATGATCAAACATGAACAACCAAAGCTCTCCTCTTTGGGTTGCAGCTCATCAATTTAGCTACTTCAGTCAAATATCAAAGTAGTAACATCAGAAATTTTCCCAGAATTGAAGAATACAAGAGATCACTAAATGCCAAGCACAATATATTAAAACAAATTAAAAAAAAAAAAAACCCACATCAGGACCTGGCCCATCATCATAAAATTATAGAACATCAGAATAAAGAGAAAATCCTAAAAGTTTTCAGACAGAAAAAAAAAGGTCACCTATAAAGAATTATGAATCACCAGCATCAATGCTTCCTCAACAGAAACACTGAAAGCTGAAGACAATGCAGTAAGACCTTGAAAATTCTAAGATGATTTTCAGCCCAGATTTCTAAACTGAGCCAAACTTTCAATCAATTGTAAGAGTAGGTTAAAAGTACTTTGAGGGGTGCCTGGGTGGCTTATTCAATTGGGCGTCTGACTCTTGGTTTCAGCTTAGGTCATGGTCTCAGGGTCATGGGATCGAGTCCTGCAGCCAGCTTGGTGCTCAGCACGGAGGCTGCTTCTCTCCCTCTCCTTCTGTACTTCTCCCTGCTCATGCATGCTCGCTCTCTCTCTAAAATGGATAAATCTTTTAAAAAATAAATAAATAAAAATAAAAGTACTTTGAGATATCCATGTTCTCAATACTTTTTTCTCTCATCATGTGCCTTCTCAGGAAGCTATAGGAAAATTTACTCCATCAAAAAGAGGGCATGAACCAAGTAAGAGGAAGATGTGGGATCCAGGAATCAGATGATCCAACCCAGGAAAGTGGCCAAGAGAAGTCCCAGGACAACTGTGCTGCAGGCCTCTAGAGTTCATAATCCTGGCAGGGAGCAGACAAAGGCTCCAAGAAGGAAGCCACTGGGGAAAATGAAATGTTAAATTATCCAAGGCATTTGGCTATGTGAAAAATAACATTGGGAGGAGTATGAATCTTTGTTCAAATGTCACCTTCTCAATGAGATCTACTGTTATCACCCTATTTAGTATTACCCATGCAACCCATGCCTGCACCTATATTCCCAACCCCCCATATGTTGCTCTTTTTTCCCCATTGGCACCAATCACTTTCTAACACACTACGTATTTTACTTCTTTATTATGTTTATTGTCTATCTCCCAAAAAAGGAAGGAATCTTTGTCTAGTTTGTTCCCTGTTGTATCCCAAGCACCAAGAATAATGGCACATAGTAGGCATTCAGTAAATATTTGTTAAATTAATGAATTGGTATTAGGTATACAAATTGCTAAGTAAATGGAAAGTTAGGTGATTTTTAACTCTATGAGAAAGTAAGTCATGAAAAGGTATTTTTGTTGTACAAAAACAGGAAATACAATACATGACTTGGCTCAAAACAAACAGTATTTATAGCCATACTAATATAGATACAAATATTAATTTAATAACAATGATAAACATACTGAGAGGAATGGAGGGAGAAGGAAGGAGGAAGAAGTATAAGGAAGTCCTCAACTACTATCATAGGAAGTCAATAATGCCTAGAAATAGCAGTATAGAGATATGAAGGGAAATACCACAATAAATAGCTAAGAGTTAGAAGTGGTTGCTTCTGGGAAACAAGACAGGGATGGAAAGGATCAAAGCAAAGGACTATTGGTTTGCTTTTTGGTTAAGCATTTCAAATATTCTCATTTGTGAATCTGACTAAACCAAGCAACCAGCTCTTTCAACAAGGAAAGAAATAAAATACGTTTCTTTTGTCATATTCTAAAACATACCACAGAGGCTATCACAGCCAATGCTTTATTAGCCTGCACAAGAAGTAGCCCAAGGTACACATGCTTTTACTAGCTTGTACTACCAAAAACACCTAACAAATATCACCTCAAAATAAAGTCATGTTCTCTCTACATGCTATAAATGTCATTCCCAAAATGGTCCTAAGTTTAAGTCCTGGCCCTACCACTAACTCACTGAGTCCTTCAAGAACTCCATTCTCCCCAAGCTTCTAGATATATCACACATCTATAAAATGAAGACCAGGTGGGGTGGGAGGGATGGGGTGGCTGGGTGATAAGACACTGGGGAGGGTATGTGCTCTGGTAAGCTCTGTGAATTGTGCAAGACTGTTGAATCTCAGATCTGTACCTCTGAAACAAATAATGCAATATATGTTAAGGAAAAAAAAAAGAAGATAGCAGGAGGGGAAGAATGAAGGGGGGGAATCGGAGGGGGAGACGAACCATGAGAGACAATGGACTCTGAAAAACAAACTGAGGGTTCTAGAGGGGAGGGAGTGGGAGGATGGGTTAGCCTGGTGATGGGTATTAAAGAGGGCACGTTCTGCATGGAGCACTGGGTGTTATGCACAAACAATGAATCATGGAACACTACATCTAAAACTAATGATGTAATGTATGGTGATTAACATAACAATAAAAAATTTTTAAAAAAATAAAATGAAGACCAAATAATCTTTGACATTTCAAAACAATAGGTATGCGAATATAGGATAAAGAAAAAATTAACTGTATAGTATTAATACTAATAGTGAGTGGATTCTACCAATTCCTGTCAACTACTTTTGCTCTCTGTTCTTCAGTGTTCTTCAAAATCTGACATGTTTTACCAAAATCAGAAAACCACAGAGTTAAGAATAGGCAGGAGTGGGGAAAGGCACAATGTCAGGAAGACTACTGTAATTAAAAAGAGGAATCAAGGGTGCCTGGGTGGCTCAGTTGGTTAAGCGACTGCCTTCGGCTCAGGTCATGATCCTGGAGTCCCTGGATCGAGTCCCGCATCGGGCTCCCTGCTCGGCAGGGAGTCTGCTTCTCCCTCTGACTCTCCCCGCTCATGTGCTCTCTTTCTCATTCTCTCTCTCTCAAATAAATAAATAAATAAAATCTTTAAAAAAAAAAAAAAAAAAAGAGGAATCAACACAAGAAAGTCTAAAAATAGAATATAAAGACACTGACAAGTCAACAACTCACTAGAACATGAGTGCCAAACAATGGTATGGGAAATACTATGGGATTCAAAAAAGAGTGGTTCATTCTAAGAACAGGTGGAATGAGGCTGCAGTAGGAAGGAGAAAGTAACGTTCAGAATAGGCCTTGAAAATAAAATTCAATTTTAACTGCAAACAGACAGGGTCTTTCAGGCTAAAAAAAGAAAAAAGAAAATGTGAACAAATATAGAAATTTTAAAATACTTTTTTTCCTTTTGGGGGGGGAGAGAGTTAGTTGAAAAGGAAATGGTAATGAAGAGAGGATATATACAAAGATAACATGCAGAGGTGAGACCAAAAAGGCAGTTTGAAACCAGATGATAGAAGACTTTGAATGCTAAGCTGAATAGTCTGAACTCCATTCTGTGGACCTTGGGATGCCACTAAAAATTTTAGAGGAGGACAGAGATGTGATTTAACCTGTGCCATCTCTGGTGGCAAGGGAAAAGATGGTTTGGAGAGGACAGAAACTGACTGGGGGCAGGGAGACCAAGTGTCCCCTACTGAAGATCCAGATAAAAGAGGATGAGGCCTGAACCAAGGGGGTGGGAGTGCAAATAAGAAAACAATGGGTATTTTCACCCCTTGCTAATGGCCTTTTTTAAAAATGATTCTCATAATGTTACAGTCACACCATTCAAAATTCAAAAGGTACAGAAGGGTATACAGTGAGAAGTCTTTCTAACACCTCTGTCCCCACTCAATACCCCACTCCAGAGGCAATTTCTTGTATATCCTTCCAGATGTTTTACGCATAAATGATTATACACATATAAGATATACGCATACACATGCTAATGTATATACATGCAAATATGCATGAATATTCTTACCCGTTTCTTTTTACACAAATGATAACATAACTATAGATACTGCTCTGTACATCTTGCTTTTTTCCAATTCAGTCATTTTGAAAAGCAATTCAGCAATATATATACATATACGTATCATATATAAAGAACTATACGAATGCTCACGTCCTTTGACAAGGAATCCTGGGTCTGACTCCTATGAAAATTTAAAAGAAGGAAGAACTAAACACAAGATGCAAAATAAAAAAAAATACTAGAGATGGGTTATGGAGATCTTTGTTCTCTCTCCAATGGTTTGAGAGCTGCTTGCTTTCCTTAATCAGATGTCAGTTTTCAAAAAAGAGAATATGAAAACATTTCAGAGTTAGTATTAACAAAATGTGGCAACTAAGTCTCCCTTTCTTTTTGCCACATAGGTGTCTCACATCTAACACTAATACCTGAATTTGACTGCCAGGATTACCACCACTACACACAGAACACACACACACACAGAGAAATTATACTGTACTTACAGAATCACCAGGATTTCACAACATTCTTGACTTTATCAGGAAATAAAGCAGCCTTAGCACAAACCAAGGACACAGCAGCCAACAAGGAAAACAAATGCTTTTGTTGACAAGTACCGGAACAGGCTTTGCCAGTATCTGGGGTTATAAATGATGCCAGAGAATCACTTACCCTGAGGTATTTTGCTAGTGTTTTCCCCAACTCTCCTAGTCTATTTTAACTTGATTTGAACTGAAAGATAAAGTGTATAGCTCAGAGGGAAAAAAAACAACTCTTCTCATCCATAAGGAGTTAGTACTTGACTTTTGCAGGAGACAGTTAACTAATTAACTCATTAAATTAGAGACAATTACTTGGCAATGTCAGTGAGTCTGTTTGCCTGAACAGACAGAACAGAAGAGGGAGTATAGAACTGAAACTAGAATCTACCCACAGTCAGTCAAGATGCTAAAACATTTTAGATATTATGTTAACAAAGAAAAGCAGGTACCTTAAAAACAGATGATATATTTAAACCAAAAGTATATTTTTAAATACTTTCAAAAAAAGAATGACCCATTTATTTTAAACAGCTTCATTACTTTCAATGTTTATTTTAATTGACTGCATAATAATGTTTTAAACAAAGTAAACATGGCCTTGAGTAACACAAAGGCTAGAAATCAGAATAGATTAAGTAGCCATTTTGAGACCTCTTTCTGCTAACCAAAATGACTCTCATATTTATACTAAAAACAATAAAAAGCAATGTAAAACAAAGTTTTGGGTCTACCATGCTAACAGTTATGCTAAAAATTTAATCTATCAACTAACTTATTCGTTTCATAATATCATTTCCATTTTGTTCCTGTCATTTCAAAGAGTGAACCAAAATTACTTTAAAAGAAATTGACCAAATATTATATCCATACTCCAAATAACTTTAGAGTTAATCATTTGCCATTTCAAAGATGTCTCTTAAGCAGTTGTAAATCCCTCTTGGGCAGGAAGTCAAGGACACGTGAAAGACATTGACAAGAAGTAGCTGACAGTATCCAAACAAATATAGTGACTTATTTTCTTGATTAAACTTTTTCCAAATCCAACTCAAGTTTTGGAATGTAAAAGTGCACATAGATTTGACATTTCCAGAAATATTTAAATTTACATTGAGTATAGTTCACATGTGCTTGAAAAAGTCTTTACATTCTGAAGATTGAGAAATAAAATGGATCTTAATGAAAGATTAGAATCTTTATTGCTGATGAAAGATGGTTTTCATCTTTCATCTAGGGTTTCACATATAGATATATGTACTTACACTATTGTACTTACACTGAACTACCTCTAGCTCCAAATGAGATCATGTTATCTAGAAATATTTTGCCTACCAAGCCAATAGATCAACATATCAAGGTCTCACTTGACTGAAGTAAGTTAGACAGTAGTAACTAACTCCTTTAACTATTTACCAAATTTTAACCTATATCACAGGTTACTATAAAGCAGACTTTACAAAGAGTTTTCACACAATCCTAAATTTCTATTGAGTAAGGAGGAAAAGAAGGTTAACATAAAATTCAATGACACAAATGAGTAAAAAACCCAAATAGTCTAAATGATACAAATTACCTGTTAAAATGGTTTAAGTTCAAAGACAAATAGATCCTTTGATATTTTATATGTCTAAAGGACTTTCAGAGATTATAAAGAAAAGTTCTGGGGGCGCCTGGGTGGCTCAGATGGTTAAGCGTCTGCCTTCAGCTCAGATCATGATCCCAGGGTCCTGGGATCAAGCCCCGCATCGGGCTCCTGCTCAGTGGGGGGCCTGCTTCTCCCCCTCCCTCTGCTTCTCCCCCTGCTCATGTTCTCTCTCTCTCTCTCTGTATCTCTGTGTCTCGAATGAATAAAAAAAAAAAAAAAATCTTAAAAAAAATAAAAATAAAATTAAAAAAAAGAAAAATTCTGATCTGCTATAACTATAAAGCGGATTACTTTTTAAAAAGCATAGTTGTATCAATGATTTTCTTTTTAAGTATGCACACCAAAACCAAGGTAATATATTTAGAGGCACTACTTAAAATCTGCTAATTTCAAATCTTCCGGTCATTTTGCATTTACTTAAAAAACATTTATCAAGTACCGATTGTGTGCTACACACTATGCCTGGTACTAGGGATGCAAAGATCACAAAAACATAATTCCTACCCTCACATAGCTCAGAGACGGTAGCATGATGGACACCGAAACCAGGGTCAGAAAACGAGTTCTAATCCCCTGTGCAATTTCTTGAGTGAAACATAGCTTCTTTGAGCCTCTTTAATGAAACAGTACAGAAAGATAGCTGTCTTGATGTAAGGGAAAAAATGAGATCTTGAACACCAAAGTACCTGGAAATTGTAAAACTAATGCATATTGAAATACTGTAGTTCTTCTAAAATGCTTAGAAACACAGAAAAGCATAGGGTCCCAATTTCCCTCCTTTGCTTATTTAATTATTCTGGTTTGCCCAAGCATGAAGGAGTTATTGTTCTAACTCTTCATCTTCCTCCAAACCAAGGTTTCCTTGGGGGTGGCTTCCACTATTCTTGGGTTTACCACATCAGTCCTAACTGGTCTAGCCAGCTTCATCTCTGCTTATCTAACATGGGGCTGTAATATGAGTTAAAACACACTGTTGCTCTATGACTTTGTTCCAACTGAGATGAACTGACATTTTTCAGATCTCAATATCCTTTTAATTTCAGCAACTCTCAAATGACAATGTCACAAAGTTTGGTAATTACGGATATCACATAAAGCATTTCCCATGTATAAAAATGAATACATTAACAATGGAAGAGCTGAGCATACAAAGTTAATCCTCTTGCTGTCCTTCACTTTTACTGCTCTTACTCCTAACAGAAGCCAAATTTAGTCAGGAATGTATGCCCTTTCACTACACGAGCACTCTCCATGAGGAGCAAACTGCAATGGGTCTGACACACAAACCCTGTTACAACAGTACAATGTGGAATTCATCTATCATAAGTAATACTTTAGTAAGAAAAAATACTTTTAACACATACGGCCAATTTTTTAAAAGATTTTAATTAGCGATGCAAAATTTTTTTTGATATTTACTAAAATCAACTACACATGCATTAGGAAAAGGTAATTTTATCCATCTGATTTTATTTATTTATTTATAAGATTTTATTTATTTATCTGTCAGAGTGAAAGAGAGAGAGAGAGAACAAGCAGGGGGAGTGGTAGGCAGAGGGAGAAGCAGGCTCCCCACTGAGCAAGGAGCCCGATGCACAACTCAATCCCAGGACCCCAGGATCATGACCCAAGCCAAAGGCAGACACTTAACTGATTGAGCCACCCAGGTGTCCCATCCATCTAATTTTAACTAGCACTTTCTGTTGCATATTTCACAAACACTAGAATCAAACCTTCTATTTCATTTTACAAAAAAAGTTCTCCAAAAGTCTGCTTTCTAACTCAGCTTGTTTCCATGAAATATTATGTGCTTATTTTTCTTTTTGCTTCAGTATATGTATTTTTACTGTCCATTATATCAAGTCCTACTGTCGGCTACTAAAAAATGCAAGTCCTAACAGAGCATGGAGGTACAAGACCCTTGTTAATCACTGAAATCAACTGAAACTACCATAATAAACGAGGTCTACCAAAACAATTTTCCCCTCAAAATGGCCAGAAACCTTGGAAATAAAATAATGACCCCAGAGAACTCAATAACTCAAACTAGAATGCTTCTCAGGACAGATTAAGTTGTATAATTAATTTGCATTGTTCTTAAAATAATACTTCAATCTCTTGGTCTAAGTAACCATGGGAACATACAAGGAGCATATATATTTGTAAGCCTGAGCAAATCATGTCTTTGACAATCAAGGTGCAGCTCCTAGGGGGACAGAATGCTTTAATGTTGGTAAGCTTTGATTAAATACCAAGATTTTTGCCACAGAGATAGAAGGACCTTTATCCTGGTGGGGAGTGGAAAATATTAAAAGATTTAAGAGACAGATCAAACAAATGTAATGTATGAACATGGCTTGGATCCTGATTTTAATAAAACAACTTTAAAAAATGAAACAATTAGGGAAATTTCAACACTGAATTGAAATCCACATTATTAAGGAATATTTTTACCTGTAATAATCGAATTATGGTTTGATGGTTTTCAGAGTCATCACCTTTAGAGATACTAAAATATTTGTGTATGCAGTGATACAATGTCTGGGAATTGCTTCAAAATAATCCAATGCAGCTGCAATACAGACGAAGCAAGATCAGCCATAACAGTTGGTGAAGCTGAGTGATGGATATATGGTAATTCATTATACTATTTTCTCTAACTGTATACAGGTTTAAAATTTTCCATAATTAAAAAAGACTTTTTAAAAGACAGAAAAAGAATGAAATGATTCTATATGTACTAACATACCCCTATCTCCAAACAATATTAACTAAAAAAGCCAAGTTGCTTTGAAGTACATAAAGCAAGTCTCTTCCATTTACTGTATAACCTTGATCAAGTTACTTAACCCTTCTAGGGCTCAGTTTCCTCATCTATGAAAATGGGAATATTAATGATTCCTATCTTACAGAGTTGTTTTGAGGATTAACTATAAAGATTTGTATAGAATACTTACAATAGTGCCTGACACATAATAGTGATTCAGTAAGTAAGCAATGGCACATTCTAGAAGCCCAGTAGTGGCTATGGCACTGGTTTCAGTGAATGATGCTTCAGAAACTTCAGTAATATTAAGTAAAAGAGAGCTGGACAGCACAAGGAAATGATTTTTAAGTTACACACTGAAGAATGAATTACAAGTCTCTCTTTTAGGTCTGTGTCTTGGTATTTCAGAGCCTACTTGGACTATTATTCCTTCTCTGGTCCAGACTGAGCAGTTGAAGTTTCCAAAAACAACTCTGTACACATCTTTCATAGTCTCTCAATCTTAGACCATGGCTATATCCCTTCTCAGAACCTATAAACTTGAGAGAAGTCACCTCTTATGGCGGTATTTCTGAATGTGGGGATTTGTAAAGATCTTCAGGTGTATGTCTCAAGAATGTGAGTAATTAGCTGATTACATACATAATCATAAACACATATTAACGTCTTAGTCACTTTATAGGTCCAGCACAGTTATCTGGGAAAGACAAGGGACTCAGATCTTATTAAGGAAAGAAAAATCTTCATCTCATCTTAGAAGAAAAGGAAGGGAACAAGGAACTAAGCTCCATGTGTCAGGCATCATTTACAAATTACCTCAGTTAATCTTTATAACATCCCTATGCGCTAGGTGTAGTTATCCCTTCTCAGACAGATGAGGAAACAGACTCCAAAGCTAATATAAATGCCTACAGTCATACAGCAAAAAGGGAGCAAATAAGGACTCAAATCCAGATCAGACTACAAAGCCATTGTAGGCTCCAGCTACTGGTCTTCTGGATGAAAAGGAGTCAGTGAGGCCTCACTCAAGGTAGTCTAAGAACCCCAGGGACAGGAGGAAATTAAATAGGAAGGCTCACAGTCTACTCAAAGCAGTCATCCATAAGAAAGCACAGAAATGTATAAGAAAGCTTACATAATAGATCAATATGATCTACTTAAATATGATCTATTCAAAATGTAAACTGAATTATTCCACTTCCAAGGCGAAAGACCTTCAGTAGTTTCAACAACGCTCTTAAAAAAAAAATCCAAACTCTTCTGTGGCCTACAAACAAGGCCATGCCTGATACGGCTCTCCTTCAGCCTCATCTCTTACTGGCCATTCACTCCCTCACTAACTGACACTTCAGGCACACTGGCCTCCTTTCTGTTTGCCGAACATACAAACCCTTATCTCTGTCTAGGCCTTTAGACTTGTGAGCCCTCTGTTCAGAATTCTCTCTACCCACCTTTTAGTCTCATCTCTAGTATCACCTCCTCAGGGGTCTTTCCTGACCACCCCCTTGAAAAATGATGGCCTTTTCCATCATTCTGTTTATTTCCTTATCAGACTTATTACCTTCTGCAGCTGCTTTTTGTTTTTTTTCCAAGTCTGTGGGCTTTACTATTGTCTATCTCACCACGACCTAGAATGTGAGGTTTTACCTTCACTGAAATCCTCTATCTAAAATCTATAAAGGTAGGAGCACCGGGGTGGCTCAGTCAGTTAAGTGTCTGCCTTTGGCTCAGGTCAAAATCAAGCCCCACAGCAGGCTCCCTGCTCAGTGGGGAGTCTGCTTCTCCCTTTTGCCCTGCCTCTCCTCCTGGCTCATGATTGCTTTCTCGCCCCCCCACAAATAAATACATTTTTTAAAAAAAATCTTTAAAATCTATAAAGGTAGAACCTAGCACAATGCCTAACCTGGCACATGGCAGACAATTAAAAATATATTGATGGGTAATAGAACACAACAGGGCATTTAATAACACTAATTTTCTCATCTTTTCAATTATTTTTCAATCCTTCAGTTGACTCAAGGATAAAGTCTATGGTGTGAGTATGCCCTTAATGCCTAACCCTTTTTTTTAATGAAAACTCTATATAGTTTATGGCAAGTACTAATATACTAAAGATAGGGGCGCCTGGGTGGCTCAGTTGTTAAGCATCTGCTTTCGGCTCAGGTCATGATCCCAGGGTCCTGGGATCGAGCCCCACTTTGGGCTCCCTGCTCAGTGGGAAGCCTGCTTCTCCCTCTCCCACTCCCCCTGCTTGTGTTCCCTCTCTCGCTATGTCTCTCTCTAATAAATAAATAAAATTTTGGGGGCGCCTGGGTGGCTCAGTCGTTAAGCGTCTGCCTTTGGCTCAGGTCATGATCCCAGGGTCCTGGGATCGAGCCCCGCATCGGGCTCCCTGCTCAGTGGGGAGCCTGCTTCTCCCTCTCCCACTCCCCCTGCTTATGTTCTCTCTCCCGCTGTGTCTCTCTCTGTCAAATAAATAAATAAAATCTTTAAAAAAAAATAAAAAAAATAAAATTTTTAAAAATAATAATATACTAAAGATAAAGGCTATCATCTTCAATGCCCACATTATAAAGAACTGGTGAAAACTTAATCAGTCAGATACCCTTTTGTGTGTCTCATACTGGGTTTATTCAACCCAATTTAGTCTGGGAAGTCCTCTTTTAACTTCAGGTTCTGAACTGCTAAATTCTTACTTTTTAAATTATTCACTTGATCAAAATCTAATACATATACATCAAGACTTTGTTTTTATTTTCCCCTAATTCTTCTATAAGCATATATATGTGTAAATATAAATACAACATATACAAAATGACTTTTAGAAAACTATAATCATGCTATATACACTTATTTACATCTTTCTTATCTCACTTAATAGTACATTGGAAATCTCTCTAAATCAGCTGAAATAGGCCTAACTCATTCTTTTTAGTTCTGCATAATTTTCCATGGGATGGTTATTCCATAATTTTTCTACTACTCCCCTTTGATAACATTTCTCTTGTTTCTTACTTTTTTTCCCTCAAGGAACAAATGAGTGCTGCAACTAACAACCCTGTACATATATATTCTTTTTTTTTTTTTTTTAAGATTTTATTTATTTGAGAGAGAGAGAATGCAAGTATGCCTGTACAAGCAGGGGGGAGGGGCAGGGGGATAGGGACAAGCAGACTCCCTGCTGAGCAGGGAGCCTGATTCAGGATTAGATCCCTGGACCCTATGATCATGACTTGAGCTGAAGGCAGCCACTTAACCGACTGAGCCACCTAGGCGCCCCTTGTACATATATATTCTTATGAGTATTTTTATTTCTCTGGGATAAATATCCCAAAGGTTGGATTGTTTGTTCAAATGGTATCTTCTTTCTATTTTAAACTATCGCCAGATTGCTTTCCAAAGAGTCTTTGTTTCCACAAATACCCTGTGAGAGCACCTTTTTCCTCCACATTGAGCCTCAGTAGATGTTATCATTTGTAGTCCACATTCCATGCTTCTGAAAACATAGCCCTAATACCTATTCCAACAAAGTGGAAGTGTCTCCTGCTAAAAGTCCTGCTTAACTCCCTTCTCAGCTCCAGGTTACTGCCCAAAATAAATAAATACGTAATATGTAAACAAATTATTTATTGAATAAAAGGATATTTCTTTCAATTAAAAATTAAATGTTATCATAAAATCCCCAAGGAAGAATCACTCTTTGCTTTATATTAGCAGCATCTTCTTCCACTTCTTCTCTAAAATAACACAGAAGAAAATGAATTTTCATAATTTTTATATGGGATATGATCTTCATTGTTACATTGGTGATAATGAGAAAAAGAACAGGGTGGGGCACCTGGGTGGCTCAGTCGTTAAGCATCTGACTTCAGCTCAGGTCATGATCTCAGGGTCCTGGGCCCGAGTCCCATGTCAGGCTCCACGCTCAGCAGAGAATCTGTATCTCTCCCTCTCCCTCCACTCCTCCCCCTGCTTGTGCTCTTCCTCTCTCTCTCAAATAAATAAATAATAAAATCTTCAAAAAAAAAAAAAGAAAAAGAACAGGATGGAAATAATATTTGAGTTCTATATTGCACCATGTTTCTAGTCTAACATATGTAATGATAGTCTCAACATGTGTTGCTTTTACCGTACAATACATTGATAAATAAACAACAAAAAGTCTACCAACTGAAAAAAAAGAGAGACCTTGACAAACAATTCACTTAAAACAGTTTTTGATAAACCTACTTTGCCACAAAGCATAGTCTAGATCAACTCCTCATTTTGAAGTTTGTCAGGTTTATAACAAACAGCCTGTGACATTCCTGTTATCCTCACCTTACCTCCTTCATTGCTTCTATTGTCTCCTTTTGCTACTGTGTATTTCTGATGTAGCAAAATTGGGTCAATGATAGTGTGTGGGTGAGAGAGGTAAAAGAAGAGATAAATCAAGAAATGACAGTTGTAAAGATAGTAATAGTAAGATCTTAACTTGACAACCGATTGTAAAATTATAGCACAATCTAACACATACCAATTCATTTGTTGTGCTCCAATTTCATGAACTTGTAGGGGACAGGAAAAAGTAGAATCCAAGTGAATATTATTGTTCTTTTTTTTAATTGAAAATATAGCTCATCAAAATTTGAGAAGCAATGAACACAGAAAAAATAAACCTATTTCCCTATATTCAAAATGATAATGTGCTTTACTTTTATAAAGCCCTTCTCACAAACTTGCACACATAATTCCATTAAATATAGAGAGATCAGCACTTTCAAAGAGGAATATTTTGCCGATGACAAAAACAAATGAGTATTTGTGAATTAGAGAGTTAATCTAAATTTTACAAAAAACAGCTTTCAATTAGGGGCACCTGGGTGGCTCAGATGGTTAAGCATCTGCCTTCGGCTCAGGTCACAATCTTCGGGTCCTGGGATCCTAGGATTGAGCCCCACATAAGACTCCCTGCTCAGCGGGGAGTCTGCTTCTCCCTCTCCCTCTACCCTTCCCCGAACTCGTGCACGCACGCGCACTCTCTCTCACACACAAATGAATAAAATCTTTTTTTTTTTTTTAAAGATTTTATTTATTTATTTGAGAGAGAGAGAATGAGAGAGAGCACATGAGAGGGGGGAGGGTCAGAGGGAGAAGCAGACTCCCCACCGAGCAGGGAGCCTGATGTGGGACTCGATCCAGGGACTCCAAGATCATGACCTGAGCCAAAGGCAGTCGCTTAACCAACTGAGCCACCCAGGCGCCCGAATAAAATCTTTTTTTAAAAAAAAAAGCTTTCAATTGTATTCCAAAATTCAAAATTAAATATTCTCTGTAGTCTTTAAACAGCTCAAATGATCCTAAACTCAAGCGGCCCCAAAATCCTACCAAAATTATAACAAATTATACTAATAACAATAACCTATATTTTAATCTTTGACTATATCTTTTTGAAACTACCTTAAATTCCATTGGGACGATTCTCCCTAGTTCTCCTCTTCCTCCTTCCCACTTCAATTGTGGATATCACTTATAAATCAGTCCCTTATTCCTGGTCTTGTTTCTTTTATATTTAATCCCATCACCACAAGGATTTATCTACCACCTGTATAAATTTGTCTCTCCCCAAACCTGACAGATTCAACATAATGGGACATATTTATTTAACAACCCAACTTAAACTGCTCCCCCCCAAAAAAAATCCCCAAATGGATGCCTTATCAATTAACATCTATCCAGATTCACTACTTCTTCCTTTACTTTTATATTTAATACCAAATTCAATGGATTCATCCTTACAAAGTCCCTGGTATTGTCCTTCCTTTCCTTTTCCCCAGCCATCAGCCACTCCAGATCATTATCTCCCACATGTATTATTTCAATAGCCTCTTAGCTGATCTCCCTACCTACTTCCAACCTCTCCACACTTTATCCAACATACACAAAGAGCTGTCAGAATTCACCACTTCAATTTGCTCACTCAGAAACCAATAGTGCCTCCCTACTGTTTCAAATCCAAACTCATTGGCCAAATGTTCTAGGTAGTTACAGTGTAAAGGCACTTTTTTTCATCACCTAAGTAACCAGATTTTTTTCCTTTAACTTAACAAACACAGCTGCCATTAGCCCCTCATATACCTCTAGCTTTCAAAATATTACCTGCCCCCCCGCCTGGGTGGCTCAGTCATTAAGTGTCTGCCTTCAGCTCAGGTCATGATCCCGGGGTCCTGGGATCAAGCCCCGCATCGGGCTCCCTGCCCCGTGGGGAGCCTGCTTCTCCCTCTCCCACTCCCCCTGCTTGTGTTCCTGCTCTCGCTATCTCTCTCTGTCAAATGAATAAATAAAATCTTTAAAAAAAATATTACCTGCCCCCCATTTTGAGACCCCACAAGTGATTTAGTGTAAGGGTTAAGAGTACAGGTTCTGCAGTTTGATTGGAATCCAGCCTCCACCACTTAAGGACTAAATGACATTAACCAAGTCATTTAACTTCGTCTATTTAACAGGGACTCCAACCCTACCTCCTAGGGCTGTTAGGAAAATTAATGTAATACCCTTAACGCATTAGGCCATTGCCCAGCACAGCGCAGAATGATCAATAAAAGTTAGCCATTGTCATTATTATTACAGCCACTTTGATCCAGGCAAGCCAATTTGATTGCTCTTCCAGAGGCTATGCATTTGACTTCATTATTCTTGACTCCCTCAACCACAACCTGTTAGAGATTGAATGGGTCTGAGAGAGGAGCTAGTCACATGTCCATTACCATTCACGTCTTGGCTCAATCCTCTCTTTTGATTATTCAACAGGTGTCTACTGCTAAACTAAATACAACTGCACACACAGCACACAGCAAACAGTCCTTAGTAAATATTTTTTGGGTAAATATATTAAATGCTAAAGAAATATGTAGTTAGTATGTATTTTTGCCTATTATCTCTAAAATATTAATAAACCATATGTTTCTAAAATAAAACGGTTTCTAAACAATGTCCTATAGCTTCAAGTAACTATAGTTTGAAGTACTCAAGACAGGAATAAAAAAATCTGCTATCTTACTTGGTAACTGTTCTCAAATTGATTCAACTAAATTTATTATATCTTTCTAGCTGCTGAAAATAAATGTCTATGATCTCTTATCTATCAAGAATTCTTGGGTCAATGCTTTATAACTAGTGCTAAATGCACTGTTATGAATTCCCCAATTTTTCAATATAAAAATAAAATAAGGTCATCATCCAATATAATGTGTAAAAAGATAATGGTAAGGGAGCACATGGCTGGCCCAGTCAGTAGGGCATGCGATTCTTGATCTCAAGGTTGTAATTTCGAGGCCCACACATTGGGTGTAGATATTACTTAAAAATAAAAATCTTTAAAAAAAAAGATAATGATGGGGCGCCTGGGTGGCTCAGTTGATTAAGCGTCTGCCTTCAGCTCAGGTCATGATCCCAGGGTCCTGGGATCAAGCCCCTCATTGGGCTCCCTGCTCAGCAGGGAGCCTGCTTCTCCCTCTCCCACTCCCCCTGCTTGTGTTCCCTCTCTCACTGTATCTCTCTCTGTCAAATAAATAAATAAAATCTTTAAGAAAAAAAAAGATAATGGTAAGATTTAAAAGTCAAAAAGCTAGGCATAGTCCCAGCTCTCTCCTTATATTTCTATCCTCCGTCCCCCAAAAAACCAAATCCATGCAGAATTAGATTTTTTTTTCCATAGGGTTTTTAAGATTTATTTATTTAAGGGCGCCTGGGGGGCTCAGTCATTAAGCATCTGCCTTCGGCTCAGGTCATGATCCCAGGGTCCTGGTATCGAGCCCCACATGGAGCCTGGCAATGGGCTCCCTGCTCGGCAGGAAGCCTGCTTCTCCCTCTCCTACTCCTCCTGCTTGTGTTCCTGCTCTCGCTGTCTCTCTGTGTCAAATAAATAAAATCTTAAAAAAAAAAAAAGATTTATTTATTTAATTTTAGAGAAAGAGAGAGCAGGGGGTAGGGGAAGAGGAAGAGAAACTCAAGCAAACTCCCCACGGAAAGCAGAGCCTGACATGCGGCTCAATCTCATGACCCTGAGATCAGACGTGAGCCAAAATCAAGAGTCCAACGCTTATCGGATTGCGCCACCCAGGCGCCACTCCCTAAGATTTTTAAAGCTGAAAGGACCTCGATTTCCATTTCCTGATGCCCCACTGAATCCCACATATGAAGGTGAAGCCCAGAAAGGCCAGACAGGTAGCCTACAGGTACAACAATCAGAGGCAGGTCGGGGAATTGAACCCACCGTTCCTGACACCTTCACTACATCATGCATCTTTCAACTGATTTCTTCCATGTCTACTTAATCTAGAAAAAATTAACTATATCACACGAACTTTTCACAGAACAACTAAGTATACGGTGCGGTTAATACTGACATATTTTTCCGTTATTTTCAAGAACACTTGTGAGGAATAAAGGTTTCAAGCCATAAACAGATCATTTCTATTACAATTACTTATGTTCTGGAAATGATGCTTCCCTTTATCAGATTTTGTAAAATTTAAGCTTCCAATTTTTGCTAATTCTTTTTCATGAACTACACATATGTATGGTCATCTAGGCAGCCTCCTCCCCAACAAAAGCTTAAGCAATCCATGCCTCAGATAAAAATGTCATCTATTCCAGGGTGATCAGCATATGTTAGAATCTGTTCCTAATATAGAATCATAGACTTCTGGAGTTGGAAGGAACCTTGGAGATCACCTCTCATTTTCCAGAGGAAACAAATACCCAGCAGGGACCTGCCCAAGGTCAAAGTTTCTATATAAGAACGCAGCTCCAGAATAGAAAGTTTTCAAAAGAATATTTCAGAGAAAAACACCGTATTTGGTGGAACACCTTAGCTTGTCTCCCTTTTCATCTATTTCTTAAGTACAACTTCCTGCCTGAGGAACTTCTGAAATTTAAGAAAAGAAAGCAAAACAAAAAAACTAAGACAACTTTTTAAGTCTGCAGCCAAGTTGCTGATCTTAGAAACTTAGCAGAAGGTGGATCTTTGCAAGAATTGCAGACAGTAACATTTTGTAACAAACCTTAAAAGCTGATAAATATAAATAAGTAGAGGGAGAGAAGACACACACAAATTAACAATAACTATAATATTCTTATCTCTGTAACAAATTACATAAATGCTTATAAGGAGGAAAACTATAAACTTGCAACTTTCAAGAAAGAAATTTAATCACCATACCTAGTAATTACACAAGAGTGTCAATACATTTTGAAATAAAATTTTGATCATAGTGCTTAAGGGAAGCCAGAAACTCTTTTTAGTGTTCTTCTTTACATATTTTAAGTCATGTTAAAAAAAAAACAGTATTTTGAGGAAAATATTTTATCAAACCTTAATAAAAAAATCTTTATTCAAACCTTAAATTATAAGCTATATTTGTCTATCCATATTTTTAAAAATAAATGAAAATAGAACAATCCTGAAAGTTAAGGCCTGAAAAGCACTAAATTTACATCTTTTTTTTTTTTTGGTCCCAATAAAAGAGCATGCTACATAAGCCAATTTACCTGTAGGAATATGTTTCTTAACTCATGGGGATCACCTCGCTTGGTTGTTTGCACCTGTAAGAAAAAAAAAGCCAGTTAATGCTTTACTAGAGACCACATAATCTCTTCAGATTAGAGTTCTCAGATGCTAACAATCAATGCTTTTATCTTTTATAAGGGTGTTTGGTTTAAAACAAACCAAAAGAACTAATACTGATAACACCTGTCAAATTGGAGCTCTGTGACTACAGGGGGGAAGTACAGGTGTGAAGAGCTTAATATATAGCAAATCTCCCAGATTCCTCTGGACTGGAAAGGGAAGGCAGTGAGGATCAATCTCTTACTTTACTCCACATCCACTAGCAACACAATAGCAACCACCCACCTCCAAATCAAGAGACCATCAAGAACAGAGCAACAGGAAAGTTGAAACACCCAAATTAATCGCCTGGCCTAGCAGCCTTTCTTCCCCATGTAAAGCAATCCAGAAAATAATTATCTCCTCTCTTTCTCCACCCAAGCTAAAATATGAAAGCTGCGACAATGTTTCCAGATACTTTCGACATCCTGCCACCTGCAGCACAAATGCCAACCACTGCCCCAGGCCCCACTGAAGCCCCAAATTACTCAATTACTCACCCCCTCCCCCACTGCAAAACACAGATGCCTTAGGTATCCCCGGCTTTACATGCCACTTCCTCCTACTCCCTTTCTGATGCCCTCCAAGTCCGGGCTCACAATCCCATGCATCTAGAGCAGGACACTACTCTTCCTCCTCCGACCTGTGGTCCTCAGAAGCCCCTCCAACTCCTAATCCCTCCTACTTCCCCTCCCCCAGCCGGGCATCCTCTCCCTCCGGTCCAAGCTGCACACAGCTCTCCCACCCACAAGCTGGAGCCCCAGGATACGCTATCTAAGAACCAGGCAACGAAGAAAATGATGAGAGGTGAGGGGCTGAAGGCAAGGTCCCCGGAATGGCTCTTATGCAATAAAGGCAGCAGCAGAGAGTTGGGAGTCACCTTGACCGCCATGCTGTGCTCGGAAGCCGGGGACGAGCAGAGTGAGCGAGCAAGGCCGAGCTGTCAGGGCGCGCGCGCGCCGCCTCCCCGGCCGCGCCCGCCCTCCCGCTCGCCGGCGCCGCGCGCGTCCCTATGCAAATGAGCCCGGGGCGGGGCGGGAAGAGGGCCCCGAATCCCCGCCAGAAAGGGAGCTGGACCGGGGCGGGCGGCCTGCCTCGCTGGGGAGGAGGACGAGCCTCCCACGGGGAATGCTGGAGTGCCAGTCCTGGGATTCCGACGCGCCGCGTGGTTGCCTACAGCTGAGTCGCCGCCGGGAAAGCCCCAGGTTTCTTAAGGCCTCTTAGTGGATGTGGCTTTGGGCACCGACTTCAGCCAAAGTTGTTTTCTCCTGAGACTTAAAGGAACGCTTGGGATCCAGATTAAGCAAGATTTCGACGGATCGAATGACAGACATGTCCCATTGATGATAATAATAATAAATGAATTAATTACAACAAATGCCAAATACTGACAATAAAAAAGATGGGGGACCATGCACTCTGGGGAAAACCTAAGGAAACATAGCGATAAATATGTCCTTAAATTGGCATGAGATGAATATGATTAATATATTTGTAATTCTTCTCCTATTATAAAGCTTTATTAGTAGGCTCACTCCACACTCCTAATCACCCAAATCCTTTGTGCAATGAGGTGGGGCACAAATGCATATGGAAACAATCCATTTGTCTTTGACAGGACTGGTACTGAATCCTGGCCCGATCTGCCCCTACATAAACATTGCCAGTCCTGCCTAAGTAGTACCTCTACCTTGAACCAAAATAATGTCTCTAAAACCGAATTTTGCCATTATGACTATATTGAACCACAGATTGATTCACTCAACAGACGTTTACTGGGCATCTATTATATGCCAGACATAGTCCTGCTTGTAAAAAATACAAAAACAAATAACATATAGTCCCTAACCTCTAGTATCTTACAGATTGTCAATGCGACCCCAAACCCCAACCTTAAGTATATTTCTTTTGTTTGTGACTACAGGCATACTTCCTGTTTTTAAAAAAAAAGGCTAACAACATAAGATTTATCTTAATCTCACTTAGTTCTGTAACCCCTCTCCACCCTCTTTCAAGTTTCCAATATTGGATCTAACAGGAGGCTTTCCTTTTCTCCAGTCTCACTAATCATAATATTTATGTTAAGTATCCAAGTTTACAGAAATGAGGAAAGAGGAGTGGCAAATGGAAATTGTTGATAAGGAATGCTACGTTACTAGTACTATAATGAGCTTTCCTGCTGCGGTTGGTTTAACTATTACATCTATTTATTCAGTTTGTTCCAAGTTCTTTTAACAATACTATTGGACATAAGGATTTACAAATTCATATTTTGTTCTTCTAGCACCTTATGCCCCTGATACTTTGCTCTCTCTTATTTCCTGAAGTTTCTCTAAGTAGGAATCTCAAAATGTTTATTTTACATTACTTTACAAGGGAATAATGTCTGTTTAGTAGGCGAAAGTTCCTCAGTTTGAATAAAAGTACTTAAGGGAAAGGAAGGCATTTATTTAAAATGAAAGAATTATTACCTATTGGAACATGTTGCTGACCAAATCTATATTGTTGGAGTGAAAATTTAGGGTCAGACCGGCCACTCCTACAGAGGAAGACAACATCACATTTAAACAGAGCCCACCACAATAATTCCTAGGAATAAGCACCAAGCCACAAGGAAAATTTTCTTGAATAAAAAAATAGCTGAGGGGCACCTGGGTGGCCCACTTGGTTAAGCTTCTGCCTCTTGGTTTCAGCTCAGGTCTGATCTCAGGGTCACGAGATCAAACCCCACCAAGTTGGCTTGAGAATCTCTCTATCTCCCTCTGCCTCTCCCATTCGTGTGCTCTCTCTCTCTCTAAAATAAATAAGTTTTTAAAAAATAGGCTATCTTTGAAAAAAATTATATATATGTACATATCTCTTCAAAAAAATAGCTGATTTTGAGCAAATCCAAGACCTTCACTGGTGCTAATCTAGTTGCAATGGAGATGATGTAATAATTTAAAACTAAATAAGGCTAATATACAGAGAAAATAGAAAAGCTCAGCTACCATAAATAAAGGTAGGTTTTGATAGATTTTTTATCTATCCAAATATAATAAACAATAAAATGGATAAAGGAATTAAAATTGTAAACTATACAGAAATAAACCAAGTATTTAAAGGAATACAAAAGTCTATGAGTTAGAGGGGCGCCTGGGTGGCTCAGTTGGTTAAGCGACTGCCTTCGGCTCAGGTCATGATCCTGGAGACCCGGGATCGAGTCCCACATCGGGCTCCCTGCTCAGCAGGGAGTCTGCTTCTACCTCTGACCCTCCTCCCTCTCATGCTCTCTGTCTCTCATTCTCTCTCTCGCAAATAAATAAAATCTTAAAAAAAAAAAAAAAAAAAATTAAAAAAAAAAAAAAAGTCTATGAGTTAGAGCTCCTACTCTGAAAAGCTTTGTGATCTATCCTGCTGTTATAATGATTGATGAAAGGTATTATTAAAAGTTAAACAAATTAAAACTTACTTTTGCCTCAATTGCAGATGATCAGGGTTGAAGGAAAACTTATTAGTTAATGGGGTATCAAAAGACAAACCTGTCAAATAATATTCACAATATATTTGGGAAAAGGTGGTAGAAATAGTTCAAAACTTTTCACAGTTTTTTAAAATTACTTGCCAATAAAGTAATTTATAACTCTTTCCTTAAATTGCAAATGACATTTGTAAACAAGAAATAATTTTAAAACTATGGAACAACTATAAGTTGAAAACTTAATAATTAAAACCGTCTATAGAGAATGACATTTCAGAAAGCAAAATTGGAAGTTAAAGGCTAAAAGACTAGTTGCAAATATATTGCCATTAATAGCCACTTTTTAGAATTGATTTAATAAAAGATTCAATATGTAGCTTGACTGAGCTGGGAATTTAAATATGCTTGTAAAGTTGTTGCCCATGAAAATAATATACTACCCCAAATGCAAAACCAAAATATAGGTTTGCTAGACAAACCCGCAGAAACGTGTTTCTAACTCCCAAGCAGCTTACATTATATTAATTTGAAACCAGCCAGTCACTTTGTGGGTGAAAGTTAGAATTATACTAATGCCTAGTGTCTTAATAAACTAAAATATAATAATTAAAACAAGAGGCAATTGCCAATGAGCTTGCTCTGCCACAACTCCTGGCCTTCCTTCCATTTTTAATAACATATTATTTTTGTTTATCTTCTAGCCTCCTCCAATTATTTTACTGACATGAATACAATTTTTTTCTTGTTTCCATATCCCACACAAGCTACTATGGATGTCATCTTGCAAGAAGTAAATCCAGGTGGTGTATAAACACTTAGAAGAGCATTAGGATATCATTGACTGACTAAACCAGGAGTGAAGCTCTTCCTAGGTTAAAAGTACATATACCATCATTATGATGAGGAATAAGCTGCATTTTATGCCTCCCATCAAGATGAAGCTCACTAAAAATATTTGAAATAAATAGCATGATCTGACTTCGGCACACACACACAAAGGATATTTGAACATCTGGAACTTTTTTTTTTAAGATTTTATTTATTTTTTGACAGAGAGAGACACGGTGAGAGAGGGAACACAAGCAAGGGGAGTGGGAGAGAGAGAAGCAGGCTTCCCGCGGAGCAAGGAGCCCGATGCAGGGTTCGATCCCAGGACCCCTGGATCATGACCTGAACGGAAGGCAGACACTTAACTGAGCCACCCAGGCGCCCCTGGAACTTTTTTTTTTAAGATTTTATTTATTTATTTGACAGAGAGATAGAGCACAAGTAGGCAGAGCAGCAGGCAGAGGGAGAGGGAGAAGCAGGCTCCCCGCTGAGCAGGGAGCCCGACGTGGGGCTCCATCCCAGAACCCTGGGAACATGACCTGAGCCAGAGGTAGACAGTTAACCAACTGAGCCACCCTGGCGTCCCTGAACATCTGGAACTTTTAAGTATATATTGGTTCTGACCTAATAGAATTATAAAATGGTTCTTTTTATTTTACTGAAACACTACAAAACTTAAATTTTATAAGATGTGCTTTAACTCCTTCCTTGCTAAGAGTCTATATGGGGAAATGGTAAGGGTAGGCTAGGGAGAAATATTAAGCGTTAGGTGTCCAAGTCTGAACAAATTATATTCTACTTCATAGGCTGACCTCAAAATCAATCAGAAAATTATTATTTCAACCCAAACCACTTATAGATACTAGATAAATTAGACATTTTAGGACTTCTCTATACCATACAAGTATTATACTCCCTCTATGAATATTTGGTCTTATTGAAATAAATTCTCTTTTTGGTGGAGAGGGAAGAGTGCGGTATCAAAAATCAGATGATATAGTTGTACTTTTGCAGTTACATCTTCCTAACCTGCTCTTCCTCACAGTCTGACTCTGAGTCCTATAAATTATGCGATGGGGATAACAGTGATCTTATTTTTGGACCACAGTCTTCTTTATTCCCTTGTGGAGGCAATAACAGTTTTCTTTTCAATGGATTTGGGAAGGAATTCATGGAATGAGCTGCTCTAGATGTTTAAGTCTGTGAGGGCCCTATCACTATACTAGTCATGTGTAAGCTGATATTTAGTGAAAAACCTTATGAACAGTTGGAGGATGGAACTAGATGAACTTTAATGCTTCTTTTAATACTCCAATGTCATGATTAAGAGTGAGCCAAATTTTAGCTAAAAAAAATTTATTGAGTGCCTTCTGTTTGCACTAAACTCACTGTTTCAACTATAGGAAATATAAGAAAAATAAATAGCATGATTCCCAAAGCATGGAGAATATTTGACTGTGGCAACTGCTATTATTCATTTTTTTTTTTTTTAATGAATGATACCAAACCTTCTGCATATGCCAAAGGCCAAGGCAGCTTTAGGTAATAATGTGGTAAAAAATCTGTGGTTTGCCACAAATTCCTGTCCCAATCAAAAGTATATAAATGGGACAATAAATACCCTGTTCAATCCCTCAGATGCCCACCTCTACCAATCCCTGGGGATTTACTTGGATCTGGTTTTTGACTCCCTTCTACTTAGAGGTCAACAAGGAAGGATGCTTGGAATCTGGTCCAAAGTAAAGAAAAATTTTCACTTTAAAAATTGTGCCGGGAGAAAAGCAAAGGCCTCAGAATATCCAAAGCAAAGTTGAAAAATAACAAAGTTAGGGGACTTACACTACCTGACTTCAAGATTCATTATAAAGCTAAAGAAATCAGTACAGTGTGGTACTGGCTGGTATAAGGATTGATAAATAGATGAATGGAAGAGATTAGAGAGACCAGAAATAGATACAAAATTATAAAGTCATCTGATTTCTAGCAAAGGTACTAAAACAATTTAATGGGGCAAGGAATCTTTTCAACAGATGACTCTGGAATAACCAGAAATTCACGGGGGAAAGTCAATAAACTTCAACCTCTCCTCAAAACATACACTAAGACTGAGTTAAGATGAATCATAGACCTAAATCCAAAAGCTAAAATCATAACGCTTTTAGCAGAAAACATAAAATAATATCTTAGTGACTCAAAGGTAGGTAAAGGATTTTTAGTCAGCACATTAAAAGCAATAACCACAAATTAAGAAATTGATAAGTTAGATTGCACTAAAATTAAAATTTATACTCATCAAACAACAGCATTAAGAAAATGAATAAGCAAGCCACAGTCTCTGGGAGAAAAATTAGCAAAACATATATACAACAGGGCGCCTGGGTGGTTCAGTCAGTTAAGCGTCTGCCTTCGGTTCAGGTCATGATCCAGGGTCATAAGGTTCCCTGCTCAGTGGGGAGTCTGCTTCTTCCTCTCCCTCCCCCCCACCACTTGTGCTCTCTCAAATAAATAAAATCTTTAAAAAAAATAAAACCATATACACAACAAAGGACTGATATTCCAGTATATAAGGAACTCCTAAACTCCGTGATAAATAAGCAACCTATTTTAAAAATGGGCAAAAGATTTGAACAAATACTTCACAAAAGAAGATGTACAAATAGCCAATAAGCACGTGAAAAACCGCACATGATTAGCCATCAGGGAAATGCAAATTAAATCACAGTAAAAAGATAGCACTACACACCCACTAGAATGGCTAAAATTAAAAAGACTGAAAACAGATGCTGGCAAGGATGTGCAGCAACCAGAGCTCTTACACACTGTAGTGGGAGTGTAAATGGTATAATCACTTTGGAAAAAGATCTATCAGGTTCTTATAAAACTAAACATACACCTACGCTATGACCCAGCAATTCTACCTTTTGGTATTTACCCAAGAGAAGTGAAAATATGTGTGGATAAAAAGACTTGTACAAGAATGTTCATGGCCACTTTATTCACAAAAGCCAAAAACTGGAAATAGCCTAGGTGTCTATCAATAGGAAAATGGATAAACTATGGTATATCTACAAAATGTAATACTACTCAGGAATTTTCAAAAAAGAACAAATTACTGATACGCACAACATGGATGAGTCTTAAAAGTATCATGCTAAGTGAAAGAAACCTTACATGAAATTATACAGTGTAAAAGGGCATACATACACTGTATGATTACATTGATGTAAAGTTCCAGAACAAAAAAAAATAATCTATGGTGGAAAAAGAACCATGTTTTCTGGAAGACAGGAATTGAGGGAACTATCTGGAGTGATGGTAATAGTCTATGTCTTGCTAGGGGTTTAGATTAGAGGTGTATGTATTTTCCAAAACTTAGGGAATGTACACTTAAGGTTTATACATTTTATCATGCGTAAATTTTTCCTCAAAAGAAAAAAAATCTGTGAATATTGAATTCTAGCTGATGAACCATTTAGGAGGGAAAGTCCTAGTATCTTAAATTTACTTTGAAGTGCATAAAAGAAATAAGATTGATGAATGGATAGAGAGACAGATGGATGGATGGATGATGGATGAATGGGGAGCGGGGAGAGATAAGTGATACCTGAGGGATATGTGGGAATTTATTGTAAAAATTCAACTTTTCCATATGTTTGAAATTTTTCATAATAAAACATTGCAGAAAACTGTGCTGGATCTTTGCATTACAAAGATGGCTATTCAGGGATATAATTCTGTTGTTTGGCTAGAAATTGTAATGGGACTTGTTTTTTAAACACTGTTAGCCTCTGTGCCTTGCTGGAAAGTAGGGAAAGGAACCTGAAACTGCTTGACAAATAATGTACCTCTATGATAGGCAGAGGAATCTATGAAAACCACATTGAACTGAAGGAAAAAATGTTCTCCTTAACATGGATTCAGATAGTAATTATATGTCCTTGGGAGCTGTGTTTGTGTGTTTGTGTTTCTCTGGTCTAATAGTTACCTACAGGAAATAAGTTGTTTTTTTGTTTGTTTTTTAGAGAGAGACATAGAGAGTACCAGAGCAGGAGCTGGGGGAGACGCAGAGGGAAAGAAAGAGAATCTCAGGCAGGCTCCATGCCCAGCACAGAGACTCATCTCAGGATCCCAAGATCATGACCTGAGCCAAAATCAAGAGTTGGATGCTTAACCAAGTGAGCCACCCAGGCACCCCATGTGGAAGTTATTTGTATAACACACTGACAGAAATCTTGGAAGGTACCAGACTTAGAATCTAAAGCCTACCCTGGGGGTGCCTGGGTGGCTCAGTCGTTAAGCGTCTGCCTTCGGCTCAGGTCATGGTCCCAGGGTCCTGGGATCGAGGCCCGCATGGGGCTCCCTGCTCGGCGGGAAGCCTGCTTCTTCCTCTCCCACTCCCCCTGCTTGTGTTCCCTCTCTCGCTGTCTCTCTCTCTGTCAAATAAATAAATAAAATCTTTAAAAATAAATAAATAAATAAATAAATAAATAAATAAATAAAAAATAAAGCCTACCCTGGAACTCTCCTGCTTAAGTACACAAGGGTGTAAATCTAGACTGAGAAACTCAAGACTTTGGTGGGAAATATTCTGTAATGGATCACTGCGTCATTGGATTGCCCTATTGGGAGAAGGAGAATTGATATACAAGGATGAAATTAACCACTAAGTAGGAAGTTTCCAAAAAGAGGAGGGCGTATTTGTAGTGGAAGACTTAAAGAAAGGACTCATTGAGGAAGAGAGGGCCACAACCCTCAAGCCAAGAAAACTAGGAACTGGGGTATGCATAGGAATAGGCTTCTGAAGAATTACTATGACAAAAAGTATAATATTGACCAGTATCGGATTGTACTGATCAGACTAATAATCCAGAAGTTTAAGTTAGAAAGTTCTGAAGAAACAATATGAAACAGGTAGACTTTGGAGAGTTACACCTTCTGGAAAGAGACAGATCAAGGAGGAAAAGTGGGCAGAAATGTGGAACGATCGCATTCTTTTATTAAGAAGAAGATGAAAAAAAAAAAAGAAGAAGATGAAGCTGAGAACACAGAAGGAACCTGACCAAGAACTGTTAAAGGTCTCAGTCAGAGTTGTACTCTGCATATTCCATTCCCACTAGCCCTGACAATAGAATACCACCTTAAGGTAATGACAACATAATAAGGAAAAACTACATGAAAAAGAAATAAAAAGGAATGAAGAGTTAAGTCAGAAGAGGAAAATGACATAACGTCTCTGTACTGCAAAAGATGCCAGAAAGGATAAGAATAAACTGACATATAAAAACAGCTAACTATAGCTTGCACTTCTGAGGAAGTTTCTGGGTAATACTGACCTGCTGCTTCTTCCCTGATTCTGGTCAAGTAAACACTGGAAAAAATCATGGAGTAACACATCTACATGGTCTTTCCTGTATTACCCTCACTATCAGTACTTGGAAAGAAGCCACAGAAACAGTCACTATTTGCTCACCCTGTTCTTCCATCATCCTGGATGGGTAGGCTTACCTGGATGGTGCATAGGATAAGGGATGGGGAATAAAATAGGGAGTCAGCAATTATACTTCACTTAATCATCCCCGACCCTTCAATAAAGCATTATATAAACAAGTTTTGTATTGATGGTGTGGAAGAAAATCAAAATCAAAGCGAAAAGAAAATCAATGGAAAGTATGCCTTCCACATATCACTCCTTTCACTGAGATCCATGTGGCAGAAGCAACAATATCATTTCATCAAACATAGTAGGCTCAGAGTTCTAGATGGGGAACAGAAACTAAGTGAGTATAATCCATGACATGATGAATTGTAATGAGGGGCATGGATCACAGAAAGCAAATGCTCAATAGCAGATGGTCAAATCTCCCTCTCCTTAAACATACTAAAGAACTTTTGAAGGGGTGGTAGGACATTTCATCCTACAGAATTCTATATGGCTATCCCTTAGATGTGGTATGTCCTTTATTATTGATACCTGTAAGTAGGAAATATGAAAGGAACATAATTATTCTTCTCTATAAAGATCTTACAATGTACTGGGAAAACAAAACATAAGTAAAATCATTAATTTACAATGCGTATGCTTAATTGTGTAGTAAATTTACGCAATACAGGCTTAGAAAATGAAAAAAATCGGTTCAAGCTGGATTATACACCGAAGGTTTCATGGAAGCCATAATTCACCACTTGTTCTTGAATTTACCATTTCTCTGCGTTCCTTGCAGAGTATGTCTTATTCCCCTATCCTTCCTCCTTCACCCACACCCTCAGTCCTAACACTTATCTCAATGCCTGACATTAGCTATATAGGTACTAATTAAATGTTTATTGATTATTCCTCGCTGATCACTCTAGCACTAGCTATTAGTACTTTTATATTTCCTAAGTGAAGACCATTACCATTGCCTTAGTTACTCAAGTCAGAAAGCTGGGTATCAGACTCTTCCTTACCCCTCACTTCTGAATAGGTCCCCAGTCCTTTGTTTTCTATCCCCTTCAGTGCTTTTTAAATCGCTTCTCCTCATTAAAATAGCCTTCATTAGGCCTCCTGATTGTTCCACAAGCCTCCAGTTTTCTACTTTCTGCCTCTTGTCACTCTCCTCAAATCCATTCTCCACAGTGCTGTCAAGTGTTCAATCTAAAAGGGAAATTAAATTTTGTCACTTCAGTATAAAATCCAAATTCCTCAGTATGGTGAAGAGTGAAACCTTCCTAAATTGTTCCCTTTTCTTACTTAAATCTTCTGCCTTACTGCTACTATACTTGTTCCTTTAGTCACAAGGATTTTTGTGCTATTTCCTTTGTGCTAATGCTTTGGGAATATTTTACTCTACGTTTACTCCACTTTGTCTATCCTTTAAGACACAGCTCAAGAATCTTCTCCAGAAAAACAATCTTCCACCTGCTTTCCCTGACTGGAGTAGGCCCCACTCTGTGTATAGTATTTATCACTGTGTTATAATCACTTCTTCATTTTTGTCTTTTCCACTCGTGGCTTTCAAACTTTATTGACACAGACCTATACAGTATGAAATACATATTTTTAATCACCCCACCCCAGTACACACTGAAATAAAAATTTCATGAAGCAATACCAAACTTTACTATATGCAATATACTCTGGTATTTATTATTCTGTATTATTCTCCTTTTTTTCTAATTCTGGTTTTAATATACTGAACTGATTTCATGGCCTAGTTTAAAAATACTACAACACGGGGCGCCTGGGTGGCTCAGTCGTTAAGCGTCTGCCTTCGGCTCAGGTCATGGTCCCAGGGTCCTGGGATCAAGCCCCACATTGGGCTCCCTGCTCAGCGGGAAGCTTGTTTCTCCCTCTCCCACTCCCCCTGCTTGTGTTCTCTCTCTCGCTCTCTGTCAAATAAATAAATAAAATCTTTAAAAAAAAAATAAAAATACTACAACAGACTGTGAACTCACATAGATTCTTAAGCATGATAGATGCTCACTATAAGTAATTGAGAAAAAGATAAAACAAAAATCTCTGTATCTCTAGGAATTAGTGCAAGGTTAGGCATATAGCGGTAGTCAATAAAAATGTCTGATAAAAAAATAAATACACACCTCTGGGAAGACCATCTTCATAAGTCATCTTTTGCCCCCTATCACTTTCCTTTTTTAGAAATAAGAGTTTCTTACAAGACATTAAATTAAGATGAAAACATAGACATGTAAGCACAGATACAGAGATAGGCAAAACTGGAGAAGGGACTTTAAAGATTGTTGAGTCTGAAGGGCATATTGAGATAGAGAGGCATGATTGCTGAAGGCCAACTGTTAAGTCTTTCAAAAAAGGCTTAATATGGTGAAGTCACTGAAGTCCGGAATATCTGGTCATTGGTTCCAGAGGTCAGAAATCATCTTGTAAATGACCCAAAGATCACTTAAGCTAACCAAATACACAAGATACTGATGCATAGCTCATAGTAACTAATATTTACTACTGAATACTTACTATGTATCAGACAATATCCTAAGCAGTTAATATGAATCTATCCTCAAAACAACCATGTGAAATAGGGCTATCTCATGTTATTATCTCTGTTTCTAAGGGGTGCGTGGGTGGCTCAGTCAGTTGAGCATCTGACTTTTGATTTTGGCTCAGGTCATGATCTCAGGGTCTTGAGATCAAGCCCTGCATTGTGCTCTGTGCTGAGCATGGAGCCTGCTTGGGATTTTCTCTCTTTTCCTCTCTCTCTCCCCCTCTATAAAATAATAAAAAATAAATTTATTTTATTTATTTATTTATTTTTTTAAAAGATTTTATTTATTTATTTGAGAGAGAGAGAATGAGAGAGAGCACATGAGAGGGGTTAGGGTCAGAGGGAGAAGCAGACTCCCTGCTGAGCAGGGAGCGCGATGCGGGACTCGATCCAGGGACTCCAGGATCATGACCTGAGCTGAAGGCAGTCGCTTAACCAACTGAGCCACCCAGGTGCTCCAAAAATAAATTTATTTTAAATAAAATCTTTAAAAAATAAATAAAGAGCATTGGCATTGGCTAGCATTTTAAATCTCATTATCCTGTGATGATATGATATGTCTATGTGTGCCCATTGTGTTGGGGACATTGATTGTCACACAAGAGATGATACATGAATTTCTAACAGGTCAAATGACACCAGGAAGATATTGGGACTTGAATTGCTTTTGCAGTGTTCCATCCTAAAGGGAGGTCTACTAACAAAGGAGACAAAAGCAGCGAAGAGTCAGAATTTTCTTCTCAGGTTGGTACAAAATGGATGTCCCTTTCAACTCACTGAATAAATTAAGAATGCATGCCATGTGAGAGACAGTAAGGGCACCGATGGCAGCCAATATCAACTGCAGAAGCAAAGATAACCAAAACATAGAGTAGTTAAGTAGCTAGATTCATCTCTCCTCTATTCCTACTTCTAGCCCCCAACACCAGAAGAGCTTGCCTTGAGAAGGAAAGAAAAAATGTCCTAGACCAGACATTCCCCAACCCAATCTTTAGGGGTTTGGAAAAGGAGAAGGAGTGAAAAATTGACTATACTCCCTTCTTCATTTCAAGTGCCTGTGGCTACAAAGCTAGACAGCAATGGAGGAGGTTTTAAAACACTGAAGTTTTAACTAGGATAGGCTAGACTTTGAATAACTTAAAAGATCAGAAAAGTATGGAATCTCCCTGGGGGAAACATAGTATAGTGGAGCAATGACTAGAGAAAAAGAAAGCATTTTAGTTCATACCCCAACCAAGTTCAGATTCCTTAGTAACTTGGTCACATAAAAGAAATAGTAGTATGTAGTTTATGATATAATGTTAAGTGAATGAATCAGAACTTGAAACTGTATGTATGTGGCAAGTACAAATGTATGAGTAATCTGAATATATTAAACAACACCTGGAGCAGATAAGTGAATTTTCTCTAAATCACAATTTTGAATAAGGTCAGCAATGATTGTATATCTAACCAGACCTACTATTACACTTCTTTTTTTTGCCATTTATTTGTTTTAGGAAGTAAAATAAGTTTATTTAGCAAGATTGCTTTTTATAAATCCATGTTGGAAAATAGATACGTGGCCTCCCTCTGTGGACTCGTAAATTAGGGTGGTTGGTTTTTTTCTTTCTTTTTTTTTTGTTTTGTTTTTGGTTTTTTTGGTTGTTATTGTTTTTCAAAGATTAACACCATAGTATTTCAAAGAAGAAGACTAAACAAAGTATGATCTCTCAGTTCCTCCTTTTTCCATTAAAATTTGAGTATTATGCTTGACTTTTTCCATGATCTGTAATCATTCTAGTTTGCAGGGAGCCCATACATATAATTGTTAATAGCGGAGAAATTTTAGAGAACATATTTTTGAGCCCTCCAGTGAAGATTCTTTTAGGCCCACCTGATGTGAAATCATCTACCCTAACCTATTCTATCTCTTACTCTAATTTCTATAGCATCATTGTTAATATTTGTATGAGGACTCTAATTTATAAAGTCTTCCTCTCACATTGGAATATTTTAGGATACTGGCACAGGGTAAGAATCTCCTGGAATTGTTTACAACATATTGATGTCATACTAGGAATATATGTCAATATATATGTTACAATATATATGATGTCATACTAGGAATGCCCTAACCCTTTCTTAACCCAAGCCTGGTAAGAGATAAAAAGTTTATGGCTATCTTTTAAAAATCTCAACCCCATATGACCCCAATGGAAAATATATATGAATTAGATAGCATAAAAATAAAGTAAGGCTCACTAAAGAATGACCTTTTAAATTACAGCTTATTGTTCTTATCTGTCACAATTATGATTTAGGTAAGTACTTATCTTCCTTTAATAAATGGATAAGGTGTTGTGACATACTAAATACATAACTATGCAATTTTCATTTGTGCTTATATATGGGCTCATATACAATTAAATCTCTTAATAGTAAATGAAATTGTCATTTGGCATTTAAACACATTATCTGATTTATTTTTTTAATGCAAAGCAAAGCAAAACTAAGATAATTAAATCATATTGATACTATTTGAAAGAATTGGACATTTGTCATCTCCCTGCTACAGTTCTTCTGTGCATTTTGCTCAAAAGAACAATGTGAAGTTCAAAATCTGAGAATCAAAGAATTTGAAAGTCCACTTAAAAAGGAAAAAATAGCAAAAAAAAATCTTTACTAAATGAAAGAAACATACAATTTAGCTCAGCAGGGCTTCTATACACCCAAGGACAATGTAGATGTGCAGCCACAATTTTTTGAAAAGAAAATTTCTTCCTGGTCTTTCTTGTGATTCTGGCATAGCAAAACTTACATAATACAAAATACTATAATTATTTGTTAATATTTTAAAATATTTTAGGAACCCCTTACAATTGTTCTTACAACGTTTTTTAAATAGAAGTTTTCATTTCTCCAAGTATTTGTTCTTAAATGAGAATATTAGATTTTTTTTTAAAGTCAACATTCAGATTTTTAGGTAAGAATTCATAAAATGAGAATACAACCCAGTATTGCAATAAATAGATAATTCCATTTATATAGGAATTGTCCTTAAGGACCAGGCAGAGAGGGGAGGAAGATAAACAAACCTGAGAGTGGGCCTAAGAAGAAAGGATATGACCAAGCTTAATATTAATGTATTCAAGGGGAGCCTGAGTGGCTCAGTCGTTAAGCGTCTACCTTCAGCTCAGGTCATGATCCCAGGGTCCTGGGATCGAGCCCCGCATCGGGCTCTCTGCTCAGCGGGAAGCCTGCTTCTCCCTCTCCCATTCCCCCTGCTTGTGTTCCCTCTCTCACTGTGTCTCTATTAAATAAATAAATAAAACCTTAAAAAAAAAATATTAATGTATTCAATGTAATACTTCATCTGAATAAAAATCTTTCACAAATGGTAAAAGAATTTGTTCTCACTTCAAGAACTCAGAGATGAAGATAACATAGTTCCAGCCCTGGAGGAGTTATCAATAAGAGGTAAATAAGCTTAAGAGTGGAGAAGGTGATGATTCATAATTATCCCCTAGGAGGACAGATCAGAAAGTGAAGCAATCTTTCTGTGATAAGTAGGCCTACCTTGGTGAGTGAACACAGCAGGCCCCAGATACAGCAGGCCTCAATGAAGCCAACTGGAGAGAAGTGAGAGAAGAGTATAAAAGCCTCACTTGGGGTGAAATGTGGGGCTGCTGCAGGGAACAGCATGGGTTCGCTCCTGTTTGTTGTGGGAAACCCAGGGAGAAAAGGAGGAAGGATGTTATATCCACTGTACCACTTACCCAATACCTCTCCTTCGACTCTGTAAGTATATTCCTGATAGGACCTGGCTTTGGGGAGATGACAGCCTACATCTAGTGACTGAATGTTTGGGTGCTTAACTGATTGAAGGGTAGAGATGGAAGTATAAAAGAGCAGGGTAAGCTGCTGATGAGGAATAGCTAGGCTGTCTTAGAGCTCTGTGAGAAAGCTAGAATCTGGGTTAAAATTTTCTGGGGAAAACCAGGGCTACTGATGATTTGGGCTCGTCTACAAGAATACATGTGTCCTGGAGAATCTTGTCTTTGGAGCTACCAGGGATAAATGTACTCTGGCAAAAGATCATCTCCTGGCAATTGTGTTGATTACCCACCTTAGGCCAGAGCTACTTCCTAGTGACATCCAAAGAACAATTTAATAAGAAGGAAAGGCCTGTACTATACACATGTTGGTAGGATGGGTTGAACATGAATAAGGTGATTTTTAGTCTTTGATTCTAATCACCTGCTGAAGGATGTTTTAAAGCAAAGAAACTTAGCAGTTTCCTTTTTTTTTCTTCAAAGATTCTATTTATTTATTTGTCAGAGAGAGGGAGAACACAAGCAGGAGGAGCGGCAGGCAGAGGGAGAGGGAGAAGCAGGCTCCCCGCTGAGCAGGGAGCCCGATGTGGGACTCGATCCCAGGACTCTGGGATCATGACTTGAGCTGAAGACAGACACCTAACCGACTGAGCCACCCACATATCCCGAAACTTAGCAGTTTCCAATCCCAAGAACCATGAAGTGCTGGAAAAAAAGTGGAAGCTTAGTTGTTTGGGGGAGAACTTGTGTTCTTGATGGTATTACTACAAAATCATTTAACAAACATTTAATAGATGTCAATCATGTGCCAGACGCAATGACTTTTTCCAAAGTAAAGTATTTCATGAAGGAAATTAGCCCTTTCAATAGCAAGAATGGAAAGAAAAAAGTAGAAAAACAAAGGACCAAACAGAGATACCAACAGTATCACGTCTATCAGTATCTTGCTGAGAAGCCTGAAACAAGAATGTGGGATGAAGTCAGGGATTTTCAGGGGAGCACAGGTGATTTACTTGGGTGGGATATATTAAAAAATAGTATTCATATTCTTTTTTGTCTAAAAAATAAAAGGTTAACAATAGTAATATTTAATATAGGAATGAAGATTAATAAAAATATATTAGATATATATTTATATGGAGATATGAACAAAAGTTTTTATGCATATGTTACCAAATAAAAAAAGATGGCAGTGATTAGATTACCTGATTTCTAAAATCACTATGCTTTAAGTTCTGGTTCTATATTATTCAAAGTACTTTAGTTTCTCTTAAACTACATTTAAAAATCATACCATATCTATAATAACATAAACTTCCTCATATACAACAAAATTTAATTTTACAAAGATGTGAAACAGTAAACCTTTCATTATTTAAATGCATCCTAACCCTACCAACACACCCTTCTTACCTTATGAAGCAGGTTCTCTCTGTATTATATGATGCCAGTTGGCATGACCCTTTCTTCCTCTTAGCTCATTCAAGAGACAGGCAAAAGGATTCTCTGAGAGCCCTGTGTTGATGAGATTAGCAACAAACTTAAAGTCTGGATTCCCTCTAGCAAAATTGTCAGAATTCTTTACATTTTACTAATTTGCGCAGTGACTGGTTGGTTTGGTTTGCTGATAACCATATATATATGTATATATATATATTTCCTCAAAATTCTGATTTATAAAAAAATTTAGAAGAAACACTATCATAAAGCTAAACTATTTTATTTTACAATTCTTTTAAGGGATGGGTTTATGAACGAAACATTTAACTAATGGCATTATATAGCTGGTATATTGTGTCTATATGATAGAAGTTAAGAATCTTTCTATGCATAGTAATATGAGTAAATAGATCACAAAGAAGTTGGCTGAAAACCAGTCCATTAAAATGACAGTTTCCAAAATAACATGAATGTACTTAACACTACTAAACTGTGTTTAAAAATGATTAAAATGGTCGGGGCACCTGGGTGGCTCAGTTGGTTAAGCATCTGCCTTCAGCTCAGGTCATGATCCCAGGGTCCTGGGATTGAGCCCAAACTGGGCTCCCTGCTCAGTGGGGAACCTGCTCCTTCCTCTCCCTCTGCCCACCCTCCCCCTGCTTGTGCTCTCTCAAATAAATAAATAAATAAAGTCTTAAAACTAGTACTAGTTTGTATTCCTATGGTAGTGTATGAGAGTTACAAAATGGAGTGTGCAAATTGTTGGCAATGTGTGTCTTTAAGTTATTCTAATATTTTCTTTTATTTTAACTCTTATGAAAATCAAGTAGGTGGGTAGGGCATTCTGGGTAATTGGTCTGGGAATTGAAACTCATTGCCTCCCCACACCCCTATTAGTGCTATGAACTAAACAAATGAGTTAACTAGCTATTGTTACTTACCTGTAGAAAGGTATATATTTTGAAATAAAAATACATTAAGTATCTGCATTTTTCTTTTAGATTCCAGATTTCCTATACGCATTGTCTGATGTCCATCTCTTTAATACCACGTTTTTAAAAAAAAAAATCTCTTCTGGAGGTTTCCACACAGGATTCCAAAATTTACTAGTCCGTATGTGCTTGAATCTATATCAAACATGTGGTTGCCAGTTCATTCCTAATAGTGAAATACGGCTTTTTCCTTGGAGAAAAATGCCTTTTCCAAACATCCTATTCTAGAATAAATATTATCATACTACTATCACTTCATATTAACATATAATTTTAGAGTTTAGAAACCTCTTTCATAAATATTGTTCCATTTGATTTTCACAACCCAGGTGTGGTGACTGGAAGGATAGTTTTATTTTCACTTAATAGATGAAACAAGGTTACATGATCATGAAGTAGTAGAAATGAGACTAGCAGGGAATTGAACTTTCCACAGCCCTTTACTGCCTCTTCCATATGTATAAGGACAGCATATCCCTTTTGCAGAAATTTTATTCCATGGTGGTTAACATTTACCTCCTAAATCCCCTTTAGAACAAGGTAAAATAAAATTTAAAAAGAGAGGGGAAAACCCTGCAAAAAAAGAAAATGTCTTTTTCCTTTTTGGTAATTTACTATTACCTTTCTGAAAGAAGTCATTCTTTTAGAATAACTGTACCTAAGCACATATTCCGTGGCATTGTAAAAAATATGTGTGAACAATTCTAAAGATTTTATTTATTTATTTGACAGAGAGAGAGAGAGAACACAAGCAGAGGGAGAAGCAGGCAGAGGTAGAGGGTGAAGCAGGCTCCCTGCTGAGCAGGGAGCCCGATGTGGGGCTCAATCCCAGGACTCCGGGATCATGACCCGAGCTGAAGGAAGATGCCCAACCGATTGAGCCACCCAGGCGCCCCTGTGTGAACAATTCTAAGGACAATATAAAACTATAACCTCAGGGTGCCTGGGTGGCTGTCAGTTAAGCATTCAACTCTCAATCTTGGCTCAGGTCATGATCTCAGCGTCATCAGTTCAAGCCCCGCATCGGGCTCCATGCTTAGCATGGAGTCTGCTTGTCCCTCTCCCTCTGCTCCTCCCCCTGCTTGCACTCTCTCTCTCTCTCTCTCAAAATAAATTAATGAATAAAATCTTAAAAAAAACCCTATAACCTCAATTCTGTAAGCAGATCATACTAAATGCTAGTCACACAATATATGTTTAATGGTACTTCTTCATATTCATCTTATTTCTTATTTATATTTATCATATATAGGTTTCATTACATTTCTTCCCTACAACTAACCATAAAGTCACACGACTAATCTATTTCAGATTTGCTTACTTTCTTATTATAAGGATAATTGCTTGTCAGCTATTGGCCAACCTACAAATAAGGTGGTTTTGTAAAGAAACAAGTCTTGCCATTTTGGAAAAAAAACGATTATTAAAAAAAAGATCGTTTTCCTTTTTTGATACATAATGTCATTAATAGCAGATTTCAGTTTTCTTCTTAACATTAGGATGGTAATTTCTTGTGCTTCATTAAGGTGTAAAGAAAGATCTGAGCATTCTCCGTACCTTTTCTGATCTTTATCTTCAAGAGGGCCATCTCCATGCAGCTGAACAAATACTGGGCTGAGTATCTGGAGAAATGAACTCTTACATAGGCTGTATACTGAGTGTGACCTTGGACAATTTCTCTTTTCTGGGCTTTAATGTCCTTATTTCTAAAATGAGAGGAAGTGTTAGTTCTAGACTCTCATTCCAAGCGTCCATTTTAGCTCTAGCAATAGCACTGTAAAGCCTATTAACCAACATTTGCTGAGACAAGGCATTTTAGGGTCTAGACAATGTTGTGAGAATATTTATGGACACCCAAATAATGCCTTAACTTCTGGGACAAAAAAGTTTCAACAATTATTAATTACCAATAAGCCCTAAGACCCAAATCGGGAAGCATCCTGTGATGTGGTTCAGGCCACTAGGACTTGAGACATGTAGGACAGATCAGGCCACTTGAGGTATTACTAGGTAATAATTTCCACGCACCAATGGTTGCCTAGTAATCCTAAGAGTGAAAGCAGAGTACCTAAGTATTACACTATACTGCTTAAAAACATGACAAAAGAAAAAATAAGAATTTACTGCAAAAGTAGAAACAAAAGCGTAAATTTCTCCTGCAACTGCAACTCAATCCCTACATTTTACCGACATAAACCTAGGCCTCAGGTGTTTGTGCAGGCCAAGGGGAAAGTTTTTCTACCAGTCTCCCAAACATCGCTGGCGGAACAGAAAACAGCTTTACGGTATTTATATCATTCAAATCCAATCCCAAAGAAACTCTCGACGGGTGAGCCAGCGAGCATCTTAACATAGACGGCCCCTTACGCGGCCTGCTCCCCCGCTTCGGGCCTGCAGAGTGGCTGACTGCAGTCGCGGTGGCTAGGCAACGGTCGGAGCATTCCCCGCGGTGTCAGCCCCGCCCCTGGAGGTGCTTCCACCTCCCGGCGCCTCGAATCCCCTCCTCTCATTGGCTAGAGACCTGCCAGAGGTGGGCGGGGGAAATGCGTCAGAGAATGAGCTCACTTCCGGCCAGGGAGCGCGCGGGTTGATTCGTCCTTCCTCAGCCGCGGGTGCTCGCAGCTCGGAAATGGCGGGTAAGTTCCCGGGAAAAGTTTACCAAGGGGAGGGGGCGGGTAGGTTTGGGAAAGAACGCCGAGACCGTGGTGACAGTGCCCGCCTGGAACTTTCCGGCTCCGGCCTGGGTTCCAGAAGGCTTGCTTCAGCCTGAAAGCACGGAACTCTCCGCCCAGCTCCCTGTTGGCCGAGGTTCGTGCCCCCGCCCCCAACTACTCGGGGTTCTGTGCCTTCTGCGAAGAACTCGGCCCCTGCGGAGGGCCCAAGAAGCCCGGGGAAAGAGTCGCGATTTGGCTTCTTAGGTGCCAGATGCCTTGAGGCCTGTTTATCTTCTCGTTCTTTTTTTGCACTACTGCCTGAGCCGCAGTAGTTTGGGTCTGTTCCCGCCAGCTGATTTTAATGTTCAGATCGTCCTCCTCTTCCAGGTCTCCCTCCACCTTCCACTACAGTCAACTTCTGAGCTGGCGCATTGCTGCCTTGCCTCGCACTAGGGCTCTCACTTGAACCTTGACTTCGCAGTCGTCTTTTTAATCTCTCGCGCTTTGGTATTTCTAGGATCGATTTAGAATTCCTTTGAGAAAGATTGTTCTTGCATTCTTCCTTCATCTAAACTTCTCATAGTATTTTATACTATAATTTTCATGTTCATTCTATTCTTTTTTTTGGTCTCTTCAGTTTGCAGCATTAACTAATAATTGCTATTTTGTACGTGTATTAAGACTGTTTTTGGTGTGAGTATATACTTTTTTCCAGTTACATATCTTTTGAAGTGATGGACAGTTTCGACTTTTATCTTTTCCCAGTGCCTTCGTAGTAGTCTTACTACACTTTTATGGATATGCTGGATAGACAGGCTATCACGTGAGCTCTACAGATATTTAAAGGATTCTTCTACCAGATAGTGATTCTGGGATCTTGGGGGTACACTGGTACTATAAAAGAGGGGGAACATACGTATTGTGTACGGTGTACATATAGTAAGAATTACACCTAAATTTGAATCTCTGCCTCACCACTCAGTAGTTGGGTGCACTTAAGCAGTTAAGCCTCTTTCTAAGCCTGAGCGTTTTAATATTAAATGGGGCTGATATACTGTTTACTTGTCTAATAGATTTGTGGGGATTAAGTCAATGTATGATTTCACAAGTTAAATTTTGTTGCTTACAGCATATATAATTCCTTGAAATGGGTTCTTTTATCTCAATTTTATGGATTAGGAGATTAGGGTCAGAGGAGTCAAGTAATGTGCTCTAGTTCTAGTTCACAGACCTGGTAAGTAAATGGTGAAGCCTGGATTTCATTCCAGGAATTCTGACAACAGACAATCTATACTGCCTCAGATGTTCCCTATTTTCTGTGTATGTATGTTTTAACCACTTGTTAAACATGTGGCATGTCATTGTACCTTTCTTTTGTTTCTGCTCATGACTTCTTTTTTCCTGAATTTTTACGATTTTTATGTTCATTTTGTCAGGAGATTTATTGTCATCTTTGCTTGAAAGTTTATCTGGATTGCTTCCATTTTTAGTTTGTAGCCCATAGTTTATGACTTTGTACACATATGGTTAAAAAAACTTTTTTTTTAATACAGTGGAAATTTTCTTTCCTAACCCTGTCCCCACTCCTTCTCTCTAATCTTAGAGATAACCACGATTACCAGTTTCTTGTGTGTCCTTTCTGAGATAATCTATGCATTATCAGTTGATGGTTTTTAAATAGTTTATCTGAAGTACTCTGGCTAGAATTTTTCCAGTAGTAGAGATGAAATGCTATTGTAATTATCAAAGAATATTCTCACCTTGTGTCTTGGTGGAGCAGTGGCACATTTTTTATATTTTAAAAAACTGCTTAGGTATAAATCCTAACAGGTAATATTTATTAGTATTAAATATAAAGAAATGTCAGTAGTTATGTTAATTTTCAGATTTATTTATTTATGTAAAGCAAGCCCAGTTCATAAGCCTCTGACAAAAATGATGTTTTTCCTGTTTTATAATGAGGCAGTCATACTCAGTATATTTATTTTAGGATTATATGGAGAATGACCTGCGCTTTTATAATCTATTAGCAGTTTTATTTATTTGTTTGACAGAAGGAGACAGCGAGGGAGGGAACACAAGCAGGGGGAGCGGGAGGGGGAGAAGCAGGCTTCCCACCAAGCGGGGAGCCCGATGTGGGGCTTGATCCCAGGACCCTAGAACCATGACCTGAGCCGAAGGCAGTCACTTAACCAACTGAGCCACCCAGGTGCCCCTATTAGCATGTTTTAAATCTTCCTTTTATTCCACTTCTAATAAGAACCCTCTGTAGGTTTGACTATTTAAACCATTTCCAACAAGACCTTTTAAAAACTTTCCCTTAGGATTTGGTGCTATGGAGAAATTTTTGGTTGAGTACAAGAGTGCAGTGGAGAAGAAACTGGCAGAGTACAAATGTAACACCAACACAGCAATTGAACTAAAATTAGGTATGTATGCTATTTCTAAGTGGTATTATGTATGTACTGTGTGTTCATATATAATCTTTTTTTTAAGATTTGAAGTAGAATTTTATGTAAGAGCAGTTCATGTAAATGTATAGTTTTCTGTATGTATTGAACACATTCAGATTTTATTCAGTCTTTATGTCGTGGAGTGGATAGATGTTTAAGAGGTGGCAGAGTTTACATTTAGGAAGTACAGCATGGCACAAAATGATAGGTGTAAGTGTTCTCAGGCTCTTAAAAATATTTACCTTTACATTTTTGCTTATAAAAATGGTAGGCCGTAGTGTTGGTGAGGATGTGGAAAAACACTCATTGCTGATGGGAATGTAAAATGATGCAACTACTTTGGAAAACAGTTTGGCAGGTTCTTAAAAAGTTAAATGCACTATATGACCCAGCAGTTCTACTCCTAGGGATCTACTCAAGAGAAATGAAAACATATGTCTGTACACAAACTGTACATGAATATTCATAGCAGCGTTATTCACAGTAGTCCAAAATGAAACAACCCAGATCTCCATCAACTGGTAATAGAATAAACAAAGTATGATGTATCTATATGATGGAATACTACTTGACAATAAAAAGGAATGAAGGTCTGACACATGCTACAAAATGGGTGAACTCAAAAATATTCTAAGTGAAAACAGACAAGAACCCCCCCCATATACAATATGATTCTATTTGTATGAAATGTTTGGAAAAGGCAAATCCAGAGACAGAAGATAGAATGGTAGTTGCCTGAGGCTGACTGAGAATAATGATTGCAAATGGGCATGAGATTTCTTTTGGGGACAATGGCAATGTTTTAAAATTAGAGTGTGGCAATGGTCACACAATTCTAAATTTACTAAAAATTACTGAATTGTATGCTTAAAATAAGTACGTTTTATGGTATGTAAATTATACCTTAACAAAGCTTTTTTTTTTTTTTAAGATTTTATTTACTTACTTGAGAGAGAGCAAGCCAGAGAGCAAGCACGAACAGTGGGGAGGAGCAGAGGGAGAGGGAGAAGCAGACTCCCCGCTGATCAGGCAGCCCAGTATGGGGCTCAGTCCCAGGACCCCAGGATCATGACCTGAGCCAAAGGCAGACGCTTAACCAACTGAGCCCCCAGGTGCCCCTCAATAAAGCTATTTTAAAAAATAGTTATATGCACATGAATTCTGGTTCCATCACTTTCTGTGGCTGTTTCCTTATCTTATAATGCAGTTAACTGTACTTACTTTTATAGTGGTTATAAAAATTAAATGTAAGGTTAAGTACAAATAAAGTGCATAATCAGGTTGACTTCTAGAAATTCTCAATAAATGTTAGCTTCTACTGTTTAAAATAATACAAGCATAACAAAAACATAAGGTGACAAAGAAGGTACCCCTCACTACAGAGATAATACTTATCTAGATTTTTTTGTGTGTGCATGCATAAAATTACTTTTCTAAAACCAAGATCCTAAAAAAATAAATAAATAAATAAAACCAAGATCCTGTTTAAGGCTGGGTACATACCTGTTTTCCATAGTGGCTACTCCATTTTGCATTTCCACCAGCAGTGCACATAGGTTCCAATTTCTCTACATCCTTGTCAACGCTTGTTATTGTCTGTGGATTTTTTCCTGTATTTTTTAAACTATTTTTTAATTTGACAATGAAAACTGATTTTTAATTCTAAGAAAAGTATATACTTTAAGAGAATCAGCCCTTATTTATTTTTTTTTTTTTTTAGATTTTATTTCTTTACTTGACAGAGAGAGCACAAGCAAGGGGAGCGGGAACAGGATAGGGAGAAGCGGGCTCCCCGCTGAGCAGGGAGCCCAATGCTGGGCTCGAACCCATGACCCTGGGATCATGACCTGAGCTGACCGAGCCACCCAGGAACCCTGAATCAGCCCTTATTTTATCATATATTGCAAATATGAGTTTTTGTTTTATGTCTTACAAAAAGGCCCTCCCTACTCTAAGATTATAAAGCAGTTTATCCATTGTTTCTCTAATATTTTTTGGATTTTTTCTTTTTTAAATCGAAACTTTTGAATCTAACTTGGTATAACACATGAGGTAGGAATCCAGCTTTGCTTTCTCAGATGAGTTAGCCCATTATCCACCTGCCAGTTTAAGTTGTCTTTTCATTAATGATTTAAAATTTCTCTTTTATCATATTAAAGTATCATATATTCTTGGCTGGCTTTTGGGCCTTTTTTTGGTCCTTGAGCCATTAGTGTACTGTTATAATAAATGTTATAATTAATATATGGTGTGACTGGGTCCCCTCTTGTTACTCTTCAGGAGTTTTACTAAGTTTTCTCCAATGTTTGTTCTTCTAGATGAACATTTTATCAAGTTCAAAAAAGATTTTTTGATTTTTTAATTTGCGATCCTATTAAGTTTAATGTAGGGAGAATCAAAATCCTTACATTGTTGAGTCTTTCCTTGCTAATAGCAAGAATATTTTTCTGTTTATTCAGGTCTTATGTCCATGACGCCTGGGTGGCTCAGTTGTTAAGCATCTGCCTTCGGCTTGGTTAGTGATCCCAGGGTTCTGGGATTGAGCCCTGCATCAGCCTCCCTGTTCAGCAGGAGGCCTGCTTCTCCCTCTCCCCCTGCTTGTGTTCCCTCTCTCGCTGTCTCTCTCTCTCTCTGTCAAATAAATAAATAAAATTTTTAAAAAATAAATAAGAGTTTTAAACTTTATAGATGATAAACATTTCTTACTAAGTTTATTTCTAGGTAATTTCATCTATGTTATTGCTGTTATAAATGAGATTTTTTTTCCATTATATTTTTCATCTTTATTAATAGTGTGTGAGAAAACTGTGGAGAATAATTTTTAATATATATTTTTTCCCTGTGTCAAAATCCAGGTTACTTAGTAACTCAGGTTCTACACATACATGACAGCTAAAACTGACTGGGTTATTTCATTATTCTAATCTCTTATAGTCATAGTGATAACTTGCTTCCTCAAGCCGACCTTCCTTCCTTCCTCCATTTTTTTCCCAGCCCTCCTGTCCCAACTCCCTCCCTTCCACCTTCTCTGGACAAATGTTTATTGAAACTTACTATGTGACAGGCACTGTGCTTGGCACATGGGATAACTTGAACTCTTGACTGCATATCCATAATTCCACTAAGGTTTATCCCAAGATTCTTCCTCTTACAGAAGCTCTTTTCACTTTGTGTGTGAGGGATGGACAGACACATTTTTTTCACAGAGGTTCCGTGCTTTGGGGTAGGTTACTGTAGAAAAGAGTGAACCTTTTTTTCTATATTTCATTTTAACCATTTTTAAGTGTACAGTTAGGTAGCATTAATTGCTTTCACAATATTGTGTAACCATTAGTTCTATTTCCAAAATTTTTTCATCACCCCAGACAGAAACTTTGTACCTATTTAGCAGTAAATCCCCATTTACTTTTCCTCTCCAGTCCTTGGTAATCTCTAATCTACTTTGTCTCTATGGATTTACCTGTTCTAGGTATTTTAAATGGAATCTACTTTGTCTTTATGGACTTACCTGTTCTAGATATTTTAAATGGTATCACAACATTATTTGTCCTTTTGTGTGTGTGGCTTATTTCACTTAGCAATGTTTTCAACTTATTTCACTTAGCAAATATTTCATGTTGTAGCGATATCAGGACTTCATTCCTGTTCATGGCTGAATAATATTCCATTGTGTATTTATAGCACATTTTGTTTATTTATCTGTTGGTGGACATTTGGGTCTTTTCTACTTTGGCTATTGTGAATAAAGCTACTATGGACATCAGTATATGAGTATCTGTTTGAGTCCCTGTTTTTAATTCTTTTAGTATATAGCTAGGCATAGAATTACTGAGTATATGTTAATTCTATGTTTAACATTTTGAGGAACTGCCAAATTGTTTTACATAGTAGCAGTACCATTTTAGTCCCACCAGCAATGTATAATGTTCCAATTTCACCATGTCATTGTCAATGCTTGATTATTTTTATAGCCATCTTAGTAGATGTAAAATGATACCTTACTGTGATTTTTGATTTGCATTGCCCTAATGAATAATGATGGTTGAGCATCTTTTCATGTGCTTATTGGCCATTTGTATATCTTCTTTGTAGAAGTGTCTATTCAAATCCTTTGCCTATTTTTTCATTGGGTTGTCTTTTTGGTTTTTTGTTTGGAGTTTTTTGTTTTTTTATTTTTTCAATATTATTCATTTATTTATTTGACAGAGAGAGAGAGTGAGAGAGCACAAACAGGGGGAGTGGCAGAGGGAGAGGGAGAAGCAGGCTCCCTGCTGAGCAAGGAGCCCAATGTGAGGCTTGATCCCAGGACCCTAAGATCATGACCCAAGCCAAAGGTAGACGCTTAACCAACCGAGCCACCCAGGCGCCCCTTTTTTTGTTTTTTCTTAAACCTGATAATTTTACTGGGTTCTCTTACTTTTTGGGGAGTGGCTTCAGGTGATTTTTTTTTTCAGGCCTACAACCATATCATCTGATCATTTTCATAAATTCACTTTGTTTTTTGTTTTTGCAGATTTTATTTATTTATTTGACAGAGAGAGAGACAGCAAGAGAGGGAATACAAACAGGGGGAGTGGGAGAGGGAGAAGCAGGCTCCCTGATGAGGGGCTTGATCCCAGGACCCTGGGATCACGACCTGAGCCGAAGGCAGATGCTTAATGACTGAGCCCAGGCACCCCAGTTCACTTTGTTTTTGATACATATGCCTCTTTCTTCTCTCTCTCTCTCTCTCTTTTTTTTTTTTTTTTTTTTTAAAGTAGGCTCCATACCCATTGTGGAGCACAACATGGGTTTGGAGCTCACAGCCCTGAGATCAAGACCTGAGCTGAGATCAGGAGTCAGACACTCAACCGACTCAGCCACCCAGGCACCCCTGTTCTCTTTTCATACTGCATTGGCTAACACTTTCAGAACAGTGTTAAAAAATAATTACAGTCATCCCTGTTCCTTAGTTTAATGAGAATGGTTCTGGTATTTCTCCACTAAACATGATCCTTGCTTATTACTTTAAAGAATGGTTTGTCTTGTTTGCAAAGAGTTTTTATTCAAACATGTGTATTAGAGTTTATCAAGTGCCATTTTTATTTCCATGGAAATAATTTTGGATATATTATATATAATGTTTATAATATTTAATATAATAGATTTTATTATACCTTTGTATATTGAGCCATCCTTGCATTTATAAAATGAATATCTCGAGATATTTTAATAAGTTCATGAAGACTTTTAAGATATTTTTACGTTACCACTAAAAGATGAGTTTGGTCTGTGTTTTTCTCCTTTGTGCTTACTTTTTAGGGGAGGTGAAGGTCAGCTTTTGTATTCTTTGTTGACTACTTTTCTTGGCCTTACTACTTTACCACTTCCACCCTCACCAGTTTTAAAAGCATTGGATTTACCTAATGGTAAAGGCTTGAAAGAATTCACCTTAATCATTATGAAGAGGTCCTCTTATGCCATTTAATGTTGTTATTGTTATTATTGTTTTTTACCTTAATACAATTTAGATTGCATTTTCAAGTTTTGTGGTTCGCATAATACATTTTTGACCCTTCCATTTACTTTTAACCTGCCATTCCTTTGAGGTGTGTCTCTTGGAGTGTGCATACTTGGATTTGATTGTATAATTTTTTTTCACCTAGCAATTTTGTTTCCTTTAAATTTATTGTTTGTTGCTTTTGTTACCTCATTTTTCTGTTGTTTCCTTGTACTTTCTCATTCCTATTTCTAACTAATGTGTGTTTTATTTTCCCTGACCTCTCAGTCTCCAGCGTACTCTGTTTTAAATTCTCCTAAAAAGCCATTTAACCTGTTCTTAAAGTATATTATTAGTTCTGCTGAGATAGTCTTTATATTTTAAGTTCATTCACCATTTGCCAAATACCTATTTAGCCATACTCATGTGGCAGGCGTTTATCTGGGCAGTGGAGATAGAGCAGTATATGGATACAAATAGAGCAGTTCTTGTCTTCATGGAGCTTACATTCTGATTATGAGAAACAGACATAAATACATGAAAGATAGTGATTTGTGTTATGGAGAAAATACAGGGTGATTAGGTCCTACTGCTAAGGTGACATTTGCGTAGATAAAAAAAGAGATGAATTTGTGAGCAGTGTAGATAGCTCAAGGAAGAGTGTTCACACGCAGAAGAATGGCAAGTGCAGAATGTGCTGGATGTGTTCAGGGAACATTAAGGAAGCCAGTGTGACTGAGAAGGATAGCTTGGGAGGAGACGTGTCTGGAAGCCAAATGATGAAAGTGTTTGAAGGAGGAGGAGGTAGTTAACTATGTCAGGTGTTGCTGGTAGTTCTCATAACATAAGGGCTCTTGGGATTTAGTGATTTGATGATGTTTTTTTAACGAGAAAAGTGATGGAGTCATAGGATCTACTTTAAAAAGTAAATTAAGAGAGATTAAGAGGAGAGGAATTAAAAATGGAGCATAGACTGTTTTTGAAGTTTTGCTCAGAAGTGGAGTTGAGAAATGGGCAGCTAGAGGAAGACACAGGATAAAGTTAGATGACTTTATTTTTGCTTTTTATTTATTTATTTATTTATTTAAAGATTTTATTTATTTATTTGAGAGAGAATGAGATAGAGAGCATGAGAGGGGGGAGGGTCAGAGGGAGAAGCAGACTCCCTGCTGAGCAGGGAGCCTGATGCGGGACTCGATCCTGGGACTCCAGGATCATGACCTGAGACGAAGGCAGTCGCTTAACCAACTGAGCCACCCAGGCGCCCCTCTATTTTTGCTTTTTAAAAAGTGATGTACAATTTACAGACAATGAAATGCACACTGAGCACATGATTCAGTGAGGTTTGAGGTCCCCTCCCCACAAATAGCTGCCTTGGGGGGGGTTGAATTTAAAACCCAATTTTTGGGAGATTGAGACATGCAACAGATCTGGTGGGCTGCATTCCTCTTTGTTTTGTTTTGTTTTTTAAACAATTGCAAACTTAACAGAAAAGTTGGAAATATAAAAATACAAAGACCTTTTTTCCCTGAACTATTTGAGCATAAATTGCTGACTTGAACCATCACCACATACTCTTTAATGTATATTTCCTGTGAACAAGAACATTAGTATACATGGCCAGAATATAATCATCAAAATTAGAAAATTAATATCAGTACATTATCACCATTTAATTCTCAGACTCTTAAGTTTTCCCACTTGTCCCCAAATGCCCTTTATAGCAAAGGGATCCAGTTTAATTAGGATCAGGGCTTACATCTGGTTGCCTTGTTTCTTTTGTCCCCTTCAGACTGAACAGTTGTCAGTCTTTTCTCGACTTTCATGACCTTGACACCTTTGAAGATGGCAGACCAGTTATTTTGTAGAATGTCCCTCAGTTTGGGCTTACCTGATGTTTGCTCATGGTTATTTCAGGTTCTATATCTTTGGTAGGGATATCACAGAAGCAATGTGCAGATCTTACAGCACCTGTCAGTTTTTCATTAAACCTCCAATTCCTTCATTTATTTAGTTCCCATTTTATTGAGTGGATTATAATCTGTTCCTATAATTTATTTTGGTCCTTATATTGTCCCTGATTTGGCCAGTGGGAGCCCAGTTCATGCTGGCTTCTGTATTTTTACATGTCCTCCTCCTTATTTGATTACTTCATTCTTTGATTACTTTCTGGAGCAAAATATTCCAAGCTCATCTGTTATCTCTGCCACAGCTCTGGAATCAGCCATTTCTCCAAGGAGCCTTGTTGGGTTGTTTTTGTTTTAAGAGGAAAATATCATTTTGAAGCTAAGATGTGCTGGGTGAGCAGGTGAGCTTGTTGCCGTTAGTGTTCTAACATTAATGAGAGCGGGCCTTCTCAGTGGACAGAACTTTGTGCCTTCCCTTTTTTCCCCCTCTGAAGATTTATTTATTTATTTGAGAGAGAGAGAGAATGCACACACACGAGTGGGAGGGGCAGAGGAAGAGGAAGAGAGAATCTTAAGCAGACTCTGAGCTGAGCTGAGCACAGAGCCTGACACGTGGCTTGATCTCAGGACCCCAAGATCATGATCTGAGCTGAAACCAAGAGTTGGACTCAACTGACTGCGCCACCCAGGCGCCCCTGCTCCTTCCCATTCATTCCCGGGTCCCTTGTAAGGTGTTACTGTTCTGATTTCTTTCACCAAAATTACTTTCGCCTGTTTTAGAACCTTATTTCAATGTAGTTATGAATGTATACTCTGTGACTGGCCTAGTTCAGTCAGCGTATTTTTGAGGTACATCCTTCGTTGCCTGTATCAGGGGTTCATTCCTATTTATTGCTGAATACTGTTCCATTGTTGGATATATCGCTATTCATCAGTTAATAGACATTTTGCTTTTTCTGGTTTTTGGCTGTTATAAATAACTCTGCCAAGAATGTTCCTGTACAAGTCTTTTTGTGGACATACGATTTTTTTTTGGATAAATTCCTAGAAGTGGATTTGCTATGTCATAGGGTAGTTTTACATTTAGCTTTATGAGGTACTTGCCAGACTGATTTCCCAAGTACATTTATATTCATACCAACAATGTGTTATAATTCTTGTTGCTCCACATCCTCATGAATGTTTGGTGTTGTCAGTTTTAAAAATTCATAAAGTGAAGGGCTCAGTGTTATTAAGACAACAGTTTTCCCCACATTCATTTACAGATTTAATGTAATCTTTTTTTCTATGTCTTAGTTTGATTAGTTGGCCTTATTACTTGGATTTTGCTGACCTTATTAAATGAGTTGGGAACTGTTCTCTATTTTCTAAAAAGAGTTTGCATAAGATTGATATTATTTTTTTTTAAATGTGTGTTAAAATTTACCAGTGAAGCTTTGTGTGCCTTGAGTTTTCTTTGTTAGAAAGTTTTTAACTACAAATCTAATTAATAGATTTAGTACTATTCTGATTTGGTGTTTCTTCTTGTGTCAGTTTTGGTAATTTTTGTCTTTTAAGGAAATTTCTTTTAAGGAAATTGTCTTTTAAGGAAATTTTATCTAACTTTCTTGTCTGACTGAGGTTCATAATATTCCCCTATTACCCTGTCAAGGACTGTAGAATATCCAGTCCTTTCTCCGGGATACTGTTAATGTGTATTTTCTCTCTTTTTTCTTGATGAGTCTGCCTATCAGTTTATCGATCTTGTTGGTCTTTTCAATAATTGTTATTTTCTGTTGCTTATTGTTTACTTCCTACTCTTAATCTTTATAATTTCCTTTATTATTCTTTATTATTCTTACTTTAATTTGTTCTTAAGAAATCTCCCTTCTTAAGGTAAATGCTTAAATAATTGGTTTTAAACTTTCCTTTTATAATATTAGCATTAAAATTATAAATTTATCTCTGAATACTAATTAATTGCATACCACCAATTCTGTTATGTTGTGTTTTTATTATTGTTCAGTTGAAAGTATTCTTATTCTTTGATCTGTGGGCTTATACAGAAAAGTGTTGCTTAATTTCCAAAAATTTGGGGCTTTTCTAGCTATCTTATACTGATTTCTATTTTAATTCTGTCAGATTATTTCAGTCTTTTTAAATTTGAGACTTGTTTTATAGGTTAGCACATATCTATTTTGGTGAATGTCCCAGGTATGCTGGAAAATAACTTATATTCTGCAGTTGTGTATAGGGTTGTATAAATGTCAATTGGCTTAATAGTGTTATTCAAGTCTTGTATATTTTTGCTGATTTTTATTGACTTATTCTTTCAGAAAGTTAAGAGAGGTCTGTTGAAATCTCCAACTATAATTGTGGATGTGTCTGTTTCTTCAGTTGTCAGCTTTTGCTTCATGTATTTTTTTCTTCTTTTTTTTAAAATTGAGGTATAGTTATGCTTCATATATTTTGAAGGTCTGGTATTAGGTGCATACAGATGTAGATTTGAGTCTTCTTAATGAATTGACCTGTTAAGCATTATAAAATGTTCCTTCTTTATCTCTGGTAATAAAAGGATCTTTTTATCTCTGTCCCCACTTTAACTCATCTTTCCTTATATTGAAGACTGCTTTTCCAGATAGGAATATTGCAACAAGAGTTACTTAAGCATGGGAGAAATAACAGCATGTCTATATGCTGATGCCTATGATCTGTCAGAGAAGGAAAAAATGATACAGGAAAAGAATGGGGAATATTTGTGGAGTGATATCCTTGAAAATATGAGAAAATATTCTTGAGAGTATCAGTGGAGGGATTAGCCTTAGATGGGAGCATGGAGAATTTCTCTGTCAGTTTAATGAAGGGAAGATCTATGGGAGTGAAGCTGTAAAGGTGGCAGTCTGTACAGGTTCTCTTATGAATGCTTGCTTCCTAAGTGAAACAAGAAGCAAGGTTATCAGGTGAGAATGTGATTCTAGAAGATGTTGGAGATTTGAGGAAATAGTCATCTTGTCAAGCAGGAGGAGTGAGTGGACTTCAGAACCATGGTATGATTGTCATGTAGCACTAAGGGTCCACTTCAAGTTTAGTACTCATGAATGTAAAATTGAGGTCAGCCACATGCAGATGCAAGGATATAGCAAAAAGTGGGCATATAGTCAGATTTAACTAGAATCGACTTTTAGGCTGGCATGACAAAGATTGGAGCAGAGGAGTTGAGGATGTTTATGAAGGAGTGATAATATTGATTGGCCATGGAATTCTACACTGGAAAGGGAGGGAGGAAAGTAAGGATACAGAGGCGGTGAGGGACAGCAAAAATTGTGTCCTAATCAATACATTGTAAGTCCTGGTGGGGGTTGAAGAATTGTTAGAATTACGGTATCACAGGAAGTAAGCTAGGAAGAGGTAGTGGTAAGATTGTACAGTGTTTGACATGGAAATTAAAAGGGTATAGTTATTGATAATGATAAGAGCTAGGGTATGTCATGGGAATGTTACAGTAAAAAGATTCTTGGAGAAGGAATCAAGAAACTGAACGGCTGGGTCAGAGATTAATTTTCATGAGTTTTTAAAGTCACCAAGATTTAAGTCAGTTATAATGTTGGAAAGAGTGACAGTAAGCCAGAAACTAAATACTTCAAAGAATGAGGGAAAGATTGGGCATTAGCATCAAAGCTGATTGTTCTTAAGGTGTGAGGAGAAGGACATTGGCCTAAAACCAGCAGTGAGGAGTTAGAAGAACAGTTTGTCCCAGCAGTATAAGGAGAAAGCAGCCACTGCTTGAGAGGGCTGTAAGAGAAGCAGTGTCTTGGGGGAGTGCCAGGTTTGTCCGTGACTGTCAGGGTGAAAAGGTATGGAAGAAGATTCAAGGAAGAGGTTGGGCATATGGAGAATTTTGGTGATAATTGACCTGTGAGTTTCATAGTAGTCACAGGGAGTTGGAGTGGGGTGGGAATTGGCATTAGATTAGTAGTTTTATGCTACTGTATGGGGATGAGAATCCAGGTAAAAAGGGATAACCTAGGAACTTGACTAAAGTTTGCTGGAATAAAGACTATGATGGGATTAATTATGATGGTTTCTAAGGTATATTAACGTTAAGACCTCTAATGTTGCAGGCTGGTGGAGCTGATGGGAATGTTCCCAGGAGCATTACTGGGCCCTGCCTTCACCCCCACATTTTAAAATAATGTAACTAAACTTACTTTGACTGCTTCTTATGAATATGTCCTTAAACTTACTTTAACATGGTCAGGAAAGTATGTATTGGCCAAAACACTAAGATTTCAGTTGTTTAAAGGACACAGGAGTAAGGGGCACCTGGGTGGCGCAGTTGGTTGAGCGTCCGACTCTTGGTTTTGGCTCAGGTCGTGATCTCATGGTTGTGGGATTGAGCCCCGCTCTGTGCTCAGAGCAGAGTCAGCTTGAGCTTCTCTCTTCCTGTCCCTCTGCCCCTCCCACTCATTCTCTCTATCTCTCAAATAGATAAATCCTTAAAAGAAAAAAGAAGACACAGGAGTATGAATAAACTTAGATATAGTCCAGAGTACAATTAGATATTATGGGGAATATGTGGCAGCATCTCTGAAGCTGCTTGAGAACTGGAACCCATTTATATCTGCATTATGAGCGCCTGTCAATGGATCGTACATATATTAAATGCTTAAGCATTATTAAACTTCAAAACGGATTAAATTAACATGCCTTGGTGATTTCTTAATTATGTTTTGGGCTAATAAGACATGTAGAATGTGGGGCGCCTGGGTGGCTCAGTCGTTAAGCGTCTGCCTTCGGCTCAGGTCATGATCCCAGGGTCCTGGGATTAAACCCCACATTGGGCTCCCTGCTCCGCGGGAAGCCTGCTTCTCCCTCTCCCACTCCCCCTGCTTGTGTTCCCTCTCTCGCTGTGTCTCTCCTGTCAAATAAATAAATAAAATCTTAAAAAAAAAAGACGTGTAGAATGTATCTTTTTTTTTCAAGTCTTTATTTAAATTCCAGTTAGTTAACATAGAGTGTAGAATGCATCTTCTTTTACACATTTTGTCCCTCCTGAAATTACCGAAGTGATCCTGAGAACTAGGAAATATAAGAACTATATATAGGAGTGGAAACAATAGGATTTATGTTCAAATAGAAGATTCATTGTAAGTCTTAATGATCTGTGTTGGCGATAAGGTGCCATTTAGTATTCTGGGCCCTGGTCTTCCATTTTTCTCCAAAAATGTGAGAGTTTTTCCTGAAAAGAAAAATTTTAGTGCTTATTTTAAATTATTATAGTTTTTTATATTGTATATTTCTCTGTTGGAATAATACATATTTTGCAGAAATTTTGGGAAGTGTATAAGAATATAAGAAATAAAAATTATCCATAATTTTATCACTCAGAATAACTATAGTATTTCTGTATTATAATTTGGGATGATTCCTTCTAGTTTTTTAAACTATATATTCATTTATGTTATTTCTCTTTTATAAAATTGAGGTTACATTGTCATGTTCTGTTCACCTAAATGCATCATAAACATTTTTCTGTCACCAAATATTTCTCAATAGCATTATGTTTAATATTTATTTTAAAACTCTTTCATTTATGTAATTTATTTAATCCTTTTGGGGTTGCTTGCTTGCTCTCTTGCTTTACTGACATAACTGCATTGTAAAGACTTAAAAATATTTAATGTTTGTGATATCCAGGGGAGTTCACACTTTATACATGTTCTCATGTACATGTATATATGTCCGACTGATTCAGCCTTAAGTCCACTACTTATTTTGTGGCCTTGAGCAAATTAGTCTTTTTTGCATTTTTCATCTAGAAAACGGAGGTAATAATACCTACCTTCTATAGTTCTTGTGGGGATTAACTACAATGTTTATAAAATCCTTAGCAAATTGCCTGGTGCACAGTAAATGTTCAGGTGACAACTAGTGATATGGTTAATAACACTGTGTATGACTGCTTCTTATGAATATGTCCTGTGTTGGCATACAACACTGTTCACACAAAAACTTGTTCAGGAACATTCATAGCAGCATTATTCATAATAACCCCAAAATGGAAACATCCTAAATGTCCATTAACCGAGGACTGGATAAGCAAATTATGGTATATCCATGTAGTAGAATATTACTCAACCACAAAAAGGAATGAACTAATGGTACATGCTATCACACGGATGAACCTCTAGAACATATTAAGTGAGAGAAGCCAGACATGGGGTACCTGGGTGACTCAGTTGGTTAAGTGTCTGACTCTTGATTTCAGGGTCGTGAGTTCAAGCCCTGTGTTGGGCTTCATGCTGGGTGTGGAGCCTACTTAAAAAAAAAAAAAAGAAAAGAAAAAAGAAAGAAGCCAGACATAAAAGGCACATATTGTATGATTCCATTTATGTGAAATGTCCAGAACAGACAAATACAGAGATGTGGTTTCATTTCTTTTACGGTAATTACTACACTTATGTAAGTATTGAGGTTTTTTGTTTTTGTTTTTTTAAGTAAGCTCTACACCTAATGATGTGGGGCTTGAACTCATGACCCCAAGATTAGGAGTCATATGTTCTCCCCACTGAGCCAGCCAGGCGCCCCCGAGGGTTTTTTGTTTGTTTTTTTACATAAGAGTAGAAGATTCATCTTTATTTCTTATCTGTTACAAATACTAACTTCCTAGCACTAATTGTTGGTTCCTTTTGTCTAGGCCTAGGACTTTTTATCTTAAAGACCCTTTTTGAGGAGATAACTTTTAGGCTGATCTCTATAAAGTATAACCCCGGATGTCTACTCAGTGTGTAATCCCAGGAATTTGGGGGCAGCTTTTTAGGGATCTGCTCAGTGTGGCTAAACGTAGTACAGCGAACAGTTTTCATGTAATACAATGACTAATATAAAAACTTCATTTATTCGATACTAAAAGAATCCTTTGTAAAGTACATAGCATTGGTTTTTAAGAATTTCTCTTAGATTGTTTCACCCAAATCTAATCACATCCAAGCAATAAATATTTAACTATATATTTGCCTTAAGCTATTTGATTCTTACTTCAACTAAAAAACTCATCACTTTGCTTTCTCTTTCTTTAATTCCTATTACCTGTGGACTAAATTTCATGCTGGAATAGTAAAACCTTAATAGTTTAGATGACAGATATATTGGAAGAAGGCCAATCCAAATTATAGAAATAGTTATCATAACTACATTTTTGACACTTGTTACATTTTTCTCTTGTGTCTCTCATCACTACCAAAGTGCTATATATTATATTAGAAGCAGTAGTTTGAAATTAATTTTTTTTTAAAGATTTTATTTATTTGACAGAGACACAGCGAGAGGGAGAACACAAGCAGGGGGAGTGGGAGAGAGAGAAGCAGGCTTCCCTCTGAACAGGGAGCCCGATGTGGGGCTCGATCCCAGGACCCTGGGATCATGACCTGAGCCGAAGGCAGACGCTTAACAACTGAGCCAGGTGCCCCTGAAATTTATTTTTAATAATTTCTAGAGACTTCCAAATATTTTTAAATATTAGAGATGCAGTAGTGGGAAATTTTGGAGGTTAATGAGTCTAGACATATTGGATTGTTTTATTTTTTTATTGTGTAATATTACAGACATATAAAAAACATAGAGCAAGCTAATGAATATCATGATCTCATCACTTAGCTTTTTCATGTCTTAACATTTTGCTGTACTCGCCCAGGGCTTTTTTCAATTTCAGTTTTCATTATGAAAATTTGTTAACACAGAGAAGAGTTGAGAGAATAGAACAATACTTAACCTATATATCCAATACCTAAATTCAACAATTAATGTTTTGTCATATTTGCTTTAATATGTACTTTTGCTAAATTATTTGAAAGTAGATTTTTAAAAAAGATTTATTTATTAGAGAGCGAGAGAACGCGTGTGCATGCTCAAACGGGGAGGAGGGAGAGAGGGAGAGGAAGTCCCAAGCAGACTCTGCACCAGAGTCGGAGCCCGACTCAGGGCTCGATCTCATGACCCCGAGATCACAACCCAAACTGAAACCAAGAGTTGGATGTTTAATTGATGGCGCCACGCAGGCACCCCAAAAGTAGATTTCTGAACATCATGACAGTCCTAATATATTAATATTCATATGTATAACCATAATTCCATTATCATACCTATGAAAATTAATGGTAATTCTTTAATATCGTATAATTTTCTGCTTTCCCTGGTTGTCCTTGAAAGAATTCGGTAGCTTTTTAATAAAAATTATTTAACCCAGAATTCAGTCAAGGATCATGCATCATGTTTGGCTGTAATGTTTCTTTAATCTCTTTTAATTCAGAACAGTCCTTCCATTCTTAATTTCAGGAAACTGAGGGTTGCTGGAGTGGTGGGGGTTGGGAGGGATGGGGTGGCTGGGTGATGGACATTGGGGAGGGTATGTGCTATGGTGAGCGCTGTGAATTGTGTAAGACTGTTGAATCACAGACCTGTACCTCTGAAACAAATAATACATTATATGTTAAAAAAAAAAAAAGATAGTAGGAAGGGAAAAATGAAGGGAGGGGAATCGGAGGGGAAGACGAACCATGAGAGACTATGGACTCTGAGAAACAAAGTGAGGGTTTTAGAAGGGGGGGGGTAGGAGGATGGGTTAGCCCGCTGATGGGTATTAAGGAGGGCATGTACTGCATGGAGCACTGGGTGTTATACACAAACAATGAATCATGGAACACTGCATCAGAAACTAATGATGTAATGTATGGTGACTAACATAACATAATAAAATTAAATTAAAAAGAAAAAAAATAAAGAATTAAAAAAAAAAAAGAACAGTCCTTCCCCGCAACATGGAAAGTTTTCCTCCATACCGTTGATTTATTTGGAAGAGTAAAGTTATTGAGTAGAATTAATAAACAAATCTACATTCTGGATTTGTCTGTTTTCTTTTGGTAGTAGTTAACTTGTTACCCTGTCCTCTATATTTCTTGTAAATTGGAAGATTTAAAGCTGGATTAGAGCTAGGATAAAGATTTTTGTTAAGAAAATGTTTCATAAATGATGGCTGTGTATGTTATATTGCATTGAATCAGGAGACATACAATGTTGGTCTATCCTATAATGAGTGATTCTAAGTTAGATTACTTGGAAAGGTGGTAACTGCTGGATCTCTACAGTGAAAAGATATCTTTTCTTCTGTAAATCATTAATCTGCTGGATGATACTTTGGCACCCTGTGAATAACCTGTTCTAGGAGGACAGTGTTGGAAATTTTTCATCTACAACTTACCTTTTCATTCTTCAGTTTAAAGAGTTTGGTGGGGGGAGAGTAAGGTTTTTTTCTATGTAAGATAAATTATATTGGGGAAATGTCCAATAGTATCAGAACTCAAAAAATGCAAATAAAATAACAGGGTACCCATTTCCATCTTAAATTGGTAAAAATTAAAGTTGAGGGTACAGAATATTCTCAAGAATCTGGGAAGCAAAGGAGTTTAAGGACCTGCTAGTGGGTATATAAACTGTTAAAATATTTTTAGAGGGCACTTAAGCAGTATTTATAAAAATAATTCAGTACTTTTACTCAGCATTTCTACTGCCAGGAATTTATCCTGTGTATACTGTATGTAAAAGTACAGCAAAGCATATATAAGGATGTCATTGCAGGGTTATTTTTTTTTTTTTTTTTTTTTTTTTTTAGGGTTATTTTTAATAGCAAAACAAAAACCCAAACCTAGGAATAACATGAATATCATCTTGCACTGATAGAGAATGATGTAATGGTAAAGGCCTCCTCAAAACTCAGATTACTCTTATTCTCACAATGTTTCCTATAGCACTCTTCTTTAGTTTTTTTGATGCTGTAGCTTTTCTTATCTCAGAGTGTCTTTTTTGGTTTTGTTTTCTTTTACTCTTTGCATTGTATATAAACATAAAGAAAAATAAAAACTAAATCAGATGCCTTTGGCATACCTAGTTTTCTAATTCTTAGAATCAGTAGGGTTTTGACACTGAAGCACTCAAAGTGATATTCTAATTTTCATTGTTCATTTGTCTCATGAGAATCCAGTGTAAATCATATAATGGAAAAGTGACATTTTAAGTAAGAAAGATGTTGGCTGTATCCTAGTTATAGTGAAATTCTTGAAATGGAAATACCTGTCACCTTTAATATCTTTAATTTAGTATCTTTAATATCTCTATATTTTTTATTCTTTTAAACAGTTCGTTTTCCTGAAGATCTTGAGAATGACATTAGAACTTTCTTTCCTGAATATACCCATCAACTCTTTGGGGATGAGTAAGTAACTTTGCCAAATTAGTGTGGCCAAAAAAAAAATTTCTTTTTTTTTTTTAAGATCTAGAAAACAGGCTTTATTTTCTTTGCTGTTTTTTATGTAATTTATTTTAAAATATACATTAGAATGCATTTTTGACATTGAAACACCAGTTTACTGTATCATACCTATCATTTAGTGCTTTGGATACATTATCTCACTTAATTCTCACAACCGCCTTAGCGATGGTATTATCATTCATTACATTGTACATTGGTGGAATTGAATAGCTGCTTAAGGACATGGGAATGACCAAAGTTCAGATTCGGGCAATCTGTCTATGAAGCCCATCTTCATAATTACTACTTTTTCTTCCTGCTCCTTTGCTGTACTGCTCTTAGTACAGAATAGACTCTCCTGAAGCTAGAAAGCTCAAGTTGTTCTTCTGTGACAAGTAAATAGGCAGTTAAGAGAAATTTATTTATTTTTATTTTTTATTTTTAAAAACTTTATTTATTTGACAGAGAGAGAAAACACAAGCAGGGGGAGCTGCAGGCAGAGGCAGAGAGAGAAGCAGGCCCCCTGCAGCGCAGGGAGCCAGATGCAGGGCTCGATCCCAGGACCGTGGGATCATGACCTGAGCCTAAGGCAGACACTGAACTGACTGAGCCACCCAGGCGCCCCGAGAAATTCATTTTTAAAAGCAACATTATAGATATGTCCTGGGATATTCAGCACAATCGCTTAATTTCCTGTAGCTTCATTACATTATTAGAATAGTCATTTACCATTTTTTTAAACTTCTGATTGTGAAAAAAACTTATTTGCAGAAAGTTATAAGAATAGTATGATGGGCACTTGATGTAAGCACTGGGTGTATATGCAGCTGATGAATCACTAAAACTCTACCTCTGAAACTAATAGTACACTGTATGTTAATTGATTCAAAGGAAAAAAAGAATAGTACTCTGTATATCCTTTATTTAGATTCACCACTTGTTAACATTTAGTTCTATTTGCCTTAATCATTCTCTCCTATATAGATAGATATATTGGAAAGTTGTTGAACCATTTGAGAGTTGTTTGCAGATATATCTTGATCCCTTACCTCTAAATTCTTTAGTATGTATTTCCTAAAAACAAGGACAATAACCATATAATTACCAAAATTGAGGAAATTTAACACTGCTGTAGTACTGTTTTCTAAGATACAGTCCACATTTCAAATTTTGCCACTTTGTTTCCAGTAATTCTTTCATAACAATTTTCCTCATTCTGAATCCAGTCTAGAGACATATATTGCATTTATTTAATTTTTATTTTTTTTTAAGATTTTATTTATTTATTTGACACAGAGAGAGAGTATAAGCAGTGGGAGCAGCAGGGAGAGGGAGCAGCAGTCTCCCTGCTGAGCAGAGAGCCCGATATGGGGCTCCATCCCAGGACCCTGAGATCATGACCTGAGTCCAAGGCAGATGCTTTACTGACTGAGCCACCCAGGCGCCCCACATATTGCATTTAGTTGTCATATCTCTTTGGTCTCCTTTAATCTGAAACAGTTCCTCAGCCTTTCTTTGTTTTTTGTGACATGGACATTTTTGTAGGGTATAGGTTAGTTTTATAAACCTTCATTTTGCATTAGTTTGTTTCTTCATGATTAAATTCAGATAATGTAATTTTTTTTTTTTTTTAAGATTTTTTTTTTTTTTTTTAAAGATTTTATTTATTTATTTGACAGAGAGAGACATAGCGAGAGCAGGAACACAAGCAGGGGGAGTGGGAGAGGGAGAAGCAGGCTTCCCGCAGAGCAGGGAGCCCTATGTGGGGCTCGATCCCAGGACCCTGGGATCATGACCTGAGCCGAAGGCAGACACTTAACGACTGAGCCACCCAGGCGCCCCTTTTTTAAGATTTTTATTTATTTATTTGACAGAGACTGTGAGAGGGGGAACACAAGCATGGGGAGTGGGAGAGGGAGAAGCAGGCTTCCCGCTGAGCAGGGAGCCCGATGTGGGGCTTGATCCCAGGACCCTGGATCATGACCTGAGCTGAAAGCAGACACTTAACGACTGAGCCACCCAGGCACCCCAATAATATACATTTTTATAGTACCGCAGAGGTTGTGTGTGTCCGTCTCAGTCTGTCACAATCAGAAAGTCCATAACGTCAGTTTGTTGCATTGTTTGTTAACTTGGGTCACTTAGTTTAGAGGTGTCTGTCAGCTTTCTCCACTATAAGGTTTTTTCCTTTATTATGTAATCTGTTGGGAGATACTCTTGAGACTGAAAAGATCCTGTTTCCCATCAGACTTTCATCTAGTAGTTTTAAATCCACTGATGATTCTTGCTTGAATCTTTTACTGTGATTGTAAAATGGTGATTTTTCTAACACTGTCATACCTTCTACATTTATTAGTTGGCATTCTATAAGGAAGAGCGTCTCTTTTTCCCCTTATGTATTTCTTTGTTTATATCAGAATAGATTCAAAGAATCTTTTTTAATCCAAGGGGTCATAATGCACTACTGTTATTAATTATGATGCTCAAATTATCCCATTACAAACCAGTTTTTGAATCCTTTTGATATATCATCATTATTTGGGGGACACTTTACTTTTGAATACAATAAGGTGTTCATTCATCTTATACTTTTTCTACTAGTTCTGGAGTTAGCCATTTTCCCAAGGAACGCTGCTTTGTTGTAGTAGGAAAGGGTGTTTTGACATAGTTGACATTTAAAATATTGCCCTTCGTGGCGATTTTACCTACGTGTTATTTCAGCATTGTTCACATATTTATTTAATGTGTTTTGAAGTTGACAAATGTCTCTCCATGGGACAAATTTCCTCAGAATTTTTCATTATTAATGTATCAGATCGGGCATTTTATGTGCTTTTAAATATTAATAATTTTATTACATAATGATTCATGCCAAATTTGAACCTTTTGTATTTTAAATAGCTTTTATTTTATTTTAAAGATAAGAACATTTTCTTTTGGGATTTCTATCATTAAGGAGCTCTTTATTTTATTCCTTTCCTCTTCTTGCTATTTAAAATCTCTTCTTTAGGTGCATAGAATCTAGTCTTACAGGTAATGCTTCTCAGTGGTATTTTGTACATTCATTCTGTTTTGCATGTCATTAAAAATGCTTGCATACTCCTAAGGTAGACAGATGACAGTCACATAATCATGACCCTGTATCTTATGACTCAAGTATGACATTGGTCTTAATCCTACTTATCATTGGGACTCCTTTTTATGCACATAACTTTCAGAGTCCTGGAATGGACACTGCTTATGTTTTATTTTATGCCTAGACAGAAATCTGGAAATGACACTGCTCCTTTCAGGCACTCTTCTTCAGAATTCACTTAAAAAAAAAAAAGCTTTATTGAGATGTGAGATGTAATTTGCCATATAATTCATCTATTTAAAGTATACAGTTCAATGATTTTTAGTATATTGTGTTGTGCAGTCATTACAGTCAATTTCAGAACATTTTGTCATTCCCACCAAAATTCCCATAACCAGTTAGCAGTCATTCTCTTTTTCCTCCCTTAATCTCCCCAGCCCTAGCAATCACTAAACTACCTTCTGTCTCTGTAGTTTTACCTATTCTGGATATTTTAGATTCACATTTTGGAAGACTCTTTTTAAGCCAGAGAAGAGAATATCAGGGTGTAGGTAGATTGCAGGAAACAGGGCTGGAAAAATAACAGCAGCTCCAGATCTGCTTTCTGAGTTCATAGGGTGATGTAATTAGATGCTTTCACCACTTTCAGCAGCTCTGGATGTTGATGATGGAAGCAGGTGGTGAACTGGAGGAAAGACTGGGCCAAAGCTACATCTTAGCTGCTTGCCTAGCGAGGTACCAGTTTAAATACCACTTGTGTCTGATTTGAAATGCCTTCTGTGGTACTAGTAGTAGAAGCAGCCGCAATGATATATTACATTTATTACATACTTATATAATGTGCTGGTCAACATTATAAGCAGTTTATAGGTATTAACTTGCTCATGTAACCCAAACAACGTCCCTGAGGTAGGTGCTATTATTCTTACTTTATTTTTTATTTTTTAAAGATTTTATTTTTATGTAATCTCTCCACTCAAGGTGGGGCTCGAACTCACAACCCTGAGATCAAGAGTCACATGCTCTACCAGCTGAGCCAGCCAGGCGCGCCTCTCTTATTTTATAAATGAGGAAAGCTGAGGCACAGTTTTGTTACAAGTATTTGTTTCTTTTTAAAATAGGTATGGTTTAAAATCTTGAAACTACCCATAAAGTTAAACTTGTTTATATGTAGGGCTAATACTTTGTAATGACTTTGCAAAGAATCTTTCTGGGGTCTCAGATTACTGATATTTTTTCCTTTTCAGTGAAACTGCTTTTGGTTACAAGGGTTTGAAGATCCTGTTATACTATATTGCTGGTAGCTTGTCAACAATGTTCCGTGTTGAATATGCATCTAAAGTTGATGAGAATTTTGACTGTGTAGAGGTAAGAACAATAATAAATTTATCTTTAACTCTGCTTTCCATTTGAGTATAAAACAGGTTTTAAAATTTAAAGGCTTGAGGGAGGAGAGAAACTGTTATATAGTAGCTTTAAAACCATGTATTGTCTTTAGTTATGGAGGTGATTGCCTGCCTGTCACTGCAGGTAACCTTTGATCATGATCCTTGGTCTGATCTATTTCCTGAGTGGACCTTTCCTAAAAACTTTACTTTTATGATCAGAGTTGTATTTTGTTTACCAAGTTCTTTTTTTTATTATGGACATGAAAATTACTTCATTTCCCAGAAGTTAAATAAGATGGAGGGCAATAGCTAAATTTTCTACTTTTTCTTCACATAGAATTTGCCTATTTAAATTTCTCTTGCTGCATTTCTGATCCCACAGATTTTGCTAATATATTTCCTTAAGAACGTGGACAATTAAGCTGATGACATAAAACTCTTTGAAACAAATAAACCAAAAGATGGTGAAGGCAAAGAGAGGCATTAAAGAGTATGCATCTGGGGCAGGCTGAATTATGGCCCTTCAAGAAGCAGAGGCAGAGTGATGTGACCACAAGCCAAGGAATGCTGATAGCCACCAGAATTAGAAGAAGCAAGGAACAGACTCCACTGGAGTCTCTGGAGGGAATGTGGCCCTGTTGACACTTTGATTTTAGCTCAGTGATAGTGATTTTAGACTTTGTCACTAGGCTGTGATAGAATAAGTCTCCATTGTTTCAAGCCTCCAAGTTTGTGGTAGTTTGTTATAGCAGCCATAGAAACTAATATGGATTTTCATATCAGGAAGTGGGGTGCTACTGTAACAAATAACTAAAACTGTAGAAATGTCTTTGGAAATGGATAATGGGTAGAAACTAGAAGAATTTTGAGGCACATGATAGAAAGAGCATAGACTACCTTGAGTAAATGGTTGGTAGAAATACGGACTTTAAAGGCACTGCTGGTGAGGGCTCAGAATAAAGTTAGGAGCATGGGAGAGAAAACTGTATCATCTTAGAGAATAATGTACCATCATAAACAGTATGTTGGTAGAAATAGGAATGTTGAAGGAGTCAGAGGGAAATGAACATATTATTAGAAAATGAAGGAAAGGAGATATTTGTTATATAGTGCCAGAAAGCCTAGCTGAATTGTGTCCTACATTTATATAGAAAAGAGAACATGTAAGCAGTGAAGTTGGATATTTAGCTGAGGAGATTTCTGAAGTATTGAAGTTGTGGCCTGGTTTCTTGTGGCTCATAGTAAATGTGAGAGGAATGCGTGAGATTGTGGGAAGAACTGTAAAGCAAAAAAGATCCAGGACTTGATGATTTGGGAGATTCTCAGTCTATCCAGGTTGCAGAAGATACTGAAGTTAGGAGATTCATTGTCAGGAAAGTGGTTTGGAGAGAAAGCCAAGAGCATGGCTAGATAACCTTTTGCTCTTTCTGAAGAGATTGCACACATGACTCATGGATCTCCTCAGTAATCTCAGCAAAAACCAGGAATAGAGATTGAATAGAGATCAAGTCCTTTGTAGGACCATCTTATCTAATGGTGTGAACCCTCATGGCAGACACAGGTGACCTAGAACGGTTTTGAGAATGTTATATCAGCAGAAACACTGCCAGTTTGGACTGATAGGTTGAGGAAAGGCTAATGAACTTCCAAAATTCTATAGGTAGGAAACAGGCTGATAGCACTGCTCAGCTGCAAACATGTGCTTCCCTTCAAGAAAAAGGAATAATGGCCCAGAAGGTAGAGCCACAGGCCACAGTATTCCCAGGTCTTGAAAACTAATGGAATTTGACCTTCTGGATTTTGAAATTGCTTGGTAGCAGTGACTCCTTTCTTTCTACCATTTTCTCCCCTTTGGAATGGGAAACTCCATCATAACTTATCTGGTGCCTGTCCCACCACTGTATTTTAGAAGTGGTAAGTTGTTTTCTAGTTATACAGGTGGAAAGGAATTTTGCTCCATGATTTATCATACCCAGAGTCTGCTTGAATAACTTTTAGATAATGACATTTTGGACTTGAGTTGTTGATGGAGTGGTTGAAACTTTTGGGGATGTTGGGATGGGGTGAATATATTTTGCGTGTCTGGGATGGACATGAATCTCTGAGGGACCTGAAGAAAATTATATGTTTTAGAGTTGTTCTGTTTCTGGACATTCCTGTTTAAAGGTATTGAAACTTTTTTTTAAGGTTTTATTTAAATTCCAGTTAGTTAACATACAGTGCAATATTAGTTTCCAGTGTATAATACAGTGATTGAGTAATGCCATACATTACCAAGTGTTCATCACAGCAAGTATACTACTCCTTACCCCATCACCTATTTAACCCATCCCCCCACCTACCTCCCTTCAAAGCATTGAAACTCTTCATCAAGAATTACTTCAGAATTAATTTTTTTTTTAAGATTTTATTTATTTATTTGAGACAGAGAGCACAAGGAAGGGCAGAGGGAGAAGCAGACTCCCCGCTGAGCAGAGAGCCTGATGTGGGGCTCGATCCCAGGATCGAGATCATGACCTGAGCTGAAGGCAGATGCTTAACTGGGACTGAGCCACCCAGGCGCCCCCAGAGTTGATTTTTTTTTTAATGAAATGCGATTTTTGTCACTGAATCACATTTATAAAATTGGAAATTGCATTCTTTTTTTTTTTTAAAGATTTCGCCTATTTATTTGACAGAGAGAGACACAGAGAGAAAGGGAACACAAGCAGGGTGAGTGGGAGAGGGAGAAGCAGGCTTCCCACCGAGCAGGGAGCCCCATGCGGAGCTCGATCCCAGGACCCCGGGATCACGACCCGAGCCAAAGGCAGATGCTCAATGACTGAGCCACCCAGGCACCCCTGGAAATTGCATTCTTAGAGTAAAATCTCTTGTCATTTGAATTTGAAAATCCAGGAAGTTTTATCAGATCAGATCTGTCATATTGAGAATACTGTGCTTCACATAACTTGGCAAAGATACTATGTATTACTGCATACTGGATATCATAACTTCCTCCTGTACAAGTAGCAATTCCTAATGCATTAACAATTAAACCAACTTTTTCAAGTTTTTAAACTGACTTTAAACTTCTGACTTAAATCTTTTGCCAACCTCATGCCCCATCTTTTTTTGACTAAAACTTCTCATGACTTGGGACTGGTTGATTTGGTTTTTTTGTTGTTGTTAATTTTTTAAAATTTCGTTTCATTGTAAAGGACTTGCCCAAATTCACACAATGCTAGATAAATTAGCATATAATATAGGCTTATTAAAGTGGAGTTTTTTTTCCTAATCATACACTTCTTATTAGATTGTTAAATTCTCAAGCCCAGCTAGATACTCTTATTAAAAATACAGGTAGTAGTTTTCCTTGTGTTGTACAAAATTCACTGTTGTTTGAAGGTTTTGGTGTCTTTTTTTTTTTTAAGTTCCAGCTGATAGTGCTGAATTGATTTCTTCCAAAGGAACTATTGACTTAGTTATTGGTAAATCTTTCAAATACTATTTGCCATGAAAATAGCTATGTATTTGCATTGACTTCTAATTGCTTCCTTCTTGAAAACCAGGTTTTTCCATTTAGAAGTACTGTGTTAGGAGTAAGGAATCAATCTTTTATGATGTCTTCTTGTAGGATTATTTGCTTCATGGTCGAAGATCATTTATTTAAATTACATGTTCAAAGACTTTTTTTCCCCTTATTAAAAAAAGAATGGGTAGTGGATGTGGGGGGGATGGGCTTGCCTCTTCTATCTCAGTTTGCATTGAGAATGTTCATTCCACAGTGCCTCTGTGTTCTTGATGCCGGGGAGAGTGGCAAGAAAACAAAATCATTCCTCTCGTGGAGTTTATATTCTAGCTAGGAGGAACAGTCAATAAACAAATAGTAAGTAGTGTTACAAAGAAACATTTTGCTGGTTCCTGAATGAAGAGGAGCCAATGTAATTATTTGTCTGACTGAGGATATATTTTGAAGGTAGAGCCGGTAGGATTTACTTTTGAATTAAATATAATGAGATAGAAAAGAGAAACAAGGAGTACCCTATTGCTTAATCTTAATAGTAGTACTATAAACTGAGATAGGGAAGATCGGAGAAGTAGGTCTAAATAGGAAAAAAAAAATCAAGATTTTTGTTTTAGATGTGTTATGTTTGAGACTATTATATGTCATATTTGAGTTTTCACAGACTATAATATGTAGTATTATTTTTGTGTATGAAAAATACATTCTTTTGGGTGAGGTGGTCGGAAACCACAGCACATCAGCTTAGAAGTTAATTTGCTTATTAGAATTTGCCATTACATTAATCTTTCATCATCCATTTTTCTTTTCCAAGCTGAGTTCTCCAGTTGCATGTAAAAATTTTTAGTCACAATTAAGATGCTTGTAAAATATCTCCACTAGCCATCATCTTTTTTTTTTTTTTTTAAGATTTTATTTATTTATTTGACAGAGAACGAGACAGCTAGAGAGGGAACACAAGCAGGGGGAGTGGGAGAGGGAGAAGCAGGCTGCCTGCCGAGCAGGGAGCCTGATGCGGATCCCAGGACCCTGGGAACATGACCTGAGCCGAAGGCAGACACTTAACGACTGAGCCACCCAGGCCGCCCCTCCACTAGCCCGTGTGTGTGTGTGTGTGTGTGTGTGTGTGTGTGTTTATTTAATTTGACAGAGAGAGTACAAGCAGGGGGAGCGGCAGGCAGAGGCAGAGGGAGAAGCAGACTCAATGTGGGGCTCGATCCCAGGACCCTGGGATCATGACCTGAGCCGAAGGCAGACACTTAACCGTCTGAGCCACCCAGGAGCCCCACTAGCCATCGTCTTCAAAGGCAACATAATTATTCTGAATTTTACTACAATAAGCTTGATTATTTAGAACACTGTTGGTTTGTTCCTCTTATGGTTGTCTCTGACCTTTGCTTTTATCAATACCTCCTGACCTCTTTCTCTCTTTTTTTTTTTATTAACATATAATGTATTTGTTTCAGGGGTACAGGTCTGTGATTCAACAGTCTTACACAATTCACAGCACTCACCATAGCACATACCCTCCCCAATGTCCATCACCCAGCTACCCCATCTCTCCCACCCCGCACCACTCCAGCAACCCTCAGTTTGTTTCCTGAGATTAAGAGTTTCTTGGGGCGCCTGGGTGGCTCAGTTGGTTGGGCAACTGCCTTCGGCTCAGGTCATGATCCTGGAGTCCCAGGATCAAGTCCCGCATCAGGCTCCCTACTCAGCGGGGACTGTGCTTCTCCCTCTGACCCTCCCCCCTCTCACGTGCTCTCTTTCTCTCTCATTCTCTCTCTCTCAAATAAATAAAATCTTAAAAAAAAAAAGTCTCTTATGGTTTGTCTCCCTCTCTGGTTTCGTCTTGTTTCATTTTTGCCTCCCTTCCCCTATGGTCCTCCCTCTCTCTCTCTCTCTCTCTCTCTCTCTCTCTCTCTCTCTTTTTAATTGAAGTATAATTGACATACAGTATCCTGTTAGTTTTAGGTATACATTATAGTGATTCCTTTTTTTGTTGTTTTTTTCTAATATCTTTATACATTATGAAATGATCCCCATGGCAAGTCCAGTTATCATCTGTCACCATACAAAGTTATTACAATATTATTGCCTACATTCCCTGTGCTATATGTGACATCCCCATGACTATTTTATAACTGGAATTTTGTACTTCTTAATCCCTTTCATCTATTTTGCCCAACCCCCTCAACTCCCACCCCCACGTCCAGTAACCAACAGTTTGTTACCTATATCTATGAATCTGTTTCTGTTTCGTCTTGTTCATTAGTTTTGTTTTTAGATTTCACGTAGCATAATACCCTGTAGGTCCATCTGTGTTGTTGCAAATGGCAAGATTTCATTTTCTTTATGACTGAGTAATACTCCGTTGTATGCATGTATTTGTGTATGTGTGTGTGTATGTGTATGTATGTATTTACGTATATCTGATCTTTATCCATTCATCTATGATGGACACTTAGGTTGCTTCCAAATCTTGCCTATTGTAAATAATGCTGCAGTGAACACAAGCGTGCATGTAGCTCTTCAAATTGGTGTTTTCATTTTCTTCCAATGAATATCCAGAAGTGGAATTGCTGGATTGTGTAGTAGTTCTGTCTTTAATTTTTTGAAGAACCTTCATACTGTTTTTCATAGTGGCTGCACCAATTACATTCCCAACAACAGTGTATGAGGGTTCTCCACTTTTCTCTGCTTTTTTTTTTTTTTTTTAAGATTTATTTATTTGAGAGAGATAGTGACAGAGATAGTGAGAGAGAGCAGGTGTGGGGAGGAGAGGGAGAAGTAGGCTCCCTGCCGAGCAGGGAGCCCGATGCCGGGCTCCACCCCAGGACCCTGGGATCATGACCTGAGCAGAAGGCAGACGCTTAACCGACTGAGCCACCCAGGCGCCCCATCTCCACTTTTTAGTATAATGTGATCCCATTTGTTTATTTTAGCTTTTGTTGCCCTTGCCTGAGGAGACTAGTCTGAAAAAATATTGCTAAGACCAATGTTAAAGAGCTTATTGCCTATGTTTTCTTCTACGAGTTTTATGGTTTCAAGTCTTGAAACCATTTTGAATTTATTTTTGTATATGATGTACAAGAGTGGTCCAGTTTCATTGTTTTGCATGTGGCTGTCCAGTTTTCCCAATGCTATTTATTGGAGAGACTGTCTTTCCCATTGTTTTTTTTTTTTTTTTTTTTAATGTTTTATCTATTTATTCATGAGAGTCAGAGAGGCAGAGGCAGAGGCAGAGAGAGAAGCAGGCTCCCCGCCTAGCAGGGAGCCCGATGCGGGACTCAATCCCAGGACCCTGGGATCATGACCTGAGCTGAAGGCAGACGTTTAACCATCTGAGCCACCCAGGCACCCATGTCTTTCCCATTGTTTATTCTTGCTTCCTTTGTCATCGATTAATTGACCATATATATATATATATATATATATATATATAGGTTTATTGCTAGGCATTCTATTCTGTTGCATTGATCTCTGTGTCTGTTTTTGTGCCAGTACCATACTGTTTTGATTACTATAGCTTTGTAGTCTAGCATACTGTGAAATCAGGGAGCGTGAGATCTCCAGATTTGTTCTTTCTCAGGATTGCTTTGGCTATTCAGGACCTTTTGTGGTTCCATACGAATTTTAGGATTGTTTGTTCTAGTTCTGTGGAAAAAGCCATTGGTATTTTGAGGGAAGTTGCATTGAATCTGTAGATTGCTTTGAGTAGTACAAACATTTTAATAACAATAATTCTTCTAAACCATGAGTACAGTGTATCTTTCCATTTATTTGTGTTGTCTGCAGTTTCTTTCATCTTATACTTTTCAGAGCCTCCTGCTTTCTCTTGAGTTAATTTCATTGCCTTTTAGTGTAAGGGTGTATGACTAAGATTGTTCAGTCTTGCTAATTGCTAGCATTTCTGGGAAAAGGTTTGGCAGAGGGAGTTGAAATACAGGGTGCAGTTTGTATTATCTGTGAACTTCAGTTGTCTGTTTTATCCTTGTCTCCCACTAATATGGATTGAATTTGAGAGTAGATGAGAGCAGATTTTTAAAATTTTCTGGAGGGGCGCCTGGGTGGCTCAGTCATTAAGCGTCTGCCTTCGGCTCAGGTCATGATTCCAGGGTCCTGGGATTGAGCCCCGCATTGGGCTCCCTGCTCCATGGGGAGCCTGCTTCTCCCTCTCCCACTCCCCCTGCTTGTGTTCCCTCTCTCGCTGTGTCTCTCTCTGTCAAAATAAATAAATAAAATCTTAAAAAAAAAAATTTCTGGATTCTTTAGCCTCTTATAGAAAAACCCTGTGTACTTACAAAAATTTAATCTTGAAATGAAAAAATAACGTTAATAATATTTCACTATACTTTTTTTGATAATTGTAACTGTTTTTCATGAGTAATGCTTTTTATAAAATATATGAAAAGCTTTAAAATTATATATTGAGATTTCTGTCTTAGAATTTTATGTGAGTTTTAGGTAGCAAAACACCAGTGCAGTATAAATCACAGGATACCGCCTTTGTTTTTCCAGTAGCGAAAAAATTCAGACTTAATTTCTTTAACAATACTCAAATTTCCACAGCTTAAATGTTGTCAGGTAATGTAAGATTGAGCAAATTAAGTAGATATGGAAATTTTTTGGCTTGTTTTTGTAGCATATTTTAGGTAATCTTAGAATTCTAGTCAGTGTTAATTAAGCCTACCACTTTCGCCATGTAAAAGGACCACCTACTTAACATGCCTTTTTTAATCGCTATTTCAAAAATAACTCACCATAGACAAATTTACGCAAATGGTGCTATTTAGGGAAAACATCCTAAAGATGTAATTTGGTTTTCAAATGTGGACAAATACAAATAAAGTGTAAACATATTTATATCATAGCAGACTACCACTTATTTTCAGGCACATTCTTTATGCAGTGATGAGGAAAAGCAAAAATGGCTTCATGGAAGTTGAAATGACCATAGTGAGAGAGTATACAATCTAAAACGTTTCATCATGACTGACCTAAGAACTAAATAGAATAGTTACCTTTATACTTTCCTTTTTTAAAAAGCTATTGCTAAATGTTTGGAAAACATTTGAAAGGCATGCCTTTATTAATTAAATAGATCAGGTTGTATTCTGGATCCTTGATCTATTCAGCTTAATTTCTTTTTTTTTTAAACACAGGTTTTGTTTTTTTTTAATTTTTTTAAAGTAGGCTCCATGTCCAGTATGGAGCCAAGTGCAGGGCTTGAACTCATGACCCTGAGATCAAGACCCAAGCTGAGATAAAGAATCAGATGCTTGACCACCTGAACCACCCAGGTGCCCCTTCTTATCTTTTCTATAAGTATATTTTTCCATAAGTTTAATTGAAGTTTAAAATAATATCCTTGAAGGTAGGGAATTTTTCAGTGATCTTCAGAAATAGAATCTGAACTTTTAGCCACAAGCATTGGAACTAAAAGTTTTCAGTTAATCTTTGATTCAACATTGAATTTTAGAAAGATGAGAAGGGAGGGTGCCTGTCTGGCTCGGTCACTAGAACATGCAATTTTTTTTTTTAAGATTTATTTATTTTAGAGAGCACGTGCACACACTTGCATGAGAGTGGGGGGAAGAGGAGGAGAGGGAGAGAGAAACTCAGGTGGACTCCATGGGCTGATCATGGAGCCCAGTGTGGGGCTCGATCCCATGACCCGGAGATCACAACTTGAGCCAAAACCAAGAGTCCGATGCTCAACTGACTGTGCTACCCAGGTGCCTGGAGCATGTGACTCTTGATCTAAGAGTTGTGAGTTCAAGCCCCATCTTGGGCTTAGAGCCTACTAAAATAAATAAATAAAAATTTTAAAAATAAAAATTCTTTTTAAATTGATGAGATGGGTTTTTCTGTAGTGATGATTTTATTATCTGGCCAGTAATCCAATATGAAAAATGAATATTTAACTGAACTCAATTAGAAGAGTATAGATCTCTAAAACAAGTGGTTATAGGATTTTTTTCTTAAAACAGAATCTAAAGAGAAATGCATACGTTTTTCCTCTAGTGAAGCAAGATTCTGAATTCTACATTTGAAGAGCCCTTTGGTTTTATGTTCTATATTTTATGTAATATATCTGATACACATTTTCTCAAATCTGTTATGTATAACAGAGTCCTTGTTTTTAAACTTAGCCTTTTATTCTCCTGTAAAAGTTCTTAAAGTAATGTGTAAACTTGCCCAGAGCAAAATATTTATTAGAAGATATTTATTACAATATATAGGTATCCTTTGAAGACTGAAAGTTAACTCTCTTTCAACTTTGTTGAGCTCAAACCTTTGGGTTGCTCTGTCTTCCACCAGAACTGCTACTTGAAACTTACAGTTTCTAAGAAATCTTTGAAGTACATTTGATGCAAGATGTGTGAAGTTATTTGATCATACTTTGCAATGCCTTGTTGAGAAGACAGGATACGGGGAAAGTTTTTAAAAGTTAGAATTAAATACACTCTAAATGCTTTGAAGTGTTTTAAACTGATAGATTATAAACCTCTTTATTTAAAAAGCATTTCTTGACTTTTTTTTACCTTGAACTAAAATACTACTTTACCCATTACTACTATGGATTTTAATTGCCACACATCAGACCCATTAAGACTATTCCTTATTATTACAGTTTCCTGTGGTAATTACTGAAATTGTATATATTCTATAAAATATGTTAAAGATAGTTTCTTCACATTAGATAGCAGTTTAAACAAAAAATATCAAATGCAGTTTATTTGGTTTAGAGGGTAAATGAATACATATTAGAAATAAGCTGTTGGGTAAAATACTGAAGAGCTATATTTTAAATAATAGCTCTTCTTTTTTTTTCATAGCTATAAACAAGTTATGTATAAATGTTGGTGGTACCAGAGCATTGAAAATAAAACTTGTTTGTGATAAACTCCATCCTTGCTTGGTTCTCTATCCTAAAATGTAACTGAATGATAATAAAGTGCTATTCATCTGCAGGTGCATTGCTTCTACTTAGTTAAAAGATGGTTGAAAGGACAGGAATTAGTAGCATGTTGTATTAGCCTTTTGTAGTGTATTTTGTCCTAAGCATCTTAATTTCCCTGTTTTGAATGCTAAGTAGCAAGGGTCTTGGTTTAGAACTAATACCCATCATGCATGTAAACGGTATGAAAGAGCTGCTTAGTAAGTTAACACAAAGTGTTCTTGTGTCAGTCCTTGTGGAAATAGATACAATACAAACATTACAGCTGAACTCACGGCAAACTCCATTAAGTAAAAACCTGGCCTCATTGTTCAGGAAAAAGTTTGAATAGAATGCAAGCTCATTTTGTTGAATGTAATGTCAGGCTTTTAGGGACTGTATTGAGGGATAAGGTTTTGTTAAGTTGAGACCAATTCATTAAGTTTTATTGCCTGGTGAGAAGCAGTAATACTTTATTGTAAGACTTCATCAAATATTCATGGTTAAAGAGAAGTAGTAAATGTATTCAATCAAGTGGTCTTTTGGGGTTTTGAAAGGGATTATGAAGTCTGCTCAGCTGATAGTTTTAACATTCATTGAGGTTGTTTAACAAGGGTAATTTTAGTCTCTGAGTTTAATTTTGTTGTCCAGGCTTGTCTCTTTTTACTGTCACAAATCCAAGTCTATAAAAATTGTGTCACATTATAGAGATGAGTGGATAATATATTCATTCATATAAATTATGTATGTCCTAAGTGGGTATATTTTTTAAATTATCATATTAATACTGAGTTTAATGTATGAGGGAGTTATGACCTGTCCACTTGTTCAATGTGAGTTTGCTTTTTGTTTGGTCAGACTATAGCCTCACCTTACCACTGTTTGTGATCTTTTCATGTCTTGGATAATATCGCCTCCTTGACGTACATAAAATAATAAGCAGCCTTTTGTTTGGGCCAGTTCAAATTGTACTGAAAGGATATAGTCAGCATTTTGTAGATGCTGTTAGAAATTTCAGTAGCATAGTCCTCATTCTTGTATTTGATTTCAGGCTACCTGTCTCTCCTTTTTTATTTTTGTATTACACTTCTGCTCATCTCAGATTTGGGTGATAGTCTCTCGTGCACACAAAATTCATCCTTTCCCAGTTCTCAATGTGTTTACTTCTTTAACTGTGAACTGCAGTTTTGTGATTTTTGTGAGTTTTGTCCATTTCAAAGAAATAAGCATATTCAACTAAAAGTCAAATTTGTTATGAATTTTTTCTTATGTCTTTTAACTTCTATTCTTTAGGCAGATGATGTTGAGGGCAAAATTAGACAAATCATCCCACCTGGATTTTGTACAAACACAAATGATTTTCTCTCTTTGCTGGAAAAAGAAGTTGATTTCAAGCCATTTGGAACCTTACTCCATACATACTCTGTTCTCAGTCCAACAGGAGGGGAAAACTTTACCTTTCAGATATACAAGGTAAAGATAAATCTGAATATTTCTTGGGTAAAAAGTGCTCCATTTGCCTGAAACCTGTATGCTGTTTTGTTGTGTTATTTTCATTGACTCATTTCTAGCTTCAGGAAACAAGTTTCTGTCAGCATTAAAAACAAAGATCTATTTTGTGTGTGTGTCTGTGTACACATCTTAATCTGAGACTTCTAAACACTTTCCCACAGGATAGTTTTGTGTTCTACAGACTTTCACTTACCTCTGTGATGAGTTTCACCTGACTTTTCCTGGCTTTTTCCCTAGGCTGACATGACATGTAGAGGCTTTCGAGAATATCATGAAAGGCTTCAGACCTTTTTGATGTGGTTTATTGAAACTGCTAGCTTTATTGACGTGGATGATGAAAGATGGCACTACTTTCTAGTGTAAGTACAGTTCTAAAGCAACAGTAGACCTTATTACCTCCACAAAGCCAGCATTTTAATTGTGGCGGCCCAATTATTGGGACAGTATAATGATATTTTTCCCAGGAAAGAAAAACTATTGTTTATGAGGCTTGAGTTTTCCTTCATTATGCTTTCGGAGACCTTGAGAATAGAGCTGAATTAAATGCTGTTGTCCGTTAGGACCCTGAATGTAGGCTTAAACAGTAAAATGAGCTTTGCCTGTGTTTTCTTTTACTTGCCACCTATTCATCTTTATAATAGGCAAGTGCACTGAAGTGATGTAAAGAGGTCTGATTTATCCAAGTTGCTGCACACCAATTAAGTGAATTGTACATTCAGAACATAGCAGGTGTACCCATTGGGCCCTCACAGAGTAGCTTGCTGACACTGAAAATTCAGTCAGAGAATGGAAAAGAAAATGGACACTGCATGGGAGCGCGACTGTAATTGACCTGCTTGGCTTTCTGTTTTATCTGCAGATTTGAGAAGTATAATAAGGATGGAGCTACGCTCTTTGCGACCGTAGGCTACATGACAGTCTATAATTACTATGTGTACCCAGACAAAACCCGGCCACGTGTAAGGTAATTGGTGGTATAACACGTGCCTTGTCTTTTATTTCAGAAGAAGGAACTGCTGAAGTTTCCAATACTTGTTATAATAGTGTTGATTTGTTTAAAAAAATCACCATTATTCATTGGCTATGTACTGATTTATTTCATTGTTCCCTTTGAAACAGTGTAGAAGATTAAACCAATTTTGAGTATCTCAATTTTTGGATTTCTTGAAGGTTGACTGAAAAAAAACCCACTAACTTTAAAATGTTAATACTACAGTGATTTGCAATTTTTAAACAGATCATGTTGTGATATTTTAATTTTACAATCATTTCTTTACTGTAGTCAGATGCTGATACTGACTCCATTTCAAGGTCAAGGCCATGGTGCTCAACTTCTTGAAACAGTTCATAGATACTACATTGCATCTCCTTCTGTTCTTGATATTACAGGTATGTAAAATTTGATTTGTTACTGAAAGAGCCTTTCTAAAGAATCTCTTCTTTACTGATTAATTTTGGTTTTGTCAAAAATAACTATTCTGTTTTAAATAGCAGCATTCTCTTGGGGTCTTTTTGGAACTGTGTAAAGATGGCTTATATGGTTACATTTTAAGTTATAATAAGCCTTTGGTGTGATTGGATTGTATATCCAAGTAAGAAGTGCTTTATGAATTGAACAGATTGAAGATAATAAATTGAATGTATATTGGGAAATCGTGGTCAGGTATATGTACTTTGTAAGTGTGGTGTGACTTAGTTCAGTTTATTTGGCCAACCATTGCATTGCTCAAAGGCCCTTCTCTAATTTTCATGTAGAGGAAGAATATTCTAAACCTCACTGAGAAAGAAAAACCAAGGCAAATAATTCCTGAATAGAATACACATTTCTTAAGGCATGTGTTTTTTATTCCTAAAATGCATGCCTTCACACCAGTAGTTTATAAGGTGAAATGCAGGCCTATTTGTTTTGGAAACATCTTTCATTATGAATTAGCCAGAGAAGAAGTATTATGAATAGGATTCTTAGGAGAAGGAGAGAGACTTTCCTCTTTAAAGTCATCATTAGATGGGGTTACAGATGATAGTATGTAAACATGTGAGCTACCACAGAACAAAGTGGCCCTGGAACATTTATGTTGTCATTATTTTCTTTCCCCTGAGTAACACTGTTTCAAATTTGTTAACTCAGAAAGTTGCTGATTAAACTGAAAGTCACCCTTTTTTTTCTTCATGAAAAATATGATACCAGATATTCATATCCAAATTAGGTATTACATTTTATTAATTCATTAACAGTTTGAGTACATTTTTGTTTTTAAAACTGCAATGCTTAAAAAAAATAAAAACTGCCATGCTTAACACACACTAAAATTTAATTTGTTTTAAAAATTATGTTTTGGCATTTTATTTTACCACTTCGTTTAAGGACACCAAAAAAAAAAAAAAAAAAGTACTGGATGTGGGACTAGCAAGAATATAAGTAGGCTTGTGAAAAGAATATAAATAGGCTAACAGGCAGATTTTTAGCTTTTCATGTAATGTAGTGGTTTTGCTTGTACAGAGTAAATAAAATTAAAGTTACTCCAAAAGAGATTCTGAATTGATCCTGTATATAAATAAAAAACATTTTGTTTTTAAAAGGGAGTTCCATGTTCATAGAGTTGAATTATTTTTTCATCTGACTTTTGTGCTACTGTGAAATGGTTTAGAAATTTGGGAGATAAAGAAGTAACTGCTTAAGTTGGTTTATATCAAAAGTTACAGATTGTTTAAGTGACACCTTTACTAGCTAAGTGAAAAATTATAGAAACATAATAAAAATGATTACACTTCTTTTTAACTAAGCTAAAAATTGTTTAGCTTCTGTTTACTTTATAGAGCTTGGACTTGGTGTTACACGAAGGGACTTTTTTTGGTGATTTTAATCTAGAGACTTAGAGTTCACATAAGTAGTCTTTGTCTTCTCTAGTGGGTAATGTGCCAGCAGGAGTTGTTTCTGTGAAGCCTCTTAACCATTTTCTTCTGTCTACTCCAACCAATAAAGTCCTTGATACTTAGCACCAATTAGCAGATAAAGAATTTTATTTCTTAAATCTCAGTGAAGAGTCATCAATAGTGGTAGCCTTTATTCATTCCAAACTGAAGTCTCCAAAGAGAAAAGACTAAACGTGCTAAAGGACTTCTGAATTTGAAAACTAGATATCAGCTTTTATTTTCAGCGTTAACATTTCTCAGCATTATAAATTATTAAAAATGCCTTATCAGCTGTTTTCATGAAGATATTTCTTTTAGATTTCCATACCCAGTCTTTTTAAAAAAGAAAATAACAGAATTTTGCACTTTTTAGTCATTTTAGTTCCTGTTTCTCCATTATTTTGTATATATATTTTTAACTTTTTGGATCTTTAGCAGGTTCTGGATCTCCCTTTGCAATCCCGAATATTCTTTATATAGAGATGGCTTTTTGCTTACTTGACATACAGCCAGATATAGTAATAATTAAAAGTTAACATTGACGGGCCTATGTTACAGGATAGATAGGTGTTTGTGGTGTAATTGCCATTCATTTTCTTTTTTTAGCACTTAATTTTAAAGTAAAATACTGAAAGACAGTTCTTTATATCATGTACATCTTCCTGTTGAGGATGTCACTATCTTAAGATTTGAGTACACCTCAGTTGTGTGACCTTGTAAATTGAATCAATGATTTGTTTCTTCTAGAATTATGAAGAGATGCGTTTGGCAATAGAAACTGATCTTGGGCTGGAGTATATATCAATATTACTAATCTATCAGTTGTGTATTAAGAGCTAATTATAAGTGTCCTTTAAATATGCCTTATAGTACTGGAATGGAATATAGAATTATCTATAAGCTTTTTATACTTAGGTGGTTTGTGCTATCTCATTTTGTATGATTTTATCTCTAATATAGCACATTAATATTGAGAGGTTTTTTAAAAAAATGATAGAGGAGCACTTAAATTGTTAGATGATGTATTTGGAAAAAACTCAGTTTTTGATTTTGCAAGTCACTATAGATTTATACTCAAGAAAATTTCATCTTTTAAATGTATTGCTTATCTTTGTAGCACAGAAACAAAGGAATTGAAAGGTGTCACGAATTATTGAGTATCACTATTTTAAGTTCATTTTCAGTCTGACACTTTTGGTTAAAGTGCTTAAATATTGAAATGGTGACTTGGCCCCTTATATTGTCAGTCTATAACTGCTTATGTAAAGCTAAATGGAAATTTTTTGCCTTTTTTTTTAATTTGTGTGCAAATTTCTGATAGGAATATGGCATGAGTTTTTAGATTATTCTCAACTGTCATTCTTTTTCCTAGGATATGTTTTTTCCTAATCTTCTGAGGTCATATAAGTTACTTAAGCTATCACTCATACTAAATTTTATTTCAAATTGGATATTAGCAACACAGTTCTTTTTTCTAAATCAGTTTAGAAGAGGTAGACTTGGAAAAATTGACATTGAATAAGCTTGAGCCTCATTTGTTAGTACTTTAGTACTTTAAAAAAATTTTTTTAAAGAGATGCTTCTTTGAGAATTTTTGTCACTTAGTAGAGGTTTAATTAAAGCAACTTTATTGAGGTATGATTTCCATACCATAAAATTCACACATTTTAAGTGTACAGTTCAGTGAGTTTTAGTGTGTCTGCCTAGTTTGCAGCCACAGTCCTGTTTTAGAATATTTCTATCACAGTAAAGAGATCCCACATGTCCATTTGCAGGCAGTCCCTATTCCCAGTCTCTTACATTGAGGTCTGTGATCCATTTCGAGTTAGTTTTTGTGTGTTAGTTTCTAAAATCATCTTTTTACATTTGGCTATCCAGTTAATCCCATACCATTTCTTAAAAAGACTGTTTTTCCCCTATTAAATTGTCTTGGTACCTGTGTTGAAAATCAGTTGACCATAAATGTAAAGATTTATTTCTAGACTCTAATCATCTGTATATGTCTATCCTTATGCCAGTATCATACTCTCTTGATTAGTTTACTGTAGCTTTATATTGAGTTGGGTTTTTTTAAATGATAATGTGAAGTTTAATATGCCAAATACATACATTGAATTTGTGGAGTGTGGTTTGCCTGGGTGCTGCAGAGTAAACAGAAGTTTTTTGAAATGATAGATGAGTAGGGTTAAAAATGGATACTGGCCCTGCCCAGGTGGCTGGGAATGGGGAGGGAAAGGCAGAGAGAGGAGGCTTCAGTTAGAGGGGGCTGGCCAGGGACGAGCCATGACCCTCAGAGACTCGAAGTATAGTCTCTCTCTGAGTGAGCACCCACGCAACACAGTCCAGGTCCGGTTGTTGCAGACTCATCAGTAGCTGACCCCAGCACAACCGCCCCTCATGGTGCAATCTACCTGGCAAATGAAAACTTCTTAACCCACCTCCTGTATACTCCCTCTTCCCCCCAACAGAGATTCTAAATTCTGAAGACAAAACCATTCCATTGGTTACATAGGAAATACAGTCCTTATCTTTTTGTCTCAAAGATTCCCTCCCCAGTCCCCCAGCTCTCCTTTCCCCCCAAATGATTTATGTGCCAAGATGATGAAGAGGAGGCCCCAGGCCACAGGGGGGCTTCTAGCTCTGAGGGGCTGCTTCAGTGACGCCAGGGCATAGAGTGGGCAAGGCACAGCAGAGGTCCTGGCAGTAGGGCCCACTTCCTCCCACAGGCCACGCTTACTTATTTGGAGTAAGTAATTGCATTCATTTTCCTGATAAATTTGCATCTTTTGCTTTTCTTGCTTCTTCTTTCTTCCTGGTGACCTCCTGCACTTCTTTCTGCTCTTTATGGCTGATCTCCAGCCAGGTGAGGTCAACATTGGCCTGTTCTGTCTTCCCACTAAATGCATTTTAATGTAATGCTCTTTTGCTTTCTCTCTGTCTTCTTTCCTTGAAAGCTCCTTTGACTTGTCCCGATCCATCTGTGTTACCTTTCTGATTATGTGTGCCACCCGGTTGTGGTTCTTGATGTTGATGAGCCATTTCACACCTTTGCTGGTGGTCATCTTCATTATCCTCAGCTTCTTTCCTTGCTTCTCCTCTTCCCTGGCCTTTTGCTTTCCAGCCTAGAGCTGTGTATCCTTTTCCTAGGGGCTCATGTACTGCCGGCTAGGCCTTTGTGGCCTCCCTTGCTCCCTTTTTATGTGTCACGGCTCCTGCAGCAGTAGTGCCTCAGCCTTTCTGTTGAGTTTTGAAATCAGAAAGTATTCCAGTCGTGTTCTTTTTCAAAATTATTTTGGTTATACAAGATCTCTTGTGTTTTCATAAACTTTCTTTTTCTGTTTTCGGCTTATTTGATTCCCACTTTGATTTTTATTATTTTCTTCTTGTTTCTTGGGGTTCATTTTGCTCTTATTCTAATGAAGACTGAAACTTAGGTGTTTTTTGTTTGTTTTTATTTATTTGAGAGAGAGTGAGCACAAGCAGCGGGGAGCAGCAGAGGGAGAGGGAGAAGCAGGCTCCCCGCTGAACAGGGAGCTGGATGTAGGGCTCTATCCCAGGACCCCGGGATTATGACCTGAGCCAAAGGGAGACACTTAACCGACTGAGCCACCCAGGCGCCCTGAAACTTAGGTTTTTAATTTGATTTGATGTCCTCCTTTTTTAATATAGACATTTAAACATATAAATACTTCCATATTTATTTGTAACATGTATATTTATATATGAATATAAGCACTGTCTTAACTGATCACATACATTTTCTTTTTTTTTTAAGATTTTATTTACTTATTTGACGGAGAGAGACACAGCAAGAGAGGGGACACAAGCAGGGGGAGTGGGAGAGGGAGAGGGAGAAGCAGGCTTCCTGCTGATCAGGGAGCCGGACGCAGGGCTCGATCCCAGGACCCTGGGATCATGACCTGAGCCGAAGGCCGACGCTTAATCAACTGAGCCACTCAGGCGCCCCCACATACATTTTCATAAATGCTTTCATTCAGTTCAAAATATCTTGTTCTTTTCTCTTTTTTTTTTTTTTTTAAGTAATCTCTATACCCAATGTGGGGCTCAAACTCACAATCCTGAGATCAAGAGTCGCATGCTCTACCTACTGAGCCAGCCAGGTGCCCTGGTTCAAAATCTCTTCTTACGGCTTTTTGATCCATGGGTTATTTAGAAGCATGTTGTTTAATTTCCAAATATTGTGGATTGCCAAATTTCCTTCTTTTGATGTCTAATTCTGTTGTTGTCAGAAAGCATGTTTTGTATGACTTTAGTTCTTTTTCATTTACTGAGTTTTGTTTTATGGTTTACCTTAGGGGTCCACAAACTTTTTATTTAAAGGGCTAAGTAATAAATATTTTATGCTTTGCAAAGCCATGTATGTTTTTTGGTTGCCATAGGTGAGACTTGGCCAATGGGCCATTGTTTACTGATTTTTTGCCCAACCTATGATCTATGCTGGAGAATGTTCCATGTGTGCTTGAAAAGAATGTGTATTCTGCTGTTGTTGGGTGAAATGTTACCTAACTACGAGCTAGTCAAGTTAGTTGATAGAACCGTTCAAGTCTTCTCTAGATTTGCTGATTTTTCTGTCTGGTTGTTCTAGCCATTATTGAGTAGTATTGAAATTTCCAGCTATTTTTGTTGAATTGTCTATTTCTTCCCCTCATTCTGTCAGCTTTTAATTCATTTACTTTGGGCCTCTGTTGTTAGTTGTGTGTGTCTTTTTATAACTTTAACATCTTCTTCATGAATTAACTTGTCATTATAAAATGTGCCTTTTTTTTCCTCTTGTAATTTTTTTCATTTTGGACTGTATTTTTTCCCAGTTGTTTTTTATTGTGCTAATGCTTAAACTCATCCTTTGACTGTCAGCCTTTGAATCTAAAATGATTCTGTTGTAGACAGCATATAGTTGGATCTTTTTTTATCCAGTGACAATCTCTGCTTTTTGATTGGAGTCTTTAGTATATTTAGATTTAATGTAATTATCACTATGGTTGGAATTATGCCTCCCGTCATGCTGTTTGTTTTCTCTATGTTGCTTTTCATTGTTCTACTTTTGTTTCTCCTTTGATGCCTTCTTTTGTGTTAAATAGATTTATTTATTTATTTTTTTTTAAATAGGCTCCAAGCCCAGCGTGGAGCCCAGTACGGTTCTTGAACTCACCACCCTGAGATCAAGACGTGAGCTGAGATCAAGAGTCAGATGCTTAACCGACTGAGCCACCCAGGCACCCTATAAATAGATATATTTTAAATGAACAGTTTTAATTCCTTTGTTTTGTTTTTGTTTTTGTTTTTCACTTTTTTTTTTAAGGTACTCTCTTAGTGGTTTCTCTGGGGATTACAATATGCATCTTAATTTATCACAGTTTACCTCAGATTAATATTCAGTTCCAGTAAAATAAAGAAATTCTTTCATTGTAATTATTCTTCCTCCCCTCATTGTTCTACTGTTGTCATATATATTACATTTTTATATGTTAGGTACCAAACATTGGTTTTATAATTATTTTTAATGTAATTGTCTTTTAAAGAAGTTGAGAGGAGAAAAGAGAAAAAATATTTATACCAACATTTACATTTATTTTCATAATTAATTACCAGTGTTCTTAATTTCTTCATATAGATTTGAGGTATCATGTTCTTTTAACCTGAAGAACTTCTTTAGTATTTCTTGTAAGGGCAGGTCTGCTAGTAACACATTTCTTTGATCTTTACTTTTCTGAGAATATCTTTATTTTACCTGCATTTTGAAGGATAATTTTGCTGGATATAGAATTCTTGTTTGACGGTTATTTTTCTTTCAGTATTTTGAATATATCACCCCGCTGACTTCTGGCCATCTGTGGTTTCTGATGAGTGGTTTTCCTCTTGCTGCTTTCAGGTTTTCCTGTTTGTCTCTGGCTTTTGACAGGGTCTGTACTTAAGTTTATTTTGTTATTTTGTTCATCATCTGTGTACATTCCTAATAAACCATAATTTCATACCAAACTGATACAGTGACAGGATTTCACTTTAAAGCAATAGTCATACAATACTTACTTAATAATTACATGTATATGATGTTAATACCATAAGGAGGCATTAGGAAGGTATTCAGTACGGGGCACCTGGGTGGCTCAGTTGGTTAAGTGTCTGCCTTTGGCTCAGGGCATGATCCCAGAGTCCTGAGATCAAGCCCCGCATCAGGCTCCCTGCTCCTCGGGGAGCCTGCTTCTCCCTCTCCCTCTGCCTGCCGCTCCCGCTGTTTGTGCTCTCTCTCTCTCTGTCAAATAACTAAAAAAAAAAAAAAAAGGTATTCGGTGCATACAGATTGAATGAATGGAGGATTGGATAATGACTCAGAATCATAAAACATTACCCCTTGCTCAGACTTTTTTTAATAAACAGCTTTATTGAGATATAGTTAACATATCATACAATTCACTTAAATTGTACAATTTTTGAAATATTTACAGTGTAGCCATTATCATAATCTAATTTTGGAATATTCCTTTCTCCCAAAATAGAAACCCAGTACTCATTAGCAGTCACTCCTTTCCTCTTCCACCCCCCACCACCTATACTCCTCCAGCTCTAGGCAACCACTAATCTACTTTTAGTCTCTATAGATTTGCCTATTCTGGACATTGAAGTTCACATAATGTCTCATGTTTCTTTCACTTGGCATGTTTTCAAGGTTCATCCTTATTACAGCATGTATTAGTACTTTATTTCTTTTTATTGACAATGAATATTCCCATTGTGTAGATATACCAAATTTTATGTATCCATTTATCAATTGATGGACATTTGGGTTGTTTCTACTTTTTGGCTCTTAGGAATAGTGCTACTGTGAATATTTGTGTACAGGTGTTTGTGCAGATCTATGTTTCATACCTCTTGGGTACATACCTAGGAGTAGAAATGGTGGAAAATCTGGTAACTATGTTTCACCTTTTGAGGTACCACCAGGCTATTTTCCAAAGTGGCTGTACCAATTTTACATTTCCACCAGTAGTATGAAGGTTTCAGTTTCTCTACACTCTCATCAATATTTGTTACTTTTTTATTCTAGTTGTTCTAGTGGATGGAATTTTATTTCATTGTGTTTTTGGTTTGCATTTTTTTTTGTGGCTAATGATGTTGAGCATCTTTTCATGTGCTTATTGTCCCTTTGTATATCTTTTTGAGAAGTGTCTGTTTAGATCCTTTGTTTTTTTAATTGGGTTCTCTTTTTCTTATTGAATTGTAAAACTTTTATATATAAAGTCTGGATACAAGCCCCTTATCATATATATGACTTGCAAATATTTGCTCCCATTCTGTAAGTTGTCTTTTCATTTTCTTAATGGTATCATTTGAGCACAAAAGTTTTAAATTTTGATATAGTCCAATTTATCTAATTTTTTCTTTTGTTACTTGTGCTTTTGGCTCTATTATTTAAGAAGCCATTGCCTAACCAAAGGTCATGAAGATTTACTCCTATGTTTTCTTCTAAGAATTTTATAGTCTTACCCCTTACATTTAGGTCTATGATTCATTTTGCATTAATTTTTTATATGGTGTGAGGAAAGGGGTCCAACTTCATTCTTTTGCTTGTGGAGATCCAGTTGTCCAACTACCACTTATTAAAAGACAATTCTTTCCCTCATTGATTTGTCTTGGCACCCTTCTCAAAAATTAATTGACCATAAATGTAGGGGTTTATTTTTAACTCTCAGTCCATTTCCATTGATCTACGTATCTGACCTTATGCCAGCACCATACTGTCTTGATTACTGTAGCTTTGTAGTAATTTTTGAAATCAGGAAATGTGAGTCTTCTTTTGTTCTTTTTCAAGATTGTTTGCACCTGTAATTTTATTTGGCAAAGATAATGGTGCTGTTGTTTGATTAATAAGGAATAATCCTTTCTCATTGTACCTTTTCCCTTGTATAGTTCTTTTAAGAATATTTGTTTTTCTAGCCTAGCATGTATATTGAGATCGCAAATGATGAATTATGTTGGGTAAGGGAAATGTTATTCTGCCTTTTCTTTAGCGGAAGATCCATCCAAAAGCTATGTGAAATTAAGAGACTTTGTGCTTGTGAAGCTTTGTCAAGATTTGCCCTGTTTTTCCCGGGAAAAGTTGATGCAAGGATTCAGTGAAGATATGGCGATAGAGGCACAACAGAAGTTCAAAATAAATAAGGTATTTTTATTTTGTAGAAGAAAAAAATTTCAGTTTTGAAGTTTTCTTTCTTTTTTTTGTTTAAGTATGTAACTTAAACATTGCAAGTACATTAAGAATACATGTGTGGGAAGTAGCAGTGGTTGAGAGTACAGGCTCTGAAGCCAAATTGTCTGGGTTAAGATCTGGCTACAGCACTTAGTCTGTGACTTAGGGCAATTTAATTTCCTCATTAATAGAATGGGAAGATAGTTGATATTATGGCTATATTTAAAAAAGTGTAACAAGCAGAACAAAATAGTATGATCTTATTTTTACTTTTTTTTTTTTTTAAGATTTTATTTATTTATTTGACAGAGAGAGACACAGTGAGAGAGGGAACACAAGCAGGGGGAGTGGGGGAGGGAGAAGCAGGCTTCCCGCGGAGCAGGGAGCCCGATGCGGGGCTCGATCCCAGGACCCTGGGACCATGACCTGAGCCGAAGGCAGACACTTAATGACTGAGCCACCCAGGCACCCCTTATTTTTACTTTTTAAGAAAACGTTTGATATGGCAAAATAGTTAATACATGTGGAGAAGTATATATACTTCTATATATTTGAATTTTAAAGTAGTAAATATCCTAAAATAGGTACGAAAAAATAATCTGGCAGTTCAGAGGAGGGAGTTTAGTTTATTATATTTGTGTATGGAAGGGAATCAGAGTTTTTCATGGGATGGAGATGCATTTGATCTAAGCCTTGAAGAATGGGTAGGATTTGGATTATGAAAGTATGTGAGGGGCGTCTGGGTGGCTTAGTTGGTTGGTATCAGACTTGATTTCAACTCAGGTAATCTTGGGGTCCTGGGATTGAGCCCCGTGTTGGGCTCAGGATAGAGTGTGTTTGGGTTTCTTTCCTTTTACGCTGGGGCCCCGCTCACATGCACGCTCTCTTTCAAAATAAATAAATCTTTCAAAAAAGAGATGTGAAGTATATTCCAATAATAAGGACTAGTATATGATACTGTTACCCTCTCCTCCCTTGCTTCTAAGGTATTATAGTTCCTGATTTTTTTCACTTAGTACTATGATCATCTTTTTTGAGATACTTTTACTGGCTTACTCTTCTGTATGTTCCCTAAAGATAATTCTTCCCCAAAGTTCTTTATTCAGTCCTCATTTTCTCTCATTTTCCTTACTCTACCTGGGAGATCTCATCTAACTCTCCAATGTAGATTTTCCTCTTGTACTCCCAACACTGTATATAAAAAGTTTCCTGGGACGTGGGTGGCTCAGTCAGTTGGGTGTCCGACTCTTCATTTCAGCTCAGGTCATGATCTTGGGTTGTGGGGTTGAGCCCCTGCATCTGGCTCCCTGCTCAGCAGGGAGTCTGCTTAGAATTCTCTCTCTCTCTCAAAATAAATAAGTAAATCTTTAAAAAAAAAAAAAAAAGTAAAAAATGTTTCCTGGTCACTGACCTTCAGCAGCTTAATTTGAACTGAAACTTTCCATCTTCTCCTACATTAAAACACTTTAATAGCTTCCTGGTTTTAAGATAAATATATGTCTTAGAAATATTTGGTATATCCAGACTATATTAAACCTTAGAGAATTTATTCAACAGCTCAGCTTTTAAAAGAAAGAGAATATGAACACATTTTTCAAAGTCATGCTTTTTTTATTTTTCTTAAAGGAATTAAAATTTGGTATGGCACACTGAGCCCATCATAATTTGGACCCCACCAATCTTGGTAGACTCAACTTTCTGCCACCTTCCTACATGCTCTGGCATTACTAAACCTCTTGTTATTTCCCAGCTATGCTACATATTTCTTCCTTTTATATTGCTTTATGTTAACTACGCCCTTTGCCCTTGATACCCCCTTCTCCTGTTCCTCCATCTTTGCCTTGCCAGATATTCATTTGTTCAGGTGTCCCTTCCAGAAAGTTCAAACATCATCTTCCCAATCTACCTATACCTAATCTCTCCCTCACCCCCAATTAAATACATAAGTGAAACAACACAAACAAAAAAACTATGGGCTACTCTTTTGGCTTCAGTGATACCAAGATTTCTTGATTTTTCTAATATTTTTTCTCTGCCCTGTAACTGTCACTGTACTACAGGGTTCTGACCTCTCCCTCATTTTTTCACTGTTTATGCTTTCCAACCAATACTATCGTTTTAACTCTTGCCTGTAAACTAATACTGCTTAATCCTCATTCTTAGACTAGAGTCTTCTTCAGATTTATATGTTCTGGTGCCTTCTAAATCTCTCCTAGGCTGTGAAAACTCACTGTCATTCCACACCCTCCACACCCAACCTTTCCTCTTCTCTGTATTAGAATCCTTGTTCCTTTAGTATTCTTACTGGTTCTTAGTTCATGCCTTCATCATTTTTTGCCTGATTTAATAGCACAGCCTCTTAATTGGTCTCCCTGCCCTTCTTTTTGCTACCATTTCTATGTAGCTGAGCGAATGCTTTTCCTTTCTTTTTTTTTTTTTTTAAAGATTTTATTTATTTGACAGAGACACAGCAAGAGAGGGAACACAAGCAGGGGGAGTGGGAGAGGGAGAAGCAGGCTTTCCGCAGAGCAGGGAACCCAGTGTGGGGCTCGATCCCAGGACCATGGGATCATGACCTGAGCCAAAGGCAGACGCTTAACGACTGAGCTACCCAGGCGCCCCGAGAATGCTCTCCTTAAAACTCATATTTGTGCACTTTGCTCACGCCCCCATTTAAAATCCATCAACTGGGGGCGCCTGGGTGGCTCAGTCAGTTAGGTGTATGACTCTTGGTTTCAGCTCAGGTCATGATCTTGGGGCCCTGGGATCGAGTCCCACATCGGGCTCTGTGCTCAGTGTGGAGTCTGCTGGAGATGATCTCCCTCTCCTCCTCCCCCTGCTCACACACTCTCTCTCTAAAATAAATGAAATCTTTTAAAAATAATAAAATAAAAAGTAAAATCCATCACCTATTAGATAAAAGCCCACCTCTTTAATATAGTATGTAAGGCTCTGTGCTTCTGCTCTGTCCTCACGTCACTTCTCACTACTTTTCATTTTGTGCTCCAGCCATGTCAAGCTGCACTTGCACGTGTGTGCTGTACACTCATAGTGCCCTCTCCTCTTTCTAGACTGGCGTGGTCTCTTCCCTTTAAGATTTAGCTCAGGTTTTCTTTCCCCAGGAATCCTCTTCTAACATTTACACCATTCCCAGGCTATGCTACCATAATACCCTACTCATATTTCCATCATTAAATTAACCATACCTCAGTCATTCGTGTTATCCATTAGGCTGCTAGTTCCTCAAGGGCAGAGACTATCTTTTATTGTGTTTCATCCGGTACCTAGCACAATTTCTGGCCCATAGCAGATACTCAGTATATCCTGTGTTCTTTTGGGAAAGTGTCACTATTTTGTAATTAAAAGTGTTCATGTTTTTCTTTTGTTTCATTAAGCAACATGCTAGGCGGGTTTATGAAATTCTTCGACTACTGGTAACTGACATGAGTAATGCTGAACAATACAGAAGCTATAGACTGGACATTAAAAGAAGACTAATTAGTCCATATAAGGTAGGACATTCCAGAGTCTTAAACATTATATTCTTGTCACTGTTTAAAAATGGAGAAGAGGGGCACCTGGGTGGCTCAGTTGGTTAAATGGCTGCCTTTGGCTCGGGTCATGATCTCAGGGTCCTGGGATCGAGCCCCATGTTGGGCTCCCTGCTCAGTGGGGAGTCTGCTTCTGCCCCTTCCTGGCTTGTGCTCTTTCTCTCTCTCAGGTGAATAAATAAAATCTTTAGAAAATAAAAAATAAATAAATAAAATTGGAGAAGAGGGGCACCTGGCTGGCTCAGTCTGTACAGCATGTGACTCGATCTTGGGGTCAAGAGTTCAAGCCCCATATTGGGGGTAGAGTTTACTTTAAAAATTTTTTTTAAATATATAAATAATAAAGTGGAGAAGAAAGTGTAGCAATTGCTGGTGGATGGGACAGTCCAAATCATTTTCCTAAATTAACTTTTACAAAAGTGAAAATATTCTTCCAGTTAGTTATAAGAAGTCTTACTGTCATAATTTCCCAGTGTAAGCTATAAATCTGTTTTCATTCACTTAAAAACTAATCCCAAGGATAGTATACCCATGGTTACTTTTTATTTCATATGTTTGCCATCTTTTAAAAATCTGAATGCTCAGACTTTTCCTGAATAAGTTATCTGGTTAATAGTCTCTAGTTTGTTCTAAACTAAACTTGTTCTAAGTCTCTAGTTTCCTAGTTGTTATATATATTGTCTTTGCAATTGCTCCCTTCTTCTTAAATATGGCCTTCATTGCCATTTTTAACCTCTGTACTTTACCATAGCTGAAACTGCAGCATAATATTATTTACTTTTTTTTTCTTCTTGCCCTCTACCCCCTACCCATTTTCTGATCTCCCATATTTTCCTCTCAGAAACTTGCCCTCCTAGCTCAGGTTTTTCCTCATCATCATTTGGCTATTATTGAGGTAGATATTGCCCATGACAGCCTGTGTGAATGAGGATTTGCTGTGATAGCTGCAGCTTTGCAGTAAGCTGATTGGGGAGAATATTTGTTAATTTGTTCAATAAATAATGAACACCTGACATGTGGTTGCTACATTTATATACACTATACCTATAGGCTTATACAGTGCAGTACCTGGGAACATAAATGACAAATCCAAAAATTTTCTGTCTTATGGACTACCTAAAACAGGTTGTAATACATTGTCATGGTCTCTCTTCCCCCAAATTGTTCAAAGTAGCATTTTATTCTTTGATATTTATCACTTCAGAAACACAGAAAATTGGTAAAAATGGTTCTTTCCAAAAGTTTTAAGTTTTGACGTAATATTAATTTGTCATCTAGAAAATGTCTTTATGTTGAAATTTGGGCATATAGAACAGTGTAATGCGATGTTATGGCAGCATTTCAGAATACAGGCACACCTCGGAGATACTGCAGGTTCAGTTCGAGACCCCTGCAATAAAATGAATATTGCAGTAAAGCAAGTCAAATGAATTTTTTGGTTTTCCAGTGCATATAAAAGTTATGTTTACACTATACTGTATTTTGCTTAGTGTACAATAGCATTATGTTTAAAAACTGACGTACCTTAGTTTAAAAATACTTTTATTGCTTAAAAAATGGTAACCATTATCTGAGCTTTGAGTGAGTCATAATGTTTTTGCTGGTAGAGTGTCTCACCTTGATGTTAATGGCTGCTGACTGTGATCAGGGTGGTTGAAGGTTGAGGTTGGCTATAACAGTTTCTTAAAATAAGACAACAGTGAAGTTTGTCACATCAGTTGACTCTTCCTTTCTCTATAGCATGCGATGCTGTTTGATAGCATTTTATCTACAATAGAACTTTTTTCAAAATTGGGAGTCAGTACTCACAAACCCTGCTGCTGCTTTATCAACTAAATTTATGTAATATTCTAACTCCTTCACAGCATCTTCATCAGGAATAGTTTCCATCTCAAGAAATCACTTTCTTTGCTTATCCATAAGAAGCAACTCCTCATCTGTTCAAGTTTTATCATGAGATTGCAACAATTCAGTCACACCTTCAGGCTCCACTTTGCATTCTAGTTCTCTTGCTATTCCACTACATCTGTGGTTACTTCCTTCACTGAAGTCTTGAACCCCTCAGAGTCATCCATGAGGGCTGGAATAAACTTCTTCCACATTCCCTTCATTGAGGTTGATATTTTGCCTCTTCCCATGAATCATGAGTGTTCTTACTGGCCTCTAGAATGGTGAATCCTTTCCAGAGGTTTTCAGTTTACTCTGCCTAGGTCTATCAGAGGAATCACTATCTACAGCAACTACAGCCTTAGGAAATGTACTTCTTAAATAGTAAGACTTGAAAATCGAAACTACTCCTCGATTCATGGGCTACAGAGTGGATATTGTGTTAGCAGACATGAAAACAACATCAGTTTCGTTGTACGTCTCCATCATCTCTTGGGTAACCAGGTACATTGCCAGTGAGCAGTGATCTTTTAAAAGGAATCCTTTTTTCTGAGCAGTAGGTCTCAACAGTGAGCTTAAAATATTCTGTAAACTGTGTTGCAAACAGATGTGCTGTCATCTAGGCTTTGTTTTTCCCTTAGAGCATAGGCAGAGTAAAACTAGCATAGTTCTTGAGGGCCCTAGGATATTTGGAATGGTCATTGAGCATTGGCTTCAATTCAGTCGCCAGCTGCATTAGGGACCTGTGATTAAACCCTAAACAAGGGACTCAACGTATCCTTTGAAGCTTTGAAGCCAAGCATCTCCTCTCTAGCCATGAAAGTCCTAGATGGCATCTTCTCCAAAAGAAGGCTGTTTTGGGGTGCCTGGCTGGCTCAGTCAGAAGAGCATGTGACTCAGGGCACCTGGGTGGCTCAGTCGGTTAAGTGTCTGCCTTCAACTCAGGTCATGATCCCAGGGTCTGGGCATCGGGCCCCACGTTGGGCTTCCTGCTCAGCAGGGAGTCTGCTTCTCTCTCTCTCTCTCTCTGCCCCTCCCCACCACTCATTTTCTCTCTCTTTCTCTCTCTCAAATAAAATCTTAAAAAAAAAAAAAAAAGCATGTGACTCTTAATCTCAGGGTCGTGGGTTTGAGCCCCACGTTGGGTATAGAGATTACTTAAACTTAAAAGAAGAAGGCTGTTTTGTCTACTTTGAAAATCTTTAGTTTAGTGTAGCCACTCTCATTGATTATCTTAGCTAGAGCTTCTGGAGAACTTGCTGCAGTTTCTGCATCAGCACTTGCTGCTTCCCCTTGCACTTTTATGTTATGGAGATGGCTTCTTTCCTTAAACCTCAGGAACCAACCTCTGCTGGCTTCAGTCTTGTCTTCTGCAGCCTCCTCATCTCTCTCAGCCTTCAGAGAATTGAAGAAAGTTAGGGCCTTGCTCTGGATTAGGTTTTGGCTGAAGGGAGTGTTGTGGCTGGTTTGATCTTCTATCCAGACCACTAAAACCTTCTCCGTATCAGCAGTAAGGCTGTTTTGCTTTCTTATCATTTGTGCGTTCACTGGAGTAGTACTTTCAATTTCCTTGAAGAACTTTGCATTCGCAACTTTGCCTGTTTGGCACAAGAGACCTACTTTTTGGCTTATCTCAGCTTTCAGTATGCCTTCTCACTAAGCTTAATCATTTCTGGCTTTGACTTAAAGTGTGAGATGTGCAATTCTTCCTTTCACTTGAACACTTAGAGGCCATTGTAGGGTTAATTTCAATATTGTTGTGTCTCAGGGAATAGGGAGACCTGGGGCGGGGGGAACACACCTGGTCGGTGGTGCAGTCAGAATACACACACCATTAAGTTCATCATCTGTGGCTCAGTGTGTGGTGCCCCAAAATAATTACAATGGTAACATCAAAGAACACTGATCATAGATCACCACCACAAATATAATAGTAATGAAAAAGTTTGAAATCTTGCAAGAATTACCAAAATGAGACACAGAGACGTGAAGTGAACAAATACTGCTGGGAAAATGGTGCCAGTGGACTTGCTGGACGCAGGTTTGCCACAGAGCTTTGCTTTGTAAAGAAACAGAGTATCTGCGAAGCACAGTAAATTGAGGTGTGCCTTTACTAAACTATTTCAGTAAAGTAAAATAATTTATCGAATTATGCATTTTAGATAATTATTTGATGTTTTATATAGACAGATGTAGCACATGAGAGATGATGAATTCTAAGTGGTCACAAACTCATGCCAAATAGGAATTTCTGTAGTTCATAAAAGCAAGTATTTTTTACTCTTAAAGAATGGTAATGATTTGATTTTTTATATTAAGTATCCTCACCTGCAAACAAGTTGACCTATCTGAAAGACAATTGAAAACTGGTTATTAAATTCTTTGGGTTCTTAACACAGCTGAGTATCACCATCCTTGCACTAAAGATTATACACAGATCATTTCTTCTTCAGAGGCTTGCTTGAACTGTATTTATAGTAATGTACATTTTAATAAGTTCAGTTATCCAGTATTCTATCCCATTGAGAAAAACAAGAAAACTTGAGGGTTCCCCCCCCCACTTTAGGTTGATAGTCCCAATGCTTGGGGTAGGAAATCTACCACAAACTTTAAGAAAGTCTAGAAATGAGTTAAATGTCCAATAGGCATGGGAGGAGTGCTGTGATTTCCTTGTTGAATGGATGCAGATGATTTTCTTCAATTTGTTGTTCCAGTATGATATTATGTACTTTGTTGTGTTATTACAGTATTCTCAGATGTAAAATTGTATTTAAGAATAAAGTAAAATTCGGGCGCCTGGGTGGCTCAGTTGGTTAAGCGACTGCCTTCGGCTCAGGTCATGATCCTGGAGTCCCTGGATCGAGTCCCGCATCGGGCTCCCTGCTCGGCAGGGAGCCTGCTTCTCCCTCTGACCCTCCCCCCTCTCATGTGCTCTCTCTCTCTCTCTCATTCTCTGTCTCAAATAAATAAAAAAAATCTTTAAAAAAAAAAAAAAAAGAATAAAGTAAAATTGCTTAATAAGGAGTGCGATTTAGAACTTTTTTAGGTCTTTAAAATTATGCCTAATAGGGAAAGTTTGGAGTATAAAATTTACATGTTTACTTTCACATTTTATGAAAAATTATAATTTTGATTGTCACTGTTATTGCTGAGGTATGAAATTACTTATTTATTGATAGCAAATTCTGTGCTGCCTCTATTTGAGGAATCAAGGTTACCTGTCAGTCTAAACACACTCTCCCACTAAGAAATTATTTGGGTAGCTATTAGAAGTACTTGTACCTGGCATTAAAAGTCTTTAAACACTGGTAATTCATTTGTATCAATGCCAAAATGGGGGGGGAATAACCTATATCAACTAGAATCATTTTTTTAAAGCACAAAAAGTAAATCCATCTCTTGTACAGAAGTGATTTTCAGGTATTCAAAAAAAGACAAATTTGAACCATTTGGCTAAAAAAAGAAAAATTGGTTTAGCTGTTTGGTTTTAGCATTATAAAGCTTTTATATTGTTTCATGGGACTATTTTAATTCTTAGTTGGTTTACAAATATAAAATTTAGAATCATTGTTAATATCATTGCATTTGGAATCTGGAAACTCAGTTTTGAGATCTGGTTCTTTTAGAAATTGTGTAACTATTGACAACATTAATACCTGGGTATTAGGCTTCCCTTCCATAAAATGGAAATGCCTCCATAGTTAGGAACTGAACAGAAAGAAATAAAATACAGTGGTGCATGTTTTAAAAGATGTTTGACAAGTCTTTGGAATTAATATGCTTCCACACCATTATTATTTTAAAATTCTTATGAAAGATCCTTATCTCTGTACTTCACAAAAGTGACTAACTAGTTCAGCCAAAGGAAATTAAGGAGCCCTTAGAGGTGGTAGCATTTTTGAGATTGTATTTGTAAGCCCTCTAGGAACATGTGAAAGCTAGGCAAAAAGAAAGGATTATTTTCTGGAAAAATTCATATCCAAGCCAAATGTTAACATAAATAAGTTTAAAATAATGCCATCTTTGATTTGTCTTCATTAATTAAAAATTATGAACTGCCCTAATCTATAAAGGAATTAAGTTTTTGGTTTTGGTGGAAAAAAAATTATTCCAAAGCTTATAGAATATCTATTCCAATCTTAGGGGTTCTACCTTTCATTGTTTCATTTGTTCTCCCAGTGTATTTCACTTTGCTGGATAGGGGTGTTCCCCAAATCAATTTGGGATTTTTTAAGTGTTTTTTTACACATTCTTTAAAAGATTAATTTGTAATATACTTATAGACAATGGAATATATACAATTTAAGGAATATTAAAGGCCAATAAAGCAAATAACCTCTAATTGTTTTTTAAAATTGAATCATACCTTACATGTTCATGAGGAGCTTAAATATATAGTTTTATATTTTTTCATAAAGCTATTTATAGATATTTTTATTCCTATGTATTTTATTTTATCATTTTTTAAAAGATTTTATTTATTTATTTGAGAGAGAGCGTGGAAGCACTGAACACTAGTGGGGGGGATGGGGGTGGAGGGTAGAGAGGCAGAGGGAAAAGCAGACCCCCCCACTGAGCAGGGAGCCTGACACAGGACTCCATTCAGATCATGACCTGAGCCCAAGTCAGATGCTTAATAGACTGAGCCACCCAGGCACTGCTAATTCATAAATTTTCCATCATACCAATAGAAATTACAATCGTGATTAATTCTGACATCCAATGAAGAAATTGAAGGTCGGGGGGTGATAAATTGGGGATGTAAACTCTCAAATTTAAGAACAGCATAATAATTTAAAACAGTATGTTATCAGCACAGGATTCATTTTATAGGTTATTTGCAACAAAATTTGATAGTCTAGAAGTATTTAAGAATTTAGTATGATGGTTCTATTATATATATAAGAATTTAATACGATTGGAGGTATCTTCAAGCAATGGGGTTAGATTATTTAATAAACGTTATAACTGGTTAGCAATTTAGAAAAATAGCTTCTATTCCTATCACACACCACAGTAATTTGCTGATGAATTACCCTTTAGTTCCTGAACTGCTTTCTTAAGTTAAATGCTCTTATATAGTGCAGTCATGCCTGTTGGTAGAAAAAATAACTTTTACAGCAGAAACAAAGCATTTATCATTCACATGATTGAAGAGTAAGGAATACACTGTCCTGGTGGGTCTTAGGAACAATAAATTTGAACTTTCATCAGTTCTCTGGAACTGATATTCATAGTGTGATCAGTAGATCAGTAACATTAACATCACTTAGGAGTTTGTTAGAAATGCAGAATCTTGGGGGCACCTGGGTGGCTCAGTCGATTCAGCGTCTGCCTTATAAGGTCATGATCTCGGGTCCTGGGATTGAGGGCCCCCCCCCACCCGGAGTCGGGCTTCCTGCTTGGTGGGGAGCCTGCTTCTCCCTCTCCCTGCCTCTCCCCCTGTTTGTTCTCTCTCTCTAGCAAATGAATAAATAAAATCTTTAAAAAAATGCAGAGTCTTGTCCCCCACACCTACTGAGTCAGAATCTGCATTTTATCAAGGTCCCCAGGTGATCTGCATGCACATCGAAGTTTGAGAAGTTCTGCTTTAGAAGGGTGTTTTATATTAATGAAGTTAACTTTTTTTTATTTCTGGTTATAGTAATAGCAACCTTATTTACTATTGGTTCCACCAGTTTAGACCAGGATCAACCTAATTTTTTTGTAGTGTCAGAAAGGCTTATCTCCAAACATTATTGTTGTTCCCTTGTTTTAAAAACATGTCGTTGGTTATAGGGGCACCTGGCTGGCTCAGTTGGTGGAGTATGCAACTCTTGATCTCGGAGTCATGAATTCAAGCCCCACGTTGGGTATTGAGCTTACTTTAAAATAAAATAAAATAAAATAAAATAAAATAAAATAAAATAAAAACGTGGTTATTAATATAGTTATAATAAATATAATATATAATAAATATATAATTAATATATTTATAATTTATTTTGAGCATTTTAAGTAGTAATCATGACACATTTGCCTAGTATTCCAAAATTATTAGGGTTCTCTTTAAGGGACATTTATTAGCTTTTAGGATGGATTTAGGGTTTGTTTTTTTAATAGTCTTTTGAAAATCAGTTAGATACAGGAACTAAATAATACAGATTTCCAACCAGATTGTTAGGGTTTCCATCCTGGCCTCTCATCTTACTACCTTTGTGTCAAGTTATTCAACTCCCATATCCTATTTTTTCTTTATCAACTGTAGAAAATTAGATTACCTATCTTATAGTTGTTAGGATTACATGAGTTAATATATGTGATTTCTGATCTTTATGTAAAGTTAGCTCTTTATTATATGTTCTAGTAGAAGATTGATATATTAATCTAGAACAGTTTACCCAAAATGTATTAAAGTTTCCTGTATTACAGTGTTTCCATACTGTATTGCAGTGTTGCCACCTATCCAGGAATCTTGGGAGTTATTCTTCATTCCCCATATCACCCAATATTTTCTTCCCTAAATCTGCCCTTTCCCCTCCATCTCTGCTCCTACTGACTTGGTCTAGGCTTTCATCATCTCACTTGAATTTTTGCAGTGGCTGCTAAGGTGGTCCTCCAGTCCCATCCTCAGCATTACTAACAGTGTTGTTCTGACAGTGTCCTACCTGAAAGTTGTTACTGGCTCCCTTCTGGCCCATGGGTTCCTTCTCAGTAAAATGTGGCGGCGGAGGGTCGGGCAGGTTAATAAGATAATGTATTTCTGGATAGTAGAAATTCAGTAAGTGCTGGTTAATAATATCTTTTTAAAGTGGGACAGTTTTTGGTTATCTTTCTGAAACTCTTCAGTTTATGTTAAAATTAATGTGTGGTCCATAAATACATGCTGGGTAAGGAAACTTAGAGATGAACTTAGGTCAGGAAAAAGGCAGTTTGGAATTAAAACATTAGCAATGAATTAATGAATGAATAGTGAAATGAAGAATAATAGCACTTAATCTCAGTTGTCTTTCTTCAGTTAATGTATTTATTTACTAAAGAAATTTTTGAGTGTCTACACTGGCCGGTTCTTTATTATGCTTTGGATAGGGGGCTGTTAGTGACATGTATATTTACCCATCAGTTGACACAAATTCCGAGTCTCCTAGTTAACTCCATTTAGAGGGTTTGTAATTCATGGTTAACATTATGTTTAGGCTTCCTTAAGGAAAAACTGTGTGGGACAAATTTGGGCATATTCCTACTAATCTTATTTTTAACAGTGGAGACTTAAAATTCAAAGAATATAAAGAGATTTATCTTCTTTCTTAGTCTAACCAATAATTGTGTTTGTTACTTAGAAAAAGCAGAGAGATCTTGCTAAAATGAGAAAATGTCTCAGACCAGAAGAACTGACAAACCAGATGAACCAAATAGAAATAAGCATGCAACATGAACAGCTGGAAGAAAGCTTTCAGGAACTTGTGGAAGATTACCGACGTGTTATTGAACGCCTCGCTCAAGAGTAGAGATTATTTGGCTCTGTACAGGAAGTTTGCAATTTCTGTACATTGTGTTGTGGAAAATCTGATGATGACTTTAATTTTAAACTCTTGTAACATTTACTTACATTAAAAGTTATCTATCTTATCTTTAGTTGAATATTTTCTTTTGGAGAGATTGTATATTTTAAAATACTGTTTAGAGTCTATGAGCATATATTACATTTTAAAAAAATATATAGCTTCTGAAATACCACTGCAGTTGCTTCCCTTCTTAACAGTATAATAAATGCTTAGTTGTGATATGCTAATGTGTGATGGTATGATTCTTAAGTACTTACGATAAACTTTTTGTTCTTGTTAAAAAACTTCAGGTTTTCACATCACATAATACCCTCTAGGTCCATTCATTTTGTCACAAATGGCTTTTAGGCTTTTAAGCACCTTTAAAACGCATTTCTTTAAGGTCTTCCTAGTAATCTTGTTTTTCCTGTGTGATTTCTCCAAATACAAAATATTCCTAGTATAGATTTGTTTTGTTTTAAATAAACTCCTCTATTAACTGTTTGTTGGGGGTAGGATGGGTGGGTAGAAATAGAAAGGAAACTAGATACAGCCTAAAGCCAAAATGTTTGACATCACATATTAATTGAAGATAATTTATAAGTTAGCATAAATGTATAAATAAAATTTTGGAAAAAGTTAGCATAAATGTTTTATAAATAATAATGTAAAATAATAAATCAGTTTATAAAAGTCAATTTATACACCATTATTGAAATATATCTTGTGTAAAATGAGGTTTATATGTGTTGTGATTTGTTACGAGGTTCTGAAGATGTCAAAGTCCAACAGGAAAAAAGCCCAAAGTAATGATAAACTGCGTACTATAGTTTTACTTTATTTTTATTAGAGTATAAATAAATTGCTTCATATGGAATCATTAAAAGTAAAAGCCTCATGTTTATAATGTGTACCAGTAAGTGAGGTATTGTATAAAATAAAAAATGGGATGTAAGTTGAACTTTACTTTTAAAATCTGATTTGTTCAGTGCTTAAGGCAAAATCCCAACTTGGATAAGCACTGTCTTGTCCTTAGATCAACTTTCCATCAATAAAACTTGTCAAATATAGGAGAAGCAAAGTAACTAGTACCTTCTGGATACAAAATAGCTGTGGCCAGCAGCACACCAACAGCACTAAGCCAAGCGCCCCTTCCAGGGTGTTGGAAAAGTTTTAGTCTCATCTCAAAAGCTTATTTATATAGATGAAACTTGGATTTCTGAAAGTATATATGTACATAGTTTGTTCAGATAGAATGAACTAGTTCAGTTAAAATCCTTTCTGAAAGTACATGAAAGCAATTTGCTTTCCATCTAAATTAGCTAATTTTAAAAATATTTATTAAAAAATTCACATTCGATACCTTGAGATGAGCTACCAAGTTGCAGGGGGAGAACAGTACAATCTAGACAAGTTATCTTTCAACATATTTTTCATCTAGAAACCAGAAAAAGCCAGTGGAATACCAATTTCTGTACTTTTTTTTAAGCAATGTTCTGTGATAAATTTATGGATAAAAATCTGATTTAGCATTAATCTTTGGGACTTGAAAGGCTGTACCTTCATTTGGATTTAGAAGGGTGAAAATCTGATAGATCTGTACCTTGTGTAGTGTAATTAAATACCAGGATGGGTGTGTAGTAGGACCATATATAAACCCAACACAGCCACCTTCTAGGTCCTGGGGATCACTTTTCCACCCTCCAGTAGTAGCCTTCACCCATTTTATCATCCACATACACATCTGTATTTACTTGTGGCCTTTACTTTTTTTCAGTGACCTTCCCTCCCCCATCACCCTTAATTTTTTCCCTGTCCTCCAAATTTTATTTTCTCTACATGTAAGAACATGTTTCCTTTCTGAGCATCAGTTTTTTCATCTGTAAAATGAAGTTGTACTAGAATTATCTCTAGGTTTCCTCCCCCTTCCAAGATACATGTTTATCCTTTTCATATCTTTTCTTCTCATTCTAAATGCTTTTATATTAAAATGTGAGTGTAGATGTGGTATATATCTAAAGCATTTTTGTAAGTCATTCAAAATTCATAGTGAGTTGAAGTGTGAGAGGAAAAAAAAACAAACACTGTGTGTCCCTGGTTGTCTCCGGATTGCCAGGGCCCCAGCTGGCTGTATCAGAACCTTGTCTGTTCTGAAAATTTATCTCATCCACTGCCATCCTTGCCTACCAGAGGAAAGTGAACAGCAAAGCCCCCAACACTGTATCAGAGAATGATTAGAATCATAGACCTTAGAGCTCAAAAGATTTAATTCCTTAAACTCAATTTTAAATTCTTTTTATTAGAATTTAAAAGTCTGTTTAACAGTATTAAATACTGATTAAATAATAAAGTACCCATAATTCTTCCTTTTTTTTTTTTTTAAGGTTTATTTATTTATTAGAACACGAGCTTAGGGAGGGGCAGAGGGAGAGAGAATCCTCTAGGAGACTCCCTGCCTGATGGGGAACTCAATCCCAGGATCCTGAGATCATGACCTGAGCTGAAATCAAGAGTCAGACGCTTAACCAATTCAGCCACCCAGTCGCTCCCATAATTCTTTCTTCTGAGTGAAATTATTTTACATTTGTATATTATCTCTGTATATTATCTCTGCATTTTTAATGTTTCTAGTGTTCAAAATGGTTCTTCTAACAGGAACAATATTTCATATTGATATGCCCATAATAAACTATTTACTTAGGTTTTTTTATTACAACATTCAAATGAATTAATGTCTTTGTGTATATATATTTTTGTATCTGTTGAATCATTTCCTTAAGATAAATTCCTGGGAAATGAAGTTACTGAGTCAAAAGGCAGGAATATCTATGGCTCAGTTATACAAACATGCCATATTTTACAGAATAGCTTGTAAATTACTAACATGAATGTGTGTACTAGTTTTAACAATTTCCGTGGCATGGGATATTGATTTTGTTGTTTCAATAGTATAAAATCTCAAATTATATTCCTTTTGCTTAATGGGAAGGCTGAATATTCTTCCATTTTTTAATGAAAATTTTTCCCTAATATGAATTATCCATTTGATTTTTTTTAATTTATCTTTTGGGATCTACACTCTCACTTTATAGATGGACAATAGTTCCAGAGGTTCATTTGCATAAGGTCACATTATAAATTTATTGCAAAATCAGGACTATCCCCTAGGCTTCTGACTTCTCCTTCAGTAGGCCAACCAAGTCTTAAGCTTGTCAGCCCACTAAGCTCTTTGTAAGAGGGGCTTTTTTTCATCAGCATCTGGAAAATACCTCTCTTGCATGACATTCACCCTAGGTACCAGACAAATACCCTAACTGCCCTCTTGTTTTTATAACCATTGAGGAGCAGGTATTAGGAAAAGGATATTTGGTTATAACGACTAAAAGTAATGATGCCTCATTTGAAGTATGGCTTGAAGTTCCTCATTTTCTCAACATTTTCAAGTTTTCAACATCTACACTTTTTGTTTCCATATTCTTTTATATCTTTATTATAATACATATTTCATTCTCCCTTGTATTATGTGTTATAGTGGAGTTATACTGTGCATTTACTCATTGATTTGGGTAGAGCTGTCTTATATACACAAGTAGTGTGCACATAGTACAAAAATGCAAAAGGGCATACAGAAAAAACTTCACCCCAGTCCTCCAGAAACAACCCCGTTTCTGATAATTTTGAGTATATATCTGAATGTATATCACATATTCAGAGATATATGCGTAAATGAGCACATATGCATAGGTCTTTTATTTTACATATGGTAACCTACATATATTGTTCTCTAAGTTGCTTTTTATTTTTTTTAAGATTTATTTATGGAGGGGGAACACGCGAGCAGGGGTGGGGCAGAAGGAGAGGGAGAGAGCACAAAGCCGGATATGGGGCTCAATCTCACAACCCTGAGATCATGACCTGAGCCAAAATCAAGTTAGAAGCTTAACCGACTGAGGCACCCCTCCAACTTCCTTTTTAGGCGATATATCTTGGGGCACCTCAGTGGCTCAGTCAGTTAAGCAGCTGGCTTTTGATTGCCACTCAGGTCATGATCTCGGGGTCCTGGGATGGAGCCCCACGCCAGGCTCCAGGCTTAGTGGGGAGTTTGCTTGAGATTCTTTCCCTCTCCCTACCTGCACACTCTCTTTCTAATAAATAAATAAATAAGTATTTTTGAAAAATAAACTTGATATATCTTAGAGATCATTAAAGCTATCTTGTTTAATGGCTGCACCGTATTCCATTGTATGGATATACCATAAGTTACTTTACCAGTCCCCTATTATTTAGGTGGTTTCCAGTATTTTCCATCACAAACAGTACTGCAATGCGTACTCCTATACATGTGCAAGTATACCTACACACTGAAACCCTAGAAATCATGTACCTTATTCTGATCTCATTCTTCTAGTGACTGTACTACATTTAAAACAGTCAAATTAACATGAATTAAGGTTACAGAAGCTTGAACTGTACCGATGTGGAATAAATTATGCATACTGGACTAATCTAACCATCCTCATTCACAGCTAGAAATATGAATTACCTTAAAGTCACAGTGATTTGAACGCTTAGGCATATGCACCTGCCTATTTATCCCTTTAGTCTTGCTTAGCTCTTCTCAAACCTTATCATCCAGAATTGCTGTACAGCAGGGTTCCTCAATCTCAGCACTATTGACATTTTGAGTCAGATCATTCTTTGTTGTGTGGGGCTGACCATGTACCGTGAGCTACTAGATGCCATTAGCACTACCCTCAACTCTAGTTGTAACAACCAAACGTGTTTAGACATTGCCACGTTTCCCCTGGGGGACAAAATCACCCTTGGTTGAGAACCACTACTACATAGGATTGAATATTCATCCATGTTAAGCACTATTTTTTATTATGTAACATAGACATTGTACAAAAGTCAAAATGAGTAAGAGTACTTAATGAGAAGCTGCCCTCCCTTGCACCCAGTCACCCGAATTGTCACCCTTCTCCAGAGGCAGTTACTTTTACCAGCCTCTCTTGTGTCCCTCAGAGTTAATTATCAGTCTGCAAATATCTGTAATTTTTTGTTTTATCACAAATGCTGATATACCATATGCAGTACTCAGAATGTTTTCCAGTTAAATTTAACTCATTTTTATTAGTACGTATTAGAACACTTCAATTCTAAACACCTTGATTCCAAACAGCTATTTGATCTTCCATAGTTTGATTTCAGTGTGTTTAATCCAATCCTATTTTAATATTTAGGTTGTTTCCCATCTCACAAGCAGTGTGACAGTGAATATTCTTGTGTATACCTCCATTTTGTACATGTGGGAGTATGTATGCACGATGGTGATGGAATCACTGAGTGAAAGGTTATGGACATTTTACGTTTTGGTAGGTTGAATACACATTTGAGACAATAAAGAAATTTGAATATGGGCTCTATATTAGGTGATATGGGATTTTGCATTTTTGTGATAATGATAACTGTGATTATGTAAGAAAATGTCTTTACTCCTAGGGGTTACATGCTGAAGTATTTAGGGACAGAGTCATAGTGTCTGCAACTTACATGCAAATAGTCCAGAAGAAAAGTACGTGTAGGTGTGATACATATACTTACATATGTACATGCATACATAGACAAATATATGTATATAAACAGAAATAGCAAATGTGCCAAAAAATTTTTTAATTATTGAATCTAGGTGGAAGATACATACAGGTGTTCACTATATGATTCTTCAACCTGGCTGTATTAAATTTCCAAAATAAAAATTGGGAAAGAAAAGTTATTGCATGCATGAAACAAAAACATACTGTGAAAAAGAAATAGTGAATAAAAAAGAGCTCTCGGAAATTTAAAATAAATATTCTAATTCAAGCAGCAGAAATGTGGGGCATAAAGTTGAAGAAATTTCCTAGGACATCAAAAAGAGAAAACGTGAGAGAAAAGATAAATCAATATGGGAAATCTGATAGCCAGCTTATTTTCATTTCAGAGAGGAAAAGAAAACAGAAGAACATTATCCAAAAAAGGGAGGATAATTCCTCAGAGTTGAAGAAGTCAATCTTCAAATTAGAAGCTCACTGAAGTTTGAACAAGGTTAAACCATCATCACTAAGATTTATTGAGCACTTACTATCTGCGAAGCACTTGAATCAGTCCTGTCAGTTCTCACAACAGCCCTCGGAGGCACATGGTATTCTCCTCAGGTGAGGCCTGGGGAGGTTATTTTATCTGAGGTCACACAGGAAGTGACAGAGCCAGGATTTTAGTGCAGGCAGTCTAATTCGCTTGGGTTCTTAACCACTACACCACTTACCTAAAAAGACCCACATATAGACTAAATTATTAAATTTCAAAACACTGAGCATAAAATAAAGATCCTAAATGCTTTCAGACAGCAAAACAAAGGTCACCTGGGGGAGGAGGGGGCATTTAAATAGCATTAGACTTAGCATCAAGCCTACTTCATGCTAAAAGACAATGGAACAATGTCTTCAAAGTATAGAATCCTACACCCAAACTAGCAATCAAATGTGAGAGTAAAATAAAGGTGGTTTTGGAAATCTAAGAAACTAGAAAACTTACATCACACACTTTGTGATGAAGTTACTTGTAGGTCAACTTTAGCAGTATGAAGGTGAAATCAAAGAGCAAGTTAAGATGTGGAGTATAAGAAATGGTAAAACTAATCTGATTCCAATAAAAAGAAATCTGAGGATGGCAACTGAGTAACATATCTAAAAGTATTTGGTCCAAATTATAGGAGACTATGAACTCAAGAAAAAAAAATGTATAAGAAAGTCAAGAGTCCAAACATAATAAACTGTGGTTGGCATGGCTTTGAGCAGTAACTAGAAACAAATTGGTTGAGTCCAGTCAGACTGGGAAAGGTAGGATGGGAGATTATCCCTTTTCAAATTGTAACCCTTGTTATAATTGCGTGTGTTTAAAAACTGTGTTACTTTGATATGAAATTTTATTTAAATACTATTACTATATTGTTCAGCAACTAACGCTGAACATATATCATTATCAAATAAAATATAACTGTAAAACATGTAAATTTTAAAAACAGGTTTACCTGAGGCAGACAAGTGGCACCTTTAAACAATGAGACGTGCTCAGCCTGATTTCCACAAAGCAGAACTTGCCAAAAGAAAAGAGAATGAAGTGCTTTCTTTAATAAAAACAAAATAAACCAAAAAACCTAAAAAACACAATATTCAATCCTTTTCTTTGGAAGCTGATTCTCAAAAGGGACCATAGTTTACCATACTCTTTATTTGGCTGCCAAAAGAAACTGTCCCTATCCTTGACACCCCGGTGCTATGAATCAACAGATACCACATATAAAACCAAAGCTTTGAAATTTTTCATTTCATAATTTTGGGGGGCTTTCCATTAACCCTGTGGAGAAATATAATGCAATAAAAGCGTAATGCCATCTCTTATGAATATCGGAAGAGTGTAAGTAAGATGCTTATAAACATCTTGTAAAAAATACTTTTTTAAGATCTGTGTACGTATTATAACGTACACAGGCTCGAAAAGGGTTGTATCTTCTCTGCTACGACCTCTCTCTGGGCCTCACACTCTTGACCTTCAAATTGGAAGGGGTAGAGTTAAAGCTGGATTAGATGGTCTTTGAAGCCTTTTCCCAGTTCTTCAACTGTATTCTTTCTCTTCGAACTTAATAAAAGACCAGTTGGAAAATGTACTTTGGTTAGACTCTCAGTTCACCTGGACAGTTCTTTAGATTTTTAATTAATAATTTTGGCAGGTGAATCTGTGTGGAAGTCTTGGGCTGTGCAGTGTGTTTGCCTAGCTCTCTGAATCCCCCTTTGTGAAGGCCGTGGGGCCACCACAGTGAGGCTTGTTTGCTGTCTGTTCCTAGAGCAGCTGCTGCTTTTCTTCCTTTATCCTTTATCAAGCAAAAGAAAGTGCAGTGATGTTTGTGTGTGCTTCAGGGGAGGAAAATGCTCTCCAGACAGGTTATTCTCTGGGTTAAAGTGGATGGAATGAGCACAGAGGAGCTAGCTCAGTGGGAAGAGAGGTCGAGGCAGCATCTGCCCTCCTGTTTGTTTTGACACTTTCAGTCTTGCATATAGAATGTGTTGAGTGAGAGGCGAGCAGAAGTTAAGAAATGCACTACTGCTTAGTTTGTCAGCCAGTTTGGGGAGTGGAGGCGGAGAGTGGGAGGGGAGAAGGGGACATACAGCTAGTTTTCTTTTTCTATTATTAAATCCCTTGCACTTTCATCATCTCCACTTTGGAGATTCTTACTGCAGTGTACTTTGCATTATTGTTAACTGACCAAGGAGTACTGTTTCCTGCTTACGGTAGGAAATATCAAAATTCCAAATATTTTCAACCTGTGACATTGATGGTCAAACTGCTCTCTCTAAGGAACTGGTTTCACACAATCCTACAGGACCATGTATTTTTGCTCAAACACACTAAGCATGATACCACAAACAGAACCATAAAGCCAGGGGTGCCTGGGTGGCTCAGTTGTTGAGCGTCTGCCTTTGGCTCAGGCCATGATCCCAGGGTACTGGGATCGAGCCCAGAATCGGGCTCCCTGCTCAGCGGGAAGCCTGCTTCTCCCTCCCCCACTCCCCCTACTTGTGTTCCCTCTCTCGCTGTGTCTCTGTCAAATCAATCAATCAATCAATCAAAAAAAAAAAAAAAAGAACCATAAAGCCAGTAAAAGAATATACAAAGATGGAAAGGTATGAGAAGGTACCCAGGCGCCCCTCTAAGTGTTTTTAAAGAGCACATATACATACTTCTGTAAACAGAAAAAAAAACAAAAACCCAAACAGACTTTTTAAAAAGTTCCAACAAGGGGGCGCCTGGGCGGCTCAGTCGTTAAGCGTTTGCCTTCAGCTCAGATCATGATCCCAGGATCCTGGGATCGAGCCCAACGTCGGGCTCCCTGCTCCGCGGGAAGCCTGCTTCTCCCTTTCCCACTCCCCCTGCTTGTGTTCCCTCTCTCACTGTGTCTCTCTCTGTCAAACAAATCAATAAAATCTTTAAAAAAAAAAAAGTTCCAACAAGGAGATCAAGAGCATTTTCTTTTCTCCTCTTTTACAAGTGTGGATTAGAGATGCTAAAGGAAGAATTATATCCTTCTCTCACCTTCATCTTTGCAGGGGTGAAGGAATTATACAGGTTCTAATTTCCTGGAACCTTATCTAATTAGCGTTCAGCATTTTTCTCAGGTCTTGGCAGCCAGGGATAGCCAGACTCTGTAACCCTTCACCCCTGGAGTTGTTCCAATGGGCTTATCCTCTCAAGGGTATTTGGTTCTTCTTTATGAACAATCTTGTGAGCATGTTAGTCTCAGCTTTCCAATTAGTGTTTTTTTTTTTTAAGATTTTATTTTTAAGTAATTTCTACACCCAATATGGGGTTTGAACTCACAACCCTGAGATCAAGAATTGCACACTCCACCAACTGAGCCAGCCAGGCACCCCTCCAACTAGTTTCTTAAGAACAAAAATAATATCTCTTTGGAGCCTAGAGTAGGCATTTAAGTATTTCTTCATTGGCTGATTGATTGCTAAATTCTCTTGTAAACTTTTTGCCTTTTTTCCTTACTCTAAAGGGTATTCATTCTCCAGCAGAAGGGAATAGATGGCAGTCGCTAAAGATATACGTTTTTATTTAGATAGCATGGGGGCAAATACACACTTCTGCTTTAACTCAACTTCCCTCAGAGCCAAGTGCAAGAGATGAGGTCAAAGAAGCCTTCTTTTCCCCTCAAACCTGCACAGTTCCAAAGCCAAATCTGACCAAGACAAGTATTATCAGAAAACTCGGATGCATCAGTAAGTGAGGTCTTGGACTACCGTCATGCTCTTCCCCTATAGCCCTCCCATACCCTCCTTACCTTGGCTTTTGCCACCACTCTATGCTCCAACAATGAATAGGCTATTATGCGGAAGCATTATTTCTTCTTTTTTTTTTTAAAGGTTTTATTTATTCATTTGACAGAGAGAGAGATAGCGAGAGCAGGAACACAAGCAGGAGGAGTGGGAGAGGGAGAAGCAGGCTTCCCGCCGAGCAGGGAGCCCGATGTGGGACTCGATCCCAGGACCCTGGGACCATGACCTGAGCTGAAGGCAGACGCTCAGCGAATGAGCCACCCAGGCGCCCCTGAAGCATTATTTCTGCTTCCAATCTCCCATAATATCTTCCAAGCCAAGAGGTTGAACCAACTTGAAATTAATACTGGCCAGACTGGGCCTGAAAGCAACAACTCCCTTGGGACAATGTTTTGATCTTACCCTACAGCTAAGTTAGCCCTGTCTGATCCCATTTTACTCTGCTTACCTTGACAGACTGTTCAGGAAGGTGCAGCAAGCTATTTGCTAAGCCCATCTGGACCAGGCCTATAAATGGTTATAGATTCCTGAATTTTCTGAATTTCAGAGTAGGAGGGGCTCAGGTAGGACAATATTGTTCTTAGAAGGGGGTGGAACTTAAAGTTTCATTTACACAGGATTTATACAACTGAGAAAATACCATTAGACAAATCAAAAATGGGAGGGACAGGAGGGTCACGTACAACTAAAGTCCCACTCCCTTGCCCCCTGGTTCCTTCTTGGTTGGCACTGCTATAGAACAAGAAAACAGGGCACAAGCAGCAAGGAGAAATCCTCTTAATTTCTCACAACTGCCTTGGATATGGTATTACTCTTCCTCAAAAAACATGGAGCATCTACACATTTTCTCTAAGGACACCCCTAGAGTACTCAGTAATACATCCATTGTTGTCTCAAATGTTGGCATAGGAAATGACCTCCTGCCAGCAAGTTGGTTAAGAGTGCCTTAGAAATTTTCCACCTGAACATACAATCATTTGAAGCTGGACCCTAACTTTACAGGGGTCCAGTGAGCTGCTGAGACAGGTCCCTGTTGTATGTTCAGTTATGTTTTTATGCAGGACTCCTAGTTCCTGGAAAGAATGTTCATTTGACTTAAAAAAAATGTAAATAAATTAAAGTATTTCCTCATACTAAAATCAGATAAGTCAGAGGGCAAGATTGGAAATATTCTTCACAAGCCATGGAGTAAAATGCTAAGAAATGATCCTGAAATCAAATCAAAAGGCAAATTTTTCTGATTCATATAGCAAAATTGAGAAGCAAGGTCAGGAAGGGCAAATGAAGGCATTTCAGGCTAGATGACAGTCTTGCTGAAGCTGTGCAGGCCCTAGGGCAGCAGTTTCCCTCAGCAGGCCATAGAATCTGCTTTGTGCCCAGTAGGAAATACTTCCTTATTCCAGTTAGTTTTACAATGTGTTCATATATTCTTCTATAGATATGTAAGCATCTTAGTATGGTTTATGTTTTTAAGTATCTTGCATTATAGGTAATCTTAATAAGTATTTAAAAATCTAAACTTGTAAAACAAGTTACAGGATGATGTTTTACAAAGCAAAATTTATTTTTAAAGAGATTTACTTCATGTTGCATAATCCCCTAGAGCATTTAAAAAATGTGAATTTGATTTACAAATTCAATACATATGTTACAGAAACCAATATAATTTAAATTTGATTACAAACTATATACAACTTTTGAAAAAGTTATATGGTATAAATCTATAATAAAATATTGTTAAGTAGAAGAAGAAAAAACTGACTTCAAAAATATGAATATAAGAATTTATTTCTTTTATAAAAGAGGATAAAAAGATCTTAAAAGGTGCTAATAAGACATGAACTTAGGTAAAAGGCAAAAACTGAGGTAAAAGACCTACAAAACAATAATTAATCGCAATTAATGAAAATATTTTAACATTAAAGAATGAATTTTTGGACACAGAAACTGAAGGTATTAAGAAGTTATCCTTTATTTCTTGAACTCTGGTTTTGAAAAACTACTCAACTTTTTATTCAAGAATCCCAAGCGCAAAATCTGAATATTGGTGGGAATTCAAATTAGTAAAGCACCACAATATAATTAACCTTCATTTTACAGGTGGGAAGATGGGCAGAAATGGAGTAGAGAAGTGAGTCAGTAGTGGTTACTCATCTAAATGAAAGCACTCTAATGCCCTGACTCTCCAGGATCACAGAATGCTAGAATTGCAAGGGATCTCAGATGTTGGTGGTCTAGCCTTTTATCTTGTTGGCATTTATCTCATAAACTGATGATTTTGGAGGACACATACTGGCAACTTTGAATTCTTTTAATGTCAGAGGGATATAGTATGAGATAAGCCAAATCAGGTCAGTGGATGAGCTACATAATCTGTGCAAGTTCCCATCTGTGTCATTTCTAGCTCATCCTAGATACCCACATTCTATGCCGAACTTATTGGGCATCTCCTCACTGGATCCCACTATGATGGGGCCACCTGATTTCCACATGGTGTTTCCTTTTCCTTTTCTTTCTAGTTGCAGGGGAACAGAGCAGATTTACCATATTCAAAAGTCCTCTCTCTGGAACTGATCTGAGTTTGAAAAAGGTGGAGCTTGAAGTAACCTGTGGGAGTACTTTTCATTCTCATCCTTGCACATCTTACTTACCTCAGTGGAAAACATTATTTCTCTTTATCTTTCAAGGTGACCCAAAAGCATCCAAAACTGGGTCTCCAAGAAGTATAGCATGTGTCCTCTAATGAACTGCCACAATTCATTCTTTGAAAGTAAAAATATCAAAACTATGTAGTCATTAAAAAGAATGAGTTTGAACTAAGATTTGATGTTTATAATGAGTGCAAAAAGCAAGTCCTAACAGTAAGTATGTGAGTCCATTTAAAATATTTACACATATTTGCCTGTAAAAGGCACAGAATGATGCACACAGTGGCTGACTGGAGAGCTGGACTGTGGTGCGCAGAGAGGGTTAGGAAGGGGACCTGGGCTTTTTTCCTTTATTCATTTCTGAATTGCCTGGATGTTTCACCAAGTGTGTACTTAAATTCTTTTAAAATTAATTAGGGAACATCACACACATCCACCAAGAATCTTTATCAGTCTTTACTGCATTAAAAGTCTGGGAAACCGTTAAGTTCTTGGTTTGACTGGTTCCATGGAGAGTTCAATTCCTTCACCAGACATTCCTTAAATACTAGGTTCTTTGCCTGGCACCAGGCTACCAAGATCAGTAACACCTGGTCTATGACAGGATGGAAATCTGCCCCAAAATGCAGCTAAGAGGAAAAGTGAATTTGGTAAGAATGGGCACCATCATCACTAGGTATACAACGGCACCCTCACTTGTCTCATAATTGGCCTTCTGTAGGCTTCGTCTTTCGGCAGCGCCATCCTCTCATTCTTAAAAGTCAGATTTACAATTAAGACTCCAGTTAATACCGTTGAGCGGGAAGTGTCCTTGGGGAAAGAGAAGTCCCCGGAACAGACCCACTGGGGTATCCAGAATTGATTTTGCAGCTGCACACAGATTCCTGTCTTAACCTGGAGTCTCTGCTGAGTAACGTAATTTCTGGGACAGCAAAGGGGCAGCTGGTGACTTTGAACCAAATTTTACCTTTCAACTCAATTCAGGGAAATTTCAACAGAGTGGCCGACGATGCAAAGTGCTATGTTGAACGCTAGATTGTGCTTTATTTTTTCCTCCCAACTTCACGTTTCCATGCACCAAAATGTTGATGCTACAAATATTGGATGCCACGCTTACCTGACAGGCTTCTTCCATCCCACCTGGGCGCAGGGGCTCTGAGCGAGCGCGCGAACCGTGGCTGGAGCCCGCCTCTCGCGGCCGGAGCGGGCTCGCCGGGCCGCGGGTTCCCCTGCTGGCCCCAGAGCCGGAGCCGCTTTGCTGCCGGGGCTCCCGCAGTCAGCCCCCCGCGCGCACGCGCGCTCCCCCGGGGCGGCCCCAGCGCCTCCAGTGTTCGGCAGGGCTGCGACTGGACAGTTCCAGCGGGCGGGGCGGGGCGGGGCGGGACGGCTAAGGAGTGCTCCGCGACCACGTGATCGGCGCTAACATGGCGGCGCCCAGCGGCGTCCACCTGCTCGTCCGCGGAGGTAAGCCCCTGGAGAACCGCACCGCGGGGGTTGCACGGTAGCTCACTCGCTAAGCACCCGGGTTCAAAGGGGTTACACACCCGCGCTCAAACATTTCGCCGCACACGAATGTACTTTTAGTTCTACCGATACAGGCAGACACACAAGCTGACACAGGGACACGCCGCAGGAACACGACACATTTATTCACTCATTTGCCTGGACTGCGTCACTGCGTGGCATCTATTCGCAGTCACTCCTTGAGGTTTATGGGACATTGTCTGAAGTTTTCTTCCCCCACGTCAGTTGTATGATTAGTGTAGCAAACTTACTTATTTTGGCTGCGGAGCGATGAACCTACGGTAACTCGGGAATGCGCCTGGATACCCAGTTGCCACAGAGAAAGCAGTTGGTTTGTTGTATCTATTGGCATGATACAGTACGTCTTTTGGGAAACTTGCAACATGTGATTATTCTGTTACAGTGACTTAAAGTGAAGAAGCGAAGAAATCATGTCCGGGTAGCTCTCAGTAGGTGTTACCCTTGCGTGAATGGTGAGACTTTAGTAAATAGATACTTTTGCAGGTAAATTAGGGAAATCCTTGTTAGATTTGTTCTGAATCTTGGTCAGAAAGAACTAGGAAGTTGTTTCAAGGATTGGGAAAGAGGGGAACTAACATAGTTTGAGGGACTGCTTAGGTGTCAGGCACATAGGAACAGCAGTCCTGTGAGATAAATTTCATAGTAAATAGCTACCGTTTATTAAGTGCTTTTTAAGTACATGGTCCTGCGTCAGCACCTTACATATGCTAGCTACCTTTTAAAACCCAATGAGTTAGTGCGCGCTTCAGCAGCACCTATACTAAAATAGGAACGATACAGAGATTAGCGTGGCCCCTGCGCAAGGACGATGTGCAAATTCGTAAAGCGTTCCATATTTTTTGGAATTAGAATTTTAAGATTATAAGTAAATAAAGGAACACTGTACTGTGAAAAGTAAATAAATAAAATCCAGTGAGTTAGGCGTTACTCCCGGTTTGCAGAGGAGAAAAGTGAGGCAGAGAGGTTAAGTAATATGACTAAGGCCGCACAGATTTTAAGAGGAGCCACAGGAAGATTTGAAGGGAGAGAGGTGCAAGAAGAAGGTGATGTAAGCAGTATTTTGGGCTGGTTGGTTATTAGAGTGGAAGTCAACAGGAGAATGCAGCCCTGTGAAAAAAAGCCCCAATTTACATCTCTTAAGATCTGGGCTCCAGGCCAAACTCTGTTTACTAATCAAGTTACTTTTCTGTTTCCTCTTTTGGCAAGAAATAATGGTGTTTAGACTTTTTTGTGTACCACAGGTAATGGTGAAGAGGATCTGGGGAGATAGTCGAGGTAGAGGAGGAACCAAAACACACACACATGTGTATTTTATATATATACACATATATATGTATGTGTATGTATATAATCCCCACAGATTACAGAAATAGTATATTATTATTATTTTTTTTTTTTTTTGTCACTTCTGATTTTGACAAATGGTGGTTCAGACAATCCTGGGAAAGACTGCTATAGGGAAGCCAGGTCGGGTTATTGGTTCCTATAACCCATTCCATTATATCCCACAGTGCTGCAACAACTAAAAGAGGGATCTTCTGACTAGAAAAGGGACAGAAAATGTGTCATCAGGGAGAGATTTATTGACCAGGAAAGGTCACCTTTATGGACTATCCATAGCTAGTTTTAAATTGCAGACAGGTTGTCCTATACCACTTGCTCCCCAAGCCCCTAGGATGGAAAACGAACGGTAAATTCATGAAGTCTCCTGTCTCTTCTTCCTTTTCACATACTTAAATTGATGTAAATCAATTCACTATAAGTCTTTCTGTGTCAGGGTTTATCATCATCATCTATGTGCATCTTTCCCTCCTGGAAAATAGGAAGAAAACATTTTTTTTAACCCATTAAGAAGGCATGAGGTTTTTTTCATGACTCTCCAGCTCACTGTAGCTTTAGTCACTGTATACCCTATAGACAGTAGTTACAAACCTCCTCTCAACATCCCCACTCCTGTTAATTCTTGTTCAGCAGGAGCTATGTTTTATCTGTCCAGTTTAACAAGCATAGTAACTGGCTCAAAGTTATACTTACTAAACATACTGAATTGAGAGGCTGTTAAGACTTGCTCTCTTCCATCATGGACTAAGGGATGGGTAGAAACTGTGAGTAGTGACATTGGAAAGGAGAAAGGACATATCAATCTGTTGAAAGCAAGAGATAAGGTAACAAGAGCCTTTTAGGGATGAAAGTATTCCCTAGATTAGCACTGGCAGGAAATCCCAGATCCTGGCACATAATGCCTACTGTCAGGCCCCAGGAACTCTTCCTTGCTTAATCTCTCAATCCCAACCCCATTTATAGGAATCCTTGTTCCAGCTCCTGAAGGCATTACACAGGATCCTTTGTATGGGAAGAAATGGGGAAGGCAAGTAAGTGGGGCATACTTTCTCCTTTACACTCTGGTCACTTTTATGAGCCTGGCTTGTCTTCTACCTCTCTGATTTTCCCAGACTTTCACTAGGCTCTCTGTTAGGTTTCTAAATATTATTGTTCCCCAGGATTTTGTCCTAAACTTTCATCCCTGCTTTCTCTATTTGTTGTCACGAATCACCTTTATCTACCTCAATGACTGCAAATCTAGGCGATTTTTTAAAAATGAACAGAGCGTCTGCTGGAACTGGGCACCAGCCTCAATGCCAGCTCTTTGTTGGGTGTATTTTCCTAGATGTCTCTTAGGCCCTTTAAACTCAACAGGTCCAACGTGGAAATGAATATTTTTCTCCACATCTTCTTCTAGGCTTATAGACTCTGTCTCCATCAATGGTATTACCATACAGTCAGTATTTAAGTGAAAGCATTTGCGTTCTCTTGGTCCCCACCTTTTTTTTTTTTTTTTTTTAATTTCTCTGTCCTGGGGCGCCTGGGTGGCTCAGTCAGTTGGGTGTCTGCCTTCATTTCAGGTCATGAGGCCAGGGTCCTGGGATAGAGCCCCACGTCAGGCTCCCTGCTCAGCGGGGAGCCTGCTTCTCCCTCGCCCTCTGTCATTCCCCATGCTCTTACTCTCTCTCTCAAATAAATAAATAAAATCTTTAAAAAAAGTTTTCTCTGTCCAGTGAGTTAGTAAATCCCATTTCTTTTTTTTATTTCTTTTTTTTTTTCTAAGATTTTATTTATTTATTTGACAGAGAGAGCACACAAGCAGGGGGCAGGGGCAGAGGGAGAGGGGAAAGCAGACTCCCCACTGAGCACGGAGCCCGACACGGGGCTCAGTCCCAGGCCACTGGGATCACGACCTGAGCAAAGGCAGACACTTAACCATCTGAGCCACCCAGGTGCCCCGGTAAATCCCATTCCTCCCCCGCCCCCAAGCTATGTATTTACTTATTTTTGTAATTCAAGTATAATTAACCTATAGTAATGTGTTACTTTCAGACGTACAATATAATGATTCAACAATTCTATACATTACTTGGTGCGCATCATGATAAGTGTACTCTTAATCCCAGTAAATCCCATTTCTTGGATCCCTCCAGTTTTCGGCATGGTCTAGGTACAAGTCTTTAAGATTCCTTGGCTAGACAGGGCCTTTGTTTTTTTTTTTTTTTTTTAAAGATTTTATTTATTTATTTGAGAGAGAGAGAATGAGAGAGAGAGCACATGAGAGGGGGGAGGGTCAGAGGGAGGAGCAGACTCCCTGCAGAGCAGGGAGCCCGATGCGGGACTCGATCCCAGGACTCCAGGATCATGACCTGAGCCGAAGGCAGTCGCTTAACCAACTGAGCCACCCAGGCGCCCTAGACAGGGCCTTTGTAACTGGTCTCCACCTCAGTCCATTCTCTTCCCCACAACTACAGTTCTTTCTCTCAAATTCTGCTCTGATTATGATGCTTCCCTGCTGAAAAACCTCTGGGAACTCTTCCTTGCTGAGATGAAGTCCCTTAGCATGGAAAGCCAGCTCCAGCACAGTCTGGCCTCACTTTATCTTCTCAGCCTCATCTTCTGCCAGTTCCCTATCCTTAGATCGCTGCTCAGGTTAACCATGTGCACCTCCTTAATTGTGCTCCTGCAGTGTCCTTTTTCACCTGACAAACCATTCATCCCTCAAGGCCACACATAAATGCCATCTCTCCCTTAAGCTTTCTTGGCTTCTGCCCAAACTAACCCACTCTGCTTATATCGCACTTGGGGCGTACCTTTACCACAACACTTGTCACCTGGCATCAAAGTATGTACACTTCTCTAAAAAATATTAGTTTGCACCTCTATCTCCCCGATAGAATGGGAGCTTCTTACAGGTGTGTCTTACCTTCTTTGTCTCCCCAAAGCCTGGAGCACAGTGTCTGCGCATGGTAAGTACTCAGTTTCATAACTGAATGAAAACCCTTTCAGATTGCAACCTCCTATAGAAATACTTGTGCACAGAGATTGTATGGTAGGCCTAAAGAATCAGTATCTCAAAATGTCAGTTTTCTTCACATAACAGGTCTAGATAGTGAATTTTTTTCCTTCCTTCCTCCCTTCTTTCCTTCCTTCCTTCCTGTTTTATATTCCATATCTCCCCAAGAATATTTTTTTTTTTTTTTAAGATTTTGTTTATTTATTTATTTGACAGAGAGAGAGAAACAGCATGAGAGGGGATAGGGTCAGAGGGAGAAGCAGACTCCCTGCTGAGCCGGGAACCCGATGTGGGACTCGATCCCAGGACTCCGGGATCATGACCTGAGCCGAAGGCAGTCGCTTAACCAACTGAGCCACCCAGGCGCCCTCTCCAAGAATAATTTAAGGCAATTTTACTTCTGTGTATCTTTTTTGGCAACTATGAGAATTTCATTCCAGGTTATTTGAATTGTGAATCAGACTTATAATTAGAAAAAAAGAAGTTGAAATGGGGGAAGGGAAGAAATCTAAAAGAGAAGTGCTTGAAGTTTAAGCAGAGTAGCCATGGGAGAGATGAAGGAAGCAGATGGAAGTAAACCCTCTCACCTAAGCACTATCCTGCTGTGGAAACAAGCCACGTGGAAGGAGCTGACGCTGTGAGAGGAGAGGGGCCGACTGTTGGCAAGTCTGGCAGAAACGCTAAGAAAGGCTGGTCGGTGTGTGGAAGAGTCTGGCCTTCCCAGAGGGCTGTGTGGCAATGTCTGTCAAGATGTAAGGTATACCTGCCTTTTGCCTAACAATTCTGCTTTTAGGAATTTATCCTAAGAGACCAATATGATGAGTATGTAAAGGTGTTTAAACGAGATTGTATATTGGTGATATTGGACAGAATCTGAAATGTCCGGCGCCTGGGTGGCTCAGATTGTTGGGCGTCTGCCTTCGGCTCAGGTCATGATCCCAGGGTCCTGGGATCGAGTCCTGCATCGGGCTCCCTGCTGGGCGGGGAGACTGCTTCTCCCTCTGCCTCTGCGTCTCTCTCTCTGACTCTCATGAATAAATAAATAAAACATTAAAAAAAAAAAAGAATCTGAAATGTCCATTGGTAAGGGAATGGCTATATAAATTGTGGTTCATCCATGCACTGGGGTGCTATGCAGCCATTAGAAAAGATGATGTTGAGGGGCACCTGGGTGGCTCAGTTGGTTAAGCGTCCAACTCTTGGTTTCGGCTCAGGTCATGATCTCAGGGTCATGAGATCAAGCCCCATATGGGGCTCCACGCTCTGCATGGAATCTGTTTGAGATTTTCTCTTCCTCTCCCTCTGCTCCTCCTGCTCGTGCTCTCTCTCTTTCTCAAATAAATAAATAAATCTTAAAAAAAAAAAAAGATGATGCCGATGTACTGTAGACTTAAATAGTCATTGACACATATTGAGGAAAAAAAGGCAGGGTATAGAACAGTGTATCCCCCTTATGTAAAAGTATGTAGCTTTGCTTTCTCATGTATGTATGCACAAAGAGGTATCTAGAATGATGTTCACCCAAATGTTCATAGTTGTTATTTCTAGATGGCGAGATTGGACTGATTTTTACTTTTTTGTGTTTGATGTGTTTGAATTTTATATATTGAGCATTTTTGTTATCCAGGTATTATGTAATATATCCAAATAGAATATTTGTATTATTATTAATTACTATACTGTAATTTAAGATGCATATAACGCTACTAATATTTCATTATTCTTGGTTTTTTTAGTTTAACAAATGTAAAAAGTATTTACAAGTGCTTCTGTTCATTTGTGACTCTAAGGCCATCAATTCTTCTGCTGAGAATTCTCTTACCATAATGGTTTTCAAAAATTTAACCTCCAGGTCAGGGAGGGGCTGTTGTACATCATGAATTAAGTACTTTAAACTTTTGTCGATTGACCTGAGATCCTTACTATCTGTATAGCTTCTGTAGGAAAATGTATCCTCAATTTTGCCAAACCAAGTTAGAATTAAGTTTTGGGATGTGGTCTATGTGCAATTTGGAAAATGCTAATGTAATAAGGAGGTTCCTGTGACTTAAACTCTATTCATGTTGCTAGCCAGAGAATGAAATGGATTTTTGCTAATATGATATTTTTTAACAAATACCTTCCAACTCTATTATAATATAGCTTGTTACTCATAGATTAAGACATACTTAATAATCAAATATTGGTCCTAAATTCTCTAAAGTCAGACATTGTCCCTAAAGCCATATATGTTCTTATGTTTTTCCTCTGCTTGAAACAGCTTTCTCTAACACAGATAGCTCCTGTCTCCCATTGAAATGATAAAATCTCAGTGCACAGTGTAGGACATGTAGACCCTCAATGATGAATACTTGCAGTCATTAAAAAAAAAAAACACCCATGATGTTGACCTGTATTTGTTGACATGGAATGATGTCTACAACATATATTGTTTGGAAAAAGCTAGTTATAGAACAGTTTAATATAATCCCATTTTGTAAAATGAAACACCAGTATCTTTATGTGTGTCTAAGTGTATAACGTACTGAGAGAGAGAAAGAGAAAATATTCTAAATACTCAGTTTCTATGAAATGCCCACTTTCCCCAAGCACTGGAGATCTTTGAAAATGAAGAGTGGATGCTATATATCTGAGGGAATTTGGAAAGATGGAAGGAGAATAATATGCATGCGGAGCATCACTTGAACATATTATTTTACAGTTAAAACAGCTTTTTCTTGTGGAGATTGGATTTTCTTTTTTAGCTTTGAAAGCTAATTTTCTTGAAAGGAAAATTTCTTTTTTTTTTAAGATTTTATTTAATTATTTGAGAGTGTGTACACATGTGCAAGTGGGGGGAGAGGGGCAAAGGGAGAAGCAGACTCCCCACTGAGCAGGGAGCCCAACTTGCCTTGGGGGCTCAATCCCAGGACCCCCGAGATCATGACCTAAGCTGAAGGCAGACGATTGACTGACTGAGCCACCCAGGCACCCCCAAATATGGAGAATTTCAAACATACACAAAAGTAGAGAGAGCAGTAAAATAAACTCCCACATACCCATCACCTAGTTATAATAATCACCAACTTATGGCCACTCTTGTTTTAGCTTTACCCCTAGCCACTCTCTCCCTAAAACTGGATTATTTTGAAGCACATCCCAGATATCATATAATTTCACCTGTAGATTTTTCATTATGTATCTCTGAAAGACAGGGAGCCCTTTTTATTTTCTTCATATATCCTACATATCAGTTCTAGAATTTTCGATTGGTTCTTTTCTTATAGTTTCCATTTCTCTGTTGAGATTTCCCAGCTGTTCACTCATTATGTCTACCTTTTCCTTTAAGTACTTGAACATACATATTTTTACTAACCATTTTTAAAGTCCTTATCTGTTAATTCTGTCATCTGGGTGATTTCAGGGTCTGTTCCTGTTTTACTGACTGCTTGGTTTTCTGTTCTCTCAGCCATTTCTTTTTATTTACAGTTTGTGTCAATGCAGATCAATTCTATAACATGAGACGTTACTATGAATCAAAGCATAAATACACAAACACAATGTACAACCTGAAATAGATGTACAGCATTCAGATATGAAACAAAAGGGAATGTTCATTCACACACACAGTAGCTTGAGATCTGTTGGATATGGTTGTTCCAGTGTAGGTTCCTGAAGATGGGAAAAAATGACTTTGGTTATCAAGACCAGTGTGGCCATATTAGATACTGGAACATCTAAGCATTAGCATGTGACCATGAAAACAAAAGACCTTAGAGAGGGTCTATTTTTAAAAAGCTTTCTGTGCATTGAGGCAATTGTGAAAAGATTTACTCCCCAGAGTCAAGCCCACGTTAGGCTTAGGATCAGGTTCTAACTATCTAAAGATACTGACTGAGAACAGAAAGTATTCTAAATATGGGTATTCTGATTGAGTTGTTTTTTTTTTTTAAGATTTATTTATTTATTTTAGAAAGAGAGAAAGAGGGGGGTGCCTGGGTGGCTCAGTCAGTAAGCATCTGCCTTCAGCTTGGGTCATGGTCCCAGGGTCCTGCGATCAAGCCCCGTGTTGGGCTCCCTGCTCAGTGCGGAGCCTGCTTCTTCCTCCTCCCCGCTCATACTCTGTTGCTGTCTCTGTCTCTGTCGCTCAAATAAATGGATAAAATCTTTAAAAAAGAGAGAGAGAGGGGTGCCTGGTTGGCTCAGTCGGTTGGGCGTCTGCCTTCGCCTCGGGTCGTGATCCCAGGGTCCTGGGATCGAGCCCTGCATCAGGCTCCCTGCTCACTGGGAGGCCTGCTTCTCCCTCTCCCTCTGCCTGCCACTTCTCCTGCTTGTGCGCTCTCTCTCAAATAAATAAATAAAAATCTTTAAAAAAAAAGAGAGAGAGAGAGAGAGTGCATGTAAGAGCACAATAGCAGGGGGAGGGGTAGAGGGAGAGAAGCAGACTCCCTGCTGAGCACAGAGCCCAATGTAGGGCTAGATTCCCCAAACCTGAAATCATGACCTGAGCTGATATCAAGAGTCTGATGCTTAACTGACTGAGCCACCTAGGCGCCTCTCTGATTTTTTAAAAAAGTATTTATAGAAAGAGTATAAAAGTCTTTCTGAATTTAATGTAATTCCAGTTTTCACTTCCCAAATACTTGATTGACAGTTTTGGCTCCTGCACATATTTGCCTTTTTAATTTCAAGATTTGGCAATTTTACCTTCAAAACAGATACGTGTGTGTGTGTGTGTGTGTGTGTGTGTGTGTGAGTGATCCTATCTTTTTTTTCTTTTTACAGATACGTTTTTAAATTGTAAAAACTATTCAACATACACAGAAATAAGCATTTTGAAATTAATTGAGGTCAGTGTATTTTGACTCTTTGGAATCAGTTTAGCTAAATGAATCTCGTGCTTTTGTTGATTAGGAATAGGTGATAAGTATATAAACAAAATTCACTCATTATGCTTTGATTTGGGGTAGATTCCAATCCATCATTGCCCTGGCACATATCAATTACTATATAAAAGTCAAATGCAATGTCAAACCCAAAGCCGCAGAGGGGGAAGAGTTCAGTTCTCAAAGAGAACAGTAATAGCTTAACAATGTAAAACTTTATCCTGAGTACACAGGCATTATATCAGTACTGCTGAAACAGTGCATTGAGGATTTATAGTAATGTCTAGAAATTTCTTCTAAAGGAGCTCATGGAAAGCTTTTTGTATTATCTGTTTTATGGCCTTAAAGATTTAATGAACCAAACGAAAATTGAATCTCTGTTCCACATTCCATTCTTTATCTCTAGGTAAGAAAAAATTTATTCTCATTTTCTTTTTTTTCTTTCTTTCTTTTCTTTCTTTCTTTCTCTCTTTCTCTCTTTCTCTCTTTCTCTTTCTTTTAGAGAGGGAGGGGAGGCAGAGGGAGAGAGAGAGAATCTTAAGCAATCTCCATGCCCAGCGCAGAGCCCAATGTGGGGCTGATCTCATAACCCTGAGATCATGGGCTGAAATCAAGAGTCAGATGCTTAACCGACTGAGCCACTCAGATGCCCCTATTTTCATTTTCAAAGTAGAGTTTTACGTGTCCATATTTCTTAAGCCACATTAAAGTAATCATCTCAACTCATTTTGGGTGTTAATATTGACCTTCATCATCTAGTCAAAACCTTCACATGCTCTTCAAACCAATCAAAACCTTCACATGCTCTTCAAACCAATCAAATTTGGGATCCTCAGCATTTTCTGAGTCAATAAGGTGTGGAATTAGCAGATTTGATGAAGACCTCTTTTTTCCTTGTCACATTGGATGTCTAGATGCCATTTGAATTGGGTTTAGAAGATGGGATAGTATAGGTGTTTCTTGGCCTGAATCTCTACAACAGAATAGATGTAGAAGGGATAACAGGATTATAAAGAAACTAGAGAGACTAGCTGTGGACTGCAGAGCACCAGCTGGATTTGGGGCAGCCAAAATATTCTGGGAGGAGTTACTTGAAAGTGTTACAGCAGTTATTTGATTTGAATAAATCTGTGTGGGTAGGCGCAGCACCAGACGCATTAGCCCCAGTCTGAGCCTGGCGACCCTCACTTTGCCCTTGTCCACTGCATTGTCATCAGTGCATGGTGCATCTCACTGAATGGAGGTGGAGAGCCCCTGGCTTGGGGTGGGCACAAGTGAGGTCTACCTTTTTTTTCCCCTTGATTGTGGGTCACATTTTTCTGCTTCTTTAAATGTTATCTAATATGTAATTGTATATGTGACATAATGAATAATACCTTGTACAGATTATGTTGTTTTTCTTTAAAATATGTTGAGTTTTGTTCTGACAGGCAGTTAAATCACTGGAAAATCTTTTTGATTCCACCAGCCTTGGTTTTATTCTTTGTTAGAGTGGATCTGTTTGTTTTGCCCTTAGACCTAGAGTGTAGCCCTTACTCTAGTGCAGAGGTCAGCAAACTTTTTCTATAGGGGGCCAGGTAATAAATATCTTAGGCTTTTGTGGACCCTGTGGTCTCTATTGCAACTCTTCAACTTGCCAATATAGTGCAAAAGCTGCATAAATAGTATTAAACAAATGAGCATAGCTATATTCCAATAAAATTTTCTTTACAAAAACAGTGAGCCAGGTCTTAATTTGCCCACCCTTGCTCGGCTAATGTGTGGTTCTTACTCCTAAGGCATGGCCTTTCTGAGGTCTCAGTTCAATGCATTTTAAGCTCAGTGAGGTCTTTCAACTCTGTTTAAGCTGGGACTCCAACTTCTCTTGGCCCTGCAACCCCTAGAATCCCTGTTCACACTCAGCCTACAGCAGCTACTGTCTAGTAAGCCTTGTGCCTCCCTTCCACTACTGTGACACACAGATTCCAGCTGCATCAGCAACCAGATCTCTGCTCTCTGCCTCCCTAACTAAGCAGCGAGGTGCTGTGTTTGGCTCAGCTTCCACCTCCAAATGCCACAATTGGGATCGTTTCCCCAGGCAGAACATTGGGGACAGTCTGGGTTCACTTGGTGTATTTGTTTACCCTCAAGGTTCACTGTTTGCATTGTTCAATATCCAGTGCTAAAAAAAATAGCTCCTTCATGTTTTGTCTAGTTAATTTAGTTGTTTAGGACAGGAGGGAATTCTAATAACAGTTATGTCAACATAGCCAGAAGAGAAAGTCACTTTTTTTTTTAAAGATTTTATTTATTTATTTATTTGACAGAGAGAGACACAGTGAGAGAGGGAACACAAGCAGGGGGAGTGGGAGAGGGAGAAGCAGACTTCCCGCCGAGCAGGGAGCCCGATGCGGGGCTCGATGCAGGCTCGATCCCAGGACACTGGGACCACGACCTGAGCCGAAGGCAGACGCTTAACAACTGAGCCACCCAGGCGCCCCACATTTTTTTTTTTTTAATCTATAGGTTTACTTACCCACTTTTTGGTCTTTTTTTCTTGAAATTCATTTGTTGAAGCAGCTGGTTAGTATATCTACCCTATGGAGCTTTCCACATTCTGGATTTTGCAGATTGTATATCTAATGGGGTCATTTAAAATGTTCCTCTGTAAACTCACTGTTAGATCTAAGGCGTGGCCTGATTTAGGTTAGACTTTTTTTGGGGGGGGAGCAAGAATACTTCATAGGGTGTTGCTTTTTGCTATGTTAGTGGCCACTGGTGATCATTACTTGGCTCCATTAGGTCATTGGAGTTTGCAAAATGGCAGTATCTTAATTCGATCATTCCTTCTTGATTTATTGTTGAAAAATGTCTACAGAGAGAAACTTTCTCATCAAGTATTTAATTACCCTGATAGACCTCATCCTGGAAAGTTAAATACTTGGTTTGTTCTCTTTATTTACCAGTTTTTAAATAACAAGTTTATCCTCCAAAAGTGACCAGTGAGTTGTTGTTTAGAATAATGTGGGTTTATTTTTAATTGTGTATCTACTTCTTTAATTTTATGAAAGTATATGTAAGGATCATGCAGTGTTGAAACAGAATCCTAAGGCAGGATTGCAAGATTCAAGGTAGAAAACTAAAAGCTATTGACAGAAGTAACATTTTAAAAAATGAATTTAGGGAATTCTTACTATAACTTAATGTTAGAGTAGAAGATTATAAGGTAAAAAGGATTGAATGTCCCCCAGAGCTTGTTGCAAGTTGAGTCTCATATTATTAGTCATTCACACTATAGCAAGAGACTCAGTTTTGTATCTAGTGAAATGTCAGATCTTGTGCTTACAATAAATATGCTTCTTAATATCCAAAGGATCATTGTATATAAGATGAAAGGCAACTGGGTAAAGATCTGATTTTGGATGCTGTCTCTACGACTTATCACATGATGAAAAAGAGTAACTTAATTTTCCACTCAGCTTTGCTGTGAACGTAAAACTGCTCTAAAAATGAAATCTAGGGGCATCTGGGTGGCTCAGTTGGTTAAGCGTCTGCCTTCGGCTCAGGTCATGATCACAGGGTCCCAGGATCAAGCTCAGCATTGGGCTTCCTGCTCAGCAGGAAACTGCTTCTCCCTCTCCCTCTGCCTGCAGCTCGCCCTACTTGTCCGCTCTCTCTCTCTCTCTGTCAAATAAATAAACAAAATCTTAAAAAAATAAAAATAAAAATAAATTAAGTCTATTTAAAAAATAATTTAAACTTTCTGAATTTCACTTTCTTCATCTATTAAAAAAAGGAGTGGGTATAAAGTCATCTAAGTCAAATGAAAATTGAGAGAACCTGTGACAACACCTAGCCTAAGAAATGCCCCTTTCCTTGTGGCAGATGTTCTCCATTGGTTGAAGCAATCACAAGGCAGCCCAGAATCAGGGGAGTGGACATAGGAGTCCTTAATGGGATAAGTGTCAGCTGTGACAATTGAAGGCTGTTTCTTGAATGCAATGGAGAGAAGGAATGAACTTCCCAGATATATGCAAAATTTTGTCTACATGAGCAGATTTCTGAAAGAAAATATGCATGGCTTTCATTAATTTCCTAAAGTAAGATGTGATTTGGGGGGAAAAAAAGCGTTTCCCTTAGATTATCAAAATTCTTTGATACTCCTCCTTGGAAAAGTGGGGTCTATGTCCCCTCCCCTTGAATCTACACTGTCTTGTGACTGCTTCAACCAAAAGAGAATGGGGGAGGTGATGCTGTGTGACTTTCAAGGCTGTCATAAAAGGGGATAAAAAGGGATGCAACCTCCGCCTTGTTCACTGGAACAGTCATGCTTAGAGCCTGGGTTGTCTTGTAAAAAACCTAACTTCCCTGGGGCGACCGTGCCATGAGAAAGCCAAGCCACTTGGAGAGGCTATTTGAAGGTGGTCTGGTCAGGAGACCTAGTTTTTGAGTCATTGCATCACCAGACATGTGAGTGGATGAGCCTTCAGAGGGTTCCAGCCTCAACCATTGAGTCATCCTCAGCCTTCAAGTCTTCTTGACTAAGGGCCTTAGACTTCAGGCAGCCTCAGACATTCATTTTGGAATTCCTGACCCAAATAATCCATGAGCATAATAAAATTATTAGGTTTTTTTTTCTTTTATACTGTCAAGTTTTGATTAACCTGTTATACAGCAATGATAACTGGAACAGTTTATAATATTTACTAGCCAGCAATAACTAATTTCAGTAGAAAGCCTACAAAGAGCCACTTGGTAGTACATGCAGGCATGTACTGTCTCCTGCAGATCCTGGAGTCACCACGGACAACAAAGTATAGGTTCTCGCCAGATATTTAAAATTTATTTGTAGCCTCAGTGAAGTTTATCAATCTGGAGTAATTTTTTATCATAAGTGATAGTACTTAATATGATGGCTGACATTCCATCTTTATAAGGTTTCCAGGAGAACTGAGCTAGAAAATTAACCCATGGCCAAATTTGTCAACAGAGAAATATTCATTGAGAAAAAGCAAAGTAGCAATATTACAATTGGGCAGAAGAGAATTGAGGGCAAAAAGCATCAAACAGAACAAAGAAGTTCATGCACCTTTTCCCTCTGTACACTCACCATTCCCTTAATGATCTCATCAGTCCCATGATCCATTAAGCTGGCAACTCCCATATTTATGCATTCAGCCAAGACCTTTCTCCTAAATTCTAGGCTCATACATTCAACTGCCTACTGAACATTTCCACTTGGATGTCTAATAGACATCCCAAAATCAACATGTCCAAAAACTCCAAAACTAGACTTCAAATCTCTTCCCTAAAATTTGCTCCATTCCAAAAACTTCCCTACCTTAGTTGATGGTAATTTTGTCTGTCAGTTTCTCAGACCATAAACCTTTGAATCACTCCCAATTCCTTTCTTCTTCTCACTCTGTACCTAATCTGCCAAGAAATCCTGTTTACCTTTAAGATATACCCAGAAAAGGGGCACCTGGGTGGCTCAGTTGGTTAAGCGTCTGCCTTCGGCTCAGGTCATGATCCCAGGGTCCTGGGATTGAGTCCCTCATCGGGCTCCCTGCTCATCGGTTAGTCTGCCTCTCCGCTTCCCTCCCCTCCCCTGCTTGTGCTCTCTCTCTCTCTCTCTCTCAAATAAATAAATAAAATCTTTAAAAAAAAAAAAGATATACCCAGAATGCAGACATTTTTTTCACCCCCACTGTCACCACCCTGAGTTGAGCCACTGTTGTTTCTTACCAGGATTACTGTAATAACCCACTGCTGGTCTCCCTGTTTCTACCCTCACCCTCCTCAACTCGATTCTCAGCACAACAGCCAGACTGAACTTTTAAAACTGTCAGTCAGATCATGTCACTCTTTTGTTCAAAACCTGTTTCACTCAGAGTAAAAGCCAAAGTCCTTATAATATCCTATAAGGCCCTACTCATAGCACTTAACACGTTCTAACACACTGTATGATTTACTTATTTGTCATTTTTGTTGCTGTTGCCCATCTCCCCCACCAGAATGCAAGTTCCATAAGGAGAAGGAATTTTGTTTATTTTGTTCCCAGTGTATCCCAAGTACCTAGAACAGTGCCTGACACATAATAAGCATTTCATAAAGATTTTTTGAATGAATGAATGAAAAGTGGCTAGTGTTGTTTCAATATAGTTATTAATAATGAATCTTTATGAATCAAATAACATGTTAAAATACATAAAACAGCAACATAAAGCTGTTAAAAGCAAAAGGATAAAACCACAATCATAGTGGGAAACTTTAGCATGCCTCTAATTTGGCAATTTATGTAGACATAATAAGGTTACTGAAGTTCAGAATGTTATAATTAGTAAATCTGATTTAATATTAAATTTGATACCTTGGATTAAAGATTGTTTTTTATAAATATACATGAAATTGGGATAAAATTTGATGTTATGCCACTAAAAACCTTAAAAAGTTCTAGAAAAAAAATTGTATGAACTACATTCTCTGATCACAAAGCAGTAGTGTATAAATTAACGGAGAGAGAAGAGATTTGATCCACATATTGTGGAAACACAAAAGGAACCTAGATAATGAAGAATGTGACACTAACACTGTAATGGACTTGGAATCCATGTTTCTTGTCCTCTCTGAGTTCACAGTCGTTTAGGGGGGATCAGACATGTAAGTCAGTTACTGCAACAGAGTAAGATAGATGCACAGAGCGAGGTAAGCAAATGGTGCAATGGGATCATCCAGTATAGACCGAGGAGTCTTCAGCTTCACAGAGGAGAAGACTGGATTGAGTCCTGCTGTGCAAGGAGGGCCTGGTCAGAGGAAGGAGTCTAGAGACAGAGAGGGTGTCCAAAGGCACCCTCTTATCCAAAGGCAGAGACAGAGGTGAGAAACTCTGCAGCCTCTGGGAGCTTTGCTGGTTTAATATCATAAGCAAGGAGGGTGAGAGCTAGGGAGTAGCCAGAGAGGGGGTTGGAACCAGCTACTTTGGGCAGTAAATATACAGGATTTGGGGGCCACCTGAATGGGACAGCTGAAGCACATGTGTGAGAAGGGGTGAAGATACTAGACTTCTCCCTTAGGGTTGGAGGAAATGATAGGTATGCATGTAGATGGTTCTTCAAGTGGGAGAGGGAAAAGAAAATTGAAGAAGCTCCTCATTCCCCCAAAGACTTCTATTTCTTTCTGTACATGTTTGCAGAGATCGGAGATGAAATGAGGTAGGGGATTGGGAAATAGGAGAGGAAACTGATAAGGGATAATAGAAGGATTGCCCAGCAGTGTTGAGATCCAAGTGAAATTAGAGTCAGTGTACTTGTAATGGCCCCATTCATTGCTACTGTGTGATTTTCTCCAAATGGGCATCATCTTGTGTGTATGAAAGAGTGAAGGTAGATAGTGGAATTGACTGGAATTTTCCAGGTGGATGCCCTGGAAAGACCAGGGAGTAAGAGAAGTAGGTGGTTGGCAAGAAGGGGATTGATTTAATGAATTCTAGAGTCTACCCTAGGCTGTAAGTTTCCTAAGGACATGGACCCTGTCTATTTCATTTATTTCTGGGTCCATTATTATTATAATGAATAATCTAGGATGTAGAAGTAAAAAGAGAAGAGGCTGATAGTTTGGGGGGATAAGGAGTTCTAAAATGAGAATTACTAGCAAGGTCAAAGAACAGGTATAGTGGGAATGAAGAGTGAGAAAATTGAAAGGTTTGAGGGTAGTCTGCAGTTTCGTGATGGAGGTGACTTCTGAATGGGCACGTATAGTTTTTAATTTAATTGGAGGCAGCAGCGTTAATACATTTAACAGTGCAAAACATATAATGGGGCTCTGAGAATAAGAGGAAGGAAAGCTCATTTGGAGGGGGAGTGCTCACTTCACAGAATTGAGCACTCTGTTGAATTGCGCCTTGATAGATGATGAGTCAGGTGGTCAGCAGGGAGCCTGGGGGTGGGGCCATTCCTAAGGGGATAAGGCAGGGCAGTGGTGGGAAAACCACAAGGATACAGGAAAAATCAAGACATGGCTAGAGGGCTCTGGAATGGAATGTTTGGCTAGAGCTGAGCATTTGTGTAGGGGAGTTATAGGAGATGATTAATAATACAGGTTAGGGCCAGGTTGTGGAGAGCCCTGAGGGCCACTTGAGGGTCTGTCTTATGGGCAGCAGAGTTTTTTGACAAACAAGTGAAGTGGGGTCTCTGTTCACATGTGCTGTTGGTGGTGTTCTGGATGTACTGGAGAGGAAAAACCATTGCAGGTCAGTTAGGAGGTAGTGGCAGAAACAGAGAAATGGGGGCCTGAACTAATGCAGTGACCACAGGAAGGAAGGGGAGAGATGGATGCAGGAGGAATGATGCAGGGGAGAAATCCACAGGCTATGGTGGTTAAAAGGGGACTTACAGGAGGAGAGGAGTTGCCAAAGCAGAACAGGAATTGGCAGAAACCAACAGCCTAGTCAGGAAAAGAGAGGCTCAGGAGGAAGTTTCTAGATGGCTCAGTAAAGGTCAGTGAATTTGGCCACAGGAAGTCATGGTGACTTAGACCAAAATTTTAGCAATGGAAGGAACTGATGAAAAGTGATGGTGGTGGCTCTAGAGAAGTATGGAGGCCTGTAGTTTTTTTTTTTTTAAACAACTTTATCGAAATATAATTCACAGACCATACAGTTCACCTATATAAAGTGCACAGTTTGGGGCGCTTGGGTGGCTAAGTCGGTTAAGCCTCCGACTTTTGGTTTCGGCTCGGGTCATGATCTCAGGGTCATGAGACAGAGCCCTGTGTCAGGCTCTGCGCTCAGCTCGGAGTTTGCTTGAGATTCTCTCTTCCTTTCCCTTTGCCCTTCCTGCTTGTGCTCTCTCTCTCTCAAATAAATAAACAAATCTTTAGGGAAAAAAAAAAAAGAAAGGGAAGGAGCAAAGTTCTGTCCAGTGAGAAGGCCCACTCTCATTAATGTGAGAACACTAACAGCAGTGAGCTCACCTGCTCACCTAGCAGATCTTGGCTTTGAAATTCCATTTTCCTCTTCAGAAAGAAAGAGAGAGAGAGAGAAAGAGGGAGGGAGGGATGGGGAGGGGAGGAGTGGGGAGGGAAAAGCCAACAAGGCTTCTTGGAGAAATGGCTGATTCCAGAGCTGTGGCAGAGATAACAGATGAGCTTCGAATATCTTGTTCCAGAAAGTAATCAAAGAATGAAGTATAATCAAATAAGGAGGAGGACATGTAATGTAAAACACAGAAGCCAGGGCGCCTGGGTGGCTCAGTTGGTTAAGTGTCTGCTTTTGGCTCAGGTCATGATTCCAGAGTCCTGGGATCGAGCCCCACATTGGGCTCCCTGCTCAGCGGGGAGTCTGCTTCTCCCTCTGCCCCTCACCCCACTCTCATGCTCTCTCTCTAATAAATAAATAAAATCCTTAAAAAAATAAAACATAGAAGCCAGCATGAACTGGGCTCCCACCAGCCAAATCAGGGACAACATAAGGACCAAAATAAATTATAGGAACAGATTATAATCCACTCAATAAAATGGGAACTAAATAAATGAATTGGAAGTTTAATGAAAAACTGACAGGTGCTATAAGATCTGCACATCACTTCTGTGATATCCCTACCAAAGATACAGAACCTGAAATAACCATGAGCAAACATCAGATAAACCCAAACTGAGGGACATTCTACAAAATAACTGGTCTGCCGTCCTCAAAGGTGTCAAGATCATGAAAGTCGAGAAAAGACTGACAACTGTTCCAGTCTGAAGGGGACAAAAGAAACAAGGCAACCAGATGTAAGCCCTGATCCTAATTAAACTGGATCCCTTTGCTATAAAGGGCATTTGGGGACAAGTGGGAAAACTTAGAGTCTGAGAATTAAATGGTGATAATGTATTGATACTAATTTTCTAATTTTGATGATTATATTCTGGCCATGTATACTAATGTTCTTGTTCACAGGAAATATACATTAAAGAGTATGTGGTGATGGTTCATCAAGTCAGCAATTTATGCTCAAATAGTTCAGGGAAAAAAGGTCTTTGTATTTTTATATTTCCAACTTTTCTGTTAAGTTTGCAATTGTTTAAAAAACAAAACAAAACAAAGAGGAATGCAGCCCACCAGATCTGTTGCATGTCTCAATCTCCCAAAAATTGGGTTTTAAATTCAACCCCCCTCCAAAGCAGCTATTTGTGGGGAGGGGACCTCAAACCTCACTGAATCATGTGCTCAGTGTGCATTTCATTGTCTGTAAATCGTACATCACTTTTTTCATCTAACTTTATCCTGTGTCTTCCTCTAGCTGCCCATTTCTCAACTCCACTTCTGAGCAAAATTTCAAAAACAGTCTATGCTCCATTTTTAATTCCTCTCCTCTTAATCTCTCTTAAATTACTTTTTTAAAAGTAGATCCTATGACTCCATCACTTCTCTCGTTAAAAAAACATCAAATCACTAAATCCCAAGAGCCCTTATGTTATGAGAACTACCAGCAACACCTGACATAGTTAACTACCTCCTCCTCCTTCAAACACTTTCATCATTTGGCTTCCAGACACGTCATCCTCCCAAGCTATCCTTCTCAGTCACACTGGCTTCCTTAATATTCCTTGAACACATCCAGCACATTCTGCACTTGCCATTCTTCTGCGTGTGAACACTCTTCCTTGAGCTATCTACACTGCTCACAAATTCATTTCTTTTTTTATCTACTCAAATGTCACCTTAGCAGTAGGACCTAATCACCCTGTATTTTCTCCATAACACAAATCACTATCTTTCATGTATTTATGTCTATTTCTCATAACCAGAGTGTAAGCTCCATGAAGACAGGATGGGGGAGAGGCAGAGGGGGAGGAAGAGAGAGGATCTCAAGCAGACTCCCCACTGAGCGCAGAGCCCACCCCAGGGCTGGATCCCATGACCCTGAGATCATGACCCCAGCCAAAACCAAGAGGTGGCCGCTCAACCAACTGACTACCCCGGCGCCTCTAGTTTCTTCATTTTTAAAATCAGGATGAGACAAGTACCAACCTTACTGGGCTGCTATGAGGATTTAAGAAATAATGCCTGACAGTGGTATTAGTCACCTATTGCTGTGTTAACAAATTATCCCAAACAACAAGCACTTATCATGTCACAGTTCCTGAGGGCCGGGAACCTGGGCGTGACTTAGCTGGGTGCCCCTGGCTCAGGACCTCTCAGGAGGTTGCCGTTGAGCTATTGGCTGGAGATACACTCATCTCACAACTTGACTGGGGCTGGAAGACCTGTTTCCAAGCTCATTCACATGGCTCACGGCAGGCCTCAGTTACTTGTGGAGACTTCACGTTTTTGCCACCTATGTCTTTACACACAGGACTGCTTACAACATGGCAGCCTGCTTCTTCTAGAACTGGTGATTTGAGAGAGAGAGAATCAGAGTGCCCATGACAGAATCCACAGTCCTTTATAACCTAATCTGAGAAGTGACTTCCATCACTCCTGCCATATGCTGTCAATCACACAGAACAGCACAGTGTGGCCGACCAGGGTGTGAATGCCAGGAGGCTGGGTCATTGGGGACCGTCTACCACTGGCTCTTAGCACAGTGCATGACACATAATAAGCCCTTACTAACTATCTGTAGTGGTGGTATTAAGGTATTACGAAGATATATAAAGAATAAAAAAGTCACTTACAGTCTTACCATTTTGATAGAAAGAGTAGGCCTTCCTAAAACGATTTTTTCCTAAGAAGGGCTACTAGTAATACAACCATGATTTTAAAAAACTTCTACCACATCCACAGAAAAAGCTTAAAAATTACTGAAATATTAACTTAGGAAAATTAACCTTGAGGTCCTTTTATCTCTCATACTTGGAGTCTCTATAGCACACTCTTGTTTATCCTTCTCTTAGGCACTGTGATAATTCTGAATTTGGGGCATCATACTCTGTCTCTGTCATTAGTAAGTTTATGATTTTCCTATAAGATCAAATAAAAATAGGTCAGGGATGAAAAGAACACCCTTACCATACTCGCTGCCAACTGGCTGATGCGGCTGAAAACCAGCCGCTCTAGGAATTGATATTTCAAAAGACAGCTCCTCTGTTGTCTTCTGTCGTTTCTCCCCTACTTTATGCTCTGTGAATAGCAGCTGTTCAGGGCATTGCTGAGCAATCAGAAAAGTGAGTGAGCGACACAGCAGGAGAAGGCTGGGGCAGAGGGAGGTGCTGTTCTCTGCTGATAGCGGCAGTAAGTGGGCGAAACGACAAACAGCACTGTGATGGCCTATTGGGAAGCATGTGAAAGATTATCAATTACCTGGATTAAAAAAAGGAAAGCAGAAAGCCCGCACACGTCTCTTTCAGCAGTCACTTTTCAGCAAAGCCTTCTAGCTCAGGGGACGAGGAGACAGTGCACGTTAAAGAAAAATCACAGCTGCCGCGGAGAGTCTTCAAAGTCGGCTCAGGTGGATTGGTCCTTTGTGCTAGCTCCTTTTATAAGGGTCAGATTCATTTTCTATTACTGTTTTCTACTTTAATGTTACTGCTTTAATCATTAAACTACCACCAGTTCCTTCAGGCAATAGGAAGTGATTGAAGATTTAATGAGATTCATATTGCTTATGCTTAAATGTTGATGACTTCCTCCATGCATATTAATCATTCCTGACCTTGATCTTAAATTTCTTCCCAGTACAAATTCTCGTCAAGCGTATCTACTAGATCCCTCAGTGTTCACCAAATACCTAGTTTGTTTCCAAAAGTACAGTAACTCTAATGTTCAGTGTGTGTCTGATTTTTCAGTACCCTTGCTTGGTTTGTCTTTCAGTTCTTACTATGACTGTAAATCTGGAAAATTTATGGGGAGAAAAATCGGCAACTCTTAACAGGGGATTTAGCCTAGTTTAAAAGACTGTTCTGTTCAGCAGACCTTGAACATGCCTTAATTGGCTGTCTAGGTCAGTATGGCCAACTGACAACTCTCAGACCCCATCCAGGCCACAGAGCGTTTCTAGTGGCTTCTGTGTATGCACTCCGGCTGTCGAGCAGCAGGACTCGGCCTCTGTCTCCTGCTTTGGCGGCCCCATCCTTTAGTTCAGGCCTACCCCCTCCTGCCACAGAGGCCTGGGAAACCCTGGCTGGCCACCTGGTCTCCTCATGCCCAGCATCCTTGCATCTGCACCGCCACCCTTGCCCTAATTATCCCCTCAGCCACCTCGGCAGATTTCCCTGAACTAGGACCCGGGGCAGGAGTCGTTCCAGTCAGTGTGTGAGAGGAGAGGTGGGAGGGCCAAGGAATCTGAGGGAAGCCAAAAGTGAGGGTGAAGGGATGTGGGAGAAAAAGAGGGAAAGGCTCACATCCTGGAAGAGGAAATAAATATGTAGGAACTTGAAGGTGAGGAGGCATAGAGACATAGTATGAGTGGGAAGAAGGTAAAAAGGTGAAAGGAGCTTGTGTTTGGTGATGCCACTTGGTAAGATGAGATACAAGAGGTAAATCTGCGTGTGAAAGAGGCCACATGGGAGAGAACAGAAGAGAAAATAGGGAGCAAAACTACAGCTCTGCTTGGCAGAACAGGACCACACGCATCATGGGGAAACATGGTCTGACAAAGCATTTCTTTCAGGTTTGTGAGTGTATTTTTAAAAACACCAAAAAAAGTATTGTTATAAAAAAGTAGAACCACAAATAGATATACCCTTGGAAGATTACATTACATCAAGACTATTTTAGGATGTCCCAAATATGTAGTCATTTGATTCCGAAGCACGGCCTGCTTGCTGTCAGGTTGGTTTTTTTAAATGTGGCTCATCCCAACCAAGAAGTTGGACAGTATTGATTTTGAAGACGTAAGTGCTTACCACTTTTAAGAAACAAATAAATGGGAGTATTTTTTACATATAAATGCAAGTTTTTCATCTTTTTATCATCTGTGGATATCATTTAACTGAATAGGTGGGGAGATACCCATTTGGTGAAGTATATTTTTCGTATTTAATAATCAAAATCTTTATTTTCAAAAAACAACTTTAAAAAATAGCCAGAAAATTTCATACCTTTTAACTCAATTATTTAACTCTACTTGTAGAAATCTATATTCAGAAAATAACCAGAGATGTTGGCAAAGACTTAGTTTCAAAGAGTTCTATGACGGTATTGCTTATATTAGCAAAGAACTGGAAACACAAATGTCCAATAAAATAGAGGAATGATTAAGCATATTATGAGACATCTATAAGATGAGAGGAACTGTGATACAGTCATTCACCTACTTCCACACTGCAGTCAAGTGGCCTTTTAAAAAGCACCCTGAGGGGCACCTGGCTGGCTCAGTGGAGCATGTGACTCTTAATCTTGGGGTTGTAAGTTCGAGCCCCACATTGGGTGTGAGATTACTTAAAATGAAAATCTTTTTTAAAAAATTAAATAAATAAAAAGCACACTGGGTCATTTCACTCCCCCTTACCACCTCCTGTTGGCTTCCCATTTTACTATCATGAAAATCCTGACCTCTAATGCCCACTGGCCTTGTCTTATCATCCCAACTCTCCAGTCCCTCCACTTCAGTCTACTGGCCTGCTTTTTAGGTGTTCTAATACCCTACACCATTGCCTCCTTAGGATCTTTGTATATGCTGTTCCCTATACTGAGTTGTTCTTTCCCCACTCTTACCTAGCTAAAGCCTGCTCATTTTTGAGGTCTTAGCTTCATCAGAGGCATTTCCTGACTCCCTCTGCCACCCTCACACTCTACCCTCTAGTATATTCTCTCAGTGCTTCTCCTTTATAACACATATCACATTTTATTTTTTTTAAAGATTTTATTTATTTATTTGACAGAGAGAGAGAGCACGCATGAGCACAAGCAGGGGGAGAGGCAGAGGGAGAAGCAGGCTCCCCGCCGAGCAGGGAGCCCGATGCGGGGCTTGATCCCAGGACCCTGGGATCATGACCTGAGCTGAAGGCAGACGCTTAACAGACTGAGCCACCCAGGTGCCCCACATACCACATTTTAAAATCATATGTTCATTTGTGTTGTTCTTTTAATGCCCCGCTCCCATCTGGACTTTGTCATTCCAGGAGAGTTCCTCAAGTTTATTCTCTGTCCCTTCAATTGAGGTTTTACAGTTTTTGTTGTAATATTTTTAATCTCTAAGAGTCTGTCTTGTGTGCCTGAAAATTTTCTAAATAGTATTCTCTTGTTTCATGGTTGTCGTATTTTTCTTGAGCATGTTAATAGTTTTCTAGAAATTTTCTTCCCTGGTATCCTGTTTCCTCTGAGTTAGTTTCTTTCTTTCTTTCTCTCTTTCTCTCTTCCTTCCTTCCTTCCTTCCTTCTTTCCTTCCTTCCTTCTTCTCTCCCTCCCTCCCTCCCTCCCTTCCTTCCTTTTGTTTGTGTGGTATTTATCTTCTATAGAAGAGGGTTTCTCCGATATCTGGAAATCCACAGTTGTTTTCTTCTCTGTGAGTGGGGGATTTAAAAAGCTGAGTGGGCCCATGAAAGACAAGGAAAGACTGAGAAACTGTCGTAAGATTGTAGAAGACTAGAGAGACTTAATAACTAATTACATTGCGGAATCCTGGATTGGATCCTGGAAGAGAAAAAGGGGTATTAGTGGGAAAATTGGTGAAATTCAAGTAAGATCTCCACTTTAGTTAATTGTGTTTAGTATTATATATAATAATTAGTTATTAACTATCCATATTTTGGTACTAATGTTAATTTCCTGGTTTTGATGATAAAACTATGCTTATATAAAATGTTAACATTAAACTAAGGTGGATGGGGGCGCCTGGGTGGCTCAGTCATTAAGCGTCTGCCTTCGGCTCAGGTCATGGTCCCAGGGTCCTGGGATCGAGCCCCGCGTCGGGCTCCCTGCTCCATGGGAAGCCTGCTTCTCCCTCTCCCACTCCCCCTGCTTGTGTTCCCTCTCTGGCTATGTCTCTCTGTCAAATTAAAAAAAAAAAAAAATCTTTAAGCTGGATGAAGGATGTATAGGAACTCTCTGTACTTTTGTTTCCCTTTGAACTATTTTCTGTAAGTCTAAAATTATTTCAAAATAAAAAGTAAAAACAAGGCAAACTGAGTGGAAGCTCTGAGCAAGTGGTGAGGGGTGGGTTGCTATGGGTCAGCTCTAAGCTGTGGAGTGATCTGGTTGGCCGTTATCCTGTGGAATCAATATCAAGAGTCAGTATCTTCAGGTCATTTTTCCTAGGCTATTCAGAGTCTCCAGAGCAGGTTCTGCTAATCCCCTGCCTGAAAGGTGGAGGCCTGGCTGCCAATATTCTGGAAGCTAAGTGGGAGGGCTACAGGGTAAGGAGAAGTGGGTCTCAGCACCCAAGTATTAATACAGGGGATTAAGTCAACAATATATTTGGGTCTATTATAGCACCCCACCCTTAAATGTTCCTGGTGCTCTCCAGCCAGAGACATTCTGTTTTACTCCCTCCCGAGAATAATTCTTTTGCCAAAATAGTGGTGTCGGGAGGTGGTCATCCCACTTTGTAGAGCAGAATATGAGATCTGGGGATCAAGCTGTGTCTAAATTAAAACAGATTTGTGGCCACTCTTCCTTATTTTAGTTCCGCTTCACCCTGATATCTAGAGAAACCTGGTGCCACCAGTTGACTCCTGGGAATTCTCACAGCTCTCCACCACCTACACAGGATTCAGTTTTCTTGCTTCCATTAAATCATCTACCTCCCATCATCTGCTTTTCAGCTTCCAACCTTCTTCCCCCACCATCATCTACTCTCCTACTCTCTCTGGTCTTATAGGTTCATGCTTTAATCTGCAAGAGAAGCAGTAAAAGTAGATCATGCACGTTCAGTTCACCATCTTTATTGACTTCTTTTTTTAAAAGATTTTATTTATTTGAGAGAGAGAATGAGTGGGGGGTGGAGGGGTAGAGGGAGAAGCAGGCTCCCCACTGAGCAGGGACCCAGACATGGGACTCGATCCTAGGATCCTGAGATCATGACCTGAGCTGAAGGTAGGTGCTTAACCAACTGAGCCACCCAGGCACCCCTCTTTATTGACTTCTGAAATGAATTTTGATGCATTTTGGCCAGAAATATTGCCCTGGTATGTGTCAGATTTTGTTTAATTTTACTTCAGTTTCATAATTTCTTCTGTAGGGGTAGCCCTCATCTAATTTTCCTTCCTTTTCCTTTACCCAGACTTGTTGAATGGTTCTCAGGGTCTTACCACCTCTGATATGATGAAAGCTAAGGGGTCTCAAGTTTTTCTGCAAATCTTTTTATTTTTCTGTTAAGTCCTAGGTAGGATAACAGTGTTAATCTTTGGGGTTTTGATTGTTTTTTAAAGATTTGTTTGTTTTTTAAAGATTTATTCATTGATTTGAGAGAGAGAGAGTGCACACACAAGTAGGGGGAGGGGCAAAGTGAGAGGATCTCAAGCAGACTCTGCACCAAGCACGGAGCCTGACTTGGGGCTTGATCACACGATCCATGAGATCATGACCTGAGCTTGAAGCCAAGAGTTGGACGCTCAACTGACTGAGCCACTCAGGTGCCCCACAGTGTTAATCTTTGAAAACTGATTTACCCATGAATCACATTTTGTCCATATTCCTTATTCTCTTTTTCCTTACTTTACTTTCTTTTGCCCTAATACTTCATACCTGGTAATTTCACTGGTCAGGAATCTATCACTTACTGTGCATGGGGCTTCAGTGATAAAGAAGACCTAGTCCCCGCTTTCAGGGAGCTTACAATGTAGTGGAGAGTATAGACAGATATGAGGGTATTGGCATAACACGTGTTAAGTGCTGTGATGGGGTAAGCACAGAGTCTGTGAAGCACAGCAGCAATGCACCTACCCCGGTCTTAGGGGATCAAAGCAGACTTCCTAAAGAAGGTGTATTTAAGAGGAGACCTGAAGGATAAATGATAGTGAAGTGAAAGAGTATTCAAGGTAGAGGAACAACATGTACAAAGACCTAAAAGGGAAAGAGCCTATTATGTTGAAGTAGATGAGAGTCCTGGTACAAGGGTCAGGTTTTAAGTGGTGAGGCGTAAGAGGTAATCAGATCCAGATCATAAGAAGTTTCTAAAGTACATGTATTTGGTAGATTACAAAAGGCTACAAATTCTTCCCCTTTCTGTATGTATGTTATTTTGTAGTATGACTTCAAAGACCTTCCCATCAAAAGATCAACTTTTGTTTCTCTACCCTTTGAATCTGGGCTTGGCCGCCATGTAAGTTCTTTGGCCAATAGGATGTCCCAAGCAGAGGCTTGAAAAGTACTGGTATATTGGAGTTTACTTTCCTTCTCCTGGGAACCCTCTGATCACCATATATGAGTGCCACCAAGCTCTCCTGTTGGATGATGGGAGACACATGGTTGAGTCTTCACCATCTCCCAGCTAATGCTGAGCCAACCTTCAGACATGGGAATGAGGTCATCTCAGTCTTAGCAGAGCCCCTAGCTGATTACCACAGAGATCAGCTGAGCTTGCCCAGACCAGAAGAACTACCCAGCCAACCCACAGAGCCATGAGAAATAAAGTTTGTTGTCTTAGGGCACTTATTCTTGGGGTACTTTGACAAAGCAAAAGCTAACCAACACAAGTAATGATGTTTAGGTTTTATCAATAATGGCAGTTAGGAAGTCAAGTGAGAAATCATAAGTGAGGAAGTGACCTGTTCAAATTTGCATTGGTATAAAGATCCCACTGGCTTCAGGGAAGAGAATGATTTGTAGGATGATGACTTTAGAAACTGAGAGAACAGTAGGGAAGTAGTTGCAGCTGTTTGGGGTAAAAGATTATAGTGGCCTGGACCAGGATAGTGGGGGTGGAGAGAAGTGAATGGTTTTAGTAGATATTTGTGTGGTAGACTCACAAATTGGTTATTGGTTGGATTTGGGGATGGTGGTGGTGGAAAAGGATAAGTTGTGGGTGACCCACTGATTTCCAGCTTCAGTTTTGGGCAATTGAGTGGATTATGGTGCCATTCATTGGGGACACTGGAGTAGGGACCAGGTTTGGAGGAGAATATGATCAGTCTAATTTGGGACATGTTGAGTCTGAAGTGCCTGGAGACAGCCAAGTAGAGATTCTAGTAAACAGAGGAGATAAACAGATAAGGAGAGTTCTAGGGAGGGATCTGGGTTAGAGATGCGGATTTGGAAGTCATGAACATGTGTTGACAATATAAGCTCCCTAGGGGCAGGTGGTAGATTGTCAAGAAAAGGAGTGAGAATGGGACCCTAAGGAAAACTGATTTGTAAGGGGTGATCAGGGAAGGAAAGCCTGCAAAAGAGGATGAGGAGTAGCTAGAGGAGTAGGAAGCCTTTATAGTTAGTTTCTATTTAGTTAATTCTTTAGATAAAGTGTCATCAGATAATGAGGTAAGTTTCCAGATTCAATATGGTTGACTTATCTTCTCAGGACTAACCCTGTCTTTTCAAATGCTCTCTAGACACCCTCACATAAGGTCCTGCTACTACTTCACATTCAGTAAATCCAAAGCCAAATTAAGTCTTCCCCAGACCAGAACCAACTCATCCCCTCCACCTCGGTGCTCCCTCTTTCTGTTAATGGCACCCCTGTCCTCAGAGTCATCTTTGACTACTCTCCCCTAATCTGTATATATTTAATCAATTGTCAAGTTCTGTAAATTATATCTCTGCAGTCTCTTGTGTCCATCCCCTTTCGTACATTGCCTAAATTACCACAGAGGTTTAATCCCTCACTACTTCTCATCCATCCTCTTGCGATAACCTCCTAATTGTACCATATCCTGATTCCCCATTCCAATCCTTGTTACCCTTTTCATTTCTCTAAGAAGTCATTTCTAATATTGGCATTCCCCTACTCAAAAACTTTAATAATTTGCGGAATTAAATCTAAACTCTTGACCCTAAGCACTTTAAATCTTTTGGAGTATGGTCTTATTCTACCCTTCCAAAATAAACATACTTTAACAAAAACTAGACCACTCAACCCTTAATGTACCCTGGGCTTTCATAACTCTATACTTTTGTTCACACTTTACTTTCAGTCTAGTGTGCTAGTCCCGTCCCTTTCGTTTTTGTCAAAATACCTTCTATATATCAAGTACTATGTCAGGCACCACCTTCTCTATTGGGCCTCTCTTGATCTTCCCTAATAGTTGTGATCTTGTCTGTCCGCCTCCCCTCCTCCCTCCCTTCCTTTTTTCCACCAATATTGGAACCCCACCAGTTGGAGTTAAGTTGCAGAAAGCTGAGGTCACTCCAGCTATTTCAAGTAGAAATGCCTTTAGTGTGGGAATCGGGTGTTCCCAATTGTTGGGAGGTGAAAGAAACAGCCTGTAGGCTGGGCCTGCAGGAACTACATAGGCAACAGCTCCCAGAACCAACCCAGCAAGGGAGCAGGTTGGACTAGCCTACCATGGCGGCTAAGCTGCCACCGCTTCCCGCTGCTTCTCACAAAGCTAATATGGGACAGCAGAATGCTGCTCAGAAAAACCTAACGTTTCCACAAGTATGCTTCCCAGCAGAAAAAAGAATAGCACAAGCAATAGAAACGAGACCTTCACCACACTACCCCCTTCAAATATTCCACGAATGCATCTAATTGGTAGAGCAAAATTCAGATGTAGAACCTCTATGTAGAGGAGTCTGGGAAATGTAGTTTTTAGCAATCCAGTCTCTGCAGTACAGAAGACCACTGAGAAGGAGGTTGGAATGGGATGAGAATGGATGGGATGAGATGGAATGAGTCCATCTTTTCTTCCATAGTCACTTACTGTGAGTCATGAGCTGTTATATTTGTAATGATTTTCACACTAACCTTGGCATGCTACTGGATTATCGAGACTGCTAGGGCAGGAAATGTGTATAAGTAATTCATTATCACCTCTCTCCCTCCCCAGTACATACACAAGAGGGTAAGAACTAAATAACTATTTGCTAAATGAGTGAAATTTAGTCATCTTGCCAAGAGTAGCATTAATACTCGGATACAAGGGAGAACCTTTTAATATTAACCCAAGACAAGGTAAGGTGGTAATTAGAAGGGAGTATAAAAAAACCTCCAAGGGAAAATTCAGGGTTTTTATGTAAAAAATAGAGATTTAATTGAGAATCCACTACACTTGTGATGAGCACTGGGTGGTGTATGGAAGTGTTGAATATTATACACCTGAAACTAATATCACACTGAATGCTAAGTAACTGGAATCTAAATGAAAACTTAAGAAAAAAAGAGAATCTTGCTATAAATAACTCCTTCCCAACATTGAAGAGAGCCTGTAAATGGTCCTGGTGTCATTGAATACGAGGAAGTGTCCTGTGGAGGAGATGCAGTTGCTATTGAACACGGTGTTTGGAATGAGAAGATTCAGAATCGTAAATAAAATTGAGACCTATACATTTGTGTCTGCTTATTATGCAGATGACCTACTGTGATGATTAAGATACGAAAGCAGAAAAGCTTTAAAAAGGTTATTATAAAATATGTGCATCTGGGAAATGAGAGGACCTTTCATGCCACAGATGGCAAAGGTGATCAACTGGACTTCATGACTATGGACACATTTATGAGAATGCAAAGGTTCCAGTAATGAATTGCAGTCGGAGTTTGAAGGATATCCTGTTATATTAAGGTACAACAAATAAGATAAATTGTATTAGAAGTCTTTCCTTTATCTAAGAGCCTCACTTAAGAGACACTTGCATGTTGTACAGAGGTAGCAAACAGGAGACTGTAGGAGTGGTAACTTTGGCTCTGGTTGTAACTTGTCATGTGACCTTAGGCATGTCTCTTAGTTGGTAGCTGATGGCTTTAGGCTTTAGACTCCTTTCTAATCTATCTATCTGTCTGTCTATCTATCTATCTATCTATCTATCTATCTATCTATCTATCTATGATCTATTCATTCCCCAAAGCTAACTATCCTCTGGAGTTAGAGATCAGGCTATATCAGTGGTTCTAAACTTCAGTGTGTATTAGAATCACCTGGAGGGCTTGTTGAAAGATAGCTGAGCTCCACCCAACTCCCAGAATTTATATTTCTTTCCCTTCCTTTCTTTCTTTCTTTCTTTCTTTCTTTCTTTCTTTCTTTCTTTCTTTCTTTCTTTCTTTCTTTCTTTCTCTCTTTCTCTCTCTCTTTCTCTCTCTCTTTCTTTCTTTTTTAAGAGAGAGAGAGGCGGGGGAGGGGCAGAGGGAGAGGGGGAGAGAGAACCTTAAGCAGGCTCCATGCTCAGCATGGAGCCCAACACAGGGCTCAATCTCATGACCCTGAGATCATGACCTGAGCTGAATTCAAGAGTCGGATACTCAACTGACTGAACCACCCAGGCGCCCCTCAAAATTTGTATTTCTGGTGAGTTCCCAGGTGATGCTGATGGAGCTAGTCTGAAGAAGCACACTTTGAGAACCACTGCAATGTCAACATGTCCAAAATGGACCTTACCATCTTAGCCCAAGAAGTCTGCTCCTCTTCCTCTTTTCCCTGTTTGGGTTAATAACTCCAGCATTCACCCAAGGTCCTAGGCCAGAAACGTGGGGGAAGTAGAGAAGGGAGTAAGCAATTTCTAGACTCTCTCACTCATTTCACACAGCCACTGTGGATGCTGTAGTTACTGCCTCCTGGGTGACTTCCCAATCAGGGCCACATCACTTGTCCCCTTCTGTACTGCAGTAGCCTTTTTAATTTCCTTGCCTCTAATCTGCCCCTAACCCCAGCCCACCCCAATCAATCAATTCTCCAGATATTTCTAAAATTTAAATATGATCATGACTTTTCTTTGCCCAAGGCTTTAATGTCTTCCCCCACTTTTTAAAAAATATTTTATTTATTTCAAGAGAGAAAGAGGGGCGCCTGGGTGGCTCAGTCAGTTAAGCATCTGCCTTTGGCTCAGATCATGATCCCAGGGTCCTAGGATCAAGAACCGTATCGCTTCTCCCTCTCCCTCTGCCTACAGCTCCCCCTGCTTGTGCTTGTGCTCTCTCTCTGTCAAAAAAAAATTTAATAAAAAAAGAGAAAGAGAGAGAGAGAGAGCATGCACAAGTAGGGGAGGGGCAGAGGGAGAGAGAGAATCTCAAGCAGACTCCACACTGAGCGCAGAGTCCGATGCGGGGCTTGATCCCAGGACCCTGAGAGTATGACCTGAGCCGTACTCAAGAGTCGGATGCTCAGCTGACTAAGCCATCCAGGAGCTCCTGTCTTCCCCCAGTTCTTAAGATAAAATTCAAACTCCTTATCTTAGAACACAAAGCTCTTTGTATTTTGACCCTCAGCCACCTTCTCTAATCTTGTGATGGACATTCTTCCCTCAAGCCATAGCACCTATAGATTTTACAAAGACTACTTTCTGTGTGAAATGCATATCCCACCACTGATACTCGTCTAATACATTTCTGTTCATACTTTCGAATTCAGCTCCAGTACACTTTGATTTATATGCACCTCCTCCTGGTTCCAACAGCATCCTGATCACAACCGTGGGTTAATCAGTTTATCTTTATTTTTCCTTCTAGATGATAAAGTACTTGAACATAGGGATTCCTTGTTAGTAGGTGTGGAGTGGGGCCTGGGAATCTGCATGCTCAAACTCCTTGGGGGATACTTCATGCTCAACAAACTCCTTGGGGGATTCTGTAGGCTCAGACCTCAGTTTGAAGTGGTTTCTAATATCTCCTTCAACTCTGAAATATCAAACCTTTTTCTTCGTGCATTTTAACTGGTGTTGTGGCAGGGGAAAAAAGCTTTTGGGTTGTTGATGAGAAAAAAACATATGTAATCTTCTTTAGTATAATAAGTAAGATAGCTTATTATACTGAAATACAGGGTGAGGTGGATAAGTAAAACTAAGATAAATACCCTTATTTAAGAGTGTTTCCTTAATGTGTTCAGCTTTTTATTCATTAGTTCTAAAACTACTGTTGAGGACCTGCTATGTGCCAGATACTGTCCTAGTCATTTGGAGTGCATCAGTGGACGAAACCAGCAACAGTCCCTACCATCAGGGAGCTTGCACTGAGAGGCAATAAATAAATAAGGAAATCACAGAGTATTTTAGAAGGTGATAAGGACTATGGAGAAAATGGAAAGGGTGGGCTTTCTTTTATTTTTGTCAGGACTTAGTAAGAAAGTACTAGAGATAAGAGTTTATTTAATTGGAGCTATTTAAATAAGCTATACTTTAAAAGGCAGAATTTAACCTGTACCCCATCAGAAGAGAGCTGAAGATTTGCAAAATTCAAGACTGGTTTTCTTTTATAATGGACAATAACTGGCTTTCCCATTTTGTCCTTGGGAGAGAAGTAATTTAGGGAATCGATTCCAAGAAGTTCTAGATAAATTAGGTGATATAAATGTTTTATTACTGTAAAGAGAAAGGGAAAAAGAATTAAGCCATGAACTAGTAAAGAGAAGTTTGTGTTTTATACTAATCTACGAGACTGATTTAATTTTATTATTTAAAAAACTTTATTCCAAACCTCTTTTCTTATCTCCCTCACTTCCCCATTTTTAAATTCTTGTTTGTTTGGATTTTCATATTTAGGTAAACAGCATTGGTCCTTTCAGGATTATATGAAAGTCTCATCCCATGGATGAGGAAGCATAGGACTTTAGCTTTACTTACCTATCAGGGGTGCTCAGAAGAAAGAGAAACAGGCTGGTTCTGTGCAGAAAATCTCTTATCCATCTTTACTCTCAAATAACTTAATCAAAAGATCTAACGTTTCACTGTAAACAGTCTTAAAAGTCAAATTAATGTCACCTGCAGAGTTCGCTAAAAGAGTGATGAGCATTGTTTCGCACAGCAGTTGAAACTGCTTGCAGAGTCCTCCCACAATGAAAGACTTTTCCTGCTCTCCTCAAATACTAGAACTGTGTGGTAATTCTGATGACTGTCAGTTCCTGTGGGGTGTTTACACAAAGGTACTTTTAAATGAAGAGTCATTTTTAGAGCAATTAGAACAGAGGCTAGACAGAGAAGAGCTGGCTCAGGGGCCTGGCAGGTCGGGGTTAAGGTTTATTGACAGGACAGGGTCAGGCCTCTGCTCTGCCGCCATTGCCCCTCATACCTGCCCTCCGGATACCCTCAAGACCGCAGCCGGCCTTGGCTCCCTGCCATAGGCCACGCCCCCATGCAGAGTGTGGGGAAGAGAAAGAAGAAAGGAGGAAGAGAAGGGAGAAGTCCTGCAGAAACATGACAGTTTGCTATTAAAATGCAAGTTTGGGAATTATCTATGTATATTTTTCGGGCCCAGATGTTGTGTCCCATTAGGGAGGAGAAATTTTAAAACATACAAAGAATTGTCTGTTCTTTCAGCTTTGTAGTTTGCCAATATTGCATCCTGAAGAAAGAAATTGCTTGGCCAGAGTAGTCTTTTCATTTCATTTTTCAGTTTTGAGTTACAGGTTCCTGGCAAGCTCCCTGACCACTACTGTTACCTGGTGGCGCCTATAGTTCATCAAATTTAGACACGCAGACTACCTGGATCCAGGCCCAGATGAACTGTTGTGACTGATAAACATGATCCCGCCCTGCCCCCATGCATGCGCCTGCTTTTCCCTTTAAGGGAATCTAAGACTTAGAGTCCCTGCGTCCCCAAGGGAGCTCGAGAAAAATGTGTTCCGGTATTCGGGGGATTGGAGTTTGCCCTGTGGTTTTCTGTGCTGCATCTCTGCTTGCCCAGAGGCTGGTGAACATCCCAGCAGTGCCCCACTTCTCCGATGTTGGTAATTAATGCAGGGAAAATTTTTTGTTTTTAATAAAAACAAGCAAAGACATCTATCAGTACCCACAGTCAAGGCAGAATTTGTTTGACATCTTGTGATTGCTGCTTACAAAAAGAGTGACAGCAATTATTAAACAAATATGAGAAGATGCTGTTTATTGGTAGTTTTCAGATATCCTAAGAATAGTCTTCTAACATTACTGCTTTTGCTTGCATGAGTAGAAAATTGTAGAATGAACAGAATCATTAATTTTTGAAACCTGGGTTGTATTAGATTTAGAGTAATAATAAAAATTCAAATATTAAGCAAATGTATTATTTTTAGCTGTGCAATATACTAGGGGCTTTTCCTTTCATTAGACCATATTTCGAACATTTGTTTTTATGATTGCAGGGGGAGTATTAGCATTCAATGTAATTAAACTTAATTGCATTTTCTATGTGAATTATTTTTAGTCTCTTTTTAAAATGCATTTATGATTCTTTATACTAGCTATTCCTGTAGGTTTGCCTTGATAAAAGATTGTGGAAAAATTGTCTGTTTGCTTGGAAACAGTCAGAAGGCATGAATTTGATTTAAATTTAATTTAGAAGTTTTTAAGTGAAACTTTGGAATATAGTCAAATAGGAAAAGCATGAAACTGTTCAGCAAATGAAGTTTTGGTTCTTATGTCATATTCATGTGATATAAGAAAAATAATCTCTCTCTGGCCTATGTTATCCTATTTGGGAAGTGTTACAATAATTTTAGCCCCTGACCTAACCAGATGATGTGGAAGCAACAGATCACGTATTTCTATAGGCACTCAGTGAGGGTGGAGTTTGCTGGGAAGGCAGGGAAGAGAACTTCTTGGGGTGTGATTATAGTCTGTATCTTGATAGATATTTGGTTACACAGCTGTATACATTTGTCAGAACTCATCAAATGGTATGCTTAAGATTTGTGCCTGTCATAGTATGTAAATTTTACCTCAAAATACCAAAAAAAAAAAAAAAAAAGGACTTCTAAACACATATTGACATCTGGTTAATAATATGCATGTTGAAATTTGGGGGAAGGGGTTACTGAGCTTTGAAACTTACTTTGAAATACACTCCCTACCACAGAAAGATGAATGGTGGAATGTTTAGAAGTGTGATAAAGAGCAAATATAGTAAAATGTTAATTGTAGAATCTAGGCAGTATGATTGGTTACCTTAAAATTCTTTGAACATTTTGGTATGTTTGAAAATTTTCCTAAAATGTTGGGGGGGGGGTGAAAATGAAGGTACTGGTTTTTGCTCAATAAAGGATCTGTGTACCTCCATTTTTAATTCTAATCCCCACCCCCATTCAAGATCAGACCACTTGGATTAATACCAAAAGCGGAGAGGGGTGTGAATGTAGCCATTTAGATAAATAGAAAAATATGCCCACCTCATACTTTCTCCAGTTACCTTTTGAGAGGCCATTACCAAGCATGGAAGCCAAGGGTGTCCTTACAAAAAAGAAGAACTCTGAGAAATCCAAACCATGCAGCCCAACCAGTGACCTCTCTGGGCAGATAAGAAGAATTGGCCTCCAGAACCCTAACCATGGGGAAGGACATGGCCTCCTGACACATAATCTTCACCAATGGCAAGCAGGTGACTCCCCTGCTATATACCTTATATCAAGGCCCTATCAAATGAAAATGGGCTTTCAGTTTTAGCCAAATCCCAGGGATTTGGCCAAGAACACCTCTATTTCATCAGAATGCCAGACTAGCTCTTACATCCTGATAGAGCCCTCTTTTTAAAGATATTTTATATGGGCCTTTGGCAATACTTATGTTGTGTGTGTATATGTGTTTTAATCTTGAAGGGTCAAAAGGGTAAATTAGTTCTGGTGGAATTGATACATTCCATATGATACTATATTTTTAAATGTGGCTGTGTTGCTCAATTGGTGTTTAAACAGTAGACTAGACAGGCAAGACTTGAGAGGCTCAAAGATCTCAACTCTTTCAGGGTCTCAAAGTGAACTCCGGCCAACTAATTTATCTCCATTCTTTAATTTTCTCACTTGGAAAGTAAGAAATGAAATCTGACACAAAATGCCCAGTCAGTGATCCTCAAACTCTAATGTTTGTAAAAATCATTTATGTAAGAAACTTCAATGTGTGTAAAAATCATTTAGTTTGTTAAAAATGAGATTCCAGCTTCCACACCTGGGTTTTCTGAATCAGTAGGTCTGGGACAGAGCTCAGAAATCTGCATTTTAATAAACATCCAGTGTGATACTGATGCAATTATTGGAGCACATGAGAATCAGTATAGATGTATTTTGGTGGGTCTTAACTGATAGAATCTTATGGGTTATTTTTTTAGGTTTTTCTTGGAAAAATTTTAAACATACACTAAAGTAGAGAGAATAGTGTAATGAACTTCCATGGACCCATCACCCAACCACAACAATTTTGGTTCATTTCTATATTCGTCTACTCCTCCTCCACAGATTATTTCTGGAAGCAAATCTTAGGTATATCATTACATTAATAAATATTTTAGTAGGCAACTCTAAAATATTAAAATATAAGTATTCTAGAAATATATCATTATTAAATCTTATAAAATTTGAGAATTCTTTAGTATCAAATATGTGAGTGCCTACATTTTCTTGATTGTCTCTCTCTCCTTTTTTTCACAATTGATTTGTTGAAATCAGGGACCAAACACAGTCCACACATTGCATTTGATTGATGTGTCTCTTTAATCTTTTAATCTGTAGGTTCCCTCTCCCTCTTTCCCCCCCACCTTGTGATTTATTTGTTGAAGAAACCAGTTCATTTGTTCTGTAGATTTTCTCAGTCTAGATTTTCTGATTGGATCCCCATGATGTCACTTACCATTTTTCTTTCCCTGTATTTCCTATGAACTCCATCACTTCCATCATGGAGTTTGACCAGATTAAAGTTCATTTTGGGGGCAAAAATACATCATAGGTGGTATCATATGCTTCCATTGTGAGGCACATGTTTCGTTGTCTCTCTTTGCTGAGGTCCGTTATTTCCTAGGGAAAGCTCCGTATTTTAACTTAGTAAGTAGCTGGTGGAAGAACCTTCTCCCTCTCATCATGGATTTTTCATTTTCTAAGTTAGGCTTTTGAAGTGTTCCCAGTGAACCCGTAGCTACCGACTGAGACACTGTTTGCTACCAAAAGCAGAAAGGCTTTTTTGCATTCACATCTTAGTCTCATTTTCACAATGTAGTAATCTTTAAAATGTGTCCTAGTGCCTACAACACTTATTTCAGTTTCTGAGACTTGTTCATCTTAATGAATGGATGACCACACAATTGAGTAAAAAGTTTGGGGCTCTGTAATGAAACCACAGTTGCAGGCAGGGTGACCCGGCATAAGTACAAGTGAGTCAGAGCCACCAATTCTGTACCTCATCCCATCCTGAGGCAGATGAGATGAGTTCTTAATCCTTGTATTTATCTATTTTGTCCCAAAAGCAAGCATGAGATTTCTGGATCGGGGCAGACGATTTTACTCATAGCAGTAAGTGGTTACTTACATCCCATTGTTCTCCTTCAGAGCAATGTGAAGAATGCTGAAATCATCCCAGGGTTCATTCCTTCATTCAACAAATGTACTGATTGTCCACTTTATGCCTGGCACTGAGCCAGCACTGGGGTAGCTGATAAACACTAGAGAACTCCCAACCTGGCACATAAAATCACATATCTCTGAGCCTAGGGTTAGCCATCAGATGTCATCTTGTACTTATAGATAATATGTATGGATGCATATGTACGTGTGTGTATATATATGTGTATATGTATATTTGATTTTATATATATAATTTTATACATATATAGGCAAATATATGTGTGTATTATTTGATTTTTTCCTTCTGACTTACATTATACTTTTCAAAAAATCAGTTTCTTCATTTTTAATTTATCTACGTATGTCATTTGTGGTGAAGTTTGCATGAGGTTTTCTCATTTCCAGCTTTTTAGGTAGCGAATGAAGTAACTGTATTTTATGCCCACTGTGGATAGTTTGCTTATGTGAATTGAGCCTGAGATGGCTTAAGATTCTCTCTCTCCCTCTCTCTCTCCCTCTAAAAAGAAAAAAAAATTGAAGCCATGTTGGAAAATTAGTTTCTTAGGGGTGAAGAAGGAAGGACGGTGGTTGTCTTTAAATGTCTATTATAGATAGACAAATTCATGTCAATAATTTAAGAACATTAAAAACATATTCTCACTTGATTCTTGATTTTCTCATAAACTTATCATGATTAGTATTTACTTTAATCGTGTATTTATTGTTAAAGGAACTCTATAAGTCATTCTTAGTCTTCTAGATACAGCACAGCCTGAACAAAGATGGAAAATAGAAGAGTAAGAATTCAACAGGAAGTGTGTGATCAAACCATAACAAACCAGGAGAAGTTCAATAAACTCCACAGAGGCTGTATCACCTTTAAAAGTACAGTTGACTGGGGTGGCTGGCTGCCCCAGTTGGAAGAGCATGCAACTCGTTTTTTTTTAGAGCTATTGCATGGGGTGGGGAGGGGAAGGTGGGGATGGAAGGGGCAGAGGGAGAAGGAAAGAGAGAATCTTAAGCAGGCTCCACGCCCAGCATGGAGCCTGACGTGGAGCTCGATCTTACGACCCTGAGATCATGACCTGAACCGAAATGAAGAGTCAGACACTTAACCGACTGGGCCACCCAGGCACTCAGAGTATGCAACTCTAAATCTCGGGGTCATGAGTGTGAGCCCCACATTGGGTATAGAGATTGCTTCAATAAAAACTTAAAAATAAATGAAAGTACAGTTTACTATTGCCAATAATTGTACTCATTTATTCACTTTTAAAATATATTTAGATTTTGTGAAAAATATACCTAAAAATCCTTGAACTGTAAAAACTCCAACATCTTTTAGTTCTTGCCCATTTGTAAAATCTAAGCACAAACTTGCATAGGACAAACTGCCTATATTACAGTAAAGCAGAGATGGGGATTATGTTTTCTGGTCTTAGAGTCTGCTAGAGTATGGACATTTATGGCAAACATTTTCCAAAATAGCAGGTAAATGAAAAAATTATAGCCCACAAAAATAACCGCCTCAAACTCATGAACCCCAACTTCATTCATTTTTAAGCCTACATTAAAAAAAAAAAAAACATATTGCAGAGGTGGACATGAGCTAAAGCAGGCAAGAAGTAAGGGGATCTATAGATGTGTGACACAGCATTGCTGTCACGTTATAGGAGGCATATCCTGGAGAAAACCCCTGTCTGCATTCTTAACCCATGAACCCTGGCCCCAGCCTTCAGCATTCCCAGCTCAGATTCTTGATATGCTTCTGGTTTTGTAATAGAGTCATGAGCAACAGTAATGTACTCATCAATTACCCTTCTGCCTTTTATCTTAAATTGGAGACACTGAAGTAACATCAATTAGCAAGAAATAGTCTGTTTCTTAATAAAACCTTTCATTTAACTTTCTCCTGCATTTGAAAATGAAAATATCCCTATATCCTGGCTGGCTCAGTCAGCAGAGCATATGACTCTTGATCTTGGGGTTGTGAGTTTGAGCCCCACGTTTGGTGTAGTAAATAAAATCTTTTTAAAAATAATAAAAAATAGAAATGAAAATATATTTAGCTTCTCCAAATATTTAATTGTACGTGATCCATTTGTTAAAAGATGTCTTAATTCCACAATTAATCACACACCCACATACATGTGTGTATGTATGTATATGTCAGACATCAAAAAATCTTCCTCTTGCTTAGTTTCAAGAAGTTGTTTTGAGGAGTAAATACTGAATGACAACTTAGAAATATTTTATCTTAAGGGCTTACCATTTTCAAAAATCTGTAGTTTAGAAATATTTCACTGGAAGGGAAGACTAAAGACATTGATAGTCATCTCTTCCTTCCCTAGAGCTTCGTATTTATGAAACAGATTATTAACAAAGGTGTAACTAAAATCATTGGAAAGGTCTACTGGCCCCAAAATATCTCCCCTCTGCACTGTTTGGAACCTAAAATTTCCAACTATTAGAATCATTCCTTTGGGTCAAGGGAGTTTCCCCAAAAAGCCTTAGTTAGTTTGTTTGTTTATTTATTTGACAGAGAGAGAGACAGCGAGAGAGGGAACACAAGCAGGGGGAGTGGGAGAGGGAGAAGCAGGCTTCCTGCGGAGCAGGGAGCCCGATGCGGGGCTCGATCCCAGGACCCTGGGACCATGACCTGAGCCGAAGGCAGACGCTTAATGACTGAGCCACCCAGGCACTCCCAAAAAGCCTTAGTTTAGTAAGAGTTATTCCTGTGTTTTGCCAAGGATGGATTATAAGGAATGAGTTGGTATGTTTTTAATAGTTTTGGTGAAGAGATGGAGGGGAGTGTAGGGATTCTTGGTGAGAGATAAGGGAGACACTCACCAGCCAAGAGGACTTTAGGCTGTGGGAAAGGCAAAGCCCCGACTTCATAATTATGAAATGTCTGCTTCGGCAGCAGCCATATTTAAAACTGATAGTACTGTATTCATCTAAGTTGTAGAATGGATATGATAAGATAGACTATGTCATTCACGGACGCTTCTGTCTCTTTTTGAGCATAATGCCAGTGTGTGTGCAGAATAACTTGGCACCTTCACTTCCTCCACAGTCTGGAAGTAGAGTCCAGAAAACAGTCTAGTTGAATTCTCAGATGGGTTTTTGGCAAGAACACAAGGTGGCTTTATACAGTTTGTCTCTGATGGTTTTCACTGAGTGTCTGAAAGAAAAGGGAGGATTTGTGGACTCTCGATTAAAACAAGGAAGTAACCCAGTGACTTAAAGAGGCAACTTGTGGAATTTGAATCCTAAAATAAAAGCTCTCCCTCGTTGACTTTTCAGCCATGGGAATAACCAGTTGCTTCATTGTGCTTTTTGTCAAAGTGCCTCAGCCATTTGGCCAGCCTGATGGTTACCTGCTGCCTCTTTTTCTAGCCTCTGTGTCCTTTGTTGTTGCCCGGCTGGTCAAACATATGTACTGGGGCCCTAGGGCACCAAGCATGCCCTCGGGGAGCTAAGTGCTGCCAGATGTGGGGAGCAAGGGTTGATTCACATGGCCATAATTTCCAATAGCTAATTTTACCTGTTTTCTTTCGGTTTTGGGTTTCTTTCCTAAAGAAAAATCCATTTGGAATTGGGTTTTACCTCCCTTTAAATTGCAGTCTTGTTAACTCTAATCTTCCAGCCCCACCCACCCCCACAATAAAAGTGTGAGAAGGATGGAGAAGATATGTGATATTAAGCCTGGATGATTAGTGTTTTTGCTTTATGATAAAAATAAGTAAAATGTTTCTGTTTCCTGGACTCTGACCAGTATTTTGGCTTCAAAGTGAAGTGAAGTTTCATTGACTCAATCTTTCATATAGAAATCGTTTACATAGAAATATACAAAATTTTAGATCTGAATGTTTTAGATAGAAATTTTATCTAATCTCTGATTAAGAACACTGAATTTGAAAAAAAAAAAAAGAACACTGAATTTGGTTGGTCAAAGCTCTAGGTTTTTACTAGCTAATTCTGAAAACTGCTTAAGTAGAGGGAAATTATCAAGTCTTTAGCTTGATTTCATGTATGAACTGAACCTCAGGTTGACCAACTACTTTGATGAAAGGAAGTTTTTCTGTATAGAGGTATTCTTGCCAATGAATGAAGAAGGACTGATAAAATATCACCACTTGGCAAACCCCTAATGAATTAATGCATCTAGGCACTGACGATCAGGGGCTGCCAACATCCATTAAATACTCTTGCCAGAAAACCTGAACTTGAATCAAAATGAGTCCCTAGTTTTAATATCAGTCTCTAGGAAATATAAGGGACAGGGAAACAGTTAAATGACAGCACTGAGTGAGATTCAACTAGTGAATTCCAAAATATGGAGATGCTAGGGACAAAAATTCATTTCTTTAACAAATAAATCACATGGAAGGAAAAAAAAAGAGGAATTGATTAAAACACACATAAGACATGTCAATCAAATGAGATGGATAGACCTTATTTGGATCCTATTTTATTTATTTATTTATGTATTTATTTATTTTAAGATTTATTCATTTGAGAGAGCATGAGCAAGCACGAGCAAGCACATAGAGGGAGGGGCAGAGGCAGAGGGAGAGGGAGAGAGAAACTCCAGCAGACTCCTTGCTGAGCTCAGCACTGAGGTCAGAGCCCAACACGGGGCTCGATCCCAAGACCCCAGGATCACAACTTAAGTGGAAACTGAAGAGTCGGTCACTTAAGCAACTGAGCCACTCAGGGGCCCCTGGGTCCTATTTTAACAAACCATTTGTTTCATCTAAAAAAATTATATATATAATTTTATATATATTTATACAATATATATGTATATAATTGTCATATATATATGCCAAAAGGAGACTATCTGAAGACTGCCCAAATATTTGATGATATTAAGGAATTACTGTTAATTTTTTTAGGTGTGATAAGATTATATTCTTAAATCATTAAAGAGAGTTTTCATCTTTTAGACACACATTCTGAAGTATTTAGAGATGAAACGATATAATGTCTGGGATTGGCTTCCAAATAGTTCTGTGGGAAGGGAGGATGGTTATAGATAAAACGAGATCAGCATAAGTGGATAATGTTAAAGCTGGATAATGGGTATATGGAAGTTTGTTGTACTAATGTCTACTTTTGTATATGTTTGAAATTTTCTGTAAATAAGAACTTTTAAAAAAATAGGCTTAGGTAGGTGAATGGATAAAGAAGATGTGGTATATATATACAATGGAATATTATGCAGCCATCAAAAGGAATGAGATCTTGGGGCGCCTGGGTGGCTCAGTTGGTTAAGCGACTGCCTTCGGCTCAGGTCATGATCCTGGAGACCCGGGATTGAGTCCCGCATCGGGCTCCCTGCTCAGCGGGGAGTCTGCTTCTCCCTCTGACCCTCCCCCCTCTCATGTGCTCGATCTCTCTCAAATAAATAAATAAAATCTTTAAAAAAAAAAAAAAAAAAGGAATGAGATCTTGCCATTTGCAACGACATGGATGGAACTGGAGGGTATTATGCTGAGTGAAATAAGTCAAACAGAGAAAGACATGTATCATATGACCTCACTGATATGAGGAATTCTTAATCTCAGGAAACAAACTGAGGGTTGCTGGAGTGGGGGGTGGGGTGGGAGGGATGGGGTGGCTGGGTGATAGACACTGGGGAGGGTATGTGCTCTGGTAAGTGCTGTGAATTGTGCAAGACTGTTGAATCTCAGATCTGTACCTCTGAAACAAATAATGCAATATATGTTAAGAAAAAAAAAAAGAAGAAGATAGCAGGAGGGGAAGAATGAAGGGGGGGAAATCGGAGGGGTAGACGAACAATGAGAGACGATGGACTCTGAAAAACAAGCTGAGGGTTCTAGAGAGGAGGGGGGTAGGAGGATGGGTTAGCCCGGTGATGGGTATTAAAGAGGGCACGTTCTGCATGGAGCACTGGGTGTTATGCACAAACAATGAATCATGGAACACTACATCTAAAACTAATGATGTAATGTATGGTGATTAACATAACAATAAAAAATTAAAAAAAATAGGCTTAGGTTTAAAACCCACATCTGCAACTTATAATTTTTGTGATCTTGAGCAAATCCCTGAAGCTCCATGAGTCTCAGGGGGTTTTGCCTGTAAAGTAAGTATATCTTCCCAGTTTACCTTACACAGGTTGTTGGACCATATTAAATATGTATGAAGTTACTTTGTAAATTGCTACAACATGTCAGCTGTGTTATTATTATTGTTATTATACAGCTAGTTTTCCTGCTAAGAAAATGTGTAGCCTTTTCTGCTTCAGCAAGTAGTATAGTTGTCCCATGTACATTATATCAATTAAAAAGCTCTGGAGTAAGAATATAGTTACATGGTCATCAAGGGTATTTATTGACTAGTTTGAAGTAATATAATTACAAGAATTCATTTGAAAAATTTTTAAATATAAATTTCTCATACCCTAGCCAATTAAATGTAATATAGACAACTATGCTATTAATTTTTTCACTATATAGGAAGAATGCTGATTTTTAATTTTCCTTGATTTAAAAATTGCTTGAATTTCACATATTAATAAGTATTTCAAATTACTTGCATTATAATATACAGAAACCTGATTGTTACAATGCTTTCTCTCCTTTTGTTTTATTTTCTAGTTCTGACTTTATCTCTCCCTTTCTCCCTTCCTTTCTTCCTTCCTTCTTTTCCTGCCTTCTTCCCTCCTTTCCTTCTAGCACCTTATTGTGAAGTATAATGCACAGGGGAGAAACATGTGTAAAAGAAATGTACAATTTAGTAAGTGGTTATAAAGCAAACACCTATATAACTACTTGCCAGTTAAAAAAAAAATCGAACATTGCCTGCACCCCAGAACTCTGCATGCCTTTTCCAGCTCAAATCTCTTCCGTCTCTTAGGTAATCACACTCTTGACCTTAATAGTATTCACTTCCTTGCTTTCATTTATAGTTTTACCCCCATGTATAATTCCTTAACAGTATGATTCAAATTTTGCCTGATTTTGAACTTTATATAAATAGAATCATACAGTAGTTTTCTTTTTTGTGTGTCTGACTTCTTTGACTTATTTTACATTTTAAAGATCTATGCATATTGTTGTCTGTAACTGTAGTTCATTCACTTTGGTTATTGTATAATCTTTTCATTTTATAAAATTATCATAATTTATCCCTTCTGTTGTTGATGGACATTTGAATTATTTGCACTTTTTTCTATTACAAACATTCTTGTGCATGTCTTTTGGTGCACCTCTCTATGCATTTCTATTGTGTATATACCTAGGAGAGAGCCAACAACTTCATAGACAAACAGTTTTCCAAAGTGGTTATACCAATCACCACTTTCTCTGGTAGAATGTGAGTGTTCTTGTTGCTCCACATCCTCATCTGTACTTGCATTGACTTTTAAAATGCTTTCTTTTAAAATATTATTAGTACAAAAAACATAGATAAAATAAATTTACTGTTTATTACCCATATATACTTGTAATTTAAACATCTGGGTTTTGTTTGAGGAGTGTGTATGTGGGGTAGGGGTGTATAGGAGTATTTCAGAGGTACATAAACTCTTTCTGGTTATTAATGTCTACTTGCTAAATTACACTCTCCTACCTAACTACTACTCTGAAGACTAGAAAAAAAATAATATAGCTTTAAATAAGGAGAGAGGGGCGCCTGGCTGGCTCAGTCAGCAGAGCATGCAACTCTTGATCTCAGGGTCATGAGTTCAAGCTCCATGTTGGGCCTTCGAGCTTACTTTAAAAAAGAAAAAAAGAGAACATTTTCGTAATTTTTCATTCATAGTGATAATAAACCTATATTGAGTGATAACTTAGTGACTGCTATGTGCCAATTGCCGTGCTAATAAGTACTTAAGACATATGAACCTACTTAATCCTTATAACAGTTTTTCCCATTTTTTAACAAATGAAGAAACCGAGGCACAGAATGGTCAAGTAACTTGCTGAAAGTTGACAGCTGGTGAATCTTAGAGCCGGAACTGAAGCTAGACAGTCCAGTTCCACTGGCTCTAATTTGGAAACAATTACTAACTAGAACTCCTGCCCATATTGGTGAACTTTGGATAGAGTGACAGTAGTCCTCCAGCGCCACCATGTTTCATTCTCAGGGTGGCTGAACTGGGGCTTGAGATGTAGGTGAGAGGGGTTGCTTGAACTTCAGAACAGGTTTGTTTCCTTTCACTTGCTCCAGAAGTTGGAAGCTGACGACGCAACATGAGAATCCTGACTCTGGCACAGGTACAGGTTTTATGGGAAGGGATGAAACTTTGCCTTCTCTTTTCTCTAGTGTTGTCAGGGCCACTCAGCCTCTGTCCCCTTTCTGGTTGGGGCTTGAGAGGAAGACGCTGAGAATGGGAGGTAGGAGGCAGTAGAGTAGACTTTTTACTTTACCTCATTGTCCACCAATGTGCAGCACATTGTTCTTTAGAAAAACTACATTGTAAATGGCAGCAACGTTCCCAGGGTAGCTCAGGAAACCCATAATGTAGCTAAAATAGTAGGTGCTTGCAGCTGAATTGTTTCTAGCTTTTTGTTTTCATTGCAGATGTGTAGTATTTCAGTTACATTATAGGCAAAGGGGTAGCCTGAGAACTTAGCCACATTGTTTATGTAGGCAAATGCTTTCCAAACAGCTAAGACCACATATTTATCTTGGTGTAGAACTAACTTTATCCATAGTATAGATTGACTACCTGAATACTGTGCTTCGAGAAAACTGTACAATATGCATTTTTTTATAGTAAAGTGAAAATCATCTCTAATAAGATAGGGAATCATTTTCTATGGACACACTGTCATTGGGACCAAATTTTAATTAGCTAAGATAGCTTAAAAATTCTAGCGATACAAAAAATTCATCTGTTTTTCATTTGCCGTACATGGGACTTTTATTTACCAACCTACTTAAGACATTGAAAAATATTCATGTAGCTTCCTGAGCCACTTGTAGATCTCCAGACTTGCGTGGCAAAAGGAATGATAATTAATAATCTGCTTCAGGCTACGGGCTAGAATAATTCAAAAGGAAATGTGCATTACTAATACAGCAGAGCCCATAAATTCTCAGTGTCAGTTTGCCACTTGTGGCTGAAAATTGCAGTCAGGCTGGTTGGCTAGAGGCAAAGAGACTAGAGTTAAATAATATTTATGAGGTCTGAAGTTAGCAGTCACCAAACCCAAATATTGCTAGTCTTTCAGATTACTCAGTGAGGTCAGCATCATCTAGTCATGGCAGTGGAGTTGAGAGTAGTGTGGATTTGGCAATTATGAAACATTAGTTATAAGTCTAAATTCTGTCCATGTCAGTCCCCTGCTACCCCCTTTACAGGATTATATAGCCTTCTTATTTTATATATCATCTCCAAACTCTCTACCCCACACCATAGTGCAAAAATCTCACTGCCTAAGGTTTTATAAGGCAAAGGTGGGAAGAGAACTCCCCTCACTCTACAGTGTTTCTCCAACATTTCCAGTGTTGAACTGCCATGAAGACCTCCTGCCTGTCTGTACATCATCACCGTGGCCAAACCCCAAACACGTTTCAGATCCCGGCCAGCACCTAACCTTCACGCTGCTCTCAGAAACAATTAAGTGTCCAGCCCTGTGCTCTAGTGTACTTTTAGGTGTTTGACTTGCACAGTATGTGAGCAGCTAAAAGTCTGGACCCCAGGATCACTCCCAAGAAGCACATGTGGTTGTGAAATGCAAATGAGACACGTGTGAATAACTAACTGTATGGTTCCACTGTCAAGAAGCAGGAGTCCTGGGGCTGGCTGTTCCTAGCTCATGGCCCAGGAGCAACTGCAGGTCAATGCTCATTTTAAATGGTTGGGTTTTTTCCACATATAAACAGCATCTAGATTTAAAATAACCCTTCCATTTCCTACACTTCTTAGAATTCTCTAGGAAAGATACACCTTTTTTTTTTTTTTTTTTTTTTTTTTAGTGCTGGTTCAAAGACTTTTTAAACTTTTTATTATTGAAAATTTCAAATATAGGGAAAAGCATATAATGAACTCCATGCTGTACCTATGGATCAGATACTTTTAATGGAAAAAATTAGTCATTTTTTTTCTGTCATCTGTACAGCATCATGATTTTCCAAACTCATAGGTGGAGTTGGAAGTAGTATTCTGAAACTCATGAAAGAAAATACATCAGGAGAACATTTGATTTAAGGGAGCAATAGAGGGTTCTCCCCCTCTTGCCCCTCTTCTGCAACTTTAAGACATAATTGCTCTTCTCAGGGGGAAGTCAAACTAAATACGAGAGGATCCTAGGAGCTAGAGCTACACAGAATCTTTGTTCAGAAAGCTGGCAGATTGGTTTTAAATTTATTTTTATTTAAAGTTCCTGGTTCTCTTTCACTGTTATAAGACCGGGGGAAGTTTTGTAATTGTGCCATTTGCTTGATGCATTCAGATGCTCGTGTACTTGTGGGCACAGTTATAGTTACATAAAGGCTGAATCGAGACAGGACCCCAGCGCTAAAAAGATTTAGGGTCTCTCCAAGCCAACCCAGACATGTAATCCAAAACAAAAGCAAGACTAAGCTATAAAATTAGATAAATAAGTATGGATAAATAATTTCTAAAAAGCTCTATTTTTCCCCTCTCCTCCCTGCCGTGATTAGGTCATTGCTTTTTGGGGGAGATATTTTAAATATCAAACCCTTCCAAAAAAATCTGTCCCTTTTTTTTTTGATGTCTTTAGTTTACTGGCACTTCTAGCACCTGTTAGCCTACCCAGCCCAGCACTTCATATTTGGGAAGAGGGAGGGTAATTTTGGGGAGAGACAAAGTAAGAGAGGTGAATTGGCAATGATGGAAAGAAAAGTCTAGTTAACCTATCAGGCGCAACTTACTTCTTTCTAACGGTAAGTGTATGAGTCTGTATGTAGGACTTTTTAAAATGTTAAGTAGCATAAACATGTGACACTGGAGTATTTCGATTTTTTAAACAACTTTTTAAAAGAAAATTAAATTTAATTATTATACAAAAATAAATTACTGTCCTGTATTTAGGCAGAAAATATAATGGGAAAAAATTCCATTTATAATAGCAAACAAGAGGGGCACCTGGGTGGCTCAGTTGGTTAAGCAACTGCCTTCAGCTCAGGTCATGATCCTGAGTCCTGGGATCAAGTCCCACATCGGGCTCCCTGCTCAGCAGGGAGTCTGCTTCTCCCTCTGACCCTCCTCCCTCTCATGCTCTCTGTCTCTCATTCTCTCTCTCTCAAATAAATAAATAAAATCTTAAAATAAATAATAGCAAACAAGAATATAAAATACCTAGGACTAAACAAATAATAACAAATATATAGGACCTGTGTGAAAAAAACATTAGACTTTTACTGAGGGACGTTTAAAAAGACTGCAGTACCTATGAAGACATCTCTTTTTTTTTTTTTTTTTTTTAAGATTTTTTATTTATTCATTTGAGAGAAAGAACGAGTGAGAGCAGGGGGGAGGAAGAACAGGAGCAGACTCCCCATTGAGCAGGGAGCCTGACACGGGGTTGGACCCCGGGATCATGACCTGAGCTGAAGGCAGATGCCTAACCAACTGAGCCACCCCTGAAGACATCTCTTAAATAAGGCAACTACGTATTTTAGAGTCCTATTCACCCTAAATTACTCCATAAATTCAATGTTAAGCCCAACTGGGTGGCCAAAAAGACTTTAAACAAAGTTGAAATGCAAATGGCAAACTGAAAAATTTGAAACGGTAGAATACACAAATGTTTAATGTTTCTAATTCACAGAACACTCTTAAAAATAAGTAAAAAACAACCCAAAAGGCCTAAATAGAGATTTCACAAAAGAACATAACTACATAAAGAGATCTTCAACCTTAGTAGTACCTGAAGAAAAATAAGTAAAAGCAAGATAATAATTTTTCATTTATCAAGCTGACAAAGATTTTAACATTATTAATATTGGTGAGGGTGTAGGGCAATTGGCACCATTGGGAATATAAATTGCTATTATGTGGAGAGCAGTTTTGCAAATGGCAGAACTCTACATATTTCTTACCTTTTTTTTTTTTAAAGATTATATTTATTTATTTGATAGAGCACAAGCAGGGGGAGAGGGAGAGGGAGAAGCAGACTCCCCCCTGAGCAGGGAGCCTGATGCTGGACTCCATCCCAGGACCCTGGGATCATGACCTGAGCCCAGGGCAGATGCTTATCTGACTGAGCCCCCCAGGCACCCCTGAATTCTGCATATTTCTTAACCTAAGAATTCTACTACTAGGAACTTAAGCTAAAAAGAGTAATTGGTCGGGCGCCTGGGTGGCTCAGTTGGTTAAGCGACTGCCTTCGGCTCAGGTCATGATCCCGGAGTCCCGGGATCGAGTCCCACATCGGGCTCCCTGCTCGGCGGGGAGTCTGCTTCTCCCTCTAACCCTACCCCCTCTTGCGCTCTCTCTCACTCTCTCTCTCTCTCTCAAATAAATAAATAAAAAAAAATCTTTAAAAAAAAAAAAGAGTAATTGGTCAAATGTGCAACTGTATTTGTAAAAAGTATATTATGCAAGGCAAAAAAAAAAAACTCATCCAAATGTTTATCGTTGGTTAAATAAAGTGCTCTGTTACCCATCCATATAAAGGAACACTATGAAATCAATAAAACAACCCAAGAAGCCTAAAAAGAATCCTGTAGATCTGTATTTTTTGGTAAAGACGGATTATCTTCCATATATTGTGGAGAGAAGTTAATTGCTTTCAAAACAGCAGCTTTGGGGCGCCTGGGTGGCTCAGTCAGTTAAGCAGCCGACTCTTGACTTCAGCTCAGGTCATGATCTTGGGGTCATGAGATCAAGCCCTGCATTGGGCTCTGCCCTAGGCGTAGAGCCTGCTTAAGATTCTCTCTCTCCTCTCCCTTTGCCCCTCCCCCTGCTTCTGCACTCTGTCTCTCTCTCTCAAAAAAAAGGCAGCTTAACAAAACTCCATATACAAACTGAATATTTATGAAATATGATAAATTGATATAAAGTATAATAATATATTAGTGGATACTTAGAGAAATGTTCTTTTTTTGTTTTAAAGATTTTATTTATTTATTTGACAGAGAGAGATACACAGCGAGAGAGGGAACACAAGTAGGGGCAGAGGGAGAGGGAGAAGCAGGCTTCCCTCGGAGCAGGGAGCAGGGACCCAGATGTGGGGCTCCATCCCAGGACCCTGGGATCATGATCTGAGCCAAAGGCAGACGCTTAACGACTGAGCCACCCAGGTGCCCCTTAGAGAAATGTTCTAAAGTGTGTTGGCTAAATGTTAACAGCAATCATTTTTTTTTACTGTTTCTTGCTTTTTTAGTATTATAAAAATGTTTAATACCACACATGTACCATTTTCATAATGAAACAGAACAAGATAGGGGCTTTCCATGGACTCTGGCTCATTCTGTGTGGTTTCAGGAGAGGACAGAGCACATCCACTCAAGAGAATGACCTTTGAGAAGTGGGTTCAGAATGAAAAAGTTAATGCTAGACGCTGTCTTTTTTTTTTTTTTAAGATTTTATTTATTTGACAGAGAGCGAGAGTGAGAGAGGGAACACAAGCAGGGGGGCGCGGGAAAGGGAGAAGCAGGCTCCCCGCTGAGCAGGGAGCCCGATGCGGGGCTCAGTCTCAGGACCCTGGGATCATGACCTGAGCCAAAGGCAGACGCTTCACGACTGAGCCACCCAGGCGCCCCAAGACGCTGTCTTCTTCACAGCTGCCAAACACCCACTAAAGAGCTTTAGTTGCAAAGACTGTATGTCACTTCCATACTTGTTATTAGAAAGCGCTTGATTCATATGGAACAAAGTGGTAGGATGATTGTCCAGAATAGTATTCTGGCACACTGAATAGCCAAGTAGACCAAATCATCCTTTGGTCAGACACAATGTAAAGGTCAGTCATGACAATGAAAGAGAAAGAGGGCTGTGGAGTTGCTGTTGGTGAGCTCACACCTGTTGTTTCTGTGTTCCTTACAAGGTTCTTTTGACTCAGGCCCGGAGCAAGATGATTTGCAGCTATTCCTAAAAGCTGGTTCTGCTTTTCTTTTTTCTCCTCCTCACTTCCTAGGAGCCATCAGCAGGTGCAGATAGGATTGTTGTCCACAGTGAGGGCTGTGCCCTCGTTTGTGCTGCTGTATATTTTTATAGACACCATACTCCTGACCCTATCCTGAGGCCCAGTCTCATTTGCAGCTGGGCTCCCCAAATTTTATTCTTTTTTTCAAATGAAAAAGTTTTCACAGATTTCCATCTAATGCTTTTTTAAAAAAAATATTACAGTTTGGTATCTCAGAAATCTGTCCCTGTGGGTGTTCAGTTGGATTCTGAAAATAGAGCTAGGTCTTGAAGTGGTTTCCAAATAAATAATGAAACATGTGTTCAAAGTCTGTAACTCTTCCTTCTGCTTAACCACATCCTAGATAACCCGCCAATGGTAAGTGTCATTTGTGTGAATAGATTCTCTAGTTTTAGTTTTCAAGGCCCCCCTTTTTTTTAATTCCAGCTGTCTGAATGATTAATGTGACTAGGAAAATACTGTTGACCCATTTAAATCATGTCAAACAACATCCATTGCTCATCTACATAATGAAATACACACTGAACATTATATCTTGAGTGTGGGAGCCAGTGGACTACAAAATAATGTTTTACTCATGTAGCTTATAAAATAAAATATAAGACATTATGACTAATCATAGCATTAAATATTAAACTATTCAAATGGTAACTGTCAGTGAAAATCACCTGTAAACCAAAACAGCTAATAACATTTCTGCTTTAGTAGTTAATTAGAGAAAGTGGGGGTGGTTGCATGCAACAGTGTGAGTTTAAGAAAAGTCTTTATGTCAAAGCCTGTTTTAATATTATTTGACTATTGTGAGATTTGTTGTGTATAATTGAATTTTTTCAATTGTTAATCAGTGGTTGTGAAAATAAGTTTGCTGAAAAATTAGAAAAAATTATTTGACATTTTTATCATAGTTTCATTAAATTGGTCCCTGAATAATTTTAAAGGCAGCTAATTTATAGTTGAAACTATTTTGATCAATGATCAGATAACAAAGATAAGCTTTGACTGCTTTTGAAATATTTAAACCTTATAAGGACATCATTTGCACAGTGTTTAAATAAATGCAAATTTTAAAGGCACTGAATTTAGGCTATCAGGTTTCCATGGTTACACCTTTCCAAGTTATTTTGTGTACTATGTAAATAGGTCTGTGAGTCACTGATAATTATTTGTTTTTTTGTTTGTTTGGTTAGTAATTCTGTGTTTAGCTGAATTTAATACAGTTCACATGGCTTGCTTTGGTTTATGTATATTTTGGTGTTTGTGATTGACAGTGATTGAGCATTTCTTATGGAGTGCTTGCCTTTTTTGTCATAAATGATGTATGTTGCTGGTGCTTGACATGTAAATAAGTTCTCCTGTATCATTGTTTAATAAACAGGAATTTTTATGCAAAGAAGACTTCTTGGTACATTTAAACAATAAGGTTTGGTGAGCTCTGGAATATCTCTATTAAATAGTTGCACACTGAAACAAATATATTTGTAATTCTTACAAACTAAGTTCCCGAGTTTACCAAGGACAACGTAACTATGGATAAGCACAATATGGACTGAACACAATTTAGTAGTAACAGAATAAAGATAGCATTCTCCTCTCTGTTTTAAAAGATTTTATTTATTTATTTTAAAGATTTTTTTTTTTTTTTGAGAGAGAGGTGAGTGAGTGAGAAAGCAAGAGAGAGAGAGCACAAGCAGGGGGAAGGGCAGAGGGAGAGGGAGAAGCAGACTCCCCGAGGAGGAGGGAGGCCGACGTGGGGCTCGATCCATGAGATCATGACCTGAGCTGAAGGCAGACGCTTAACCGACTGAGCCACCCAGGCGCCCCTTATTTTTATTTTAGAGAGAGAGCATGCATGTGTGCATGTGCACAAATGGGGGGGGGAGGGGCAGAGGGGAAGAATCCCAAGCAGTCTCCCCACTGAGTGAGGAGACTGACTCAGGGCTGATCTCACAACCCTGAGATCATGACCTGAGCCAAGATCAAGAGTTGGCCACTTAACCTGACTGAACCACCCAGGCACCCCCTTTCTACTCTAACTCTTAAAATTGCTTGTGATACTGAGCTTTACAGGGAATCTTCACTGCTAAGTGGAATCTTTCTACAACATGATTTCTCCTATCTCACCTTTTGCACAGATATAAAAACTATTTCATGTACTAATGTGTTTGGAAGGATGTGATTCTTGAGAAAAGCTGGGGTCTTTTATGCCTCTGAACGGAAGAAGAGATTTTCCTTAGACTTCACCGTTAGCCATCAGCATTCTGGCAAGGTCTCCCCAAGAACTCTGAGAAAAATGTCAAAATTAGGCTGTGCATAATTCATCCTACTGAGTTTGAGTCTTCTCTCAATACACTACAATCATGAGATGCTATCCAGTTTGTGAAGTATTAATACATCTGCAGTCTCATTTGATGGTCAGGGTGGTCCTGTGATGAAGGCAGGATAGGGCCAGTGTTTTGGATAGCATGGTTTTTAGGAAGCAGCTCTGGGACCCAACCTAGGATCTCATGAATGCTTTGTGAATTAGCCAAAGCCCATTTTGAAATTCAGGCTGGTTTCTACCTACTGATTAGTCCATTTTAGAGTGCCTTCCCTCCATCACACAACCAATGATCGTAATTACAGTTTATCAAGTGCTTACCCTGTGTCACTTCCCATACCTCATGTCATACAATTATCCTAGCAACCCTGTGAGGAAGGTATTATTATTCCTGTTAACAGATGAGGAAACTAAGGCTTGGAGTGTTTAACTAACTTGTCCAAGTGAACCAACTATTGTTCAGAGAAGGAAAACCAATTTAAGCAAGAACTCAAGTAAATATCCTATGGTGCATTCACAAGCCAAATATAAAATGTTTTAAATGCCACACTATTTCCTTCTTTTTACCTACAAATTTGCTAAGTTTTATTTAGACATTTTAGGGTTGCTTTTCTTTTTGTAATACTCTACTAAGAGTATAGTTCAAGAAATGTTCAGTACACCTCACATTAGACAATAAACGTTTCAAATATTATACACATCAAATATTTTAGTATTGTGGTTATATTGAAGACTTTGATCTAAAAATGAGATAATGAAAAAATAAATAAAAATGAGATGATGGATTTGTCATTCCACCAAGTGTGACTGTTCTTGGTCTGCTAAAGTTTTCAAGTAATATTACATTTTCAGACATGAGAAGCAGCCTGCTTTATACAGATAGAGTACATGTTTTGTTAGGGGTGATGTAATAGTTTTGATTTTTTAAAAAGATTTTATTTACTTATCTGAGAGAGAGAGAGAAAGAGCGAGCGAGCTGGGGGAGGAGCAGAGGGAGAGGGAGAAGCAGGCTCCCTGCTGAGCAGACAGCCCAGACGCGGGGCTCAATCCCAGGACCCCAGGATCATGACCTGAGCCAAAGGCAGATGCTTGACCAGCTGAGCCACCCAGGCACCCCAATTTTTAATCTTTAGTACAAAAATAATGATTTTATAGTTGAGCATCCATAAAAAAAAAGACAAGGGTCAGTTTGTAAGTATTCCCCTTTTAAGCCCGTACCATTTTAATACATTGCACTTTTTGCATTAATGCCTGAAGCTATGGAGTGATTATTCACATGGTTAACTAAGTCCATACAGTTTAACTGAATATAAAATTTTTTGTGGCAACGTAACTACATCAGTCCAAAAAGCTACTTTTAGATAATTTGGAACTTTTTCTTTTACTACAGAGGCTACTGTTTATTTTCTCTTTATTTTTCTTGTGAAAATAACCCCTTGATGAGTGATCTTGGCTCCTATTGTCTTAAATCTATGTAATCTCAACTGCAGAAGGTTAGAAATATATTGTTTTCCTGGAGCTTTAGCTTCCTCACTTTGGGTTGTGATTACTGACCTCCCTACCTACCTTCCACTCCTATTACCTGGTTACAGAGCAGAAACAAAACTCCCACATGTGTCAAAATACCAATGGTAGAATTTATATTTAAATGTTTTCTTTTTATGTCATGCCTTTCACTTTGAATTGTACAGTGAAAACATTCTCAGAAAAATATTATGATGTAGCGCTGGTTTTTTGGGGGGTTTTTGGGTTTTTTTGTATTGATAGTGCAGCTTTGGTCAAAGCTCTGAGCTATTTTATACCAATTGTTTGCATAAATGACCTTACGTGATTCATTAAAGGAGAGAAAGAAATACATCCAACAATGTAACTAGAGCATGTTGCATATAGAATTCAGGTGACACTGTTGTGGGATGAAGACTAAAATTACACTCTTTTCAAATGCTTTAATACAGAAATATTCATGTTAAAGCCATGCCTTTGATCACAAACCTTAAGTCCCACTGTCTTCTATTACAGGGTATTTTTATCCAAATAACTAATATTTTGAGTAGTGTTTTACATGACAGTAGTATTTATGAAGGATTTTTTTTAATTAAAGAAGGACTTTCTTACTATATCATTTTTTAAAAACTCATGATATTTATTTTTATATGAACTTTCTCTAAAGTTGTATTCCATGTATGATTTCTGTGAAATTGTTCTTTCTGATTCTTATTTATGTGCTTTAATATAAAATTTTTATGTTCCTCTTCTTTAGCCAAAGTGTGTGGTAACAGGAATGCTTCTTTTGAGAAATTTGGAAGGTTGAAGTTTGCCAGATGTTCTGTGCTAACCTAAAAGTGTGCATTCTCTGGGTATCAGGACTGTGTGGGTTTCTTTCCTGTTCCTTTGATGGAATGAACATTTGCTTTTGGTTCATTTTGGTGGTGGTGGTGTACTGCTACTCTAATCAGAGTTTGCCTTTTATTCTGTATTTAAACGATATCACGGCATCCAGAAAATCTGGCAAAGAAAATGATATTTTGATGACATTTTCCACAGGGCTCAACTAGAATGAATTATTACATTTTAACCACAGCCCTAATAAACAGCTCCTTTATTTCCCCTGGAAAGACACAATATTTCTTTGTCCAAGAAGTTGCCTGAGTATATGTATTGTTGAAGTGCTAAAAAGCTGCTTTTCTCTAAACTTTAGCTGGGAGACAATGGGATTTTCTAAGCATATACTATTGCAGTGTGACTCAATACTTTGTGATTATAAAAATGAATTTAGATTTAAATTGTGAAGTAAACATTTTTTACCCTAAATGGAGAAGTTTCACACAACAGCCCCATTTCCTTTTACACATCAGTCATTTCTGTGTAACTTCCATTTATCCATCAAATGATTTGCTTTCAGTTTTAGATTTTGAGTTCTTACTGTAATCTTTGACTCCCCTCCCCCACCTGTGGTGGGGCCAGCCTAAAGGAATTTTTTTCTAGGCCCACAAACATAAGTCTATTTTATTAACTAGGTTTTATTTATTGATACGTGTTTCTAGAGTAGGATGGGGTGTTTTTGTCTCCCAAGAAGAGGGGAATGCTTTTTGTTTAAATCACAGATCCCTGGGTGCTGGTAGTATACATTAATGGATAATCACATATTATCCGATTGGCTTTTGTAAAAAAGAAAAGGCAGTATTTTCCTAACCCCATTTCTGAGCTTGTCATTGTCATTATACTCTATCATTTGGTATTGCTAAATTTTTCAAAAGGAGGAGGGATGTAGCGTGGAGCCAACTTCCTGATGGAGCCTTGGGGAAGGTCATGTTTTGCTGTGACCTGGGCATCATTCTTGAATGTTGTTATTATTGGAAGAGGGTGCCCTCAGGCCACCGCCCTTCCTTTCCCCAGAAGTGCTCTAACCATGGCAGACTTTCCAGCTCATCTTCTCTAGAATCAGGACTCCCAGGCTTTGGTTTATGGCTTGATGACGAGTTCTGACATCCACAGGCTAGTATCGATGAAGACAACTGTCTCACCTTCATTTGACTACTTTGTTTTATTGGCAGTGGTGGCCTGATTCTATTTTAATTTGACTATGGTAAAATCTCATAGCAATTGCAAATTTAGAGCTTTAAGCAACTAGGACAAATGTTTATGTTACAGTATAAAGTGACTTGTGATTTTTTTTATTCACTTAAACTATTTTACACATTTCTTTTTTATTTCTGTGGAATCTTTGTTACTGTTTTAGCAGTCTTAGCTGTGAATAACTTCAATGACAACACTTGGATGTCAGGTAGAATCTTTCTTTCAGACAAGTGTTCATGCCAATATATTTTAGACTTGACTTTATACTTTATTCTGAGCATTAAGGAAAAGAGTCTGTTTTCCAACACCTGCATCACTGTGCCTGTAGCCTCTTCAGAAATGTTGTTTAGTAAACACTGTTGCTTTATCGTCCAGAGGCTATTGCTAAATGCTGTTAATTAGGCAAGAAGAAAAAGAAAAAAAAAGTGTTTTTTACAGGTTTGTAAAACATCCACTCTTCTTCTTGTCGTGGTATCTTAGCTTGAAATCCAGGAAGCAATGGTGTATGGTGTCCATATCCATGATTTCCTGAATTGGAGAAAAAGTGTGGAAAGCATCTGGGGAAAAGGAGGCTCTTTACCAGCTTGTTTCCTGTAAGCTCAATTGGAAGACCTTGTCTGTGCAAATAGATTTCAAAATAGAGCCTGCCCTTTGACTGTCTCCATAATTACATGGCTCACTCTGTATTTTATTTGGCAGCCAGAGCAGTTAACCCCTGGAAGGAAGGGGCTGATGGCATGGCCAGCTTGGCTTCCCCGACATGTCCATGGGAATGAATAAACCACTGTTTGGAGAAGCCCATAGCTAAAAACACACCAGAACAGTCTTCAACTGAACTGAAACTTTTAAAAAACAAGTTTAATAATGTTTATTATGATTGGTTTAGAAACTTACTTTGTCCTTATTGTGTAAATTGTAGAGAGGTATTAATTGTTTTTAAAAAATTGGGGAGTTGGGGGAGTTCCTGTTGCTTTGATGTAATCAACATCTGTCAACAGAATGAATTTGCTTTTGTTTAGTTTCAAGGGCCCTTGTCCTTTAGCTTTGCCCAATCAGGATCTGCTGCAGCCTGGGGCATTCCCTGAGCTGATTTTCTTTTTTCTTCAACAAATGCACAGGTTATTTCTTGTGAAATGTGAGCTTCTCTTCTGCTTTATAGTCTCCTTGAAATGGGAAGGAACCCTCAATCTTTCTCATTTACTTTTAAAACAGGTACATCTGAGTACTAGATTATAAAAATCAATGAGAGTTATATCAAGTGATGCAGACTATTTAATTTTCCTTTCACAACATTTGTGCAAGTTATCAAACCTATCAAGTAGATAGTCAGTGTTTTAGGTCAAGAAATATAAGGCATGGATGCATTTGCAGTGTTCCCTTTTGGACTTGAAGCACACAGTGCTATAAAAGCCCGTGCTCCTACTCTAGGTAATTGGTTGGAGTTCATGAAGTGTGATCTTTCTGTGGCTCTAAATCAGCACCTCGAAAATGTATTTCTATGGTACAGTCCCTTTTGAGCCTACTGTAGGAAGCAATATTTCTAAACAGTTAAAAATATCTCAGTTTGCTATCACAAAGTGAGTTACTTTTTTTTTAAGTTAATGTGTAATTTAAGCAAATCATTTGGTTTGAAATTAAAATTATCAATGACTGTAAGAGCCATATTTGAAAATGAATTAGCAAAACATTGTTTTCTCTCTTAGTAATCATAAATCATTTAAATCTGGCACGCATTCCCCCCTTCATCCAAAATAATTGCCTCCATTTGTAAAATCAATTAGATGCTGATATGCTATAAATAATAGTTTTGTTACTAGACTTTGGCATTTGATCATTATGAAAAAATATATTCGGTCAGACATTTTACAGAGTATCTTTTAAATTACATATTATCTCTGGTTGACATTGTTAACTAATGTAAAGTAGTACAGGCTACTTTATTGTGTTGTTTTCTACCCAGATATTTAATACCTCTGAAATGTAACATAACCGAGGGTTGATGCCCTGCCACAGGGGGAAAGTGCTTCCCTGGAAACATACAATGAAAAATATAGGTGTTGGTAGCCCACACTTGAGTACAAATATACTTTGTTCAGCTTTACAACTGCTTAAAATAATAAGCATTTTAATTGTCTCTTTGAAAGTTCATTCAGGCCTCTTCCTTAAAAATACTTGTTGGCCAAAAGAAAACTCACATTTTCAAGGATAAATCGGCTTAATTAAGGGTCATTAGTAGAGGTGCACAGAAAAACCCAGGGCTCAGTGGGTGAAATGGAAGTGTTTCATTATGTGGTATAGAATGCACGAGCAGATAACAATTAAAATGGACCCTGAGTAAGAGGCCAGTAAATATGGGCATGTTGCGTGCAGCAACCTTAGTTATTTAAAATGCATTCCTCCCTCCATCATACTTGAATTCTGTAATCCCACCTTTCAGACTTAATCTGTAAAGGGAAATAAAATGCAGTTTTTAGAAATTGATGTTATTCCCAAATATTTTCACATTTAAAACCATAACTTAGATTTCTACTGCAAATACAAATTTAAAATATGAAAAATGTGCTGCAGGATCCAGAGGACATATACCAATTTCAAAAGACATTCAGGCTGCACAGTGTGCTTCTCCATGGAGTGAAAGAAGCAGTTGCCTGTAATTTTCGACACTCAGCTGAAACTAGACGCTGATAGAATTTTTGTGACACTGAAAATAATTCTTACTATTACCTTTGATAACAGTAAATATTCTAGTATTTATAACAAATAACGTATAGACGTACTGCCCAAGGAAACCCTATGTAGAGTTTCTGTTACATAATCGACAGTAACAACAGTCACTATGATCACTCTTTGAAGATCAAATTAGTCCAAAGCAGCTCCTTGCTGATCTGGGGCTCTCATCTCCTGAGGTTTCTGATGATTTTCAGCTTGTACCTCCTTAACTTCAGATTGGTCAGCTTGTCCCTGGCAATAGTTAGTACACACCTGAAACTTGTTTCCTGAAAATAGCTATAACAAAAGGGGGTCTGGGACGCCTGGCTGGCTCAGTCAGTGCAGCATGAGACTTGATCTTGGGGTTGTGAGTTCGAGCCCTATGTTGAGTGTAGAGATTACTGAAAAATAAAACCTTGGGGTGCCTGGGTGGCTCACTCAGTTAAGTGTCTGCCTTTGGCTCAGGTCGTGATCCTGGAGTCCTAGGATCAAGCCCCGCATCGGGTTCCCTGCTCAGTGGGGAGTCTGCTTCTCCTTCTGCCCCTCACCCCGCTCATGCACTCTCTCTCTCTCAAATAAATAAATAAAATATTAAAAAAAAATTAAACCTTAAAAAAGGGGGTGTGTGCTGTGCATCCTGGGTAAATTGTGGTGGCCAGGAGACAGAGAGGCCAGTCTTATGACTAATGGAAGCCTGGCTGGTGTCCCTGCCTCTGATGATGGATGTCATGCATTAAATTAGCTGTAACATTGACTGCAGAAAGTTGAAAGTTAGATACAGTTGTGATATAGTATCAGCAGTGCTTTTATTTATTTAATCGAGATACAGTTGACATATAATATTTGGATTGTATCAGCTTTTGGTGTACAAAGCACTGCTTTTATAAAGAAAGGAAATAAAAGGAAACCCAACACACCTTTTCTAGAATGGTCTGTAGCAGTAACTGTAGTTTGGTTATCCTGTGACCCTGAATATAATGGGTACTGGAGAATTTAATTTTATCCACTCTGCATTTAGAAAATTTGGTAACTACTATTTATTAATTACGGTATGATAAACAAAATTGAAGATTTTGCCCCACCTCTTTTTTGCCACATTAATTGGAGGACCATTATCTTCTAAAGGCATGTATTTCTTAAGCCCATTTCTTCATTTCACCTGTGAAAACACTAGACTTTTTTCCTGGTTTGTAATGAATAGTTAGTGGAATAAACACGGTATGGTACCTTATTATCCTGTTACCTTGTGACAGCGTTTATAGGGTGTCTTTTATCAGATTGAAAGAAAAGATTTTGCTTCAAATAAAAAAGTATCATATGAAAGTGGAATTTCTGAGTACACTGCAGAACCGTAATTGTCAACAGATTGGATATATTCAGGCTGTGTTCCCAATGTTTAAGTCGTGTGTGGGTGTGCCCGCATCTTTTCAGCAGTGAGCCTATCATTTGGCAGGACAGGTACATTGGCAACACTGTTCATCCTTGAAGTGAATGTCTCAAAAGCCTCAACCAGATATCCAAGTAGAGGCCTGGTGACTTCATGCCTCAAGTTTAAGTACATAGAAAAGATTCCCCCTATAATGACTGTCTACTTGAACTTGATAATGCTGATAAAGATGATCTCTCTTTCATGTAATCAGCTGCATTGAAAAAAATCTTCGTGAGTCCTAAAATTGATCGGTGTCCGCATCATCCCATTGCCTGGGAGGTGGCATGACAGTCAGATGCTGCTGAACGAAGGCACAAATGTCAGGGCTAACAAAGACCTCCCTCAAAGATGAGAAAATCCAACTCGCTCATTTTCCTAAGTCTTCTGTGTTAGTGGGCAGTGTCTGAAGTGCTCAGCATAGAGCTCGGCCACAGGAAGTGCTTAGCCAGTGTTCACTGTTACTGTTACTACTCGAGGTCACATAGTTAGCTCTTGGCAGGGCCAGGAGCAGAACCATGGTTTCAAGGTGCCATCCACTGCCTTTCGCTCTGGCCCGTTTTTCGTCATGCATATCACCATCTGATACAGTCTAATGGATTTGTTTTGCTTCTTGTCTGTGTCCCACCGTAGAATATAAGCTCCGTGAGAGCAGGGACTTTGTCATCTGGTTCACCCTGCATCCGGAGCACGGCATACAAAGGAGCTCAGTAAGTAGTTGCTGAGTAAAAGAATAAATAAATATAGAGGCCCGCAGGTAAACCTGTTGAAGAGTTGAGAAGGGAAAGGAAAAAAAATGAATGTTTATGGGGCACCTACTTTTTTTTTTTTTTAAAGATTTTATTTATTTATTTGAGAGAGAGAATGAGATAGAGAGAGCATGAGAGGGTCAGAGGGAGAAGCAGACTCCCTGCCGAGCAGGGAGCCTGATGTGGGACTCGATCCTGGAACTCCAGGATCATGACTTGAGCCGAAGGCAGTCGCTTAACCAACTGAGCCACCCAGGTGCCCTGGGGCACCTGCTTTTAAGATGGTTTACTTATGAATGTTATCTCAGCTCACAACAGTGGAGTGGTGAGGAAAACACTGCTGTTCCCATGTAATGGTGAAGAGCATGGGGCTCAGAAGCTGGGTAACTCAGATCTATGTGCCTTCAAAGCTCATGCTATCTTCACTACTACAGTACCTCCCAATTAGATCAGATCTACGAATTTTCATGAAAAGTTCCTTCATTCTAAATGTTGATCCTATGATGTTTATTTTTTTCATTTTTTTTTTAAACTTTCCTTTAGGGGTGCCTGGGTGGCTCAGTCGGTTGAGCAGCCAACTCTCAATTTTGGCTCAGGTCATGATCTCAAGGTCCTGGGATTGAGCCCCACATGGGCTCCGTGCTCGGGGGTGGGGGTGGGGGGAGTCTGCTTGAGGATTCTCTTTCTCTCTCTCCCTCTGCCCCTCCCCCCGCTCGTGTGCTTGCATGCTCTCTCTCTAAATAAATAAATCTTAAAGCACACACACACACACACACATACACACACAACCAACTTTCCTTTAAATCTAATCCCTGAGGCACCTAGGTGGCTCAGTCCATTGAGCATCCAACTCTTGGCTTTGGCTCAGGTCGTGATCTCATGGGTCATGGGATCGAGCCCCACGGCAGGCTCCCTGCTCAGCAGGGAGTCTGCTTGAAGATCTGCTCCTTCTGTCCCCCCCCACTCTGTCTCTCTCTCAAATAAATAAATCTTAAAAAAAAACCAAAAACTAATCCCTGAAAAAACCACATTCTATAGGAAAGCATGCTATCTACTAGAGCCCCTGCACACTGTAGGAAGGCAGCTTGGAGTGGCAGGCACAGTCCTTGATTTGGTTTTATGGGATGTGGAGCCCAGGCCTTCCAGTGACCACCAGAGGTGTGAGTCTTAGTTCCTTACCCATAAAATAGTGACGTTAATAGCTGCCTGCCTACCAGACAGAGTTGGTAAGAGATAATGTATGTAAAGCACCTAGCTAGCACTGTGCTTCATCAAAGAAAGTGGCCGTTAAATGTTAACCACTATTATTGTTACTAATTCTATTAGTGTTATCCTTATTAATAGTAATCATAATGCATACTTTCCTCAGAAGGGAAATACTTGTGAGCTTGTGTCTTGTCTGTGGTCCTACCTGGGATGGAGTTGGGGAGCCTGGAGTCATAGATTTTTTTTTTAAGATTTTATTTATTAATTTGACAGAGACACAGTGAGAGAGGGAACACAAGCAGGGGGAGTGGGAGAGGGAGAAGCAGGCTTCCCGCTGAGGAGGGAGCCCGATGCGGGGCTCGATTCCAGGACCCCCGGGATCATGACCTGAGCTGAAGGCAGACGCTTAATGACTGAGCCACCCAGGCAGCCCCTGGAGTCATAGATTGATTCCGCCTAAGTCTTTGCTTTAGCTGGGACCCATGACCACAGACTGCCAACCAGCTTCTGTCAGCCACCTCACCGAAGCATGTGTTTGCTCAGCGAAGGGGGCTTGGCTTGAGAGAGTGGATGGATTACGTCAAACCCATCACCACTTTTGGAAAAATAACCTAGATGCTAGTAACTTTTAATAGTTTTGTGATGCCTTTTATGTTTTCTGGGTGTTTCCATGTGTGTCAGGTCATTTTTTCTCGTGTATGAGAAAAATAATATACTTTGTGGAGGCAACTTGACGTGCTTTCCCACAGCTTTGGCACTTACTGTATGTTCCTGGGGAAGTTACTTACCTTTGGGTGCCTCAATATCCTCAACTGTGGAATGCAGTAGAAAGTTCTCATTAAGATTAAGGAGCTAACGTATGTAAAGTGCCTAGGACAATAAGTGACACGTAGTAAGTGCTCAATATTAGAAGCTATAATGGAGTGCACGATTTCTTTATCATTAAAATCTTTTTAAGTGTTCTTGAAGGAACTATCATTTATTAGGCATCTACTGAATGGAAAGTGTTTTCACATACTTTCATCCTTTTTCACATATTCCAGTTAATTCTCACCTGAGCCTCAAGAAACTTGATCAGGGGCGCCTGGGTGGCTCAGTCGGTTAAGCGACTGCCTTCGGCTCAGGTCATGATCCTGGAGTCCCGGGATCGAGTCCCGTATCGGGCTCCCTCCTCAGCGGGGAGTCTGCTTCTCCCTCTGACCCTCCTCCCTCTCGTGCTCTCTGTCCCTCATTCTCTCTCTTGCAAATAAATAAATAAAATCTTTAAAAAAAAAAAAAAAAAAAAAGAAACTTGATCAGGGCCACACAGCTAACAAGTGGGGCTGAAGTGAACGTTCAGGCTTCTTCTGCTTTCCAGCCGTCTGCTTTTCCTAGGTTACTGCCATGCCCCATACACCAGTTGACAATCCTAGAGCTGGTGGTGGTGTCTTCAGGGAAACGTGCAAGCGTCAGGGAGTATGTACCTGCCTCTATCAAACAACTTTTGATTTTTAAAAGAAGTGATATTGCTGCATTTGTCTAGTATTTGGAATTGTTTAAAATAACACTGAAACACCTCTGTAAGTTTGATTCAACGCTATTACATTCAACTTTATGGAAGAACATAACCGAGTGAAACTTACGACCTTGAGTCACTGACCATGGGGGTTTGTTTGTGTCCGTGCCTGTTTTCAGTTCACTTGGAGATCTTGACTTTGGAGGCCAGTACTCACCTGCAATTCGTGTTTCTGTTATGTTTCACAGCTGAAATGTTACTCTAGGCCAGTAATTCTCAAACTTTCGTGGGCATCAGTCTCCCCGAGGGCTTGTTACAGCACAGATTGCTGGCCTCATCCCAAAGTTTGAGTCAATAAATTGAGGGCACCCATAATTTGCATTTTTTCCCATGTGATGCTGACATGGTGGTCTGGGTATCACATTTTGAGAACCAGTGCTCTGGACCAGGAGTTGACAAACTTCTGTAAATGACCAGACAGTAAATATTCTAGGCTTTGTGGGTCGTACAGTCTCTGTCACAAATACTCAACTCTGCCGCTGTGGCTCGAAGGAGCCATAGAGCATCGTAAGTGAATGAGTGTGACTGTACTTACGGGCACTGAAATTTGAATTTCATATAATTTCACATGTTACAAAATACTATTTTTCTTATTTCTTTTTTGCCCATTTATAAATGTAAAAATCATTTTTAGGTTGCGGACTGTACAAAAACAGGCAGCAGGCCAGATTTGGCCTTTGGGCTGTAGTTTGCCGACCCCTGACATGCAATTGTGACATGCTGGGGAATTTTCAAGCTATTGTTTTTTTGTTTTTTTGTTTTTTTTTTAAAGATTTTATTTATTTATTTGAGAGAGAGAGAGAGAATGAGAGATAGAGAGCATGAGAGGGAGGAGGGTCAGAGGGAGAAGCAGACTCCCTGCCAAGCAGGGAGCCCGATGCGGGACTCGATCCCGGGACTCCAGGATCATGACCTGAGCCGAAGGCAGTCGCTTAACCAACTGAGCCACCCAGGCGCCCTCAAGCTATTGTTTTAATTATAAAAGTAATGCATGCAGGTGGATGGTTTAAAAAATCTAACAGTGGGGCTCCTGGGTGGCTCAGTCATTAAGCGTCTGCCTTTGGCTCAGGTTATAATCCCGGGGTCCTGGGATCGAGCCCTGCGTCGGTCTCCCTGCTCAGCGGGGAGCCTGCTTCTCCCTCTCCCACTCCCCCTGCTTGTGTTCCCTCTCTCGCTATGTCTCTCTCTGTCAAATAAATAAATAAAATCTTTTAAAAAGTTAAAAAATAAAAAATCTAACAGTATAGAAGAAAATAAAATGAATCAGGAAGACTTCCTCTCCACCCCAGGCCTAATCACATGGCCCAGAAATAACCACTATTGATGAATATCAATTTTCAGAAATTTTATAGAGATTTACAAGCTTATATAAATGTATACATTCTTTCTTACATCAGTGGACTTTTTATACATATTGTTCAGCTTTTGTCTTTTCCTTAATAATGTATTGTGGCCTGTTTACATATCAACACATAGAAATAAATGCTTTAGCTTATTCTCTAATAGCTTCATAGTTTTCTGTTGTGTAGATATACCATACTATATTTCACCAGTCCCCCACTGATGGACATTTGCATTATTCCCCATTTTTTTCTACCACAAAGTGAGGGTACGTCTTACATCCATTACTGCATAATATCTGCAAGGTAAGGTCCTAGGAGATGAGTTGCTGAGTCAAATGATATACGCATTTAAAATTTTGATAGCTATTTCTAAATTCCTGTTGTGGGCACTTTCGGACCCTACATTCATTTTGCTTCAGGGTCACACCCTACATTTCTGGTTTTTAGTCTTTATCTGACTTGAGCATTCATCATAGTGAATTTCGGTATAATGGCTCGCTGCACGTGAACTTAACACAGAGTAGTAATCCTATCAAGGGCAAAAAGTGCAGCTGGCCATTTGCCCATGGTTCTTGAAAGGAAAATGGCTTTAAAGAATATAAAGCCACCCAAGCAGTGCCCTGAATCTAGGGTCATCCTGGACATTGCTGGGGAAGGTACCACAGCAGAAATTGTTCTTTTCGCAGACCTGGTACTTAGCGGATGTTTCTATATGTTTGTTTCCCATCAGAGTGGAGTTTTCCATTGTCAAATATTTATGTAAACATAGTATTAGCCAATAAATGTGCTGTGCTATTATTGTACTAGAACTCAGGATATCACCGCTTTCCTTTCTATTTGGGGCTTTTCCTTTTTTAGCCAGTAAAGGATTAGGACAATGATTTAACAGACAACAATGCAACATCTTAAAATGTAGCACTGTGTTAGGTTTTTTAACTTAAAATATGCCCATTTCTGCTCATAGGTTGTCACAGAATTTTCTCTTCACCACTCAGTCATATCTACTTACACAAGCAGTCCAGCAGTCAACAAAGAAGAAATTTCTTTTTCCGGAGACAAAGAGAGATTTCCCACAGTGTAGTTTTGCCAGCTGCAGTTTCTTCAGCTCACCCAGTCCCTGAGGTACCGTACTGCCCTATTATCTGCTGCTTTTTCCAGCCAAGATGCAGCTTAACCGCAGAAGCGATCAAATGTCTTTGCACCTTTGATTTCTGAGCCATTTGAATCATGATTTTTCAACTTGGTTTGTGATCTAAAATCGTGATTTGAGAAGCTATAACATCCGCAGTTCTATAACATTATTATTTTTTTTTAAATAAAGCTCTGGGCTTACCGCTGCTTAGCTTATTTAGAATTAGTTTCTACCATGAAATTTTCTATATTAAATTTCTAACACAAAGGTAAAAGCACATGTCTACAGTTTATTAACTTGTTTAGAGAAAAAAATTGACTATTAAACTGGGATCATTCAAGAGAGATTACTTGAAACTGGTACACTAGATGTTATTTCCTAAGCCTGCTTTCAGACTCTCCATAGTATTAATGCTGCTGTTTGGAACGCTCCTTTAGAGTAAGGAAATAAAACCTCTCGCCTCAGAGCGTTCTTGATTTTTTTCTCAGAGACTACAATTCTGTGGAAAGACAATCTATCCACGTTCCAAAATGCAAAATAAAGGAGGCATGGGGGTCATGTAGGAAGAACGAGAATAGCTGAAAGAAGTCTAGCTTTGTCACAGAAGTCACCTACCTTCTCCCTTTGAGGCATTTTTTTAACAGTAAACGCACATTAAGTATATTATACTCCCTGAAGGTGAGTGGCCCTTTTTGTGTGTGTGTGTGTGGAAAGGGGCCAATGAGACAGGCTACCAGAGCCCAGAGGGTGTTCCTGGTGTTTCCTTGGTGGCAAAGGAAAGGAAGTCTCCAGAGAGATGAATGTATTGTTTTAGAATGACAGTGACAACCCAGGAGCCCCTCTGCCTGTGACTGTAACCTGGCCACGTCACAGAGCAGAGTGGAGACAGGAGCACGGTCTGGGGGGGAGACTGGGCGAGCTTTCGAGGGCACTGGTGGCAAAGCTGTAGGAGTAGATGCCTGCCCCGAGCTCAGCCGTGGCTACCCAAGCCCTGGCGTGCTCTGGATCAGAAGGGCCCATCTGAACACAAGAATAGGTGAAGGTCTTATAAGTGAAGGTGCGATGCGCTTCACAAAAAGCGGACCCCTAACCTCAGCCCTGCCAGAGTCACTGTGATGTCAGTTGAAGAGTCTTGTCTCCCTCAGCTTCCTGTCCCCAACTGCTGTGTACCCTTTCCTGGGTACGGCTCCACAATGCTTATGTGGCAGTTTCCATAAATAGATTGTAAAGAGCTGAGCACAACCTTGGGACTGAAAGAAGCTCTGTGTGTAAAATAGTATTTATTTTCTGAATACTGCCCATAGGTTTAAGGAAGCAGTGGAGAATGTTCTACAAGGGTGATCAGAGTGGAATGTTTTGAGTTTGGGGCGTTTCTTTGTTTGTTTTTGACAAATGATGGAAATGTTCTAGGTATTTTTTTTATGTACTTAAAAAAAAGAAAGAAACAAAGACAAAGAAAAGAAAGCTGTTGGGTTTTGTTCTCTAGTCCCTTCTTAGTTTGGGTACAGTTGCCGAGTGCAAGAAAAGTGTATACGTAATAGGCTTCAGTGGACTTGAGAGTCAGCCTTTTACATATATTCATTCGGAGAGGGTGTTGTGAGCTATCCTTTGCATAAATTTTATCTTTGTGTTAAGAAGATGAAAGTGCTCTTAATTAGCCATTTGGCAATTTGGAAGCTTGGTGCTCTTTTTTCCATCAACGGCTAGAATGCTTCTTACAGGGTTGGGAGGAGGAAGAAAAGAAAACTACTGTTTGTTTTGACCAGAAGTCTACTTCAGACCAGTTTGACTCAAAGCACAGTAAGGTTAACAGACCATCCAGAGGCAGCACTAACAGGCAATGTTAAGTTCAAAAGGGCAGGGGAAGGAACTGGGGGCAGCCTGGAGGGTCTGTCGTGCTGGCTTCGGAGGTCGGGGCTCCGGCAGGAAGGGCAGAGCTCCATGAAGCAGGAGGCTGTGTCCGAAAAAATGATCCCATTGTCGTGTGCTGGGTTCTGATCTTCATTTTCAATCCTTTTTCCTCAAGCACATAAAGAAGCCAGACTATGTGACGACAGGCATTGTACCCGACTGGGGAGACAGCATAGAAGTGAAGAATGAAGATCAGATTCAAGGGCTTCGTCAGGCTTGTCAACTGGCGCGACATGTCCTCCTCCTGGCTGGGAAGAGTTTAAAGGTGGCGTCTCACCAAGCCTCAGAAGGACATACATCAGGGGCAACAAACCCTCCTCTTTTCCCTCTCTCCCTTTCACTCATCTTGTGTACACATCTAATTTGTTAAAAAATCAAGTCCAGCCTTGGGATGGGGGAAGGGGATTTCATTATTTTGTGTGTTTATTCTAGAGGTAACTTAAAATCCAAATTAAATTTTAAGTAGCAGGATTCTGGAGATACTTTGGGCCCAATCAGCCTATCCAACTTGATCAATGGCAGACAGCTTTGACTTCTGCCCCCTTATTCCTGCCTGTATTTTCTGCTTTTACTGCCCACATTATTTCTGGGTGCCTGAAGAGTTGTTCTCCCTTATCCTTTGTCTCCTTTTTCCTTGCATTAGCTCTGCAAAGCAAGATTAGAGCATATACACAAAGCTACGGGTAATATAGAAATGTAATTACGGACAACTACCTTACTACAAGATTTAGTTCTTCCAGAATAATCTGAAACACTCTGCTTTATAAGGATCATTAAAAAAAAAAAAAAAAAGTATGGGCCTGTAATTTCCAGAAGGTGGGCAGAATTTAGGAAGTGAGTCTCACTGGTGAAATCACTTAAGAGTTTCGTGTAATAAACTTGTTATAGCAACGTAACTAAGCATAATGTGAATATCAAATAACGCAAAGAAAAATATTGAAGAAATAGGTAATTTTTAATAAAAGATTTTGTTTTAGAATTTTATCTATGACTTATGAGTTTATGGCGGTATCTTCGTGTACTCATAAAACTCAATTTTAGGGGGGTTTTTTTGTTTTTTTTTTTTTTAGTTTGAGAGCAATTGGATGCCTTCTAATAAGAGAGAAATATTTTTTAAAAACACAATGGATTTACTTAGGCATGAAAGAAAGCAAGATTCGTGAAAACCAAATTTCTACAATATGTATCAGACTGAGTTTTTAAAATAATGATCCATAATCTTCCCATCATTGCTGCAAAACCCATGCAAGGTTTCACTGAGATAAAAAGGTGTGGGTCGACCTACTTTTTCAAGCTTTGTCATCTAAACTGAAGCTACTTTTGAGAATTTATTTATATGCTTCAGCTAGCCTGAGGCACTAACCCTTGAGGAAGAGGAAGGAATTGCTTAGGAACATATTTGTGAAGTGTTCAGGCTCAAAAGGAATCATGTCATTTAATGACTCACAGATAATTTAAGGGATCTTAGGGCTTACAACTTCCATTTCCTCACAGCCCATAACACCATCGTATACCCAAATGACTGTCAAAAAGGCACAACTTAAATATTTCAGGTTAATTGCCATTAATCAAAATGTTCTATCACAAGTTTATCACAGTAACTCTGTACAGTCTCATCTGAGAGTGCTGTAGCTATAGACACGGTCAGCGAGGGCAGGAAATGTCTTCAACTGTTGCTGCACAGTTTCTTTATTTAATATTTTAGGTTGACATGACAACTGAAGAGATAGATGCTCTTGTCCATCAGGAAATCATCAGTCATGATGCTTATCCCTCACCTCTAGGCTATGGAGGTTTCCCAAAATCTGTTTGTACCTCTGTAAACAACGTGCTCTGTCATGGTATCCCTGACAGGTATTTATTGCTTAATAACATATTGTTCCTTTGGAAACTAAAACATGAGACTGAGATCTGTAACACATGTTGAAAGACACTAGCTTGATTGAAACCCACCTGCAAACTTGTGAAGCTGATTAGGGTAAAACAAAAATTTTGAAGTATTTTGCTTCTAGGTGGACATAATTTAGTGTTTGTTAAAGGAGTGTGTAATCCAAAAAGGTCATTGTTCCTTAAATATTTCTTCTGCCTTCTTAGATTTTAACCATATAAATGGTAAAAATCCAAATGTAGGCAAATATAGGTTATCAACTATTGTTTCAGCTCTTTGCAAAATTAAGGTAACTGATAAGTACATTTTTTAAAGAATTTTTAAAAGATTTTTAAACAATGGCAATATGTTCATATTCTGTATTTCTTGTAAAATTGGATGTGACTGACGTAACTTAAAGACTAGATACAGTTTTTCCATTTATTCCTCTTCTACTCCGAATTATCATTGCAATTCACTGGGCTTGTGATAGTCTTAGGTATTTATTTTTACATTCCTCTTATTGAGATCTGTCTATCACCATTTTTATTCTGTTTACGTTTCAGCCGACCTCTTCAGGATGGAGATATTATCAACATTGATGTCACGGTGAGTAAATAATATAAAAAATAGTCTGATCAACTTGAGAATTGCTGGTAGCACCAGGAAGAATTGTGGCTTGAAAATGCGAGCCGCACCAAGGGAAGTGCTGTTTACTTCTAGACCCAGACGCAAGCAGCTGGTTTCCTTTTTTGTCTTTAACTCCGTGTTTATTCCAAGTAAACCCAGGCCTGACTTGAATTTAGGGCTGGAATCAGATGCACTGAGATCAATGTTGGCCTAAGTGAAATGTCAACCCAATCCTGCTATGTGTCATGTTTTTGAGAAGGTGTAATTGTTATTGATCCACTGTGTAGTTAATGCAGAGCCACCACAGCACTGGGCAGCTGCTGAAGCTGGGTATGTATGAGATGAGCTAACGCGAAGAAAGCCAGCATTTTTCCTTCACTCTGCCAAGATTGATCTTCCTCTTCCTGCTGATTTTGAGTGGGGCCTGTCATTATCTTACTCTGTCATTAGGGGCTACATTGGCCTGTGTGTCAGTCTATTTGGACAGCAACTCTTTTGCTAGCAGTGTTCCTTAGATTTAGTAAAATCCCTGAAGGTAACGTCGTGTTCCATTTGTGGCAGAGAGGGTCTAGAGAGCCTTGAACTCGGAGCATACGAGCAGAGTGCTTTTCTCTCTGAACCTAACTTTTTACCGCATGGTTAACAGCCTTTCTTTTAAATAACAACCCAAAGTGATTTAACACGGGAACTTCAAATTGTACAAGCTCTAACGTTTTCTAATTCCCTCAGCCTTTCACTATTCTCAGACTTGGATTATTTGCTCTTTGGCAGTTCATTTCACTAAAAAAGTTTGTAATGGTCCCTTTGGATTATGTAGATTGTAAATACATTGTATACATCTGATGATTAATAAATAAGGTTTAAATACGTAAATAAAATTTAATCATCTGATGAGAACTAGTTGCGATAGACACCATTCAAGGAGTATAGCTTCTGTGGATGAGGAAATATTTTCCATAATAGTTATTTTGTATCCACACCATGAACTTAGGTAGGTGAGAGAATGAGGTGGAAATTGGCATCCGATAGTTGAGTTCGGCCAGATTTTTAGTTGTTTAAACTAACTCACCCTCTTTTCTCCATGTCAGTTTGTATGGTGGCATAGCCAACGATTCCTTTATTGCTGCTACTCTTTCATATACCATTTTGTCCTACTTAGAATACTTGAACATTTGCTCCACATATATTCTGTCGGTTTATCTTTCCAACTCAGAATCATGAAGGAGGAGGTATTTTATGAAGTATACCTGAAGTAAAGTATTTTTCCTGATATACTTTTCTTTTGAATTGTAACTGATTTGGGGGTTGTACATTTATTATCTCACCTAATCACCCCCTAATAAAATATTGCTGCTTTGAATGAAATCAGCACAGTCTTTGCTACTGCTGCCAACGCATCCAAAGAGAATATTCCATGCCTTTTCTGTTTCCTGAAGACTTTTAATACATTTTTAACATTCAATTATTTCACAGTTGCAAAACTCATAAAGCAATGTGAAATACTTCAAGTGTCTAGAAATATGAAGGGGTCAAGAAAACATATTGGTCGCTATCTTAATAAATTATATATTTTTTACCCCTCCCCACAAATTATATTCCCTGTGAGATATGTTATTAAGTGAAAGACTCCATTATCAGATCCTATACTTTTATCAGAAAATACTCATTATGCATTTTATAATTGTTTACATCTAGTATATACCACAAGAAAACAGACTTCTTTCCCCCTTGAAAGTTGAATGTTAAAAAAACAGACTGTGAGATGCCTAGAGTAGTTGCTCAATAAATATTTGTTTAATAAATGAAGTGCAAAACAAGAATACTTTGTGAGCATAAACCCTAATTATAGATAACTGCCATAGACTTTCAGAAGTATTGTTATTCTCATATATATTGAATCTTTCACATATTTTGTAAGCTAGCAAAAAGTAATGTAAAAAGGCAAATAAAGATTTTTAAAAATATTTTTTGCTTAAATAACAGTTACATAAACACTGAATTATACATTTTTAAAACACACTTATATTAGTAACTGTAATATATTTGTGTATAAAATCAAACTTGTACTTTCTTGGATTGCAAATAGGAAAAAATATATAAAACAGTATTCTATTGCAAGGTAATTAAGGTCATTTGACATAGTAGAGGAAACATTTGATTAGAAGCCAATAATCCATCATGTTAATCTGGATCTACCTCTGTATTTTGCCAGCAGCCTTAGACAAGTTATCTGTTTATGCCTCAGGTTGCTGACTTATAAAGTGAAGACTGAATAAAGACTTTTCCTGCTTCCCTTAGAGGGTGTAGTAGAGTATTTTTTTGGTGCAGAATAGTATACAGATTTAAGACATTAACTCAGTATTAAGATAGACAGAAAGCTCAGCTAAATATCTTTTTTTATAAGTTTCTGCATTTTACTTTATGAGAAAGAGAAATGTGAAAAACAATTACATAGGTAAAATTTATGCAAAATAGCAAATTCCATGCTATATCTAAGGATCAGTATTCAACCAGTCCCTTCTACCTTCTATATTTATTATACTGTTTGTTAATTACTGATTTTTTATAATGAATCTGGTGTCTTTCAAGATCCTATTGGGCCTACTGAATCATTGACAACTGATAAAATTTTTTTTTCTGTAATTTTATTCTTAAGCCTATTTTGTTATATTTTAATCCTTTAAAAACCCATGTATAGTGTTTTCTGTTAACATTCTGCTCTCTGGACCATTTGACTAAGGTTTCACTTCCAGACAGGATCTTTCCCTAACATATTTCATTCCCATATTGAGCCACTTCAACTCTTGGAACGAAATTCTCCTACTGTCTAATACTGACTAGTCTATTTTATTTCTTCTTCTTATTGTCTATCACTTCCAAATGTAGGATTGGTAAATGAAAGATCAAGTATCTTCATGATACTGAAGAAACTTTTCACTATGTTAAATACTTCTAGGTTCTCTAGAGCTATTGTAGTAATTGTGGGTCAATGTCTTTGGTCACTCATTTATGCATGTATAGTTTTGTCTTCTCAGAAATAAAATGAGGAATCAAAACATTATACTAGCATTGCTAATCATAATGCTGAAACAGCCATTCTAGTTACGTATTTATTTTTAGATTTTGTAATATCATCGTATGGTTCATCTTTTTAATTTCTGTAAGGCTTTAGCATATCTTTTTTTTTTTTTTTTTGTAGGGAAATGAGAGTAATTCTGGAAGGGTGAAACATATGAATCTACTAAATACATAAGTGAACACAATATATACTTTCGGAAAGTACGTTTTTAAACAAGGACATATTTTAAAATGTTTGCCTGTGTTTAGGTCTATTACAATGGCTACCATGGAGACACGTCCGAAACGTTTTTGGTGGGCAATGTGGATGAGTGTGGTAAAAAGTTAGTGGAGGTTGCCAGGAGGTGTAGAGATGAAGCAGTTGCAGCTTGCAGAGCGGGGGCTCCCTTCTCTGTAATTGGAAACACAATCAGGTAAGCCTTACACTGACGAGTAAAGGGAGGGTTGGCAAATGGTACAAAGGTTATTGGTGGCTTGGTATAAAGTTGATGACATGTTTTATGATTCAGAACCATCATTTCAGTCTTATATCAGTATGTGAACTGCCGAGCTGCCGTGTTGTTCCCTGCGTTTAAAAAAAGAGAGAGAGAGATTTTAAAACAGTGAATTATACTAGGGTCAGCAGGAAACTTACAGGAGCAGCAAGCAATATTTATATGACTGCTTTAGTTTTAGCTCGACATATTGGTCTGTAGTGTTCCTTTACCCAAAATCACACCAAACATGGAAGAAAGTACCTAAGAAGGGGATAAGCGTCCCAACTCTTGGATAGTGAAACAGGAGAAAAGCTAAATTTTATAAGGAATGAAGTGAAACATATTCCTGTGATACAGAGATTAAAAAAACATTAGCTCACGCAAGCCTTACCTTTCAAATTAGTGGATTAGCAAACAGGCTGAAAGGGTGAGCTTATGTCCTTTTCTTGTCTGGTTCATTTTTTCCCCTGTAAACTATTGTTTATTTTCCAAACAGTATTCTATGCTTGCTTTTTGAGTATATGTGTATTTTCTGAATTCAAGACTTTTCCCCGTAATCTGTTACCTCCTTTTAGATCTTTTCTTTTAACCCCCATAACTGTTTTGAGGTAGACATCAGAATATGTGTTTTCATTCAAAAGTAATACATTGTGTTAAAGATGATCACATCAGTACCTTTTAAAGTACTGTTCTCATTAATATGAACCATTGAATACTTCCCATTTGTCTAAAGGATGGAAGGCTTAGTCACCTTGAAAAGATGCTGCCTTTTTTCTTCGTAAGCCCTCAAATACTTTAAGAAAAAAGGCAGTAAAATATCAGTTAAATGTATGTATGGCTTTAAAAATATTGTAACAATGTCTGAATCAAACTTTAGTAAAATCTCTTTGGGTTATATCTGAGAAGGTTTTATTGAAGACTTTGAACAAAATTGTGTTTTTGACAGTTTTAAATTATAGGCTAACTAGCCTGGGAAAAAAGGATAGTGTCTCTCTGTTCTTTCATAGGAAATGTTGAATCAGACCCCTACTGGGAAAAGAAATTTAATGCATATCTCACTATCTTACTGTCCATGAATATAATAGAAATGAATTCAAAATGCAGTTTTATTTTTGCAAATGGGATGAGTCGATAGATGTATCTCATATTTTTGAACACCTAGGGTTCAACAAATTTACTGGTGGTGCTCTTGCATTTTAACAAAATTTATTCTTCAGTAGAAGGGGGCAGAGAACACTAGATTCTTATTCAAGCATTCTATCGAGCTCTGCATTCATGGCTGTGTCTAAAGGGCATGTCAGCCTTTGATTCTCTCTGAGAGGTAATTATCCTTTTCCTGTCACGGAACAACAAATGATAGCTAACTACAGAGGCACATTTGCAGTAGTCACATTCATCAACTGCAGAAAAAAAAATTCAATTTAATTGTGCAACACAGCTGCACATGGGCTTTTGAGCATTTCTGTTGTTCTCCCTGTCTCGCTATTCCTCCCTCCAGATCTATTTTTTAAACTTTTTTTTCTGGTTATTTTTTCCCCTTTTTGTCTCTTCTTCCATTTTTACTCTCTGTACTTTCTTGTTAAAGTAATTTTCCTTTGTGGCTCTCATTCTTTTTTCCCCATTGAAGGCTATGAATGTAGAAAATTATCACAATTACTCATATAATTGAGCCTCTTTGTAGCAAGTGCAACTCCAGTAGCCTTTCTCCATCATGAAAATGGTTTCATTATAGGGTTTTTCATATTCTCTGACACCATCTACACAGAGGAACAGGCGTGCAGATGAGATGTGCTAGGAACAGGCTAGATCAGTAAGGTCACAGTAGGAATAATTAGCTCTGCTATGGAAAGAGCATCTAGGCCTTTTACTGCTACATAAATGTACTGTCCGTGGCTTTTAGTCACAAAAAAACTTACTAACAAATGGAGCTCCCGCCTACTACTTTGAAAAAAAGATTTGTATCAACACTACAATTTTCCATCATTAAGACTAATAACACAGAGCCTAGTATACATCAAGGGGAATAAAAAGAAAAATCTCACATTCAAGTGGCGGCTGGGTGCTGACCTTTGTTCCCTTTTTTTGTGTACGACTTAACTCTTTACAAAAAAGAGCCACACGCCACACCAACACGCAGGTGAGCTCCAGCTAGTACTAGCAAAGCATAGCATTCAGTCGGAAAATCTGATAAATCTCCATGCAGGATAATGCATTTCATTACATATTCACTACATTAATTCTAGCTACATTAAAAAAAAAAAAGAAGAAGAAGAAGAAGAAGAGTAGAATTGAAAGTGACATTGGATTTTAGCTCTCTGGATGCAAAGGTCAGTTTTCCCAGAGTATGAACCCTCATGTACAGGCTCCTTTGAAAACCAGATCAGCCCCAACAGCTACACTTAGAAAACTATGTGAAAAATAATAGACAATGAACTTTTTCCTTGTACCCTGATACATTTCATTATTTAGATGGTTTCTGTCTGCCACCGGGGACTAACCAATGTTAAGGCGGTGTTTCTGGACATCTATTATTTTGCCTTTTCTTATTCAGGCAAAATCTCAAGGGAGTAAATAAACAAACAGTCTCCACCTTTAAGCCAAAAGTACTTGGAATCGTTACAGACCCAAGGTTTACAAACATCTTTCAACTCAGTCTCATTTATTTTAAGATATTCACCGTCTTTTGCATAGCCTCCTTCTACTGATACCCTGCGAAAAGAACATTCAAGCTTCTTTTATTCGTAGTATGTTACCAAAAACCTAGTGATCTTCAGGGGCAAATTTTGAAATTCTCTGAAGCCTGGAAGGGTAGGAGGATATCTCTGAAGAAGTATTGGCTATAATAGTTTAATGAAAAGAGTTCTCTGTGTGCCCTTTTGCTTCATGAGGGATAGCTAGTGAACTTTAGATTACAGTGTTATTATGCTCACCGTACCTCCATTTGCTTTAAATTATCTCTAAAGCTGTATATTCAGATTATCTCTAGATGATATGATCTGTACATGAGAATATTGTGAATGTGTAGATTCATGCATCCCAAATATGTGACAGTTCCATCAAAAATAATTTAAACTTATAGTTGTAAGTGTCATGATGAAAGTATCAATAAATGGTTTTTAATGTTTAATTCATAAGTATATGTTTTGATATTAATTTAGAAGAATATAAAGCAGATTTTTAAAAATAATCTCTTTCTATTAGATTATGCACATTTAAACAATAAGTGGCTCAGGCAAAATAAGTCATTTTAATGTCATCTGTGATGGATTTTTCTTGACAGCTACTGTAAATTACAATTACACTGCTTCTCTCGGCACATGAAAGTAAGCACTGCAATAAATTATCTTTTATTTCAATCCATCATGTCTGCTTTTCGGAAACAGAAAACCTCGAATAAAAGTTCAGCACTATTGTAAGAAAAATACAGTAATTTGTGATCCAGCTTGAAACAAAAAAATGTACCACTCTTTTGGAAAACGGTTGTTGGCTTTCAAAAATATTACTAATTGTACTTAAATATTCCGTGTCATTAGAGGGAATCCTTGGACTCGTGCATTCCTTCGTTCAAAGACTACTGTTTAAAATAAAAGTCTGGAAAGACCGAACTTGGAAAATCAGGGGGCCATTTAATTAGAGATGTGACCGTTTGGAAATTAGTGCTCTTTATAGGATTCATGTAAAAATGGTGATAAAACTATTTCCATGTGCATTTTTATTTCTTGAGAAGAGTATGCACTTAAACATAGTACTCCTCTGCCCTCTTGGGGAATGTATTCTTAGTCACAAAATGTACTTGAAATGTATTAAGAATTTTAATTTATCTACACAATACTTCAATTGAGGAAAACTACCTCATGAAAGGGAATTAAATGGAAGAAAACCGTCACAAGATGAAATTCCTTAAGAGAGGAACCGTAACTGAAACATGAACTGTAATAATAGGATGATTTCAAAGTAAGTTCAGAAACTACATTTGTACACCTTCTTCTTCCTCTCCCCTCTTCTTCCTCCCCAAATAGTCCCTATGAAGGACTTCAAATCATAAATGCGCTCAGGCTCATGGGTAAGTGTTGTACTGTCGGAGAGGATTTTTAGTTAGAGAAAATCGGAACAGAACAGCTAATACCAGGAGAATTCTTTTCTTCGGTAGGTTGCAGCAGAAAGAAGGCAGATCTCCTGAGTGGGAATGTCCAGGGCAAGAAGACCCTTGAGCTCAGAAGGGGTCACGGCCCTGTGAGGCCTGGTGCTGGGGAGTGGCCGCTACGTTTCTTGGGCAGCCCTGCCTGCCCAGCTGTTTCCATTTCCCGCAACACACCAGTTAAGGGAAGCACACGTATGCTCCACCTTCCCATGCTGCCACTTACTTTCATGTTAGAGTGGAATTTGCCACGACAGGTCACTCGGATGGTCTCTTATGAAGTTAGATTTAAGCCCTAGAATCAGGGCAGATAATCTCGTGCTTCCCGTATATTCCAAAATAGTAGAAGGGGCATGGTTTTAAATAGGAACATTAGTGAGATTTGATCCCATTTAGTCCCAGTAAGTATGTGTTAAAAAGCTCACTACAAATCCAAAAGGGAAATACCCTGAAAAGCAGACAGAACTATATACTTAGCTCCTGGGAATCAAGCATTGAGATGGGTGCTCACCCAAGGAACTGAGCGAAATTTGTCCTGTGCTTTTCCTCTTTCCACCCGGCTGTGAAATCCTGACCTTTGCATTCATGACACATACATTCTATGATACTCCTATAACCGTAAGTTCCAGCAGGATCCAGGCAGTAAATTGTTGTAGGAGAATGCACTCAAATATCTTTAGCCACCTTGTAATTGCACGGCTTCTTTTATGAAGAGGAATGAGAGGTGTGATGGCGGAGGGACCCCAAGTGTTTTTTCAGAGTGGGCTTTCTTCCTCTCCTCTCATCAGAAATTAAAATGAAGATTGCCATTGTAACACACATTTAAGATGTAGCCGTGATGCCTGCCAATCAGTTAGATCCTAGGGTGGTTTTTTTTTCTTTTAAGGAAAGAAAATAGGCGAACAATATTGAATGTTTTTAGAATCATTGAGGTTTGTTGGGACTGAAGTCACATAATTTACAGGTTTAGGTAGAACCCATTCTTGTAAAAAAAAAAAAAGTCTAGATCATTATTGTCTTATCTAATAATCTCTCTTCCACCCTCTATCCACTCTCCATTCTCAGTTTTTATTCAGAAATTATGTGGTACAGATAGAAGCACCTTGGAAAAGCTTTTATACCTCCTGCCCCAAGTGCAAAGACATACAGAAATAACTATAACCATAAAGTACAACTTTAAGAGATAAAAATGTTGGCTTGTTATTCCTGTCATTGACACATGCATAGCTTACCTATTTCTGCACTATCAGTTACATGGAAATTAAATCCAAATGAGGGGCTGTCCATCTGCTATTTATAGTGACATCCTGGTCTAAGGGAAGGTATCTTGCAGGTCTGGAGATGAAAGTTAAATGTGTTCAGAGATAAGTGTATTGACATGAATGCTCTTAAAGATGCTGCCTTTGAGTTCTTGTTCAACTAAACCTAGGGCCTACTGGAAACTCTAGTTTGGGATCTAAGAACTTTGACTTTGAATTTAAACAGTAGTCCTATAAATCCTGATCCATTGTTATGGTTAGGGTTAGGGCACTATGCCTCTCATCCGCATGAAAATATAAATTGTTCATCATTTATATTGGTATCTTTCTGGTGCTCCTAGAAATGAGTATGTTCACCTGATTTCAAAAACAACTTCTTAACTTTGTACATGAGGATTTTAGGGCTGGATTCTGTATGCCAGACTTCATTTATATGGAATAGATGGAACCCAGTACATTTGCATGTAGAAAGAACTAATAAAGCTTTAAGAATTAGGAATCACAATACTAGCTTCTCTTAAACATCACGGTGATTAAAAAGCATTCTGTGCGAATTTTGTTAATGACATAAGTCTTGAGTGAAAATCCCAAATGATGACAAAGTCTTGGAGTATTTCAGGAATATTGACAATGCGATTTGACCTTTTGTATGAGTGTGTCTGTTTCTAAAATGTATGTTTTGAAATGGGCCAGAATAAGGAAACTCTAAAAGTAGGAGGTCACATTTCTAGATTGCATTTTTGTTTCTCTGTTCAGTTCCCAAATCAGTAGTAATTTGCGCGGTGTTTTGTGAAACCTCATACAAACCAGGCAACTTTGTATGACCTGCATTCTATGCACGTGTGTCTTGGTTATGCATGTCGATCTATATATGTGTGCGTGCACACTCATTTGTTGTCCAAAAGTGGCCTTGTTTGAATGCTGTACTAAGGTAAATGAAGCAAACTACTGTTCAATACATACCTTTTTCTTCATTTATCCAAAGGGAGTCGTTGCATGCAATGGCAAAAATTTTAATTATTCCAGAATAATGAAAACATTGTTATTATCTGGCTCTAAATATAACTGATTTTTTTCTCTTTCAGAGACCATTTTAAAGTGACTTTACCTAAGAATGCATTAAAAACCTACCTAATTTAATTAAATATTTTTGTTTGGTCACTTTTAAAGCCACATAACTCATCAGAATGGTTTGCAAGTCTGTCCACATTTTGTGGGGCATGGGATAGGATCTTACTTTCATGGACATCCAGAAATTTGGCATCATGGTAAGGAAGTTAATTTGGGAACTATTTATTGGATGGAATCAGAATAAGGCAGTTTTGCTCCTGATGTTCCTCTAACTTTGAATTCATATGATCATCCTTTTGTGTGTATGCATGTGTGTGCGTGTGTGTGTGGGGGGAGTTACCTAATTGTAACCAGCACATTACTATGTTACTGGATTAGAGCCCAGCAGTTTCAATCTCCGAATAGGGTTTATTTTGCTTTTTGTCTTCCCCTGAAGGGTGATGGCTGGAAGGCACAAGGGATATTTGTCTAGAAAAAGTTACTAAAAACAAAATGCCACTGCATCATTGTCCCAGCAGCATGCACATATGACTGTTTTCTGTTTTTCTTTTTCTACCCCCTTCTCTAACCGCTGACTGTTGTGGTTAAACTTCATTACATCCTACACAGCGTTGACAGCTGATGTATTTAGCAGCATGTACTCTTTAGTGATTTCTAGATTATACCCACCCTTGTATTCCTTCCCCAGAACCTCCTGCTTTTCACTGCCTGGGTGTGCACCCTACAATGAGAAGGCAAGGGTGGGCCAGGAGCAGTGGTTAGGGTAGGAGGCAGTTCTATAGAGTGCCCCCCAGGGGGGCTGCACACCTGGACAGGGACTGAAGGAAAGTTGGGCCTTGACCTGTGTGCTTGGGGTAGAAGCAGTCCCTAGAAGAAATACTGCCTAGAACCCATTCCCTGGAAGATCCTCATGGACCCAGCAGGTCAGAATTCCTTTTGCACCAAAGAGCCCCACCTGAGGCAGCTCAGGAGTGCAGAAAGAGTGTCTCAGGCGTGTGCCCCACCCTGCACCAACACTCGGAGTTATTTCAAGTCACCCCTGTCCTAGCCTCCTGCTTTAATCTGCACCCTAAGGGACTGCCTTCCCTTTGTATCAGTTCCCCAAGATGTCTTTCTCTTTGGGGTGGTGGGCAGGGCCTAGGACCCAGTGAAGCCAGGAGACCTGGAAGCAAGTGGCCAGGGGACTGTGGAGGTTGTCTAAAACCCGCAACAGGTGTCTAAAAACACCCCGGCTGCCTCTGGTAGACCTTGGTGCACCCTTCCCAGGGGCCTTGACCCCAAGCAAAGAAAATGCAAAGGCTAAGGCTCAGAACCCCATTCCTTGGTGATGGCCACTACCAGATTTCTAGAAATCTCCATCCTTCCTCATACCCTAAAAGAAAAAAAATTTTTTTTAAAGACCAAGGTTTTTTTTGAGCAATCCTGCCCCTCTAATTCTGTTTCTCTCTTTCTCTCCATTTCTCACTCTCCCTACCCCGTAATTTTTGTTTTGCAGCAAATGACAGCGATCTACTCATGGAGGAGGGAATGGCGTTCACCATAGGTCAGTGCCCAAGTTCCCCTTCAGAGAGCGTGGCTTCCTGGATGGAGGCAGCAGTGCTGGCCTAGGCCCTACAGTCCCGCGAAGGAATAATAAAGCCAATCAGTGTAATGAAATAATTCAGATGCATAGCAAATCTGATTAAATAATATCCTTGAGCCCCATCTTCCTAAATCAGATACTTACCGACACATTTAGGAGACGGCAGCCATCCAACCTCTAATTCTGTTACCAGCATAATGTGGTGTTTGTTTTTTTGTTTGTTTGGTTTGGTTTGGTTTTGGGGTTTTTTTGGTCTTATTTTGTTTTGGGTTTTTTTTTTCCCCCCCGGTAACACCCAGTAACTAGAAGTGATCATGTCCCTTGCTCCTTGTCGGCAAGTGATACGTACTGTCTGGCCGCCCATTCCTGGCTGATCATGTGATTGGTGTCACTACCAAATTCCAATCATCTAAGACCCTAACGGCATCATATTTCTGACTGTGGTACTTAATGGAGAAGCAATTAGCGTGAAATAAGAAAATTGTTATTTGCTGATTAATGAACATTTTAAGCATGTTTTAAAAATTCAAATATTTTAAAAAACTGACTGGTATTTATAAGAGGGACTGGTGTTTGGGTGGTTATTATCCACGGGGTCCTAATTAAGGCTTGATTAAAATGCCCTTTTTTTTCTCAAAAAAATTACGAACTAGGCAACTTCATACATTTTTGAATGCGGTAGTGTTTGCTCTTCCTACTGTTTAGTTTGTAGTATACTATGTAAGCAACATCAATTATCAGCCCTTGTGAGATGACAACAGGAACCCGTGGGGGAAGCACTTGGGGGGAGGGGAGGAGGACCTTCTTACTCTCTTTTTTCATAATCAGCCGAAACAATATTTGACAAGAATCTGATTAGATCCCTGCAGTAAATATTTTCCCTCTTACAGAGCCAATCATAACCGAGGGATCCCCTGAATTTAAAGTCCTGGAAGATGCCTGGACTGTGGTCTCCCTGGATAATCAAAGGTGTTTGCTTTCTCTGTCACTGCTTTTAAATGATATGGGAAGGGAAGGTTGGTCCGACGGCTCGCGCGTTCTGCTCTTCCCCGCCCCGCCGGCTCGTGCGCCTTCTGACCGCTGCGGTGTGTGTTTCAGGTCCGCCCAGTTCGAGCACACAGTTCTCATCACGTCGGGGGGCGTGCAGATCCTGACCAAACTGCCCCACGAGGCCTGAGGAGCCGCCCGAGGGTCGCAGAGGCCGGGCGCTTTTTTTCCTAAATTGCTGAAATCCAGCTGGAGAACTTTCAGAAGACACAGGCGAACCGGAGATCACGCAGTAACCAACCTAGCTTATAGGCTTGGAAAAACCCGGTGGGGATTGGGGGCAGTTGGGAGCTCAGATCTCAAGCCCTGCCTTGGCTGCACGGCTTCGGAGAGACCGCGGCTCGGCTTCCCACCGCGGGAAACGATTCTGGGGGGGGTGGGGGGGTGGGGACGCTCTTGTTTGGAAGATGAGGGATTTCTAGAGATGCATGGTTTTCTCTTTCCCTTGTCTTGACTGCCCAAGTAAAAAGCTTTCCCCTCCTAAGCCCATTGTGTCTGTGGTCCTTGGTCTCCGACAGTTACTAGAGGGAGAGGGTAGATGGTTAATTTTTGATTTTCTGAACTTTTCACATGGGCGCGTGGGGGAAAGAATGAGACTAGATGTTAGCTGGGAATTTTTTTTTAAGTCTCTTCTTTCCCCCCTGTGGATCCCACATTGGCACCAGCCCTTCCAGTTCCTTTCCCTTCATAGCTGCTTTGTGATGAAAAGATTAGCCCACAAACGGTGGGGTTGGTTACAAATATTTCCTTGCCTGTGAACCCTGGGTCTGGCTTCTACAGTGTTTTATCAGTCCACAAACAGGACCTTCCTGGTCCCCTGTGGCTCCTCCTCACACCCCTCATCCTGCCCCAAGCGGCCATTCCTGAGGTTACTTTTGACGGACCCTCTCGCCCCTCCATCACACACACACACACACACACACACACACACACCCCGTCTGTTGCACTAGAAATTAGAACATTGGCCCCACCAGTCCAGGTGTGAACAGTGTCCAGCTGGTCTAGCTCCTAAGCTGACCTCTCCCCATATTGGCCCCCTTTGAACTGCGCTCTCCTGCTGGGGACCCAGAGGATTCTAGCAGGGGAAGATATGGAAACTTCAGAGGGCAAGAGCCAAGTTAGCTGGGATTGGAACTGGCAACCTGCAGCTCCACCTGCTTCGGAAGCAGAAAATCCAAGCACCCACATTCTGCATTTCCCAAAGGCCCATTTCTGATCAGAATACCCTCCCTTCCTCAGTACGCACTACCCACTGCCCCCCAGCACCTGTTCACACCTGGGCTCAGGTGAAGAGGTGCTGGGTGTCTAGTAGGCCACATAGAGAATAGCCCCCCCTCTGATTATAGTTTTAGGAACAAGTTTGGTGAGGGTGTCCGGGCAGCCAGGGGTTGCGCTAACTTTTGTTTCTACTGAAGCGGGTTTTGCAAAGTTGCCACCCACTAAATATAGCTTGGGCTGGAGCGCACCAAGGAAATGCAAGCACCTGTAGTTGCCATGACAGGTGGTCTCTGTGATCAGGACCCAGGAGACACTCTGTGTCTTTGTGACACAGAGTGGTGGGAGAAGACATAGGAAACAGGTCAGTAAGTACACTTGGAAAAGTGGCTAGTTCAAGCTTTTCCCAGAACTCAGATTCTCCTGGGCACCCTCCATCCCTTACAGCTCCCTTTCTCTGCATGCAGGGATGGAGAATTTGGACAGAGGTGATTCCAATTCAAGTGGATCTGAGAGCTGGAAAAGGCGAGGGAGGGGTTGAAGATTTACAAGCACCTTAGAAAAACTTTTCGGGGTGCTTGAGACATTGGCCAAGCAAAGGCCTAGAGACTGAGACTGCTGCTCCTGAACAACCCGATTCTTTGGGAAGGAACCTGGCCCAGATGGCCTTGGGAGAGAAGTGCCTTGGGAGAGCTTTGCCAGATAATGATTTCACTTCTCTCCTAGAGCAGTCAGATTGCAACGTTAGCCACTTATCTTATCTACGGATCAGTTTACTCCAAGTTCCCCAGGAATAATTTTATTAGGACCACAGGATTTTACCAACCACTGGGATAACATGCTGTTTGTGCAGCAATTATTCTGAGGTGGAAGTATTTATGGGACAGGTTTATAATCCTATTTATTAAAGTAACTAGTTTAAGCCTAGTTTAAACATTATACACACATATATGCATATATACCAGCACCAGCCAATATCAGCAGCTCCGTAGGAAACAAACTTGATTTAGAACGAACTCCGTTTAACATGCTTTGAAGTTGAAATTAGAAAGCAGATTTTAAAAATACCGTGTGCACCACCACCAGCACGACCACCACCTTCCAGCTGAACTGGCCCCACACGTCACCCGGGGCCGCCGAGACTCCAGCCCACGCGTGCCTACTGCTAACGCCACCGGACTCGGGTCGTGCGGTGTGTCCCACAGGTTCTACTCGGAATCCGGGACTCTCAGGATAAATGTGAGGGTTGGGACAGGCAAAGATCTAAGCAAACCAACGTTTCAGAACAGGTGTCGTCTTAGCAGTGGGAATGGGGGCGGGGGTGGGTGGGAGGGATCCACTCCCGGCTCACAGAATGGAGATAAGATCGCACGCTGCGAAGCTACTCAAGGCCCGGTGTCTCAGCGCCCGAGGGCCCCGGCTCAGCCGCCCCTCCCCGGACCTGCTTCTCTGGGGCTAAGAAATAATTCCCGAGTGTAGACACTCCCTCGCCCACATATAATGCATTTCTAAAATAAACAAAGCTCTGAAACCGTTTCCTGAGGGGGCGCGTGCGGGTCCTTTGTTCCACGGAGCCAGCCCGGTCCCCTGCGCTGGAAAGGCTTGGATTCCCCCTCCCAGATGTGGACAGAGCCCTGTAGACGGTCGCGACCCGTCGCCGCCTCTCTCCCCTTCCCCCACCTTACAGTTCTCTGGAATAAACTGGCCCAAGGGCCGCCCAGCCGTCGGGTTTCCTCACGTACAGCCCTGAGCGCCAGAAGTCAACAGCCACTTCCCTCGGCCCCAACCCCGACCCGGCGCCAGCCGCGGAGATCACTTACGTGGGCAGGGCCCGCTAGAGGTGCGCGCAAGAGACCAGGGGCCCGGGCGGCATCCGTGCGGCTGTGCAGGGCGCACCGCACCGCACCGCACTCCACACCCCGAAACAGGCGCTAGGAAGGAGCAATTAAAACCACAAGTGCAACACGGAAATCAAGAGGAGTCGAGCGGCTCCGGGGGTAGTCTGGTGGCGGAGTCATTAGCTGGTTGTTGCTACAAAGCATCACCCTGTGGTTCGGTGATTAAGGAAAAAAAATCTTTTTAAACGTTGGCAAGCCAGTTATTGGTTTGAAGGATTTTTTTGTTTTGTTTTGCTTTTGTTTTTCCTTTTGCTCCAACCACGCTGCCTGAAATATTGCTACCCCCGATATCATGCCCTTAAACCAAAGGAGAGGAATTCCGCGGGCAGCAGCTGCGGCTACAGAAGTTAAAAAAGAGAGAAGCCCTTTCCACTAATATCTCTAACGACAGCACCGATGTAATTTGTTTTGAATGTTCATTTTTATTGGTGTTCCCTCTGCCAAAATGTGCTTGATTACAGAGGTTTGTCCTGTGATCAGTGCGCACTCCAGACAGGGGAAGGTGCATCGCCGAAGGTTCAACTCAGGCCAGATCAAATCCCGGGCTGTTTAACGCTGAAAGGCTGCATGTTGCTATTAGTGTTAAATATATGGCTAATTATGCGTATGAAAATTAAACATCAGTGTTATGCTAATGGGGCGCCTTCAGCTGCGGATCCGAGCACTTGAGACTACCATTTAATCAAATGAATCAGTAACTAATACATCTGCACGTGTGAACTTTCACAAGATCATTTCCCCGTTCCCATCACACCGCTAAATTATGAAAGAAATAATTATCAACACTTTCTAATTACCTAACAAAGTAATTTGGGATTCACCGTGGGGCTGGCGGGATGGGGAACCAACAGCCCCTCGCAGACAGCGTGGTGCGCGCCACGCCTCGTGGGGGTGGCTGTGTCGTGGCGGCGGCGGGGGGCTTTTGTGAGCTTTTCTGTACCTAGCGCCCCAGAAGATAGAAGGCGCCGTGGCAGCTTTTGCCAGCCCTGCCCCCAGGCCCAGTGGAGCCCGCTTTGGCCACTGGAGATGAGGAGGATCCTGGGCGACAATGAGAGACAAGTCTGTAGCCAGATCTGCGAGCCTACCACCGGCCTGGTTTTGCCGCGGGTTTCGGTGGTCCGCAGGACTCCCAAACCCGGGGTACTCTTGCCAGACCCCAGGAGGCCGGAAAATGACCCCCTGGTATCCGAGGCTCAAGCCGAACTGAGCCCGCCGGCCCCTCGGCTCCACTCTGCGCCGCGCCCTTGGGGCGAGTGAGTCCAGGGCGTTCGGCGCAGAGGGAGTGGAGGGGAGGGGGAGGCGGAGGAAGGTTGGGAGGGAAAGAGGGGGTGTGTGTTGGGGGGAGGGGGCGGTGCGGCCGCCTTTCCTGGGAGGAGAAGCGCGGGTTCCTGGCTCTTCGCGCGCTCTGCTTTAATCAGACCGGTGCAGCCTCGAGCTGGAGTGGCCAGCTGGGCCTGGAGCAATGCGAGCGGGCCCCAGCGAGCGGCGGCGGCGGCGCGGCGGCCGAGTGAGTGAGTTCGCCTGGAGGGCCCCAAACCCGACCCCAGGGATGTGGCAGAGCGGACCCAGGCCAGGGAGGCGCCGCCAAGGAGAGCGCTGCGCTAGGCACACGACTCTCGGGAGGACAGCGCCTTGTTGGTCGCCTCTGGTGCCCCCCCCCGCCCCCCGCAGTGCGCGACTTTGCGCTCCGAGGCCGCGGCCGGGGCTCCGGAGCCGCGCTAGCTGAGCGCCGGACCGGGTGACGGCGGCTAGGAGAAGCGGTGCCCCTGTCCCGGTGTTGGGGGCGGGCGGAGGGTGGGGACAGTAGTGGGGGGAGGGCGGCTGCGCCGAGCCGCTGGTGGGTTTCTGGGAAGTAAGGCGCGCCGGGGAGGCGGGAGGCTGAAGAGCCACGGGCCGCTGAGGTCCCGGCGCGGGCGCTGCAGCCCATTGTGCGCTCCACACCGCGCGCTCTGTTGCAGAGGAGCCCCGGCCGGGAAGTGTGGACGCGTTTCTCCCGAGGCCGGGCCGCCTCGCCCGCTCTAGTCCAGCGGAGCCGGAGCGCCTCGGACCAATCCCCGGTGATTATGCAAGACAGCGGACCAATCAGCTCCGCCAGCTCATGAATATTTATGACCTTGGCTGAGTCAAAGCTTTGAAGCGAGTTTGGGGAGCTCGGCAGCATCATGCTTAGACTTTTCAAAGAGACAAACTCCATTTTCTTATGAATGGAAAGTGAAAACCCCTGTTCCGCTTAAATTGGGTTCCTTCCTGTCCTGAGAAACACAGAGACCCCCAAAAGGGAAGCAGAGGAGAGAGAGACACCCACACCCAGACCCCGCGAGAAGAGATGACCATGACCACCATGCCAGAAAGTCTCAACAGCCCCGTGTCGGGCAAGGCGGTGTTTATGGAGTTTGGGCCACCCAACCAGCAAATGTCTCCTTCTCCCATGTCCCACGGGCACTACTCCATGCACTGTTTACACTCGGCGGGCCATTCGCAGCCCGACGGCGCCTACAGCTCGGCCTCGTCTTTCTCCCGACCGCTGGGCTACCCCTACGTCAACTCGGTCAGCAGCCACGCGTCCAGCCCCTACATCAGTTCGGTGCAGTCCTACCCGGGCAGCGCCAGCCTCGCCCAGAGCCGCCTGGAGGACCCAGGTACGTGCGCCTGCCAGGGAGAGGGAGAGGAAAGGGTACGAAGGGAGAGAGGGACAGAAGGAGGGAGGAAGGGAGGGAGGAAGGGGGGGAGGAAGAGAGAGAGAGGAGGGAGAGGGGGAGAGAGAGGTGGGGGTGGGGAGGACGCCGGAGCAATGGAGGTTTCGGGTATCAATCTATGTATGGATCCTTGTCATAGCAAAGAAAAAAAAATTTTTTTTAATTCCACCCAACTCGCAACTATCCAGCAAAGGATAAATCCGAGAGCGTCCCCTGGCACTGTCTGGGCCTCTGGGCGGCTCTGTGCGCCGAGCACACAATGCCCCTTTGGAAAACAGAAACCCACATGTGCACGTATTAGTCTCAGTAATTATTTATTGCGTAGCGCCATAAACAATGTATGCAATTAAGGGTAATTAAACCTCAACTACCGCCTGCAAAAATAGCAAACTTTCTCTGCAAAGGCAGGAACTGCACGCCTGGGAACTGCCCCAGTCCGCCTGCAGCGGCCCGGTCCGGCCCTCGGACTTTACGGGACACTTCCTGGCTTTCGGAGTTTCTTGAGCGTTTTCTCTCGGCCCAGCCTCTGTCACCCCTCAGTTGCCACTCGCCCTCGGCTCCCCGCACTAAAGGCTGTCCCTGCATTAACAGCAGCCCCCCGCTTCTGCTGTCCCTCCAGGGGCTGACTCCGAGAAGAGCACGGTGGTGGAAGGCGGTGAAGTGCGCTTCAATGGCAAGGGGAAAAAGATCCGCAAACCCAGGACGATTTATTCCAGTTTGCAGTTGCAGGCTTTGAACCGGAGGTTCCAGCAAACTCAGTACCTAGCTCTGCCCGAGAGGGCGGAGCTCGCGGCCTCCTTGGGACTCACGCAGACGCAGGTACCTTGCCGCTGCCCCTCTGCCAAGCGGGCTTCCCGCGGCCGGCCTGCGCCCGGAGCTTCATTTCTCGCTCTCTGGGCCTCAGGGTCGGAGACTGTGTGTGTGTGTGTGTGTGTGTGTGTGTGTGTGTGTGTGTGTGTCCGTCCGTCCCACCCCTGGCTCTCCCTGCGTCTCTCCTTCCTCCCTAGTTCTCTCTGCCCTGGCTCTGTCGCTGCATTCTGTACTCCGCGCTGCCTGCCGCCCGGCCCTCACTCCCTGGACAATCTGATTAGGGCGCGGAAGGATTTCCCTAGACGTTTTGTTTGGGGACTCTGAGGTCACACGTGCCCGAACAACTGGAACAATAGACGCTGGGCTTAATCCCTTCTTTGCCTTTGAAGTGTGTGGCTAATCACTCAGGGCCTGGGCCGGAGCCTCAGTCTCCCTCCTCCTCCTTCTCACCGGGTTGGGGTAAGGCGAAGTCCTTTCCTCCGCCTTCTCGCCTCCCCAGTCCCAGACCCTGGAGGAGGATTGCTCTAAGACTCTGGGGGAGCCCATGGGCTTTCTGATCACGACTGGCGCAGGTTTCCAACGTCTGGGCCGGTATTTGGAGCAGAGCTGGGGAGAGCAAACAGACACTAAGGAAAGGTTGATGTAAGTCCAAATGAAAAGTTTAACGAAACCTTTTGGCCTCCTCAGTCAGCCCCCAACTCAAGGGCAGAAAGGATGGAGCAAAGAGAAAGCAGGTGGCATTGCAAATAAATTTCCTCCACTCCTTTCCTCCACTCGGTTCTTTTATTGATGTTCACATTGGACTTGAAGACTCGATGTTGTGCAGGCGCTGCTTCTTCCCCCAGATGATTGCCAGGGTCGCGCTGAGTCCCTGACAAGCGAAGGCCTGGATCCCCCCTAACTCCTCACCACCACGCCCCCTTGGCTCTCTGAGAGCTGGCCCCTGCGGGCCACCGGCGGCCGGCAGCCTGGCCTCCGAGGCTTTGGTTCTTACAGGTGGTGGTGGGGCTCTGCTCCTCCCGCAGGGAGCTGCCCAGTTGCGCAGGGCGGCGAGGGGGATCCTTTCTCCCCTGTCCCACGGCCCCCTTACCTCCCCGACGACCACGGTAGGCACAATGGACCTAGCCGAGTCACATTATTGTCCGCTCTTGCAGGTCAAGATCTGGTTCCAGAACAAGCGTTCCAAGTTCAAGAAATTGATGAAGCAGGGCGGGGCGGCTCTGGAGGGTAGCGCGCTGGCCAACGGCCGGGCGCTGTCCGCCGGCTCCCCGCCAGTGCCGCCCGGCTGGAACCCCAACTCCTCATCTGGGAAGGGCTCGGGCGGCAGCGCGGGTTCCTACATCCCCAGCTACACGTCGTGGTACCCCTCGGCGCACCAAGAAGCTATGCAGCAACCCCAACTCATGTGAGGTTGCCCGCCCGCACCCTCCCGCCTCCTTCCCGTCTCCCCCCCGGCCCGGGCCCCTCCCGCCTCCCGGTCCAACCTCCCTGTCCGCAAGCCCTGGGCCTGGAGAGGGGCCCAGGGGCAAAGAAGAAGGAACAGCGAAGGCAGGACGCCCGCCACCTCCTTGGAGTCCCGCGCGGTCTGGACCGGCGACTTCCCGGCGCCCACGCCCTCGCCCTCGCCCCGGCCTAGGCCGCGCGGTGACAGCAGACAGCGGCCTCCGAACGCAGGCACAAGCTCCCGAGACAGCCAGAGCCGCAAGACGAGCCAGCCGGACCCGACTCGCCGACCCTCAGCCGTGTGGGACTATCAGGAAAAAACAAAACAAAACAAACAAACAAAAACACCCACAAAAAAACAATGTAGAAAAAGCAAAAGCTTTTTTTTTCTGTTCTGTCTGTCTCTTGTCTCCTTTCGCTCTGTATCTGTGCGCTGACGAAGTCGAGGTCCTCGTCTGTCCGCTGTCCTCATTCTGCGGCCTCTGAGAAAAGTCACTAGGTCGGAAGAGGCTCGGGCCGCCGGGCCGCCCAGTTCCACATGCTGGGACGTTTTGTCCTTTCGGACCTTCTCCTGGGCCTGCCTAACCATCTGGGTAGCTCGTTCGGGAATTGGGGGAAATTGGAGGGAGGGGGTTTTATTTATTGAGAAATGGACTTCGCCTGAGGGTGAATGTTGGCCAATTCGCAGTTCTGTGGGGCGCGAGGAGCGCATGGTCCAAAAGTACCGATTACTTCAAACGCACTCGGAAAAAACGAATAAGGAGGACCCGGTGATTTTTAACTTATACAGTAACTTTTGTACTTCGCTGGTATGGAGAGGTTGGAACCTAATGCTTTGCATTTTTACATGTTCCACATTATTTTTAAAAGAAAAAAAAAGAGAAATGAAGCCAACACAATATTCTCATCTCGGGGAAAAACACTTGGTCGCTTTGCCCGGACAAGAAGGAAGATCCTAATTCCCTCCTCGGGGAGCTCGAGAGAGGACCGATGGGCAGTGAAGAAAAAACAGGCAGGCATAAACGAGTGCCCTAAAGCCGGTGAGCTTTAAAGTCAGACAAAAGCAGCACTAATCCCCAGAGGCTCGACCACAGAATAACGCCAGGCAGCACCCTGGACGCCCAGTCTCCAGTGCAGGATCTAATCGCTGTACATATTATTATTGTTGTTAATTATTATTGTTATTATTATTGTTCCGTAAACATGTTGCACAAGCTTAGCTTTTTTCCGTTCTGTTGTGTGTGGCTGTAAAACCTGATGCTTTGTGAAATGAGAATCTTGACATTTTACTTGTGAAATTTGGAAAATGTGATCAATTGAAATCAACCGTGTTTTGTGTTCTCTATGTCAAAGTTTAGTTTTATATTGAGAATGTTAACTTATTGCTTTGTATCTTGGAAAAAAAGAACTTTGTAAATAAGTTATAAAGTTTCTTTGAGACAGTAAAATTATGGTTTCGAGAAAGAACTGCTGTCTGGTGTGCTGTGTGAGGGGGTGCTGTGGGCTGGGCCGGGCCTCCACCTCTGGGACAGATAACGCAGACGTAGGGACTCCTGGCTCCGGACATACCAGAATAAAGGGGAAGGCCCTCCCGAGACGTTGGGACCGTTCATCTTGCTCTGCTTCTGGCCCCCAAGGGGTCTGATCCCTACCTGGGTTGGAAGGGTGGGCAGCGACTGTCTGGCAAGGGTCCTTGGAGGGGGGGAATCAGGAACAGGTGCTGTGTGACAGAGCGGGGTCTCAGGAACCAAAGAGACTGTGAAGGATGGCTGAGAGATGAAAGCAGAGCTCAAAGGCAGCCCGCATGGGAGACTTGAGTGCCACCCCACACCCAGTTACTTCTCCGGAAGCCTAGAAGACTGAAAGCAGAGAGGCTAGGCTTTGCCCCCTCGCCATCGCGGCGATCTGGCCTTCCGGCTTTTGCTCGCCCCCAGGGCGCTAGATCCCGACGCGGAAAAGACACGGCCAGACACCGGAAAGGGGCCGAAAGGACTCGTCTGTTGGGCTACACCCGGTCAATCAGTGAGCTACGGGGGACAGTCCTAAGGCGCCACCTGGGCCCCTCCACAGTCACCTTCACCCGTCGGGCCCATCCACAACGAGAAGCCCCTTCCCTCCTAATGATACCCAGCTTCTCTCCGCGCCTCAGATGGAAATGCCAAGGGAGGGGCTGGAGGGCTCCGCTGACTCCTTGGAACCCAGGAGCTGGCCGAGTCAAGACCCCCCACCCTAGCCCGACAGTCCTGAGGCCAGGTCAGTAAGGGGGCACCTCCAGTGGAACGTTCCGATGAATTCTCTCCAGGAGAAAGTGGACTTCGAGCAACTAGAACCAGCCTGGCTCCCTCCACCCGGTGGCCCGGCGTCTCACCCCAACCTCAACCCCCGACCCCACCGCCGAGCCGAGGAAGCTCAGGGAAGCTGCGGGGCCCCGACGGGCTGCTTCGAGCGATTCCCGCTTCCCTCGCACTCGCCTTGCGACACTGCTTCCTGCGGGCTGGCCCTCCGCCTTTGGGGGGCCCTTTGCAGCGCGCGGTGGGGAGCAAAGCGGGGAAGGCAGTGATCTGTGTTGTGACAAGCACCCATTTTTCAATTGGTGCTGGTGAAAGAGCAGATGCTCCAGGCTCTTCTGACGCCCTTTGGGAAGGGGAGGGGAAGTGGTGGAGGGGCGGTGATGGAGGGAGCCGGGAAAATAGTGGGGGATGGAGCCGGGGACCTCGAGGCCCCATCAGAGCCTGGGATTGGGGCTTTTCCTCTCCTGCAGGTCTCCAGAACCCGGAACGCAAATGGGGGAGATCATTAGCGGGAGCGGACGGGCCTCAAAGCTGAGAGGGAACAGGATTTCCCAGGCTGGGTTCGGCAGCCGCCGGGGTAGGGACCTTCCGGGATTTGGTTTTCCCTGGAGATGTGACTTTGCTAGAGGGGAGGTTTTGGTGGGTTGCTCTTACACGTCCAACTCCGGTGCGGCAGCCAGGGCCCAGTGCCTGAAGCCACAGGCAAAATCTGTTTGGTCAAGCGGATTTTAATATTTTGAGATATTAGCTTATACTAATTTAATAATCTCTTGCTAACAGTTCAAATAGAGAAATTATTAGTTTTAGCTCAACGAAGGCGGTCTTTAGTTAGGCTCTATTATAATTATAAGCGGTTGCACTTTTTAAAAATGTTAATCTCAATATAGGCCTAATTAATGCTGCCTTGTTACTGACAAGTAGTTCATCAAATATCTGATTCAAAGATTTTCATAATGAGTATATTAATTAAACTATGAATAATCTAAAGGTGGTTATATTTAAACAATACCTCATTATAATGATTAAATACTGATTTCGAATATTATGTCTTAACAATTGTCACTTAGAAAACACAACCTTTCCTTATGTATGAGTCTGTAATGGCAAAATGCAATTTTGGGATTTTTTCCCCCTTGTTCAAAAAATGTGAACCTCATTTTAAAACACTTCTGAAATAGGTTACACACAGCTTAATGATTATCAAAATGACTCTTTTCTGCAAAAAAAGACCCCAAAGTGCGCGTACAGCTGCAAACCCAAGAGGGTCAGCATCATTTCACTGTATTCTCTTCTTGATTACAAGCCGGGCCCATCAAACACAACATAATTACAGTAATTTCAGGTTTATTTATTCTAATGCAGTTTCCCCATCTCTCTGGTAATTATGAGCAATTTTTTCGCCCAGGGAATCTTTTTGCATTAACAAAAGAGATAACGCACTGAAAGCCAAATTTGCTGTGCATTGAGAAAAGGGAAAAAAAAAAAATCAAATAGGTGCGAGCTGCCATCTCTGCAATTCTCCGGTACCGAAGCCGGCAAATTGCTTGCAGGTGTATGGAGCAAGCTTGTCAATGGCCAGGCCTCCAAATTAGCAAATGCACAGCGTCGAAGTAGTGAAGACAGACTTAGCAAAATTGCCAAACAACAGATACCTCTTTAATATCTTCTCTCACACACACTAGCTCTAAAAGGGGCAGGGGTGGGGGGTGTAGGGGCACAAGCAATAATCCCCAGCCCCCTTCTCACTGGTCTTGGCTTTCATAAGCCTGGGACTGAGTGGTCCTGCAAGTGGTAGTCTAGTTGTGCAAGACCCCAGCTACTAAATCTAGGCAATATTTTAAAAATATGAGATTGGAAACATGTTTATAGTTCACAGCTTTCCTTCATTGATTATTATGTTTTATTTTTATTTCTTTCTTTTTGGGATCCAAACCTGGGCTGGGTCAGATGGCTCTTCAGCCTTCCCTGTTCTTTGCTAGTTTTAAGAGCTGCAAAAAGTTTAAAAATTCCTCTATCTATATGCACAGAAATACGAATTTATTCTTAGAATCATTTGATGGAGATATTAACTAAATCGCTCCTCTTGAAGAAATTGTCCATTTCTGTCACCAATGGAAAGGTAGGTCTGGGTGCTGGATATAGAACCTGAGATACTTGATCCCAAGAAAAACTGAGAGGAAAGAAGCAACCCAGGTCCCCGGCTATATTTTTTTTTATCCTGTTATCCATCTCCTTCGTTCTGTATCTTTTAAAAACCGATTTCAGAATTCTCTGGGTTTTGTCAAGCCACCGCCTGGGTTAAACATCCTGAAATCACAGGCTAAAGCGAACTTTTCTGTTCCTCATCCCGCACAAGCCAGAGGCGCCTCCATCAAATGCAGTACGGAGGGTAAGGGTCTGTCCCTCCCATGACTCAAAGAAACCCTCCTTCGGTCCCCAGCTCCACAGCAGACCCCAACTCGTGTAGACAGGCAAACGGCTCTAAAGGGTGCCTTCCCCAGGCTCAAGAAACCTGTCACCCACACCCACTCCTTTGCTACCCCCGCCCTCATCCCCCAACCTTCAGGGATTAACACTTCCTGAAACATCAAGTGTTTTTATAAAAAGGAAAAAAAATAATCCTGACATCGCTGACAAGAAGTTTTGATGGAAGAATTAGCTGGTGCATACATAATCACTCCCCCACCCTCCTACTCCCGGAGCGGGAGCCACCGCGGCGGGCGCAGCTCAGCCTTCCAACCCTCTGAAAAATGAAACCAGTTTCCACCCTTACCTTCTTCAGTGTCAATTTCAGATAATCTGGACACAATCTTTGCTAGATCAAATCAAAAGGGTCGAAGGCGGCATTTGGCTGGGAGAATGACCGGAAAGAAAAGGCAAAAAAGGGGGGGGGGGAAGGAGGGAAAAAAAAGAAAAGAAAAATAGGAAATACAAAACCGACCAAACCAGATCAAAACAAAACCAGAAAACCAAAAAGAATCCCCCAGCCCCATCCTCCTATCCTGAGAGTAAAGAGTGGAAAGAGGTCTCCAGGACCAGGCGCCTCCGAGCGCCGCAGGCTTTTTGCAGCGCTGCGCTTGCAGAATAGGACTGAAATTTTCGGCTATATAGCCTCTGTCTTTATAGCTGATGAAAAAAATTGCAGATTATTAGCATAAATGTTTACTCTTCATTACGCTGATGACATTGTGCACTCGAGATCTTGGTAATCTTTGGGAAAATTATGAGTAATTTTTAAAAATTTTAAAGCAGCAGCAGTTACCATGCAATTCAGGCTAATTCTGCGTAGGCTACGAACGGATATAATTATCGAGGAGTCAAGATGTTATGCTAAAAACTATGCATTGATATTCCCATTTATTATGTACATACAACTTTGACAATGTTGATGCTTGAAATAGCAGGAAATTGTCTTGCGCAAAAATTACAGTCCATATTAGGACATCTGAAATTGCGAAGAATTATATAGTAATTGCAGGCTTTCAGATGGGAGAGCCAGAATGCTCAAACTAGTGCAAATGTGGATAAAATTACAGATCAGAGCAAAAATTAGGGAAAAAGGGGGTCTGGGATTTTTCAGGTTGGCTATAGGATTCCGGAAGTGTCTAATGCCACATGATTGCTGCAGCTTTAGGGGAGACATTCATGCCTCAAATAGCGCCTTGGCCAGGGTGGCTTTAATTGAATTTCTTGGGCTTTTTCTTTTAATAGGGGCAAATGAGAAAATTGGCCACCTAAGGCAAATTTTCACTGTTCTCCTCGTGAACATGCCGAGAAGAGAATCCCTTTCCCCGCGTGCCTGCCTTTCCCGGTTTGGATGCCACGGAAGCCCCAGGCCCCCACCCTAAATGAGGCAACGATCAAGAGTGACCGAGCCCTACCTCCCGCACCCTCATCCCTACACTCCTTCCTTTCTTATTTCCATTTCTACCCTCCTTCCTTCGGCCCCTTTCCCGGATTCTCGCAAACCCCCTTCACAGAGCAGCCGGGTCGGGCTCAGGAGTTTGCAGGCCGGGGGGCGGGAGGCGGGGAGTGGGGTGCGGGAGCAGCCGTCGGATTGAGGAGTTGGTGTGGATAGGAGCCTGCTATTTGGAGGCTTTGGGATGAGGAGGGAAGAAGCTGAGGGTTGTCGGGGCCCGCCCCGCGGTCCCCTAGGCCCTTCTTTGGTCTCTACCGTTCCGGAGATAGCGCCCCCCAGAAACACACACTCCCCACTTGGGCGGCGCTTCTCTCGAGCGCTGAGACACCCTGCGACTTTAAGAAGCTGAGGCCAGGGCGGCGGAGGGATGGGGCGGGGCGGGGGCTGCCCCGGAGGAGGGGGCGACGCGGCGGCGGCGGGCGGGAGAATCCTTCTGGTGTGCGGCCACCTCTCGGAGCATCCTAGACTCGGTCGAGTTCCAGGCCCAGAAGTCCCCATTGTTCCGTGAGCGACGATTTCATTTCTAGGGTGTCTGAGACTCCTGCACCACCAAAAGGAGGGCAGGAACGGGAATGTGGGAAGCCCGCCCTATTTGCTCCGTACGGGCCCAAGTCCGCCCTCTGGGATGACCCCAGAGCTCTCCAAGTCCAGTCTCTCCCTCCCTCTCGCCTCTTCTCCGTCTCCTAAGTTCTAATCTTCTGTCCTGCAGCCCCCGCTTGCCCCACGCAGCTGTTCTCCACCTTCCCGGGCTTCACACCTGATCCTCGCCCTCCCCCGCCCCCCAACTCCTTGTGCTGGCCGGACCCGACCCGGGACGCAGCTGGTGGCCCCAGGGCTCCTGAGGATCCCGCAAACGGCCTTCGGACAGTCGCGCGAGCGCGGCCACACTGCCCGCAAATCGCGAAGACTCAGTAGTGTTTGCGGTCTGGCCCGACCCTGAGGACGAGTGAGCGAGCAGTCGGAGTCGGAGCCGGAGGCGGCCCCTGGAAGAAAGGTCTCTAGAGACTGTGCCTGTGTTCTCACGTGGAGGCTCCAAGACCTGCCTGCGCTTTCTTTTCGTGAAACATCTCGTCTCCCCCGCCCCGCCCGGCCCCAGGCCCCAGGGCGGAATGTAACATCTTGTAATGTGGCAATCACTGCCAAACCCGTCCCTGCAAGGGGAGCTCCCGCCAGGGGGGCCTCGGAGCGCTGTGGGGCCTCCGCATCCGCCCCCGCTGGGGTGTCTAAGGGGGGGAGGGGGAGGGGCAGCAGGAAAGGCGCTCGGGGCAGACCCCAGGTGGGGAAGGAGGTCCCGGCAGAGGGAGGCTTCTCTGGGGCTGTTTTGGGTGTCATGACCCTGCCAGAACGCACCAGTCTCCGGAAAGCCTGGTCCGACAGGGCCAGGGGCCCACGTAACTGGAACCTCAATATCGCGCCCCATCCCCTGGCTTCTGGGGACCCCAAAATCGAATGCAAGGGAGGTATTTTAGGAGGAAGCGAAAATCTGTAGCTTCGTTCTCAAAGAGGTCTCTGATTCTAAACAGGTTTAAGGCACTGGTGGTCGCTGTTCCTTGGCGGGAAAGGAGCCGGCTTTTGACTTTTGAGCTGGAGCTTGGGACGGGGACGCGGGGGTGGGCTGTGTGGGAGTGGGGGAGTTGCTCCTGGGTTTTACTGTCAGTGAGCACGACTTTTTTTTGAAAGGCAAGGGGGATTCCTGGTCCCCAAGATCGTTCCCCTTCCAGGGGGCTTCTAACACTGGAGGGGACCATTCCACCACATCTGCCCTCCTCCCTTTACCCCCCTTTCCCTCCTCCCCGCTTCTACCGCTGAACTGTTTGTAAACAAAGCTCCAGTTTTGCAGCCCCCATCAAACCTGATACTTCCCCCAAACTCGCCCCACCAGTCTCGGAAATTCTTACACAGGACGGATATTCACAATTTTCACAAGTAATCCTGAAAGAAAGCCGAGGGGAAGCCTCCTAAACGGTCCCACATTGCAGCCGCTCTGATTAGGCCCGGGATCCGTTCCCTTTCTTCTCTGCTCTCCCCAGCCCGGGAGCCGCGGGGCGGGCGGCGGGAATTCGGGGCAGCGGGAGGGGGGGTGTCTATGCCCCGCGGAGCACCCGGGGCTGGGTGGCCTGCAGCCCTGCGCGCGCTGAGGGCGGGGGGGGGCGGGAACGGGAGGAGAAGTGGAAGAGGGCGCGCCCAGGCTGCCAGCCTCGGGAATTGGAACTCAATACCAGCGCTCTGCCAGAGTTCCGAGCAACCCTGCCAGGGGGTGGAGCAGAGAGGGCCGGGCACCCCTCACTCTTCGGCTTCCCTCCCCCTGCTTCCCAGCGCTTGTCATATCCTGTCTCTGGCCTGATATTTCACGCGAGCAAATGGAAGGGGATTACAATGAAGATTTATGTGTGTTCCGAGCGCGACTAGTTTCCCAGTGTAGGGAGCGGTGATCGCGGCTTCCCATTTCCATTTTTCATTCGCGCTTTGGGGAGCGCAGTCCTGCGCGCGGGGGGTTGGGGGGGAGCGTGTCTGCTCGGCGGCGGGCTGATCACAGGGCTCCGCGTCTCTCGGCGGGCCGTGAGACTGTGAGAAAGACTTGCCAGCTCGTTGCCCCCGGCGGGGCTGGAGCCGGCCCCTGCCTCCCCCAGCCGGGCTTTGTTTGTCCCCTCGCTCACCCTCCCCCTCCCCGCCCCCTCACTTCTGGGACCTGGGCGCATCCTCGCTTTCGCGTCTCTTTGCCCTTCTCGGGGTCTGCGGAAACGCCCCCTTCCTCTGGCCCCTGCACCCTCCTGCTCTCTGCTTCGCGGGCTTCCCGGGGAAAGACGCGCCGTGGCCTGGCGCGACCCCGCCGCCGCCGGGTGCCAGGTTCGGTGACTCCAGCGAGTCTGTGGGGCCTCGGCCCACCCCGGAGCTGGGGCCGCCCGCCCTCCCGGCTCCCAGGCTCGCTCATGCCAAGGCCTGTTGCGTGATTCCAACTTGGGCTGACATTCCCTGCCCCGGGCGCTCCAGCGTAGGCCTCTTAATCATCTTGTCTGCTGCAGATCCTCGACACCAGCCAATTTACTGCCCCGTCTCTCTTCGCTGGTTTCAGGAGGGGGAGGGGAGTGCGCGCAAAGGAGGGGAGGGCACATTCAACCGCAGGAGGAAGGCTGGCACCAGCTACTGGCACTCAAAGAAAACCACGGAATTTGGAGCTGGGGGATGGGGGTCTGCTAGGCAGCGGCTGCTTAGAGAAGCTAGAATCACGGGGTCAATGAGCTTCAGCTCAGGCCTTCCTAGCCTGGGAAAACAATGCAGGAATGTGAATGGACACTGGATTTGTAACCTCCCTGTCTTTCCCAGAGCCCCACTCCCTGACCACACTCTGTTGTAAGCTAGACTCCATGCAGGGCCCAAAACTATCTAGCCAGAAAAGACAGGATTTGTGTCAGGATGATGCCACTGAACCTGGAAAGTCACCCCCATCTCTTGTCTGCTTTTTGGCAGAGGTTATCTGAAGACATGCAAGGATGGCCTGAATAGCCATCCTAGAGGAGAGGAGGCCTGGATCTGGCTAGCAGGGCTCTCTGTCCTGCCCCTAAATTCCTCTCCAGTAGAAGCTGGTCCTTTCAGAGGGGATGGCTGAGGTTCAGGTTCTCATATAAGAAGGGCTCTGAGCTCGCTCAGCTCTAGAGTGCTGCTCTCCCACATGAGGTGAAGCTGGAAAGGCCTCTGGGTAAGTCTGGGCCTCATAATCACAGGGACAAGTAAAGCCTCCCCTTTTGGGGGACATTGGGACAAAACAATGTGCTACTAATAGCAAAAATGAGTGCTTACCATGTGCCAGGCACTGTGTTACATCATTGTCTCATTATATGCTCACAAAAACTCTGAGATAGCTGTTATTCTTTCTCCTATCTTATAGATCTGCGAACTGCAGCACAGAGAGGTTAAGGTGAGTAGCCCAAAGTCACAGAATCAGTGATGAAAACTAAGATACTTCCGTTGTAGGCCTCAGTGCTTTGAAGGAAAGGGCCTTTTAGTTCAGGCTTGCATTACCCACCTACCCCTGGCCTTTGCAGAGAATGACAGAAAGTAGGGTCACTTCCCACACTGGAAGCTGGTTGGGTGGGAGCCCAGGTGGAAGGCAGAGCTGAGTGGTGTGTGGGCCTTTCCCCTCAGAGAATGTGAGGTGGAAGGGGGCCACCCCCACAGCAATGTGCATCGGTCCCTGTGCGAATGTGCCTGTATGCATGAGCGTGCCTAGGTGGGTTTGTGTATCGGTTGCATGCGAAGATGCGCGGGCATGAATGCGTGTGTGACTCCGTAGGAGCGCGTGACTGTGTGTGTACGAGTGAGAGTATGTGATAGTACAGATGTGACTGTAAGAGTCACAGTGTGCGATTGTATGTGTTCGCGCAGCCCTGTATGCCGGAGTCGCCCTACATTCCAGAGCAGCCAACCGAGTTTCCCGAGGGCCGCGGTGACTCACCGAGTTCTCAGCTCAGCCGGCCCCAGAAAGGCCACAGGGCAAACAGAGGGGAGGGTCCAATGTAGGGGTCTGACCCCGGCTTCGGCAGCGCTCAGGCTGCGCCCGCAGGTCCCCTGCGGCGGCTCGGAAGCGCGGCCTGGCCGGCACCACCGGTGCGGGGGCGGCAGAGACCGCCCAGGCGCGGGCCAGTGGCGCCGGCGCTGGAGGGGCCCGGCGGGCGGAGGCTGCAGCCGCCCCGGCGCTGAGTGACTCACCGCGCCTCGAGCTGGCAGAGCCCGCGCCAAGACTCGAGTGCCCGCAGAGCGTGAACATTTCGGGGAGGCCCGCGCCGAGCGCGCCTGTTCCCGCCTCGCCGCGCCTCACCGCTCTCGCAGCTTCTGAAAGATGTGTCACTCTTGGCCGGCCGGGGTCCCCGCCCGCGCTGAGGCTCGAGGTTCCAGGTCATGACACCAAGGAACAAGCGCACACATCCAATGAAAACAATAATTTATTTAAATAATCTCTTCATATTGTAAAATCAACATTAAGAGCATGTTGTTTTCATAATAAATAACCCCAAAATACCTTTCACTTCAAGAACAAAGACTTTAGGGTAAGATAAAACAAAACCAAATCAGTAGCTTAGTTTAACTGAGAAAAATTTCAAAGGGAAAAATAAAATGGAGGGGTTGCTGAGGTCACTGCTAAACCGCAGTTTTCACAAGTGGGGATTTACAAAAAAGTCTGAAAAGACGAGTATTTTTATACAAATAAATCAGTGGGAAAATCTGCACAGACACCTTTATTTACAAACTATGTCGAAGTCCAGCCTAATAATCCTGAATAGGTTTTAAAAAAGATAATTTAAACACATTTTTTTTTTGCAGTGTCCGCATATTAAAAAATCATTTTTTCCCCAACATCAAAATGAGGTCATCCGCAAAGGCACCTAAACTTTTAAAAAAATAAAAATAAAAAAACTCCACTGGTGATGGAAGAGGAGAGAGCTAAGGGAGCGTTCCTGGGGGAGATCTAAGGCGGGGCAGAGCGGGGCTCCAAGGGCTGGAGACAGCAGGGCAGAAAAAAAGCGGCGGGCCGCCCGGGTCACGGGGCCGTGTGGGGGAGGGCGCGCAGGCCGGGGAGGTCAGTCAGCCCAGCCGACTGGAGCTGGGCCTGGGGGCGGCCACGGAGAAAGGAGCCTCAGAGCACCCTGGAAGCCTCGCGGGCGGGGGAGGCGTCCCTCCCCCCGGACTCAGCTCGTGGCCGGCGGCGAGGAAGGCGCCCGACCGCCTCGCGGGGCGCGGAAGGGTGGGGGAGGCATGTCCGAGGCGGGGCTCAGGTCGGAAAGGCGGCCAAGGCGGGAGGCCTTGCCGGGGGCCTCGAAGAACCTTCCAGTTCCCGGCCGCTCGGTGGCCGCGCTAGGGAGCAGGGCCCGTGGCAGGCCATCCCGGGCCGCTCCTCCCTGAAGTTGGGAGGCGTCCGCGGGCCAGCTGGAGGGACCCTCTGGCTCTTGGGGCGAGCACTGAGGATCACCGGTCTCTGCTCTCTCAGTCTCTGGCGCAGTCTCCCTCGGGTTAGAAAATCGTCCCCGCGCTCACCGGGGCGCCCCCGCCGCCGTGGTGGTGGTGGTGGTGGTGGTGGTGGTGGTGCGGCTGCGGGGTCTGCGTTGGGTGCAGCAGCGGCGCGGCGGCCTGCAGGTGTGAGGCAGGGCCCGAGGCCTGGTGGTACCACGGGTAGTTGCCCAGGAAAGCCGAGGCCGCGCTGCTCGGGCTGGAGCCGGAGCTGCCCGCGCCGCTGCCGCCGCTGCCCGGGCCGCCGCCGCTCCCCATCCGCTGCGGCGCGCTGAAGTCCCAGGAGGCCGGCGCCGACACCGGCGGCGAAGCGCAAGGTGGCGAGGTGCTGGCCCCAGGGTGCTGTTCCGAAGGGATCTCACCGCTTTTCCACATCTTCTTGAACTTGGACCGGCGGTTCTGGAACCAGATTTTGACCTTTGTGGAAAAGGGACCCGAGCGTTAGTGGAAGAACCTGATCTGGGGCAGGGGAGGGGAGGAGGCAAGCACGCTGGGCAGGTAAGCGGATCACGTGCCGAGGCCTCGGAGGCTGGGATGGCTCCCACTCTATTGGGAGGGAATCTCAGAAAGTCGGAGACAGCTGGTGTGGGTGCACCGTGGTGATGGTGACGGGGGAGAGGGTCAGGAGGGCTAGTTATTTTACCCGCTTAATCAGTTTCGCGCGGAAAGACTGTGAAAGCGGATTTCTGCCCACCCCGGTCCTTTCGTTTTCTCACACGCCGCGCCCCCCCATCCCCAACCCCCGGGGGGGATTTCAGCTTCACGCGTAGAAGTTTAGGCCGCCCAAGGCGCGGGCCTCGTAATCCTTAAAAATTTTTAAAACGTTGTCCTGACCCCGCCTGCTTCCCAGCCATCCCAGACCAGAGCGCTCCTCGTTCCCCTCCAGGCCGGGAGCCCTCACCTGAGTCTGGGTGAGGCCCAGAGACGCCGCCAGCTCCGCTCGCTCGGGGAGTGCCAGGTATTGAGTCTTTTGGAAACGCCTCTGAAGAGCCGCCAGCTGGAAACTGGAGTAGATGGTGCGGGGTTTCCGGACTTTCTTTGGCTTCCCATTCACTATCCGGATTTCAGGCTCGAGGTCCTCTTTCTCTGCAACGCAACGCAATCGTGAGAACAGCGCAACCAGGGGGCCCCAAACAGTTCCCGCTGGGCGTCGGGGCCTGGCGTGGGACTTGGCCTGAGCCGGGAAGCGGGTTCTCGGAGACGCAGCGGGGCGCTCAGACTCAACTTCGCTAAGTGCGGACTCGCGCCGCCACGGAACCCGGGAGCTGGATTCTCCGGGAAGGGGAAGAAGGAGCCAACCGGAGAGAAAGAAGGAGCAGGTGGTAAGGAAATGGGGTTACCATGAAGCATGCACCGCGCGCCCACTCGGCCCCCCAAGGCCACCCGGTCCCACCAGCCGAGCACCGAGGGACGTACCCAGTGACCCCCCCCCCCCCCCCGCAGATTGGTGGTTGAGAAGGGTAAAAGGCGCAGGGCGGGCAGGGAGCGGGCAGTGTAAACGCCGGGGTTCCGGATGGATCTCCGCCCCAAACAATTTTATCCCACCCATCCCAGTAACTAGACTGACTTGTCACCCATGACGCCAGCATTGTGCGTACCAGGTTCGTTGTTGGCCGGGGAAGAACTGGTCCCGTAGGGTGCGTAGGAGGTGTAGGCGGCGGTGTAGCCCAGGTCGTAGCCGCTCTTGGCCGAATAAGGGACGTTGTTGAGGCCGCTGGCGTGGTACTGGTAGGAACCCATGTGCGCGTAGGGCGAGCCCCCACTGCCGCCGCCGCCCGCCGGGTGCTGCTGGTTGGTGTAGTAGCTGCTGTCGGTAGCTGTGGATACCGGGAGTGTGGGCGACTCCTGGGGCTTGTGGAGGCTGCTGCCGTTGCCGCCGCCGGGGCCAGCGCCGCCGCCGCTTGGGGGCTGCTGGTGCTGGTGGTACGTGCTGGAGGCCGTGATCTGGGTTGAGTGCATATCAGCCACCAGATTGTCAAAGACTCCAGTCATCCTGGCCCGGGACGGGAAAGAGCAGGGGTGGCGGGCGCGAGGGGGGAAGCGAGGCGCCTCCTCCGTCTCTCCCTGTCCCCTCCAGCAGCCAATGTAATTACGGGGGGTGAGGGAGGGTGGGGAGGAAAACAAGAAATGTGGCAACGGTCTGGGCAACTCCTCCTCCGGGGGAGGCGATCACCGTGCACTGCTCGGGACAGCTGCCGCCGGCCGCATCCTCTCTCCGCCTCTCTACCCGCTCGGCTTCTTGCCCAGCGCCGGCTCGGGCTGGGGGCGGGCCGTGGAGGGGGCAGGGGTGGCGGGGCCAGGCCAGGGCTCCGGGAGGCGGGAGCAGGTGAGCAGCCCAGAGCGGCCTTACGATTGTCTGCGGGGCGGGTTCGGGCAGGGTGGGCATTTAACACTCGTCACGTGAGCGCAGGCGACGTCACCTAGCAACAGCCAATCCCAAGCGCCGGGCCGCGGGGCTACGGGCGCTCGGGGACGCCCGGCCGGGGGGCTGGTGACACAGGGCGGGCGCTGCGGCTGCTGTGGTTGCGGGTGCAGACAGGCCGCTGCTGAATGTGAGCAGCGAGGCGAGGGATTGGGGAAGGGGCGCGGTGGGGAGTCAGGGTGGCCAGCAGCAGTAGGACCGAAGGCGTGAGGACGGAGACTGGCTCAGAGGAAGAAGACATGAGGTCTCCCATCCCATTCTGTGTTCAAGTGCCAACCAGTTCCAATGATTCGTATCTTCCTGTCCGAGGTCAGCGTTCAAACATTAATCAAAGCGGTGCCCAGAGTCGGGCCGGGTCTAGCTCCGCTTTTCCTCGAAGTGTCTGGCAGTTACTCTTGTCAGTCATTCGGCACTTGACAAAGTCAATTGATTTAAATTATCCATAAACCACGTATAATCATACCTACTTCCACATACTTGCTAACCAACCCACAGGAATATTAGGCAATTAATTAGATAATGTTTAAACGATTTTTTTCTTGTTGCTTGCGTGAAAAGCTATATAAATTCAAAGGTATTCTTATTAATGATATATTCGAAACCATATTTTCCTTGTACTTTCCTGATAGGACGAGACTTCGAGCAATTATGTATATTTGATGGTTAACTGACGACAGGTCAAAAGCGATCCCAGGAATTTCCTCTCTAGGTTGGAACGCTAGATCAGATTGACCAGATGGCCTTCAAAGTTCGTTCTAATTCTAAATTCCATATTTTTACGACAAAGAAGTGGCCTAATACTTAGGTGAGAGAGTCCTCTCGATGCTACAAGTCTTGGGAAGCTTACAGAAACAAATAGAAAAAAGTTTTATCTCAAGCACTTAACCCTATTTTACGGTTCTTTCAGTTTAGGACCCTGTTTCGTCCTGTCATTGCAATTTCTTCTTCTTTTAAATATGAAGTGGCGACTTGCCCCATATCAGTATTTCCTAGTGGTTGGGGACCGTGGCCCGGAGTTGAAGGACACTCGCCTTACTGGACTCCCCAAATCCGCAGTTCCCGCGGCAGTGCTTGCCTTGTGGCGCCACCTGCTGGAGATGTGCGTGGTTGCAGCGGGCCCAGTAGACGGTCTAATCACGCTGAGGCGCCAGTCTCTGAAACCCCCCAAAAGAACAAAATAGTAATTAAAAGCCACAAAATTGTGCTAGTGCGAGCCATCTGAAGCACCCCTTCCTAAAGACATAACATGTCGCTGAAAGAACTTGTTTCAACAACTGCCTAATGGAAAACAAGTTGATACTTTGAAAAATATGATCTTGGTCTTCTTCCCCAGAAAAAGCAAGTGTGTAATTAAAACTCCAGCATCCACACAGCTCACTCTCTGCGGAATAATGAGGAAGGTAATCCACCCTCAAATCTGCCTGGATTTAGTTCCCAGCCTTCCTTTTGGTTAAGGAAGGCCCCTTGATGGAGGCTGGTGAACTAGTTAGAAACACTTTGGGAGGTGGGGCTCTCACCACCAAGGGACTGCCTTGCCTCGCTGTGCTCAGCCTGCTGCTTTTGGGCCCCAGTTACAAAACTAATCTCTAGATATTTTATCAGTATTGCCTTTTGGTATCTTGACTCCAAATTCCAAGAGTTTCTGTCACCACAGTGGTAGCTGCTTTGGCCTGATGTAGAAATCCGCCCCCCCCCACCAAAATGAAATATAAAAGAGATAATTGCCCTAGTTTTGCCTTTTCTTTGCTCCTTTGTTCCCACTCCAAGCATGTCCTCTAGGCTTTTTCATGGTGGCAAGTTTATTGTATTTTGTTATCTATGAGAACCTCCATTAATAACCTAAAGTCTAGGTCAGCTGAGGTCTGGAAAATGGAATCTTCCTGGAAGAAAATATGATTCCAGTTTCCCTTTAACCGGAAAATAAGGGACTGTATGTGTATATGGGAGAGAAGATCAGAGGCAATGAGCAAGGAGATAGAGCAAGAGCGAGGGAACCAGAGAGGCAGAACTTACAACTGCATTTGGAGAATAAAGTAAAGACTTGAAATATGAAATCTGATAATTCAGCCACAAAGCTGGGTTTGCCCCAATGATCTGGTCACCATCACAATATCCTAATGATTTCCTCATTTTGGTCTAAAGTCAGGGAGACAGTACCCTAGAGAATGGACACATTCGTCCACAGTTCAGAGCAGAGGGACGCCCCTCTCCACAGTGATCTGAGAAGGGTAGAGGGACACCTCTGTGTGGCCACACTCCCTCTGCCTCAGAGCACTCTCCTTCCCCTTTTCTGCTTTTGGTTTTCTCGCTTGGCAGGGGCATTCTTTTACTCTCCAGGGAACTAGAGAAGAATGGGGGAAGTAGGGGAGCTCAGTGTTTTTGCTCTGGCCTCCTACATCCCAGTCGCTTCGCTAAGACATTCCCGCTTTGAATCCCATGCCCATCAGGTTGCTGCTGCGGTACTTTATCAGGTCACGGAGTCCCGCCGTGTCCTCCCAGGAGAGCCTTGAGGTAACCCTTGCCAGACATGGACGGAATCACTGTTCCCATTGGACAGAGGAACACGAAGGTAGAGGGTAGAAAGGACATTCTTTGAGTCAGATACCCCTCCTTTCTCTGTTGCTGTAGCGCAAATCACAGGGTATTTACTCTGAGCCTTGGTGAACAGCTGGAGATCAGGTCTTCCATGCCTTGTTTTCAGCCCCTGACCTACTGCTGCCTTGGGCTTCGCCTGGCCCAATGCACTGCCTTTGCTCTACCATTGGGCATCCTCCATTACACTGAGGGGTCCAGTGGGGGAGAGGATGCCCCCTGTCGGGAGGGAGCACAGGGTGCCCTCCGTGCACAGAGGGATAGGCTTATTCGCACTTGCCTACTCTCCTGGGGGGGGGGGGTTGTCACATGCACTGTTGCTGGACTGCCCCTTGTCCCCACTTTACACTTTCCCATAGAGGGTCCTGGGGACGTGGGTTTCTGGGCCATTGGTCCTAGAGGCATTCTTTCGTGTTTTCATCCCCCTAGAAGTTCTAGGAGTCTGAGCTTTTGAATTTCTTTTGGGTTCGTTCTAGAACTCGGTGACGTTGGGAGAAGTTGGGAGTTTATGGGAGCCTCCTATCTCCACCTTTTCAGGACCATACTGGCCTGCTCTCCTCCCTTCTTCATTGGCCATTGAGTCTTCTCGGGGACAACGCTTGCCCAATCCTTTCGCATCGCTAGTGTCCTCAACTTGCCCCCTCATCCCTAACAGAGCCTCCAGGGACTCTGCGTGCGGTAAGCTCCTCACAGCCCCTTTGACCCTTAAGCAGATGGGATTTCTGACTCCGGGGTCTGCCTACTTGGACCCCACTTTTTTCCTTGGCGTAAACTCCGCGAGAGCGCATAATGGAAACACACCCACTGCTGACGTGGGGACCTTGAGAAAACCCTCAGGGACACCCAGCAAAGACGTCATTTGAACTCAGGTCTGGGCCGCAGAGGCAAGGCCGCTTCGCGCTGGGTTTTTGGCCTGGGGCTCACGGGGGAAGGCCGCACTACCCCACCTTTCCTGCGCCAGGTGCTTTGAGCAGAGCGCAATGGGGCCGGTGGGAAGGGGGCACTGACAGTCCCGAACACACCCCTCCGGCGCAGGAGCAGACCGGAAGGAGAGTGTTCTCCCAGAGACTAGCAGGAGCGCGGGCATTGAGTGGGAGGGATCGCCGGGCGACCCGGAAAGATCCCGGAACAGGTTCGAGGGTCAACCCCGAGGACCAGAGGTGGGCGCCGCCTGGCCCTGCTCGCCAACCCGAGACCCTGCTGTTTCCGCCAAGATTACCTTTCTATCTGTTGGTGTGAGTAAAGCAAAAGGATTTGAACGGGAATGAGCCTTCTGCCTTCTAGGTCTTACTGACGCACCCCCCCCCCCCCAGGCCCATTTCACTTTATAGACTACTCAGTGGTTAAAGAGAGCAAAAGCTAGGGTTCCTGGCCCTTGAGGGTACCCAGCATGGGTCGAGGCTCTGAGACGCTAGGCCGGTGGCCTCCCCATTGAGTCCGCGCTCACAGGCCTGGTTACTAAGAGCTCAGGCGGGCAAGCAGCAGTGGGCGAGGGAAAGACCCCTGGGACGGGCACTTTGCACCTGGAGCAGCACTCACATTGCGTAAGGAACCGGAGGTGTGCAAATGGCTCACAAGGTTCGTCCACGAACCTGAAGAAAACAGTCCCCGACCTTCCCCGCCCCTACTCCCTGCCTCAGCTCCCCGCCCTGGCTGCACCGCCCGACGCCTCAGGGAACCTTTGGGCGCCAGCCGGCCGAGGTGCCGGGCGCTCCCGGGCTGCGTGCAGGAGCCGGGAGGGGAGCGCTGCTTTCGTGCTGGAACCTTCTGTCATCCGCGTGTGGCTCCAGGCTGTCAGTTTGAAACCTCAGCTCCTCGCAGAAGAGGTGCGGAGGGTGAAACCTCACCACCGGAGGCTCACAGCGCTGGGTTGTCAGTTACGGCACGCTTCTGGAACTTTCAGAACCAATTTTTGCCTTTTGCCTTCCAGGTCTTAGATCCTAGTCAGGTCCCTTTTATTTTGTCTATTTGGTGGTTAAAGCGTGCGCGCGCACACTCATATCCACACACACTCCACAAACGGGGAGAACTTGTAAGGAACTCTTTGAAACTCTGAGTATCCTTTTGGGTACACGGATTCCTCTCTCTCCACTCCCTTTCCCCTCCCCCCGCCCCGTCCCGCCCCGCCCCACGCTGCTTCTTCACCCACTAAAGAGTTGTGCCAATTCATAGGTTTTTTTTTTTTTTTTAAGATTTTATTTGTTTATTTGACAGAGAGAGACACAGCGAGAGAGGGAACACAAGCAGGGGGAGTGGGAGAGGGAGAAGCAGGCCTCCCGCAGACCGGGGAGCCCGATGCGGGGCTCGATCCCAGGATCCTGGGCGGAAGGCAGACGCCTAAGGACTGAGCCACCCAGGCGCCCCGCCAATTCATAGGATTGCAAAGAGGTTGTGTTCACGCGAGCGGTAGGAGCCAGATTCCGCTGAGCTGAACCACTGGTTTCTGTCTGGCCTTTGGAAAAGGACTTAATTTTTCTGTGCTTCATTGTTTGCATCTGTAGAATGCTGGTAATAATAACATTACCTCCCTCATGGGATTACTGCCTGGGAACATACCATTACATGTTTTCTGGACTGCTGCCTCGTTTATCTGGAGAACTCTGCATTCTATGACCTGGGCCCCACAAGTGTTAAGAGGCCAAGGCAAGGGTATTTGCCCACTTTCTTCTCCAGTGAGAGAAAGCCTTCTTCAGGAGCCTAGAGCAGACGCGACCTCCAGGCTCCAGTGGACTGGAGCAGGAGGGGATCCGGGCGTGGGCCTCCAGAGGGCCCGTAGTGCGTTGTCCAGGTGCTTTGGGAAGAGGTCAGGTGCTGGTGAGGCTGCCTGCTGCCCAGAATTTAGGAAAGGTTCTAAAGCAGCTTCTAACCCATGCGGCATTGCCCTACCCTCTTGCAGTCTGCTGGGCAGAGCACCACTAGGGGAAGTCTTAGATAGTTTCCATGTGTGGCATACCCAGTCTGCTTCTGCTCACCTCTCTGAGCATGCAGAGGGGGTGGGCATGGGGAGGGGCCCTGCCAATTATTCATGGGAAATTGTCCCTCTGGTTAGCTATCCCTGGCTCCTTGCATCTTTTCTTTTTAATTAAAAAAAATCATTATTGTTAAAAAATTACAAAGTAATACAGAGTGGCTGTTAGACAATCAAACAGTATTAGAAATATACTAGAGTGGTTAAAAGTAGAGACTCTAGGCTTAAATCCTAACTTGGCCATTTGCTAGCTGTATGACCTTGGGAAAATTTACTGCTCTGTGCCTCGATTTAATGTTTAATCAGAGTAAAACTTCATGATTTGGACTAGTAGTGGATACTTGTGGACCAAGTGCTGCCTCCAAAAATCTGATTTTTGGGAGAACACAGCTAGACCATCATTTCCGAGCTTCCCTTGCAGTTAGGTATAATGATGTGATTCAGTTCTAGGCAATGAATGGAACTTGAGCGAAAGTCATGTGTGCCACTCCTAGGATGGAACCTTTAACACAGCATTGAGACTCCTAGCTGCTCTTTTCCCCCATCCACTGGCTGGAACCGGCCCCGACTGTGCAGATGACATGGTCCTAGGGGAGTCACTTAGGAGAATCTCCAACACTTGTCTTGGAAGGTTACCTGATCAAGAAATAAACTTCTGATATTTTAAGAATTTTGGGATCTATTTTTTACAAAATATTTTCTTTGGAGTCACCTAATAGAGTGCTTAACTGGGGCTCCAGCAAATTCTATCATGGCTTTGCATCATCACACTGGAGATATATAAGCTTAACTACTATAACTAATACGACCTTGGAGTCAGAGGGTGATGACTTTGTCAGCAAAGTGTAGAAAAAAATCCAGAATGTCTTTTGCCTGTGAAAACCAGACTTTGTATTGGGAGGTGAGCATAGAACTCAAACGATTTGATTCCTAGGTGCATTCAGTCCATGGATAGAAATAGGTTAGCACAGCTGGTGGTTATCATTAGGAACACAAGTCTTAAAATGATCGTTAGTGAGGTTCTGGCAGGTCTAAGCCAAAATCATATGTATTTCCTTTGAAAGGTGACAGGTTGCAGAGGTTTGTCACCCTGCCATGTGGGGCCCTCCCTTCCATGTCAGTGTCACTCTTGCCTTGGGGCACATGCTTATTACGCTTAGAGTTGTCATGAGGTGGTAAGCCCACTTCCTACTGTAGTCTGTACAGTACCTAAACTAATGGGATGGGCCAAGGGGAAGGCAATACAAAGGCTAGAAGTACTAATAATGAAATAATTTAAAATAGAAACAAAACAAAACAGTAGATTTCCCATTAACAGGGCCCAAATAGCTGTCTGAATACTTTGAAGAAAGTATACAAATACAAGTGAAAGGACTTTGAGATGTTATTTTGGATGATTTCAAGACATTATTTTTTGCTTATTTTCCAGTCCTCAGCCGTGTTCTTCTGGCCCATATTACCACATAGATAAGTTCTAAATTGATAATGTGCTTTGGTTCCTTTTAGAACCGAGCACAATTTATCTCCACTTTCCAGAAAAGGTAGACCACTAAGGAGCCATGCCAACCAAGACTGTTGCCTTGTATAAGACTTCGATGACACCCAGTGGTCATTTATGGTCTTCATCTACATCATCCCAATTCAGAGTAGAGCCAACACATTGTACAAATTAGTATAAGGAAAGTGCTGTTTGTTTATTAAATAAAACAAAACAGAACTTCATTGTAACATGAATACCCAAACCCTGACACTCTCCACAGAGGGAGACATCTTGTGAAGTAAGTGGCAACTAGACTTCACGGCCTCAAATGTTGTGTCTTAACAATGTTACCTTGAGCATTTCTCCCTATGTAATTATCCCCAGCTGAGCTCAGTGGAGTATTCCAGTACACTATTTTCCATTACACTTTTGATACTCTGACCATCTGGCTTTCTTAGGATCATAACCCAAAGAACAGCTAGGGGAATTCTGAGATGTTTAAACAAGGTTTTACTAAAGTTTTGGGATAGCAAAAGGGAAAATAAACATCAAAAGTAACCCAGATCCAGAAAGGCAAATGTTATAAGCTCTCTATCAGTATGGACCATATGTATCCTGAATGCTGGATCCCCATCATCTATGAGTGACTGAATGAAAAGAGACTTAAGGATCAATTAGAGTTAGCTGGGTAAAAAGTAGAGAGAAGAGCATCACAGGAAGAAGGAATAGCATGTGCAGAGTTCAGAGTCTGAAAGGGACATTTGAAGACCTGGAAGAAGGCCAGTTGAGTTGGCCCACAGTGAGTGAGAAGTCTGCAAGATAGGGTTGCAAGGTAGGCAAGTGCTAGATCATGTAGGACCTAATAGGTTTTTGGCCTAAGAACAATGGTAAAATCTAAAGGTTTAAAACATTAAAAAAAAAAAAACTTCTTATATTGAGATAATTATAAATTGATATGCAGTTGTAAGAAATAATGGAAAGACATCTTTTGTACTCTTTGCTCAGTTTTTAAAAAAGATTTTATTTATTTATTTGAGCACTCACAAGCGGGGAAGGAGGGTAGTGGGAAAGGGAGAAGCCAGCTGCCCACCTGAGCAGGGAGCCTGACATGGGGCTCGATCCCAGGACCCCGAGATCATGACCTGAAGGTAGACATTTAACCAACTGAACCACTGAGGCGCCCCTATACTCAGTTTTTCCCAATTGCAGTGTTTTAAAAAGTCATAGTATAAATCACAGCCAGGATATTGACATGATGCAGTCAAGATACTATTTCTATCAGTACAGTCTTTGTGTTGAGCTTTAAAAGCCACATCCACTTAGCTCCCACTCCACCTTCTCCTTGACCCGGCAACCACAAATCCGTTTTCCATTCCTATAATTTTTGTCATTTCAATAATGTTATATAAATGGAATCACATGATATGAAACATTTTGGGATTGGCTTTTTTCACTCAGCGTAATTCTCTGGAGATTCTTCCAGATTGTTGTGTGTATCAGTAGTTTATCCTTTTATCCTTTTTTTTTATTGCTGAGTAGTATTCCATGCCATGTATGTACCACAGTTTGTTTAACCATTCACCTGCAGAAGGACATCTGGGTTGTCAGATTTTAGTTATTATGAGTGAAGTTGCTATGAACATCTTTCAACATGTATATGTTTTTGTGTTAACACAAGTCTTTATTTCTCTGGAATATATGCTCAGGAGTGCAGTTGATGGGTCATATGGTAGTTTTTTTTTTTTTAAAGATTTAATTTATTTATTTGACAGAGAGCACAAGCAGGAGGAGCGGCAGGCAGAGGGAGAGGGAGAGGCAGGCTCCCCGGTGAGCAAGGAGGCTGATGCAGGGCTCAATCCCAGACCCTGGGATCATGACCTGAGCCGAAGGCAGACGCTTAACTGACTGAGCCACCCAGGAACCTGGTCATATGGTAGTTATATGTTTAATTTTAAAAGTAACTTTCTGGTATGAGCTGAATTCTGCCCCCAACCCAAATTCATATGTTGAAGCCCTAATCCCCAGTACCACAAAATGTTAATGTGCTAGGAAATTGGGCATTTGAAGTGGTAATTAACTTAAAATGAGGTCATCATGGTGGGCCCTAATCCAATATCACTGTATCCTTATAAAAAGAAGAGATTAGGACCCAGACGCACACACAGAGGGAAAAGATGGTCATTTGTAAGCCCGGAAAGAGGCCTTAGAAGAACCCATGGTGTGATGGAGATGTTGGCTAGCACTAGGGGGTGGTCATCTTGCAATATGTATCAAATCAACACATTGTACACCTTAAATTTACACAGTGTTATATTTCAATTATATCTCAATAAAGCTGTGAAAAAAAAAAAAGAAACCAATTTTACCCTCACCTTGATCTCAGGCTCCTAGTCTCTGGAATTGTAAGAAAATAAATTTCTGTTGTTTAAGCCATTCAGTCAGTGATGCTTTGTGATGGCAGCCCTAGCAAACTAATACACTGTCGACCGCCGAGCTGTTGGCCGGAGTGGCTGTACCATTTCATATTCTCAACAGCAAGGTGTGAATCCAGTTTCTTGGCATCCTCACCAGCATTTCGTGTTGCCACTGTTTTTTATTTTAGCCACTCTGATAGGTGAATAGTGGTATCTCTTTGTGGTTTTTTCCCATTTTCCTAAAACAGCCAATGATATTGGACATCTTTTCATGTGCTTATTTGCCACAAGTACATCTTTTTTGGTGAAATGTCTCTTTGCGTTTTTTGCCCATATTCTAACTGGATTGTTTTCATTATTGCTCTTGAATTTTGAGAGTCTTTGTTGGATATGTTATTTGCAAATATTTTTTCCCACCATGGCATTTCTTTTCATCTTCTTAACAGGGTCTTTCATGGAGTTTTTCTTCTCTTCTCTTTCTTTTGAAAAAAGAACATTCTGTTGTCTGGAGAGTGGACAGTAGAAGGTATAAGAATGGATGTGGGTAGATCCTATAGTTTAGGTGCTATGGGATGGTGGCTTAATCTAGGGGGGGAGAGGGAAAATTTTGAGAAGTGAGTGGATTCCAGAAATATTTAGGCAGTAGAATTAATAGAATTTGGTGAGGGCAAAGAAGAAGGAGGCTTCAAGGCTGACTCCTAAATCCTGGCATAAAGAACTGGTTGGATGGTGGTGCTCTTTATCAAGACAGAGGACCTTGGAGGTGGCACAAGTTGGGGAGAACACTATGAATTTAATTTTTTAAATAAAGGTATATTGGAATACATTCACACTCTTTTTATTGAAATATATTTGACATATAATGTTGTGTAATTTAAGGTGTATACCATGTTGATTTGATACATTATTTATTGTAATTTGATTACCATTTTAACAATAGTTAGCACCTTTATCATGTCACATAATTATCAACTCTGAGTTTAGTTTTAAACATTTTTAAAAAATTTTTATTAACATATAATGTATTATTTGTTTCAGGGGTACACATCTGTGATTAATCAGTCTTACACAATTCACAGAACTCTCCATAGCACATACCTTCCCCAGTGTCCATCACCCAGCCACCCCATCCCTCCCACCCCCTACCACTCCAGCAACCCTCAGTTTGTTTCCTAAGATTAAGAGTCTCTTATAGTTTGTTTCCCTCTCTGGTTTTGGTTTGTTTCATTTTCCCCCTCCCTTCCCCTATGAGCCTCTGTCCTGTTTCTCAAATTCCTCATATTAGTGAGATCATATGATACTTACCTTTCTCCGATTGACTTATTTCACTTAGCATAATACCCTCTAGTTCCAACCACGTCGTTGCAAATGGCAAGATTTCACTTTTTTGATGGCTGCATAATATTCCATTGTATATATATATACACCACATCTTCTTTATCCATTCATCTGTGGATGGAAATCTAGGCTCTTTCCATAGTTTGGCTATTGTGGACATTGCTGTTATAAACATTGGGGTGCATGTACCCCTTCGGATCACTACATTTGTATCTTTGGGGTAAATACCCAGTAGTGCAATTGCTGGGTTGTACGGTAGCTCTATTTTCAACTTTTTGAGGAACCTCCATACTGTTTTCCAGAGTGGCTGCACCAGCTTGCATTTCCACCAACAGTGTAGGAGGGTTCCCCTTTCTCTGCATCCTTGCCAACATCTGTCATTTCCTGACTTGTTAATTTTAGCCATTCTGACTGGTGTGAGGTGGTATCTCATTGAGGTTTTGATTTGGATTTCTCTGATGCCAAGTGATGTGGAGCACTTTCTCATGTGTCTGTTGGCCGTTTGGATGTCTTCGCAGAAATGTCTGTTCATGTCTTTTGCCCATTTCCTGATTGGACTATTTGTTCTTTGGGTTTTGAGTTTGATAAGTTCTTTATAGATTTTGGATACTAGCCCTTTATCTGATATGTCATTTGCAAATATCTTCTCCCATTCTGTCAGTTGTCTTTTGGTTTTGTTGACTGTTTTTTTTTTTTTTTTTTTTTGCTGTGCAAAAGCTTTTTATCTTGATGAAGTCCCAATAGTTCATTTTTGCCCTTGCTTCCCTTGCCTTTGGCGATGTGTCTTGGAAGAAGTTGCTGCGGCAGAGGTCGAAGAGGTTGCTGCCTGTGTTCTCCTTTAGGATTTTGATGGACTCCTGTCTCACATTGAGGTCTTTCAACCATTTTGAGTCTATTTTTGTGTGTGGTGTAAGGAAATGGTCCAGTTTCATTCTTCTGCATGTGGCTGTCCAATTTTCCCAACACCATTTGTTGAAGAGACTTTTTTCCGTTGGACATTCTTTCCTGCTTTGTCGAAGATTAGTTGACCATAGAGTTGAGGGTCCATTTCTGGGCTCTCTATTCTGTTCCATTGATCAATGTGTCTGTTTTTGTGCCAGTACCATACTGTCTTGATGATGACAGCTTTGTAATAGAGCTTGAAGTCCGAAATTGTGATGCCACCAGCTTTGCTTTTCTTTTTCAACATTCCTCTGGCTATTCGGGGTCTTTTCTGGTTCCATACAAATTTTAGGATTATTTGTTCCATTTCTTTGAAAAAAAGTTGATGGTATTTTGATAAGGATTGTATTAAATGTGTAGATTGCTCTAGGTAACATAGACATTTTCACAATATTTGTTCTTCCAATCCATGAACATGGAATGTTTTCCATTTCTTTGTGTCTTCCTCAATTTCTTTCATGAGTATTCTATAGTTTTCTGAGTACAGATTCTTTGCCTCTTTGGTTAGATTTGTTTCTAGGTATCTTATGGTTTTGGGTGCAATTGTAAATGGGATCGACTCCTTAATTTCTCTTTCTTCTGTCTCATTGTTGGTGTATAGGAATGCCACTGATTTCTGTTCATTGATTTTAAATCCTCCCACTTTACTGAATTCCTGTATGAGTTCTAGCAGTTTTGGGGTGGAGTCTTTTGGGTTTTCCACATAAAGTTTCATATCATCTGCAAAGAGTGAGAGTTTGACTTCTTCTTTGCCGACTGGGATGCCTTTTATTTCTCTTTGTTTTCTGATTGCTGAGGCTAGGACTTTAATACTATGTTGAGTAGCAGTGGTGATAGTGGACATCCCTGCTGTGTTCCTGACCTTAGGGGAAAAGCTCTCAGTTTTTCCCCATTGAGTATGATATTCACTGTGGGTTTTTCATAGATGGCTTTTATGATATTGAGGTATGTACCTCTATCCCTACACTATGAAGAGTTTTAATCAAGAAAGGATGCTGTACTTTGTCAAATGCTTTTTCTGCATCTATTGAGAGAATCATATGGTTCTTGTTCTTTCTTTTATTAATGTATTGTATCACATTGATTGATTTGCAGATGTTGGACCAACGTTGCAGCCCAGGAATAAATCCCACTTGGTCATGGTGAATAATCCTTTTAATGTACTGTTGGATCCTATTGGCTAGTATTTTGGTGAGAATTTTTGCATCCATGTTCATCAGGGATATTGGTCTGTAATTCTCCTTTTTGATGGGGTCTTTTTCTGGTTTTGGGATCAAGTCATGCTGGTGTCATAGAAAGAGTTTGGAAGTTTTCTTTCCATTTCTATTTTTTGGAACAGTTTCAGAAGAATAGGTATTAATTCTTCTTGAAATGTTTGGTAGAATTCCCCTGGGAAGCCATCTGGCCCTGGGCTCTTGTTTGTTGGGAAATTTTTGATGACTGCATCAATTTCCTTAGTGGTTATAGGCTGTTCAGGTTTTCTATTTCTTCCTGGTTCAGTTTTGGTAGTTTAAATGTTTCTAGGAATGCATCCATTTCTTCCAGATTATCTAATTTGCTGGCGTATAGTTGCTCATAATATGTTCTTATAATTATTTGTATTTCTTCGGTGTTTGTTGTGATCTCTCCTCTTTCATTCATGATTTTATTTATTTAGGTCCTTTCTCTTTTCTTTTTGATAAGTCCGGCCAGGGGTTTATCAATCTTATTAATTCTTTCAAAGAACCAGCTCCTAGTTTTGTTGATCTGTTCTACTGTTCTTTTGGTTTCTATTTCATTGATTTCTGCTCTGATCTTCATTATTTCTCTTCTCCTGCTGGGTTTAGGCTTTATTTGCTGTTCTTTCTCCAGCTCCTTTAGGTGTAGGGTTAGGTTGTATATTTGAGACCTTTCTTGTTTCTTGAGAAAGTCTTGTATTGTTATATACTTTCCTCTTAGGACCATCTTTGCTGCATCCCAAAGATTTTGAACAGTTGTGTTTTCATTTTCATTTGTTTCCATGAATTTTTTAAATTTTTCTTTAATTTCCTGGTTGTTCCATTCATTCTTTAGTAGGATGCTCTTTAGCCTCCGTGTATTTGAGTTCTTTCCGACTTTCCTCTTGTGATTGAGTTCTAGTTTCAAAGCACTGTGGTCCGAAAATATGTAGGGAATGATCCCAGTCTTTTGGTACTGGTTGAGACCTGATTTCTGACCCAGGATGTGATCTATTCTGGAGAATGTTCCATGTGCACTAGAGAACAATGTGTATTCTGTTGCTTTGGGATGGAATGTTCTGAATATATCTGTGAAGTCCATCTGGTCCAGTGTGTCATTTAAAGCCTTTATTTCCTTGTTGATCTTTTGCTTAGATGATCTGTCCATTTCAGTGAGGGGGGTGTTAAAGTCCCCTACTATTACTGTATTATTGTCAATGTGTTTCTTTGATTTTGTTATTAATTGGCTTATATACTTGGCTCCTCCCATGTTAGGGGCATAGATATTTACAATTGTTAGATTGTCTTGTTGGATAGACCCTTTAAGTATGATGTAGTGTCCTTCCTCATCTCTTATTATAGTCTTTGGTTTAAAATCTAATTTGTCTGATATAAGGATTGCCACCCCAGTGCTTTTCTTTTGATGTCCATTAGCATGGTAAATGGTTTTCCACCCCCTCACTTTAAATCTGGAGGTGTCTTTGGATCTAAAATGAGTCTCTTGCAGACAGCATATTGATGGGTCTTCTTTTTTTTTTTTATCCAATCTGATACCCTGTGTCTTTTGATTAGGGCATTAGCTCATTTACATTCAGGGTAACTATTAAAATCTTGTGATTTCAATCAATCAGTATGATACAATACATCAATAAAAGAAAGAACAAGAACCATTGGTAACTATTCATATCTATGAATTTAGTGCCATTGTATTGCCTGTAAGGTTACTGTTACTGTATATTGTTTCTGTTCCTTTCTGGTATATGTTACTTTTAGGCTCTTTCTTTGTTTTAGAGGACCCCTTTCAATATTTCTTGTAGAGCTGGTTTGGTGTTTGCAAATTCTTTTAGTTTTTGTTCTCCTTCTATTTTCAGTGACAGCCTACCTGGATATAGTATTCTTAGCTGAATATTTTTCTCATTTAGTGTTCTGAATATATCAAGCCAGTCCTTTCTGGCCTGCCAGGTCTCTTTGGATAGGTCTGCTCCCAATCTAATGTTTCTACCATTGTAGGTTACAGACCTCTTGTCCCGAGCTGCTTTCAGGATTTTCTCTTTGTCTCTGAGACTTGTGAATTTTACTATTAGATGTTGGGGTGTTGACCTATTTTTGTTGATTTTGAGGGGTGTTCTCTGTGCCTCCTGGATTTTCATGCCTCTTTCCTTCCCCAAAATAGGGAAGTTCTCTGCTATAATTTGCTCCAATATACCTTCTGCCTCTCTCTCTCTTTCTTCTTCTTCTGGGATCCCAATTATTCTAATGTTGTTTTGCTTTATGGTATCACTTATCTCTCAAATTCTCCCCTCGTGATCCGGTAATTGTTTATCTCTCTTTTTCTCAGTTTCTTTATTCTCCATCATTTGGTCTTCTATATCACTCATTCTTTCTTCTGCCTCATTTATCCTAGCAGTTACAGCCTCCATTTTTGATTGCACCTCATTAATAGCCTTTTTGATTTCAACTTGGTTAGATTTTAGTTCTTTTATTTCTCCAGAAAGGGATTCTCTAGTATCTTCTATGCTTTTTACAAGGCCAGCTAGTATCTTTACAATCATCATTCTGAACTCTAGTTCTGACATCTTACTAATGTCTGTATTGATTAGATCCCTGGCAGTCAGTACTGCCTCTTGTTCTTTTTTTATTTTTGAGGTGAGTTTTTCTGTCTTGTCATTTGTCCAGAGGAGAATAGATGAATGAGAGAACAAAATGCTAAAAGGGTAACAATGACCCCAGAGTAATATACACTAAACAAATCAGAAGAGACCTGAAACTGGGGGTAAAAGAAAGGGGGAAAAAAAAAAAAGAATATGATCAGGCTGGTGAATAGAACAGAGCCACACACTAGATTTTGGGTGTATTTTGGTCGATTAGAAGAAATTGCCTCCAAATATTTTAAAGAAAGAAAAACTTACATATATACAAAAAAATAAGGTTAAATACAATGAAGAGATAGAATATGACTGTAAAAATGAAAATTAAAAAAGGTTTTAAAAAAGGAATTGATAAGATGGTGGTGGGAAAAGGAAAGAGGAAAAATTCAACTAAAAAAAACAGAAAAAAAATAAAGAAAATTAGAAAAATTAACTATGAAACACTAAAGAATCATGTTAAAAAAGCCATGGATTCTATGTGCATTATTCCCCTAGCGCTGGAGTTCTGCCGTTCTCATTGATTGGTAAACTTGGTCTTGGCTGGCTGTTCTCGCTGATCTTCTGGGGGAGGGGTCTGTTGCTGTGGTTCCCAAATGTCTTTGCCGGAGGCGGAATTGCCCCGCCCTTGCCCGGTCCGGGCTAAGTAATCTGCTCGGGTTTGCTCTCGGGAGCTTTTGTTCCCTGCAAGCTTTCCGTTCAGCTTTGGAGGCCGAGAGTGAAAATGGTGGCCTCCCAATCTCTGCCACGAGGAGCTGAGAACTCGGGCCCGCTCCTCAGTGAGCCCCCAGAGAAAAGCAGTCAGTCACTCCCGTCTCCCTGGTCTCCGGCAGCACTCTGTGCTCACCCGGCCTGTGACCAAGCATTTCTATCTCTGGCACCCGATCCGGTGTGGAGTCTCCAAACCCAGCAGATCCCTGCGGTGCACTCCAGTGCTGCTCCTCCCCGGGGAGTGATGAAGTTTTATAATATAAGTGAGGTCCGGAGCCGACAACCAAGAAAGAATTCTTAAGATGTCTCTGGTGCAAAAAGGTGATTTTATGAAAGCACGGGGACAGGACTCATGGGCAGAAAGAGCTGCCCTGGGTTTGTGAGGTGTGGTTGATTATATACTTGGAAGCTGGGGAGGTGAGGACAAAGGGGGTGTTCAGAAGGACTGTCATATGTTAAAGATTCTCAGGATACTGGAGGCCTGGTTATTGTCAAGCCAAGGTTGTTTTTCCCTCTAATGAGGCACTAACATGAAGACAGTTGGGAGTTTCCTGGAGGAATGTTATATTCCTCCTATCATACATCCTTGTCAATGGGCTTCAGGTTCAAAAGAAATTCAATTTTATTTACATTTCCTTCTGCCTCAGCCTCCCTCAATTTCATGTAGGGGAGGGTGATGTTAGGGCTTCAGGAAACTGAGTTCTGGGTCTCTGGAAGTTAGGTTATTGATAAGAAAGCTTCTTCCTTGTAAATCACTAGGACATTTGTAAACTGAGGGAGACTCCTGTCCTGCAGGACTGTGATCTCTAACAGTTAACCATTCGTTTTTCCTTTAGGGCAGCCAGGAGTGCCTGAGGAATGTCACACATATCATATGGCGGCAGGGGGGTGTAGGGTGTCAGCTTCTGCTTTGTCCTCAGCTAGCCTTTTGCTTCCTCATCAGGAGGAAGGGGAGTCTCCCCAGATCTGCCGCTTGTCGGGTCCTTGCCTGAAGAACAGTGGCCCGACTATGCCGCGGATCACAGTTATGGCCACCCCTAGCTGAGAGCCCACTCCTTGGCTCCGTCTTTGCAGCTGGCTTCCCCGCTCCAATACCTGGGAGCTCTGCCACACTCAGGCACCCCTGGTCTTTCTGTGACCCCGAGGGTCCTGAGACCACACTGTCCCAGCAAGGGTTCCACCCCCTGCTTAGCCACTGGAGCGACGTCCCTCAGTAGAGCCAACTTCTAAAAGTTCCGGTTTTGTGCTCTGCAGCACACATTCTATAGTTGTTGAGTAAATGTTCTAAAATGTCAATTAAGGTGGCTGATAATATTGTTGAGAATTTCTTTCTTTTTTTTTTTTTTTAAAGATTTTATTTATTTATTTGACAGAGAGAGACACAGTGAGAGGGAACACAAGCAGGGGGAGTGGGAGAGGGAGAAGCAGGCTTCCCGCCGAGCAGGGAGCCCGATGCGGGGCTCGATCCCAGGACCCCGGGATCACGACCTGAGCCGAAGGCAGACACTCAACGACTGAGCCACCCAGGCACCCCATATTGTTGAGAATTTCTGTTTTACTATTTCTGTGTTAAACATTTCTATGTTTTTTACTTTTTTTGCTCATTTTAACAATTATTGAGAGAAGGGTGTGGAAATCTTTAATAACGATTGTGTTGTTTTCCCCTTTAATTCTATCAGTTTTTTCTGTATTATCTTGAAGTTTTATTAGGCACATTCATGTTTATGACTAATGTCTTCCTAATTAAATCTCTTATCATTATGAAATGTCCCCCTATGTCTCTGGTAATACTCTGTCTTAAAGACTACCAAATAGAATAATAATATAGCCAGTTCAGTTCAGCTCTTTTTATGATTATTGTCTATAGGGTATTTTTTTTTACATTAAAAAAAAATTTTTTTTTTGAGAGAGAGGGAGAATGCACACATGTGCACTAGCAGGGGGGCGGAGGGGGAAGAGGGAGAGGGAGAGAGAGAATCCCAAGTAGGCTCCATCACAAGGCTCAATCCCATGATTCCAAGATCATGACTCCAAGATCATGACTCACGTGGAAATCAAGAGTCTGATGCCCAACCGACTGAGCCACCCAGGTGCCCCAAAACCTCTTTGTCTTTATATTTAAAGTGCCATATCAGTGAGAGTCCGACCAGGAGACAAACTATATAGTAATTTCAACCAGGAAAGTTTAAGATAAAGAATTTTTAAGTAAAATTGGAGATTGGAATAATGAGGAATGAGCTAGTAAGAAGTGAACAAAATTCTAAAGAATATAAGAACAGCAGATGTAAGTGTCAGCCACTATCCCTAAGGCTAAGACAGGGTGACCAAGGAAGAGCTTCTCCCTCCTCCTAATATTTCCCACCCACTTGCCAAAGCTGAGGGCTAGACTTGGTTGGAGAGTGTGGGGTCATGGCTTACAGAATGGCAAAGAAATCAGTGTGGTGCTGCATTGACAGAACTTGCTGGAAATCTACTCTCTGGAAATTGCGAGAAACTTGCCCTCTGGGGTATTGAGGAAAGTTATTCATGCAGAAGGTGTCTTGCCAGGGGTAATTTCTGCTATGAAACTGCCCAGGAGGTCCTGGAAAAGCTGCTGGTTGCTGTGTGCTACTGACCACTGTGCACTGCAAAAACTGGGCACTAGAGAAGTTGGTAGTGCTAGGTATCTGCTGAGAGAGCACTCTGTAACCAGGAAAGAAAATCCTCTTTTCCTGCACTGTTTCTGCAATGCTCACCATTGACAAAACTTAATATTTTGCCAGGTGGTAAAGAGAAGATATTTAAAGGCCCTAGCTCCATTTCTACAGAGCCTGCAATAAAATATGAATTTGGGGCTGGGAGGCAATATATATATATATATTTTTTTTTTACCCATTTTTTTCATTGTTATGTTAATCATCATACATTACATCATTAGTTTTTGATGTAGTGTTCCATGATTCACTGTTTGTGCATAGCACCCAGTGCTCCATGCAGAACGTGCCCTCTTTAATACCCATCACCAGGCTAACCCATCCTCCCACCCCCCTCCCCTCTAGAACCCTCAGTTTGTTTTTCAGAGTCCATCGTCTCTCATGATTCGTCTGGGAGGCAATATATTAATAATTGGTTCAAGGGTGTCTCTTGTAGGAAGAATATAGTTGGGTCTTACTTTCTTGTTTGAGTCTGATAATCTCTGACTTCTAATTGGAGTATTTGGTTCATTTATATTTAATATAAATTATTGACAGATTTGGATTATCCTTTTACAATTTGTTTTCTGTTGGTTCTATGGGTTTTTAAAATTTTGTTCTTGTTCTCTGTTTTTATTTTTTCACTTTTTTTTTTTTAAATTAAGTTCTATGCCCAATGTGGGGCTTGAACTCATAACCCTGAAATCGAGAGTTGCATACTCTACTGACAGAGCCAGCCAGGCACCCCTCACTGTTTTCTGGTAAGTCAATTGGGTATTTTTTAGAATTTCATTTCATTTTTTATATTGGGTTTTAGTTATTTTTCTTTGCAGTTTTGTTTTAAATGGTTGCTGTGAGGATTACAATATACATCCTTTAAATTTTTAGAGTCTGCTTAAAGTTATGGTACCAGTTCACATAAAATGTAAACATTTTGCAACCATTCGGTTTCATGCCTTTATGCCAGAGGTTGACAAAGTGTGGCTTTTAGGCCAAATCTTGCCCTTTACCAGCTTTTGTTTAATTGCAGTACGACTACACCCATTCATTTACGTGCTGTCTATGTCTGCTTTCATATTATGATGGCAGAGTTGAGTAGTTGCAACAGAGACCATATAGTTTATAGAATTTAAAATATTTCCCATCTGGACCCCTTATAGAGAAAGTTTGTTGATTCCTGCTTTATGCTATAGTTGTTGTGTGCATTAATATAAGTATGTTATAAATACGACAATACTTTGTTATAATTTTTCTTTAAATAGTCAGATATACTTAAATTAAGAGAAAAAATAAGTCTTTTATATTTATCCACGTATTTACTCTTTCTGGTGCTCTTTATTTCTCCCCAAAGATCTGAATTTCCATCTGGTATTATTTCCCTTCAGCCTGAATTTACTTTGTTAGCGTTTCTTGTGGTATAGTTCTGTTGGTGAGTTCTTTTAGTTGTCATTTATATGAAAACATTTCTATTTCCTTTCAGTTTTTCTTTTTTTTAAGATTTTATTTATTTATTTGACAGAGAGAGACACAGTGAGAGAGGGAACACAAGCAGGGGGAGTGGGAGAGGGAGCAGTAGGCTTCCCGCTGAGCAGGGAGCCCGATGTGGGGCTTGATCCCAGGACTCTGGGATCATGACCTGAGCCAAAGGCAGACGCTTAATGACTGGGCCACCCAGGCACCCCTATTTCCTTTCATTCTGGGAAGATATTTTTGCTGGATATAGAATTTTGAATTGGAAGTCTTTTTTAAAAAATATTTTATTTATTTATTTGAGAGAGAGAGAGCGCACAAGTGGGGAGGGGCAGAGAGGGAGGGAGAAAGAATCTGAAGCCGACTCCACATGGAGTGCAGAACCCCATATGAAGCTTGATCCCACTACCTCGAGATCATGACCTGAGCTGCAACCAAAAGTCAGATGCTTAACTAACTGAGCCACCCAGGTGCCCCTTGAGTTGGAAATTTTTTTTTTTTATTCTTTAGACGCTTTAATGATGTTGCATCACTATCTTCTGGCCTCCATTGTTATAGATGAGAAGTTAGCTATTAAATATATCATTGTAGTAATGAGTCATTTTTCTCTGGCTGCTTTATTATTTATTTATTTTTTTGAAAGATTTTATTTATTCATTTGAGACAGAGATTCAGAGAGAGAGAACATGAGCAGGGGGAGAGGCAGAGGGAAAGGGAGAAGCAGACTCCCTGCTGAGCCGGGAACTCGATGTAGGACTCGACCCCAGGACCTGGAGATCATGACCCAAGCTGAAGGCAAACGCTCAGCCATCTGAGCCACCCAGGCACCCTCTCTGGCTGCTTTAAACATTCTTCACTTTATCTTTGATGTTCAGCGGTTTGACTGATATGCCCAGGTGTGTTTTTTATTTCTTCTGCTTGAGTTCTGCTGATCTTACTGAACCTTCTTGAATTTATGTCTTTCACCAAATTAGAGAACTTTGGAGCCATTATTTCTGACAGTTTTTGGCTTCTTTTTCTCTTTTTGGTCATTCTGGGGTTCTAATTATATGTATGTAAGATTGTGTGATATTATTTTACAGGTCTCTGAGACTCTTGTCAATATATTTCTCTATGTTTTTCAAACTGAATAATTTCTAGTTTACCAACTCTTCTGCCATTTCAATTTGTCCATTAAGTGCGGTTTTTATTTCACATATGTATTTTTTTTCATTGCTACAATTTCTATTTGGTACCTTTTTATTGTTTTGTTTTTTTGCTTAGATTTTCTATTTATTCATCTAGTGTTGGTCTTTACTGATTGCAGCTCATTTATTGGTTACAACTTATTATTGGGTTGTGAAATGAAATTGGAAGTTGTGCCTAGCATTAAAAGATTTAAAAAAGCCGCCGGGGCACCTGGGTGGCTCAGTCGTTAAGCGTCTGCCTTTGGCTCAGGTCATGATCCCAGGGTCCTGGGATCGAGCCCCGCATCGGGCTACCTGCTTGGCGGGGAGCCTGCTTCTCCCTCTCCCACTCCCCCTGCTTGTGTTCCCTCTCTCGCTGTGTCTCTCTCTGTCAAATAAAGAAATAAAGTCTTTAAAAATAAATAAATAAAAGAAAAGATTAAAAAAAGAATGAAAATGCAATATGCACAGCGAAGACCTTATTTTGTGGAAAATTTGTGTGTGTGTGTGTGTGTGTGTGTGTGTGTGTGTGTGTGTGTGTTTAGTTACTATGTCAAATGCATTTCTTATTGTGATTATGGTCTAAATGTTTGAAAGCCACCAGCTAGAAGGCAGATATGGAGTGTGATCTATTTCAGAAGAAAGACCTCGAGTTCTTAGAGCCAGAGTTTCCCTGAGAGAAACAAATGTATGTGCAGATGCTTATGGAGGATAGAAGCACTTGGTTGCTATTTGCCGAAGCTTGGCTCTCTGCATCAGAATCTCTAGGACTCTTGTTAAAACATTAAAGTGGTGCTTCTTGGACCTGGCTCAGCAGTTCCCAGGGCAGAGGAGAAATCTGCTTTTAACAGTTTCCCTCAGGTGATCCTTAGGCAAAGGAAAGTTTGGGAACAGAGGCCTACGCTAGAGATTAGCATCTGAGAACGAAATAGTCATGGCTACCATTCATTGAGCTTTGTTTTAGAGAACAAACTGGAGAGATTAATAATCCATCTGAGATCACAAAGCTTGGAGGTGAGAGACCTGAGACTCCAGTGCGGACTGTCTGACCTGAAGCCCTAGCTCTGAACCACTGAGTGGAGCAGTCTAAGACACTGAGTCTGCAAAGAGGCAGGGAGGTCAATTACCAAGCACTGGCTTGGCTGGGTTCCACTCTGTTAGCTGTGTGACCTCAAGCAGATTTTACAAGTTGTCTGGACTTTGATTTTCTTCTCTGTAAAATGAGGGTCTAATGACACTTCCCTGTCAGGTTTTTGAGGGGTGTGGACTGCATTACATGCTGGGCAAGTGTTATTAATATCTGTGTTCTGTCCTTTTCTCATGCTCTGACCTTTTCTCGAACTGGGTCTGTAATGAGAGGTGCTGGGGAGATGATAGACCCTTTCACAGCCAAATAGGGGGAGAGAGGACCTTAAGGGCTAGGAGGAGCATGCTCTGAGAATGCAGGCCAACTCCAGGGGCTGGCAGGCAAGGACAGGAGAATGCGGAGGGCGTGTTCGGGCCTGGGAAAGGCTGTTGGGATGAGCTGCAGAGGGCCTTCTCGAGGTTTCCCTGAGCCAGTGATCTTCATGGGATCAAGGGAGTCTGCTTTTGACTAGGTTAAAGTGCATTACCAAAGCCAAGGGGTTCCGTTTCCTCACTCAGATGTTCTGAGGGTTTATATTTTGAAGTATATCGATTGTTTCAAGTGAAATTGTTGTAGAAGGAGGTCGAAGAATCATTTGATTACTTAATTTTCATGTTTACATAGCATTTGTTTTAAAGTAGTAAGAATCTAAATTCCAAATGTGGTTACAAAATCAGGCTCCACTTAAATTCATAAGTGCATTTTAATGAAGCTTAATTTAAAGCATACATTTGCATACTGGAATTTGCTTGAGCCAACTTTTAGAGTATGATCTCCAGAGCACTAGTTTTCTAGTGTTTTGAGAATGGCGCAATTCTTTCTAATGGCTTTTTATGGCCTGGAAACCTTAGCTCAATTGGTGTAAAGCTTAGCAAAATGGAGAGGATCCAAATTAAACATTAGTTATAATACAGTACTTTTAAAAGTCATTCTTAGAATGTTCTTGGGATACCTTTGAACCCAAATGTCACCATTTTAGAATAGTGTGTTAAACATACTTATTCTACAGCTCATCTGTATTTAAATCAATAGGCAGGAGATCTTAAAATAGCATATGATAATTTGCCAAGTGAGAAATAGATGGCTTCTATTTTCAATTAATACCGTCATACAAAAATTAAGCTGTATTAATACACTTAATACAAGTCTAACAATTTCAGAGGACTTCTGTAGTTATATAAAATGAAGTTGATTTGTTTATTTTAAACCTTTATTAATTGTGAGTGATAACACACAGAGAAAAGTGCATAAAACACAGAGTATGATGAATAATTATAAAGTAAATATAATTATAAAAAGCCATGAAAACACCACCCTGATTAAGAAATAGAACTCTACTGTTACCCCCAGAACCCCTTCCATGTGTCCTATCCTGATCACCTCCTTCTCAACCTCCCCCTTCCACCTAGGTAACAATTATTCTGATTTTTATGATTATCACTTCCTTGATTTTTAAAGTTTTGCCTATTTTTGAATTCTATACACAAATAGAAAAATACTAACAAACACTGACTTGTACCTCGATTGCTGACACCAGCATGAATCTGGCTGGGTAATATAGTCCCCAGTAGGGCACATCATATATGCAACAGAGGCATCCAAACCATAATCCTGAAGTTGGAGCTGTAATCCCATGTATACAGGGACCTCCCCCAGCCAGCCCAGGCCTTTCACTTAGCTCACAATTCTGCATATCCACAGCCGATCAGCAACACTGTGAGGCTTTGTTTTCCCAGTATCAGTATGAGGAAGATATTTGACTCACCCCATTTCTTATCCCCCTAGTATCATCTCCCAGAGCCTAGACTCTGTGCTAGATTAGGTTCCCCAGCTTGGTAGGAATTTTTTTCTCATTCTGCATTCAATCTTTTGTGTGTTTTTTTTTTTTTTTAAAGGAGCGAGAAAGACAAGGAGAGAAAGAGAGTTTTATTTATTTTATTTTATTTTATTTTATTTTATTTTATTTTATTGTATTGTATTTGACAGAGAGAGACAGCGAGAGAGGGAACACAAGCAGGGGGAGAGGGAGAAGCAGGCTTCCCGCGGAACAGGGAGCCTGATGCGGGGCTCGATCCTAGGACTCTGGGATCATGACCTGAGCCGAAGGCAGACGCTTAACGACTGAGCCACCCAGGCGCCCCTCAAAATTTTGTCTTAAAATATACCAAAATATTAAATTATTATTTAATGCCACAGAATGTATTCTTTTATATGTCTTTTTTGCTCAACTTCATGTTTATGAGATTCATCCATGTTGTATGGATAGCTGTAATTTGTCTGTGTTCACTGCTGTATAATGTTCCAATATGTAAATATACCATAATTTATCCATTGTATTATTAAGGGACATTGGATTGTCTTTGTTTCTGTTAAGAATATTCTTCTGCATATCTCCTGGTACACATATATGCATTTCTGTTGGATATGTACTGAGAAAGGAATTGTTAGATCGTAGGATATGTGTATTTTATACTTCAGTAAATAATTCTAAACTGTGTTCCAAAGTTGTTGTAGTGTGCATTTGCACAACAGATTTTATTATTTGTTTATTTATTTAAAGATTTATTTATTTATTTGAGAGAGAGAGAGCGTGTGTGAGCAGAGGGAAGGGTAGAGGGAGAGAGAGAATCCTCAAGCAGACTCCCACTGAGTGTGGCCCATTGCGGGGCTTGATCCCAGGACGCTGAGATCATGACCTGAGCTGCAATCAAGAGTTGGATTGCTTAACTGACTGAGCCACCCAGGTGCCCCCCCCTTTTTTTTCCTTTTTCCTTTTTAAAAGATTTTAAAAGATTTTTTAAAAAGGTTCAATATAGAGAAATAAGAGGTGAAATATATCATTCTTCAGTATGCATCTGTTGATTTCTGTCTTTAAGAACTGTTTGCTATAAGAGATCAATGTAGTTGGGCTCAGGCTCAAATGAAATGGTCCACATTTAGTATTGCTCCCTTCAAGTGCTTCTGGTGGCTTTTCAAGGGAGACTAGTGTGCTTGTCAATTGATAAGACACTGGTAGATAACCTGGGCAGGTGTCTTGGGCAGGAGCTAAGGGTTCTTTTCATAGCTCCTGTGTTCTGCCCAAAGCAGGAGGCCTTTGAAGGTGGCTTTTTTTTTTTTTTAAGATTTTATTTATTTATTTGAGAGACTGAGAGCAAGAGAGCACAGATGGAGAGTGAGAGGGAGAAGGAGACTCCCCGCTGAGCAGAGAGCCCAATGTGGGGCTCAATCTCAGGACACTGAGATCATGACCTGAGCCAAAGGCAGATGCTTAACTGACTGAGCCACCCAGGCACCCCTAAATACTTGCTTTCCTTGGAGCTATACTCACTCCTGGGGTATGAGTTTTGCTCTGAGTGTTTCTCCCTTCCCATCTGATGTTCTGGTTATGAGGGAGGGCCTCATTTAAATTCCCTGCCCCAGGGGCACCTGGGTGGCTCAGTTGGTTTAGCATCTGCCTTCAGCTCAGGTGGTGATCCCATGGTCCTGGGATCAGCCCTGCGCTAGGCTCCCTGCTCAGCACCTCCCTCTCCCCTCCCCCTCCTCGTGCTTTCTCTCTTTCTCGCTCTTGCCCTGCTCTCTCTCTCAAATAAATAAATAAAATCTTAAAAAATAAATTCCTGGGGCACCTGGGTGGCTCAGTCATTAAGCGTCTGCCTTCAGCTCGGGTCATGATCCCAGGGTCCTGGGATGGAGCCCCACATCGGGCTCCCTGCTCAGCGGGAAGCCTGCTTCTCCCTCTCCCACTCCCCCTGCTTGTGTTCCCTCTCTTGCTGTGTCTCTCTCTATCAAATAAATAAAATCTTAAAAAAAAAAATTCCCTGCCCCCAAATTATATGGCTTGTTGATTTGTAAATGGCTAAGTCAAGAATGAGTCAGGGGAGTGGTTTCCCACTTTTTTTTAGCATGACAACCTACTTAAACATTTTTTTATTATGGACTTTTCTAAGCGTAGACAAAAGTAGAAAAAATGGTATCCCATGGATCCATGTCTGAGCTTTGACAGCTATCAATTTATGGTCAATCTTGTTTATACCTCTCTCACTCCCCTTCCCATTGGAATATATATATATTTTTTAGAGATTTTATTTATTTATTTGACAGAGAGAGACAGCAAGAGAGGGAACACAAGCAGGGGGAGTGAGAGAGGGAGAAGCAGGCTTCCCGCTGAGCAGGGAGCCCTATGCGGGGCTCGATCCCAGGACCCTGGGATCACGACCTGAGCCGAAGGCAGACACTTAACGACTGAGCTACCCAGGTGCCCCCCCATTGGAATATTTTGAAGGAAATCCCAGACATCAAATGATCTCATCCATAAATACTTCAGTGTGTATCCCTAGAAGGTAAGTATTTTTTTTTTTTAAACACAACCACAATATCATAGCATACTTAAGTAAAATTAAGAATTGCTATCAGATACCTTCTCCATCTCCAAGTTTCCCCAATTATTTTACAAATACTTTGTTATGGCTGGTTTGTTAGAATCAGGGTTTCATGACGTAGACACACTGCATTTGTTTTCTATATCTTTAAGTCTCTTAGTCTCTATTTTCCTCCCTCTCTTTCTTTCCTTGCCTTGATTTGTTGAATAAACTGGATCATTTGTCCTCCCGTAGATATTTTATGTTATTCCTGTGGTGATATAAATTTTATTTCTGTGGTGATAAAGTCCATTTTAAACCATGTGACAGTAGTTATACTAGCATCCTTTGATTAAGAAAAAACACTATATTAAGGTGTTGTATGGAAGTGATGAATCACTAAATTCTACTGAAACTAATATTACACTGTATGTGAAATAACTGGAATTTAATAAAAACTTGAAAAAAAAGAAAAAACACGATAACCAAAAACTACTATGAATTCAATAATACTTTCAAATTAATTTGTGTATGTGTATGTGTGTATGTGTGTGAGCAAGCAGCTGAAAAATTGTAGATCAGTACGTTCTCAAACTTTTTGATCAGGACTTCTTTAAAATTATTGAGGAGCTGCAATAAAATAAAAGCCACTTGTTGGCGTGCTTGGTGGCTCAGTAGTTAAGCGTCTGCCTTTTGCTCGGGTCATGCTCCCCAGGTCCTGGGATTGAGCCCTGCATCGGGCTCCTTGCTCAGCGGGGAGCCTGCTTCTCCCTCTGCCCCTTACCCCACTCTCGTGCTCTCTCTCACTGGCTCTCTCTCTCAAATAAATAAATAAATAAAATCTTAAAAAAGAGTGACTTGTTTATTTATTGATATTTATTGTATTAGAAAATAAAACTAGAAAGTTTAAAAATATTTAATTGGTTAAAAATAATAAATCCATTAGATGTTAATACAAATAATATATTTGTCAGAAAAAGAAAAATATTTTCCAAAACAAAATAAAACTAGTGAGGAGAGTAATAATTGTTTTACATCTTTGCAAATCTCTTTAATGTCTCACTTGATAGAAGACAGCTGGATTCTTTTTTTTTTTAAGATTTTTTTTTTTTTATTTGACAGAGAGATAGAGAGCACAAGTAGGCAGAGCGGCAGGCAGAGGGAAAGGGAGAAGCAGGCTCTCTGCTGAGCAGGGAGCCCAGTGCGGGGCTCAATCCCAGGACCCTGGACCCTGGGATCACAACCTGAGCCGAAAGCAGCCGCTTAACCGACTGAGCCACCCAGACGCCCCTTTTTTTAAAGATTTTTTTTTTTTAATTTATTTGACAGAGAGATAGAGAGCACAAGTAGGCAGAGCGGCAGGCAGAGGGAAAGACAGCTGGATTCTTATATCTACTTTGGCATTCACTCTATTACGATATTGTGTGCCATGTGGCCTCTGGAAAATTTTGCTGTATATTTTTGAGAGTTCAGAGTGAAAAAGGCAAACAATATCTGGGTTTTATTATGAAAATAGTTTTGATCTTGTGGAGGCTCTGAAAGGTTTTGGGATGCCTGTGTGTTCCTGGACCACACTTTGAGAACTGCTCTAGAATATCTATGTGGAAGACATTATTATTATTATTAGTGTGCAGACAGTGCTTAGTGAAGGAGTATATTGGAGCATCCCCCGCAAATACTTCTCAGGTCCTACCCTCTACCTGAGCTTTATGATTTCTCCCTCATCCTATATTTGGGATCTAAAAGTACAAAAATTTCTATGGATGTTGGTAGTGGCATTCTGTTTTATGTTCTTTTAATTTTTTTAATTTTTATTTTTTTAAAGATTTTATTTATTTTTGCAAGAGAGAGAGAGAGAGAGCGAGCACAATTGGGGGGCAGGGGCCCAGGGAGAAGCAGACTCCCCACCAAGCGGGGAGCCTGACATAGGACTTGATCCCAGCACCCTGGGATCACAGCCCAAGCCAAAGGCAGACACCCAACCGACTGAGCCACCCAGGCACCCTATTTCATGTTCTTTTTAAAAAGTGTTAAATTGTTTACTATATCTCCATTTCTAGCCCTCCCCCCCACCACCCATATCCCATAGCAAGCTTCATAATTTTTTTCTAAGAATACAAATGAAGGAAGTGGAGTGGAAACATGGGAACATGAAGATGTTGGAACTGTGGGTTCTAGTCTTAGGTCTGCTTCCGATGAGATGGGTGACCTCGGGCAAGCCATTTATCCTCTCTGACTCTCTGTTTATTTAGTTCCTAAAATATAGGAATTGGATCAGATAATTTTTTAAAGATTTATTTATGACAGAGAGAGAGAGCATGCATGCATGCACGTAGGGGAGGGGCAGAGGGAGAGAATCTCCAGCAGACTCCGTGCTGAGCCTGGAGCCCCATGCGGGGCTTGATCCCACAACCCATGACATCATGACCTGAGCTGAAACCAAGAGTCATACGCCAAACCGACTGAGCCACCCGGGGGGTGACCCTGGATCAAATAATTTTAAGGCCTTTTCTGGATTCCAAATCTAAAAAAAATTCTCTTATGGCTCATAAATAAGCCCACCATGATGTTTCCTTTAGCTTAAGGATGTAACATTGGCCTAACACACAGTAGAAACCCATAGCAACCTTTCTGATGAGTCAGAGGGAGAGCAAGGACTGGATACACTATGGCAGACTCAGGATTATGGGTAATGAGGTATAGGACCTCCTTGTCAAGGAGTTTTGCAGGATTTCCCACACCAGCAGGTTCAGAACAAGAACCAAAGCTCAACATGTTTTTCCTTCTGTAGACCTTTATAAACCTTCTAAACTCTATTCCCTAAGTCAGGAGTTAGCAAACTACAGCTCGGGATCTAAGCTTGGTTTTTACATTTTCAAATGGTTGAAAAATATCAAAACATGAATAATATTTTGTGAGACATGACAATGATGTGAAATTCAAATTTCAGTGCCCGTCAGTATAGTTTTATTGTAACATAGGCTCATTCATTTATGTAGTATCTGTGGCTACTTTTGTGCTATCATGGCAGATTGGCAGATGTGACAAACACAGCATGGCTTACAAGTATTTACTATCTGGCCCTTTACAGAAATTTGCAGACCCCTCCCAAATACAAACCTGTGATTTGCATTTTATGACTGTTTTTTCAAAGATTGACTGCAGTCAACAAACACTTCTAAATCACCCATTCATACACCTTTTCTGATTTACATTTGGTTCATCTTTTAGGTTCTCTTAGGTGTCCGATGACTTCTGCTCCAAATCTTTCCTTTGTATAAAAACTCAGTCTCTACTCTGACACCTTAAATTAGGCATCGCAATCCCTGTTCTGTAACATTTTGAGGGCTGTGGCAGGTGCTCTTCTGTGATCCACCCCTCTTCAGATCTAGCTGAAAACCCCATCCTGGCTTTTCCTACAGACTTCCTCAAATTCAAAACCACATGTACCCTTTGGCTTTGTATTTCCAAGGCCTTTCTACCTCCAGCAGTCGTTGAGCGTGGCAGTAAGATGTGATTTTTTTTTTTTTTTAATACCAAGTACTAGTCTGCTAGACTAGCACTCACTAGAGCAACTTTAAATTCGCAGTTTTGTCCCTTCGTGGTTTTCAGTGGTCTTCATTTCCCACTTTTCAAAGACATAGGCTGAAGTCTGAATGAGCTGGGGAATGAGTTAGTTCAACAGTTAAAATGAAAAACAAAACAAAACAAAATGGTGCCTCTTCCCCTATTCCTGTGGAAATCCCTGGAATTTTTAAAGGTTTACAGCTGCATGTTCTAAAATTATGATACCCAGGGTTTAATTTCTATAGCTACGATTGAGTGGTAACACTGAGAGGTCCATGCCACTGAAGGAAGCTTTTATACCACAATGCACAGCTACCCTCCCCCTGCCCCCACACCAGGATGATCTGAAGGCAGAAGACGGGAGGGCAAGTCATGAGGCCACAGCCTTTACTGGGGTTTCTGCGGAAAGACAAGTTAGGGCAGAGAAAACAGTTAAGGATTGGCTAGTTTGAATAATTCCGTTGGGCCTTGGGGTATAGGGGCTGTCCCAAATTGCTTAGTATGTGGCCTTGGGTTTGACTTGGGGCAGCGGAGATAGTGGCCTGGTTTTGTGAGTTGGATTAAGAACTAGTTGGGGATACAGACTCAGGGATTGGTTGGTTTGCATACGAAAGGTGTGCTCTTCAGCAAGCTGCTATTATCTTTAGGAATTAGTAGCCCTGGAAGGGGCAGTCTCTCTCTGAGTCTATGAGGCCCCCAAATACCAGAGTACCAAGAGTACAGAAAATAAAATATAGTTAATATAATTGATCCTGTGACGAATGGATGCCAAAAGACAAATACAGAATCTGAGAAAACATAGAATACTCTAAGAGTAGCAAATTAATTGAATTTATGTATTTAATGGAATAATGATTTTTAATATCAAAAAAGAAATCTTGCATTTTGAACTACTTTAGAAATTAATGATAAAAGGCATAGATACTCATAATAAAATTTAAAACCTGTATGAAAGTTTATAATGTGAAAATTACAAAGGGTTTTCACTCCTATTTCGAATCCCATTTCTCAATTAACCAGTATTAATATTTTTCTAGAAGCTTTTCTTTACATGTGTATTCACCTCACTTTGAGTAAAAGCAGTATTCTTACATGGTCTGTATGGCCCTGTTACCCCTGGACTTGGACTCTTGCTTGCCCCCCCAACTCTCCTCCCCACCAGCCTGAGCCTTCTAGGCATGCTCCAGCCTCAGAACCTTCGCTTCCTCCAGATAGCAGCCTGACTTTCCCCCTTACCTCCTTCCAGTCTTTACTTAAATACACCTCCATGAGGTCACCTGGACCTGACATTGGTATCAAAAATCATACCTGTCCTACATTTCTATTCCCCTCCCCTGATTTCTTTTTATCCCCAGCACTTTTTACATAGTACACATAACTCTTGCTTAGCTCTCTTGTTTATTATCCATCTCTCCCACTGGAATAGAAATTCTGTATAAGTAGGGATTTTTGTGTAGTACCTGATACACAGAAGATGCTTAATATATATTTCTTGAATGAATGGATGGATGGATGGATGATTATCAAGCATAACTATACGGTTCATATTGATTTGTGTAATTCTTTTTAACAAGTGGAATTGTATTATATGTACAATCTCCAGCTTGTTTTTCTTTCCCCAGGTGGAATTTTGAACATTTTCCCATGTTAGCACAACTGGATGCTCTTCATTCCTTTAAGTAGCAGCATAATATTCCAGGGTGTAGATAAAACAATTTATTTAATGAGTCATTTACTGATGGTCATTACGATGTTGAGATTTTACATTTTCCTACAACAACAAAACAAGGAGTAGAATGCAGACCAGGTTCAGGGTATAGAACTGGTTCCAGAATGGACTAGGTCATTTTCTGGCTTTCTTGTGCTGTAATTTATATTTTTCTTTAATACTGGCTACTCAGTTAACCTTTTCTTAAAATGTATGAGATGAAGTGTTGGCAGAGATGGATGTTGGGACCATCACGGGTACTCAAAATAATTCTACATTAAAAGTCAGTTGATAGAGCTGAGGGAAGACCTCTATAGAGGTGGACCCCAGGCATGTATGGGGAGGGTCCCTCAATTTCTTTTGACCTGAGTCACCCCATTTATCCACACCTGCATCTGGTCTTGTACACCCCTTGCTGAATGGTCCATTCGTCTACCATGTGCCTTCAAAATTAATACCTGACCCTCCATGTGCTGGCCAATTTATCTTCTCAGTAATCATATCTCTCTTCTATTTTCTATCATTTAAACCCCACTTCCCAGTCCTCTCCTTTAGAGCCTAGTGCATGGTCTTTTTCCCTATTGAAATATGCCCAATCTGTGACATCTTCCATACAAAAGTTCAAGCCTCATCTCTCAGTGATGCTTGATGATATGGCCTTCATCTTGCCTTTCATTTTCACCCTGGCCCTGGACCAGTCCATCTGTTCCTTCCCCACATCTCTGCTGCTTTAATCTGTTCCTGCCTCTGATCTGTGCTTGTTACACCTGTAAGCGCAGCCCATGTAATATGCTCTTTCTTCCTAACCTTCAGAAATCTCATCTGCTTCCCTGAGTGATTCCAGCCTTTCAGCCTTCCCAGCCTCCCCGAGGAATTCCTCAGGTTACTTGAGCTGTGTTCTCTTGGGGACTGGATGCTTATTTTCCACGCTCTATCCCTTTGGGCTCTCTTGAATGTTCTCCGTTTGGCTTGATTAGGGTGCTATGGGAGCATACCTGGCCTTCCATTGTGGAGGGGTCGCCAGCATCACTAGGGGGGCACAGGCATGATAGGAACTACCAGCTGGGCTGCCAAGCCTGGGGTCACTGAGTTCCTGGAGCCCCCAGCAACTCTCTGGGACCAGTGGGGAAGACGTCACAATTTTCAGGAGGGAGGGACAGTTGGGTTTGAGAAAAACTTTTAGATTATAGAAGATATTTATATCTACAATAAGTTAGTGTTTTTAATGTTGCTGTTTTTTTTCTTCCCTGAGTGGTGGGCCTTTTGATGATAGCTCTGAACCTTCTTTCCAGAAAAAGGCACAAATACACAAAATTTTGAATGAACTTCCAAGATGTGCATGGACCCCCTGAAACCCAGCAAAGGTTCCATAGCCCTCAGGCTAAAGCCCACCTCCCCAGAGCATGTTTCATGTTTGTCCTTTGCTGTTGGTTTCCCCCCCTTCCTGTCCACTGAATGTGGCTGGAAAGCATTGTCTTAATGAGATACTGCAATAAACACAAAATGACTCTGATGGCATTTTGTGCTTTTCTTTTTTAATTAAAAATTTTCTGAAAAAAGATTCTATTTATTTAACAGAGAGAGAGAGGGAGCAAGTGAGCACAAGCAGGGGGAGCGGCAGAGGGAGAGGGAGAAGCAGGCTCCCTCCTCAGCAGGGAGCCTGATGCGGGGCTCGAGCCCGGGACCCTGAGCCAAAGGCAGACGCTTAACTGACTGAGCCACCCAGGTGCCCCTCTTTTTTAATTTTTAAAGCAAGTTTTGCAGGCGCACCTGGGTGGCTCAGTTGGTTAAGCGTGGGACTCCTGATTTCAGCTCAGGTCATGATCTCAGGATCATGAGATTGAGTCCTGTGTTGGGTTTCACGCTGGGCATGGAGCCTGCTTCAGATTCTCTCTCTCTCTCTCCTTCTACCCCCCACCTCTTGCTCCCACATGTGCGTGCTCTCTCTCTCTCAAAACAACAACAAAAAATAAAGCAAGTTTTGCCTCTCTTTGGACATGTTCCATATTGTGATTTAAAGAATTGGGTAGGGTTCTTTTCCCCACATCGTGCATAAGTTTAAGACTACAGTAGTGCCCCCTTATCCGTGGTTTCACTGTCTGTGGTTTGTTACTGCAGTCAGCTGCAGTCTGGAAGCAGGTGATCCTCCTGATGTACCTTTAGAAGGTCAGTAGCAGCCTAATGCTACTGCACTCCATCCTCACTTCGTCTCATCACACAGGCATTTTATCGTCTCTCCTCATCACAAGAAGGGTGAGTACAGTTCAGTAAGATATTATGAGAGCAAAAGAGTGGGAGAGAAACCACATTCACATAACTTTTATTACAGTATACTGTTATAGTTCTATTTTATTATTAGTTATTGTTCATCTCCTACTGTACCTAATTTATAAATTAAACTTCATCATAGGTATGTAGTATAGGAAAAACATAGTATATATATAGGGATGGTAGTATCTGCAGGTTTCAGGCGTCCACTGGGGGGGCTTGGAACAGATCCCCCAGAAATAAGGGGGGACTACTGCACAAGATTCTGTCTTGTACCTGAGTTATTCATATTGCGGAGTAGGTAGTGGGAATTCTCCTCTCAATTATACTGGGGATTCTTCAATACTGATTTTTTGCATCCTTGCCCGCACAACTCAATTTAGATCTGATGGGCTCCATAGGAAGAAAGGGAATCATAGAGAAGGGGAAAACTAGGTGTTAAGAGCATGGCCCCCAGAAACAGGCTGATCTGAGTTACTGAACTCAAGGATCTTAAGCTGGTGACTCAAAGGCGAGAGGAACCAGCGAGTATATTTTGTTTTGCCTTCCCAGCACTTCCAAAAGTAAAGTTATCTTGCTCTCAATAAAAGATATTTTCTTAATCTTGATTATACCGGCCCTCTGAAAGTGGTTATGTCAGTTGCTTGCCCCGAGGCAATTGAGATTAGGATTTAGTTTCCCCATCTGTAAAATGGGTAAAATAGGTACCTCAAAGAGCTAAAGGAGCTTATGAATATAAGAACTAATTGAGTTAGCTTGGTTGCTGTTAATTCTGAACAAATTGTACATCTGATTATGAATCATAATCAACAATTATGAATACCTTAGAAAGTGCTTTGGGAGGTAGATAGAAGCATGGGGATGGGGGTATAGGAGCAGGATGGGACTGAGAGATGCTGAGTCAGTGTGTGGATAAAATCAGACCTGTTTGCTGGGAATAGGACAGCAGAATTTGGTCCAGAAGGTTGCAGAACAGTCACCGGCACACAGCTCGTAGAAGTCGGTGCCTGGGGTTCCACCATAATGGTAATGTGTGGTTTCCACTGCTGCTCCTTGCTGGGGAAGTGAAGGCCCTTTCCTGTGGACTTTCTCACCCTCAGGCCTTCGGTGCTCCCACAGCTTCCTTCTTTCGCTGCCCACTCCTTGGATTTCACAGGCAGTTCCAGACACAGGAACGCTTTTGATGGGACAGCATCCCCTGCAGTTCTGGAAGGTGGGCCTGGGGTGCCATGGTCATGTCCTGAGTGTCTGGAACTCATTTTAATTAGCAATTCGGATGCTTTGATGCCTGGGCTCCCTTGGGCTTCCATGAGCTGACGACCTTGGCCTGGCTCAGTATAGACCTCTCATTGACTTGGGCTCTGTTGTCCGTAGGAGGGGAAAGGGTATGTCAGGAGAGCCTGTGATGCGGCAGGGGTGGGCATACTCTGCCTCCTAACTTGGGTCCCAGGCCATGGGGCTCAGCTGTACTGTCAAGGAGCTCAGATTGTCATCGGAGCTGGAGAGTCTGGGGGTGCAGCTGAGGCTGGCCTGGGGACAGCAGTCTAGAACTTTCGGTGTTGGTACAAGCTTGGAGAACTGTGGATTCTGGGTTCAAATCTCAGCTCTTCTATTTATAGGCTATGTGGCCTTGGGCAAGTCATCTAATCTCCTGGAGTCTCAGTTTTCTCATCTGTAAAAGGGGGATAATAATAGTACCTACTTCAGAGGATTCCTGTAAAGATGAAATATGTGTGTGTGTGTGTGTGTGTGTGTGTGTTAGCTTGTAAGTGTTAGCTACAATTCCTAATATTAGTGTAAGGCCAAGGCTTGGATTGCTGAGCTGGGCATTAGGAGTAGGTGCTGGTCAGGACTGGGGACTGGAGTGAAGCTAAATAGCGAATGAGACATGGGATTGAGGACAAACATTACAACAGTTGGGATTAGGGTTGGCTCTGGAATATAGTTTGATCCAGCCATTTGCTGCAGCCTTTCACTGAGGGGTGAGAGGAACAGTGGCAGGGGTGGGGTGGGAGGGAACAAAGGCAGCCTCCTTCCTGCCCCCAGTCTACAAGCACCAATATGGATGCCTGGGTACCCTTGCCTCCCCTCACTACACAGGGGGCCGTAGCCATGGAGGGAGCTCGGAAGGGGGAAGGGAGGTTCTGAGTTACTCAAATGTGGGTTGGGGGTGGTTTGGCAATGGAGCTGGTGCCAAAGTTTGGCAGAAGGGGAGATATAACTACTGTTGTCAACCGCCTGTCGGGTCTCCTCCCCATAATGGCTCTCTTGGGGGTAGTCTTGGATCCCTAGAGAGGTGGAAATGACACCAGTCTTCTCCTATGGCTGCTCTAACAGCACCAGAGCTTGGACGAAGGCCTGTAGAGGATGCGGTTCTCTAGGGAAGACCTCCTTGCCCAAGTGGCGTATCAGGTCCATACACTGAGGTCCTGATGCCCTTGCACCTGCTGATGTATTCCCCTGTATTTGTGTCCACGGTCCTCATCACCTGGAGGCAGCTAGTTGAAGAGTTTCCTTCTGAAAAGGAGGAGAGGTCTGCAGGAGAGAGGACGTCTGAGACCAGAGAAGGGCAGTGTCTCTCCACAAAATCTAAAATGGCTTCCAGTGCCAATCTGCTTTGGAGCAAGTAGAAGGGACAGAAGAAGAATTTGCTCAATCATGGATGGGTGGGTGGACCAAGGAAAGACCCGGAATTCAGCAGCATCATTGTCTGGGGCAGGAGCAGAAGTAATTCTTTTTGTATCATTTCAATACACTGTTCACTTCTTACGCCTATTAGGACAAACACACAGTTACTATCTGTTTATTTGTATGGCGCCGCCAGGACTCAGCATGAGAATGTGCATGTCTGCCAAGGGTGCTAGCTCCCGGGGTCCTCAGAGCTGCAGGAACTGCCGTAGCTACAAGTGTTGCAGATGTGCTCGAGCCCTTGGGGCCTCAGCCTTGCTCCATCCCCTCCAAAGCCTGGAATCCCCCCGGGGGTGGGGGTGGGGTGGCGTGACTGGACATGCTACACCTGCCGTGTGAGTGCGCATGTGTGTTTAACAGAGGCAAAAGAAGGTCCTTACATTGTGGCTTAGGGACAGAAAGGACACTTCTTTGAGAGCCAACCAGCCTGGTGTTATTAAGACTTACATTATTACATTAGGATTATTTTAAGTGGTCTGTAAGAGTAAAGTGAAAGGAAGTGAGCACATGAGGGTTTGCTGGGCTCCAGTTGTGAAAATCAGAACGAGGAAACACCAGAGGCTTCTCATTAGAACCAGGAATGGATTATAGAACACCCACCACTACCATTATCATTTGATGTCTTTCCCAGTTTGTAGCTAGTGCAATTAAAGATGAAACAGAAACAAGATTTAGATCATTGGAAAGGAAAAGACAAAATTTTATTGCTTGCAGATGATATGATTTTATACCTAGCCTACTAAGAGAATCAAACAAAATGAATCCTAACTCTCGGATTTAATAAGAGAGTTTAGTGTGTTGGCTACAAGCAGGATAGATATACTCAAATCAAAAGCTTTCCCACATACCAGCATTGATGGGCTTTAAAATATAATGAGAGAACTAGAGCTAGAGCTAGAGCTAGATAGATAGATAGATAGATAGACAGATAGATAGGGAGATTATTTTTAGAAACAAAGCTCACAAAATATTCAGGAATGACCTTAGAATGTGCAGTGGGATCTATGTAAAGATCCCATGTCAAAAAAAAAAATCCCTATGTAAAAATATCTGCTGCGATTTTATTAAAAAAAAAAGATGTGAATTAATGGGAAACCATACCATGCTTTGTTTTCTGATTACAAATGTTATATATATCTTCCTTCATTAACTACTTACTGCATTCGCACTATGCGCTATCGGCTGGAGTTTCAATAGTGAAAAACACAGATATGGTCCCCATCTTTATGGAATTTACAATTGAGTGGAAGAGATAGATGATAAAAGAATAAACAAAACAAATTATTTGCATAAATACATTTATCACGATAAATGTACAAGAGAAGTGGCCTTTACCTTTGAAGTCTGTGGGAGCTCACCCCACAGACTCTTTTTAGTTCTCTAAAGCACCTAAACTTGTCTTTACTACAAATACACTGACTATAGCAAATTTGTTAAATAAGCAATGAACAATCGATCTAATTTAATGAGGAAAATATGTAAGCAGGATACCAATAAATCACCTCAGCTCTCAGTGACAGAGGTCAGAGTTTCCTGCAGACTACGTTCTTTCCTTTAAAAGGAAATCTTTTTTCTTTTCTTTTTACTTTGTTTAAATGCATTCTTGCAAAAGTCAAGCAAAATACCAGAGGGTTTGGTTTGGCCTGTGTCCCCTGGAGGTGGGGCAGGTCCACTTCTGGGCTTCCAGCTAGCCACGTTTAAACTCTGTAGTTAATCATAAGAATGCAACGGGTTCTTCTTGATTGAACTATCACAGTTTCGTGGACCACTGCTTGGCTTGAATGGTCAACCAGGGAAAGATGTATTTTAAATGTTTTTGCATCCTTCTTATAAAAGTGGACAGGATAGAAAATGCCATTGAAGCATAAGGGTGTTGAACTGAATGTGGGGATGAATCAGTCTCCAGTACACCATTTTCTAATATGGTTTTTCTTCTGCATTTATTACTGATGTCTTAAACTTTTCATCTTCTTTATCCCCCGCTGTTCACACCTTGGATGAAAGTTTACGGATTTCCTCTACAGTTTCTGCCCTATCCTCCATCATCTTCTTTCCTTTTGCCCTGTCAGAATTTTCCAAGGGGGCTTATCGCTAACAGACAACATTCAGCTCTGGAGAATAAAGGAAGCAGATAACCATATTCTGCACAGAGTGTCCTCCTTTGATGCTCTCTTTATATAGCATGCTAAGGACATATGGAATTAATTCTTCTTCTGAGGCTTCACAAGTTGCCAACTGACACATTTGTTTTCAGAAGGAAGGTAAGTATAGGCCAGGTGTGGTGGTGGGCTAGGTCTTAAAAAATATTTCCGGTTGGCCAGGAGAAGAGCCGAGAGTGCTCCTGCATTGTGGGAGCATCCAAGAATTTGAGGACTGTTCTCAAGGAGGAGGACTCACCCTTGGCTTTGCCTCCTGGGCTGCAGCAACAGATACTTTCCAGGAAGTGGGGACTTGAATGATAAATTGTTAGAGTTTGAAGGGAACTTTAAACACATACTTCCCAGTCATTCCCTTTAACTAATGAAACTGAGGCCCTGAGAGGTGGAAGGACTTTCAAGGGGAGTCTCAGTTTCCAGCCCTGTGGTGTTCCCAAGACACTTGGCATCTGCTAGAAACTTCAGAAGCCACTCCCGGAATCCACCCAGGATCTGAGCCGAGCCTCTGGGAGTGGCCCCCCTCTTGCTCTACAGCAATGAGGAAGTCATATGGTATCTTTTTCTTTAGAGACTGGGAGAATGATTCATCTTCAAGTCCCAAAAAGACAGTGACAGATTCTTAGCTGCACACAGCCATGAGAAAATGACAAACATGTGAGGTGCTAAAGCAGAAAAGTGCTCCCAGTGGTACAGCTGTGAAGAGGACAGCCCGGTACACTTCCGGACAGTGGAAACAATGCTTTGCTTGCAACAGGTGTGTGTTCAACTTCAAGTGCTTCAGGAGGGTCAGAGTAGAAGGCACTTGAAGCAAAAGATAATTTACAAAGACATGGGGAATGCTTTACGGTCCAGGATCACAAAGGGAATGAGAAAACCATCAAGACCATAATCAAGTCTCCAACACCTACATTTTCATTGAAACATTTCAAATCTACAGGAAAGTTGAAAGATAGTGCAGCGAACACCTACCCATCCTTCACCTAGATTTGCCGATTGTTAACATTTGAACTTTATAGATATTGTGATACTTTACTTTAGCATGTCTCTCTTGAGAATAGTGACATTTCCCCCATGCGACCATATTACCATGATCACACCTAAGAAAACTAACAATAACTATTATGTATAGTTTGTATTCAGTTTCCCCCCAGATGTCTTTTTTTTTTAAGATTTTATTTATTTATTTGACAGAGAGAGACACAGCGAGAGAGGGAACACAAGCAGGGGGAGTGGGGGAGGGAGAAGCAGGCCTCCTGTGGAGCAGGGAGCCCGATGCAGGGCTCCATCCCAGGACCCTGGGATCATGACCCGAGCCGAAGGCAGACGCTCAACGACTGAGCCACCCAGGCGCCCCCAAAATGTCTTTTTATAAGATTTTTTTTTCAATCTGGGATCAATCAAGATTCATGCATTATATTTAGTTACAATGTCTTTATAGAATAATTGCCCACCTCCCTTTTTCATGACACTGGAGTTTTGAGGAGACCGGGCCAGTTGTTGTGTAGAATGTGTCATACTCTATATTGATCTGATTGTTTTCTCTTCATCATTTTTAGGGAAACATTTTAGGCAAAAATACTTCATAGGTGAGATTGTGTGTCTCTTTTTGCTTTATACAAGTAGACACATAATGTGTGGTCACTCAATCACCTGCCAGTTAGTGAGATGTCCTCTATATTCCTCCATTTCCCCCTTTATAGTTAGTAAATTCTCTGTGCAGTGACACTTTGAATCCATGTGAGTATACTGCCCCCTGTTGTTAGTCATTGCTTGAAATGAAGATTACATCACTGGTTGCAAAGCAGTCTTTTTTTTTTTTTTTGAGAGAGAGTGAGCATGTGTGCCTGTGTTGGGGGGAGGAGCAGTGGGCGAGGGAGAAGCAGAGAAGCCCAAGCAGACTCCCCGCCAAGTGTGGAGCCTTCTCTGGGCTCAATCCCACGACCTGGAGATCGCAACCTGAGCCAAAACCAAGAGTCCGATGCTCAACCGACAGGTCCAGCCAGGTGCCCCAGAGAGAGAGAATCTTAAGCAGGCTCCACGCCCGGCATGGAGTCTGAGGCGGGGCTCTATCTCATAACCCTGAGATCGTGACCTGAGCCGAAATCAAGAGTCGGTCACTTAACCAACTGAGCCATCCAGACGTCCTGCAAAGCTGTCATTTTTAAATCCTGTATCACTCCTGTATTTATTAGTTGACGTTCCTCTGTAAGGAAAATTTCTCTTTCTCTCTCTTGAGTATCATCGTGGACCATGGATTATTTTTCAAAAACATTTCATTGTGTTATAATCCATTATCATCATTACTCCATTATTCTATTTGCTACTCATGTTGTACCAAATTTGGGTAGCAGGAGCCCTTTCAGGGTGCCCCCTACAGCCTTTTGGCATGTCTTGGTTAGTCTTTGAGCCCTTCCTTGCTTTCTGGTGCAACGAAATGTTGCAGGCTCACTTGTATTTTCCCTATTCCAGACCAGGAGTCAGGATTTTATCAAAGGATCCTTATGAGGAATGACATTTTTAAGCCATGGCCCAAGCACTAGATATGCTCATTGCTACTGGCATACACATTCACAGGAAAATAAAATCAACTTACAACAAATTTTAGTTACATTTCTTTCTGAGATATATAAATAATCCACTTCCTTGATCTTAAAATTAGATAAATCAGGAGGGAATAACCAGGGTCAACAATTATTCTTGAAGAAGCCCCAAGCATTTAAAAAAACCAAAACAACAACTGAGTGCCTTTGAGAGATACTGTATTAGTTTCCTGTGGATGCTATAACAAAGTATCGCAAACTTGCTGGCTTAAAAGAAAATAAATTTATTGTTTCATATTGTCTGGAGGATAGAAATGTCAAATCAAGGTGCTGGCAGAGCTGCACTGCTTCTGAAACCTGTAGTGGAGAAAGCTTCCTTGCCTCTTCTGGCTTCTGGTGTTTACTGACAACCTTTAATTGGCTTCTAAACGCACTACTCCAGCCTGCCTCCATTGTCATGCGGGTGTCTTTTTCCTCTGCGTCTCTGTCTTTGTGACTCTTCCCTCTTATGAGGACATCAGTCATACTGGATTAGGGGACCCATGCTACTCCAAATGACCTTGCTTTAAAGCTTGATTTCACTTGCAAAGACCCTGTTTCTAGGTAAGGTCACTTTCATGGGTACCAAGGGTTAGGATGTCCACATATCCTTTGGGGGATCCAGTCCAACCCATAATAAACACCATAATCCAGAAGGTAAGCATTAAAAGAGTGTTTAGCTGGAGTATGGAAACATCAATTTTATAGGAAAATTTTATAGGAAATCACCCCTGTAAATTCTGACAAATACTTTTCTTGGGACTCCAAATTGAAAGAAATTCAATACATAAGACAAACCTACAGTATTTATTTTAACCAGTTTTATGTATTGGTTAGGTAAGGATGAAAGAGAGAGGGAAGAAAGACGGAAGACAACGAGAGACATACTGAAAAGAGAGAGCTCTCTGAACACCAAGAGATAAGAGATTGAGGGGCCGCCAAAGAGGGGATACATGGGGGGATTTGCAGGAAGAAAGCAGGGAGTGATGCTCAGTTGCAGGAAAGATCATTGTCTTCTGCTCTTTTAGCTGGACTCAAACGGTGTGACCACAGAGTCCATTCTGACTCTTTACTTGCAACCACATTTTTTACTTATGCTTCTTTATTGAGAAAACTGAATATTAATCTGTTTTACTGCTTGGCACGGATGGGGCTGGGAACTTCATGAAGTGTGTATCTTTGGCATGACTACCCCAGGGGTAGTCTTAACAGAGGTGGGAGTCCACAAACAGCACCAAGACTGGAGTTTGCGGGGGGAGGGCGCAGATTTGAGCCTAGGTGAGGCCAGTGTCTAGGTCACCAAATCCAAAGGGTCAGCCTTAACTAGACATGAATGTGACCTGAGGAGCCAGTCCAAAGGCCGGTTGCCAAATTTGGTTGTTGTGGTGGGAACCACAGCTGGTAATCAGGAATGCCTAAGTAGCCAATACATCAGAGTGTGACAAGAGGGCGGGCAGGGGTGCAATTCTCCGTGACCAAGGAAGGTATGTGCCCAGGGCAGACACAAGGAAGGTTTAACTCCATGTGTCTTACTCTGGGACCTCTTGTCTCCAGGCTCGTTAGCATGGGTCTGAGGGAAGCTGGTGGAGTGGCACCTCTAGAATGTGCTGGCACGAAAGCCTTGGCATGTGGTGTGCAGAACACAGGCCTCCCCTAAGTCTCTTCAGCAGAACCCAGGTCCTGAACCCAAGGGCCTGACTCTGATCTTGGTGTTCATTTACCTCCTAGTGTAGTTTAGAAGTCCAGATTTCTCTAAGAAGCCCAGGGAACAAGTGCATGCACCTGGCCCGGTTAGAGATGCTGGAGACAAATGGGGAACAAGACAGCTGAGAACCATGTGCTCCTGGGCAGAGCCGAGCCCTGCGCTGCCACATTGAGGGCACAGGGTTCGTTCAGCTCTGTTGTTGCTCTGCTTTTTCTGTTTAGCTGATTTATTTATTTTTTTAGGTGAAAGTTTCTAATAATTAATGCTTAAAATAATAGCTACAGACTAACTCCAGACGCAATTCTTTGCTTTTGTCACCATTTACTATAAATAAAATGAGAACAGAGTTATGATAATGATCTATATATGTATATACTAATGATATCATATATATATATTATATATGACTTATTTACTATTTGAGAGAGAGAGAGAGAATCTCAAGCAGACTCCCCTCTGAGCACAGAGCCCGACACGGGGTTGGATCTCATGACCCTGAAATCATGACCTGAGCCGAAATCAAGAGTCACAGTCTTAACCAACTGAGCCATCCAGGCGCCCCATGTGAGTTATATATTTTTAAAATTATTCTGTAACTTGGCATCACTTGTTATACATTTATACCAGGAAAGTCATACCATCCAAAAGGTCAGTTTTACTCATTGTTCTCTCTTTTAGTGAGGAAGAACTGTTAAAATGTTATTTCAACATATGATTGTTTTAAACTGGGCTTTAAAACAATGCTCCTGGGGGCCCTAAGATTCTGCCAATGTGCCCCAGGGGTTTGCTTATATGCTATATAAATTAAAAAAAAAATTGAAGTGAAGTTCACATAACAAAATTAATCATTTCCAAGTGAACAATCCGGTGGCATTTAGTACAGTCAAAATGTTGTACAACCAACAACTCTGTCTAGTTCCAAATCACTATCATTACCCCAAAAGGAAACCCCATACTCCCTTTCCCCCCTTGCCCCGGCAACAACCAGTCTGCATTCTGTCTCTGTGGATTTACCTAGTCTGGGTGTTTCATATTAATGAAATCATACAATATGTGGCCTTTTGGGTCTGGTTTCTTTCACTTAGCATTTTTTAAAAGATTTTATTTATTTGAGAGAGAGAGAGAGCATGAGTGGGGAGGAAGGGCAGAGGGAGAAGAAGAAGCAGACTCCCCGTTGGGCAAGGAGCTCAATGCGGGGCTTGATCCCAGGACCCTGAGATCATGACCTGAGCCAAAGGCAGATGCTCAACCAACTGAGCCACCCAGGTGCCCCTCACTTAGCATGATTTTGAAGTTCACCCACTTTGTAGCATGTATCAGTATTTCATTCCTTTCTATGGCTGCACAGTATTCCGTTATATGTATATACCACAATTCATTTATCCATTCACTCATTGATGGACATTTGAGTTGTTCCCACCTTTTGGCTATTGTGATGCTATGGACATGTTTCTACGTGTGTACATGTATTTGAGTACTTGCTTTCAGTTCTTTTGGGTCTGTTGCTTTGTTTTAAATCATTAGAACACAGAACTCTGCCTAACCCAGGTCCTCAATGCCATCAGCCTTTGGGTTCACCGTCCATCACTGCTAATTGGATAAATCTCTAGCCCTTTTATCTGGGCAAACTTCTGGCTCCTAGTTTACTCTCGCCTGGTAGATGAAGTGGGCTGGGGGAGACTGGACAGCACTTTTACATCTACATACGTAGTTTCTGAGAAGATTAATTTGATTATTTGTTTAGTCACTGAAGAAATTTCTTTGGCGCATCTATTCTGTGAAAGGCACTGTGCTAGAATACCCAGAGGCTAGGAAGAGATCTAAATTATGATCCTGTCCATCAGTGTTGTGCTAGCCAGTTGATTAGGACAGTACCCACATGCAAAGAACTCTAAAATGAGGCACTTGACAAGTGTCCTAGGCCAAGTACAGAGGGAGAGAGCCCTTTTGCTGGGGTGACCAGGGAAGCTTTCATTAGAGTGTGTTACTTGAAACCAACCTAGGTTGAATCTATATTAATAGGTGAGGTGTAGGGGGAAGGCATTTTTCATGGTGAAGTTGTGGCCGGAGGAAATTCAGTGAGGAGATCAGCTTGGCTGGAGCAAAGATTAATGTAGGGCAGAAAGGTGCGGGAAGGCTGACGGAGGGTTTGGTTCCAAAGGATTGGGAGTTTGCACTTTATCCTGAACCAAAATAGAGTCTGGTGGGAAGCAGTCTAATAATTGGGCATGAACCTTTATTTCATTTCATTTTTATGGCTGTGTGGCTGTGATGATGGTCACCATTTAGAATAGCTACTCTTGCCAAATCCTCAGGAACCTTCACCTGTTTAGTCACTTATTTTCTGCTTCTCTGATACTTATTGAAATTCTTTCTGAGGAGTAGCCATTGATGTCTGGAGCTCGAGCACTGTTTTGGTTTATCAAGACTCTGATTTTCATTGAATACTTAGTATTTTAAAATTGGTTACCTTATTAACAAGTTATTTTGCTTTTGTGACCTGAAATAATACTATAAAATATTTACTGTAGTGATTCATTGCTTAGATATATACTTTCTCTATATTTTTCAAAAAGGAAAAAGTCATAGCAGAAAGAAAGAGAACAAGGTAGTTAGTCTGTTTGGTTGTGTTTGTCCTACTGGGGTATCTGACCCGATTATCTTACCTACTACAAATCCTTTGGTACTTAGTGTCACCCAATACACAGTGCAATCAGTTACTTTTTGCTACTGTATCGTAAATAATACTTAATTGTATCTATTCAATTAAAAAAAAAAAAGATTCTTTCTGAGGACCTGCCCAGCAGGTAAATTATAGGTCTATGCCAGAGTGTGCTCTGTGGAACATCACTTCTGTGAATAGGATTCCATGGTCAAACAAAAAATATTTCAAAAAGATTTTATTTATTTGAGAGAGAGAGAGAGAGAGAGCACAAACATGGGGAGTGGCAGAGGGAGAGGGAGAAGCAGGGAGCCTGCTGCAAGGCTGGATCCCAGGACCCCAAGATCATGACTTGAGCTGAAGGCAGATCCTTAACTGACTGAGCCACCCAGGCACTCCTTTGGTCAAGCAAATTTGAGAATCATTGCATAGTGCATCTCACTCTAGGAGGTTCACAGTGCACATTAGCAAGTGAAAGGCTTTCAAAATCCTGCAGCAAGGATACCAGTTTAATTTGTTTAGCCCAGCCTTTCCTAAATTTACCTGCTGCAGTGGGTTGCATGGTGTGCCTCCCCCCACCCATACATCTATGTCAAATCCCTGGAAACTATGGATGTTACCTTATGTGAAAAAAAGAGTCTTTGCAGATGTAATTAAGTTAGGGATCTTGAGGTGAGATCACCCTGGATTCTCCAAGTGGGCTCTGAATCCAATGACAAGTGTCTATATAAGAGAAAGACAGAGGGAAATATGAGACAGACAGAAGAAAAGAGACACAGAACAGAGATGATAAGATGAGGCAAAGATTGGAGTGATGTGTACACAAGCTGAGGAAGCTAAGGAGCCAGCAGCTGCCAGGAACTGGAAGGCTGGGAAGGATTTTCCCCTAGAACCTCTTGCAGTGAGAATTGCGGATGCACTTCAGGTTCCAGCTTTCAGATTCCCCTGCATACGACTTGATTTCAGAACAAGGCAATCACTGTGGTCTGTGGGTGGTGGCAGAGGCGATATGTGGTTCTGCAGGGCTCGGTGCAGGGGGCAGCTTCCTGCTTCCAGCAGAGGCACACAGTGCTGCACTGTGCAGTGCCGGATTGGCTTGTGCCTTCTTGTTCTCCGGCCAGTCCTCTGCTCTGGCTTTGGAATGATTCCTGGAAGTTCAGCCTGGAGTCTGTTTCTTGCCAAACCGGCTTCAGTGGTTCTGGAAGTTATACGATACTCTCTTACAAATATCTTCTTGTTTCATCTAGCCAGAACAGATTCTGTTCTCCTTAGCTAGACCCTTACTGATGACCTCCCTATGCAAGTGTTGGGTGCATATGTAAAGAAGCAGTGACTAAAAAGCAATACAGTTAGTGAATATGTTGATGAGATCACAAATCTAAAACCTATAGCAAAAATTTCCCTGAATTTATATAATTATGCTTGCAACTAAAAATTTCCAGTGATAGTGCCAAACATGGTTTAAAAAAATACTGTATGTAAATAAAAGTGAGTCTGTTAGATGCTTTTATTTATTTATTTATTTACTTAATTATGTTATGTTAGTCATCATACATTACATCATTAATTTTTGATGTAGTGTTCCATGATTCATTGTTTGTGTATAACACCCAGTGTTAGAGGCTTTTAAAAGTGCTTCTTGGGATGACTGAGATATTGAAAGACTCAAGGTAAGAGTTTATTTTATTTTATTTTTTAAAGATTTTGTTTATTTATTTGGGGGAAGAGAGAGGGAGAAGCAGACTCTCCGCTGAGCAGGGAGCCAGATGCAGGACTCGATCCCAGGACTCTGGGATCATGACCTGAGCTGAAGGCAGATGCTTAACAGACTGAGCCACCCAGGTGCCCCTAAATCATTTATATTTTCAAGTTGGCCAAAAACCCCCAGAATCTCAACTTTATTTTTTGAGGTGTTTTCCCCTTGTATATATATTCAGAGTTACCCAATATTCAAATGAAATGGTATTAATATGGCCTGAAACTCACGTGCAAGGGATGACCGTTCAGAAATGCTTGCCTACTGGATCAAGGCTCCGCATAATATATGGCAATGTGGTGTTCAATCGACTACTTAAATGACAGATAAAATGGGTGAGTCAGTGTTGCTGTTGTGACAGAGGCTCTTTCTTCTGTTTTCTTTCTGATTCCTACCATCTCCACGGTTTCTGCCTCTTCGCCTACTTCTAACACAGATGAGTAGGATCTGGTCTCTGACTCAGGGAGCTTGCAGGGTCCAGTAGGGGAGATGATGTGCAGATTCACAGCGGAGAGAATCGCTCAGTGAGCAAGAGGACCCTTCCATTTATGCAGAGACTGATTTCAGGAAGGAGGTGACATTTCGGTTGAGCTATCCATAGATTTTACTAGATCATTGGAGAGATCCTTCAGATGGAAACTGATAGTTTCTTCCTTGGACTTCATCAATCACCAGTTGTCTGGAATTCTAAATAAAACCCCCACGTCAGATCAGAACTTTCCAGCAAGTTGATATTCCCCTCCAGTGTGGGTGAAATGCCAGCGTAAGAGAGACTTGTGAAGCTTAGCTACATTGTCTTGGCAAACAGATGGACGCCCTGCATTTATGAAGGAGGAAGGAGAATGCTTCCGCGTCAGCCTTTCCCTGGTGACAGGTGGGAGAGGTGACCCTGTCCGGGTCTTTGCCCCACCGGCTGCGGGGTGGCCGTCGGCGCAGTTTCCCTGCGCTCCGCTGGGTCGCACTGTGGCCCCACGAATGCGCGCCCGGGCCGAGCAGGGGCGCTCGGGAGCGGTGGCCGGGTCCAGCCTCGGGCGGAGGTGGCGGCGCTGGGGTGCAGGCAGCAGCTACCGTGCGGCGGGCCTCCGGGGGCCGTGCCCAGCGCAGAGCTTTTCCAAACTCCAGCAAGGCTTGCACTCGACAGCATATCCCAGCGGTGGGACCTCGCCAGCCCTCGGGGAAGGCCGCTCCCGTCTCCGGGGGATCTGACCTCTCTATTTGCTCTTGTCCTTTGGATGGCACAAAAGGAGTGGTCCCCCAGGAGAGAGGGCCGGGGCGGGGGCTGGGGGGTGAGGGGTGGGCTCCGATCCAATCGCGGTCAGGGAAGCGGGTGGTCCTCCAGTTGTAGCCACACTCTTTCTGACTCCCAGCACGCGGGTGGGGAAGTGCTCTTTTGATTTCTTGCAGAACACAAGTATATAGACATCTCCTTTTAAACTTCCTCATTACACAAAAAATGGGGTCTTCTGCACCCCCTCACCCCCGAACCCCCGACCCTAATACGTCTTGGAGATGGCTTCACATCCGTGCATGGGGATCCTCGCCGTTCTTTCAGAATGGCTGCCAGGTGTTCTATTGGACAGCACACCATAATTATTCAACCCAGTCCTCACTGAAGGATACCAAGCTTGTTTGCTGTCTTGTGCTGTTACAAACAGTTCTGCAGGGAACGTGTGTGTATGTGTCTTGGGTTATGTGCACACCTGTGTCTATAGGATAAATTCCTAGAAGTGGAATTGTCTTGTTGAAGAATATTTGCATTTTTAATTTTACTGACCTTGCCAATTAAATGTACTACCAAATCATACTCTCCTCAGTGACTACTCCCATCTCCCACCTCGTTAACACTAGGTTTGTTGAGCTTTTAAAATATTTGCCAATGTGGGGGCGCCTGGGTGGCTCAGCCGTTAAGCGTCTGCCTTCGGCTCAGGTCATGATCTCAGGGTCCTGGGATCGAGCCCCGCATCGGGCTCCCTGCTCTGCGAGGAGCCTGCTTCTCCCTCTCCCACTCCCCCTGCTTGTGTTCCTTCTCTCGCTGTGTCTCTCTCTGTCAAATAAATAAATAAAATCTTTAAAAAAAAAAAAAATATTTGCCAATGTGAAAGATTAAAAAGTAGCATGTCATTGTTTTCATTTGCATCTTTTAAATTTGGGGTGAGGTTTATTCTTTTTCTTTTTTTTTTTTTTAACTTTAATTTTTTTTTTTTTAAGATTTTATTTATTCATTTGAGACACAGAGATACTGAGAGAGGGAGGGAGAAAGCATGAGCAGGGAGAGTGGCAGAGGGAGAGGGAGAAGCAGGCTCCTCGCTGAGCCAGGAGCCCGATGTGGGGCTCGATCCCAGGACCCTGGGATCATGACCTGAGCCGAAGGCAGACACTTAACCATCTGAGCCACCCAGGCGCCCCAAGTTTATTCTTTTTCATATGAATAAAGCTATTTGAATTTAATTACCAGATGGTTTATGTCCTTTGCCCATTTCTATTCGAATGTTGGACTTTTTCTTATGGATGCAAATGATTTTTATATATTAAAGAAATCAGATCATTGACTGTCATATCGATTCAGTCTTTGCCTTCATTTACAGTACTTACCATTTGTAAATTTTAATATTGATAGAGTAAAATTTGTCATTTTTTTACTTTATAGCTGTTGGGTTTTCTGTTTTGTTTACAGAGACCTTCCTGACTCAACTATTGCATCCAGATGCTCCCAAGTTTTTTTTTTTTAATTTTATTTATTTATTTTGACAGAGAGAGACAACGAGAGAGGGAACACAAGTGAGGGGGTGGGAAAGGGAGAAGCAGGCTTCCCGTGGAGCAGGGAGCCTGATGTGGGGCTCAATCCCAGGACCCCAGGATCATGATCTGAGCCGAAGGTAGACGCTTAATGACTGAGCCACCCAGGCGCCCCCAGATGCTCCCAAGTTTTAATTTAGGCATCTCTCCAAAGAGATTGCTGGTACTGCGAGCAGCTTACTATATGCTAGGACAGAAGGGAGGGAATATTCTTTTATTCCACGGGGAAAATACATGATTTGGAGTCAAGCAAGTAGTTTGTCTTTTAAAAAATAACATTTATTCCCTGTTAACAAAGATTATATATTTTTATTGTAGGAAATTTGGAAATGTATGATATAAAGAAGGAAAAAAAGTCATATGTAATTCTGCCACTTAGAAATAAACAATGATATATATATATATATATATAATACTTATATTGTCTATATTTTGAGCCTACTTTAAAAAATATAACAATATTTTATGGGAATTTTCTTAGGATAGTAAATCTTCTAAACATGATCTTAATTGGTGATCAATTGTTTTTAAAAATTTTTTATGTATTTTTTAAGATTTTATTTATTTATTTGACAGAGAGAGACACAGCAAGCGACGGAACACAAGCAGGGGGAGTGGGAGAGGGAGAAGCAGGCTTCCTGTTGAGTAGGGAGCCCGATGCGGGGCTCGATCCCAGGCCACTGGGATCATGACCTGAGCCAAAGGCAGACGCTTAACGACTGAGCCGGCCAGGCGCCCTTCAATTGTTTATTTTTTTAAAAGATTTTATTTATTTATTTGACAGAGAACGAGAGGAAGAGAGCACAAGCAGGAGGAGTGGCAGGCAGAGGGAGAGGGAGAAGCAGGCTCCCCGCTGAGCAGGGAGCCCGATGCAGGGCTCGATCCCAGGACCCTGAGATCATGACCCGAGCTGAAGGCAGACGCTTCACTGACTGAGTCACCCAGGTGCCCCAGGTGATCAATTTTTATTATGTAAATTATTTAACATGTTTAGCCCATCCAAGTTGTAAGGTATTTAGGTAGTTTCTAATTCGCTATTGTAAGCAACAGTGATAATATGCATCTCTTTTTTTCTTCTACTTTAGCCAGTTTTGTATATGTACAATGCACTTCGGAACAGGAGACTATGGATTTCACTTCAGGATGGAGCCTCCCTGGTCCCTAACTATGTTTTTTGCACATGATCAGTTAATCTCTGTTTATAATGTGCCAGGACCCTATAGATTCTGTGTCTTCCTTTGATATCTTTTGGGGGAAGTATTCATGCTTTTTGCACATAAAGGAAGAAGTCAGTCAACAATTCAGTGTCTTACAGTTTTCATATTGCAGAACTTGCCTGACAGACTAAAAATAAACATTTTCCTTTTTACATATATAAAGTCTCTGAAGCTTGGAGTGAGAAACTATAAGCAGTATCATTTTTGTGTCTTGAAAGGAGGTCAGAGACCATGTAGTCCAATCCCTTCATTTACAGGTAAAGAAGTTGAGGCTTAGAGATCTTATGTGCCCTGACCAGGACTCACACCTCAGCCCCTTGAGGTAGCATAGGGTTCATAGTGGACTTTTTTGTTGCCCATTGTCTGAATTGTCCATTCTTTCTTTAATGCCATTTTTTAGGTGAATGGGCCTTTATTAGCTGTGATTATAGAATTTCCGAGCAGGGCACACTTCTGTGGAATCCTGGCTTTGCCAAATGCCTGGCTACAAGGGAAATTTCTATATATCTAAATTTCTATAAGAAGGTTCTTACCTTCTCCTTCTAGGTCTGCCATTTGCACTGAAAAGGTTTGTTTATGAATTTCCTTTCTTACGCACAAAGAGTTTAACCAATTTTACACTGGGGTTTTCCCTTGATACTCATCAGGCTTTTATTTTACTTCTCATTGAGAAAGCAGACTTATTGTGAACTCTCTTCACAAGGGCTTTCATTTACACTACAAACGAATGCTTTAGACAAACAGTATGAAAGTTCTGGAGTCTTCTACCTAATTGATTTGAAGATAAATATAGTTAAAAACACTATACTTGGATACTGAACACCTTCTATATACATCAGTTTTTGAGGATCTTTTAGGACAAGAAATCAGCAAGGTTAGTCTGATAAAGCTCAGCTTGCTGGAAAATTGAGGAATTCGAAGTTGGTTTGTTTTGGTCCTGGCTAGCCCTTTGACTAAGACATCGTAAGACTGAATCCATCTCCCTTTTCTTTCCCTTACTAGATTTTGCAGATAGCTTTCTCCTTTGCTTTTGACATAGAATAAAGCTTTTTTTTTTTTTTTTTTAAGGTCTGGGAAATTATTTTTGCTCTGGACTTGGCTTCTGATGAGTTGTATGACCTTGGGAGAAATTCCATATAGAGAGTTCCTTGTACCTCCTTTTCCTGAAGAATAAATAGGATATCCTACCCAACAATGATATTCAGAATATTAGAATATAAACTTTAATTTTGGATTTTGAATGTGGCTGATAGTCACAATCATGGACTGGCTTGTTAAACCTTCACTGAGAAAATGGCAGTGTCAAGGAAGAAAACTAAGAAAATCCAGCTTAAGCCACAAGGAGGAATTTATTGATTCATACAAATGAGAAGTCCAAGTGGCGGTAATTGTGGCTTCAGATGTGGCTGAATCCACAAACTGAAGTGATGCCTTTGCTCTCCATTTTTCAACTCTGTTTACCCCTGCCTGGCTCTATTCAAGCTTTATGGTCTTTATAGTTCAAGATCCTAGAGTATGAGAGGCAACATATCTCTTTTAGTACCCACGTGTCAAATCTTAGGGAAGATACTGTTGGTCCAGCTTAAGACACTTGTCTATCCCTGACCAAATAATTGTGGCTAGAAGAATGGAGTACCCTGATGGGCCAGCCAGGTTTGTGAGCCATATTTTTAGCCAGGGGACGATTGGGGCAACATGATAGACAACCTCATCCTGATCCCATGAAGTCAGGTGAGGATGGTTCTACTGTTCCAAAGAGTAAAGGGAGGATAAACAGGCCAAACCAACACTACAAAAGCCTTTGGATGAAGTGTGAGTGTATTAGCTATAGATTTGTTCAGTGTTTAGACATGTTTACGTCTCTCACCATAAATGTAACTCATACATATGCTCACATTTAATTTGATTTCACTAAAGCTTAATTAAGCTCCGTTGAACAGAAGCAGCACCATAATAAGCCTGGCAAAGATGTGGTATTGATATAGAAATGTATATGAGGCTAGAGAGATCAAAGTAAGAAGATAATATTTTTTTTCAGCCTCAGTTAGCATAGAGACATTATATTTATAAGTTTTTCTTGGCTTCTTTCATCATACAATTTAGAGAAGTTCTTCAGAACTATTTTTTTTATTATAAAAGCAGTACAAAAGAATATAAAATAAAAGTGAAGCTCTCTCCTACTTCCAGAAATAGAATAGTTTCTTTTATAAAATTCCAGAAACTTCCCATGTATTTGCAAGAATATATGTATATTTTATATAGACACATAGGATATATGTCTGCTCTGCAACTTGCTTTCTTCACCCAGGGCCGTATTTTGGAGATCTTCCTTTGTTAGTGCCGATAAAGCTCCTTCCTTCTCTTTAACAATTGCACAATTTTCTGCAGTTTGAATGTGTAACTGATCCCCTCATCAGAGGATTTTAAGGTGCTTTACAAAGAAAGCATCACTCTTTGGTCTCTCCCTGCCTGCAGGAAACCTGGTGTGGCTGGAGGTCCTGCAGCTCGGAGTTGGGCCAAGGTTTCCCCATTGATGGTAGATGCAGCAGGAGAGGTGATGCCATCAGGGATTTCCCAGAGGGAGCAAAATTCCCCTAGGACTGAAATGGAGCCAGAATCTGGTCCTATTAATGTCTCTCCCCCCCCGCCCCCCAGCCACCCAACACTGCCTTCCCTGTGGTTAACCAGACAGGAGGTCCATTGTTGAGTGGTTTGGCAGGTGTCTGAGAAATTTGCAAGGATGTAATGACTTCCTCTCTAGCTTGTCGCCAAACTTGAGGGGACTGATACTAATTTCTCAGGATTACTACATAGCTTCTGTTCTCCAGCCCCCTGAAGGGGCTTCTTGATGTCCTTTATCTGTTTGCAAACATCAGCATGTATTCCTAGGTTATGGTCAATCACAAGTAATTGATTTATGTCTAGTTTGGAAATGCTTATAGCAGATGCAATTGCCCCCAGTGTCCATTTCTTACCACCAAGTTACCAAGACTGTCCTAAAAACAGGTCGGGCTGAAGGGACAGTACCAGGATGGAGCGAGAGGGCAGCTTGAAGGTAAATGAGCAAAGGAGCCATCCTCAACTCAACTGTCTAATTAAGAAAAGGTCTTTGGCCCCCTTATCTCCAAACTCTGCCTCCTGACATTCCTTTGCCCTTCCTGCTTCATGCCCATCAGCTTCCATGTCAAAGGAAAGGCTTCTTTTTATTTAAAAAATGTCCTAGCTCATGGAGTCTCCAGGGCAGGTGAATGGCTTCAGAGTTGCAATGACCTAGTAACTAGAATTTAAGACCAGAAGGTGTCTCATCCCACGTTCCCTCATTTACTGCAGACTTCTCTCTCTGCCTTTCATTGCCCTTCCATATGGTTTTGCCTATTGAAATTCTTATCCTCTAGACTCAGCTCTGATGCCACCAGGAAGGTGTCTCTAGTTATCCCAGTGAGAAAGGGTCCCTGACCTCTGCTGCATGTACCAACTGCCCATTGTCTTCCTCACTGGACCCTGGATGTTCTTGGAGGCCTTGTCTTGGAGTGCTGGGATAGACAAGCTTTGCTCTTCCCTACCAGACTGTCCTACTTACTCCCTCAAGCCTCAGAAGGCACTGTATTCCTAGCAGCTAACATGATGCTTGGTTCATAGTAGGAACTTAATACGTCTGTTGAAAATCTGAATCTGTCTAGTTCAAGATCTACTGTGAGGACTTGAACTTCGTTTTATAATTAAATCACTGGCATCTTTTTGGGGGCCACTGTATTTGTCCCTTTTGTTGGTTTTTGAGTTCTGGTGATGCTTTAACATTTGAAAATAAATATTTTTAAATGGAAGGTTTTTCCCTCCTTTAGTGCCCTAGTAGACTTTAAAACTATCAGATCCTAGGAAGTAGCCACATAGGGACAGGTGGTATGTGAGTCTAAATTGTTTTGTAAATTCTAAAGTCAGAACAAAAGGGAAAAGAAATAAATGTCAAGAGACCTCAGGAAATAGCATCTTGCCATGCAAGGGGTTGGGCACACTCCCCATCTTGCCACAATGTATTTTTGGACCCTGGAAACCCTCCTGAGCTTCTCTCCAACATAAGGAAGAACCTGCAATTACAAGTACAGTGACATTATTTTACCTCCCTAGGGTGGCTGGAGCACAAAGAACTCAGAGAGGCCCATGTGGGCGTTGGTTTGGGGCTACAGGAATGTGCTCAGAAAGAAGGTTCTGTTTGTTTTGACTTGACACAGATGTAAATGGCAGCCCTCAAAGCCTTTGTTAAAGCAGGACATTTACTCCTTAGGTTTTCTGTCCTGGAATATCACCTCCTCCTCCCCGAGGATGGCAGTTCTGACTAAAACATGCTGCAAAAGCTATCTTTGGCTTTTTATTGTCTTCTGAAGACAGTCCAACCTCTTAATGTAGATTTTCAAGGCCCCACAAGGCCAGCTCTGGCTCAGATATATATATATATATATATATATATATATAGTGAAGATAGCAAGTCTGGAAGCTGTAGGAGAATCTCTTTCCTAGTCCTAAGTGGAAAGAATCAAGATTTCTCCTATTTTCAAAGAGCTCTAAGCAAAATTTCTGGTACTTCTATTTAGTGACCAATTTTCATTTATGATTGCTCTCTTGCTAGGGGAGTTCTGATTGACTTTCCCTTCTTCATTTTCTTTAGGAAGCCCATCATGTGGTTTAGGGATTTTCCTTTTACCTCCTCTTTTCAGAACTTATAAGTAATTAAAAATTTCTTCCTCTGAAGAAAATGTATGTTGGGCATCTGGGTGGCTCAGTTGGTTAAGCATCTGACTTTGGCTCGGGTCATCATCTTGAGGTCCTGGGATCGAGCCCAGCATGGAGCCTTCTTGTCCCTCTGCTCCTCCCCCAGCTCATGCTCTCGCTCTCTCAAATAAATGAATAAAGACTTTTAAAAAAAATATGTTCGTTGGAGAAAATTATAAAACCTCAAAAAAGTTTAAAAGACAATAAAACTAGTCTTAATTTTATCTGTAAGATTAAAAAAACATTTAAGCTATTTTGGGGTATTTCCTTTTGAGATCTGTATCTATATATCTATCTATTGGTTTGTATCCAATAGATACAGATCTATCTATCTATCACTCTCTCTATATCTATCTCTATATCTATCTGTTGGTTTGTATCTTGCTTTTCTTCTCAATTCAGCTTGGCATTGAAAGCATTGAAAGCATTTTCCTACATTAATAGAATTCTTTATTAACACTTCAAATACTGCATAATATTCAAGCTATGAGAAGTTGTATGGCTTACTGTAAGCTCTCTCCTTTTGCCAGACATTTAGACAGTTTTCATGCTGGCAACTAAATCTTTGTCTACTTTTTCTACTTCCTAAAAATAGAGTCTGAAAATTGGAATCACCAGTTAAGAAGGTATAACCTTTCTTATTGTGGGAAAATATGCATAACATAAAATTTACTCTTTCATCCATTTTCAAATGTACTGTTTAGTGACATTAAGTACATTCACATTGTTGCACAACCATCACCATCATCCATCTCCAGAACTTTTTCATCTTTCCACACTGAAACCAATTAAACACTAACTCCCCATTCTCATCTCCTCCCAGCCCCTGGCAATCATCATGCTACTTTTTGCCCCTATGAATTTGACTACCTCGTATAAGTGGAATCATACAATATTTGTTGTTTTGTGTATGGCTTATTTCACTTAGCATAATGTCTTCACGGTTCATCCATGTGGTAGCATGTGTCAGAATTTTGGCATTTTTTAAGGCTAAATAATATTTCATTGAGTGTTTATACCATTGATAGACATAGGGTTGTTTCCCCCTTTTGGCTAATGTGAATAATACTGCTATGAACATTCGTGTACAAATACCTGAGTCTCTACTTTCAATTTTTTGGGGGGTATATACCTAGAGTGGAGTTAGGGGATGACATGGTAATTCTATGTTTAATTTTTTGAGGAACCACCATACTCTTCTACAGTGGCTGCACCATTTTTCATTCCCGCTAGCAATGTTCCAGTTTCTCAAAACACTTGCCAATATTTGTTATATTCTACTTAAAAAAAAAATAATAACCATCTTGGGGCATCTGGGTGGCTCAGTTGGTTGAGTGTCAGATTCTTGGTTTCTGCTCAGGTCATAATCTCAAGCTCATGAGATTGAGCCCCACGGTGGGCCCTGTCTCAGCATGGAGTCTGTTTGAGATTCTTTCCCTCTCCCTCTCTCTTTTCCCCTCTGCCCCTCCCTCTGCTCGTGCACTCTCTCTCTCTAAAATAAATAAATAAATAAAATCTTAAAAAAAATAATAAAAAATAAAAAAATGAAAAAATAACCATCTTAGTGAGTGTGAAATGATATCTCATTGCAGTTTTGATTTGTATTTTCCTAATAATTAATGATGTTGAATATCTTTTTGGGTGCTTATTGGCCATGGGTGTATCTTCTTTGGAGAATGTCTATTCAAGTACTTTGTCTGTTTTTGAATTGGGTTGTTTGTTTGCTTTTTTGTGCTGAGTTGTAGAACTTCTTTGTATATTCTACATTTTAACCCCTTATCAGATATATCATTTGCAAATATTTTTTCTTATTCTGTAGGTGACTTTTTCACTGTTGATAGTGACCTTTAATGTGAAAAAGTTTTAAATTTTGTTATAGTCCAGTTTATCTATTTTTTCCTTTTTTAGTCTGTGCTTTTTGTGATATGTCCAAGAAATCATTGCCAAGTGTAATGCCATGAAGCTTTCCTCCTATGTTTTCTTTGAAGAGTTTTAAAGTTTTAGCTCTTATGTTTAGGTCTTTGATTTTGAGTTAATTTTGAATTAATTTTTTATATATGGTGTAAGGTAAGGGTCCAACTTCATTCTTTTGCATGTAGATATCCAGGTTTCCCAGCATCATTTGTTGAAAAGACTGTCATTTCTCCCACTGGCACCCTTGTTGAAAATCATTTGACCATATATGCAAAGATTTATTTCTGGGCTCCCTAATCTATTCCATTGGCTTTATGTCTGTCCTTATGCGAAAAACATACTGTTTTGATTACTGTAGCTTTGTAGTAGGTTTTGAAATCAGGAAATATGAATCTTTTAACTTTGTTCTTTTTCAAGATTGTTTTGGCTGTTCAGGATCCCTTGAGATTCCATACAAATTTTAAGATTGGATTTTTTTCCTCCATTTTTGGAGGATAGTTTTGTTGAATATGAAGTTCTTGGTTGATGGTTAGTACTTTACATGTACCATCCCACTGCCTTCTGGCCTCCATGGTTTCTGATGAGTAATCAGCAATATCTTATCAAGGATACCTTGTACATGATGAGTTCCTTTTCTCTTGTTGCTTTCAAGATTCTCTCTTTGTCTTTCAAAAGTTTGATTATGTTGTGCTTAGGTGCAGATCTCTTGGAATTTATTCTGCTTGAATTTCATAGCACTTCTTGGATGTGTAGGTTAATGTTTTTCATCAAATTTGGGAAGTTTTACCTTTATCTTTTCAAATATTCTTTCTCTCTCTCCTCTTCTTCTGGGAGTCCCATTATGTGTATATTGCTATGCTTGATTCTGTCCCATAGGTCTTGAGGTTCTGTTCATTTTTCTTCATTATTTTTTCTTGCTGTTCCTTAAAAGATGTAATCTCAATTGGCCTGTATTCAAGCTTACTGATTCTTTCTTCTGCCTGTCCAGATCTGGTGTTGAGTTCCTCTTGTGAGTTTTTAAAAAAGATTTTATTTATTCATTTGAGAGAGAGAGAGAGCGTGTGTGTGTGGGGGGGGGCAGGGACAGAGGGAGAAACAGACTACCTACTGAGCAGGGAGCCCAATGCGTGTCTCGATTCCAGGACCCTGAGATCATGACCTGAACCAAAGGCAGGTGCTTAACTGACTGAGCCACACAAGTGCCCCCCTCTAGTGAGTTTTTCATTTTAGTTATTGTCCTTTTCAACTCTAGAATTTCTATTTTTCAAAAAAATAATTTTTATCCTTTATTGATATTCTCTATTTGTTGAGATATCATTCTCATACTTTCCTTTAGTTCTTTAGATATGGTTGCTTTTTGTTATGTGAATATTCTTAAAATAGCAGAATTTAAAGTCTTTATCTAGTAAGTCTAGTGTCTCAGATTTCTCAGGGACAGTTTCTACCAACTGCTTTTTTCCTGTGTATGGGCCATACTTTCTTACTTCTTTGCATGCCTGATAATTTTTTGTTGATAATGGACATTTTAAATGATTTAATGTGACAACTCTGGAAATCAGATTCTTCTTCCTTCCTCGGGTTTGTAGTTGTTGCTGTTTAATGACTTTTCTGAACTAATTCTGTAAAGTCTGTATTCTTTGTTTGTGTGGCTACTGAAGTCTCTTTTCTGTTAGCTTAGTGGTCAGCTAATAAATGGACAGATTTTCTTAAATGCTTGGAACCTGTAAGTCTCCAAACCTTTACTGATGGGTTTTGTGTGTGTGTGTTGGCATATGCCTTCATTGTTTAGGTAAGTTTATTATATCCTTGCCTCAGCCTTCAATCCTGGCTTGTGCAGAACCTCAAAGTTAGCCAGAGGCAAGAACTTAGGGTCTTCTCAGGTCTTTCCTGGGCATGTGCACAACCCAATGCACACAGGTGGCCTTCTAGATTCACAGAAATGCGTTGGAACTTTTCAAAGTCCCCAGTGAACATCTCATTCCCCAGCTTTTCCTTTTAATTTTTAAATTTGTTTGGTTGCTTGCTCCAACTGTTGTCACTGCCTCGGATAGTTGTGGTATTAAACAATTGCCACTGATTGTTTTTGAGAAATGTGTTTGGGGGGAAATGTTATTTGCACTAAGTGAAATCTGTGGCTGGCAAAATAAAGACAAGGCTTGTGAATGAGTTTTTCCAGGGAACCGTTAGATAGGACAAACAATGACAGTCATCTGTGAGTTGGGCTTTGAATGAGCCCCAATCTTGTTCTGTGCCCTTCAGAGGCTACCTGGTGGCTGTGTTTTGCTATAATTGTGGGGCTATTGGTTTTCAAGGCTACCATGGGGCTGGAAATAGAGGGATGGGACTAAGGCAAGTTAAAATGAAACAAAAGCTTGCAAGCTTGCTTTTGTTAGGGAGACTCAGCTGCTTTCTCACATGAACCCTCCCCAGATTGTTGCAAGGCTTTGGTTAATTTCCAGGGTTCTGAAAAAGTTGATTTTGACAATTTTTGCTTGTGTTCTCATTACTTTTATGGAGGAGAGGATTTTCAGAGGTTCTTATTCTGCCATTTCTGTTATTGTCACCTCTTCCATTGATTATTCTGCATCTGGTTTTGTCAACAGGAAGTCAGATGTTAATTTGATTCTTGTTAATTTTAGGTACTTTGTTTTTAGGTATTATGAAATTTCACCATAATATCTAGGCTGATCCTTTTATTCCAAGGAAAGTGTACTTCCTCAGCTCTGGGAAATCTTCTCTGTTTCTTTGAGGGGTTCATTTCTTAGGTTCTGTCTTTTCTGGATGTACCCTTCATGTCTCTATCATACTTTTCATTTCTTTATCCTGTTGTTCTTTCTGGGAAAATTTCTCTATTCCACCTGTCAGCTTTCTAAGTCTATGTTTTGCTTTGTCCATTCTGTCACAGTAAGGGTTTTATTAAAATGTTTGGTGGTTTGTGATTGTGTTTTCATTTCTGATTTGAGAGGCTTAGATGGTGTGTCTTAGAATGTGCTCTCCTCAGGATCAAGATGTGAGGTTGGGCAGGGTGAGTCAGTAGACTTATCTGGCCAAGAGGCTTCCACTCTTTCTGGGTGACGCCAACTACCAGAAACATTGCCCTGATTTCCTGACCCAAATGCTGGCCCCAAATATGCCTCTGGGGCCTCCTGCTCTTATAATATTGTGTGTGTGTGTGTGTGTGTGTGTGTGTGTGTATAAGACCACCTGCCTCGCTCCTCTTATTGCAAAGGCCCAACCAGTTCTGATGATAGCCCAGAATCCACACAGCATCCCAATATCTTCTCTCTCTAATTTGGGGCCCCTTGGAGCCATCTCCACCACTGTCCTCTCTTATATATACTTTAGGTTACTGTCTTGTGTCTTTCAAGGATGGCTCATATTTCTTGCCATAGAGGCTACCTTTCTTTGCTTACCTTCATTGTTTTTGTTTTATTTATTTAAAATTATTTTCTGTCATTGCTAATAATTTGGAGTGGGGAGGGTAGGCTGGAGTATGTCAACCTTCTTTATCCCATCTCCTCAGGTGACTTTTTAAAAAGTCATTTGGGGGCGCCTGGGTGGCTCCCCGTCAGTTAAGTGTCTGACTCTTGATTTGGGCTCAGGTCACGATCTCAGGTATTGAGATCAAGCCCCATGTCGGGTTCCATGCTCAGCGGGGAGTCTGCTTGAGATTCTCTCTCCCCTTGTGTGGCTCTGCCCCTCCCCCTGCTTATGCACACTCTCTCTCAAAATAAATAAAATCTTAAAAAAAAGTCATTTGAAGTTTTCCTGGGGACTAAGAATTCAGAATTGATAATCAGATGAGGAAGTAGCTTAATATTTGCCTCCCAATATCTTAGTAAGTGTTGGGAATTTAAAACCTGAGTATAGAGAAAGTATAGGTTTGGACCATCCCCTCGACTAAAATTCAAACTTTCTTTATCCATAGTTAAATGCCACCTTCCCTCCAAAGCTGCTCCTTGACTCTTGCCAGCCTTGTTGCTAGAGAACTTTGGTGGCCCGACTGGAGACAGCACCTCCTTGGCTGGAGGCAGTGTTTTAAAGCTTTGCAACTTTAGGGAGAGGTCTGGGTGGGGTCAGGTTCCAGCTGCACCCCATAACATTTCCCACGAACTGGTTGTGTTGATAGCTGGTGCTGTCTGCGGTTCACTGTTCCGGCCAAGGGAGGCAGAAGCATTGCTTGTGTTGAAAAGCATTGACTCATCCAGCAGCCTCTGGCTGTAGTTTACTCCCATGCATTTACAGACCTCTGGGGCTGGCATTTCTGTGAATTCTTTCAAGTTCATTCCTGTTCCTCAGGCTCACCCCTTTACAAGTGCTTGCTTGCCCTGCATGCCTAAAATGACAGAAGGACATCAGCTCCGCGTGATAACTTGTCAGTGATTTTCTTCAGGATTCTCCTGCTCTAGTGTGTTATCATATCCATGTTTGTGGAATGTAATAATAAAGATACTTTGTGCATCTCTAGAACCTCCCCCCTGAGGAATTTTTGAACATTTAAAGATGGTAGTTTTGTAATCTCATAATTTTCCAGTCTGAGGTAAATGCCTCTTTGTTAATTTTTAAGCAATGATTATGACTCTGAAGATAGCACGGCAGGCTTTTCATTTTACTGCAAAACAAAAGAACACTGTATCCTAGGCTGATGTAGAAATGTGGCATTTTATACTTATTAGGGGTGTAGATATACATACAGGCATCTTTCATTTATTAGTATTTCAGTAAAGCTGACTACAAGCTATTTGTCACAAAATTTATTTCATTTCCCCAAGACTTTTTGATACGAAATTAGAGATTTATTTTTCCAGAGGGAAAAATTCGAACAGAAAATGTTCAAATTTTGTGAGGCAGGATTAAGGAGACAGTTTAGCTCTCTGGGATCTAGTATCATAGGTATCACCATATCTGTATACTAGAAACACTTGGGAAGTTTTTAAAAAAAATACAGGTGCTTGAAATGTAGAGACTGGAAGCAGACCGGTGGTGCCAGGAGCTGGGATGACAACAGAGACTGACTACAAACTGGCAGTGACCGGGGAGCTTTTTGGGGGTGAAGAGAAGGGTCTGCATGTAATTGTAGTGGTGGTTACACAATTGTATATATTTACTAAAAAATTATTGAACTTACAATGGGTGAACTTTATGGTCCGTAAAGTATGTCTTAATAAAATTCTTTTAAAAAGCCTGCCTGGGTATCACTTCAGATCAGGGAAATCAGAATCTCTGAAAGTAGGACTCTGGCATTGACATTTTAAAAAGCTCCCTAACTGATTTTAATGTTCAGCTCGGGTGAAGAACCACTGGCCTCAACCTTGTTTGTCTTGGTAGGACAATCCTGCCCTGGGGCTAAGAACCTTCCGAACAGTATTACTTAGTTAAATGAGACCTGGTTTCTTTGCCTTTCCCTTAAAGTAATAAAGGCTTACAAGACTTAGAAGGATGGATGGTAGGTACATCTGGATTACAGTGGAGCAGTTTGAATTTAGGTGGCAGTGCTATCTTGGAAATATAGGTGAGTGACTGAATTAGTTATTAATGTTTGGGGGAGACCCCAGCCTTTGCATGTCTGGTGATTCTCTATAGCCTCGTCAGGACTGTGGTGTGGGTAAAGTGAGTAAGACACTCATTCACCTAGGGCACAAAATGTGAGGGAGCACCAAAAAACTCAATAATCAAGATAAATGCAATTTTATTTATTTATTTATTTATTTATTTATTTATTTAAAATTTTATTATGTTATGTTAGTCACCATACAATACATCATTAGTTTTTGATGTGGTGATCCACGATCCATTGTTTTCGTATAACACCCAGTGCTCCATGCTGTATGTGCCCTCCTTAATACCCATCACCGGGCTAATCCATCCTCCCACCCCCTCCCCTCTAAAACCCTGTTTGTTTCTCAGAGTCCATAGTCTCTCATGCTTCGTCTCTCCCTCCAATTCTGCCCCCCCATTTTTCCTTTCAAGATAAATGCAATTTAAAAAAAAATAAAAATTGATGCCAAAAATCCACCATGACAAAATATCAACATTTTAAATGAAGACAGGGTCCTCTTAGTCTCCCTGATGAAGCTTGGCTGTCCCCTACTTCTTTTTTTTTTTTTTAATCATTTAATCAATTTTATTTTTATTTTTATTTTTTTTAATTGTTTTGTTATGTTAATCCCCATACATTACATCATTAGTTTTAGATATAGTGTTCCATGATTCATTGTTTGTGCATAACACCCAGTGCTCCATGCAGAACGTGCCCTCCTCAATACCCATCACCAGGCTAACCCATCCTCCCACCCTCCTCCCCTCAGTTTGTTTTTCAGAGTCCATCGTCTCTCATGGTTCGTCTACCCCTCCTATTTCCCCCCCTTCATTCTTCCCCTCCTGCTACATTCTTCTTTTTTTTCCTTTCTTAACATATATTGCATTATTTGTTTCAGTGTCCCCTACTTCTTGAAAGCTGAGACCACATCCAGCTTTTTGCATAAGAGGAGGGCCGGATGACTGTCTGGGCCCGTGGCGGGAGGACTCATACCCAGTCTTGGCTGCATCCATGTCTTGCCTTTCCTCTTGTTGAATAATAAACAAGCCAACTTTCTGGGGACCTGTAGGTTCCTGAATGTGCGCTGAACCCTCTCTGTGGTGTGAGAACTAACTTCTACTTCTCCCTTATTCTCCCCTGGGGCACAGGAGAGTAGGCGTGGTTTTGAAGTTTGCCTGTGCTGTTTTCCATATTCTGGTAGGTCTGTGATTCTCTGCTTGTTCTCCAAATCTGGAGCTAGAAAATGAGACTGTAATCTGATAAATTCCTGGTCTCATCCAGGGACAGATCCAGGTTTTGTTTGTTTGTTTGTTTATTTAGTTTAATTTAATTTAATTTTTTTCAGATCCAGGTTTTGTAGTCTGAAGCTTATACTATTTTGAGGGGCCTTCCTTAAGGAAAAGGATACACATTTATAAATACAAAATTAAATTGAGAGCTTTAGAAGGAGCTCCCTGAAAAGGAAAAACACATAAGGGTCATTAACTTCATGGTAAGATTGTCTCCAGTCTCAACTTAGTATTTCATTTTCCTTATCCCTTTGCAGGATTTCTCTCCCCAGTTTGTTAGCTTACAAGGCCCATAGACTATAGGACTGTATCTCAAGTCTTATTTTCCAATTTCATACTTTCAAAAGCCCCAGAATTTTTTCCTTTTCGAGGGAATGAAATGATTAAGAGCATTAAGTTCTAGTGTCAAACTGGCTGATTTTGTATCCTGGCTCTGCCAAACTAGTTGTTTGACTTGGGCAACTTAGTGTTTTTGCCCCTATTTCCCCCTCTAATCTTACTTCACAGGGTTCTGTTGAAGCAGGACTAAATTAGATAATGTGTTTGTGGGCTTAGCACAATGCTTGAACAGAAAAGACACTCAGGAAATGTTGTTTAGTGTATCCGTCAGGATTCTTGATTCTAAGCAACAGAAACGTACTCTGGCTACTTTAAATGGAGAAAGAATTTATTGGGAAGATGTTGGATAGTTCACAGAATTGACAGGGAGTTTGGAAAAGTAGGTGCTGAAAATAGGCAGGAATTAAGGAAGGCCAGCAGCAGAAATAATCTGATTAAGACATTCTGTTCCTGCTGGATTCTGCCATTGCTCCAACCCTAATCTACTCATTCCTTCTTCCTGAAATCTCTTAAGATTCAAAATCACTGATGATTCTGTCTAAATCAGCTGAACCCAAGGTTAGGGAGAGAAAGGTCTACCTAGTTTAGCTTTTAGTAGAGGTTGGGGCCTCTTACAATGGAGGATTCCACCCAAATAGGAAGAGGGTTTGGATGTCGGGGACCAGAAAACTCTCAAACCAACACTACCCTTTCCCTTGCGATTCTTTAAGGTCTAATAGAACTGAGCTGCAGTATGATATCCTGCCAGTAGGTGCCACCCTTTAACATTTGCGTCTGTACATTTAACCACTAACTTCAGAGGTAATCTGCTATGTATGGAACACAGTGGTATTTATCTACTAAAGTCCAACTGTGATGGCCAGCTGTTAGGTTACAGGAAATGGATTCAGTGCTCTCAAATGAAAGCTTGCCATACATAAGTTTATGGTAATTCTTTGGTACTTGTTGATTTTTATCTGACAATAAATAAACCCATTTAAGAATCACTGCCATAGTCTGAAAAGTCCTTAATCTTGAAGTTTGACTCAAGTCCATTTATGGGTATGGATTTTCCCCATCTGTTTGCTATTTTCCCCCATATCTTCAACCAAAATTCAGGGCTTACATACCGTACAGCAGCACTATGTTAGGCGCAGCTGTGAGGATTTGCCAGCAGTCTCTGGCCCTCATGGATTTCATGTTTGAGTTTAGGAACAGGGAGACACACAAGGAGAACTGTAGAACAATGAGGTGAGCCCGATGGTAGAAATATGCACACAGGGGCAGTTCAGAAGAAGGACACCTACCCTAGCCTGCGAAGGTCAGGGATGATCTCCTGGAGGATAGAAGTTGAAATTGAATCTTAAAGTTCTTCAAACTGTCCAATTTGTCCATAAAATCAATTAGCGCACACGAATTGATCTTACAGGTTTGAAATGCTAAACACCACTGTGAGGTGAAGAACTTAGCACAGTGCCTGGAACATAGTAGATGCTCAATAATAAATAGTTGTGGACTAGTTAATTAGTCTAGGAATACTTGTACTATCTAGGCTGGTATAATCTGTAGCATGCGGTTTAATATAGAGTTGATTTTCTAGTATCCTAAATGGAAACCTATGCATTTAATTCCCACATCAGCTGGTTAGCTACACACATAGGAAATGCCTCCATTTCAAGGTCATACATTGAACCTTGAAGCCCACTTGATCCCAAGAACAGCCAACAGTGGGGCAGTGGCTTACTACAGATTCAACTTCCCTGCTGGGAAAAGGAAAGAAAGCGCGTTCTGTCGTAGATGAGTATCAAGGGACAGTGTATATGGTCCCACATCCATCAGGTTCTTATCCAGCCGGGCATCCATCTGGAAGAAGTTCTTCATTTTGAAAACAGAAAATTGACCAATAGCTGTGCAAGAAGGCCAATTAGAAAAAAATTATTCATTAGATTAAGGTAAATTTCTATTCCCTGCAATAAATACTTTCAGCCATCCTTCATAGGCCCCCAAAAGAAATCTCCCTTTTTTTTTTCACGTGAAGGTGACTTATTAGAACGTGTTTCCAAAAGAAATCTTGGTTTAAATTGATGAACATGTGGAAGTGTATTTGCTTTGCTCTAATCCTGTTTGAGTTCCTGAAATTTATTTTGCAAAGGGGAAAGATTTGTCTTAATTTTTTTCCTTTTGCAACTGAAACATAACTTTAAGTTTTATAGCATTCCTTCCTAGTTCTCTGCTTTGCTTATTCAAAACAGTGCAGAACTTTGATTTAGGTCACAGTTTGGTTTGGTTTAATCTGTAAGTAGTAACTGGAAGATGGGACTGGAGGTGTCCTGGGTCATGTAAGGATATAAGGAAAGGATGTTTTGTAAGATCTAAGGAAAGGCATACGATGCAGCCATGGTTGGCCTATGACAAAGATACTCTTTAAATGAGGGGATGCATGTATGGGGCTCAGCACAATGCCTGACACGTAGAAGGTACTCAATAAACATTAGTCTGTCAGCCACGATGCTTGATTCTAAGCAATACAAATGTACTTATTTTCACAAAAACCTAATTTATGAGGGTAGTCATAGTCCTGCCCCTGTGTAATCAAGAGGTCAGCTTTCCTCTGCTCCTTGAGAATTACATCTTACCTCTGACTTTTGAAAGTTTTGCGTGGAAAAATTTGCCATGTGTGCAATAAACAGTGAAGATCCTCCTGGATATATATATAGGGTTTGCTGCTGTAATTAAATTTTATTTATAACCCAGTTAATCTGATGCATGTTCAGTGATTTAAAGAAATGATTTTGTGTTCCACTGGGGACAATGAGCATTTCTCATAAATGCAGATATTTTTAAATAGCCAAATGAACATTTTAGATGTTATTATCTTACTCAATGTATCTAGGACTTGCAATAATCCTACTGCCTATCTTTTCTCTGATACTCTGTACCTTTTAATGAAAACCATTTAACACTCATTCTCATATGTTTTAATACAGAGGCCCTGGATCTCTTACTGAAGCCGGAGCTCTCTGGTCTCCTGCCCCAAATCTCACCCCCCAGAATTGATGTGCCTTGGGTCTCCCTTCTGCATTTCTAGTGTAACTTCTCCAGTGTGAGGTTTGAGCAATGCTCTGGCCCCCATACCTGGGTTTTCCTGTGGGCCAAGAATACTTCCATTCTTCTTCTTCTTTTAAATGTGGCTCTGCGATGGTTCCCGTTTGTTTGACAAACAGGGAGCTTGCCTTAAATAAGTTCGAAGATTAGTGAGGGAGAGAGGAACCGTTATAATTCAAGGTTATGAGTGTAGGTGGGGAAAATCACAATGCTTGATAGAGTACAATGAGGGCTGGCACTAACAGGCTCCCAGGGAGGTCAGGAGGTCCTCCCGTAAGAGGTGATATCTCAGCAGTCTTGGAGAATAAATGGAGAAGGATGGGAAATGTATTCAGCACATGCAGAGGCAGGAAATGTTGGAGAGCATGGCAGTTTCATGGGACCATAAGTGGTATGGTGGGGACAGCTGGCACAGGGTTTATGGGGAGAATGGTCAGAGGTGAGGCTGAGGGGAGGCAGAGGCTGTGTCCCAGAGGTGGGGGGGTGTCATTCTAGGGAGTCAGGACTCTGTACTATGGAAAGCCATTGAAGAATGTTAGGCAAGGGAGTGACAAGGTCAGATTGGTTTTAGAAAGACCATTTTGGACAGGCTAGGGACCAGTGAGAATGTGATCAAGGTCTGATGGAAGATAATGGCAGGGGAAACAGAGATGAGGAGGGATTCTGGAAGTGCAAGTTGAATTAATAGGACGGTGTATCTGGTTGGATACAGGCAATGAGGGAGAAAGAAGAGACAAATATGATCCCAGGTCTCTGGCTTAGGTAATAGGGTAGATTTCTGAATCCAGGAGGAAAAGGAAAGGCTTTGTGGCAAAGATGTGAGGTTCCTTTTGGGATATGTGGACTTCAGATGCTTGTGGGACATGCATCTGGAGATGTCCAGCAGGAAGTGGGATCTTTGAGTAGGGACCATGGGGGAGGTCACTGGAGGAGGAGATGGGCTCACTCAGGGAGGAAATGAGCATGAAAAGGGAAGGAGTCTAAGCCCCTGGAATTACCGAGTCCCTTTCTCCCTGTCATCCCAAAGGCCTAAAGGGGTAACTTGGGGCTTCCCTCACAAGTGTTGGCTGCTCTGGCCTCCCTGCCTCTGGTTCATCCTGGCCTCTGACATTGCCCATAGGGGTGAAATTCCAGAATGCGGCAAAGAGAAATCCTCTTATGATCCCTTAGCGTGGCCATTCCTTTTGTCTGGAAAGCTGTTCACCCAGAGGCCCTGTAGCTCATTCCCTCACTTCCTTTAAGATTTCGCTCAAAAGTCACATTTTCAATGAGTCCCGGGTGGCACGGGGTTAGAAAGCCATGCAGTTGTCAGGAGCCACAGGTGACTTTGTTTTTACAGTAGCCTGCAAGTCACTTGGCCTTTCTAGCCCCAATTAATACAGCTTTTCATCATAGGAAGTGTTTTTGCAAGAAGAGTTCTCGGAGAGGAATTTGTTGGTGAGGGAATTCTGTGAGTTCTATCCATCTGTTTCATCATAACTCAAGGGGTGAAGGTCTAGACAACCATATAATAGCCATGCACTCGGCTGGCAGCTGTTTGGCTCATCATAACACCTCTGTCCCTGGGCTTCCCACTTTGGTAAACATGTGGGGCATGGAGGTTAATGCATGGGGGCAATGTGGCCTTGTCACCCTGCCCTGACAGTAAGGTCTAATCCACTTTTATAGCTAAGTGTTTCTATTCTAGAAAGCTCTGTAGCTCTCTGCCATCTCCCTTTCCACACCAACAGGAAGGATTGAGATTGTTGAAGACAGGGTAGAACGTTGACATAGCCAGCTGTGCTTATACACTCCTGTCCCTCTTCCTGTCCCCGAATTGGGAGCTTTGTGGCGGGTTTGTCTTTGTAGTTGGATGTCGAGGTGGCATCTTGTGTGGGGATGAATTAGTATGAGAGGGAGACCTTGTATTTCTCACACTATTTACTGTAGGAATACCTGCGTAAGATATAGACACAGGGAGGGGCGCCTGGGTGGCTCAGTTGTTGGGTGTCTGCCTTTGGCTGGGGTCATGGTCCCAGGGTCCTGGGATCGAGCCCCGCATCGGGCTCCCTGCTCAACAGGAAGCCTGCTTCTCCCTCTCCCACTCCCCCTGCTTGTGTTCCTTCTCTCGCTGTGCCTCTCTCTGTCAAATAAATAAATAAAATCTTAAAAAAAAAAGATATAGACACAGGGAAATATCCAGGGACTTCCTTTCATTCCTATTTCTTTTCCTAGTTCTCTTTCAGGGGTAGCACCCATCTTCCTCATTGACAGACATCAGGGGCATCTCTGTTCACAGTTATGTCCCATGCTACCTTCCAAAGGCAAGGATGGGCTCATCAACCATCTGCTTTCTCCACCAGGTTCATGGGAGAAGTAACATGGGTCATCACAGCTCTTTCCCTTCCACCGAGCTCATGAAGGCAGACCAACCTTAGACCCGCCAAGATGGATTTGGGTTAAAAGGAGAGATGCATTCTCAGTGAGAGTTGTTAATCCTGAGGAGGCCGTGGGCTTCCTTTTCTCCAGGCCATGACAAAACAGAGATCTTTTCATTAGTTAGGAATGTATTGTGCTCCTGTCTGAAAGCTGGAGGAAGGCTTGAAGGACCTCCTTATGGAAGCTGCTTCCCTGTATCTCTGCTTTGCTGTGTTTTAACTCAAGGGAGCGAATATTGAGTAAAGGCTGAGGTAGCAAAATAACCTATATATGGAGCTTAGAGTTGGGGAAAGATTTTCTCTTCTGGGATGGCAATTTTCAAGACTGTCCATTGTGAAATAGCCTAAAGAGGGAAGCAGACATGGTATGATTCATATCTGGCCCCTCTTTCCATGCTCCTAAAAGACGGTGAGCCCGGGGTCAGGGCTAAGGATGACTTCTGATTTGATGGCTCAATTGTCAGATGCTCCGTGCAGGCTGCAGGGCATGTCTGGAGCTGCACTCAAAGTTTCCAACCCTCCCAATGCCTCACACTTGCTGAACAGTCTCAGGGAAAATGCTGGAGTATGAAAATGATAAACCTAGGGAAGGCATATATTGCTGAGAAGTGCAGCATTAACAGAGGATACAGCCATGAATTAATATCATTTAGACAGGTTTTTTTTTTTTAGTATTGTCAGAGTAAACATCTTTTTTTAAATGAAACTTTGGGGTTATTCTAGCCCTCATCAATCTTTCTAATATATTTTTACTAGCTCTTGCTTAAAATGTTTTGTTTTTATATTGTTTTTAAATGTTGATTGTGAAAAGTTAAACCGAGAGAATAACGAGCAAAAGCCTGTTCTTCTTTATCCATTCTTTCTCCTGGCGCCATGCTGTCAGATGGTACATCACCCCGTGAACTGCTCTGTGACAAAGGCCTGGTTGGTGGTGTGGGATGAGTTCGGGGAAGTTTGAAATCATCTGAGCGGGGGTAGTCAGGTCAGGGGCAGGAGGGATTTGAGCTGGGCCTTCAAGGGATAAGATTTGGTTGGGAAGAAGGGCCTTTGCAGAAAGGGGAATGTCCTAAACAAAAGCATAGAGGTGGAAAAACAGGGTTGATTTAGGCAAAAACGAGTGGCTGAGACTAGTGGAAGATGAGCCTGGAAAAGACAGTTGGGTCAGGCAGAGGGTCTCAGAGGCCAAGAGTCTGGTCTTCAGCCCACTGGCTGTGGTGGCTAATTAGAGGTTTCTGCATAGGCAGCCGTCTCTGTGGTGCTTGGCCATGTTGCATTGTGGTGGATCGTCTCCAAGGGTTCTTTCCTTCCTGTACACATATATTATTCTTTCCTTTAAGAAGTGGAGTTTATTCCCCTCTCCCTTAAATCTGGGTTGGCCCTGGTGACTTCTGTGACCAATAGAATGGCATAGAAATGACATTTTGAGATTTCTAAGGCTGGGTCATAAGAAGCCTTGCAGCTTCCTCCTTGGTCCCTTTGAATACTCAATACGGGATGCTCCCTCTTGGATCTCAGCCACTGTAGAAGTCCAAGGCATGTGGAGAGGCCACGTGTTTGCACTCTAGTCGACAGCCCCCACTGAGCTCCTCACAGTATCAGAGCAGAAAGAGGGACAGAACCTGGATCCTTGATAATGTACCTAAGTCACTAAATCAAATCCAACTCTGACTTCCAGTATTAGGAACCAGTAAATCAATTTTATTGTTTTTAGCCAATCAAATAAATCTTTGAGTTTATTTTTCTGTTTCTTACCGTGAAATGCATTCTAAATGATACAAAGGAGTACTGGATCCAAACTAGTTCCAGTTATCCCCTCTTCACCATGTGATTGGGGCAATGCCTCTTAACTGGCTTCCTTATTTCTCCGTCTTTAAGGGATGCTCTATGTGGCTGGTCTTCAGGTTGCCCTAAATTATCCCATTTCTTTTGTTCTGGATAAAAGCATTTCTCTCCCCTGGACTTTGTTGCATACATATTGAGAAATTTCTCTCCTTGAACTGTCAACTATATTTACATTTCAGAGTCACTTTCTTTCTGTTTGCTCCAGGCATTAAAGCCATCCCACCCTTATTTCACGTGTAATACTTGCTGTAATATTCTCAAATGTCTCCCTTTTTTTCAATAATGCCACTCTCACTAAAAAACCTCTATATAGAGGTGGGATGTCCTTGTTTGAACATGCAAGTGTCGAGTCATAGGAAAGGTTCTACTCAGTTTAATTCAGTAAATTAGCTCTTAATTAAAAATCAGTGCTGACAGAGTTTGGGTAGAAAGAATAGTTTCCCTGGAGCCTAATTACCTATGGTTAAGCTGACTTTTGAGGTTTTGAACTTGCAGCTCTGGAACAATCCCCCAATCTGTGAAAACCAGTCTAGATGGTACCCAATGAGACCTTAGTCTCATTAAAGCTAAACTTCCTCCTTAACTTACTGGACTCCTGTTTCCAGGGATTTTGAAGGGCGTATTCAGAAATTTTCTCAACTCTGGAACATCATACATAACAAAGCATGTGTGAGTCTGGGTCTTCTGAAATAAAACAAATCTCATGCCCCCAAAATGTTGGAATTACAAACCTAGAATACATATTGTCAGGGGGCTCTGAGAAGTTCTACAATTGACGTCCTTTTTAGTTGTAACCGGAGGGCTAGAAACCTTCATCTTCCCATTATTACTGGCATTGAGAAGGCAGGGGTAGAGGGTGTCAACGCCATGGTTAGAAAGCTCTAGTTTAGAGACATAAAACTCACAAGTACAGAAGCCAAGCTCAGACACATCCCCGTGGCAGTGGTTCTTCTGTATTCTACCCTCATGTTCAGGGCATCAAAATGATATCTTCCTTGGTATTTGACTTCTAGAAATACACTCCAGCCCCATCTCAGAGCATTCCGGAGCAGGAGACCTGAGTTCCAGGGCAACCTTGACTTTATGGGCCCTTTGACCTTGGGAAAGTCCCTTGAGAAGGTAGTTTTCATGCATGTAAAATAACCACCACCTCACGGGAGTGGGATGAGACAAACACAGTAGGAGACAGCACGTTGAAAACCGTGAAACGTTCGATCTGCACATGTCAACAATCTTGGGTTCTCCGTACCCTTTCAAAGTGAGCATTTTTGGTAGAATGCCTGAAGCCATTAGAGGTGAGGATCAATGAAAACAAAAGGCAGATTTGTAACATTGCAAATAAATCCTTCTGTAAATGGTTGGCCCCTGTAGCCTATCTTCTTCTACTAGCCCAAGTCACTTTTGAAGGGAAAAAGGACAGAACAACAAATAGTAATATATGAAGGAAGGAGAAGGAGCAGAAGGAGGAGAAGCCCCAGTAGATGCTCTGCGGCTTGTCTGCATATCATACCGGAGACTCGGCAATTATTTGGTTAATTTGGTGGTTGTAGACAGACATAAGGTAATTACAAGGAGAAGCATTAACTCTGGGACATGATTTGCCCAGATTGACTGTCTAGAATGATCTAATTATCAAGTTAACCAGCAGATCTTTATTTCACTTGAGGCTATAGAGAGTTATAGCTGGTTTTGTATAACTGGGAGCAATGCTTAAAAATATATCGTATATTTCTGGTTAAGTGCTAAAGGAGATTTTTTTTTAGAATTGTTTTGTTTTGTTTTTGTATTTTTTTTTTGAAAGTTGCATTTCAAAAGAAACACATCAAATTCCTAGGCCTTTCATTGTATTTTCATTTGAGATGTATAGTTTTGATGTTGCCCATGCATTTAGTTATGGGTTATTTAACACCACCACATATTTTAAACTCCCCTTCTCCTCCATTTCATTAGTGATGAGAAGAAGATTACAGCCTACAATCACAGTCTTTATAAAAAGGAAAAAAGGAAATTGGTTGGTTCTTCTCTATTTATTCATCTTCTCTGACTTCCTAAATTTCCCCAATCAGTTTTTGGGTTGTGTGCCTGCCAGGGTAGTTAGCATTCTATTGATGTGGGAGTCCATTTCCTGCTCACTGGCCTTCTAACTGGAGTGCCACATTGCTTTCTTTAAATTAAACCTCTTAGAGCAGTCCAGCTAAGAGTTGGAGTAATAGCACTCACAGGCCTGACTTACATTAAACTTAGATTCACAGCAGCTACAGGTTCTCTGATGTTAAAATGGTGGCCTATTATCGTAAGGGTCGGGGAAAGCGCAGTGGAGAGCAGTGGCATAAAGTAACTCTGCAGTGTATTGTTCTCTGGGCAAAAGGGCTTCAAACCTAATAGCACAACAAAAGAGTGAAGAGAAAGTGCTTTTTGTCACCGTGGAGAATTTTTTGCCAAAACTCCCCTCTACTTGGAAAGGATGAAGAGCTTTTGCAAGGTTGAAAAGAGAGCAAGGAAATATGGCTCCATTCCCATGTTGGGACCTGCTATTTCTTGGTGGGTACAGAAGGGTGCTTGTGCACGTTCACCCAATTATAAGAAAGAAGCATTAACCAGCAAAAGCGTGACATGCTTAGAAAAGGCATATGGGCTTCCTTTCTCCCCAAGCATAAAATGACAGTCTGGTCCAGGGGAATTGGTTCATTTTGACAGGACAATAGTAGCAGCATTCTAATTTCCATTGTATTCTTGCTTGAAATTACCTTCCCTTACTAATAAGAGTCTTCCAGGACAATGAGTACTGAATAAAATAAGCACTAGAAAGATTGTAGATATCAGATTATGGGAGAGATCTGGGATTTAAATTCAAATTCAGGTCATTAGGAAAAAGACCAATGACGTGTTCCACTTGAATCAGTTGGCTTTATATGTTTTTTTCCCCCCTAGCGTGGTGGTTCTTGGACCTTACCTACATCACAATCATCTAGAGGGCTGAGTCCCACCCTGAACTTTCTGTTTTAATGGGGCTGGGGTGGGGGTGGGGTCTGAGCATTTGCATTTCTTTTTTTTTTATTATGTTAGTCACCATACAGTACATCATTAGTTTTTGATGTAGTGTTCCATGATTCATTGTTTGCGTATAACACCCAGTGCTCCATGCAATACGTGCCCTCCTTAATACCCATCACTGGGCTCACCCATCTCCCTCACCACCCCTCCCCTCTAAAACCCTCAGTTTGTTTCCCGGAAACTATGGAGTCCATAGTCTCTCATGGTTCATCTCCCCCTCTGCATTTCGAACAGATAGTGATGCTGATACTGCTGGTTTTGGAACCACACTGCAGGTGGAACAGGGCTAGTTAAATGTCTAAAACCCTGCCCTGACTTGTAGCAAATCTGGTACAAAGCAAAAGTTGAATTTTTGGCCAGCTGCTTTCTAGTTAGACTTAAACTGGTATGTGTTGGTCAAGCTGATGGACTGGGTTCCAGTTGTTAAAGACAATGCCAGAGGAGTGATTCTTTTATACCCCTCAGGGAAGAGATATGTAAGAAAAATGTGTAGGGGTTTTGAGCATAGTAAAGATACACATGGGCACGTAAGTTCATATAGACCTTATGCAATGGAATCACTTTTCTTGCCCTAATTTTCCCTTTATAATTCTGAATTATTTGAATTGACAAATAATTTATTTATAAGAAGGGTTGGATTAGAGAATATTTTATTCTGCGCTGCTCCTAGGATAAGCCTCAGGGTCTTTTGTTCTTAAATGCCTCTTCAGGAAACAGAAAACTGCTCTGTACCAGGTCTCAAGAATTTTGGGATTTTTACCTTTGGCTAACACAGGCAGGCAGGGAACATGCCAGAATCTAGCCTTATACAAATGTAAACCATAGTAATATCATAGGATGACAGGGGTCAATCTGCTTCTTCTTCAGGTAAGTAGGCTGAGCCAGAGTGTTTGAAGGAGGTGATTGGCGAACTGTGCAGTCTAATGTGGTAGCTGGTGATGGGTCTGGGTCGGGGGGGAGAAGTTCAGGGTAAAGAGCCAGTGTGTCCTGTCCCCTTGCTTGTGCCTTTGTGACCTGGTGTGTGGAGGCAGGGGATTCAGGCTCTGAGAGGAGGAGGACATCGTTGGATCTGGCGGCTAAACTGTGAAACCACCATCCCTCAGATTTCATTGTGTCTGTAGTCTCCTTGGGAGGCCAGCCAACTTGCTGTCTGCTGTTGAGAGTGGGCGAGGAAGTAGGAGGGAAGAACCGGGTGATGAGAGTAGGAGGACAATGAGAAACTGTGAAAAGTGGAAAATTTGTTGAAGGGGGTGAGGAAAAAGCTGGTGAGGCACAAGAACCCCAATTTAAAATATACAACTTAAGGGACCCTGCCATCTCCGGCAGACCAGGGACTTCGCATGTGTTGTCACTTGATCCTTGCAGGCTTGTGCTGGCCATGGGCCCATGGGCCCTAGAGGTAGCCCCGCTGTGAGCCACAGGAGAGCCAGTTCGTGGGGCATGTGTCCCGCACTGTATGTGGAGAGTGTGTCCGGTGGAAGGCATTGGTAGGACTGAAAGGGAAGACGAATCCCCGAGAATTCCCCTCCCCACCCCTGTCTCTCCTCAGGTGGCTGCTCTGGCCACAGCTGCCAGACAAATCCTCAGAGACCCAGTTTCCTTAGGTGACCTTGGACTTCCATAATTTCATCTCCTCTCTTGTCTTCCTCCCCAGGATAGATAGTGGTTTCCTTTCTGCCAGGACCCCCTTAATCTGTGGTAAGGATTCCCTGAATTACACTCTTTCTATTGTAAATGCATAAAAGTAGTTCATTTCATTGGTTAGATCCTGACTGATACAGGTTAGAATTCTTATTCCTAGTGAGCAGATGAGTAAACTTAAGCTTGTAATAGGTTAACTTGTTCAAGGTCATCATAACTAGAAAATGATGAAATTGACATTCAGAATGCAAGACTGCAGAGCTTACACTGTTAACACAATACTACGTGGCCTCTCAGAAAGAGTTCGGACGAATTAAGAAAAAAGAAGGAAAGAAATATTTTCATGTATGAAACAGTGGTAATGGTGTGAAAATGTTGCTTTGACCTCAAGCAATTAGGTGATCTGTGTGGTAGAGTAGGCGTGTGTGCCCTGGGTTCTATAGTCCTAAATCTTGGTGAATTAATTCAACTCAGGCACGGATGCTAGTCTTTTATTATAATTCCTCCTTTTCTTGGTTGATCACAAGGGGTTACTTATTTCCACTCATCTAGCTGTAGTTTGTGAAAATGTGGCCTGAGCCTTGCTTTGGAACTCAGGTTGCTATAGAAACCTTTGACTGGAGGTGGATGGATCACGGAGGTTTATTAATGAGAATTTCCCCGTTCTACCTCTGGGCTTGGTCTGTGTGAAAATCCAAGAAAGGCTCATTAGTTTTTATATTAGTCAGGGTTCTCCAGAGAATCCGAACCAATAGGATGTACAGAGATAGAGAAAGAGATTTATCTTAAGGAATTGGCTCATGTGATTATGACAATCGGCAAGCTAGAGACCCAGGAGAGAAATGGTGTAGTTCAGTTCGAATGCCAGCAGGCCTGAGATCAGAAAGAGTGGATGTTTTAGTTTGAGTCCAAAGGCAGGAAAAAAAATCACATCCCATCTCAAGGTAGTTGGGCAGGAATTCCTTCTTACTTGGGGGAGGGTCAGCCTTTTGGTTTTATGCGGACCTTCAACTGATTAGATGAGGCCCACCTGTATTAGGAAGGCCAACCTGCTTTAATAGTTCACTGATTCAAATGTTAATCTCATCCAGAAATACCCTCACAGACACACCCAGAATAATGCGTGGCCAAATGTCTGGGTATCCTATGGCTTTAGTCAAGTTGGCACATAAAATTAATGATTGCAGTTTTCATTATCGAAGGCTAACATTTCAGCCTAATTGTTTGGTGATCAAAGCTGAAGGTTCTTTCTCCAATCAGCTCTACAGAATGTTGACCCGCATCAGAGGAGAGTGTATTCTTGAGTTGACTGCTGTCTGGCTCCTTCCATAGAAATCCGTCTTGAACTGAATGCTATCAGGGTGTCAACTAATATTTGATAGAGGGCAATGGTCCTCAGAGAGTGAGCACCAGCATCAGTATCACTTAGGAAATTGCTAGAAATGTAAATTCTTGGCCCCACCCAAGACTTACTGAATTGAAAACTGAAAAATGGGTGTTTTAACAAGCCCTCCCAGGTGATTCTGATGCATAGTCAAATTCAAAAACCAGTGGTCTATCCTACAGCAGTGTTTCTCAAACTGAGAGCCACGGGTCTGCAAACATACACTTGGGGACATGAGATTTTTCTAAAAGAATGAGAGATGAAATGTTTTGTTTTGACAAAAATCCAAAAAAGCTAATATAAATATATTCTAAGTAGCCTAAATAATCAGTTTTAAAACAAATGCTGCCATACTATTTTAGTCCATAATTTGTGTCTGCATTAGTTTTTGTGTTGGCACAGAGTAGAATTCCTTGCTATAGGTTCATGAGATGCATCTGTGCTCAGTGAAGACTGAGTGAATTGTTGTGGGAGTTTGAACCTAGAAGGGTGATGGACAACTGAGGTGTCACATAGCATGACACTATCTGCATGTCAGACACATGGGACCTGTGCCCTATAGCAGTCACTGTGATTCAGTTTCAGCAAACAGCATCACCTCCCACTTTGACTTCATGTTGCTAACTTGAATTTCATTGGTTTTGTAGGTTTGTGTTAATTTGTAAGCTTGTTTTGGCTTTATAGTTGTTTGCATATATAAACCCAAGAACTTTAGGCTGAAGTTTATATTTGCATATATCTAAGTGACATAATAATGAATTTAATTTATATTAGCTTTGGGTCTATACAAATTTATTCCTTTTATTTTTCATTTTTTTATTTTTAAAGTTTTTTTTTTAATTCATTTGAGACACAGAGATACAGAGAGAGGGAGAGAGAGAGAGAACATGAGCAGGGGGAGAAGCAGAGGGAGGGGGAGAAGCAGACTCCCCGCCGAGCAGGGAGCCCGATGCGGGGCTCAATCCCAGGACCCTGGGATCATGACCCAAGCCGAAGGCAGACGCTTAACCATCTGAGCCACCCAGGCACCCCTATTTTTTATTTTTTTTAAAGATTTTATTTATTTATTTGACAGAGAAAGACACAGCGAGAGAGGGAACACAAGCAGGGGGGAGTGGGAGAGGGAGAAGCAGGCTTCCCGCCGAGCAGGGAGCCCGATGTGGGGCTTGATCCCAGGACTCTGGGATCATGACCTGAGCCGAAGGTAGACGCTTAACGACTGAGCCACCCAGTCACCCCAGATTTATTCCTTTTAAAAGGAATTTGTGTTTTTGTATCAGTAAGGATAGGCAAACTTATGCAACAATATTAAAAAAAAATACTCAGTTGTATAATTCAAAAGAAGTTGAGGGAGTTTTGCTAATTTGAGGTCACTCAGGGACCCAGGCTAGCTGAGGCTTCATTTTGACCTTAGCATCCTATTTTTTTTTTAATTAATTTATTTATTTGACAGAGCGAGAGAGAGGGAGAGCACAAGCAGAGGGAGCAGCAGAGGGAGAGGGAGAAGCAGGCTACCCATTGAGCAGGGAGCCCGACGAGAGGCTCGATCCCGGGACCCTAAGATCATGAGCTGAGCTGAAACCAAGAGTCGGATGCTTAACCGACTGCACCACCCAGGCACCCCTGTAGGAAGCAGTTTTGATTTGCGATGACTAATGATGTTGAGCATCTTTTCATGTGCTTATTGGCCATTCGTATATCTCCTTTGGAGAAATGTCTGTTCGAATCCTCTATTTTTTAACTGGGTTGTCTTTGTAATGTTGAGCTATAAGTGTTCTTTATATATTCTGGACACTGGACCTTTATATGATTGAACATTTCCTCCCATTCTGTGGGTTGTCTTACCACTTATTGGGAAGTGTTTTTTGATGCACAAAAGTTTTTAATTTTTATGAAGTCTATTTTTTCTTTGGTTGCTTGTGCTTTAGGCGTCACATCTAATAATCTGTTGTTGGTCACCTTTAATGACCGCAGCAGGATGATATTGTGGCAAAATGGGCCCTGGTATTTGAAGCTTCCACCTAGAAGTTCCACGTATTACTGAAGTTCACATTTCATAGGCTACAGAATGTCTCATGGTTTTACCTAATTTTAGGAGACAGAAAAGTGCAAACTTACTGTGTTCAAAATTGGGGAAAATAAGAAATATTTGTTAAACAGCACGAATGACCACCATGATTGAACTCACACTCGAGAAACACCAAAGTTGGGATCACCAAAAACAACCTATGTGGTGTATTTTAGAACCAGAAGATCTGTCTTTACTGAAATACAACCAGATCTTATGTCCTTGCCTTTTCTTAAGGTGCTGTATGAGAAGTGGGCACATGAAAAATTTTACATCTTCAGCAAGAGTAGGCCAAACTATATTATTTGTTATGTTACTTGGTGGCTTTTACATAAGGAAATGCATGGTAATTCTTCTTAGAATTTAGTAACAGGAAGACATTTATTTCTAGATGAACTTATATGCTTCCCTTTTATTTTGTAATGGGAAAATTCTTACTTTTGTTGCTAGGAAACTCAGAGCTGAAATTAAAGACCGTCTCATACCCTCCTAGTATAGCTAATACTCTCTTGTTCAAATATTAAGATTTTTTTCTCTAAATGTTTATTGTAGCTGTCCTAGCATCATTTGTGTGTGTGTGTGTGTGTATGTGAACTACCTCATTTTTTTTTTTTTTTTTGCCATATAGTTAGGAGATAAATTACAAATAAATTACAGATATTATTATGTTTTTCAATACAGTTCTTAGGGGAATGTTATGCTTAATTTTCAAATTTTCCAGATCATTCTGGAAATGTATCAAAAGTAAAATGCATTAAAAGTATAATGACCTTAAGACATAAAATTGGTACAACATGAGTAAGGGGTTGAAAAAATGGATGAAGTCACCTTTTACTCTTAGCGTCAACACTGGTAATTGCATGATACTCTCAATTTACACTTTCATGAGAGGGTAGTTTGGTAATTATATCACAAGCCTCAAAAATGTGTATACTTTAGACTCAAAATTGAACTTCTGGGTATTTATCCTAAGAAAATAATTTGGGAAGTGGCAAGGATTAAAAGTCAATCACTAATGCTTTTTTTTTTTTTTTTTTAATTTGGGGGAGAGAGAGTGTGAGAATGGGCATGAGCAGGGGGAGGAGCAGAGGAAGAGAGAATCTGAAGCAGACTCCACACTGAGCATGGAGCCCAACGTGGGGCTTGATCTCACGACCCTGAGATCATGCCCTGAGCCGAAACCAAGAGTTGGACGCTTAACTGACTGAGCCACCCAGGTGCCCCACAATTGCTAATGATTTTAAAGCTCATGGTTAGTGCTTTATATATATTTTCTCATTTAAACAGTAGGCACCACTATAACCTCATTTAACAGAGGAGGAATGTGAGGCTCAGAGAGGTTAAATGACTTGTTTGAGGCCACTTGCAGCTAAGAGGGCAGTGCCTGGGAATTGATTTCCCAGGTTATTCTAATATGTTGTCAAGGTTGAGGACCATGGGTAAAGCAGGAAGTTCACCTAGGAATTAAAGGTGATTGTCTCTGAATAGAATGGGAGACTTTCCCTTACCTGTATAAGCTCTATAACTTACTTTTTTATGTTCTAGAATATAAATATATTTATAGTGAAGATATGAAGTGTATGTGTGTGCGTGTGTGTGTGTGTGTCCATGTCCGTGTGTTTGTGTGAGTTGTGTTCTTCCATGGTACCTGGGAGCCAAACTACCATCCATATAGATGCCTGCGGGACCAAACCAAGTACAACAGTCCTGCTTCTCCAGACAGCTTGGGGTGGTAAGGCCTTGGCCTACTCAGTTACCCCTAACAGCCACTCCTGCAGCTTCTTCCATCCCTGCTAGGGTGGCCAGTCATCCCAGTTGGCCTGGGCCTCTCCTTTTGGTTTTAGCACCAAAAGTCTCCAGTCCCAAGAAATCTCCCAGTCTTGGGCAAATAGGACGGTTGTTCCCCCTGTTCCTGCTCTGCTAGCCGCTGTCATCCTTTGCCCCCTACTCACTTTCTCTCTGAACCACAGCGCTGCCACTCCTCCGCTCTTCATAGCCACCCAACACAACATGCGAAGGCGGGGATGAAGCAAACTACATCAGTGTTTGCTCCAGTGCCAAAGTACAAATGAAAAATGTATTTTCTTTCTTCATCTGCCTTTGGTTTGGAAGGAGGAGGGTATCTGTAAGCCCAACAGTACCAGGATTTACTCTCTTTTATTTTGCTCTGGGCTTTCCTTAATAGCCTTGAACATGCTGAGTTTTCTAATTTATGGGAGAGCTATGGTATTCTTGCTGAGTAGCCTGTTTCTTTAATATTCCTGAATCATAATACATTTCTCTAGGCTATGTTAGAGGCCTGCCAGCCAGTCCTTCATCGTGACTTAAGCTTTCATCGGATTTTGCAAAAAGCTGGCCTGGATTCTGCTTAGATAATTCTAGAAATGGAATCCAAACAATCTGTTTTTCCCAGTCCTCCTTTTCTAAATTGCTTTTTGATCTTGTCATACTCTGCTAAACCTTGGGTCCTGTTCCAAATTGCATATCACTCTTTTTATATGGTTTGACTGATATAACACACCTTATTGGAAATGCATACAGTACATCAAACTCTACTGGTTACTCATAATATTTGAAGTGTAACACCATTGCACATATATTACTCTTTTTCTTAAACTTGGTGCATCAAAAATTTTCCCATTCATTCACACGAGTGTCATCCTTACTCATCAATTCCCACTGAATAATGGCACACACCGGACCCAAATCAGTTACACCAAAATGTCTTTGATATATTAAAAAAAAGTAAGAACCAAAGCTCCATTCCCAAGCTGCAATAAGATCTAGTTTGTCAGTTGGAACTGAAGATTCGAGGCCAAGGTTGTGTGAGGGATGGTAGGGGTTGTATGCTCTCTTTGTGAAAATGGACACTGGGTATCATTATGGACCAGACATGGGTAAAACATTCACCTTCCATCTGCTATAGCTGCTCACTTAGGAAAAACTGATTTCATTATGTGAAATTTCCTCCAGTCCCCTTATCCAATTCAGATAGCCTTGGGACATTACAAAATTGTTCTTTTTACAAGAGACTAAATAGCTAATATTTCTCTAAAAATTGTAACATTTCCTTCAAAATGTGAAAGGAAGACTAACCCCCCCTATTTAATGAGCTAGCATATTGGTAAGCATAGGGCCAATGGCTTCTCTCTCTTTCTGTGAACTCTTGGCTGGTTACAGACAAATAGATAAAAAATTGGGTAAACAGAATTTGCTTTCCGCCCATCATGTCATCACAGGGGCTGCTCCCACCTCTTCAACTGTGAAGATACATTTTCCTCCCGGAAAGGTTTGGGGGGTAGAGGAGCCAATATCCTGGGCCTCTCTTTCAGCAACCTTTGGACCATTGGCTAGCTTGGGTATTTCTCTCATGTCCCCTTAAGAAACACTTCTGTTCCGGGCGCCTGGGTGGCTCAGTTGGTTAAGTGACTGCCTTCGGCTCAGGTCATGATCCCGGAGTCCTGGGATCGAGTCCCGCATCGGGCTCCCTGCTCGGTGGGGAGCCTGCTTCTCCCTCTGACCCTATCCCCTCTCATGCTGTTTCTCTCTCTCTGTCAAATAAATAAATAAATAAAATCTTAAAAAAAAAAAAAAAAAAAAAGAAACACTTCTGTTCCATGTGCATTTCTCTTCAGTGAAATGCCATGGTTTAAATACTAATAACTCAGCAAATGTTAACTCCCTCCAAAATCCAAAACTTCCCATCCTTCAAGACCCTGCTCAAATGCTTGTTAACCTCCAGGTAGGAAGGAACTTGCTCCCCTGCTCCCTGCTCCTCAAATCTCTTTCCTTCCACAGGAAAGACCCCCGTTTTCAGGATAACCTGCCCCTGTCCCCCAGGCCCCATAGCAGTGTGCTAAATCAGAGAAGTGAAACTCCAGATCAAGTTTCCTTTAGTCCAGCCAACATCGAGAATACTAGTCAGTCTGGTCCCTGCGTTGGTTGAGTTAAATTTAAGCATCTTCCAACGACAGACATTGAAGATAAAGATAGTGAAGAATTAAATCTGAAATCACATTAAGAAAATAAATATTTCCTTCTTTAGTCCTGTTTTGGGAGTCACTGGACTTCCATTATTATGTGGCTGAGCACTTAGCTTCCTTCCATTTGTTTTCTCTCTTTGGCCTGGTTGGGAGGAATCCATCAGTATGAAAGAGGAGCTACGTGTCTTTAATGGACTTTTTGTTACTCAAAGAAGGGCTGTGGCATTCCATCAAATTCTAAGGTTCTTTCTGTTTCATTTAGTTTAATGTTTCTCACTGAGGGTCCTATGGGTAATTTGTCCAGGGCAGTTCTTTGACTACTATAGGTTGTTAAGTATCCTTGCTTCCCCCCATGTCCTAATGACCCCAGAGAAGACCACCATCAATAGTGGTTGAGAAAATACTATTTTTACATAAATGCTTACATATTATAGCTGGTAGAATTCTAAGAAGATTCCCAGTGATCCACACACTTGTCTAATCTCCTTGAACATGGGCAGAAACTATGAATACAATGAGATGCATGATGATGTTATGCGATATGAGAAAAGGGAGATTATCCTGGTGGACCTGACCTAATCAGGTTGGCCCTTTCGAAGCAGAGGATGACGTCAGACATTTGAAGCAAAAGACATGCCCTTGATGGCTTGAAGGTGGGAGCCATATGGCAAGGAGTGGAGGAAGCCTTTAGGGGCTGAGAGAAGTCATGGAGGAAATGGGGGATCTCATTCTTACAACTGCCAGGAAACAGATTCTGCCAACAACTTGGAGGAGCTTGGAAGAGGACCCTGGGCCTCAGATGACCCAGAGCTGGACCCAGCTCAGGCTCACACCTTGATTTCAGCCCAGTGAGATTTGGGCAGAGAACCTAGCCACTCTGTGCCCAGACTTCTAACCTACAGAGTTGTGAGAAAATCAGCTGTGATGATTTATTACACATTAGTAGAAAGCTAACACCCATGAATTTGTCTTTAAAAAGCATATAGATTTCTCCAATGAAATATAATGTTCTCAGTTACAGGAATGGTGCCAGTTTCAGCTGGGGTCTACCATCATGCCCAGGATGACACCTTGTCGTGGCAGAACTCTATTAATGCCTTCCTAGTGAATGAATGACATTCTTAGGTTCACCTTAAAGGTTGAGGGTAGGGAGAGAGAAATCAAGGTCCTTCATAAAGTTATCCCAATTCAGCAGAACAACATGGGTTAGTATCTACTTCTTTCAAGGCACAAATACAATAGTGTAACATACTGATTTCTTTCAGTGGCTGAAGATTTTCAGTCAAACTTGATTTTTCGTGGACTTCCCTGCAAGGTTTCCTTCCTTGGCAAGGATGTAATAAGAAAGAGCCACATCAGCATATACTCTTATTAGTGTTATTCTGCTGATACCCTGCAGCATGTGTATAGTCTACCAGACTGTTGGAAATGTCAGGCCAGTAATTTTGATTTTATAGTTGTTTTTCCTAATTCCCAGTTTAGTCTCAGGTCCCCATGGCAGGACAGGAAGCCAGTGGTGGCCGAGGCCATGGCTAAACCCTAGCTTGGCTCCCCGTGCTTGCTGTCCTGGGACATGGTGTGGAGTGGTGGTGAAGGGTTTGACTCTGGTCAGAGCCCATAGATTGAAGTCACAGCCCTATCCCTAGTGGGATGTGCCTCTGTCTCCCCACTTGGCCAAACGGATGATAATAGTAGCATTGTTCCATGGGCTAGCTGAGGAGTAAACCAAATAATGTATGTAAAGTTCTTCGCATAATGTCTGTTAGGCAGTTCTCAAATATTATCTATTATCGTTCCTACCAAATGTGAAAGATTGATTTCTGTAAATTTAAGCAATGTTTGCACTTTCCTTTCTGTAGTTTATATTGCAAAAACAATGATTTTCCAAACATAAAATGACATACTCTTAATATATTTTTCTTCTTTTTTTTTGAAGATTTTATTTATTTATTTGACAGAGAGAGACACAGCGAGAGAGGGAACACCAGCAGGGGGAGTGGGAGAGGGAGAAGCAGGCTCCCCGCAGAGCAGGGAGCCCGATGTGGGGCTCAATCCCAGGATCCTGGGATCATGACCTGAGATGAAGGCAGACGCTTAACGACTGAGCCACCCAGGCGCCCTTAATATATTTTTCTGAATAAAACACCCTCTGGTATATTCTCATTGTGCGCCTCTTATGGGGCAGGCTCCTTGCTCTGAGAATCCCGATTACAGATGTGGGTAGTCGGGGGTCGGGGGAGGGGGGGTTGGCTTGTCCAGAGGAAGCCAGGTTCAGGCTGTTGCCCGAAGTTCTTGCAAAACCAGCTGTCGCCTTTTGTTGGGGGCTGTGGTGCACATGATGTAGAGATAAGAGCCAGGTAGGAGAGGCCATACGGAATTTTGGTTTCAGGAACTTGGGGAGGCTGCGCTCCTGCTAGGTTGGGCCCTAGGTTGCTCAGGGGGGACCGAAAAGGCTTTCCATAGAAGGCGAGGTAGTAACTTTGAGCTGTTTCTCTGTAGAGCAAAGCAAAAGGGGGAAAATCCCAGCGAAGAATTGCCAGTGAAACCCACTTGCGGCACTTTCAGAATCTTGTTTTGAAATGGCACCTAGATTTCAGCAACATGCTTGCACTTGAAAAACGCAAACTCCGGACGGAGCTGGTGTTTACAAGTGTGAACTTGCTCTGGCATCCAGTGTAATTTTTTCTGGCTGCGAAACTGCCATTCTCCCCATCTGCTCCCTCCTGCAAATCTTTGTGAAAGAGGAGTTCCAGCTGGGGAGATCTGGGTTGCCTTGTTACAAATGGGCTGTGGGTGGGCAAGGGAAGGGGTTTCCCTGTCTCCAGCCAAGGAAAGTGTTACGCGGGCACTTCCTCGTGCACGGGAGGTGAGGAGAGGGGGACTGTGTATTTACAACCAGAGAGATCAACGTGGCATGGACTCCTTTGCCTTTCTTGGGCTATTTAGGGATCAGAACTGCTTAGTGCAGGCCCCTCCTGGTGGGAAGATACTCTTAGCAAGCCCCGAGGGAGGGCTCCTGGAGTGGGTGCAGTAAGGATTCTCTGGGCCTTAATGGCTTGGTTACATTCCAGTGACCATCTGTGTGACAGTTTCCGCCCTTTATTAGCACGCTTATTTTTGCCAAGATTAGTGCTATATTGGGAGCCTGTGTAGGAATGCCAGGTAAAATATAGGACCTTTTGTATTTGTAAAACACAAAAAGTTAAATTTGAATTTCAGATAAACAATTGTTTTAGTGCATGTCCCATGCAGTATTTGTGAATACTTATTCTAAAAAAAATTATTCTTTGGCTTATCTGGAATTCAAAATTTAACTTTTTTTTTTGGCCGAACCTGGCAGCCCTAGCTCCATGGGGCCTGGTGACCTGGGCTGCAGTGAGGTAGGATGTGCCAGGAAGATAGCAGTGTTCATTTCCTGGGGGGTTTTTGTGGTGACTTGTGATGACAAAGTGACACCAAGCAGTTCCCTCCTCAAGAAGTCTGCTAAGTAGCAGAAAGTTGTTTGGAAGCAGAAAGGAGCCTGATTAAGAGTACCTTGCATTCCTTCCTAATCAGACTAGGAAAATCTCCCCTTCTCAAACCAGCCTTTCCTTCTAGAAGACCAACTCCACTGGCTGTGACCAGTTGTCGGCATGTCAGGCCTGGCATCATGTCATCGACTGGCGAGCTGTTTATCCTACATTCCTAACCCAGGAAACAACTCCCGTGTTTCCTGCCAAGGGGTGGTACCGAAATGTCTTGGTTGAAGGGCTGATAACAAAGAGTGAAATCAGAAACCCAGTGTGAAGAGAACGTAATTGGGAGGTATGGCAGGCGTACAAGGGAACTTTATAGTTAGACAGACCTGGGTTCAAAGCCTGGTACTCTGGCTTCCTTGTTGACGGGTCCAGGGACTTGGTCTCAGTTACCTCATCTCTAAAATGGGATTGATTGTGATATTTTTACCTCACCAAGTTGTGGGGAAGGTGAAATGAGATAGTACAGTCAAGGCTTTCAGAGAGTGTGTTATTTGGCAAGTGCTAACTTAATGACGGTGCTTATTGCCACATCCACACCGTAGTACAATCCACCCCATGCCACCCATGATTGTCAGAACCACCTTCTCACTTAGATCTTGCCCTGTGTCTCGGAAAGGGGATGTCTTCGCTTGATCTTAGCCAGAAGGCTGGGAAGCGATGGAAAGGGGATGTCTTACCATGCCTCCTTTTTGACAGCAGAAAGCAGCTGCCTGCCTTCCGAGGGTCTTTCTAGAAGGACTCTGGGGTTTCTTGGCACCATAATCAATGGCTACACTTGGGTGGATCAGCTCCAGCTCTGAGGTGGGGGTGGGACTGGGGGTTCCCCATGATTTCATGAGTTCCCACTCCAAACCTCTGCATATCAACATTAAATTTATGTAAACACTGTGTGCTCACTGTGCAGAGCCAGCTTCAGACAAGTCCCTCTCCCCCCCCCAGTCAGACCGCAGCCCGGGCCCCTGTGTTAAAGACCTTGGGAGCCATTGCTGGGCCGGATGAGAAGTGCCTGAGACCCCGAGCATGAGCAGCTTCTCCCTGCAGAGAGGCCACCAAGGTTCTTGGGTCACTGGCTCTGTAAGAACACAGATGAAACAGAAGACATTTGAAAATTTCAGCATTTGGTTGAAAGCTTCTTTATTAAGATTATATAGCTACTGAGGTGCCTATCAGAATGTGCTGATGTATGTATTGCAATAGAGGATACTTGGGTGAAGGGCAGGCTTAATGGGACTGATAGGCTTTTAGAAAGGGCATTCAGAGAAAGTTCCAGTGACATTTTAATGCAACTGATTATACATAAGGATGGGGGAGGCTTGTTTTGGGGGCTGGACCATAGACCCTGGGCCAAAGAGGCTGGGGCTGCCTGGAGATTTGGGCAGCAGGCGGGGGCAGGGCCAGCCTAGCGGCCCTCTGTCTCACAGGGCCTGCTGTCCTCAACCTGGCAGCTGGGGCCAGCCTTGCCCATCCGCCCACCCCTGCCCCGGAGAGTCAGCCGGCTGGTGGGCCAGCTGACGGGGGTGGTGTGCGTGGAGTTCTCTCCCAGGGAGGGGGAGGACATACCAGGTACTCTACATATCACCCTCTCCGCCTGCCAAGGAGGCAAGATAGTGCTGCAGGAAAAACAGCTTTTACTCATTCCTTTGTATTTGGGCCGGACGAGGAGCCAGAAGCAGTGGGATTTGGTTAATAAGTCCGTCGCACATCATGCTGATGGGAGTGCTAGAGTCTGGGGACATTAGGGCTGTGTGACTGAGTGCTGAGAGTCTTAGGGTGTTATCCTCCCTAATGTTCCACTCTTGGAGCTGTTCTGGTGCAATCACGTCATCATGGCTGGTGTGAGCAACCAGCTGTGACAGGGAGGGACAGGCCAGGGTCAGGGTGGCAAACACTTTGAGGTCTTTCCGTGATGTGATCATTGTGGGGTTAGCATGGAACAAGCTGTTGCCTGCTCTCTGCGTGAAGATGGAGGGCAGAGCTATTTTGCCTTGTGCACAAAGACAAAAAAAGGGCAGACTGGTGCCACCACCCAACCCAGTCAGATGCTGCTAGGTCGGGTTTCCTCTGGATCCGTTATCTCTCAAGATGGCCAAACTAGCTATCATACTCAGAGAAGGGACCCATCATATTAAAGGGGATTTCTTTTCGTCTTGGGGACATTGGGGTTTGGCATTGTTTTTCTTCCATCTGACCTTAGCGTGTCCTGGTACTCGGCTCTCGCTTTTGGCCCAGGTCTGAGTTTCATGCTATTGTTCCCAGCTGTCCCTTCCTCCTAGAGATCCTGTTACACTCCACAGACCAGATGACTAGAGGCTGCTGACCTCTTCCTCTGGTAGGGAATATGCGGTGCTAAGGGGACTTGGTTTCATCAGTGCCGTGGGGCTTTGCTGAGCACAGAGGAGTTCCCAGACAGGCTCATGGAGAAGCATGCAGAGGTTGTCGGGATGTTACTGCCTGGTTTTACACAAGCATCTTCATGAAAATAGGGGTTATTGTTCTTCATTAACTATTGTCCAAATGCCCCACCTCTCCGACCTTGCCCCAAACACACACTGCATCCTGCTCGGCCCCCTTCTATTCTCCCCAGGTGACTAGTTAGTTTATAAGTTAATTATACTCAAGAGGGCCTAAGTATTTTTTTAAGCCATGGCGGTGAACTAGCTTCTCCCTCTGCTGCCTTCCTGAGTCACTGCCTGGCCCGGCTGCCAGGAAGAGAGAAAGAGCTGGGTGGAGGAGGGAAAGGTGACTAATAACAGGGGAGAATCTTTAGCCTGGAGAGCTTTCTTTACATCAAGTCACTGTGTGGAATGAGTGTGTTTGTGGGTGCGTGTGCACATGCGTGTGCTTGTATGTGCTGGGGTCTTGTCCAAAAGCCAGTGCTTTTCTCAGCATCACCTGAGGCCCTTGCTATGGGTGGGTGTTCTGAGGTCATGCTCTTCTCCTTCTTGTAGTCAAACTCAAGTCCAGCATTAGCTTTGTTGTTCCACTCAGACGAGGAAACGGACCCTGTGAAATTCATTTTTTAAATCATGTTCAGTGAATGTTTTTGGATTTGCTAATCCTCACACCTTCCTCGGGTAGCTCGAGGGTGGGCATGAAGTATACTCAATCCTTCACAAAGGTCTTTTTCCTTTCCTTCAAATTTCTGTTTTTCCCAGACTGTAAAAAAAAAATAGCATATACTCCTTCAAAATGGAAGTCCCTCCACAAAGGACTCTATTGACAAAGAAAATAAAATCCTTCAGCGCACTCCTCGCTTCCTGGGCCCTCAGAGGAGGGATCGGCCTGGAGATGGAGGTCAGGCACTCGAACATTACATCTCCATCCACCCTGGAAAGAGGATCTGTGCCCTTATTTATGATGTATTTACACAGTTCAGTGGCCATTGAATAAGCCTGTTTAATGAAATGCTGGACTTGTATCTAGATGGGCCTGTTAGAAATCATTATGAGTAAACATATGTAGAGATTTATTTTCCTTCCCCCAGAGGTCTTTCACAGATCCCTGAAGATAAATATTTGTATGGCATCCAGTTTGTATTTCCCCAGCCTAACGTAGTGCTGAGGTAAGTGGTTTGCCTTCTTCCAGTGAGCTTGTTAACATGCACAGAACTGCTCTCCTCCCTGGGCGCCAGAGACAGTATAACCCTGCCTTGGAGACCGCGCCTGGGCGGCAGCCACTCAACCAGCCTAGAATGATAGGGCAGGCACGGGCTGGTTGTTGTGCCAAACAGCTGTATGCCGCCAAGGAGTGGACCAAATGGCATCAGATGAGTTTTGCCTTGAGTTCTGGAAGCCCCATCTCCTCTCCTGTGTGAATCCGCATGGCTGTTTGGGTGTTATGGAATTCAGGGCTGGTGGACATCATTCTCAAGAGTCCTGCAAAATGGAAATCTCTTGAATTCTCTCTGTTCCTTCTGGGAAGCTGATTTGAATTTTCTTTCAAATAACTTCTTTTTCCTTTAGACTCAATAATATTCCAAAACAAACCAGGAGATGTTAGCTAAGACCAGGATTTTTTTAAAAAATTGTTTTTTGATTGGTCTTTGTCTAAACCTTTCTTGGGTAAAAGAGAAGGGATAAGGAATTATAGAGTATTTCATGCTTTTAACATACATTTTTATTTATTTAACTACAAATTAGGAAAGTAGGCCTAAGGTTACTCCATAAAGGACATGACTAGTCATTTTAGAGTGCATTATCATTACCATAAAATGGGGTTAAAAAGAGGTCTGAGACCATTCAATTTATTTTATGTCTCCATACTTGAGGATGGCAGAGGTCTTAGAAATTGGTGTCTGAATACATTTAGGAAACATTTTCAGCTCAGACTCAAAATATTCTTTACCGTAGGGTATGGATAGTACTGCAACCTAAGAAATACTATATACTCATATCTATAATCTTGAAATGGGCACACAAATTCATGGACAGGCTTGAAGAAGCCCGAAGTCACCTGTCACGGACTTAGAAGAGCCCATACAAGTTGAATTCAGTCTGTAGGAATATATCAATCTCCTCCCGCAAGAGTCAGCAATTGATGATTTTAAGATCATTGTTGGAAGTTCAGGGCTGAAAGCTATTATGAAATACTGCTCCTTGGGTAGCTCACCATCCACTCTATGTGAATTGTCCTGACATGAGAAAACAGTGCAGAAGGCCAGTGAACTTTTTGAGAAACTGGCAGCCCAGCAGACATGCTGACGCCAGCAGGACACCCGCGGGAACTGAAGGTCTTTGTACCAGGAAGAAAACAGGGCTTCTTCCTTGAAGGAGAGGGAGCCCTGCCACTTGGAAGGCCCTGGGTAGGAACTCGGTAGTGAAACCTGGGGGAAGGGCCGGGAGATTGGCGAGGTGCTGTGTGCACAATAGCCAGAGAGGAATTTGGAGCTCTCCAGCTTGAAACAGAAGGGATGTGGCCATAGGAAGGGGGGGTGGGGAGAATGGCTGAAGTGTCCATCAAGATGTGACCCTGCTTCTTGTGGAAAACCCCTCCTTGTTTTCGGTGAAATCTCTCAGGAACTGCTTGATGCCAGCAGATTTATTTTGGGAACCAGTGAAAGGGCTGTATTTTGCTTTAGGGTTGGTAGAGGAACCAAACAAGAATGGTGTGCAGATTCAGGAGGTAGGAGGACATGAGACCCCCTGGGAATTAGCACGATTCTGGGGGAGGTCTTTGGACCTTAGACTGTAGAATTGCTGGGATCCAGGCAATTTCACCTAGATCTTACAGGGCAAGTAGATCTGCACGTGGCATCTTTCAAATAATGTCCACATGAATATTTGTTCTTGAAACTCGTGTGCTATCAGACTCGCCAAGCAACTCCGTCCCTCGATTCTGCTTTCGTGCCCGGACGAATACGGAGCGGGAAGGGAGGATCCCGAGCGAGCTTTGGCAACTCGGCCAGCCCCCGGGGAAGGGGCGACGGCCATAGGATTTGGCGCAGAGCTGGGCCCCCGGGGCACGTGGCGCGGCCGGTGGGCAGCGGCGCACGCGGGGCGCGGGGGGCTAGAAGGGTGGGGGGGGAGGCGGGCGGCGCTGTCAGCAGTGGGCGGTGCCCCGCGCAGCGCGCTCCGGGACAGCTGGCGGGCTCAGCGGCAGCGCGGCGAACGGTGACAGGTTCTGCAAATAACAGCTGCGGAGCAATCTTTATGTTTGGACAACGTGGGAAGGGCCATTGTTCACAAATTGGTCTCTTCAACAACACCTGCATGCACAGATAATAATCCATTGTCGGTCTCCGGCTTTCAAAGACAAAAGACAGCCGCGGAGGGAGGAGCGAGCAGTTACTGGAGATGGCAGAACAACTTTTGAACCGAGGAAAGTGCAAACGAGGACTTCAGGTTCTGTTCCTGGATCCGCCCGGGACAGTAATTCACTGTGGGTTCTCTTTCATTTGCCGGTGGTGAGCGCCACCTCTTTTATCCTTGCAGGCCACCGCCGCGGCGGCCGATGCAATCATTTCCCATGCAGTTGCAAAGCGTGCTCTCTTGCAAATCAGCGATCAATACTGGTAGAGTGGCCCCGGGATAGGAAAGGTCGCACGTGTGTATGTAAATCGAAAGGTTTATGAGGCGCAGGTGGTTTATACTCCACCGAGATTTTAGTATTAGCATGTCAAAGCTAAAATGAAACCAAGGCATCTATGCATTGTCTCTTCCTGTGGCTCCAGGAGGGCCCCCAGAACGGCCCTCTTGATCCTTCCGTCTGAAATCATATGGTGGAGCCAGATGTGGCCAGCCCATTGCTAATGCATCCAGTACCTTACATTCGCACAGTGCTTTGCAGTAGAAGGTTAAGTAGTTTGCTTACTTGCACTGCCTCATGTGAGTCTCGTTATATTTCTAGTACTTTCCATTTTCACAATGCTTTGCAGTTTGTTGGGTCTTCTTAGTTGCCTTTTCCCGTTTTGGCCTCATAAGGACAGCGTGAAGTCTGTAGTGAGTAAAAGCTCCACTTCAACAGAAGAGGAACCAAAGGGACCGAGTCTGGTGTTCTGTCAGCTATACCACTTGGCACAACTACAGCGTACGTGGGGTTATTTGGACCTTTTTTTCTTTCTTTTTCCTTTATTAGACAGCTATGACTAGGGCCAGGATTAGGTAGTAGGCTGGAAATACAGGAGATGTATTCCCTATCCTCACTGCTCTCTCCCATTGGTGCCACTAGCCACATGTGGCTATTTAAATTTAAATTAATTAAAATGAAATAAAATGTAAAATTCAGCTCCTCAGTTGTACCAACCACATTTAAATTGCTCAATGGCCATATATTCCTAGTGGCTACTGTATTGGATGGGGCAGAAATTTCTACTGGACAGCACTGTGTTTAGACGCTAGCAATCTAGTGAAATTTAAGAAAATGTCTCTTCTTTTCTGTCCTGTTTGCTTTGTTCTTGAAATTCAGTTGTTTCTTGGTGCATGCGTGCTTCTTGCTTTCTGAAAGATAGTTTGAGTAATTTTAGTTTCTCAGTAAAGAGGTAAAATGTCCATACAATAGATGCGTTCGTTTTGATGCATGGTTTAGTGAGTTTTCACTAATGTAAACAACAGTGTAGTCACTGCCATTATGAAGACACAGAACTTGTATGATATCTTTCCAAAATGTTCCCTTGTGCCCCTTCCCAGTCATTCTTCTCCTAACCCTTGTTCTAGGCAAGCACTGGTCTACTTTCTGTCTTTATATACTAATTTGTAGTTTCTACAGTGTTAAAAAATGGAATCCTACAATATTCACTCTTTTTTCTGGCGTCTTTCACTCAGTTTGAAGTTCATCCATGAGATTTATCCACCTTGCTACACGTATTGCTAGTTAGTTCCTTCTTATTGCTGAGTAGTGTTCTTCTGTATGGATGAATGTATTACAATATGCTGATCCACTCACTCACCTGTTGAGGGACATTTGGGTCATTTCCAGTTTTGGCTATTGTGAGCATTTGCATGCCTGTTTTTGTGAGGACATGTTTCCACTTCCTAAAAGTGAAACTTCTAAGTGATAGGTTAAGTATATATTTAACTCTAAGAAACCGCCAGACTGTTTCCAAGGTGACTATATCATTTTGCATCCTATTTAGCAAGGTTATAGAATTCAAGGTTAAGATATAAAAATCAATTCTATTTCTATATGATAGCTGTGAATAATTGGAACTAAAAATTCTAAAAGTACCGTTGATAACAGCATGAAATATGAAATATGTAGGGTTAAATTTAACAAAATATATGTCTGACCTGAACACTGAACACTGAAAATGCTGCTGAAAGAAATTTTAAAGGACCTAAATAAATGGAAATTTCAATGGACCTAAATAAATATACTGTGTTCATGGGTTGGGAACTTGATCTTAAGATGTTATTTCTCATGTTTGTTTGTTTTTTAGTAGAAACTGGTAAACCAAAAATAGAAATCCAAAGAATCTAGAATAGTCAAAACAATATTGAAAAGAAGAACAAAGTTGGAAGGTTTACTTGACTCCATTTCAAGAGTTATTGTAATGCAACGATAATCAAGAGAGTATGGTTCTGGTATAAAGATAGTCTAGGTAGAAGATACTAGAGAAGGACTACAACAGGTAAAGATTTAGAAAAGATTTATGGAAAGGGGTCAAACTACTAGCTTTGGGCTTCTAAGAGGAATATGTGGGGAAAACAGAAAAATCTAATGGAGGTTTTTATCAATTTGTTTGCTGTCTGGCATGTGATGTAATTCTTCCTTGGTGAAAACCCTAAATCTTCAATAAAGTTCTTAAGCTCAGAGGATGCTTGGTTTAAGTAAAATTGTCATAGAAAGTCCCGGAGGGCAGAATCAAGATGGCAGCCTCAGATGAAGGAGTGATATTGAGGGGCAGGGAATGTCAAGAGGACATAGTAATTAAGATCCAGAAATAAGTAGAATTTAGTCAGTAAATGCCTAAAGTAAGATCAGGCATTTTATAAATGTATGAGGGCTTTTGGATGTTCCAGACTGTGGAAGTAAGGTTCAGACCGTAGTCAGCCAGATTCTTTATGGCCAGATAAAGACTTTTCTTATGCAAAGGAGAATTTCTGAATCCATTGCTGGTGTATTGCACAATTCAGAGGGCACTGTTTTCATGTTCTCTGAATTTTGAGTGAAAGCTGGTTCCCAGAATTGTGCCACCCAACTCAGCGGCCCTCAGTGATTGAGTCTAAAAGCCAGAATTTTAAAAAAGGCTATGGGAGTGTGAGGTTTGCAGCATAATCTCCAGAAAACATATATTATCTATTTTGTGTTTCTCAGCCATGTCCCTATAATATGTTCTTGATTTTATAAACCTCTCAGACAAAGACCCATTAGAAAGGACATGCAAGGGACATAAGCCACATTATCAAATGGGACTCGCAAAAGGAATTCTTTTTTTTTTAAGTTAATTTATTTAAGCAATCTCTACACCCAACATGGGCCTCGAACTCACCACCCTGAGATCAAGAGCTGCAGGCTCCATGGACTGAGCCAGCCAGAGGCCCCAAAAGGAATTCTTTTTTTTTTTTTAAGGGGGGAGGGGCAGAAGGAGTGGAAAAGAGAGAATCTTAAGCAGGCTGCATGTCCAGCGCTGAGCCCCATGCTGGTCTTGATCTCCTGACCCTGAGATTATGACCTGAGCTGAAATCAAGAGTCCCACGCTTAACTGACTGAGCCACACAGGTACCCCAGGAATTCTTTACCCCCTCAATCTTCTCTGATTTGGGGAGTCAGAAAAAGGAAGGAAATCTCTTATTCACACAGCCTGGATTAAACTGTAATCCTAGTTCATTTCTACCTAGGTCTCAATTTTGTATTTCTTTCTTTTTTTTTTTTTTTTTAAGATTTATTTATTTATTTGAGAGAGAGAAAGAGAGAGGATCTCCGGAGCCCCACATGGGGCTCAATCCTGGGACCCTGAGATCATGATCTGAGCTGAAATCAAGAGTCAGAGGCTTAACCAACTGGGCCACCCAGGCACCCCTCAATTTCGTATTTCAAACCATTTACAAAGTCCTTTCCATTTAGGTATTCCAAATAATTAGGCATGTCCGAAACAGAAGGTAAAGCACTTTTGCGGTTCTTTAACATCCAACATCTGTTTCCTCTTCTTTTGTACCTCGATTTCCCTCTGGGGAATCATCTTCTCCCTCACTCAGGGTAGGGTTGGCTGTTCTCCCAGTACTGGGCAGAGCATGCCACCCCATCCAAGGCAACCCGCGCATCACATTCCCTGGCTTTTCTGATTGGTTTTCGGGTGAGGCACACAAACTAAGTTGGGTCAATCTGAGTGAAACTCATAACTGTGGAAAAACCATGCCTAAAACTGGATGTGTTATCCATAACTCCCTTATCCCCCTTTAAGTTAGTTAGGTCAGGTTCTATATTACCACAAAGCAGAACAACCTAAAATGAAACACCAGATTTATTACCTCGTCCTCCAAATTCATCCCCACTTTCTGTATTTGTTGTCAAAGTGGCATGACTGCTGTTTCGGTCTCAGGATAAGTTAACTGCCATAACAGATGACCCCCGGGATGTCAGTCACTGCTGTGTGAAGCCCAACTGGTGTTGGTATCGGGCAGGCTGCCTTTCATGTAGTCATTCAGAGACCCAGGCTCCTTCAGTCTTGTGGATCTGATCTCCTCTTCGTTCATCAGGAGGATAGGAAAGGAGAGCGGAGAAGCAATGTGGGAGGTTTTCATGGACCAGCCCTGGATGAGAATCCTATGACTTCCGTTCACAGTCTTTGCTCAGAACTCAGTTACCAGGTACACCCAGCTGCACGGGAGGCTGGGAAAGGTGTTCTAGCCGTGGCCCCATGAGGACGAGGAGGGTGCCCTCAAGCGCCAGGATTAAAAAGTGTAGTCATTTACTATTTATTCCTGTCCTTGAATTACTTTATTCAGCTGGTCACTAAGCCCTTCTTGTTTTTATTTGGCAGTATCTCTCCTATCTCTCCCTTCTCCTCTCTTCTCTCTGCCACTTCCTTAACCCAGCCCCAACTGTTGCTCTCCGGTGCTTCAACCCATTCTGCATTCCCCTTCACCAGGCTCCTCAAGGGCAGCTTCTGCCTTTCCTAGCTTTGTATTCTCTGTGCCTGTGGGCACCTCCGAAGCATCAAGAAATGCTTGCTTTGTGAAAACCTGACAGACTCATCTTCCTTATGTACCAATTTCAGCATGTCATCCCCTTGCTCAGAAATCTTCAGGCGATCTTATAGCTTATCCTGTCAGCCTCGCATTTATCTGCTTGCCTTCAAGTGCTCAGGCCTTAATTTCTGTCCTCTTCCACAACCTTCTCCTCTGCTCCCAGGCCCAGTTCTGGCTCAAGCGGGTTCTGACTTCTGGGTACCTGAAGGTATTACTGTGCCTTTCCCGAAATGCTCTCCTCTTTTCCCTCTTCCCTCTGACTTTCCAAATACCTTCTTCCTTCCAGTTCTGCCAAGCCCTGCCCCCTCCACAAAGCTCTCCTTTTCTCTCCTGCTCTCCTTGACTTCCTTCCTCTTTCAACTCCGACTGCCTGTATTGTTGGTAACCAGGGTGACCCTGTGTTCTGGCTTTTCTGAGAGGGCCCTGGAGGCGCACATGGTCTGTCCTGTTGTCAGACACTTTGGACTCAGATGTGTGGCATGAAAACTAGAGAAGATGGAACTGCTCTGAGTAGAAGTGGGGGGGGGGGCAGAAATAAGCCCTATTGCAACACACCATTGGCCCCAGCATCTTCTTGCTGTCCTTTGAAGAGTGGAGTTTAAAAACCAATGATTGGGGCGCCTGGGTGCCTCAGTTGGTTAAGCCTCTGCCTTCAGCTTGGGTCATGATGCGGGGGTCCTGGGATCGAGCCCAGTGTCAGGCTCCCAAGTCAGTGGGGAGTCTGCTTCTCCCTCTACCTCTTCCCCCACTTGTGCTCTCTCTCTCGCTCACTCTGTCTTTCAAATAAATAAATAAATAAAATCTTTAAAAAAAACCTGTGATCAAGTCCAGTGCCTTCCTTTTATGGATGAGGGAGTGGAGGCACCTAGAGAGGCAGATCTGCCTAAGATCACAGCTGGTTAGTGAGAGAAGTAGTCAGAACCCTCAGCCCCTGGCTCCCAGGGCTGGCATTCTTTCCTAGCGTCTGCCTCCTCTATATGCTGTCTTGCTTTGGTCTCTGGCACAACTCCGTAAGGGATAATAAATTCTACAGGGCAGCTCCTGCATGGTAGACTTCCCTGTGGCTGAGATTTAAATAATAGTAAATGCTCAATTCATACTTATACTGACTTGAATTCAGTTTCATATCAGAGGGTTTGAAATCTAGGGAAATGAGCCAGGATCTGTGACTAAAACTATGAACCCATTATATACATTTAGACAAGGATTAGAAGGGAACACAGAGAAATGGAGGTAATTTAATTTGATGGCTGGCAGGATTACGGGTGAATTTCTTTTACTTGTGCCAGATGTGAGGATGGCAATCTAATAGAATTAACTGGGTTCCAGATATTTTCTGTGCTACTCTCAATTTTACTGAGAACAGCTTTTTTTCTCTCTTTCTTCCAATTTTCTTTCTTTTTTTCTAATTTCAAAGTTTACTGATACCAATGTCCTATCTTCTTTGAAGTTCCTTCTAATCTTCTCTTTTCCATTCAAAACCACCTCAGGCATTTGAGAGTCTAATTCACATTAGAAATTTATTATTAATAATATCAGCGAAATGTAACCTGTAATTATATACACCACAATTTTAAACATGGTAGAGCATTTGTAGGAGCACGGACCTTGCCTCAAGGGTTATAATGTGCATACTCCACGTCGATACGAAGCATGAATAAATCCTTTTAGATAAGATGACTTTGGGATCTCAAAGGTAGAGGATTCTTCAATTATGTTCAATAATAATATAAATCAATTTTTCAGAAAGAGACCATCCCCAAAGGATAGAGAACAAAGGCAAGAAGGAGGTTGCTTTTAAGAAAGGCTTGAAAGAGATGGGGGGAGGCATAGTATGCAGCTGAGAGCAAGCCAAGCTAAAGCCATGGGGTATAAAGTTGCTAGCATCTCAGAGATGCCATCCTTTGAAAGAGAGGATTCCGTGGCCTTTCTTCACTAGATTGGGGGACAAGGACCAGAAGCTGCATGTGTGTGGGAGAGATTGGTCTGATGTTTTTATTTCTCAACTCTTAAGAGCTGGGCAGTTTTGAAAAGCCATCATTTGCAAAACCTGCCAGATCACAGTGCGGTGCAAAGAGAGGAATAAAATGCTGCTTTCAAAAATTTTAAATCACAGGGAAATTTAAGAGTCAACTGCAAGTATTTCTTATGGGCCTTGTTTGGAATCTTGTTGTGTAGACCTTATTGGATGGGGGCCAAGGCTGCCGCATAAGGTCGAACAGTTTGTGCACTGCACCAAGGCCCAGGCTGGGGTGGTAAATCATGCCTAGCTTTATGATTGAACTCCGCACTGGTACAAGGCTGCCTTAGCCCAAAGGAAGGGCACCTTTTTCTAATTTATCCAAAACTGGCTTGCCAAGCCAAGCACCCAAAGGGTGTGTTCTTTTCTAATTTGCTGAAAGGCACTGAGTAAGCTCGTAGTGGCTTAAAAAGAAGGGGCTGAAAAAAGAGGAGTAAGGATACAGGAAGACGATAACATGGAGAATTTAATTGAATTTGGAAGAGAAACATTCAGAAGTGTTACAAGATACCATATAATCCATTGTGGCATGACTGCCAGATTCCATTTTCATATTTCTTCTACTCTGCTCCCTACCTTCCATCCTCAGTGACTTCTTTCAAGTCCATCACTTTAACCTCCACTTTGTTGCACAAGACTCCCAAATTTCTATCTGCAGCTCTGATCTCTCTCCTTAGCTTCAGGACCATCTGTCCAAAATCCTATATTGGAAATATACCTGGGTGGCCTTGATGCATCTTAAACTCAACATGTACCACAAACACTATTCATTATCTCCGCTGACTCCAAACTTGTTCTACACTCTTGATCTTCCAAACCTGCATTCTCCTCTTTATTTCCTCTCCAGTGCCTTGGTTCAAGTCTAATAACATCATAACTGATCTGTCTGCCTCAGTTTAAGGTGCCCTCCACATTTCTGCCACAGTAATTTTCCTAAATGGAAAATCTGTTAGGCCTCTCTCCTCCTTAAAACTCTACTGGTCCCGATTTGAGGTCAGAGGTCTTCCTGATCTGGTCCCCATTCTGTCTCTCTCTAGCCTCCATTCCTACTCCCATCCCCTTCATACTTTATACCAGCTCTGACCGGGAGGCTACTGATTCTTTTCGCACCTTCCTCCTTGCGTCCTCCGTGCCTCTGCCCGGGATGTCTTGCTCTCCTCGTCTGCCCACTAAACTTGCTATTCACAGTTTTGCTTCCTGGAGGAAGGCTTCCCTGACAGAATTACTCTTTCTTTTGTGCTATCTCAGTGGCTTGTACTGTTTGGGAACATATTTCTTTACATGTCGATGTTCCTTCCTAGATATGGGCTCTGTGATGGTTAATTTTATGAATCGTCTTGACTGGTTCTACATAGCTGGTAAAACATCATTTTTGGATGTGCTGGTGAGGGTGTTACCAGAAGAGATTAGCATTAGCATTTGAATCAGTGAACTGCTTAGAGAAGATCACCCTCACCCAGTGTGGGTGGGCATCATCCAATCCACTGAAGGCCTGAATAGAATAAAAAGGCAGAGGAAAGGAGCATTCGCTTTTTTTTTTTTTTTTTCCCTTCTGATTTGAGCTGGGCAATTGATCTTCTGCCTTCAGACATCGGTGCTCCTGGTTCCTGGGCCTTCCGACTCAGACTAGGACTTATACCATGGGCTCCACTAGTTCTCAGGTCTTTGGAGATGGCAGATTGTGAGACTTCTTGGCCTTCCTAATCACGAGAGCAAATTCATATATATATGAAAGAGAGAGAGAAGGGAGAGAAAGAGATCTTATTGGTTCTGTTTCCCTGGAAAATCCTGACTAATCCAGGCTCCATACATTAAAAGTGAAGTCTTGATCATCTATGTATAACTGATACTTGTAAGTTTCTGGCCTCATCAGCCTGTGCCTAATTTAAAAAGCCATCTAGTGTATGTCCTGTTTTATACCCAAGTGGTAACAGTTTAAGGCCCTTCTAGTCCACTTGCCAAAAAGGGCAGAGACTGCTCCCCTCTTGCCCTTATTGTGATTTTGGAGTGAAGAAGACCCATGCAGACACCAGCCTACAACTGCTACCAGAATAACCATCTTCAGAAATTTCAGGTGAAGCACAATCTCAGAGCCCCCATCAAATCCCTAGAGAATCTCTCAGCATCTCCAAGCTAGTGATGGGCCATTTCACCTGAGAGCCATCAAACCACTGTCTGGCTATGACTAACAGCCCAAAATATCCTGGCCCAAAAAGTTTTACTGGGAAAATCAGGTGTTCTTACCTGGGAATTTGAAGTTCAAAACTGAAACAAGTCACCAGTTGGTGGCAGGGGGAGAAGATGGAAAGATGCTAGGTGGTAGTTCCAGGACCCTAGCCAGCTAAATCATGGATAAATCACTGAGGTTAAAGGCCAGCAAAACTGAGTGAGCAGGGGAGGCCAGCTGACGGAGATGGAGAAAGAAGCAGACAGACACATGGAGGGTAACAGCTCTGTGAAGGGTGGGGCACCAGCCCAGCTTGGGACTTCTTGCTGCCAACGTCTCTAAAGATGCCTCAAATCCAGAACACCTTGAAAACTTAGTTCCCCTGAGGACTGCTGTACCATGGCTCAATATCAGATCCTGTGACATCCCTGTCTCTTTCCTTACCTTTTATTTATTCTTAGAGCAACACCCCCTTCCTCCCTATTAATCAGATTAAGCAGATGGCTGTTCCTTCCACCCCAACAGTATGGCCCACAGTTGGGGCCCGATTAACACTCGTTGAATTACACCATAGGGACTTAAAAAGGAGAAAATACGATGTGAGTTGCTGTAGTCAAGCAAGGCTTTCTGGAAGAACTAGAACTTTAAGGGTGGGGGAAGAGTAGAGGGGGAGATATTCCAGGCTCCTGACAGAGCACAGTGAATAATCCAAAATTATGCCAAGGAAAAGTCTGGTTAGAGAGCAGCGATTTGGGACTGTGTTGGAACCCTGAAGCTTGAGAGTCCTCTCATGGTTTTTTAGGCTACCCCCCCATTTTTCCCCAAGTCATCATCTGGATTAGTCTGACCCCAAAACTTGGGGAAGACAAAGGATGACTACTAAAGAATCACACTATGCTGTGGAAGATGGAAAGGTAAAATTGTGCTGTAATAGTCCCGCAGACAGAATAAATGTTGTAGTGGATTATTATGTTGTCTAAAAACAGTCTTTGTGAATGGTGAATGACACTTGTGAAATTTTCAGCGATTTACTTTGCAGTGCTTCCATTTCCATTCTATTTGGAGTGATGGTTTCTTTTCCAATGCCTCCCCTTTTCCTTCATCTTGGCAGTGGGAAATAGCCTGACAAGGGGCATTCAGGAACTCTCTCAAGGTCCAGCCACTCAAAGTTCTCCAGAATTCTGGAAAGTTCCACTTCTTCAGTTGTGTTAGTGTGTGTAGGAGGGGCAGGGAGAGGGAGAGAGAGAGAGAGCGAGAGCGAGAGCGAGAGCGAGAGCACAAGCAAGAGAGAGAATGGGAACCAAAGAGGGAACAGGCAGTACTGGCCAGCTGCCATGGAGACAGACATCCGTGAAGAGGCATTTATGCAGAAACACCCCAAGGGTGGGGGAAATGCTTGAGGATAAAGCAAAACCCTTTAACATGCTTGAGCTTTGTACAACAAACCTAAATGTGGCGCATGCACCCTTCTAAACCTAAATTTTCCCAGCATTTTAAATTAATTTTTAATATTTCATTTACTTTAAAAACTAGGTAATGTGTTCATGGCACAACCTATAATATTTATGTGAGAGTTTGTAGTGAAAATCAAATCACTTTCTCATTCCTATGCCCCAGCCCATCAGGATCTCAGGATCTTTCTTTGGAGACAACCTTTCTGGTTTGTGTGTGTGTTTTGTTTATTTTTACTTGACTTCCAAATATAGTCCATGCATCAACTAGCAAAAGTACATATATCCTTCTTCCTCTCCTTTTAAAGGTGAATGATAGTATACTATGCATACCATACTTACATTTTTCACTAATTAATATATATCTTGGAGATAATTCCAGGGAGTATAATTTCAGGACTTACAATGCTGCTTTATTTTTTAATGACTATACATGGTCTTCTGTCATAAGAATGCACCATCATTTGTTTGACAGATTTTCTATTAGTGGTAGTATGGACTGAATTTGTATCCCCAAAATTCATAGGTTGAAGTCCTAACGCCCCGTGCCTCAGAATGTGACTGTATTTAGAAATTGGGTCTTTAAAGAGGTAATTTAGGTTAGATGAGGTTATTGGGGTGGGCCCTCATCTTATATGACTCATATTCTTATAAGAAGAGGAGATTAGGACATAGACACACACACACAGAGGAAAGACACGTGAAGACACAGGGAGAAGACTATCCTCTACAAGCCAAAGAGAAAGGCCTCAGCAGAAACCAACCCCGTGGACACTTTGGACTGCCAGCCTTCAGAATCATAAGAAAATAAATATCTGTTTGGAAGCCACCCAGTCTGTGGGGCTTGTAATGGCAGCCCCAGCAAATACCTGGGTAGCCAGTTTGCACTCAGTCTTTTGCTATTACAACTATACTTGAATAATTAACACTGTTTATATATCTGTATGGTAAATTCCGGAAGCAGAACTGTCAGGTCAGAGCAAACTGGGGCCAAAATAAAAACTCTCTTATTTATAAAACTATGTGAAGGGAATTCAGAAAGTAGATAAGCCAGCTGTGTTATATATGTGGAGGCCCTGTTTGGTTAAAAAAACCAAACCCGCCAAAAACCAGGGCATAGGAAAAAAAGAGGGCATTATAGCTCCTAGAGTGTTAAAATGGAAAGACCTTAGAAACTATCTAGTTTCAATCCCCGGATATACATACGAGGAAACGGAGTCCTTAGAAGATCACAGTGTGAGCAGAAACGGGGCAGACCACAGCACCAACCACCTCACTCCACACTACAACACACCATACCGCACCACACCACACAACACAGCCAGGTCTCTCAATGTCCTGTTGGCATGATTTTTCACTACGCTTCAATCAAGAACCTGAGGTTTATTTGGGGGGTACATAAGGGATGACTTTGCTGTGGGAAGCTTACTACAGTGGAGCCGTTCTAAAATTAAGTAATGAAGCCTCTCCTCCGAGAGAATACCTACAGATCCACATTTCAAGCATCAAAATGAAAAAGTTGTAATAGCATTCATCAAGCTCAAAAGCCAAATTTCTAGGAACAAATGCAGCAGCTCATCACTTTGACAGTAAGCGTAAGAGCTACCGTTTGTCATGCGCCTGCTGTATGTCAAATGACGCCAGGGCCTTCCATACACTTTTTCTTGATCTCGTTACCACCGAAACTCTCATCTTTGGTTTCTTCATCTGTGAACAGGAGACAGAAAGAGTGCCTACCTCATAGGTAAGGTTGTCCTTAGGATGGAAAGAGGTAATCCGTGTATAGTACTTAGTAATACGTCGTGCAGCGCTTGGTACTCCGTAAGTGTTAGCTGTTACTATCAGTATCTCATGTATTTCTCAACAGAATGCAGTGAGGTAGGGACTTTCATTCCCATTATAGAGATGAGTAAACTAAGACTCAGAAAGCCAAGTGACTTACTGTTATATTGTTTGTAATTTATTTTTATAACTTCCTTATAAACAGCCTGATGCATTTGCGTATGTGAGATAAGTTTCATCACCCCCCGGGGGCGGTTGGTTAGCCCTGAAAGCACTCCATTAGAAACCCACTCTCTAAAGCTGGCTACAAGCAGGGGCTGCAAATATCATTATCTATATCCTCAGCAGGGCTTCTGTTAATGAGTGTAAGACATATTACAAATAGGTTTTCATTGGTGAAACGAGTGGCATGAAGAGATTTGTAGGCTAGAAGGACTGCACCGCCCTTTCCACTGCTGTAGGAACAAGATGCAGGAGCTGGCTCGGCACACCCAGTGGCCTGACACTTCTTTCTGGGACCCCCACATTCATGGAAAACTGTCCCTGGGTCCATGAGAAGATTGGCTGACCCTGACTCACAATGGCTGAGTTTGCCTTGAGTGAAGCATCAGTGGAAAATCTTGTAGGTGCACCTAGGGACATCATCCACCTTTATAGGTATGGGCTGCGTGACTGCTTCTGTCCCATTTGCCAGGAATGTCTGTGTGTCTTCGAGTTGCTTGCACCGAAACATGACACTGTGCAGCAGGTTGCTGTGGGAGGAGCCATGGCTCCCAGCCACCTCTAAGAGTGGCAGGCCACTGGTATCCAGAGCACGTGCTGAATGGTCATACTGCCTTGGGTCACACAGATTGTGGCAGAATTGGAATGAGAACCTCAACCTAGCAGACCCCAAAGTGCATGTTCTCAGCCAGCTCATCTTTCTACTTGATAATAGGAATGACTGAGGACGCTTCTGATTATTCAGTTCAGGGTATTGCCATATAAGATGGCAAAAAAAGGTATCATAAAGGATTGATAGTTTCCCTAAGGTGGGAGTTTCTCTACCTGAGCATCATGAACCTTAAGGGGCCCATGCTAAGCTTCGGGGTTCCAGGCATTCCTGAAAATTGTTTGCAACAGTTCTTGAATTATGTAACTATGTGGAATCATTTTTCATGATCAGCGTTCATAACTTTTCTGGAGAATCTCAAAAGGGTCTGTGACTTTACTGCCTAGAAATGTTTACTTCTCTTTTAGAAAATCAGTTATTAGGCCTTTCATCTGCCCTCTAAAGACATTTTGCTAGACATCAGCACATGAATTTTCCCGTAATTTAGTTAGAGGTAAACGGAGAGTGTCATTGTCCTCATTTTGCTTAGCGAGGAATGGAGGTGCCCGAGAAGCTCCGATGATTCAGGGCTGGGGACCCCTCTGCGGGGTCTGGAAGGAGCCAGCCCTTCCCTGGGGTCCATCATCTCTGGCTTCTTAGCTCCTCGGTGACACGATTGATTCGCCGGCCTCTAAGTCTTCCCTGAAAGGGCCTCCCATGGTTCTGCCTCTGCGTTTCCTGCTCAGGCCGCTTGCTGTGCCCAGAAGCTCTTCGGTTCTCCTCCCCCTCGAGGCCCAGCTGGAGCTTACCACTGAGGAGCAGCCTCCCTCACCAGCCCCGGGGGAAGTGCTCGTCTCTTACTCCAGACCCAGAAGGGCTTAAATGTGTATAAGTGGGTGAAGGTGAAGCGTTAACCATGGACTGCCTTGGATTGTTGCTCATATTCTTGTTTTCAACTCTCACCCGCATCTTGTGTTTGTTACTGGTGTTTGCCAGGTCACCACCATCGGCGGCGTTCCTGGAAAGCTAACAATCAGTGTTGTGTTTCTGAGGCTCTGTCCTCACCTGTGGAGGCAGGTCCTTCTGTCTCCCTTCAGGTCATCCTTACTGTTTCTGAGAGGCCCCGTGGTGGCCCGTGTGTGTCCTGAACACCATCCCCACCCTCCTGCACTGACTCTGACCAATGGTGACACTCCTGTGGAGGCCCCCGTGCTCACAGAGTTCCCGAAACTTGCTGCCAAGGATGCCTGCCAGAGCCCGTTTGCACCAGGGCCACGGAGATGAGACTACTCTGCCGTTTCTGCTCACACTGCAGGAGTCCCTCAGGGGCGGACTTGAATTGGCCTCTCAGCTAAGTGGGGGGGGGGGGGGGGGCGGCCCCTGATCTTCCCCTCTGTGTTGTTTCATGAGTCTAGAGCAGTGAGTTTCATGAGTCTAGAGCAGTGGGGCTTTGCTCCCGGTGGCTTATGGATTTTTATCTCGATGGCTCTTCCCATTTCACTTGCCATCCCCTCTCCCTAGCGTGCAGCTGGAAGGCCATGGGGACGGATTCGAGGGTACCATCCCTGGTCCAAAGTATATCTTCTTACCTCTCTTTCTCTTAGGGTAGATTCTTTGTAAAAGATTTCTTGGTAGTAATACGCAGCAGGCAGGCGCTGGCTACAGGTATCGCTGCGGTCCCTCGTGGAACCCTTGCAGTAAACTTCTGAAGCTGGTACTTCTCCTGCATCCAGATGAGGAAGCCAAAGCCCAGAGGGGGGAAATAACTTGCTAAGGTTGCCCAGAAAGTTAGTGGTAGAACCAGGCTTCCTGACTCCCAGCCTACTGATTCTTCCTCAGATCAGTGGCTTTCCAGCTTTCTCTCTCTCTCTTTTTTTAAACCCAGTATAGCTCTTTCTTTATATGAAATCATTTGAGAAGCCCAACATGTAAAACAAATATGGCTGGAGCTGCTCTAGATGAAGATGAGGAGAACGTGGCAGTTCCTATAGCTCAGCTGCCTCTTCCTCAAAGGCAGCTGGGCCCTGAGCTTTGTCTGAGGAGGGACTCTGAAAACACCACTCCCAGAGCACCCAGTCTCACCCAGAACCCTGGCCAGCTCCCCGTTCCTTCAAAAAGGGACATTTCCCAGCCCTTAGGGGATGCAAGTTCATTTTTCCACAGGCCAGCAAGAAATGCAGTTTTATCTGGTGGTGATTTATTCTTTCTTTCTCTCTGCCACGTCTCTCGAGTCACATCTCCAGTGCTCTGAGTCTTTAATCTTTCACTTATCCCTCTTCCCCATGAGCTCCTTTAGCTGTGACGCTTTCATCCTGGCAGGTGATCGTCACCAGCCTTTAAGGAGTGGTAAAATGATATGGAGAAATAATCAGAGGCCCCAAGGCTGCTTTAGGTGATGTTTGTTCGGTCTCACCCACCCTCCCTCTGAGCTTTGGGTTTTCCATTCAGGCTGACAAATGCCACACCCGGGGCATTCCAGCTGAGCTCTCTGTAGCTGAGCCAGAGTTTGTAGACAGCTGGAGAAAAAATGTGCTGAAGAAGCAAGACCTCCATGCTGTTACCCTGTTGGGACTCACCCCAGTAGCTTCAGTCAGGCCTAGCATGACCAGGTGCTGAAACGGTCTGCCCTGGGTGGTGAAAAATGTGAGGCTAGTGAGCAGTACCCAGAGCCCTTGGCCTCGGTCTTCCTCCCTCCCTGAGTCAGGAATGACTGCAGAATGAGCAAGTATCAAGGAGGCAGGAAGAACTTGCCAGAGTGAGAGAGGTATGTGTGAGCCATTTAGGATGACTCATGAGAGTTCCACCTGATAAAGGAATGTCAGCCCTTCCTGGATACGCTTCAGGAGATGCTCAACTCTTGAAAACCCTCCCAGATGCCACACAACACAAACTGCAGCCTGTTCCTGTTTTCCAGGTAGGGAAAAACAAGACTACAGAAGGGAAAATGGATTCCGAAAAATGACAGTTAGAAACACCTTCATGCTTCAGGTGCAGATTCTAGGTTAAAATGGCTATTGGCCCCAGGGGAGACTGTTCAGTAGTGTGGCCACTCGTCTGCTCTTCCTGAAGCTACACATTCCATAGTTGATGGTTATCTCTGTTGGCTCCTTTCCAGATGGCAGCTCTGGGGACTTGATGAGTAACCATAACCCATATTTCCATGGCAGTTTCTAGATCCAGAAGCACTTTCCCATATATATAGCAGACAGGGTTCAGCGCAGGCAACAGAATTGAGTGGTTTAAGTTGAAAGGGATTTAATATAGAGAATGAGGTACACAAGGAGCAGGCTTCAGGCTGGGCTGTCTCCCAGACCTGGCCTGCCCCCCAGACCTGGCCTGCCCAGAGAGCATCTCCTTTTGCCACAATTAGGAAGCCAGTGCCAGAAATGTTGGCTCCAAGAATATACTACCTTCATTATAAAGTGGGGGCCAGAGCTGTGGCTGCGGTGCCATGTGACTCCAGTTTTGATCGGTGCTAGCAGAATGCATACCTCATGCTCACCCCTCTCCCTTCTTAACTTTTTAAATTCAAACCCTGTGCAAGGACATCTGATTGGTGGAACCCAAATTGCATCTGGAAGTATAGCTGCAAGGGAGTCCGGAAACGAGGTTTTTAGCTTTGCAGTACAGGAAGGCACAGGGAAAATTGGAAGAGACATGTATTCTGTATCTACCCAAACTATATCTCACTTAATAGTCACAGAAGTCTGAAAAGTGATGGGAGAAGGGGTGGCCTCATGCAGCACGTGAAGAGAGGGGGCATGATGATGTGATTAGAGAGAGAAGAATGGGGAGGGGAGCAAGTGAAGTTTGTGTTGAGGTCTCCAGAATGTGAGGGCCTCAACCAGACAAGGGGCTGAGCAGGGATAGTGTTCTGGACAGAGTGGCACACAGAAAGCTGGTGAGCCTGGAGGGAGGTGCAGAGCAGAACTGGAAGGAGCAGGGGGTATGCATGAGAGGCAGGGAGATGAGGACATGGAATGAGGCTGGGGAGGTGCCAGGGACAGATGGGCAGGCCCTGGAGGCCCCATTGAGGAATCTGGCCTTCGTCCTAAGAGCGATGGGAAGACACTCAAGGGTTTTACGGAGGGGACTGTTTGGTGGAGGTGTGCATGGGACGTGATGGTATTTAATTTTGCAGAGGTCACTGGCTGCAGTGTGTCCGGATGTCATGCCTGTATTTGCTTACCACGGTCCACAATTTGCCATCAAGCCACCACTCTCCTATATTACTCAAGGGGTTTATTTCTGCCCCGTTCTCATTCTTTCATTCTGAGCAACAGGAGAAGGAAACAACAGCAAGATGAGGTCTACAAATCTGGGAAGGTATTTATAGGTTTTTTTTTTTTTTTTTTTTTTTTTTACGTTTTTATAAATAAAAGCCCCTGGGGAAACCATTAATTTCCTTTGTTGCTGCTCTAGGATGTTAGGAAGGACATTCAGTGTGAGCTGTTTGAAATGCTTCTGCAAGTTGTTCTATGAGTAAGGTGTGGAAATGAATCAGCAGGCGAGGCCCCTGATATGCTTCTGGGCCTCTAGAAATTGGTGAGAGCTGGGCTGCTGTGGCCCCCGGTGGGAAACAGCTTGGTGGGGGGTGGGTCTCCTCTCACTGACCAGCAACTCCGGGGCTTGCCAGCACATGGTCAGGGCCCACTTCAGAGATCAAAGGGCAGAAATTTAAAAAATTGGCAGATGTGACCAGGCTCTGAAACGGCCACTGGTTTTAATGCAGTTGGCCCCTGAGACTCAACTTCCTCCAGAGCCTTTCTTCTCACAAGAAGCCAGCTCTGCTAGCACCTTCCTCCAGGAGGTCTGGATGCGGTGTCTGGCATGCATTCCCAGCTAGATGGAGACCCGGGCTCTGGGTCCTAGCTTCCTAACCAGCTTGTGAGCTCCTTGCAGGAAGGGATCACATCTTTTATGGGTTTTTGTATTCCTTACCACATTCATCTTGGTTGGTTCATGGTCTGAATTCAGAATAGTCACCAGTCAGGAGATTTTTCACTTCCTTTGGTTCATGGTTGTGGGGTGGGGTGTCCATGGATGCAGGTTCAAAACATTTAAATCCTCAACAGGGCTTCTCAGAAGTGAACTTCTTTCTGATTCTCCCAGGCCCACACCCTGGGGGGCTGTCCACACTGGCCCTAAGCCCAGTGGTCAGGCGCAGGCAGTGAGGTTGTGAGGTGACCCCTGGGATGGCGAGTGGAAGAAGCTGTGGCACTTGTGGGCATGGCCTCCCCCTTCCTGCAGAGCTGTGCAGAGCCCGAGTGGCTCTGCAGGTGTATTTTGAGGCAGAGTATTAACAACCATTTAAATGTGTGGGCCAAAGACATTGATGTTTCTTACTTGCCCTGCTTTTCTTTCATTGGTTTCCCAGAAAAATTGCTAAGGTAGGAGCCCTGTAGACATGATGTGGTTTCCATGCTGATTGCCTTTCAAAGCCAGTGTTACCCAATGGGGGGAAAGTATTGGATCGTAGCTAACTGGTGTCCCTTTGTATGAATGACAGAATGTGTTGGGTTGGGTACTCTGGAGCTTACTTTTTTGCTCATTTGGAACACTCCTTGGTCATCTCTGCTTCCCCATCTATGGCTACCTGATAGGAATAAAAACTCCAGAGAACCATTTCTATGTATATTCAGGGGATTCTGAGAAAAAGACACTAAGAAGCCAAAGATAACAATGAAGTGATAAATGATTAATGAAGTAAAACATTATGGACAGATAACCAAATTCATAGGGAGGGAAAGTAGACTGGTTGTTGCCAGGGCTGGGGGGAGGGGAGAATGGAGAGTTGGTGTTGAATGGGTGTAGAGTTTCATTTTGGGGAGACGAAAAAGTTCTGGAGACGGATGGTGGTGATGGTTGTACAACAATGGGAATGTACTTCATGCCACTGAACTGTGCACTAAAAATGGTTAAAATAGTAAATTTTGTGTTATGCATATTTTGCCACAATGGAAAAAAATTAAATAAAACCATTTGGACAGCATTGTCTCAATGAGGAGAAGCTGAACTTGTTGACTTGTAGCTTGGGTGCTGTGTGTGTGTGTGTGTGTGTGTGTGTGTGTGTGTGTTTATATTAAAAGTAACCAGTTTCCTGAAAACATATAACCTACTCCTAGCCAAGAGGCTCTTTTCCTGTGCTTTTGTGCATCCTGAAGCTGTCTCCACTGTGTGTTGGTCAGGAAGTGGGTGACTCATGGGGCCTTTGTGACAGATCCCTGAGTCACACACACACACACGAGTCACCTCCCTCCACACCCACAGGCTTCTCGTACAGGCAGTGGTTAGGATGCCAGAGACATGTACCTGGGGCATGGCAGGGGCTGCCTGGTGCATTGCCACGCGTGTTCCTGAGCAGCCTGTCCGGGGCTTAGCAGTGATCTGCGGCCGTGGCCATACTTCTCAACCCCAGGCTCAGCATTTCCTCCCTCTCTGTCTCTCTTTAAGGCCAACCTGAGTGGCAACAGCAGTGGAAAGCAGTTGGTACCAGAAGTGCCTGGTGCCCACTTGACGGCTGTGGGCCTGTTTCAGGGGCCTCTATGCTTCTGTGTGCGTGACCCTGCATGTAGGAATATGAGTCAGCAGGCGTGTGGTGGGGGCCACACGGCGAATGGTTGCGTTAACCTCAGGGCTGGTGTGACATCTCGGGGGTCATGAGTGGGTTTAGGAGCTACTCAGTGATAGAAGAAAATGGAGGGCTGAGCCAGACGTTAGGAGACCTGGGTTTAGACTTGGCTGTGACACTAGTTAGTTTCGTTTCCATGGTAAGTCACGTAAGCTCGGCTTCCTCCTAGATCAGGATTGGCGTTCATGGCTCCTGCATGGCCCGCCCCTCCTGTGCCCACAGCCAACACTGCGCACAGTGCTCTCTCCCCAGAGCCCAGATGCCAGCTCATGGGCCTGCTCAGACAGCTTCTCCTACCATTTCCATTGAAGCAGAGTTCGCGTTAAAAATGACACCTATTTGCCATCTTAAAGGCTAAATTGTTGGTTCTCAATTCTTACTACACGTTAGAATCACTGAAAAGTGTCTATAAAATACAGATGTCTGAACCATACCCATATGGGGTCTGATTGAATCGGTCTGGGATGAGACCCACGCACTGATAATTTTAAAAGCTCTCCAGGTGATTCTGTTGCACAGCCAGGATTGAGGGCCACTGGGTTAGATAATCACTGAGGCCCCTTCCAGAGCTCACATCCAATCATTCTACCAATAAGTGTTGGAATTAAGATGGCAGACATGATTGGACCAGTTGAATCAGGAGATCTCGTTGTTTCTGGTTTTCACTCCTGATACACTTGTGATCCTGGTTGAGTGTATTTATTCTTTTTGAATTTTAGATTCCACATGCATAAACTGGGAATAATCATCTCTTGGGCTTCCTATTTCACCATATTTTAGGAGGATGAAATGGTGAATGATATATGAGGAGAATGCTATGTAATATGCTACATGTCCATTTTTATGACATGAACGCCCCCAAATACTTTAAAAAAAATTTTTATTTTTTAAATTTATTTTTATTTCTTGATGTTTTCAACTTTATTTTTTTAATTTTTTTTTTTAGTTAACATATAGTGTAATATTTGTTTCAGGAATAGAAGTTAGTGATTCATCACTTACATATAACACCTGGTGCTCATCACGAGTGCCCTGCTTCATACCCATCACCCATTTAGCCCATCCCCCACCCACTTCCCCTCCAACAACCCTCAGTTTGTTCTCTGTAGTTAAGAGGCTCTTATAGTTTGCCTTCCTCTCTTCCCCCCCTTCCCCTATGTTTATCTGTTTTGTTTCCAAAATTCCATATATGAGTGAAATCATATGGTATTTGTCTTTCTCTGACTGATTTGTATCACTTAGCATTATACCCTCTAGCTTCATCCACGTCTTGTAAATGGCAAGATTTTATTCTTTTTGATGGCTGAATAATATTACATGGTATGTATATATAATATTACATGATATATATATGTGTGTGTGTGTGTGTGTGTGTGTGTGTGTGTATACCACATCTTCTGTATCCATTCATCAGTCAATAAACATTTGGCTCTTTCCATATTTTGCCTATTGTGGACATTGCTGCCCTTTCGAATCAGTATTTTTGTATCCTTTGGGTAAATACCTAGTAGTACAATTGCTGGGTCGTAGGATAGTTCTATTTTTAACTTATTGAGGAAACTCCTACTGTTTTCCAGAGTAGCTGCACCAGTTTGCATTCCCACCAACAGGGTAAGAGGGTTCCCCTTTCTCTGCATCCTCGCCAACACCTGTTGTTTCCTGTGTTGTTAATTTTAGCCATTCTGACCAGTGTGAGGTGATATCTCATTGTAGTTTTGATTTGTATTTCCCTGATGATGAGTAATGTTGAGCATCTTTTCATATGTCTGTTAGCCTTCTGTATGTCTTCTTTGGAAAAATGTCTATTCATGTCTTCTGCCCATTTATTAAATGGATTATTTGCTTTTTGGGTGTTGAGTTTGATAAGTGCTTTATAGATTTTGGATACTAACCATTTATCAGATATGTCATTTGCAAATATCTTCTCCCATTCCATAGGTTGCCTTTTAGTTTTGTTGATTGTTTCCTTTGCTGTGCAGAAGCTTTTTATCTTGATGAAGTCCCAATAGTTCATTTAAAACAATTTTTAAATAAAAATTTGAATCTATCCCTTACGATGATTTTGTAAAGATCCAATGACGTAGTATATACAGCCACACCCAGCCTGTGCTTGCTAGTGTACAATAAAAGTGCTTGTTTGAAAATTGTTTTAAATGATTTTATTTATTTATTTATTTATTTATTTATTTATTTATTTATTTAGAACTTGAGTTGGGTGGAGGGGAGAAAGAATCTCAAGCAGACTCTGTGCTTCATGAGGAGCCCGTCCCGGGGCTCAATCTCACTACCCTGAGAGCATGACCTGAGCCGAAATCAAGAGTCAGATGCTTAATGCCTGAGCCACCCAGATGCCCCACTTGTCTGAAAATTTTGATGGAGTTTACTACAACAGTAAATCACAAATGGAGTTTTATATGCCTTCAGAGGAAGGATAAGCTCATTTCTGTGGTTGCTTTATTAGAATTGGAACTATATTAGATTTTTCTAAGGTAAAAATTATGAATGTTAATACCTGGAATATTCTCATTATAAAATATGCAAATGATAGAGAAGTAAAATGAGCAAACTGTGAAAGTCCTCCTTATCTCCCCCACCGTACTCCTCCCCTCTCCAGAAGTAATCACCAACAGTGATTGAAGTGTATTTATCTAGGCCCCTCTATGCACTTACATCACACACACACACACATGCACACACATGCACACTTGCAAATATTAATTTTTTTTTCCTAACAGAAATTGTATCTATATAGTATTCTGCAATTTGCTTAACAATGTGTTTTAGGGATCATTCCAGTAACATGACTTCTGGCATGTTACTGAATCTTCATGCCTTAGTTTCCTCATCTGTAAGTGGGGATAATAACAGGACTATTATAAGGACTAAGTTAGTGTATATAAAATGCTAAAAATAGTGTCCAGCACTTTTCTGCAGTTAAGCTCACAGCAAATCTTATGGAAATATATTTTACTAAATGACTGTTTATTGGATAACAGTTTAAAAATAAAAAAATTTTTTATATTCATTTGTGCTGAACTTAGGGCTGATTGTAAAAAAGTACCCACCCTCCACCCCCAGCATGCAAGTTGAAATTTGATTAAGAGATTGTTCTGGAAGTATGTGCATCCTTTACTGATTCTTCATATTTCACACAATGAATGATGGGTACTGAGTCCCAAGCTTGAGACTTCAGTGATTTTATCTTTTTTTTTATTTTAGAGAAAGAGAGAGAGCGAGCAGGGGTGGGATGAGTAGAGGGAGAGAGATAGCATCTCAAGCAGACTCCCCACGGAGCATGGAGCCCGATGTGGGGCTTAATCCCATGACCCTGAGATCAGACCTGAGCCGAAACCAAGAGTTGGATTAATTGACTTTGCCACTCAGGTGCCCCCTTCAGTGATTTCTCTTTTTCTTTTTCCTTTCTTTCTTTTTTAAAAAAAGACTTTATTTATTTGAGAGAGAGAGAGAGAGCACAAGTGGAGGGGAGGGGCAGAGGGAGAGGGAGAAGCAGGCTCCCCACTGAGCAGGGAGCTGGACGCAGGGCTTGATCCCAGGACCCTGGGATCAACTCAGCCACTCAGGTGCCCCTCAGTGAGTTCATCTTAATAGATATTCTGATCTTAGCCTTTTCCAGTTCTATGCCTCAGTTTCCCCACCAGGAAGCTAGGCACAGTATTGTCCACCAGGTAAGAGGTGCCCAGAAGAAATGGACTCAAAGTAGTTACAGCTTATGGTGGTTTATGACATTGCAAGGTGTTTATCTGCACTGCTGATGAGCAGAAGGTCATGACCTTGTCTTTAACTTCTCTTTGGGTTTTGTTAGGGAAGGTACAAGAGAGGAGAAGGTGTTGGCATTTTGCCTCCAGGAAGAATTTTGATTAAGGATAAACATATTCCAAGATGCTGTGAAGTTGAAGTCACATGAATGCTAAGTGATTTCTTGGCATCAAAAATCAATCTCTTTCATGTCAGTCCTAAAAAAATAAACACTTTTACTTTCTTTGGTACCGGGAATAGCCAGGTTGGCTTCAGCTATTACAGCAAAAGCTTTTAAAATAATTACTTCTAGAATACGATAATATTAATGATTAGCTTTGTGTTAAAATTGAAGAGATAAGTAGTTAAATACAAGGAATAATAAACCTTGGAAGTGTCATTGTGTAATAAGTTTGCCCTTTAAAAGTATCATTTTTCAATGATTTTGCTCATCGTGAATAGTTCAGGAAAAATTAAATCCCTCACTAAATAATCCTTTTTCTACAATTGAGGTGACTTCTTAAAATGATCTTTGATTTTCGTACATTAGAGTCAGTCCCCTTCAAAACAACAGATTTTTTTTTTTTTTTTTTTTTTAAGTAATTACATTCTCATTTATGGAGTACCTTCCCTGGGCTGGGCTGAGTGCATGCACCATCTTTTAACTCTGTAAGCGACCCAGTGGAGTGATAATGATTATTACCACCCCATTTTAGAGATGAAAAAAACTGAGGCTTAGAGAGGTTAAGTAATTCGTCAAGTGAACATAATACATAAATGGCAGACATGAGATTTGAAGCCGTGTCTGTCTCCTTAGGAAACAAAGTATCTGACCGGTTGCTCCAAGAGCTATAGAGGTCTGTTATTATGAGGTTAATTACTGAAGGGGTCTGGATTTATATACAGGGCAAATCACTCCCCAGTAACATCAGAAGTATATGTCATAAAAAGTGTGTGCGGGAATATGCGCATGTGTGTAAAAATGTGAAGGCTAAATGGACTGAGAAGAATGGGAATCTTGTGGGCTTATCAAATGTAAGGCTTTTGGAAAAAGCTCTCTCCCAGGACTTGTTTCTGCCTGAGCACAGGCGGACCTGCGGAGGGGGGAGGGCGGCGGGCAGCTTCCCTCTGAAGAGGGCCTGGCGCGGGCTGCTGGGTGGCCCCTGGGAAGAGCAAACTCCTCTGTTGGGGATGTTTTTTGTAACTAAATTAAGGGTAAGGGAGGCTTTACTGAAAATTCTGTTTGGTGGCTGAGAACTTAAATTTCACAGCGCTGCTTCCTGCTCTTACATTGTTGCTGCAACTAATATAATAAAAATCCCGGAATTTCTTTTTCTTTTTTCTTTTCAAAGACACTTCTTAGGTAAAAATTCAGAGAGGTCTACATTTGCTTTATCTCTCTCTTCACACATCCACATCCACACATCCACATCCACATCCACACCCACATACATACAAATACACATACACACATACATCCACGCATCCACATCCACACACATATCCACACACATACATATACCCATATACACATCCACACACACATCCACACATACATACACACACACACATCCACACACATCCACACACACATATGCGCACACACACGCACGCATGGGAGTTGACATGTTAAACCGTCTCCCCTTCATTATTTATCTCCTAAAAGCAAATTCATTCTTCTACCATCTCTTTATTGATCACATCCAGGAATTTAAACATTGATCTGTCAGGAGTACCATTATCCAATCTACAGTCCAAATTGAAATTTCCCAATTATCCCAATCATGTCCTTTATAGAATTTGTCAACAACTTTCTGACTCAGGATTCCACAAGACTCGTGCATTGCATCCTTTCATCTGCTACAGTTCCTCAGCAATTTTTTCCCCTATTCTTTATGTCATTGACATTTTTGAAATGTCTAAGTGAGTCATTTTGTGAGAATGTCTGTCAATTTGAATTCAACTGTTTTCTTTGTTTTTTAAAGATTTTTTATTTATTTATTTGACAGAGAGAGACACAGCGAGAGAGGGAACACAAGCAGGGGGAGTGGGAGAGGGAGAAGCAGGCTTCCTGCTGAGCAGGGAGTCTGATGCGGGACTCGATCCCAGGACCCTAGGATCATGACCTGAGCCAAAGACAGACGCTTAATGACTGAGCCACCCAGGCACCCCTGAATTCAACTGTTTTCTAATGATTAAATTAATGAGACCCAGTTGAAAGAGTCCAGTGACCCAGCTGGTATTTTTTATATTATATTTATGTATTATCTATATTTATGGGCAAATATTATATATAAATATATAATTAAAATCATATAATGACCTAATTGGAAAACTTAAATGGCTTTAAAAAGTACAACATAACAAATGACGTTCCCCTGCCCCAGTCTCTTTCCCTAAGGTGACCCTGTTGACAAGTTTCTGATTTTGTCCTGAAAAACATCTATGCATACACCGCCATATCCATCTCCCTGTTTGTATGTGCCTTTTTATTTACACAAAAGAAGTCAGCATGCAATGCAAAACTTAGACCTTTGAACCACCTTTGTGTTTCAGTGAAGGAAAGTTCCCAGGGTCAAATGAATCTTAAGGTTGTTCCCTGGTTTGAAAAAATCTCCGTGTGACTGCTTCCCATCACCTTTGTGCAAAGCCTTCGTGGGCTTGCATGGAGACGGCGGCGTTTGGATGATTAATACAGACCAAGGTCAGTGTACACAGTGGTTATCTGGCATTGGTCCACTTCATCAGATAGTTCTTTTATGGGGTTGATTGGGAAAAATGGGTCATTGATTAACTCAGGGAAGCTTTTAACAAGGCTGAATTCAGGAATGAAGGGAAGGAAGGCCTTTGCTAAAGATGATGGTTAGTGTGCCTTCTTTTTTTTTTTCTTTTTTTTAACCCATTTGGCTCTTTCAAAAAGTGTGGTGAAATTCACATAAGATAAAATCTACCATTAGTGACATTTAGTAAATTCACAATGTGGTACAACCATCACACTGTCTAGTTCCAAAACATTTTCATCCCGCCCAAAAGGAAACCCTGTGTTCTTGAGCAGTCACTCCTTACTTCCTCCCTCCTCAGTCCCTAGTAACCACGGATCTGCTCTCTGTCTCTATGAATTTGCCTATTTGGGATATTTCATATTGGTGGCATCATGTAATAGGTGGCCTTTTGTGGCTTCTTCCACTTAGCATGACATTTTCAGGCTTCCTCTGCATTGTTGCATGTATCCAAGGGCCCTTCCTTTTCTTGGCTGGGTAATACTCATTGTATGAATGACCACATGAAAAAAATCCATTTATTGGTCGATGGCCCACTTTTGAATATCGCTGCCAACCTTGGATCAAAGGGACCCTCCTGCACGGGACTGTTTTAAATTGTATGAACCATGAACCATGTCAGTGATTTTCTTAGGTCAAGAGTTTGGTAGGCCAAATCAGTTATTGAAAAATCACCAGGTCTCTGCGGGCTAACAGTTAATTGTCTCTGAAGGGTAGGAGAGAGAACGACTTCTTGGCCAGAAAGTAGAGCCTCTAAGGTTTGTAACAGGTAATTATCTGCCTTCCTATTCCACGAGCCCTTCGACTGTGGCCCCCGCTGGGTGATGGGCCCCCCAGACCCCCACGCTGCTCAGACAACCGCCTAAGTCATGTGTCGGCCGGAGTGGAACAGTCATTCCTCACAGGTCGGCTTAGGGATGGGGAGGCCAGAAGCACCGCAGTGGGTGCCAGCTCGCTCGTCCCCACCAAGAACTGCTTCCCTTGCTGCCTGTCTGCTTATTACTTGAAAAACCCAGGAAAAGTCCTCCTCTTTGAACAAAAGATTTCAGAATTTCTGCTGTCAGTAATGGGCTGCCTGCTATTTACTCCAACCTGCATTTATACTGTGGCTGTGTGCATGTGTGTGTGTGCGCGCGTGTGTGCATGCGCGCGTGTGCGTGTGTGTGCGCGTGTGCGTGCGCGTGCGTGTGCGTGCGTGTGCGTGTGTGTGTGTCTAAAATCACCCAGACAGGGATTAGCAAGAAAACCCTTGAGAATTCATTTGATGGCTAATGATGGAAAATCCCAGGATTTAAAAGCAGAAAAAAAAAAAAATGCCCGCCTTGTTTTCCAGACAGATGCAAAACCTTCACCTTCCCTATAATTAGAGTCTTGAGGCCTACCATGGGGTGGGGAGAGAAGGAAATACAGGCCCCGAGAGCAGGAAGATAATGTCAAATTGCTGATCCCTCAGTGGCACCGAGCATTGTCTAACAGATGAAATGTGATGAAGAATAACCAATTTCCCCTCTCCCCCTCCCAGCTTCTCTCAGCCGTTCCCATACTTAGCATTTTAAAGACTTCAGCAGGAAAGGGCATCCTGCAGGGAGCGAACAGGGGCATCCTGAAGGAATGCTCAATGCCTGCTTTCTGTATTTTCGGCAGTGTAAATCCTGCCGCTCCACACACTGTTTCTCTCCCCCCAGCCAACTGAGTCTTCCTCACCCACTCCCATTTCTCTCTTTTCATTTATCCTCCCCTTCTTTTCTTTTTTTTCAACTTTATTTGTTTATTTATTTTTCTAGAGAGGGGGACAGAGAGAGAGAGGGTGGGAAAGGGGCAGAGGAAGAGGGAGAGTCTTAAGCAGACTCCACGCCCAGCACAGAACCCGACATGGGGCTCGATCTCAGGACCCTGAGATCATGACCTGAGCCTAAATCAAGAGTCTGACACTTAACCAACTGAGCCACCCAGGTGCCCCCTCCCCTTCTTTTTGAGTCCCTCTCAGAATCCTGACAGTCACGCCCGTCCTTGCCCATGGCATTGGACCAGAAAGTCGGGCTTGCTTTCTTCATGGACCGTGGCTGCCCATGACTGAAATAATCAAGCCCCACATCAGCTGTCCTTCCCAGGCCTCTGCATCAAGGTCAGCTGGTGCTGTAGGAGGGAAGTATTTTGCTCATCATACAGCTTTGGCTTGGAAGGTTCTAGAACGTTAAAAATGAACAGAACAGGCTTTCTTATGGCATGTTTTTGAGAACCACTTGGGAATTTGGGTGGGGTAGGTAGGAAACAAGTGTCTGGCCTATCCCAGGGGATATTAGTCACCCAAATTAAGTTTCAGGATAAAAAAATATTAGACAAGTTTGTACATGGTAATAACTGTCAGACTGGCCACTCCCTGTTGATGCTTGAGGTTTTGGAATTCTGACCTGCCTTCTCAAAGAATTTATTTTTCAAAAGGTGAGAAGGCCCACGGAGAAGAATCCTGGATTTTAGGAATGTGATTTCCTTACTGAGGTGTGACAACAGTTAAAAAAAAGGGGGGGGGAAGGCGGGGGATCGCAGAAAATGCAGGCATGATTGAAATAAATGTAAACCCCAAAAGTAATCTCTGCACTAGGTTGTGTGCCGTCTACAATTGGAATGCGGAGTGCTACCCTGGTCCTTGTACATCAAGAGAGACTGAGAAAAACTGCAGAGAAAGGCAAACACTGAGACCAAAAGGGGTTTAGGATGTATGAAACAACTCTATGTTTAAAATCTTGGGTCTTTGCAAGGTTGGCATCTTCATGCAACAGCTCGGGGGCCTCATTAGGGAGCCAGTCAGAGATACTCCAAGGGCCCAGGCAGGGTTGACAGCCTCTGATTCACCAAATTCCAGAGACTCAAACAGGAAGTCCTAATGGGACTAGCATTGGCCCATTTTAAAAAAGGTTTCTGCATAAGAGACAACTAAAATGTTAAAGAATTATCCCAAATAATCATGCACCTATTCAAGCTATGTGTGATAGATTCCTATCTTCTAAGGATGAGAGTATAAGGAAAAGTGGCTTCTATTAAGAAAAAAAAAAAATCTCTTATATCCTCTAATGTTAGCACTGAGAGATGGTTTTGGGTATTGACCCTGACCGTGTGCAGCTACTCTTTTGTTGTCCTGTGTGCAAGCCACTGGCCACACGTGCCTATGAGGAACTTGAGATGAGCTAGCTTTATACTTTAAATATCTATAAATACATTTATCAATTATTCCCAGTTATTCCTCAATAAAGTTAAAAAATAAAGAAATATAGCTAGTTTGAATTGCGATGTGCTATGTATAAAATACCACTGGATTTCAAAGACTTACCATGAAAAAATAATATAAAATATCTCCTCAATAATTTTTTCATATGAACATATTAAAGTGATAATATTTTAGATCTATTGGGCTAAACAAATATATTAATATGTTAATTTCACCTTTTACTTATTTTAATGTGGCTACTAGAAAATGTAAAAGTTACCTATGTAGCTTACATTTGTGGCTCACATTCTGTTTTTAGTGGAGAGCATTGTTTAGAGTCCTTTGCTAATAATCACAGCGTGATCATGCTTAAGGGGGTTAATAACATTGGCCCAAGCATGTATGTCATTGACCTGTGGCATGGCTAGAATGTCCAAAAGTCAGTGTACTGAAGGCCAGGAACACACCACCAGAGCAGAAACAGAGAATTTTGTTGATGAAAACAAGGTTGTTAAAAACCTTTCTTTCTGGAGCTGCTTTAATGGAGACCAAGCTTCCCAGCTTGAGGGCATCTAGTGGTAGTGCTGGGTTCGTTCTTTAAAGGCATTTAGAACAGTGCCCATGGTAAATGCTTCACAAACATTTGCTATTATTCATCCTTTCCTGTGTGAAAATGAGTCTTTTTTTTTTTTTAATATTTTATTTATTTATTTGACAGAGAGAGACACAGCAAGAGAGGGAACACAAACAGGGGGAGTGGGAGAGGGAGAAGCAGGCTTCCTGCGGAGCAGGGAACCCGATGCGGGCTTGATCCCAGGACTCCAGGATCATGACCTGAGCCGAAGACAGACACTTAATCAACTGAGCCACCCGGGCGCCCCTGAAAATGAAACTCTTTAAATAAATGGGTTTCCCTGGCACTAATAAAATTCCTTTTTAAAATTAAAAAAAAAAAATTTAAAAACCATTTTATTTATTTATTTATTTGAGAGAGAGAGAGAGGGAACACAAGCAGGGGGGAGTGGCAGGCAGAGGGAGAAGCAGGCTCGCCACTGAGCAGGGAGCCCGATGTGGGGCTGGATCCCAGGACCTGGGATCATGACCTGAGCTGAAGGCAGACGCTTAACTGACTGAGCCACCCAGGTGCCCCAATATTCCCTTGTTCTTGCCCCAGTTTTTTAGTGTGGGGAATGGTGGCCCTTGCTTTGCCAGTCTAGCAGCTAGTAGGACCTGCCATTGATTGGGTCTGCCCCCAATTGGTATGTGAACCAATGGTGGAATACAGACCCCTTTCCTAGTGAGTAAGGTTTGGACATGATCTGTGCTTTGCCCATGCCCCTCTCTGGGTTTCTGGGATGGATTTTATTTCCGGGGCACCACTTAAGCACTGGACAAAGCCCGCCCCCCTGTGTCATTTCCCTGGTGTCCTGCCGAGGCTCCTTGCTCTGGACATCTCAGTCATGGTGTCTGGCATGTTTGGATCCCCCGTTAGCCAAAAGTACCCTCCACCCCACCACACAGCCTCTGCTTATTAAATGTGATCGTACTGAATGGCAATCACTTAAAAATTATAAAGAAATTTGGTTTGGCAAAGATACAAAAGTAGGGATCCGAAAGGGTACATGCACCCCGATGTTTATAGCAGCAATGTCCACAATAGCCAAACTGTGGAAAGAGCCAAGATGTCCATCAACAGATGAATGGATAAAGAAGATGTGGTATATATATATACAATGGAATATTATGCAGCCATCAAAAGGAATGAGATCTTGCCATTTGCAACGACGTGGATGGAACTGGAGGGTATTATGTTGAGTGAAATAAGTCAAACAGAGAGAAGCATGTATCATATGACCTCACTGATATGAGGAATTCTTAATCTCAGGAAACAAACTGAGGGTTGCTGGAGTGGGGGGTGGGGTGGGAGGGATGGGGTGGCTGGGTGATAGACATTGGGGAGGGTATGTGCTCTGGTAAGCGCTGTGAATTGTGCAAGACTGTTGAATCTCAGATCTGTACCTCTGAAACAAATAATGCAATGAATGTTAAGAAAGAAAAAAAAAGAAGAAGAAGAATGTAGCAGGAGGGGAAGAATGAAGGGGGGGAAATCGGAGGGGTAGATGAACCATGAGAGACGATGGACTCTGAAAAACAAACTGAGGGTTCTGGAGGGGAGGGGGGTGGGAGGATGGGTTAGCCTGGTGATGGGTATTGAGGAGGGCACGTTCTGCATGGAGCACTGGGTGTTATGCACAAACAATGAATCATGGAACACTATATCTAAAACTAATGATGTAATGTATGGGGATTAACATAACAATAAAAAAATTAAAAAAAAAAAAAGAAAGTTGGTTTGGAAGCAGCTGTTCAGCTCCTTTTAAGATTATTTAGATCAGTGGGAAAGGTTCAAAACGACCTGGGAGCATTTTCAAAGGACACACTCTTGGGGCCCATTTTCAGAAATTCTGATTTAGTGGGGCTGAGGTAGGGCTTTGGCATTAGTACTTTTAAAAAAGCTCCCAAAGTGATTCAAGTGAATGTGCTTGATTGAGAACCATTAGCTTGGCAATAATTGGAACAGATATTTTCCCACTTTCATTTTGGGAGTTAACCAAGTAATATATTTGATGTCAAGATTAGATGGTTAATATTTCAGTTCAAATTTAACAGAGTACAAATTTGTATCTATCTACTATCTATCTAATGTGTGTGTGCGTCTGTGTGTCTACTTTTTGTATTTTACATTCCCAGCAATTAGCACACTGCCCTGCACATAGCAAACTCTAACTGAATGACTGCTGCGTGGGTGACTATGCATATTGAATACGTATTTGTAGAGAAAATATCTTTAAAATGTATTTCATGGGGTGTTTTTGAGACATCCTTAAAATATCTTTTAAAATGTATTGAAGGTTTCCATCACATTTCGTGTGTGTGTGTGTGTTTTTAAAGAAATTTCATTTATTTATTTGACAGAGAGAGACACAGCGAGAGAGGGAACACAAGCAGGGGGAGCGGGAGAGGGAGAAGCAGGCTTCCTACAGAGCAGGGAGCCCGATGCGGGGCTCGATCCCAGGACCCTGAGATCATGACCTGAGCCGAAGGCAGACGCTTAACAACTGAGTCACCTAGGCGCCCATTCTAGTAACCTGAACTGAAGTGGGTTTTTTTTTTTTTTAAAGATTTTATTTATTTATTTGACAGAGACACAGCGAGAGGGAACACAAGCAGGGGGAGTGGGAGAGGGAGAAGCAGGCTTCCCGCTGAGCAGGGAGCCCGATGCGGGGCTTGATCCCAGGACTCTGGGATCATGACCTGAGCCAAAGGCAGACGCTTAACGACTGAGCCACTCAGGCGCCCCTCATTTCATGTGTTTTAAATAAATGAGAAATTTGCTTCAAAGGAGTGGGGCAGGTGTCCCGCTGCGTGGAGAATGCCGGGTTCGGGGTTATCTCTGCACGGAAGACTTGGAAGGCGCAGCGCGCTGGTTTTTGAACACCCAGGAGGGGTGCGGCTGCAGGAGCGGCCTTTGTCAACACCCAGCTCCACGCGGTGGCAGTTACTAGCTGCTTCCTGTCTCACTAATGTGGGCAGCATGGAGACTGCTGCTTGCACCGCACGGGCCGTGTTTAAGGTGCCGGAGACCGGAGAAGCCGGCCGAGGGCAAGTCGGCCGGGGGAGCCTGGCCTGTGGGGCACCCTCAGCTCCAGGCCCCCGTGGGGCCGCCCTGTGCGGGGCGCACCTGTGACTGTAAATGCAGCTGTTGGCCTCTTCACGGGGCTCCCCTTCCCTGACCTTGAAGTCTCTGACCCCGGATTGTTCTTTGGTGATTAGATCTGATGTTTCTGCAGGCCTCTTTGTGCTGCTCCTCCACCCCACAGAGCCTCCCATTTCTTAGATTTTTAAAGAAAAAACCCACAAGCATCTAAAAACAGTTCAACGGTTGCGGAATTCTAAAAATGACAGAAGAAGAACATTTATGGGGCATGAACCTACGTCCAAAGCCGTGCTTTCAAGGGCCCTGTGGGAAATCGACGCCCACGTGGTTGGCTAGTTGCATCTTTCCACCCACGTGAGATGGTGATTTTCATTAGTTTTTAATTTAGCAAGAATTTGTTTAGTGATGTTCCACTTTCACCACCCCTTTGTCAGAGCGGGAAGAAGGGCCATGTTCTCAAATTGTTGGTGCCTTTCACTCTTTGATCAAAGCCCTGTTGTCTCTTTCTTCCTTGCTCAGGTATAACCCTCCCCCTTCCCCAAGCCCCCATGAGCCTTTGTAACTGCAGTGAAAGGAGGAGCCCAGAGAGTTTGTGTGGGAGGTCAGCCGAGGCATGTCGCATGTCCCTGAGCTGCACCCGGCACCACCAGCCCCCACCCAGGCTTACTGTCAATGACAGCAGGTCAGTGCAAAATAATCTCAGAAACCACAGGCTGCCTGAGGGATGGCCCGCACCTCTGGCTCAACTGAGAATTATTCTCTGCAGGGAGTGGACAATCCACAAGCATGAATGAAAGTTGGTCTCAGATTCAGCATTTGAGAAGGAGCAGGCAAGGAAGTCTTCAGAGATGCAAAAATATTGGAAAATCCTACCTTACAAATGGGACATTGGCGCTTTCTTCCTCTTAGTTACTGCTGGGTATTGTCCCTGTGAGAGGGACAACTATTCAGTCCACACATATTTACTGGCTATGTGTCAGGCTCTGTGCTAGCTGCTGGGGGCATGGCGGCGAGCAAGAGTCCTGCTTTGCAGAGCTCAGAGCAGTGGCCTCCGAACTTCGGTCTTTGTACCTCCCCGGAGGAAAAAAAATCGAGTCTATCTATGCTGTTTTCATTTACTTATAAATTATGTAATGTATTGTTATTATGTACATCATAAAATATACATTATAAAATGGACATACAAAGTAAATTAATTAGGATGAAGTAAATAAACATATAAATGTATATATAGAGATAAATTCCATATATTTTCCCCTCCCACGGCTTATCTTGCACAACTTCTGGGGGGAGGGGTCGGGCACCCACTACGGAGACCACAGAAGGGATTAAGAGTGTGACCTGGAGTCAGATTTCCTGGCTCCAGAACATAATTTTCATGTGGCCCAGGATTTGTGACTTAATTTCTCTAAGCCTCAGCTTCCCCATTTGTAAAATGGGTGTTGTAATAATACCTTCCCCACAGTTGCAGTGAAGATTAAATGAGGTAATCCATGTCAGGCGCTTAGAAGGCTTCCTGGTATTTGGAAAGAGCTCAACAAATGTTAGTTATTATTATAATTATTACAGTCTCTTTGGGGAGAAAAACATTAATTAGCCAACTAAGTACTTAATTTCAATTGTGATAAGTGTCATGAAGGGTAAGTATAGGATGCCAGGAGGATGTGCACGAGGGGGACCTAACCTGTCAGTTTGGAGCTGAGTTCTCAGTTTAGGAGGGAGCCAGGGTTTAGAGCAGAGACAGAGCCTTCTCAGCGGAGGGGCCAGCTGGAGTGAAGGCCTGGGGCAGGAGAGGGACAAAGGCCAGTGAGAAGGGAGGACACGAGCAGACGCAACGAGAGAAGCAGGCTGCCTGGAGAGCATGCAGGGCTCTGTGGGCACGGTATCTCTTAAGGACCTTAGTTACCAATGACTCACCCACTCACTGCAGTTGAAGCAGAAAAGGACTTTATTAAAGGGTATTAAGACACTCAAAATCTCCAGGAGGGCCAGAGAGTTAAGTGTGGAGATCAGGAAACCAGAATACTCAGATCAACCACATCCCAAGAGGGAAGCAGCAACGGGCCTCTGCTGCTGCCTCCAGGTCTAGACCCCACAGCCCGGCTCACACCGCTGGTGCCCCTGAAAGCTGGGCACCCACTGCCGCCCTTTCTAGGAAATGCATTCTGCAGAGTTGGCTTCTTCTGTGGCTCGCTTCCGAACGAAGCCTTGTGTAAGACCCTCTGACTGGCAGAGCCCAGATCACTCGGCTGAGACCCAGCTGCAAAGGAAGCAGGGAAAATTTTTTGGCTTCTACCAAGAGGAGGCGAGCACTCCTAAGGTGGGATGTACCTGAGATGTAGAAATGATGTCAAGGATTTTGGACTTGCCTGCTCTCACATCATCAGATGTTTGCTTTGCTGTGGTCAGTAGGATTGGAGGGGCAGAGAGATTCAATGTTCTTTGCAGAAATGGAAGAGAAAAAACAAGCCTCAAACAACCAAACCCCAAAGGCGACCATTTAAGAAATGAAAAAATTACTACCTCCTGAAAACTATGTCCCTATAAATTCATTTGTGATGAATTTAACAAACCTCTTTCAAGAGGTGGTGTTGAAGGGAGCAAATGCAGGGGTTTGGATGTATGTACAACCAGTGCTGGACAGATATCCCTGTTTGAAGGGTACGTCATTCCAGTTTGCAGTTTCTCTCAAGCCAGTTGTAGGTTGTTTCCCTCAAAGTTACCACCTGGGAAGGCCTGGCTCAGATGCCAAAGTTAGCTTTTTCTATGGGGCTATGGGTCAAGGACTGGAAGGACCTGAAGGTACAGAAATATGAGATGAAAGCATTCCCATGTCAGACAGAGATGGATCAAGGAAACAAGGTGAAGGATGAACAAAGAAGCTATTTTTTTTAAAAGAAGCTGCTTTTTAAAATTTTTTTATTTATTTCTTAAGGATTTACTTATTTACTTTAGAGAGCTAATGAGCGAATGCATGCGGTGGGGAGGGGCAGGGGGAGAGAGAATCTTTTTTTTTTTTAATTTTATTTATTTATTTGAGAGAGAGAGAGAATGAGAGAGAAAAAATGAGCAGAGGGAGGGAGAGGGAGAAGCAGACTCCCCACCCAGCAGGCAGCCCGATCCCAGGACCCTGAGATCATGACCTGAGCTGAAGGCAGGCACTTAACCAACTGAGCCACCCAGGTGCCTCAAGGAGAGAGAATCTTAAGCAGACTCCATGCTGAGCACGGAGCCCCACATGGGGCTCTATCTCATGACCCTGAGATCATGACCTGAGCTAAAACCAAGAGTTGGACACTTAACAATTGAGTCACCCAGGTGCCCCTGCTTTTTTGCTTTTTTTTTTTTTAAAGTAATGCCTAATGCTATAATTTTTGTTGATTCAGGAAGCTGGTTGAGTTGGCAGAGCTTTTTTATATTAAAAGAAACAAATTACTGCTTTAGTTCAAGTAATAAATAATGCATTTCTGAACACAGAGCGAGTATATATATAAAAAATAGCCAAGGAAAAGAAGGTCAAAATAAACCTGGGGCAGAATGATTTCTGTGCAGCTCAATATTTTCTGCTTAGTAGTCTGACAAGGCCAAAAGTGGGATTCTCACTCAACTGTATTATTCAAAATAAAATGGCACAGTGCTTTAAAAATGGAAGGTTGATCAATTCTCTAGGATAATACAAGCCATTTTAAAGGAGTAAATCTTAAATCATTATTTTGATGATTTGATAATAATCAGAAATTCTCAACTGATTAACAGGTTAAAGATACTGCAAACAAGTTAAAAAGATTACAAGCCAGTTAAACAGAATGAGCTTGCTCTTAATCACATACATACACACACATCTTTTTTTTTTTTAAAGAGTACTCTTGTGGTCAAAGAACAAAAAAAGCAGGTTGACTATGTTTTTGGTATCAGCATCTCCCTGAGACTTGTACTAACTTTGGTTTAGTGCTTTTCTCCTAAAACAGTGGTTCTTCAGCTTCTGGGGGTTCATAGATCCCTTTAGTACCTGATGAAAGTTATGGATTCTTTCCCTAAAACAGTGCAGTCCCACCTTACTCCTGCAACAGATTGGTATGGATTTCAAGAAGGTTCAAGGACCCCAAGTTCAAGTCCTGTTTTAAATCCTGACTCTCTTTCCACAAATCCTGGGTGGTAAGCTCAGGCTGCTGGGTGATGGTGTCCACCGTGATGGCGATGGAGTAGGCCTCCTTGTAGGTGGTCCCTGGAAATACTGGATTGGTGGTTCTGGCTTAATGGCTAAGAGGAGTTTTGCACTAGGAACTAATCAGTTAGTATTTATGAGCTGCAATGGGCTAGGTAGAATGGAAATAAAGAAGACCACAGCACAGCTTCCTCCCAGGCAGTCTGCAGTGTTAACGCTTTTGACTAATAGGGCCTCTATCTTAGTGATAGAGAATAGCTTCCTTGCTGAGTTTGTACGTCCAGGGTAGGCCTGTGCATTTTGAAAGGAAGTGGACGTAATGTCTTAACCCAAAGGTCTGGTTGGCGGAACAGAGGCTGGAAACAGAGTTTGGGGATGGTCCCTTTATCGAAATCCTAAAACTCCTGAATGGAAGGCAAAGGCTTTTAGTTGCAAAATTACACATAGGAGTGAAAATGAAATACCTTTTTGGACTCTTAACAGGAAATATACATTTCTACAAGGAGGAAGTGGCTGATAGCCATTCCTTTTCAAAGAGGCTATGGTGAGGTGCCGGGGCAAGACTTTAGGATTGAGAGTGAAGAATCTGGTTCAAATCCTGCCTCTGTATCTTATCAAGCTCCGAGGGTCCTTGGAAAGTGATTTCACCCAAGTGCACACAGACCTCTTTTGTGCCTTCGAGTTCTGAACGTTGCTGGTGAAACCATGACAGTAGTAGTGTTAACCCTGCAGGCTTAATTTTGGGCAAATTTCTCAACTTCCTGAACGCAGTGTCCTCATCTGCAAAATGAGCCTGACACCTATCTCATGGTGTCGTTACATGGAATTAAACGAAATGATACGTACTGTGGATTTCATCGATTCTAAGACACATATTCCCCTCACTCTGCCCACCCCACAACGCTAAAAGTTCTCTGGAATTGAGATGGCCTCCAGGAGTGGGGTCCAGGTTTATGCCGCTTGAACCTTATATTATTTGGGGGCTTTTTTAAAGAAGAGAATGTAAAAATGATGCAAGATTAAGTAAGAATGTGAATATTTTTTGAGATGAGGAAAAATGGCAACAAATTAGAAAATTTTAAAAAGCTGACATAAATCACAAACACCATAAAAAATCCACAAAACACCATAATATTTGTATTAACTTCACACTTCTGCCACACTTCTGTAATACCTCTTTGTCCTTTTTTTTTTTTTTTGCTGTATGAACAGTGATTTTGCCGTGTCATTTTCTACAGAGAGAATAGGTAGACAGGTTCCGTCTTCCTTCTCCACGGTTGAGGAGATCTTTAACCATACGTAATTTAGAAGTGTTTTCCAGCTTCCCCACTTATTTTAGGTAATGCCAGATAAATTTTCAAGATTGTTGTCAAATTTGGGAAAACCTCTGTGAAGTTTCTTTCATATGTGAGATGTAAGAATTGGAAGAATTTTTTACAGGTTAATTTTTGGCTTCTTACACTTTAAACCTTGTTTCTTTGCCACTCTCCATGCCGTATACTTCTGGTTAGTGAGGTGGGGCATGTTTCTATTAGATACAACCTTGAGCCCTGCACCTGAGAGTCCCCCTGTCAGGAGAGCAGGCATGGTGGAGGGTGGAAATGGTGGAAACCATTGCAAAACAGACTGGCTAGCAATAACTTCACCGTATGGATGGGACTCTGACCACATAAACTTATTCCACCACTCCCAGACTAAAAGTATCCCTAACTCAACTTCCCCTTTTGGAAGATCCCCAAAATTGCCCATGGCTATGCCGTGCCACCAAACACAAGGGGAAGTGTGGCAGAGGGGAAGTCAGAGTAGAAGGAGACAGTGGTCTGAGTGCAGTTAAAATATCTTTTGCAAATTTTACAAAAACATACGGTCACATTGTGAACACATTGCGGAGGCCCCTCTGGGAATCTTGGAAGGGTCCATGCACGTATGGGGCCTTGAGGCTTATTATTACTTTCTTAGCTTCACAGTGAACAGACCCTGGATGGCATCTTTCAATTCACTGCTAGTGTTTTTGCTTTCTTGGTGGCACGTGAAATAATGGGTGTCTTACAGCTGGTGGAGGCTTAGATTCCATAGAGTATGTGCAGAGCCTCCCACACAGTGCCCGACACACACAGTGCCTGGATTAGGAAGTGTTCCTTCCTTCCTCCCTTTAGTAAAAAACCAAAACACAGAGCTCCGTCAGTGACGGGGGTGATGCCTTTCAAGAGTGTTATTGAAGAATCAGCTTTATATATGTTGATATACCATTAGTTTGCCTATAAAAATTTTAAATTGCAGGTTTTGAATTCATGTGACTTAGTTCAAAGTCGATAAAAAGTGATTGATGGGTAACCAGCGGATGCCCAGGGACAGAAGAAGTCCTGTTGCTTTGTCAGTGGTCGATGATAATGTACTTGCTTCTAGCCGATCACTAATAAGGCAGGCCCATTGCTAAGAAATGGGAGAAAAATGGACTACAATGTATTGAAGACACCTGACTTTCGCAGAGTAAAGGAGACTTTCCCCCAGAAACAGCCTTGACACGGCCCCTCCACCTTCCTGAGGGCATGCGAGGACAATCTGAGCTCGAGCCCAGTCAGGACACAACGAAAGCCATTGTGTTATTTTCTTGGCCATTTCCTTCTTCATCTTCTCTTTCACTTTCTCCTTTCCTCCATTTTGCCCACGTTTTCTAAATTGCTTACCTGTTTTCACTTCCTGAGAAAAGAAAGATTCCATTTTTCATTGTGTGCTAGTGCTCATAAGTATGCTGACTCCCCACCCCCAAAACTATACATACATACATATATATTCTATAGAACTATATATATATATAGAATATATATATTCTATAAAACTATATATATATAGAATATATATATTCTATAAAACTATATATATATTCTATGAAACTATTTATAAGGGTGCCTGGGTGACTCAGTCAGTTAAGTGTCCCACTCTTGATTTCCGCTCAGGTCGTGATCTCAGGGTTATGAGGTTGAGCCCTGAGTTGGGCCCCATGCTGGGTATGGAGCCTGCTTGAGATTCTCTTTCTCCCTTTCTCTCTGCCCCTACCCCACACCCTTGCAGGCAAGCTCTCTCTCTCTAAAAAAAAAAAAAACCAAAACCAAAAACCAAACAACTATTTATAAAATTATAGACACACACACACACACACACACACACACACACACACACAAGACTAGGGCATGGACTACTGAAATACAATTCACAATGATCTGGGAAGTCCATTTGTGAGTCAGTTAAAAGGCATGTATATTTCTTCCTATGGCATCAGTTCAAATTTGCTGTAATTCTGGGGTTGCCTACATGTTTCATGTAAGACTGTATGATAAAGCTGCTGTTAAATACAGCAACCTCATTGGCTCCGTACCCTGGGTCAAGCTCTATTTCAGAGTAGGTATAATTATGATGGTGTTATTTCATTAACAACTATAGGGATCGTGAATATTAAGATTCATTCTAGAATGAGCAAGGAATTTACCAGAATAAAGGGATATAATAAAAAAGCAAGACTTCTTTCAATTTTCAACAAGGAGTTTGGTGTGTCTGTAATCTGATTTTGTAACAGTTGTTTTCCTTAAAGTAATTTGGATGCTATGTTGGTTCTAATTATTATGATTTCCTGTTTAGAACCCAGATACCTTCTTGGTATGTCCCCAATACTGTATTTCTGGAAATGACTTCAACCAATTACATTAGCTCTTATTCCCTTGGTTTCAATGTGGTTCACTAGACAGGAACCAGACTGTCCAAGTGTGCGACACAGATAATACGAGGCAGTGGGTAGAAAGAGTTTAAAATTATGCCAAGGTGCTGTGTGGTCTGAAGGCAAGTCTAAGTGGAGGGTTGTGATGCAGCTGAGAGGTGGGGAGGGGGCCATGTGTTGGATGTCTGAAATGTCTTGCCCAGCTGGCCTTTCAGGGCTGATGTTGGGATTCTATTCATCTGAAGCCAAGTCTACTTCTGGTGTTTGACTAGTGAGGGTGACTGTTATCACATCGATGATGAAATTTATCTTCAAAAAATTTCCCTTAAATGCAGTAGATGTAGCAGCACTAGGACAAATCTGAGAAGAGTCCTTATTTACAAAGCCCTTTCCATATTGTCTGGCAGGTATCATCATTCCCATTTTACAGATGTTTAAACTGAGGCACGGAGAGGTTTGCACATGTATTAAATGTGGCTTACAGAGTAAGCAGCGGAGAGTGGACTTGCATCGCAGTTTCCGGGCTCCATTTCATCTTGTTCCTGCTGTCTCCCCTGTGATAGCACATTCCATGGAGCGGTGATGGCAGAGGTTCACGGGAAAATGACATGGGTCTTCAGCGCCCGCAGGGTCCCCTCTGCACTCTGTGAATCTGACAGAGAAGCAACACACTCCAAGGCTCTCGCTAAGGGGTGTGGGCCCTCTCCCCATACGCATACTGGCTGTCAGGGGACTGAGGAAATTCACAGGAGAGGGGTGCATTGACCTGCTCAAAGATCCAGAAACATCTTCCAGCTACACAGGGTGAGCTGGGAGTTAAGGCATTTAGCATGGAGAAAACACATTCTTCTCCAGAGTCAGTTTCAACCATTATCCGTATGTCTTAAGTTTTGAAAAAGGAGCGAAAAAGAGGCAAACCTACTTTGGGCCAAATGAGGGTGTTTGTGTGTGCATGTGTCTCTCCTTCCTCCTCCTCTGAAACTGAAGACAGGAGACACTCTTCCATGGTGTCTTGTCCTCCGGATACACAGAAGAAAGGCACTGTGGGGATCTTGCAAAAAACATTCAGCCTAGGAACGTGCTGAGCAATGGAAAACAAGGTACTCAGAAAGCAGAGACATTTTAAACCCCGTTTGGTAAAAGCAACACGGTAGCTACTCCCCCAGCCCCACTCAGTTGCAGGTCGCAAGAGGCGGGAGACAGCTCACTGAGAAAGAAGTGGTTATTTACGGCACAGATAATAGCCCGGCAGGTTTAATTTGCCCCAGTCCTATAAGAGTGTGTAACTTGAAACCAGTTTAATGAAATAATTCCCGGATTTCAATGGCTGATGACTCGGGGCCAGAAAGCCCGGAACCACCACGGTTACTAAGGATGTGGTGCACAGGGGGCTGGGAACCCACCGGCTTTGGTAACCATGGGCCAAAGCAGGCCTTCTTCAACGATCCCTCCAATAGTTTTCTTCCAGGCCTGGGAGCGGGGAGGCCTTTGAGAAGGCCAGGGAGCGCTGCCAGGGGTCCCAGCTTCGGACTGTGGGACTGTGTCCGCGCCGGAACCCCGTCTCCTGTGCCGTGGACTGCTCAGTGTAACTGTTTGGCAGGGTCTCCCTGGGCCGGGGCTGCTGGGGAGGCAGGGGATCCTTTGGGCTCTGAAGGCCAACAGTTGTGGATTAGGCGAAGCTAAGACAGGTCTCCGGATATAGTCAAGTGCATGACGCTTATTTGCGGGCAAGAAATTCTCACCTTGATGTGAACAGAGCTGTGCCTCTCTCCTGCTCTCCAGAGGGTCACGAAGGGTCATTGACACAACACGCTGTTCGTGGTGGGTGAGGCCCAGGAGTTTGGAGTCAGAGCAAACGAATTTCAAATCCTGCTGCCCCTCCCCACCCCCTGGCTCCATGTATTCTGTGACCTCAGCAAATTACTTAACTTTTTTTGACCTATCATTTCTTCAGCAAGAAAATGAGAGTAATAATAACTGACTTTGTGGAATTGCTGAGGAGATTAAATGAAGTAAGATATGCCATGTGCCCATTTGCTGTGTGGCCAAAAGTAGGCCCCTGATCATTTTGGCCATGAGGAAAGATCCCCTGCTCGCGTGGCTGATGTCTGCTGGAAGACACCGTGATATGTTCATCTTTGTTAAAGGAAATTGGGAGCAGAGGGTCAATCTCAAATTTTTCATCAATTCAGTTTATCTGACATATATTTACAGTGTCTTATGGGCCAGGCACGGAGGGCCCAGAAATCAGTAAGGCAGAGCTCTGCCCGCAGTAGAAGTATAGAAGTACTTTCTGGTACGGTGGGTTTTATTATGACCCATGGGAGGAAATATCACAGTGCAGTACACACTCACACCCACAGTATTTATATGAAAACTGAAACAAAAGTTTCTTGAAACTATACTTGCCCTTGCATGCAAAGCACTCTAATATTTTTATGCTATTTTATTTCATTAAAAATGCTGATGGTGACTCACTACATTGATTTTATGCCTGCTTATGGATCACAACCTCCCGTCTGAAAAATACTGACTCTGACCCTCTGTATGACCAGAGCTGGCAGGAGCCCTTGTGAAAACTGTATGGGAGTGTAGGGAGGAGGCCACTCAGAGGGGGCAGGAGTGGGTCTGGATCTTGATTATTCTAAGCCAGTCCTGAATTCCATCCCCTTTGATGATTGGTTTGGGGATGGACATGTGACACAATTCTAGCCATGAGATAAGAAGGGACATCTTCAGAGGAGCTCCTGGGGATGGTTTTCCCTGATCCAAAAAGGGGGCATGAGGAAGAGGCATTCCTTTTTCTGCTCCTGGGCACTGTTGTCCACATGTGTTCCCTGGGGACCTGGGGTGGGACCAAAATTAAATACAGTAACAGAATATGCAGGCCCCAAACCTGGTCATTATAGAGTGTGATGGAAAGGGAGAGCTGGAGTTCCTGATGAATTCTGAGCCACTGAATTAACCAACTTTGGAATTGTCCTGCTTTGGACCGGTTATATGAAGCAAGGTATTTTTTCTTATTGTTTAAACTTCTTTTAGTTGGGGTCTCGGTTATTTATATCTCAAACGATAGATTGGTTTACCTGTCTCTTGCTTCTGAAGCATGTGCTATGAATTTTTAACTTTGACTCACCTGGGAACCAGTAAAATTAAACGAAGGTCACTAAACCATTCCTTCGATATCGTGGCTAGTCAGGTTCACACCATATAAATAGACACTTTCTAATTATTTTTTGTAAACTGTGAAATGACTGAGTTGATCTTAAAATTTTGGTTAACCAATGCAACACATAATTCATTGTGGTGTGGTGTGATTTTGGGCAAGTTACTTAACTTCTCTGTGTCTCAGTTTCTTCATCTCCTTAAAAGCCAGATTATTAGACTAGAGTTGATTCTCGGGTCTAAGATTTTTTGCTGCTATATAGAGTAGCGCCCGAGTCAAACTGTACAGAGAAAGGAATTTGCCTTTAAGTGGCTGTCATGACTATTAGTGGGGCCTTCATATTTGAATAGGAAGTCTCATTTTAGAAGTTGGGGGGTGGTAGTGGTCATGTCTTGAGATTTGAGAGGATGGAGCTAGTAATTAGAGGACCTAGATTCGGTGGCCATAAAAATCTCAGAGGCTACATCATTCCTGTGTTTAAAGTTGTCTTGGCTGCTTTACTCTCTAGGAGCATCTGTTTCCCCTGCCGTTTAATGGAGATAATAATACCTTATCTGTTGACTTTTCGAGGTGATACAAGAATCAAACGAAGGAATGTAAGTATGAGCACTTGGTCAGCCATTAGTGTGCTATGCAAAAGATTTTGCTGTTTTGGTGACGTTAAACCATAAGTGTACATCTAGCTTGTGAAATTCTGTGCTGTGTGTGTAACAGACTCGCAGACGCTATTTGGATCTGATTCTGTGCTGGGGAAATAACCGTGCTCCTCAGCTGTGCCCTCTGGCTCTCTTTGCTCTGTGCCCTCCTAGAATTAACTGTTTATGCCTGAATAGCAGGCACAGTCCACTGATTTTATTCCACGACTGACCTCACTTGCTAATAAATGACTTGCATTATTTCTATAGCAAGGGAACTGAGCAAATGGCTTGAGAGGTGGAGAGGTGAGCTCGGGGTTGAGTATAGACCTGCCCAGGGTTGACTTTCTCTTAGAAAAACCCAATCTTTCATTCCAATACAGTTTTGGCTGAGAAATCAGAACACCTGGGGATCCTCAGTAGGCAAATCAATGAATTAGGCCTAAATAAACAAACATGTTGATTTGGTGTCCCCTGCCAATGTGGTCTGGTTCTACAATAAAAGGGGACTAATTTCATTATTTCAAACTAAATGTGTCGAGTCAGGCTCTTCCTGCCTTTTCTCCCCCAATATGAAATTCTACAGGTCTTACTCATTCTTGTTGGTGATCTAATCTAAAGTACCAAGAGATTAGATGATTTCCCTCACCGGTGAGTGTCTCTTATAAAACCCGTCATCCGACCTGAGGCTCAATGCCTGGGCTCTGCTCCTAATGACCATCCCATATGGCTCTATAAATAGAGCATTATTGAATGCTTTTGACCAGACTTGAATTGGACAACAACCATGACTCTCAACTTCCCTCCCTTCCCTCTCATCTGATTTTAAATTCTCTCCAACAGTCAGGATATGATAAGTCTACTGTGTTCAGAGTTCAGAGTTCTGAACAGAATTTTCCAACATAAGGCAGGCTGGAAATACATATTTTAGACAAAACATGGAAATCCTACCAATTGGTGGTGAATTCCCTCTGAGTTTCTCTCTTCCCTTTCAGGAAACGTGGCTCAGGTCTCCTGTCCTTGTTAACACCAGCTTCTCCGGTCTGGCTCTAAATCATCGCCTTGGCAACGCCACTTCCCACGGTCCACAAAGCCTTGGACAGCCGGTCTCTATTTTGCCTTTGTCTCCTATTCATTGGCCGGTAGGGTACTAAAGCCTGTGACCTGGCTCATCCCAGCTTTGTTTTGTCCAAACTCTTTTGTGCAAAGAGGAAAGCCAGGATTTTGAAGCATGCTCTGGGCTGGGCTGGCACAGTGCACTGCAAAATAAGTCACAGCTCCTGGATTTTAGAGCAGGTGAACATGAGCACTTCGAAAGGATAGGAGAGTCTGGCCAAAACAGGCCTGGGGTGGGACAGGGTCATCCTTTTAGAATGCCTCTTTTCTGTTCCTTCCCTTCCAGGCAGCTGCTGAGACGCGAAGGGGTCCCGCAGCAGACGTCCTGCTCACAGGCCCACGCTGACTATGCAGATCGGGCAAAGCCTATCTCTTTCCAACTGGTATGCACAGAAGGATGATTTATCATGAACTCTGCAAAAGTCAGGAGAGGAGGCTTAATTTAATAAAATGAATTATAATGTAAACACAACACAAGTTTATAATCAGCAGTTTTGTCCTCATTGAGCGAGGCTTTACAGCTGGTTGCAGAGGGGAAAAGAACTAACATTTCCTGAGAGCCCCCTAGGCACCAGACTCGTTAATTCTCACAACAACCCTATGAAACAGGTACTCTTCTTGTTTTACCCTCACCCTTTTGGGAGTTGTGCCAGGAGGTGGCGGTGGGGATTTCAAAAGCAATGTCTGAACTGCAAGACTCTTAACTGACCTGAGAGTCATCCATGGTGGGTGGTTACCAATAGGACTTCGATGGCCAATGGTACTGGCAGGACTTTCCATAAGCACTTGGAAAACACACTGTATCACCCCATCAAATTATGTTGAACTCAACTGCATGCTTAGGTTGTGGGACACGGTTGGTTCAATCACCCATGTCTTATAATAACACCATGATTTTTAAGACGTGTATCTAGTTTCAGCTGCTAAATAGCACTTATTTCTCACAGTTCTGGAGTCTGGGAAGTCTAAGAGTAAGGTGCTGACAGATCTAATATCTGGTGAGGGCCCCTCATTGGTTTGCAGACATTTTCTTGTTGTATCCTCACACAACCAACAGAAAAATCATCTCTCTTGTGTTTCCTTTTTTAACAGTATAAGCCCATGCATGAGGGCTTCATTCTCATGACCTAATTACCTCTCAATGCCCCACCTCCTAAAACCATCACACGGGGGCGGTGGTGGTTAGGTGGTTAGGATTTCAACATATGAATTGTGGTGGCGACACAAACGTTAAATCCATGACAATTTGGTTTCAATGTCTCTGAACATATCAGATTAGATACTTGAGTACTTGAGTACTTGAGTATGGGTACACCCATATGACCTGACTTTCCATTTTGTCTGGCTGGTAACAGCTTAGGAGTTGGAGTTCCTCTGTAGAAAAGTTCTACACTCAAGAGGCAATAGGGTATGGTGCTTACAAGCACAGATTTGGGGTCCATATTTTTGGATTCAGATGGAGGCTTATCATCCAAATTCTCCTACTTGTTTCTTATGTGATATTAGGCAAGTTACTTAACCTCTTAATGCCTCAGTCTCCTCATCTATGAAATGGGGATAATAAATATGATAAATAATATAATAAATATGATCCTTCCCTCCCACAGAAGTTGTGAAGATTAAATGAGTTAATACACATAGCATTCAAAGCAGCGCCTGCCGTTTAGCAAACCCTTTACATGTATTTGCTGTGACTGTTGTTATGGTGCTGTAATGGTTTGCCGGGGCTGCCATAATGAAGTACCACAGACTGGTTGGCTTAAAAATAGAAATTTATTTTCTCTCAGTTCTGGAGGCTGGAAGTTGGAGATCAAGGCTGGGTTTCCTCTGAGGGCCATGAGGAAGAAACTGTTCCAGGCCTTTCTCCTTGGCTTATAGAAGACCATCTTCTCTCTGTGTTTGCACATGGTCTCCCTTCTGTGCTTGTGTCTGTGTCCACATTTCCTCTTCTTATAAGGACATCATCCATATTGGATTTGGACCCACTCTAATGGCCTTATTTTAACTTACTTACCTCTTTAAAGACTCTATCTCTAAATAAGGTTATTTTCTGAGGAACTAGGGGTTTGCAATTCAACGTAAACATTTTTGAGAGACAGAATTCAGCCCATAACAGTGCCTAAACAAGATGCTTGGTCAAAGTCATGTTCAGAGTACATTTTTTTCTTGCAAAGTTGCCTTTCCCCCTGGTTTTGAGTAATCAATGTAAATGTTCTGCCTTTCTCATGTTATCTCCTACTTAATAGAATGCATTTTTTTTTAACCCACATAGATATCTTGGTCAAAGCTCTCTGGATGCTGGACGGGATGGATGCGATGGTATCTTCCCCCAAGGAAAAGTCCATGGAATTGTAGGTCAAGCAGTAACTCAATACCTAAATTGAGGGCAGGATCATTATAATATACCTAAGCCATTTTTGGTGGACTCAACTTTATTATTTTATGATTGGTAATTAACCATGAGCAATCACTTTTTCAATGAGCTGTTATTAGTCCCCAAATGCTGATGGCTGGCAGGAAGAGATACATCTGGGTGTGAGCTGGGACTGTTCAGGCATGGCTGAATACTGGTGGAATTTATCTGGGGTTTGACAGTCTGTAGGCCAGTCATTTTCACACAGGCTGGGTGTGTTAGGTAAGATTCTTTGGGTGGCAAATATCAGAAACCATCTTCAGCTAGCTTAAGCAAAAAAAAAAAAAAAAAAATGCTATTTGGGGAGGATACTAGGAAAACTCACGGAGTCCCGGAAATCACTGAATTCCCAGGTTTCAGGGAGGCTGGGGACCAAGGCAGGAGTTCTAGGCCCATGCTTTTCCATTTGCCCTTCCAGTCCATTTTCTAGCCTTACCCTGCTTTGTGCTTCCGTGGACTGTATCATTGGGCTCTATGGATTACGTCGATGGCCTCCTACTCCCCTGACTTTTGGTTGGGTTTGGCCAGTAGTGTATCCTGGCAGGAGCTTGGAGAAAGAAAGGAGAGTGAGGTCAGGGTGTTCCTCCCCCTAAATCCTACCTTGGGGAATGCCTTGGGATGGCCAAGTCTCTTGGCCAGCAGTCACAGATCATCAGATGGTAGTCTTTCCAGCACGACTCTCCTTTTATGTTCTGGTAACCCTTCTTTCCTTTCATTCCTTTGGTCTTGCTGTGGTTACAGCTCTGTTTTTACCACCCCCCATGGGGCTGTGCTACCCCTTGTGGTCTCCCTACACCTTGACTGGTACTGTGCTGGGCCGCATTGGAACTTGAGGCAAAAGGAATTCTCAGTAATACTGAGTCTGTCTTTACTTAATATGTTGACATTCTGTTTATCGTAGATTTTTTTTTGGTGTTAATTTTGATTTTTTAAACTACTGCATTAAAATATCATTTGGCTTACTGAGATTTTTGGCATCCCCTTAAATTTTGCCTCTGAGGCGAGTACCTCGCTCACTTTAGCCTAGTCCCAACCCTGCATTGCGTTTTTGTAAATTGTCCCATTATAAAAATCCTCCTCTCTGAGCAAGCAATTTGTGTCCTGATAGGACCCTGACTCATTTAGAAACCTTCTCAAAAGCATAGATTGTAAATCATTGGCCCCCAGGCAATATTTTACCAAAGGCGTGATTTATATGACCAATACAGTTTTTATTTTTTTAAAGATTTTATTTATTTATTTGACAGAGAGAGAGACAGCGAGAGAGGAAACACAAGCAGGGGGAGTGGGAGAGGGAGAAGCAGGCTTCCCGCTGAGCAGGGAGCCCAATGCGGGGCTCAATCCCAGGACCCCGGGATCATGACCTGAGCCGAAGGCAGACGCTTAACGACTGAACCACCCAGGCGCCCCCAATACAGTTTTTAAATTTAGTTGACAAGTTAAAAAAACTAGAAGGCCTTCATATAAAAATCTAGATTTCTAGTTTCTCTTGGAAAAAAAAAATCAAGTGATACGGCAACATTAGGCCCCTCTCCTTCAGGGCAGCAATTGGCTGGAGCTGAGTGGAAGATGCCCCTTTAGATTGGGCATATCTCTCCTGTTGGACATAATCCCCACCACTCCCTAGTAACCCCCAAACACAGACCGAGTGTTAGTTGCCATTATCACAGTGGACTGTTGTTTTTATTATGCATGGCCTGCTTGCCCAACTAACCCCTGGAGGGTACTGATTTTGAGATACCTGCTATAACTCGGTGCTAGACTCTATCTCCAACTCCCAACCTCTGTGACTTCTGGTTCAAACATGACATTCCTGGGAGAGTGGATCAGATTGTCTCAACCTGAGGCAAGTAGCCGCCCGGCACTAAGCAACTATGATCAGAGGACCTGATCCTGGGGTTGAGCCTCTGCTGGGGGCCCATCCCTGGAAATGGAGAGTGGACATTTCCAGAAAAGAGGAATTGCTCCCAGAAAGGAAGGACCTACTACACTGCAGTGCTAGCTCTTGGATCAAAATAATCTTGTACACATTTTGTACTTTACTTAAGCTTTAGTTATTCAGAGTGAACAACCAACACTGTGCCGTTCAGTGAATTCTGTGGATTAAATGCTTCCAAGTACAAAAATGGCAAAGATGGATGCAATTTGAATTTTATTCTTTATGTGAGCCATGTCTGTGAGAAGGAGTGGAGGGGGGGTGTGTTTAGGAGCCACAGACTGGTTCTCCAAAGTTCCATGTAGGACACAGATCTGCAGCAATCTAGTTTGAGGCTGATGGTCTCATGCATCTGAAGTCCCAGGCTAAGGATGGCAAGCGTGTGAGCCTATGGTTCTGCCTCTTGCCTGGCCCATGGCAGGCATTGCTGATATGCAAGAGTCCTTGGGGCTAAGGGCCAGAATCCTTCTTCAACATGGCTGTCCAGGAAGGCAGCACTAAGCGGGTAGCATGTGAAAAAAAAATCCCATTTGCCATTCCTTTCCAGAAAGCTCTCTGGGGGACGTATCATGGAGCCTCCTTGAGCTGCTGGGGCCAGCATTTTATTGGTACGTGTCAGAGTTTGGATGAAGACCACTGTTCTGAGCAGATTAGAGCAGGATGCTCTCAAGTCATCAAGGCAGCTCTGCCATCTGGGGTTGCACACTGCCTCACCTTCCCAACTGTGACCCAGCAGAACCACGTACTTGCCTCCAACTAAAGAGGCAACCCATGTCTATTTGAGGCGTCTTGGAGGAGAGGACATTGACTGGTTTCCCTGGGTTTGTAGCGAGGTCAGAGGCCCCTGGAGTCAGGCTGGAAGGGGACTCTTCAGAGGGTCCAGAAAGCATGACTTCCTGGGGCCTGGGCTGGCCCACCTGAGGAAGGGCCATCAGAGGGGGCTGCTTCTTTCCTCCCAGTGCCATGGCTCTCCATCCACAGCAGCGCAGACACAACCATGGCACAGATGGGTACGGAGCCAAACCTGACCGCCTTATTCCCCTCCCCCCCGCCTCTTCTTTGTTTCCTGATAGTAAGTCAGTAATCAAACGTGGATCGATTTTGTTTGAATGAAAGCCTTGGAATTAAACGCTTGGTCCCCCTAGGACATTTGCGTGTCCTGTGATCTGGGGGTCATCTCTTGATTTGATTTCACGGATCCTCTCCTGTGCCCGCCTTCCCCCCTCCCTCTGCTTTGAGAAAGGCTTTGGAGCAGGCGGATGTGAGGAGACCTGGGCTGTTTCTATCAGGTTGGGTGCCCCATTCGAGTGCCCTTGCGTCTCTGGGACTCAGTCATCTCGTCTTTAAAATATGGGGCTCGGGATTGGCGACTAAGTTCCCCTCAATTCTCATAGCTGTTAGTTTAGCTCTGAGCTGTCATTCGATGCTCCGACCCTCTCAGTCACTTAACAATAATCATACTGAACAATGATTGAGACTTCCTGTGTGCTTGGAGTAGCACTAAGAGTTTTATATACATCTTCTCATTGAGTTCTCACAAAACCATGTTGGGGTAGTTAATACTGTGATCTCATGAGTCAGTTACTATTCAGTTCAGCTGCTTATACAGAAATGTCCTAAGCAATAATGGCTTAATTAAGATAGAAGCTCATTTTCCTCCCATGTAAAAAAATAAAACATCTGGAAGTAGGCCAGGCCACTATCGATATGGTGGCTCTGTGGCATCATCAAGATGTCATCCTTTTCCTCCACCATCCTCAGCCCATGGCTTCGAGGTCACTTCAAGGTCCAAGATGGCTACAATAGCTCCAGTCATCACATGTCTGTTTCAGGCAGCTGGAAGTAGGAAGAGAAGATAAAAGGGCCACTTTTTTTTTAAGTGAAATTAAAAATTTTTTAAGGTCCACCTTTTTTTATTCCTAGAAATCCCAACAGTATTTCTGCTTACATTTCATTGGTCAGAGCTTAGCAACATGTTGACACCTAGCTGCAAAGGAGGCTAGGATATATAGTCTTACTGTTTCCCAGCCAGCAGTGTAAATATTTGAGTTCTGTTATAAGGAAGAAGATGAGCGAGGATACTGGAGTAAATTCTAAGTTTCTTCACATCATGTGTGACCAGGGAGCAAGCAGGGCCCAGGGTGGTTAAAGCCCTAACACATAGAGTTGTTGGTGGTTGAGGCAGGATTTGGAGCCAGTCCACCTGTATGCAGAGCCTGTGGTCTTCTGTGCTGTGCGTGCTGTGCCTTTAGGTCCTCCCTGGAATTCCCTTGCTGCTTCTTTGACCTAATCAGGGGCTTCACGCAGCCTTCAGCTCTAAGCTTTCATTCTCTTTCTGTGTTGGAAAAGCCTCTTATTGAGGCTTGATGTTCAAGCACCTCCAAAATGCAGGGAAGTGGGGCAGGGCTGCGAGCTGGGGCCAGACTGCCCTTCATCAGAGGTCTCCTGTTGCCAGGAAGGCACAGAACACCTGTGGGGTCTCTGCAGCCCTCACCCCAGTAGTCCTTGGTCCCTCCCCATTTCTGCATTCCTGATCTCCCGCTGTGCTGTTCCCAAATACCCCACAGTGCCCTCCATTGCTGTCCTCCCCTGCTGACTCCTGAAATAAATCAGTATCTCTCAGAGTGTTCATATTTAAGAAAATGAAGGAGAAACTTTCTTACTCTAACATTTCAGATGAGTTTTTTTTTCTTTTCCTTTTTGGAAGTGGGAGGTCCTTCCTTAGCCAAAGCCCTTAAAACCACTGTTGACTCCTATTCAGGTTGTCTTGTCACCAAAGCCACTGCTGGGAGCTGCCATCCCCTCCTCTCTCTTCTTGTCCATTTGGTGTGGTCTAAGAGCTAGATACTCAAGCTTGGTAGGGGACCAGCAGCATCGGATCATCTAGGACTTGCTAGAAATGCAGGACCTGAGACCCCACCTTAGACTTCCTGAATCAGAATCGGATTTAACAAGGCACATCACAGGCCACCAAAGCACTAGCCTAGGTCAAATGAGATGTAGAGTTCTTAGTGAGTCATTATGAATTGAAGAAATTCACCCAAGTAAGAGTTTACTTATTAAATACATTGCTTGCTTTAGAAGAAACTAGACTGAGAAAAAGAGAGCAAGTAAAAATCAGGTCCTGACATAAATAATGGCCATTTTGGCATGGCCATGGACCTCCGTCTGCCCAGTGCATCATGCAAATGTCAACAGCTCATTAACTGATTCATATATTAGAAGGGAGAGCCAGACAAGAGTAGATAAAAGTTCTCATGCTTAGATTTTTTCTTAAGATTCCTTTGAAAAATTACCCAAATCTGTGCACTTAGATCTCCAAATGGCTTTTGCAAACCAAATAAGCTTGGCATTTTGGGTTCCCATAATTGGCCAGTTTTGCTAAGAGACTGCCAAAAGCACCGTTGTCTAAACAACTATTTTAGTTTAAGGATAAAATCTAGGTTTAAAAGCCACTTTTAAGATTGTTAAAAGCTCAAAGGAGAGAGCTGTTGTACTCTCAATCTCTTTGTTTTTTTATCCTATAGCTGTCCAGACACCTGGAAGAATAACAGAGCTATTTATTTCTGTGAACCCAAGCTTAAATTGTGGAGAGCCTCCAAGAATTTCACATTTGGTACTTTCGAAATGCTCGCCTCCAGGTTCTTCATGAACAGAGAGGTTCATGAAGAGATTTTTACTGAAGTAGGCAGCGTGACGTAAGTAGGCAGTGGTTAAAGTGTGGGTGGTCAGGACGTGACCAGCTGGGTTCCCACCAAACTTTACCAGCTCTGTAAGGTGGGTAACACAACCTACTAGCCGCCATGAGTACTGAGTTAATACAAGTGAAGGCTCAGGACAGTGGCTAACAGGTGGTGAGTACTATGTAAGCATTTCTCTGTTACGGTGTCTTCCCGCAGTACCTAGACATTTGGCTCACGCTTTTTATCTTACAAAGGCGGACATGGAGACTAGAGAGATCCGGGGTCTATCTGCTGTGGGGCCTGGGTTGGGAGCCTTCCTTGCTCTCTCTGCTCTCCTGGGGGCAGCTCTATGCTGGGTGTGCCCCCCACCCCAGCAGCTCCGTGGGGATTCTTTTCCTCCTACTCCATTTCACACATGTTTTTCGGGGCCCCGGGTGAGAGTCAATGGCAAGAACAGAATCTGAGACTGATTCAGGTCCCGAGTTTTCTTTGCACGTTGATATCTCTCCTCACCCCTACTCAAAGTTATTTTCACCTTTTCACCCCTGACCAGGCAGGTATGGCCTAGGATGTTGCTGGAAATCAAGCCAGTCTGTGACATCTGAGACACTAGACCGGCTACGTCAGCAGAACTGTTTTAAGTGCACTCAAAGCTACTCCTTCCCCAGGGTTTTGATCATTCCTCCTGCCAATTATAGCACTTTGCTGAGATTAACTAATTAATCCTCACCATACACCCAAGAGACGAAATTAAAGATAATTCTTTCACACGTGTAAAGCGCTTTTATCTAAGGATTACTAACACGGATGCATCTGTCTCCCGTGACAATGTTGCAAGTCTCGGAGATGACAAAGAAGATCGTTACCATCTCAAGAACTGGGAACAAAGAAAACTCCCCTCCAGGACCCTGAGGAGGAGATGGGGGTCTCAGAACAGGTAACCGTCGGCAAGATTGGCACTGGAAAACTACACCTATGTTCCTGGGGCCTGAATGGGAACCTCCAGGTGGGGCTGTGACTGCCGTCTGGCCACTTGCTTCCCGAGGTTCACAATTCCTCAGGGAGCTACAGAACAAGAGACCATTCCCCGGGGGGTATTCAAGCCTGTGTTTGGCTTCCTCCTCCCCCCTGGTCTCCAGAACACCGGTTCCTCATCACCTCTATTTGCCAAATTCTATTTGTGACTGAGATGCAATGGAGCCAGGAGCCGAATGCTGTGGGGCAGAGAGAACCTGAAAAAGACATTGCAAAGCGGGGACTTCAAAGGGGAGGAGGTGGGTGGGGTGGGAGAGAGAGAAGTCAGTCTGCCAAAGCTCTGGAAACAGCATTTGGGGGAAAAGGGGGGAAAAGAGCAGTCTGTCCTTCATGACCCGATGATAGGTTTGCCGTGATTTCTTTGTGATTCTTCAGCAGCAGACAGCTGGTACGGAGCTGCCGCTGAGGCTGGGGACTGCGTCGTCCTGCCTTACAGAAGGGGGCTCCACTCGGGGGGGTGGGGTGTCCCACAGATACCGACCAACGTGCAAACGCTCCCTTCGGAGACACTTCTCCCATCAGGGCCAAGCAATTGCATTTCTTCTAAGCCTCAGATTATGGGCACAGACAGCCCTCCTGGGAATGATCGGTGGTTGCCCTGCACCTCCGGAGCTCAGAGCCCTGGGCCTGCGGGCTCTGCCCCCCGCCCCAAGTGTGCAGCAGCTGCCCCCAGGCCTCAGAGCCGCACGGGGGTCCGAAGGAGAGGCTCTTGCTTATCTCAAAATTCAAGAAAGAGAAAATAAGACTGTACCTTTACAGGGATTTAAAAGAAACTCTCATAGGAGCCTGACCTTATTTAAGCCTTCTGACAAGCATGTAAGGCTAGGACACCTCTTCTTTTGCCGGCCCAGCATCGCTTTCTCTGGGAAACTGACTTTTCTCCAATCATTGCATCCCGGTGGGGCTGCCAATCACAGGACTGTCCGTCTTTCCAACCCCCGCCACCCCCACCCTCAAGGTCAGGCACATGGCTATGGCTAGGCCACTGGACTCTTTATGTCGGAGATTTGCAACGTGGGGAGATCCCTGGGGGAGAAAGATGTTGAGTTGTGCGAAGAGAGAATGCCTGCAGGCTCTTACTACCAAGATCCCCAGGATGGCCCAAAGCCAGGCTGTTCTGCTCTTCCTTCCATCCTGTGAGTTGTTTTCGTCTCCTTCCAACTGAGTTGTCTTTAGTGTATGAGAGCTAGAGTTCACCAAAGAAGCCCACGTTGTAAACATCCCCTAGTTACATGCAGTAACTTGCAGTCAAGCCCAGGTCTTCTCATTCCAAGTCAGCTACCTTTCATCACACTAAGTCAATGCAAAGATGCACAGCATCTTTAAGGAGGGAGAACTCCGCAGCGGAGCAATGCTGCCTCTGAAGCTTTTCTGGAAGCCCATGAGGCTGGACCTCTTTCCCAGTTGCATTGCATCAGGATCCATCCCCAGGAACGCACCCCAAGTTTAATCGTGCTAGTCGAGCTGGTGCATACCTGCATTCACCCACAACTGACACGGTTAGGCCAAGCCTCATTTAAATTTTGTTCTGGTTATATTGTTGTGGGATGTGCCTTTGCTGGTAGGCTGATTCTTTTTTTAAAAAATTCAATTAATTAACGTACAGTGTATTATTAGTTTCAGAGGTAGAGTTCAGTGATTCATCAGTTGGATATAACACCCAGTGCTCATCCCATCATGTGTGGTAGGCTGATTCTTAAGTGTATTTGCCTGTGGGTCTATCTTTGCATGTTCTAGACCCTGCTGATCTGGCAAACAATCAGAAGTAGCTGATATAGTGCAGATGGAGAGAGAGTGAGGTTGGTGGGTGTGGTTAGTCAAAATTCAGTAGCTGGTAAAATTCTGCAGGTAGGAGAAATATTTTCAGTGTGGTACATATCCTAAAACATATGATCCAGCTTTTTACTACTTCTTTTTTTTTACATTTTAAAAATTTTATTATGTTATGTTAATCAACATACATTACATCATCAGTTTTTGATGTAGTGTTCCATGATTCATTGTTTGCGTATAACACCCAGTGCTCCATTCAGTATGTGCCCTCCTCAATACCCATCACCAGGCTAACCCATCCCCCCCACCCCGCTCCTACTTCTTACCATATAAAACTCCTGAGTCTTTACCTATGGAAACACCTAATCCCGTATTAAAGCATAAGGCCCTCTCTTCCTCTTGAGACTCTTCTTGTACTTTCTGCAATGGCATTAAGTTAAGATCGGAGGATCTCTTTTGTGAGCTGGATCGTTTCTAGATTAAACCAAGAAATACTGAACTCCTGAATGATTAACCTACTTAGAGTATTTCTAGCCCAGGGCTGGATCCCAAAGGGAGTCAGGAGTGATCCTAAGACTTTTGAAGTTTCTTCTACATAGTAGTTGGATAACTGAGTGAATGGATGAATGGAGTGCAGAGAGAGCAATGCTAGGAGCCCGGAGTGCTAGATCTGACAGGGAACCCGGGGATCACTCAGGACAACCTTGCACTAGTTGTCCATGATGCATAACAGATCACTCCAGTTCTTGGTGGCTTACCACAATAATCTTCCCCCCCACCCCCCATAGTTTCTGTGGGTCAGGAGTTCAGAACCAACCTGGCCAGGTGCTCCTGGCTTGAGGGCTCTCAGATGGTTGCCGTCAGATGTCACCTGGGCTTCGGTCATCTGGAGACTTGACTGGGGCTGGATAATCTGAATTCGCAGGTGGCTTGCTCACCTGGCTGGCAAGCTGGTGCAGGCTGCTGGTGGGAAGTTTCAGGTCTTCTCCACGTATGCCTCTTCACAGAGCTGGACGAGTGTCTTCTAGCATGGCAGATGGCTTCCCCTAGAGCAAATGGCTCAAGAGAACAAGGCAGAAACCATAGTGCCTTCTATGACCTAGCATCAGAAGTCATACACCATCACTGAAGGGAGGAACTACACAAGGGCATGAATACCAGGAGGCCAGGATCACTGGGACTATCTTGCATCCTGACTACCACAAACACCTTCTCTTAAAATATGACTGAAATTTATCATGAAATATTTTCAGATGTATATAAAGGATAAAAACAAATGGATACTTACGTACCTACCAACCAGTTCAAGAAATAAAATATTACCAATTCAGTTGATGCCCCCCGGCCCGTGCAGTCATCCTGAGTGCATATCCCCCTCCCCTGTCCGACTGCCCTTAAAAAACTAGTATTCTGAATTTCATGTTTATCCTTCCATGCATTCTTTTATATTTCCACAGCAAATATATGTGTCCTTAAACAATATGTTGAGTTGTTTGGCATATTTTCAAACTTTATGTACGGCATCATCCTGTATGATTCTTTTGCAACCTGCTCTTTTGTTTTCAGAGTTGTATTATACATTAATCTGTATAGCTCTAATTCATCCATTTTAGTCACTATATAGCGTTCCATCATGTTAGCACATCACTATTTGTTTATCCATTCTCCAGTTGATGGACATTCAGGTTGCTTACATATAGATATTTTTTGGCTATTACACAATGTTGTTATGAGGGTTCTTACCAGCTCTTCTTGTGCCCAGGTGCAAAGGTTTTCCCAGGGTATAAATCTAAAGGTAGAATGGGTTAGCCCATATGGTATGTGCATTTCAACTTTATTCACTAGTGTCAAATTCTCTAAAACAGTTGCATTAATTTATACTACTACTAACAATGATTGAGTTTCCTTGGCTCTTTATTCTGTACTGTCAGATTAAAAATCTCATGCCAAACTGATGGATGTGAAATCATGTCCATTTATGGTTTTAATGTGCCTTTCCTTAACTACCCATGAGGCTTATTATTATTATTATTATTTTATTTTTATTTTTATTTTTTTAAAGATTTTATTTATTTATTTTGAGAGAGAGAATGAGATAAAGAGAGAGAGCATGAGAAGGGAGAGGGTCAGAGGGCGAAGCAGGCTCCCCGCTGAGCAGGGAGCTTGATGCGGGACTCGATCCCGGGACTCCAGGATCATGACCTGAGCCGAAGGCAGTGGCTTAACCAACTGAACCACCCAGGCGCCCCTATTATTTTAAAATATATTTGATTTTCTTCTTCTCAGCACTGCTTGTTTACATCTTTTGCCAATTTTTCTATTAAGTTACTACTCTTTTTCTTATTGATTTGAAAGAGTTCCTCATAGATTCTGGATACTAACTTTTGTCAATCGTACGTGTTCCTAACATTTTTTTTTTCCGGTCCAGTATTTGTCTTTTTTATCTTTCTGTTATCTTTGTTGAACAGAATTTTTAAATTGATCTAATTAAGTGTATCAGTCTTCTGTTTAGTATGGCAGAGGCCACCAGCTGTCCATACATCTGCATCTCCTTCCTTTTCTAGTACTAGAGTTGTGGCTGGTGGTGCCATGGAGCGCTTCTAGAAGGGATATGTTCAGCATCTGCTTCACTTGCTTCTGAGAAAGCTTTTGTTTCTGGATGTCCACCCTTTCCCCTTGGAGCAGGCCAGTATGGTGACAACCGGAGAGCCGGGGCAGCCTCCCCCTGACGTCGGTGGACCTGATGTCAGGCTGGCTTGGCCATCACCTGCGTCTCTCAGTTCAGCACCTGGCCTAGCGAGCTCATGCAGATGTTCTGTATGTGTGCTTCCAAAAGTTTTTACGTTTTCCATTTCACATTTAGATCTTTCGTCTGCTTGGCATTGACTGTTATGATGGTCACAGATAATAGAGTCTTTTTTTCAAATGGATAAACAACTGTTCTGATACCCAACGTTTTTCTTTTTTTTATTCCCTACATGAATGAATCCCAGGGAAATGAAGAGACTAGATCAAGTTCACACAGCTAATCAGTGAATTATAGGTTGTGTGAAGAGCTAACATTTACAATATTCTTCCCTAAAGCCCTATAGAGTAGGAAGTAGCATTATTATTCCCAGTTGCACGCGTGAGAAAGTCAATGCTACACCGCCAAGGTGAGCACATGATCTCCATGCCCTAGCTTCTCCTGCTGTGCCCTTTTCCTCGGTCACCATGCCTTAAGAGAGAAAAATCAGCTCCATCAGATCCAACAAATATTTATTAAGCACCTCCCACACGCAAAGCTCTGTGCTAAGTGCATGCCAAGATGAGTAAGACAGAGCGGCACAGCCCCTGATCTGAGGAGCTTACAGTCTGATGACAAGGCAGAACCACAGGTGTTGGTGTGTGCGTCCACTTAGGCTATCAGGAAAATCCTTATAGTATTTGAGATTCTATCAGGCAGCCTGGGGGGAAGGGCTTACTAGGAGTAAGGAGCAGGCTGAACAGGAGCACATAGCTGGAAAGCACAGCCGTGTTTAGGACACATCCAGACAGACCCTGAGTTTGACTGGCGCCAGTTCAGGTGTGAGGTTGTGGCAGATGACCCTGCACCAGTCCAGGCTGGATCCCCCACGCAGCTGTTTCTGTGAAGGAGCAGTAATGGCAGCCAGAGGTATGGGGGCTGCGGATTGCAGGGACTGGGCGGGGTGGGGAGCGCTCTGGGGCGGGGGGAGTCTTGCTTTAACTGTCTTTGAAAATGTTAATGTCAAGTCTATATCCCTATATTCTGGCAGGGTTTCTTTTTTTTTTTTTTTAAGATTTTTTTATTGTTATGTTAATCCCCATACATTACATCATTAGTTTTAGATGTAGTGTTCCATGATTCATTGTTTGTGCATAACACCCAGTGCTCCATGCAGAACGTGCCCTCCTCAATACCCATCACCAGGCTAACCCATCCTCCCACCCCCCTCCCCTCTAGAACCCTCAGTTTGTTTTTCAGAGTCCATCATCTCTCATAGTTCGTCTACCCCTCCGATCTCCCCCCTTCATTCTTCCCCTCCTGCTATCTTCTTCTTCTTCTTTTTTTTTTTCTTAACATATATTGCATTATTTGTTTCAGAGGTACAGATCTGAGATTCAACAGTCTTGCACAATTCACAGCGCTTACCAGAGCACATACCCTCCCCAGTGTCTATCACCCAGTCACCCCATCCCTCCCACCCCACCCCCCACTCCAGCAGCCCTCAGTTTGTTTCCTGAGATTAAGAATTCCTCATATCAGTGAGGTCATATGATACATGTCTTTCTCTGTTTGACTTATTTCGCTCAGCATAATACCCTCCAGTTCCATCCACGTCGTTGCAAATGGCAAGATCTCATTCCTTTTGATGGCTGCATAATATTCCATTGTATATATATATACCACATCTTCTTTATCCATTCATCTGTCGATGGACATCTTGGCTCTTTCCACAGTTTGGCTATTGTGGACATTGCTGCTATAAACATCGGGGTGCACGTACCCTTTCGGATCCCTACTTTTGTATCTTTGGGGTAAATACCCAGGAGTGCAATTGCTGGATCATATGGTAGCTCTATTTTCAACTTTTTGAGGAACCTCCATACTGTTTTCCAGAGTGGCTGCACCAGCTTGCATTCCCACCAACAGTGTAGGAGAGTTCCCCTTTCTCCGCATCCCCGCCAACATCTGTCATTTCCTGACTTGTTAATTTTAGCCATTCTGACTGGTGTGAGGTGGTATCTCATTGAGGTTTTGATTTGGATTTCCCTGATTCTGGCAGGGTTTCTGAATGTTGTAGAACCTCATATTAAAGGCAATTTAAGGAGGTTGCAAAAAATTATATGAGCTTAGGACTTCTCTTCCAGAACCACTTTCCCCTCTTATGGGACGGGCAGAGTGTGTACCTGTAGATAGAGCCTGAGAGACATGGCTATTGGTCTCTAGCTTGATATCAACTACTTTCAGCAGAATCTCTTAGCCCTCTGAATTTCTCCACCAGCTCATGCTTATATACTTCTAAATGTGACCGGTCTTCTCCAAAAAACTTAAGGGATGGAGACCCTGCCTTATTCATTGTTATGTTCTCAGAGCCTGGCCCCATGCCTGGCACAAGGCAGGTGCTCCACATACACTGGGGGGATGAATGAGTGGATGGTGGAAGGGAATGGGAGACGGAATTCCCCGAAGCTGCACACGGCGGCTGTTAGAGCACAGCTGTGCACAGGACAGCCAAGACCAGGCGCCCAGAGAGCTGCCTTCTGCTGAGTTGGAGGGCGACCAGAAAGAGTTCCTGAAACGCGGTATTAAGATACGGTCTCAGCTGTTGTCGCAGAGACCTAGCTTCTACAAAATAGAGGTTTATCTTCTCTTGAGTGTAAAAGTCCAAGCCAGTATGTGCTCGGTTCTACGGGATTGTGAGACACCCAGGCTCCTTCTGCTCTGTTGTTCCACCCCCCCGGGACCGCAGCCGTATCCACTGAGCCCCCCATTAGGTCCACATTCTAGGCGGAAGGAGGGGGGACAGGAGGAAGGGAGGGCCATGCTCCTCCAATTAAGGGCACAACTTGAAAATTGCACATATCCCTTCTGCTCACATGCCATGAGGCAGAACCTAGGCACATGGCCATACTTAGCCGCAGAGGAAGTTGGAAAACATGCAGTCTATTCTGACAGCCGGCACCAAGTTAATTAGCGTCTTATCCCGTAGAAAGAGATACTAGATATTGGCAAATAGCTTGCTGTCCCTGCCACATGATGTAGCACAGATGTGAGACACAATGGCAGACAGATGAATCTGGCGATCCACAAACAGAAAGGATTTATTTTGAACAAACGTGTCAATATTGATACTAAAAGCCACAGCCTGCAATTCTGTGAGGACAGCATGAAAATCGGCGTTGTCCTCAAATGCAAAGAACAGTGGCATGTTCTCATGAGTTTGGTTTGGTCATTATGAATCTTCCATATACTTTTTTTTTAAGATTTTATTTACTTATTTATTTGAGAGAGAGAGCAAGCATGAACAGGAGGAAGGGCAGAGGGAGAGGGAGAGGCAGATTCCCCGCTGAGCAGGGAGCCCGATGCGGGACTCAATCTCAGGACCCTGAGATCATGACCTGAGTGGAAGGCAGACGCTTAACGACTGAGCCACCCAGGCGTCCCTCTTCCATGTACTTCTGAGAGAGGAAGTGGCCAATCAAATATGCCTCTGCTTCACAACCGTAAGAGCAATGGTGATGTGAAGGGGAGAAATAGTGCACCAGACTTGGATAACTGTGTGCTTGGGACATACCCCCTTTTAAGTGACCAGCCCTCTCTCACCACTTGTTCTTTTTGAGGGGTCAGTATTGGCAGTTGTCCACCAAAGCTGTCCTCCCCGTCTTCCTGGGTACATGACTAGACTGTATTTTCCACCCACCTTGGACATAGGTGTGGCAGCGTGATCAGGTTCTTCCCGCAGGAATCTGAGCATCGTGTTTCATTCCCAGGCCTAGACCTGAGGACTGTGTGTGCCCCTCCAACACTCTCTTCTCCTTTGCACCATTGGCAGCACTGATGTGAGGCAATCTAGCTTTGACCAAATAGACGACAGTGATGCTTAGGGGGTGTGGCAGACAATAACCTGGAAGGTCCATGACTGACCTCATAGACAAAAGAGTTGTCCACCAGCCTGGTATGCTCATCTGTGACTATTACATGAGAGGGAAAGAAACTTCTTTGCTCTCTACTCCATGCTATTGTTAGGTCTTTTTTTTTTTTTTTTTTTAAGGTTTTATTTATTTATTTGGCAGAGAGAGACACAGCGAGAGAGGGAACATAGCAGGAGAAGCCTGCTTCCTGCAGAGCAGGGAGCCCAACGCGTGGCTCGATCCCAGGACCCTGGGATCATGACCTGAGCCGAAGGCAGACGCTTAACGACTGAGCCACCCAGGCGCCCCTATTGTTAGGTCTTTTGGATATAGCAACCTAGCCTTTTAGTTTAACTTATACACACTTCACGCATGATCTTCCCACCCCCCCAAGTGTGGGACCATGGATAGGAAGTTATCCATTAGGGCTGTATGCTCTAATCCATCAGCGGAGGAATGAGGTTGTTCACCTGCGATGTGGTACATCACAAACATATTTCTGTCCAGTTTTTTCAATTGCACACTTGAAAAAAAAAAAAGGATCTCCCCCCAAAAGAATTCACAGTAGCAATAAAAAGTAAAGTACCTTGGAATAAGCATCTTAAAAGAAGTGTACAGAATTTATATGTGGAAAGTGGTAAATATTTTGAGGTGCATAAGAGAGGCTAAATTTAGAGACATACCATATTATTAAAGATTCAGTAGTGAAGATGTACTTTCTCTGTCAATTAATTTCTAAGTACTAAGTCATTCTAATAAAAATTACTATGAGACTGTTTATGGATTGTAATAACAATGATTTAAAGTTATAAGAAGAATAAATGAAGAACCAAGAAAATATAGAAAAATAAGAATTTGCGCGAAGGTTTTCCCTACCAAACATCAAAATTATTAAAACGCTATGATATATAAATCAATCTGACATTGTTTCAAGAATAGACTTGCAATGGGGATTAACATAACAATAAAAAATTAAAAAAAAAGAATAGACTTGCAAATTAAAGGATATAAGATAGAAAATCCTGATAATTGTGTACACATGCACACACATTTATATGAATTTTGTGCATTATAAGTGTATGCTTTATATTAGTAGGAAAAGGTTACACTGTTCAATAAATGATCATAGGATGATAATTGGTTGGCTAAGTAGAAAAAAAGTTATATACTTATCCCCATAAAAAATAAGACTGATTTTAAATATATATATTTTTAAAATAAAGAAAGTATAGGTAAATCTTTTTCTGATCTTGGGATGCCTGGGTGGCTCAGTCAGTTAAGTATCTGACTCTTGATCTCAGCCCAGGTCTTGATCGCAGGGTTGTGAGTTCAAGCCCCGAACTGGGCTCCATGTTAAAAAAAAAATTATCTGATCTTGCAGTGAGAAAGCAAAGGATGAAATCATAAGAGAAATAGTGATATATTTGACTACTTAAGAATTTAAAAATTTAAGTAAAAAAAACATAAACAAACCTCAAAGATAATTGACAACTGAGAAAAAACCCCCAACAAATAAGAGCCTTTACGTATAAAGAGCTTTTCAAATCAATAAGAAAAAACTCCATGAAAAAATGGACAAGTGACCTGATCAGTTTGCAATAGCCAATAACCAATGAGAAACTCCAACTTCAGTAGTGATCAAGTAAATAATTAAAATAACAGTGTAGTATAGGTCTTTATTTATCAAATTGCCGAAGGTTTTTAAAAATTATCATATCCAGTGGGGTGAAATGGAAATTCTTACATATACAGAGTTATAATTCATCAGCCCCTTTCTGGGCAAATTTGGCAATGTGTATCAAAAACCTTTTACATATTTATATTCTTTGACCAAACAATTACATGTCTAGGAATTTACTGTATGGACATAATCAGAGATCTCCTAAAGATTTATGTGTTAAGCATCATGATACTGATAACAGAGAAAAATAATTTTAAAAAAACCCACAAAAGGGGCCCCTGGGTGGCTCAGTCGTTAAGCGTCTACCTTCGGCTCAGGTCATGATCCCAGGGTCCTGGGATCGAGCCCCGCATCGGGCTACCTGCTTGGCGGGGAGCCTGCTTCTCCCTCTCCCACTCCCCCTGCTTGTGTTCCCTCTGTGTCTCTCTCTGTCAAATAAATAAATAAAATCTTAAAAAAAAATAAAACCCACAAAAGATATTGTTTGAATACGTTATGGTTGGCCTATCTGGTGGAATTTTATGCTGTCGTTACAAAATTATGTTTTTGAAAAAAATGTAATGAAGTAGGAAAATGCTCAGAATCTAACAATAAGTCAAACGAAACAAGATACACCGTGGCTTACATGCCTTCCATAATCTGATTCCCCCAATCCGTGCCCCCCACCTCCCACTTCTCCACTCTGCTCCTCACTCACTCCGCTCCAGCTACCCTGGACTCCTGAATCTTCTTCTGACAGTTGTGGCCCCAGGACTTTGCACTTGCTCTTCCTCTGCCTAAAACATTGCCCCGAGATACCTCACAGCTGCTTCTTCACTTTCTTAAGTCTCTGGTTGAATCACCTTGTCGGCCAGATCATCCCTGTCTTCCATATAAAAATAGTGACCACTCAGTCCTCCCCCCACCACCCACTGCCACCCCATACTTCCTGTCCCCCCCACCTTATTTTTCTCTGTTGCCTTTATTGCTGCCTGGCACATGGCACATTTCCATGTTTACTTATTTACTGTTGTTTCCCCATGAGGAGTGCCAGCTCCATGAGGACAGGGGACTTGTCTGATTTGCTCATTGCTGCGTCCCCAGTAAATAGTAAGTAGGTCATCAATAAATATTTGCAAGATGAGTAACTATAGTAACGATATTATATGACTTTTGTAAAGAAACCTTAGGTTTTAGGTAGATACAGCTCTAAAGGATGAGGATGTGGCACACTGAATAATAACTGGTTATTCTTGTGTGTGTGGTTATTCTTGCTGGTGATTTTGATGATCTCTTTATACTTTTCTGTGTTTCTTGCCACTATTGACTGTAAACATATGTTATAATAATGTGATGTTATTATTTTAAAATTCCATGATTTGCAAAAATCACTCAACACCCGAGCCGGCCAAACGTTCCAAAGTGTAAAACAATTCTCTCTATTTTTTTAGAACCTCTCACTTTTTCCATTTTACAAATCTGGTGCCTCTTGCCCAGGGCTGTATTTTATCAGCCACTGCCTCGTGCTATTTCCTTCCTCTACGTTCCCCACGGCAGCGAGCACCTCGATGATATGGAATTTCTTTGGGGGCACTTTTCAGTTTACAGAAGCAACGGATTACTCTCTACATCCAGTGTCCTCGGCCCGGTGCCAGCTCAAGAACGGCCAAACCTTCCTCTTCCTCCTCCTCCCAGCCCAGCCTCTTCCTTAAGTTCCTTCCTGGGCCCAGCACGGCCAGGTGCCTGGAGCCTTGAGGGCGTGGCCTGTCGCAGACCCTTGGGCCTCCGTGGGAAAGAAAAGGTTATTGAGGGTAATTAGCTGAGAACCAGAGAAGCCTGGTTTGGTAAGGCCGGCTTGTTAATCCGATTAAGAGACCTCACTGGAGGGGGACACCTGCGTGGCTCAGTGGGTTGAGCGGCTGCCTTCGGCTCGGGTCATGATCTCAGGGTCCTGGGATCGAGTCCCTCAGCGGGGAGCCTGCCTCTCCCTCTGCCTGCTGTACCCCCTGCTTGTGCGCTCTCTCTCTCATCTCTCTCTCTCTCTCTCTCTCTCTGACAGGTGAATAAATAAAATCTTTTTTAAAAAAAGAGACCTCACTGGAGGGCCGACCTCCGGAGTTGCACCTGCATAGGGATGGACAGCTACAGCCATATTGACCCACAGGGGCCTGAGCTGGAAGCTTCTTTCCTTGCAAGGAGGGTTAACCTTAGTCCCAAACCTCACGGCTCCCTTTATTTGTACGCTCATGCGTCTTTCTAGTCTGGAGCACCTTGCTGCACAAGGTGAATGAAAGGTTATCCCTCAGGAACAGGCCCTTTGCTGCACTTCTCACAGCACCTCATTTATTGAAAAGTAATTCTCCAAGTATAAAGAGTGGCCACTCCTTGGAAACCAGAAGCACACCCACAATGACCAGTGGGTGCCCAGGCCTGGGCTTGAAGGAAGGCAGGCACCGAGACTCGACAGGATGATGCTCCTCCCCAGGGCACGGATGACGACAGCATTTTTGAGGTGAGGTGGAGTGCAGGCTCAGTGGGGAGGCTGCAGGCGCCTGAGGCAGTCAGGGACAGCACTGGCATTGTTTGAGCGAAGGTGACTGTGTGCCCGGTGATGGGAGGGCGTGCCCCACCCCGGACTCCAGCCAGGCCAGCAGCTCCGGTGGTCTGCCCAGGGGGAGCGCTTCCTCTTCCCGGCCTCTTAAATACAGGTTACAAGCGTGGTAGTTGCACCTTCTCGGGTTGTGCAGCGGTGTGCTTGGCAGTCCTTGGTATTTCTGAACCACAGCTGCCCTGGAAAGAACCTGAAAATGCATCCGCTGTCCTAGGTCAGTCCCTGCTGCCATATAAAAATCCTCAAACCCCATATGAGTGAAGTCATATGGTATTTGTCTTTCTCTGACTGACTTAGTTCACTCATATGTGGAATTTAAGAGACAAAACTGGGGACATAGGGGAAGGGAAGGAAAAATAAAATATGATGAAAACAGAGAGGGAGGCAAACCATAAGAGACTCGTAACTACAGGAAACAAACAGGGTGGCTGGAGGGGAGGTGGGTGGGGGGATGGGGTAACTGGGTGATGGGCATTAAGGAGGGCACAGGATATAATGAGCACTGGGTGTTGTATGCAGCTGATGAATCACTGACCCCTACCTCTGAAACCAATAATACACTATATTGAATTTAAATTGAATTTAAATAAAAAAATTTTTTAAATTCCTCAAACCCCTACATTAGACCCGTCCTCTGCACTTTCTGAACACAGGGCAGGCCTCTGTGTACCACTCACCGTATATGAGTTATCTGTTCATACGTCAGCTTCCTCTTCTAGACAACATGTCTCCCCTCATATTTGCAGGTCCAGTGTTTGCCACATAGGAGGCGCTCAATCAGTATTTCATGAACCTATTTTTGGAGTCTTTCTTGAAAGTTCATTGTAAAACCTTCCAAACCATGATGGTTCCTTAGAAAAGGTTTCTGTTAGGGCAAGACTCGTGGGGATACTTCTGGGGATTGCCTGTTTCTGAGTCTTCAAATGCTGAAGGGGGAGGGGGTCCCTAAGCCCTCAGGGGCACTCAGTGCCTCAGATGGAGTTTGTTGCTATTAGTTGATACAATGATGGTCACAATGGAAATGTCTTACATGGGTCTAACACATCACAATTTAAAGCCCTTTGAATTTTTTTTTTTTTAAAGATTGTATTTATTTATTTGACAGAGAGAGACACAGCGAGAGAGGGAGAGCACAAGCAGGGGCAGAGGGAGAGGGAGAAGCAGGCTTCCCACTGAGCAGGGAGCCCAATGCGGGGCTCGATCCCAGGACCCTGGGATCATGACCTGAGCCGAAGGCAGCCGCTTAACCGACTGAGCCACCCAGGCGCCCCGCCCTTTGAATTTTCTTATCACCTATTATTATGTTCTGATCTCAGAGACGTGATCTGGGGGGGGGCATAAAAAATCTTATAGGGGTCCCTGGGTGACTCAGTTTGTTAAGCGTCTGATTCTTGATTTTGGCTCAGGTCATGATCTCAGCGTAGTGAGATCAGGCTCTGCACTGGGCAGGGGGTCTGCTTGAGATTCTCTCTCTCCCTCTCCCTCTGCCCCTCCCCTGGCTCATGCACTCTCTCTCAAGTTAATAAATAAAATATTTTTTAAAAGTCTTATAAAAGTTAGATACCCTTTGCAATTTATCTGAAGGCCTAGTTTTAGAATTAGGCATGATTTTTCATTCATTCAACACACACTTATTGCATTATCTATTACGTGCCAAGCACAGTATAAGACACTCAAGATACACAGATGAAAAGTCATGACTGCTGCTCAGGTTAGAGGCATTGATAGAAAGTGATAAGGACCACAATGAAGGTGTCATTAAAGGCTCTTGGAGCTATGGACAAGAATGCTTGACTCTGCCTGGAGAGAAGTGGGGAGAGGTGTCAGACCAAGATGATGTGATGTTGAGGATGAGGATGGGGACGGTGGTGTTGATGACAGATAGCATCAGCAATATATGGTTCTTACCATATGCCAGGCACTCTTCTGGGTGTTTTACACATATTAACTCACTTAATCCTCACAATCACCCTATGAAGTAGGGGCTCTTATTATTTCCACTTTACAGATGAGAAGATGGAGGCATGCAGAGATTAGACAAATTGCTTAAGATTATACCAGTAAGGGGTAGACATTATCTACTATTTCTTGGGTTTCTGGACCAAAACCAGCAACAGTAATACTGGTAAAGAACAGGGTCTTTGGCTATCACCAAACCCCACTTTCCATGGTCTCTTAGCTGAGGTGCAGCCCACTTATTTCTTGAGCTGGTCCATGAGCTTAGCCAGTACATTGAGGGCCTTCCTATACAGATGATAAGGCTTATAAGATGGTTTGTGGCCCTGGCGCCATGTGCTCAAACAGCCCAGCATGGAAAAAGAGCAATGGTTAACATGTGGGATTTCACTTGAGGAAGCTGTGGGCTGGACTTCTTGTCCCGTCAATTCTTAGCTATTGCCCTCTGAGCCGTGGGTTCCCCACCTAAGAAACGGGGATCACAGCTGTATCTATGCCTCTCCGACCTCGCGTGTCAGCTACTTCTTGTCACCCCCCAAAGGTGAGGCCCCCGAACCACACAGATGCTGAAAACGAGCCCACCTGGAAGTCTGTGGAGCTCCCCCGCACGACGGGAGCCATTGTTCTGTTGCTGGGGAGGGCACTCCGGCAGGGGAAGCAGGCGGAGAGCCTCGGTGCCTTCAGCAGACATCTGCCTCCGAGATTTCCTCTGTCTTGCTGTCTGGAGATGTAAGCTCTTCCTTCAGAGGCTGAAGGGAATGTAGTTGAAAGAAACTACTTGGTGGAAACAGTGGTTGTGACGGGCCGGAGGCCTGGCAAGAGGGCTGGAAGTGGGCTTCGCCCAGGCATGGGTCCCTGGGGTACACCTCAGAGAAGCCTTGGGGCCAACAGCACACACTCTGTTTACTCAGGGGTTTCCTTGCTGAGCCCGCTGAGGAAGCAGCTTTGTAAGGAAAGGGAAGACAGATGGGTTAGGCAAGGTACCCAGTGGGCCTGACGGAGCCCAAGGGGCTGCCTCCAAATTGCCTCCTCCTTCAGTGCCAAGGGGGCAGAGTTCAGTGGCGTTCCCGCCCGCGCAGGCGGAGGGCCAGCTGGGTGACTGCGGGCCCTTCAGAGGGGTCGGCCTTCCGGACACCACCTCCTGGGTGCACCGGGTACTTTTTAGGGAGGGCCGTGAACCCTTCGAAGCCTTTCAGCCCCTTAAGTAATTTTGAGAGGAAGAAATTTACCTGTTGGTGACAGAACTTTCTCTTCACTTCCTTCGTCCCACTCACCCTCAGCCTTGGTGGAAGGGGCTTTTTAAAGCATGATCATGCATCACAGTTACGCTTTGAAAGGTTATGATATTAGCAAGAGCGAGGCTGGTTTGTCTGATGAGGGTTGAACTTGGAAAAATGAACTCATGCAGCTCTTTGACAATGAAGGGCAGGCTTCAGAGACCTCACGGCTCTGGGGCCTTGGTGGTGCTGGCAGTGGGGGTAGAATGCAGAGGGGCGGAAGGAAGGAGAGAGGGAAACTGAGGAAGCAGGAACTTAGGCACATTTAGAGTTTGACTCTGTTGGGTCTGCAAGGCGACTCGATTGGAAGGGAATAGATGTCATCTTCCTGACTCCCAGCTACGAGAAACATTGGATTCTTTCTGGAATTGGAGTGTTTTAGGGGAGGGTAAAACAGACCTTAATGCGATGGCCCAAGTATTTGCTGTGTGCTGGCACCATGCTTCCGCTGAGGAGAGATGGAAGAACATGTTGGTGCTGAAGGCCTGGTGTACTTGCTGGGGGCTTGGGGGGTGGGTATAATTCCTGCAGTAATGATTGTAAATAGCAGGATCTAAGGAGAAGTGAGAGCCTCCTGTGGATGATGGTCAAGGGAGGAGCCATGGAGGAGGCAGGTCTCCTGGCCCTGATGGATGACAGGACAGAAATAGGGAATGGGAGTTGGGGTTGGGCCAAGCACACCGCATTCCAGAGCTGGCTCTTCAACCTGACTGTAGCATAGTGTTTGAGGGAAAACTTCTCCCTGCCTTCAGATCCTCCTTCCTGCCAGGGACTACTGGCCTCTGACCAGTCAGTGTGCCCGAGTGGACCCAGGATGCAACGCTGTACTGAAGAGCCTGGCCAATCAGGGTTTGATGGCTCAGGGAATTCTCTGGACTCTGGACTCTGGTATCCTGGCAAGGAAGCCCCAGTTGTACATAGGTACTGGGAAATAAGGGAACTGAACCGAGGGAGGCGCTGGCAGAAGCTCAGGAAGTTCTGGCTGATTGGAGAAATAAGCATGGTGCCCAGCGGGAGTGCAGGTGGCATCCGTGCCCAGACCTGTCGCTGGAGAGAGAGCCGAGCAGAGAGCAGGGGCTGCACTGGGCTGGCCTGAAGCAGGTGGCCTTGCTCCGACAGGTTCTGCTGGTGCCCAGATGGCTTCAGAGTGCCTGCTATCCCTTTCCAGGTCTGAGGTCCAAGTCTGCAAACTGCCTGGTCCCTCCTCCAGGGACTCCCACCAGATGGATACAACGTCACGTGATGTGGACTGTTCTCCCCAAGACCAACACCCATCCTGCCCCACCTTGTTTATCTGCCCTCTGTCCCATGGGCATATTACACCTCCTAGAAATGTATTGCTCCTCCCCCACTCCATTTTGCAACTATTTCAAAAATGTTCTCCTTTTTGTTTTCTCCTTCAAGAATTTTACAGGACAGAAGAATCTCAGAATGGTTGGTGCAAGTAATGAGAAAAGCAGGACTGGATGGGTAGTTACAATGTCAGGGGATCTGGAAGAAGAAATGTTTCTTTTCTCTTGTCAGTGCATGCAGTAGGGAAATAGCTTTAGCCATTCCAAGAAATGGGAGTGTTGCAGAGGATTTAATGCATCATATATAGTACCTTATGATTCACAAGCAGATTTTATACATAATCAAGAATATCATTTTGAAACCAGGGTAAGGTGTCGGATGGATCTTACATGACTACAACTAGCATTTGCTATGACGTCTGCAGTGTACAAGGTCAGAGCTTAGAGTTCTCTGGTTTATAGCATCCAAGGGGAAGGATCCAGAGAGGAAAGATTTTTTATTTTATTTATTTATTTATTTTTTAAGATTTTATTTATTTATTTGACAGAGAGAGACACAGCGAGAGAGAGAGAGAGAGAGAGAGCGCACAAGCAGGGGGAGTAGGAGAGGGAGAAGCAGGCTTCCTGCTGAGCAGGGAGCCCGATGCGGGGCTCGATCCCAGGACCCTGGGATCATGACCTGAGCCGAAGGCAGACGCTTAACCGACTGAGCCACCCGGGCGCCCCTATTTATTTATTTTTTAAAAAGATTTTATTTGACAGAGTGAGAGAGAGAGAGGGAGAGAGAGCATGAGCAGCGGCAGACAGAGGGAGAGGGAGAAGCAGGCTCCCTGCTGAGCAGAGACCCCCCCTCTCCTGACTCAGGGCTCCATCCCAGGACCCCTAGATCATGACCTGAGCTGAAGGCAGATGCTTAACTGACTGAGCCACCCAGAAGCCCTAAGAGGAAAGATTTTTCAAAGAGTTGAACAGCAGACCTTAGAATTCAGTGCTTTATTCTGCTTTAGTAAGACCATTTTTGCCGTATTTTTTTTACACTGCAGACTATTTAGAGTTTATAAGATGTGTTTTTAGAAGGTCATTTAATGTGTGCTCTGATAACACACTATTTCATTTCTAGGTTTGTTTCTAGCATCTAAGTGGGCTTAGCTCAAATTCTCTGTGTAGGGTCTGTGTTAAGGCCTTTGATACTTAGCATGTTTGTTTTTTATTTCCAACCAGAAAATTCTTAATAACAGAATCTTTTTTTTTTCTTTTTGTCAAAATGAAGCCCTATCATTGCAAAACTTTCACCAAAGCAGCTCTATTTTCTCCTGCCGTATTGGAGCGCGCACGCGATCTGGCCTCTACTTTTTCAGATGTGAGGCAGCCACAGTAGTTCAGGCCCTTTTATTATTGTAATTACATGACTATGTTTCTTACCTCCACTCTTATTCCCTCTCCTGTTTGTCAACCACACTGTTGTCAAACTGAATTTTGAAAGTACAGGTCTAAGAAAGTTGACAACACACGGACAAGGGTGTGTGCAAGTGAGTCATGTCAGAAACGTGGGGTTTGAGTGGGTGCAGCCCTTCAAAGGGCAGTATGGCCATGTCTGTAGAGTTACAGATGTCACCCTGTGACTTGAAATTCTACTTCCAGGAATTTGTCCTATAGACATCCTTGCACGTGCAAAGATGTCTACGTGAACATGTCAGTTATGGCACCGTTTATAAAAATGAGACACTGGACACAAGCTAAAGGACCATTCGTTGGTAGGAGCTATCGAAATGATGATGGTATTTGGATGATGGCATTTGGAAGGGCCATTTATTGGTTGCTACCCTAGAATCCATTCCTTTTTGCCCCCTCCTAATGGTTGCTTGGTTTTGACCCCATTCCCACCTCCGGGGGTGAACTAGTTGGTGGGAGCCAGTCAGTCCATCCTATTTCCCTGGCCTCAGAACTGTTTCGTGTAAAATGAAATCTTGTCCCATCAGAATGAGTATGAGGCGGGAAGAGTCACAGCCATGAGAGAAGAGCCTGGAGCTTCTAGGAGACCGGAAGGTGGACGCTGCAGAAGGTGCTAACCCCAGGGTTTGGGGCTGGAGGAAGGAGCCTGCTGATGACAAGCTAGGTGACTCGTTTCAGCTGGTTTAAGGTAAGTTGTCTTACATTTGCTACCGGAAGGGTCCTTGGTGCCGAAGAACACTGAACAGCCTTGAAAAGAAAATGAGGTCGATCTACTTTTGTCCATGTGGAATTATCTCTGTGATACTTTGTAAAATGAAGGTGTTAAACAATGAATATAGAAGATATTCCCTTCTATATAAGCAAAAGGCGGTGAGAATGAGTGCCCGTGTGTGTGTGTGTGTGTGTGTGTCATGTGTATAAGTGGTCTCAGCTAGCCCATGCAGGGCCTTTGAACAAATTAGGAAAAGGTCCCTGCTCTGGTGCGTCTGATACAGCCCCCTCCACGGAGCAACTTGGCAAGCGAGTATGCAATGGGCTCGTCCCTTGGGCTGGGTGGCTTTGTGCAGTACACAACCTGTACAACAAGATGCTATGGACCTTTATATATATGCTTGTACATACCTCTGGTAGAATGTATGTGAAACTAGAAATAGAGGTTGCTTCTGGGAAGAGAAGACTCAGAGTTTGGTGCTAGTGGGCAGAAAGGAGTCTTGTCCTTCCGTACTGCACTTGAGGGTTACCTGAATTTTGCTACCATGTATGCAAATTACTTTTGAAAACTTTCATTTAAATAAACAAGTACAAAAGCTAACGAAAATACAGGTTTGATCTTAGTTACTCCCTAGCTTAAGAAAAACCTTTAACGAATCCTCATGGAGAAATGCTGATCCTCTAGCACATCATGCAAAGGTTACAGGCCTCAGCCTGCCGCCCTGCCTGGTGTCTGGCTGCTGGCGTCCCTCCCGTGGCGCTTCAGCAAGGCGGGTGTGCTGAGACCCCTCTCACAGGGCACGCTCCTTGGCTTCCGTGCCTTCGCACAGACCGTTCTGCTCCTTCCCCGGCTCCACCCAAAGGACTCTTGTCATCCTCCAGGGCCTTCTTCCTTGCAAGCGCCCACAGGCCTTGGTGCGTTTCCCTGTCTTGCTGCCTACCGCGGTTCACTGTAATTATTGCTATAGATTTGTATTATTCACAGTACTCATAAAGCGAAATCATTTTTTTGAAGGAAGAAAGCTTAGTGAGACCTGAGGGAAGTCATTCGATTGAGTTGTCAAAAAGATTCCAGCAATAAACAAAGTAATCAGTCTTGAACAACTATTTCTTCAACATTCCTCAGAGACTGGCCAATGGCGTAGTACTTAAGAGCATTTCGGCAGCTAAACAGGGTTCAAATACGTCACACATAACTTTATTTCAAAGAAAAGATGTGGAATATCCAGAGCAGTACTCTACCTATTTCAGGTATTCCTCCAAGAGCTTATGAGCTCTTGGAGACCCCCGACTGGACCTAGGCTAGCCCGTGCTCATGACAGGATGGGAAGGGGCACCTCATAGCTGTTCCATGAACAAAGGGAGGTCAGTTCAGACTCCAGCTGTCTCTTTACCAGACTGTTCTGTCCCTTTCAGATTTCTGTTCTCTTGCAGCTTCGAATTCCCATCTATGCTTGGTCTCTCTGCCATAGCGATTAGCCAGGCTGTAGCAGAGGGAGGGTTTCCAGCCCAGAGCAGACTGCGCTTCCTCACTCCGAGGGGCTCAGGGCATCCTCTTCTACTTCACCAAGGATACAGCCGAGAGTCCCAGCAATCCAACCACCTGGTCTTTGTCTGCCCTGACACACAAGCCGTCGGCCACACACTGTTCATCCAGTTTATAACGTGAGAAAGCTGGGAAGCAGAGGGCAGGGAGAAGAGCATTTGTAAGGATATAGTCTGTGCCATCCAGCAGCCTGCCCGCCTGGTAAGCCCGGTGACCTGGAGCCTTGTCCAAGGGCTATGACCATGGAGCCTCCGTTCCTGGGAAATACTTACCAAACCCAGGAGAAATCTGCCATCTGCCCACCAGATCAGTGAGGCAGTGTCTTTCCAGGAAAGAGACGTGATAAGGCAACAGTGTGTCCCTCGCTCACATGCAGGAGCTGACGGGCCTCGTTCAGGGAGGAGCCCACCTGCTGCCCGGCTGGCCACCGCTGGGCCATTGCAGGTGCTCGGGAAAGACCTGGCGAATGATGCATAAGGAAAATGATGAGCCGTCAAACTCAGTTCTGGTTTCAGCCTTCAAGAGCAATGGTTGGTTGAGGGTGCTAGTGTTGTGGGTCTGGGGAAGGTGCGGTGTCCCAGGCATTGGACAACAGATGCGGGTCTGCCGCTAGTCTATATGGTGTCTTTGTATGAATCAGAAAATAAAAGCGCCCCTTCTGGGCTGACACAGCTCCGTACTTGGGCACAAAGGCTTGCAAGTTGGAGGTGCCTCTGTCCAAAGAAAGAGTGTTCATTACTCTGGGTGGGCACGACCCCGGGCCAGGCACCTAGATCTCAGCTCCCACTTATCCTCTCAGCTGGGAACCCTTATGCAGCATGTGAATTGGACAACCACACTTGTGGCCCGGAAGGCATAACTTTGGGGGCATTTAGAAAGGTGAGGTGAGGGGTGCCTTGGTGGCTCAGTTGGTTAAGCGTCTGCCTTCGGCTCAGGTCATGATCTCAGGGTCCTGGGATCGAGCCCCTCGTCAGGCTCCCAGCTCAGCAGGGAGTCTGCTTCTCCCTCTCCCCCTGCTTGTGCTCTCTCTGCCTCTCTCTCTCTCTGTCTCTCTTAAATGAATAAATAAAATCTTAAAAAAAAAAAAGAAAGGCGAGGTGAGAGAAAAGTACATTGGTAAGTGATGGTTCTACCATTATTTAGGATAGTTTTTCTCAAAGTGTGGAACTCCTTATCAGAATGACCTCAAGTACTTGACAAGAATGCATATTCCTGGGACCCACCTCAGAATAACTGAATTAAACTCTCTAAAGGGTGGGACCCAGCAATCAGGATTTTTAACCAGCCCCCCAGACATTTCTAATGCCCCCCAAAGCCCACAAATTGCTGGCTTCGCGGCTGTTCTGTCACAAGTCCTTGGGATCTGTGTATTTGGGGGTCTAGAACCATTGGACTGGGCAGGGGAACAACAGACCAGGCCTCCTCGGAGCTCTGCAGTGTCCTCTCATGGGTCCCCGGGGTCTCCCTGAAGGCTGCTTCTCTGGGGTTAAGGGCTGACGTCATTGTTTTTTCTGGCACCACTGCTTTGCTGTTTCTAAAAAGCACTTTTAAAAGTATTAGCTTTTAGGATAAAAACTCTAGGAATCTTGAAACAAAGAATGGGTACGACTCATAATGCCATGCTTGTCCTTCCTTCTCAGCCTCAGGCTCATTTCCTGCCCCCTGGTCCTGTGGTAGACTGTTTCAGGCTGCATCCCTTTAAAGGAAGTCTTCTGGAGACACTTTGTTTCCATCTTCTATGAAGGTTAAATGATATTATCCTAAATTCCAAGGGGCTAATCAGCTTGCTTTGTTGAGCTGGTTTTTCTGTCATTTTGAGTAATGCTTGAAATATGAATGTGATTGCCCCTATCTGGCCACCCCTCTTTTATTTAGAGAGTTTCACTGGAGCAGAATTTTAGCTGAACTCACATGTACAGATACCCATTGCTCTGGGCCCCAGCTCAGTCTCCCTCCCTTGGGGGATGAAGTCATTCAGACACATTGTTCACTACTATAGAAGGAATGTTTGTGTCCCCTCAAAATTCATATGTTAAGTCCCAGCTTCCCATGCGATGATCCTTGGAATTGGGGCTTTTGGGAGGTGATTAGGTCATGAGGGTAGAGTCCTCATGAATGGGGATTAGTGCCCTTATGAAAGAGATCCCACAGAGCTCCCTTGCCCCATGCCCCTCACCCCCTGTGAGGACTCATCAAGAAGATGGCCATCTGCAAACCAGGAGACAAGCGGTTAGCAGACACTGAGTCTGCCAGTGTCTTGATCTCGGACTTCCCAGCCTTCAGAAATGTGAGGAATAAATGTTTGTTGTTTAAACCCCCCAGTCTATAGTATTTTTGTTATAGGAGCCCGAACTAGGATGTTCACGTTGTTGTCCTTGTGTCAAGCACAGTGCAAGACACACTAGTGTGAGAGGTCGAGCATGTGCCCTGCCTCCAAGGTGTTTGATCTCGACCCCCACTGTCCAGTACAGTAGCCACCAGCCACATGTGGCTACCGAGCACTTGAAATGTCCTAATGGGGATATGCTGGAAGTGTAAAATACACGCCAGATCTGAAAGGCTTCATAGGAAAAAAAACAGCGTGTGAAATGTATCATTAACAATTGTTTTATATTGATTGCATGTTGAAATCATAATATTTTAGATATATTTAAATAAAATTCATTATTAAAATTAATTTTACCTATTTCTTTTTACTTTTTTTTTTAAAGATTTTATTTGTTTATTTGACAGAGAGAGAGCGTGTCCACAGGGAGCTGCAAGCAGAGGCAGAGGGAGAAGCAGGCTCCCCTCTGAGCAGGGAGCCTGATGTGGGGCTCCATCCCAGGACCCCGGGATCATGACCTGAGTCGAAGGCAGAGTTTAACCAACTGAGCCACCCAGGCACCGCTCTTTTTACTTTTTAAAATGATTCTGCTAGAAAATTAAAAATCACAGATAAAGCTCGCATTATATTGTTATTGGACGTGTTGCTCTGGAGGGTGGGAAAGACAGGTGACTGACAATCATAAGGCCATGTGATTACTGTTGGGCCAGTAGGAGAGCGCCAGCTAGGATCAGTTTGAAAGAGCCCTAACTCAGCCTTGGGAGCTAGGAAAAGGCTTCTGGGAGGAGGTGATATCTAATTGAGACCCAAAAGCTGAGTAGGAGGGAGGTGCAGATTGAGGTGGTGAGCGGTGTTGGAGGTGACAGGGCGTGGTGCATTTGGGGAGCCGGAAGCAGTTCAGGGAGGCTGTAGCTGGATGGTAGGGGTGGGGGAGGAATGGCCTGGGGAAGGAGGGAGGAGTCAGTCTATGGGGAGGGGGCACTCTGCTTCTTTCTGCGCAGGAGAGCTCTGACCTCCTTTTCCTGGAAATGGAATTTGAGGTGTTAGAAATGAATGGATATTTGGTTTCCTTTCCACCTGGGGTGGGCAGTTGGGGGGGGTGGGGGAGGAAATGCTCAGCAGTACTGGGGGTAGGAGAAAAGTGTTTTAAGTATTTGCCCCTTTTGCCAAGTGTGGAACTGATGAACTAGAGCAATTCTTATCAATGAGAGTGTGTATATATATATGTATATATATATATATATACACACACACATACATATATATACACACACATACATATATACACACACACACACACATATATATACACACACATACATATATATATACACACACATACATATATATACACACACACATACATATATATACATATGTGAAAGTGCTTTGTAAATGTAATGCTCCTGTATAAATATTACTTTATTATGCTCAGTTGGCCCTTGATCTTTCTTTTTTTTTTTTTTTATTTTTTAAAGATTTTATTTATTTATTTGAGAGAGAGAGAACGAGAGACAGAGAGCATGAGAGGTAGGAGGGTCAGAGGGAGAAGCAGACTCCCCGCTGAGCAGGGAGCCCGATGTGGGACTCGATCCCGGGACTCCAGGACCATGACCTGAGCCGAAGGCAGTCGCTTAACCAACTGAGCCACCCAGGCGCCCGGCCCTTGATCTTTCTATAACAATGTTGAAATTATAAATTCTATGTTTGGGAAAATTACAATTTTTGCTTCAGATTTTAGCCCATTTTATTTTTAGAGGAGGTGATTTTCAGTAACAACGATCTTAATAAGGATCATAATAATAGCATTCCTTTTTAAAGCAGAAGAATCTGAAGAAAGTAACAGTTCTGATGCTGAAGGTTCACAGTGTTACAGGAATAGTGCAGCCCAGGTGGTAAACCAAGGATATCACACCATGTTACCTTCTCATAAGGTACAGTGCATCCCGAAGTTAAAGACCCAAGATTTTTACGTAAAAAAACTATCAGAGTCTCTCTGTTCTTACACAGCGTATCTTTACTCAGATGGCTATTGTCATCAGAATTCCAACAGAGCAGTAAACTAAAGGCTTGGCGTGGGATAGTCAGGAAGTTTCACTTCTGTGTGTGGTTTGGCTTTGCTCTTAACACACAGTAAAACTGTTAGCATCTGGGAGTACATTTATCTGGAAGCGGTTAGTTTGCACATTGCCTTCTTTGCTTTGGGCTTTCTCTAGGGATTGAGGAAAGGCAGAATTTGTCCACAACAAATGGCTTTCCACAGATAAATATCCTTTGGCCCCTGGAAGGCTCAGAATTGGATTATTCCCTCCTAAGAAAAGAGATTCTCCAGAGAAGGGGATGATTTGGGCTGTTTGTTCATTCATCCTTTTTTTTTCTTTTGTAATTTTTTATTATAATATTTCTGCTACTTTGGCTTATAAGTGTTTATATTGACACTATAATGAATCCTAAAATGTTTTTTTTTATTGGTTAAGTTTTTTTTTTATTATGTTATGTTAATCACCATACATTACATCGTTAGTTTTTGATGTAGTGATCCATGATCCATTGTTTGCATATAACACCCAGTGCTCCATGCAGAACGTGCCCTCTCATCCTTTTTATTTATTGAGCACGTATTGTATGCCAGGGCGTGTACTGGTTCCTGAGGAGAGACAAATGAAAAAGGAGCCCTTTCTTGGATTAAGCTCATAACCAGGTCAGAGAGATGGAACATAAACTTGAAGAAGTCAGCTGTGCTGTGGTTTAATGTCACAGTGAGGGTGAGGACCCAGAGCTCTGAAGGCCGTGAAGGGAGGAGGGCACTCAGGTTCTGTCTGGATGCGGACAGACGGGACAGGAGAGCCTTTACCTGTGAGAGTACCCGGCTTGTTTGGGGAGTTGGGGGCTGGTGGAGAAAGCACACGAAAGAGAAAGTGTCGGACAGGACTGGCTGGTACAGGAAGAACCAGGAAGAACCTGGCATATGGGCGTGGACTTCTTCCAGGACCTTTGTCACCAAGTAGGGATATCAGGGTGAGTCTCAGCGAGCAGCCTGCTCTGGCAGGGGGGGTAGGGCCCAGCTCTTGCCTGGTGCCTGTGTCTCTGGGGCCGACGGAGACACCGGACACTCTAGTGGGTGATGCTGGGCCCGCAGGACCACGACTGAGTGGCAGGAACCTCGGGGAAACGGGAAGTTTCCGTTGGCTGCCTGCCACCGTCCCTACTGCGCGCCGCCGCTCCACCCTGAGGCAGGATGCCCTGCCCTGCCGAGCAGTTGGAAGCGATAAATACATTTGTTTTTGAATTAGAACCTTTCTTGGCACTGGGGGGAAATGCATCTGTGGCCGGCCTGGCCTTGCCGTCCCCCGGCTTGCTCTCTGGCACAATCCAGAGCCATAGGTAGTGATTACACGGCTTGCTGGAGCCCAAACCTCCAAGGACGGCGGCGCTGAGAGGAAGGGCCCTGGGACGGCTTAGAAACATCAAAGATATCCTAATCACTCCGTGCCCGGTAATCAAAGCCTAGCCCCGCCTTGCCCCTCATTTCCCTTATTATGGCAATATGCTCCGCTTATCTCAACCCTGCGAGTGGCAGGAGGTCAGATTGCCCGAAGGTACCCTGCAGATGGGGGCTGGGCACTTATCCAGGTAGGGAAGCAGCATTATTTCACTCGTCACCTGCTTAGCCACATTGAGCAATCAGGTGCATTTTTTAAATGCACCAGAGGCTTCTGTGATCTCTAAAGCTGAGGGACACTCCTGATAGCAGAATTGCCTTTGGCAGGAGCATGCTGGCCGGGAGAGATGAGCCCGCTCAAATAGGGGCAAGGGGCTCTTCTGGCCGCTCTGGGCAGCTGGCGCCTGCATTGGAGACGTCCTTGTGCAACACACCTGTAGACAGGTATCTGCTGGGCACTGATATTTGCCACCCGCTTATCGTGGAAGCAAGAAACTACAGGGGTTTTTCTTTTTAAGTAATCTCTACACCCAACATGGGGCTCGAACTCACAACCCCGAGATCAAGAGTCGCCTGCTCTACCAGCTGAGCCAGGCAGGCGCCCCCGCTATGGTTTTCACTTAAGCTGTGTTATGTGCTGTTAACTAGGAAATTGTTCGGATAGCCAATTATCTTTGGGTGTTATGTTTTGGCTAACTTCTTAGGAGGGAGAAATTGGGATAGTGAAAATCATTTTGCTTTTCATTTTCCCAAGCTGGTGAGATAGGTCATCCTTTGATAAAGAACAAAACCCAAAAGTCTACCCTTTGTTTTCTAAGTCATGGTTGTTCTGTTAAAATATAACTTAAAGAGGGACTGAGACCACGGATTTGCTGAATCAACAAACAGTGTAACATTGCAGTTAAGAACATTTATGAAGACACAGCCACTAAGCCAGATCTTCTCAGAGCTTCCCAGATCTAACCCTGGGCAAGTTACTCTCTCTTCTTAAGTTTCTTTATCTGTAAAAGGGGATACAACTATTCCCCGCCTCATAAAGCCATTGTGAGGATTAAAAGGAAACCCGGGTAGATACTGGATCAACGTTCGGTAACATTGTTACAGGCTACTCTGTGCTAGGAATAGGTGAGCAGAATATGGCCCCTTTTTATAGGAGGTCCAAGTCCAGTGAGAGAGGCAGAAACTGACACATATACTAAGCAAGGAAATGCAGGCAGGTACAATATACTAGTGAACTCAGTAAAAATTTTTAAAGAATGAAATTCTGACATTCACAGAATCATAAATCCAGTGTCTGTCAAAGGCTTTATTTAACTCATTAATTAATAAGGAAACCAGGAAAGATGTTACAAATGGTTCAAAGGAGAATTCAAAGAACATCCATACGTAAGTGACCAGAAAAGAATTTACAGATAGATATAAAACTGGCCAATATCCACGGGGCAGAAATCTATATCTCTGGGGACACAGTTTGCCCTTCTATGGCCAAGAATCAGTTACCTCACTTCCAGTAAATAGAAATGTAGAAATAAAAATGTAGTCTACATTTATGGAAAGAAAATGTAGTCTGCAAATTATAGAAATAAAACAGCTCAAAAACAAGGAAGGATGAAGATAACTTGATAGGATGCACTGAACAGGACACCCAGTCATGTTTTTTTGGCCCATTTCAAAAATGTTTGCAATTTTTCCTGACAGTGGGTTAGTTTTATTGGAGAATCAGGGGGGAGGGTGGGAAGTAGATGAGAGGGAGATGGGGCCTGAAATGCAGACAGGGACCCAATGTAGGGCCCCAGCCTTCACGTTGGGAAGTCAGAAATGGACTCTAAAGCCCACACTGCAAAGGGTGGACTGTGGGAGACTGAGGCTGGGGTATGGGGCCCAGGGAGGAAGTGAGGAGGTCTTGAACCATGCAGGGAGAATGGAGATGAAGCATGGGAGTGAACTGGATGGGAAATGAAGGGAAATCTGGGGTGATTTGGGTTTCAGGAGGACAAAGGGATATGCCTAAAGAGACTTGAAGGGAAGAGCCCTTCTGTGTATATACCCAAGGGTGCTATTTCCTCAGGAGGCCCTCATGGAGTCATTTGGAGATGTCAGCCTTTGACTCTGACCTGACCTCTCAGCTAAAGAGAAGAAAATTTCAAACAGATAGCTTTCTTGGGTGAAAACGCATACCCTGATTTTTCTGTCCAGATTTGCTAAATACTCTGATTCCCAAGATACAGTTTGGAAAAATCGTATATAACAACTTCTCTCCCTAACCCATTTGGGTCCCTTGACTCTGTCATGTAGACGGGTGTTCATTTTGCTGGTTTCCTTATACTATTGCCCTACCCCCATCCATTCTCCTCACCTGGCTCCCTTGTCCTTCGCCTTCTGGTTGGGTCGGTGCCTGGAACGTAGGAGGGGAAAGAAGCCAGGAATTTGTTCCCGCAGACTCCTCCCTGCTTTGGTGGGATCTGGCACTGCAGAGCCCCCCCCCCCCCCCCGCCCTCATGACAACAGCCACTCCTGGTCTTCACCTCCCAGCCAGGCTGGCCAACACCTTCTCCTCCCTTCGCCTCTCCAGGCCTGAGAATGTGGTATGGGTTGAGTAGTGCCCCTCCAAAATTCCTGTGTTGAAGTCCTAACCCCCAGGACCTCAGAACATAACCTTGTTTGGAATAGTAAGATGTAATGGCAGGTATAATTAGTTAAGATGGGGTCATACTGGAGTAGGGTGAGCCCCTCATCCAATATGGCTGGTGTCCTTATAAAAAAGGGGAACTTTGGACTCAGGCACGCAGGGAGAACGTCATGTGAAGATTGGACTTGTGCTGCCACAAGGCAAGGAACTGCCAGAATCTAGGAGAGGGGCCTCAAACAGATTTTTCACCAGAGCCTTCAAAAGGAGCATGGCCCTGTTAACACCTTGATTTCAGTCTTCTGGACTCCAGAACGGTGAGACAATAAATTGCCATTGGTGAAGCCACTCAGTTTGAGGTAACTTGTGACAGGTCTGGCAAATGAATACAGGGTGGTAATGGCTTTCTGCTGTTGCTGGTTCCTTAACCCCACCTATACCTCCAAATAATAGTCCCTTCATTAAAAAGTCTCTTCAGAACTTCCAGTTGAGAGTGGTGTCTCTCTGGCCAGGACCATCATGATAGATTGGCTATTGTTCATCAGGTATATTACTCCCCCTTTCCCCTTTGCCTTCCCTGTTGAGAAATGGTATGTTCCTAAGCTTAATGTGCTCTTCTGAGTTGTTTTGCATTGGAGTCGATGTGGAGGGTAAACTCGGGAGTATTATTGTGGAGAGTGGTTCGCATTTGCTGAGCTGCCACCTCCGTGGATGGCAGCCTGCCAGAGGAAAAGGTGGTAGCAGGAGACACACGCACCTCTTCCTTGTTGTTTTACCGGCAGACTCTTGAATGTTGATGCCTACCATCTGGATGACTGGCTCGGCACTCTAGGCTCTCATGCTTGGATTTCCATATTGGGATCATGTCCATGTAGGGGTCTTCACCTTAAACTCCAGGAAAAGCAATATTAGACCTAAATAGACACACTTGTTTGCTTCAAGTCTCAGTGTCACCAAAGGGCTTGTTGTGTGCTGTGGAGTGGTGCATCCTGTCTGCTCCCCCAAGTTGGAAACACAAATATCTCTTTATCCCAGCAGCACTCTCCTCTCTTCTTATGAACCTCCGAACAAAGCTTAGCCTGTATTCTTTGGCTGGGTTTCCAGATTTCTCCTCTCACCAGCACAATGAAAAGATCTCTTCTTAGCCCGAGTAGGCTTATTTATTTTCTCCAGTTAAGACAAGACACATCACCAGTCATTATCGGGGGTGATAAAGTGACACTTAAGCAAGGTCATACAGATGGCAGATGGCCATACTGTTAATTTTCTCAGACTTAAAATACCAACATCTGTGCTTTTAACCATGAGTGGCCCTTACGTGTTTAAAAGCTGGTTTGATTTATCTCAGTTCTGGAACTTTCTCTCCATAGAATGTTGTGCCAAACAGGTGGATCTCTGGTGGTTTGGGAATCCTGATAGCACTGCAGTTATAAAGTTTACAATAATAAATTTTTTTCACATTGTTACTTAATGTTTTCCAGTAGTTTTCAAAGTAGTTCTATTCATAAAAACTCTCCAGCCTATCAGAGTAGTTGATCCTGCCCCAATTTACCAACCATCTTTTTTTTCCTGGCCACGGTATTCCCTGATTTATAGATAGTAAACAGGTAAATATTTTTTATTTTGATATTTTTACTCTTTATTTGTGGTGGGGGATCTGACTTTCGATTTGGGGGAGCATTATAAAACTGCTTTTTAAAAAGCACAGGTGATGTATAGATTTGACAAATCTTTTTGAAGGTGGAATGACCAAAAAGTACACGAAATCTTGGTCTTTGAAAATGCAAACGATTCCTCACTCAGCAAATAGATCTGGTTCCCCAGAAAGATTTTCGTGTAATCCAAATAAAAGTAAAAGAGAAAGAAAAGTCAGAGGCTTTCCCTTTGCTCAGCCTTAATGGAACATGTGGGTCAGTTCTCAGGGTTGTGGCTGAGCCACTCCAGCTGAACTCAGCATCTTACAGGTGTGTTTAGAGACCCACCCACCCTCTGCTCAAGGCACCATGAGGGTTCCCTCCACACACCCAGGAGTCTGCCTGGGAAGGACTTGCTCGGTTTGTGAAGACAGTGCCTCCTGGGGAAGCTGAGGCTATGCCTGTCTCCTGGTGACTCCTGCAATGAACTGAGCCTGACTTCAAGCGTGCTGGGGGCGAAGCCAGCAATAGGCTGCACAAGGCTCTTGTAGGACCATCCAGTGTTCACGTGCTGTATTGGTTCTCTATGTCTGCTCTAACAAACTAGTACAAACGTGATGGCTTAAAAACAACAGACATTTATTCTCACAGTTCTGGAAGGCCCAAGATCTTCGGAGGACCCAAATCCAGGGGTTGGCAGGATTAGTCTCTTCTGGGAGTTCTAAGGGAAGAACTACCCCAGCCCCCTCCCATAGCTTCTGGTGTTTGCCCGCCATCCTGGTGTTCCTTGGCTTGTGGGTACATCACTCCAGTCTCTGCCTCTTCCTTCACATGGCCTTCTCTGTATGTCTGTCCAAATGTCCCTTTTCTTAAATGGACAGCAGTCATTGGATTAGGACTCACCCTAATCCAGTGTGAATGTATCTTAACTTGATTCCACCTGCAAAGATCCTGTTTCTCGATAAGGTCACATTTACAAGTACCAAGGGTTAGGACTTCAACTTATCTTTTTGGTGGACATGGGTCTACCCAGTGTGAATGGTAACTAGGAGCCATAGCATTTTAGAATTGAAAAGTGATGCTCAAGCATTCCAGACATGACCGAGGTAAAATCCTGGCTTTCCACTCTGACTGTGTTAGGGGTCAACTGCGCGCTGTCCCTGTTTCCCTGTCAGCAGGATGAGAGGATAGTAGCGGGGCCTGCCCTGGGAACCTGTGAGGGGATTAGGTGAGAATATCTGTGTGAAACCCAGTGGCCGGCACAGAGCAAAGCCCCAATCAATGTTACATAACTTTATATGACTTCTACATATATCCAGTCAGCCTCTCATCAACGAGGAAGCGTTATGTGGGATCCCTGACAATAAAAAATGACACGTTCCTGCTGGTCTGGGAAATGTAAGTAAGCTTCGGGGATCAAGAATAAGTGCTTATGTGTGGTTATACTTTGATTTGAAAGAATAACTCTTTTGATGGTTATACAACACTGTGGTTTCTTGTATAAACTGTCAAATGATATCTTCTATTTGAACAAGTCTTCTCAGTTTTCAAAGTGTTTTCATGTCATTCTTGCACAAACCCTGGGAAAGTGGCAGGTTGGGTATTGGTAATCCCATTTTATAGATAAGGAAACTAAGATGAGGGTTAAGAGATTTGCTTTTAGATCAGCGAGTGTAGCAGAGATGGCCGGCTGCCCACCTGATCTATATTCTGTCCTTTTCCTTGCTAACAAGACCGCTGTCTTGTTCAGATTGTGATATGTCCAGCTAAAAAAGAACACTCCCAGACTCTTTTCCTACCAGGGCTGGCCAGTGATGCGTAAGCGGCAGTGGAGGACAGGGGAGCTTCCAAGGCAGCTTTTTAGAGAAGGCCAATTCATCTGGCAACAAACCCACCACCACCACCCACAGTGTGTGTGCGCGTGCGCACGCGCATGTGTGCTCATTTCATCTAAACCCAGGGCTGGTTGGTTAACATTCGAATTCCCTAATTAAGAATCCACACTCTAGGGCACGGTGGGTACATTTGGGAGGTCCTGATAAGACAACCACTTGCATCTTGCCTAGAGGGCCTGTTAATTAGCATAAGGATTCTCAAGAACAAAAGGTGGATTGGCCAGAAATGTTTTAAAGGCACCTGTACCCTTGCATTAATGTGACATTCGAGCCAGCTCTCTGGTTTGACCTCCCTTGGACAGGTGCTAGGATAGGGGCTCTTTGAGTTTGGTTCCCTGATGCGTACCAGAGGATTCAGCCATGAAGGCAGCTAGAAGCTGAACTAATTCTATTGGAGTGCTGTCACTTCTGCCTTCCTCGAGTGAACTCTACATGCGAAGTGTTGTCAGTTGCTACTTCTCGGAGCTGATATGAACAAGTAGTGTCATGTTTTTGTGCCTGCTTATTTGTAAATGTTTGCATGTTTGGCAGAATTCTGAATGAGACCTGCCCTCATTTTGATGCACCTCACAAGGAGGTAGTTGAGGGGAATGGTAGCTCTCAAGTACCTCTAACTGGTGGGGGTCACCATTATCTATAGACAAAGAACCTGACGAAGGTGGATGGCCAAATTGACTGAGGTCAGTTGTCAACACCCTGGCAGCCATGTTTGAATGGGTGACCATGGTTACTTGGAACAGAGGGAGACACTGGCCCAAGCAGTGCCAGTTGGGTCCTTTCTCTTGTAACTTTGTAATGGAGACCGGAAAATACTGTTGTCAGGCTCTACTTATTGCTAAAATCGAGGTATTGATAAAAATCGAGGTAGATAAAGGCAGGCATGGTGGGGAGGCCGTGTGGATGGACAGGGAAGGAAGGAGGTTGGCCAAGAGAGAAGGAAGGGGCCACACATGCGCAGAGACAGGGATAGGAGTCCCCATGGCCCCTCGGAGCGAGGATGGCAGAGGGCAAGACAGTAGGAGGCTTCCTTGTTCCCATCGGCTTGCTAGTTCTGGGTCTCAGTTCCTGGAGAATGTCTGACTGATCTTGCCCCAAGGTTCTCTCTATCTTTGTAGTAAATTACTCCTTATTATTGCTTAAGTGAGTTTAAAGTGCTGTTACTTTAACCAAAAGAACCTTGATGCAATTCAATATCATGCTGGAATGTATATAAATACCTTCTTAAAAGGTTTGTATATCTGTGGGCTCTATTAATATCCATTCGTCCCAACTCCATTAACATACATCATACATCTTGAACACACACACACACACACACGTGCGCGCGCGCGCACACACACAGTCTGCACTCATTTCACTCATTTGCTCAGTTCAATGACTGGATTGAAACTCCCCCCCCACACCCCCATGCCTCGATGTCTTAGCAACACATTTCTTTCTCAGACTCCATAGTACACTTGACTAGGTTTTAAGCAGATCGAATAGATCAATGAATAGAAAAATATTGCTAAACTTTTCTTTGAGGTGAATCCTCCTTCTCATCAGTAAATTCAGCTCCAGGGTGAGTGTGCAGCAGACCTCCTATCATAGCTCTTGGGCTGACTCCCGTCCGTTCCCACACAAAGCACAAGAAAAGGAGTCACATGTTAAGATTGGCTCCATTCATTAGTCATTTCTTCATTGCACAGGCATTTCTTGAGCCCACCATGTGCTCTGCTCTGCTCCAGATGCTGTGAATCCAGAGGTGAGTGAGAGTCAGTGCCCCTGTGAATCATACCTGGGGCGATTGCTTGAATCTGAAGCGCTACTTTCATTTCTCAATTATATTTTCTGGTTTTCCAGCTTTCCCTTGCCATTGTCCTACCACTGCTACAGAGTTTAAATCTCCAGGTTCTCACTTTTTCATTCTTTCTTTCTTGAAGTTTAATTTTTTTCATCTTTCTGGAATTGGGGAATGATAACTCTCCCTTAGGATTCTTTCCCCAATATGTCACCCATCAGGACCTTGACCAGACCACACACACTCATCTTGGGAACTTTATCCTGGTTGTTCCGTCTGCTGAGAGAGCTCTTGGCCAGATATCTCCCTGGCTCATTCCATCACCCTCTTCAAGTCTTCGTGCAAACGTTACCTTCCCCTGATCACCTGCCTCAACACTCCTGATCCCCCATACCTTAAATTTTTCTTTTTCTGTAACATTTCCCACCTTCTAAAATGCTGTATACTATACTTATTTTGTTTTGTTTTTTATGTTCAGTTAGTCACTGTATAATACATCATTAGTTTTTGATGTAGTGTTCAACAATTCATTAGTTGCATATAACACCCAGTGCTCATCACAACACGTGCCCTCCTCAATACCCATCACCCGGTTACCCCATCCTCCCACCCCTCCCTTCTGTAACCCTCAGTTTGTTTCCTGGAGTCCATAGTCTCTCATGGTTCATCTCCCTCTCTGATTTCTCCCCCTTCAGTTTTCCCTCCCTTCCCCTATGGTCCTCCGTGTTATTTCTTATGTTCCACATATGAGTGAAACCATATGATAATTATCTTTCTCTGCTTGACTTATTTCACTTAGCATAATCCCCTCTAGTTCCATCCATGTCGATGAAAATGGTGGGTATTCATCCTTTCTGATGGCTGAGTAATATTCCATTGCATATATGAACCGCATCTTCTTTATCCATTCGTCTGTTGAAGGGCATCTGAGCTTCTTCCATAGTTTGGCTATTGTGGACATTGCTGCTATGAACATTGGGGTGCATGTGCCCCTTCTTTTCACTACATCTGTATCTTTGGGGTAAATACCTAGTAGTGCAATTGCTGGGTCATAGGGTAGCTCTATTTTTAACGTCTTGAGGAACCTCCATGATCTTTTCTGGAGTGGCTATACCAGCTTGAATTCCCACCAACAGTGTAAGAGGGTTCCCCTTTCTCCACATCCTTGCCAACATTTGTTGTTTCCTGTTTTGTTAATTTTTGCCATTCTAAGGTGGTATCTCATGGTGGTTTTGATTTGTACTTCCCTGATGGCTAGTGATGTTGAACATTTTTTCATGTGTCTGCTAGCCATTTGTATGTCTTCTTTGGAGAAGTGTCTGTTCATGTCTTCTGCCCATTTTTTGACTGGATTATTTGTTTTCTGAGTGTTAAGTTTGAGAAGTTCTTTATAGATCTTGGATACCAGCCCTTTATCTGTATTGTCATTTGCCAATGTCTTTTCCCATTCTGTGGGTTACCTCTTAGTTTTGTTGACTGTTTCCTTTGCTGTGCAGAAGCTTTTTATCTTGATGAAGTCCCAATAGTTCATTTTTCCCTTTGTTTTCCTTGCCTTTGGAGACGTGTCTTGAAAGAAGTTGATGAAGAGGTTCCTGCCTATGTTCTTCTGTAGGATTTTGATGGATTCCTGTCTCACATTGAGGTCTTTCATCCATTTTGAGCTTATCTTTGTGTATGGTGTAAGAGAATGGTCCAGTTTCATTCTTCTGTATGTAGCTGTCCAATTTTCCCAGTACCACTTATTGAAGAGACTTATACTATACTTATTTTTAATGCTTATTGCTAGAATGTAAGCTCTCTAAGGGTAGAGGTCTTGTTTTCTCATGCTATATCCCCAGAACAGTGCCTGGCATACAGTAGGCCCACAGTGAACATTTGACGAGTGTATGGGTGGTGATGTGGGGGCAAGTCTTTTGGGTGCGACACAAAGGCAAACACCTGGAATCTACTTGCAGTCAGGTGTTTGGATCTGTACTCACTCAGGTGACCTTAACAAAGGCAGTGCTAAGATCAGAAAGCACAGAGGTTAGTTGGAGCTAGTTTTATCAAGTTGAACAAAGTCAATCTCTGCAGGTGCACAAAGCAGTTGACATCCATGGGCAGAAAATATGCATATCTGTGACATGCTTTATGAGAACATGGATTGATGAAAATATTGACAGGGAGTAGTTTGGATTGTGTATTATATTAGTGTATATATGTAATCATGTAATATTTAAGGTTGTGGCTTTCCGCTTGATGTAACTAGTTACTAGGTTTATGTCAAGCATTATTGCTGTTAAAAGAGCAGCATTTAAAAAGAAAAGAGGAATGCCTGGGTGGCTCAGTCAGTTGAACATCCGACTCCTGATTTCAGCTCAGGTCATGATCCCAGGGTCGTGAGATCGACCCCTGGGTTGGGAGCCCAGCGTAGAGCCTGCCTAAGATTCTCTCTCTCCCTCTGCTCCTCTACCACCTCCCTCTCTAAAAAAAAATTTAAAAATTAAAAGAAAAGAGAAAGTTGGGCTACTTCTGTGTTGGGCACAGAAGATCAGATTGTGATGTGGGCATGAGATATTTACTGAACATTGGTTCTGTGCAGCATGGTAGCGTGGAAGGTGCTAGATCTGAGTTGGGAGGTCCAGGTCAAGTTTTGACTTGGCCTCTTCCTTGGGGTTTTTGGGTAAATCATTTCATCTCTTTGGGCTTGCCTAAACCCTCTGTAAAAGGTGACTGAACGAGATAAACATGAAGATCTCTTACAGCTCCTAAGGGCTGTGATGGGGGATGTACTGGTCATCATGCTGTATTCTGTGGCCAACAGAAGAATGGAGCCAGTACCAAGCCCTCAAGGAGGTCAATGTTCCGCAGGTGAAATAGCCATCAAATCTTACTTAGTTGACAAGGAGGCAAAGTGCTATGGGAAAACATTTGTTTCTTCAATGATTATTGACTTAAAAATGTATCATGAAGTATGAGACCATTTTATTTTATTTTATTTTTTTTTAAAGATTTATTTATTTATTTATTTGAGAGAGAATGAGAGACAGAGAGCATGAGAGGGAGGAGGGTCAGAGGGAGAAGCAGACTCCCCACTGAGCAGGGAGCCTGATGCGGGACTCGATCCCGGGACTCCGGGATCATGACCTGAGCCGAAGGCAGTCGCTCAACCAACTGAGCCACCCAGGCGCCCCGAGACCATTTTAAGCGAAAAACGGAGACACTGATCATCTAAGGAAAGAAAGATCATCTAAAATAAAGGTAAGGTAGAGAGACACGAAGAGAACTAGAATTTCTCTCCTTCGATGGACTGAATGTTTGTGTCTCCCCCTCCCAAAGTCATATGTTGAAATCCTAACCCCTAATGTGATGGTAATGGAAGTGGGGCCTTAGTTCATGAGGGTGGGGCCCTCATGAACTGGATCGGTGCCCTTATAAGACAGGCTCCAAAGAGCTCTCTTGCCCCTTTCACCTTGTGAGGTCTACAACAAGAAGTGTGCAACCTGGGGAGAGCCCTCACCAGAACCCAACCATGCTGACGCCCCAGTCTTAGATTTGTGGCCTCCAGAACTGGGAGAAATAAATTCCTGTTGTTTATGAGTCACCTAATCCATGGTACTTTATTATAGCAGCCCAAGTGGACTAAGACACCACCTCCCAATTATGGGCCTTGGTTTTCCTTCCTTCTATAATCCTAAAGATAATCATGTAGAACGCTTTTTTGTTTTTTCCCCAAATCACCACATTTAACTTTTCAAGCTAAAAAAAATGCCCTTTTAATGGAAAATCTGGATTTCACATAGAAGATGAAACATAATAAGGAGAAGAACTAGGTCACAGGGCACTGGGCAAGTATTGCCCCCCCCCCCCACCAGGGTCAAGGCCACTTTTTGTAGAACTTATTGGAAAAATGGGAGTGCTGTGTACCTACCGCACTTGGTTATTATTATGAATATTATCTTTAACACAATGGGCAATTTAATTTAATTCTATGTTAATGATAGTTTAACAATTAACCAAAAAAAATTTTTTTAATACGCAGAAGCCCTCCTCTATCCCTAATTTTTACAGGAGGAAATGAAGCCCAGGGAGGTGAATCGGTTAATCCAAGGGCACACCTCCAGTACCTGGCAGATCCAAGGTCAGAGTCTTCAGCTCAATAAACCCTGGGAACTCCACTGTGCTCTGTGGGCTACAGGGCAGCAGATTTCTGCAGAGCAAGTGTGAGATCCAAATAGTGAGAAAGAACTTCTGGTTAAGCATGGCAGATTGAAGACATTCTCTTCCAAAATCCCAACTAAAAATTCCAGTAGAAGAATAAAAAAGGTATAAATGCACAAAAAACAACGCCCTGGAAGGGAAACTATGCAGATTTTGAAATGGCTACATAGTTTTGGCAGATGGAAAGCAGATGGAGAGGTGGTGAGTGTTTTAGCCAGAAGGGGGGCATCCCCCCAAAATCTGCAGAAACCCCAGAAAGGCCAGGGTTCTGTGGCACCAGATAGGCAGGTATGCAACTGACTATAGAGGCTTGTTGGGAAGTTTGGGTCTAGAGCCCCAAGTGTCCTCCCCTACTCATGCAACCAGGCAATGCCTCCCTGCTCCCTTCCTCTGCCACCTGCTTGCATCACCTGGAAGTTTTTTTCCCCAGAAGTATGGAGCCAAAAAGACTCTGAACATAGCCACATTATGTACAGCGCAGGACAGGAGTGAGGTTTGGGGCTGGTACCAGCGGAAAGCGAAAATCAGTGCTGAAGTCATCATGGAATGGTGGTAATTCTGCCACCCAGGCCCTGCCTCTGCTGGCAACCAGCATCCCCTTTTCTAGCAGGACAGCAGGTGTTCTGCCCCAGGGGAACTGAGTGACTGCAGAGGAGAAAAACCCTGCAGAGAATGTCATTTGGGGTCTCCCCCTGAAAAGGCTGGCTCACTGCCTGGTCTCTGTCAGTGAAATTCACCAGCTGAGAAGGCCTGCCCACACGCCTCAAAACAAACCCACAAATCAGATTGTGTGATTTTAGTCTTCTATATGAATGAACATCCAGGGGTTGTCTGATTCTGGGGGGAAGCCTTCAACATGAAACAGACCAAAATCATTCAAGCAGGAAAAAAGATTTAGGAGGAAACAGAAACAAAGCAGGGGAACAGAGTAAAACTTCTCAAACACACACCAAACATGTATTTAATATTCTTAGGGAGATAAGAGGCAGTGCTGCCCCCATTAATCAGCAGCAGGATGCTTTAATTCAGGAATGATCAAAGAAGAGGAAAGGAGAGTTTTTAGAAATTAAAAATAGAAGAGCTAAAAAAAAGAAGATTTGGCAGATGATAAAGTGGGAAAATCTCCCAGGAAGATGAACAAAAAACCAGAGATGGCCTATAGGAAAGAAATGATAAGAAAATTAAAGGACTGGTCCAGGAAGGCCAACAACATTCACCTAGTAGGAATTACAGGAAAAGGGAATAAAGAAAATGAAGTTGAAAGGCTTGGGAAATCGTACCAGAAAATTTCCTTGTGGATTTGAAAAGATCCACACCAGGAGACACCACTTTGATATTCCAGAAACTGTGAATAAAGAGAAGACCCTCAACGTGTCCCTAGATGGGTGAAATAGCCTCTGTTCAAAGGACCAGGAATTGGAATGGCCCGAGACTTCTCAACAGCAACACTAGATGCTAGGAGACAGAGGGACTGACATTGTAGTTCGCTGCTGTCCTCAGTGGTGAGCAATATGTGACAAATAAACATGGATAGTCAATTTCACCAAAAGTCATAACTCATCAATACTGAGAGAATAGGGGAAGAGAGTGTCAGAGTCTTCTAACATAGTAGGAAGCCAAGAAATGATGTCCCAAATGGATCAGTTGATAGCTGTATAAGCTTATTATTTAGAAATCTGGAGGAAAATGCAAGAAAGAGCTAAAAGGGGACTATCAAGGGGGCAGGAGACTGTTTTTTACATTATAGGATGTGTGTTATTGCACTTTCTCATTTACTTGCATGTACAGATGATAAAACCCATGGGAGAACCTTGAAAAGAGATCCAATTCCCTTCTTCCCATTCCCTGATCTTGGTGGCTTTGCCTTCTCGGAGGAGGTGGCCTGACCCTGGCTATGTCATAACGCCTTCAACGTCAGGCGATCTGGGTTCCCCTTGCTTGGGTTTCAGGGGCTTGCCTTGTGGCACAGTGTTTTCACGTCATGTGGAAGAGAAAGATGTCTCCAATATGGCTTTGTGCCTGAGCTCACATGGGCAGATGAAATACATGAACATTGTTCTTTGTTTTCATGGTGAGACTTATGCAAAGCTCTTTTCCCTCTTGGTGTTTATCTTTTGGTTTGGTTGTAAGGATGCGATGGACTCAAGTGGTGAGTAATGGCTGAGTCCCATTGTTCCCCCTCCTGGTGACCCCACCCTGAGCCTGAAACCCGGTAGCAACTTCATGCTGTCCAATGGGGTAAAGCCCACCTCGCCTTTGATGTCCTGTGAGTTATAAGGATTTTTTGGCTTTGAGGTGAGCATGAATTTGGCTTTGCAAAAATCAATGCTGGAAAATGATGTCACAAAGAACTGAAGCCTAGAAGTTACACGCAATGGAAATAAATCCTTGAAGAAGCTGGGGTGAGAGGAGGAAGCTAGATTAGGCAACAAACTACAGAGCCCCCCAGTTTAGATTTTTAATGGTTAGACCCCTTGGAAGTGCTATAGCTCAGGGAAGAGGAAGAATTAAAATATGTGCTGTGGAGCCTTATCCCTTTGGGGTTTGTGTTATCACACGGGGTGGGGGGTCTTCCACCTACGAATCATAAATTCCTGGAGCGCCTTACCAAAGGGGCTGCTTCCCTGGACCTTTTATTTGGTGAAGAGGCTGTACCCGGCAGTGGGACGCACCCAAGGGTTGGGGGGAGATGCTGCCAGGAGTGGGGGCCGAAGATCAGTGCCCCTAGGAGCCAGCAGGGAGGCTGCGGACCTCCCTGCAAGGGCAGTGGGAGGGGCCCCCTGCCTGGACGCGATGCCTCCTGTCCTGTGGGGCTTCCTTCTTCTCCCTTCAGGGCTTCAGGTCCATTTTCACTTCACCAGGCCAGGGAGCCCACAGGCTGGAATGTCCAGGCTGCACCACCTGCCCACTCAGCATTTCCTGTTCCATCCCCAACCCCCTCTCCCTGCTTCCTCTCTCAGCTCTCCTTTTCTCAGACCATCTGATACAGTTTTCAGCTAAGTGTTGAATTCTTCGGACTAAATTGATATGTGGGTGCTCCTGTGAGTTTGTCCGGACCGCGGGAGGTGAGGAATTTATAGTTCCCCAATTTGTCTTATTTACAATCCTCCTGGTGACTTAGGAAAAGAGCACCAGGCCTGTCCTTAGATGAGATCCTCGCTGCATTTAATCCAGTGCATGCCAGTCTCGCTCAGCCTCAAACTAGGTTGTGTGGGAGCAGAAGTCCTCGTGAAAGCCGCATTTATCTGATTAGGAACGCTCATTAACGTTTGAAAAGCCAACCCGTGCCTCTGCTCTGCTTCTACTTGTCTGATGTCAAGAAGCTTGTCCAGGCCCCGATTTTCTCTTCTAGAAGATTCCTCTCGTGACTCTGTTTCTGCACCTGTCAGTGAAATCAATCATCCTCCTGTCTTATACAACTGACTGTCTAGAAAATGCTAGTGTTTTTGTAGTGTTTGCCACAAACAAACCCCAATGCTCTTAGCAGCTGCCCAGCCAGAGTTGTGGAGTAAGTTTCAACATGTCTACCCTAAAGGTATTTTTTTTTTTTTTTTAAGATTTTTATTTATTTATTTGACAGAGAGAGACACAGTGAGAGAGGGAACACAAGAAGGGGGAGTGGGAGAGGAAGAAGCAGGCTTCCCGCGGAGCAGGGAGCCCGATGCGGGGTTCGATCCCAGGACCCCGGGATCACGACCTGAGCCGAAGGCAGACGCTTAACGACTGAGCCACCCAGGCACCCCTCAACATGTCTACCCTAAATTGCTGCCCACCCTCCCTCTCTGGGGCTCTCGAGTCTTCCCAGTAGTAGCCCCAGCCCTCTGATGTCAAGGAGGGCCTTTCCTAGCCTCTCCCCTATAGTAAGTTTGCTTCCTTAAGACAGAAGGGAAGGATGTACCACTTTCTTACCTGAGGGGAAAAGAAACATTCAGTTTGCGGCGTGGGTAAATGGTGTGGTATTTAAAAGAAATCATACACAGTTTTATGTTACATTTCTATAGTATTGCCCACAGAGTGCAAAAATTTCTTTGTTCTCTCTGCAAAGAAATCAAGAACAAGAGAAATTCATTTCCGTTCAGTTCATAGACAGTTTTCTTTTTTTAATTTATATTCAATTTAGTTAACCTATAGTGTATTATTAGTTTCAGGGGTAGAATTTAGTGATTCATCAGTTGCATGACACCCAGTGCTCATTCCATCACGTGTCCTCCTTAATGCCCATCACCCAGTTACCCCATCCCCCCACCAACCTCCCCTCCAGCAACCCCCAGTTTGTTTCCTGTGGTTAAGAGTCTTATGGTTTGTCTTCCTCTCTGTTTTCATCTTATTTTCCTTCCCTTCCCCTATGTTCATCTGTTTTGTTTCTTAAATTCCACATGTGAGTGAAATCATATATTTGTCTTTCTCTGATTTATTTCGCTTAGTATAATGCCCTCTAGTTCCATCTACGTTGTTGCAAATGGTGAGATTTCATTCTTTCTGATGGCTGAGCAGTATTCCATCATATATATATGTGATAGATGTGATATATATATTATCCATTCATCTCATAGACAGTTTTCTTTTTTTTTTTTTTAAAGATTTTATTTATTCATTTGAGACACAGAGATACACAGAGAGAGAGAGCATGAGCAGGGAGAGAGGCAGAGGGAGAGGGAGAAGCAGGCTCCCCGCTGAGCCAGGAGCCTGATGCAGGGCTCGATCCCAGGACCCTGGGATCATGACCTGAGCCAAAGGCAGACGCTTAACCATCTGAGCCACCCAGGCGCCCCTCATAGACAGTTTTCTTAAACATAACTGGCATCAGGAAAGCCTGGGGAACTGGTAAAATGTGTAGGTGGGACCATGTTTTGAGAAACCTTTACCCTCCAACTTATGGCTTTAGTGTCACGTAATTGGACAGGATCAGCTCATAAGTTCCAACCCCTCATTTGACAGAGGGAAGACTGGTTCTGAACCTGAAGAGACCCTCCCAGACTCCTACAACTTCCATAGCTCATGTGGCTCCTGGGAGGCAGAAGCAGGCAGTGGTCTTGGTCCTGGGCTCCCTGAGAACCCTGCCCTGCCTGGTAGCCCCAACTATCCTGTGACCTCATTTATTTTTCTCTGCTAGCCTCCCCAGTTCCTGCTTCTTCCCTTGTCTCTGTTCTCACTCAAACCAGAATCCTTGACTTTGGTCCTTCCTTCTCTCTGATTTTATCTTACCCCTGGCCCCGCCCTCCTTACCATCCTTCTTCACATTCCCCTACTGCAGCGATGGAGAGGACCTCTTTCCTCGACCTGACGAGCTGCTACTCAGCCTTCAAGACCCAACTCAACTTTTATTTTCTGCCAGTCTTTCTGAGACCCCCTTCAAACTCAGGTAATTTCTCCTACCACTTAAAATTTTATATCATGATGGTATTTCTGTAGACCACACTCCTCCCACTGTATTTAATGAATCTTTGTTGCTTGTCTCCCTCCTCCACTAGAGCATGAGCTCTTTGAAGGCAGGCACCCTGACTCTGTCTGTCTACCTGTGCATCCCCTCTGCCTTGCTGTTCTGGTTAACTTTTGTTGTGGAAAAAAGTACCCCAGAACATAGTGGCCTAAAACAACAAAAATGATTTAAATACTTCATGCGACGTGGGCAGGGTTTAGCAGGGACAGCTCGTCTCTGTTCCATGCATTGTCAACTAGGGTGGCTCCAGCTGACATTTCCAATATGGCTCACTCACATGGCTGGCCATTGGTGCAAACCGTCAGTTCCTCTCCACAAGGGCTTCCTCACACAGCGGTGTCTGGGTTCCCAAAACAAACATCCCAGGAGAACCAGATGGAAGAAGCTGTATTGCCTTTGATAACCTGGCCTTGGAGGTCAAATAATGTCTACTGTGGTGGGGAAGGGAACGCTGATCCCACCCCTTCATGGGAGTAGTGCCAGGGTGACACTGAGAGAAGAGCTTGTGGGTGGGAAATGTTGGAAAATGCGCCCGTCACATTAGCACAGGGCGTAGGACTTGAGAAAGGATTGGTAGATGAATGAACTGTATGAACGAATAAATGGCTAAATAAAGCCAAGGTGCCAAAGCTTGGTAGCACCAGAAGGAGCAATAGTTCCTGAGGGGTTCTACTAGGTATTAGGTCTCTTAGACTCTTTGGGGTAAATATAATTTTCTCAATTGTTTTGGATGTGTGGAGTTTTTATATAATTGGGAAAGAAAATGGGTTCAGAGAATCTCAGGATACATTTCTTTCTGAATTTCAAATTCTCATGCTGAGACAGGGTGTCGAAGGCATAGAGTTGGAAGGGAGATTAATTTTTAACTCTTATACCCTTTAGTACCCTTTGGATTTTGAGCCATGAAAATCATGTACAAGTATATATTCCTTTAAGTGTTAAGTTCTAAAATGAACTTTAAATTTAAAATTAAATTTATTGTAATGGCCATCATCATCAACTTACTCTCAAATGATTCAGAAAAAATATAATATGTATATAAATATGGAGAGAGAAAGAGAACAACAGAGCAAATGGGCAAAATGTTGACAAGAGATACATCTGGGTAAAGGATGTATGAATTTTTTTTAAAGATTTTATTTATTTATTTAACAGAGAGAGACACGTGAGAGAGGGAACACAAGCAGGGGGAGTGGGAGAGGGAGAAGTAGGCTTCCCGCTGAGCAGGGAGCCCGATGCGGGGCTCAATCCCAGGACCCTGGGATCATGACCTGAGTCAAATGTAGATGCTGAACGACTGAGCCACCCAGGTGCCCCTGTATGAATGTTCTTAATGTTAATATTCTTCTGTGCTCACAACTTTCCTATAGATTTGACATTTTCCAAATAAAAAGGTTTTGAAAATCCTGATGGGATGAACATGGACCCAAACTGCTGGGCGACCAGTATAACAGCTTCTTTTTGGGGAGGAAGAGTCTTCTCAGCTGTTTTTGTGGTTGCTTTCCTAGTGCAAATTGAAGTTTTTATTCACAGACCCTCTTTTAATAATTTTCTGGAATAAATCCTTTAGTGAGTTTAACAGTAACAAAAATGAGAAAATCATAGTTAATCCCAATAAGGAATCTTTTCAAAATTGGTGGCATCAAGACTAGCACGTGACATAATGGATAGACAGTCCGATAAGCTTCATGTGTGTGTGTGTGTGTTTTATTATTATGTTATGTTAATCACCATACATTACATCATTAGTTTTTGAAGCTTCATGTGTGTTGAACACTGCCTCCCTAATATTTAAATGGAAAGTTTCATAAGAGAGAAAGGGGAAGGGAGGGAACTCACATTGACTTAGTACTTTCTGAGACCATCACTGTGCAAGGAGTTCTAAATGTGTTAGCTCATCAACTATCCTCAAAACCCTTTTTTTTTTTCCGACTTTTACAAACTGTTTATTTTCCGTCAACCTTTCCCATCTCTATTCCCATTTTGTTTGCCTTTGTGGAAGAGCAGCTTAAGACCGCTCAGTGGTTGTTCCTCCCCATTCAGTGGCCTGAGCAGTGGGAGCTGCAGACCAGTCTTCAGGGGCCGGCTGGGCGCTCCAGTCTTCAGCAGGGAACTGCTGCATCGGCACCGAGGGCACCTGCACGCCTTCAGACCAGTCTGCGACTTCAGGCTGAGTAGCAGTGACCTCAGGAGCTGGAGCCGTCCATTCACCCTGAAATTCCTCCTGGGTCACAGCCTTTTCAGCGGCGGCCTGCTCTTCCTCTTCAGTCTCTTCAGGATCTCTGTAGACGTAGCGATCAGGCATGACCTCCCATGGGTGTTCGCGGGAAATGGTGCCACGCATGCGCAGAACTTCCCTGGCCAGCCGCCGCCACATCAGACCCACTGCAAGGGATGGCAGTGTCCACACCGCGCAGAGGAGAGTCGCCGTTAGACAGAGCGATGGTAGGCAGGTTAACATAAGACGCCTCTGTAAGAGGCTGGTGGTCAGCCCCGGGATCAGTAACCACCAGCAGTCTCGGCTCCCGGAAGGCTGCCTGGATCTGGTTAGTGAAGGCTCCAGGAGCGAAGGAGCCGGCAATAGGAGTGGCTCCCGTAGCAGCAGCAAATTTCAGCACAGCTCGCTGGCCAGTGTTCCTGGACGATGTGACACTGACATCGGCTGGGTTTTCAATGGCAACAATGGCACGAGCTGCCAGCAGAAGCTTCTCCCAGGTTCTCTTCAGATTTATGATGTAGATCCCATCACTTTTCCTTTTGTAGATGTACTGTTCCATTTGAAAGTCAAGGTTGGTGCCACCTAAATGGGTTCCTGCTGCAAGGAATTTGAGGACATCCTCCTCCTTCATTTGCAGGACATCAAGGGCTCCGGACATTGTGAAAGTTTCCCTTTAAGTTACGACGGGAACGCAAAACAATGCCCTATGGACACTTCCCTGGGTAGCGCGGAAAGGCCCTCAAAACCCTTTTAAGCAGATTTGACTATCCCTCCCCTATAACTAGGGAAACAGGCTGTAGTTGTGACCATTCTGATGTCCTTGGCTTCAAGTAAGAGAACTTCAACTTGACTGGCTCAAACAGCAAGGACATTTATTCTCTCACACGCGAAGAGGCTGGGAGCAAGAAGAAAGGACTGATCATACGCCAGGGATTCTGCCAGCCCTGACAAGACGAAGATGAGAAAACCTAGCGCCGGCTTATGGGAATTCACAAGCGTCATAATGCTCTGGATTTGCCTGGTGTTTAGCATCAGCTGGGACTCCGTCTGTATGGTGATAGGCACATGTGATTATTATTAATGAGCCTATGGCTTACCGACAGCTACTAAATAAGTCACCGCTTTTTAAGAGAAATATTTGCATTTCAAACCAATGATGTATTTTCTCACCAAGATTAATATTATTTCTGTGTATCTACATATGATTTTGTTGGCTTATATTTTGTGTAATCTTAGATGATTTTGCTTCTTGGCCTTATTTGCAAATAAGGCAGTTTTCTGGCCTGAAGAATCACTCTTATGTTAGGTCAAAAACAGTTGGAAGGGTGCCCGGGCGGCGCAGTTGGTTAAGTGTCCAACTCTAGATTTCAACTCAGGTCATGGTCCCAGGGTCGTGAGATCGGGCTCCGTGCTCAGTGGGGAGTCTGCTTGGGATTCTCTCTCTCTCCCTCTCCCTCTGCCCCTCTGCCACTCACACACACTCTGTCTCTCTAAAATAAATAAATAAATATTTTTAAAAAACCCACCAGTTTGAGTAATTTTAATATTTTCATTATTAAAAATACAAAAAATAAGAATTCCATCAATTTTCTGGTAGATAATGCTTATCTTTGCATGAAAACTAGTATTGGTCCTATGAAAAATAGATGTATTTAGAACCAGCACCACAACACTTCATTGGCATTCTTCAAAAAGTTCACATCTGACGTCTCATTTAAGTCTTTGCTTTTTTTCTCATGGTCTTCTACGAGCCTTTCCTTATCAAATTCTGGCTTTAGTCTCTTGCTACTCCAATTTTCTCACACTTGCATTGTGGAAAGCACATTGGACTAGCAACCAGGAGACCTCAATACCAGTTTCGAATTGCTCTAATTGGGCTGGCCCTTGGGCCTCAGTTTTACACCAGGTGTTTGACCTGGGCGAGAGGTGCAAAGTAGATGGTATCTCAAGACCTGACTGTGACGGGTAGCATTGCCTGATCACTATATGATTGACTGGCCATGTCCGCCACGGGCTCGGAGAATGGTAGCACTCCTATCATGTGTTCCTTTCATAGGCTGGATGATGTGTGTGTTTTATTTGTTTTCTTTTTAAAAAGAGCAGCTTTATTGAGGTCTAATTACTGAGGTATAACTGACTTATAACAAACTGCACATATTTAAAGTACAATTTGATAAGTTTTGTCATCTGTATTGTGTTAGTCAGGGTTTTCCAGAGAAACAGAACCCATAATGTATAACATATAAATGCTGAACCAGGCATGCATTCCAAGGATAAACCCTATTTGGTCATAATGTATTACCCTTCTTATATATTGTCAGTTCAATTTGCTAAAATTTTGTTAAGAATTCTTGCCTTTTTGCATGAAGAATGTAGGTCTGTAGTTTTCATTGCTTGTAATATCTTTGTCAAGATTTTGGTGTCAGACTAATGCTGGCATCATAGAATATTGGAAAGTATTTCCTTTTCTTTAACTTTCTGGGAGAGTTTGTATAGAATTGATATTATTGCTTCTCTAAACATTTGGTAAACTTACCAAGTGAAGGCATTTGTGTCAGGGGTTGTCATTTGGGGAAGGGTTTTAGCCGCAAATCCAATTTCTTTAATAGGGCTATTCAGATGATCTCTTCCTTCCTAGGGAAATTTAGTGAGGGGGACTAAGGCAGTGTTGAGTCTAGGGTTAATTTCCCCCACTACTGAGTTGAGACCATTCTGAGTGGTCTACCCTATTCCCTGGTCCCAGGCAGTTTCCTGTCAAGCAGACCTAAACAACGTTCAACTGAATTCTTAAGGAGGACCCTCTGCAGAACTCCAGGGTCCTCTCTCTGTGCAGCTCTCCACCCCACCCCTACCCCCACACACATCCACTGTGGATTCCAGTCACCTTGGCCTCTCCAGTTTTCTCTACTTGAGGAGACAGCCAGACTCCATCCAGGTTCCCCCTCCTTATGCAGTGGCCTGGAAATTCTCTCAGTGCAATAAGCTGGAGCAATTTTAGGGCTCACCTGATCTGTTTCTCATCTTTCAGGGATCATTGCCCTTCACTGCCTGATGTCCAATGTCTTGAGAGCTACTGTTTCATATATTTTGTCTGGTTTTTCAGTTGTTTCAGATAGGAGAATAAATCTGGTTTTTGTTCTTCCAGCTTGGTCCAGAGTGGCAGTCTCCAGGCTTGATAACTTTTACAGGTTTATTTAACATCATGATTCCAGTTCTCCAGCATCACCTTCTTGGGGTGATTTGGAACAGTTTGGTTGCTTAAATTTGTGTTGTGTTTGATAGTTTCTTCGTTCTAGTATATTCTCTCTTATAGACAGGTCTTGGCATTCTGCTTGGGCAGATAAGTACACTTTTAAAGGAATACCAGAAAGTTCCCGACCTCACTGATCCTTAAACTTTCACCATTAGCCAGCCATTTCTTTGGGTAAGGGAATCCTCTTCTAAATTTCTCTTCCATAATCCAGATACCTCCAGGGAAAATAGTATGTTAAGTCCTTAACATTTTAATGTTAATGAATTCATTACTTTTTTCTCTTATTAATTCATTATTTTTTTTTCTTTTTATAATTATGAGAACCCCAGTGTCAATAAGTAAGGTGTAAAAGGATGGGGAAAAGGATACAGAAATGGTGTTACCTGTAGGTCAGCTTTATTTGCAGACTGAATGCCTATAAGATTAAAATGTTCTTAATACTCAAAGAGACAACTTCATGTGGAAAGAGTGTCACTTGGTTTTCTGACCCAAGGATCAAGTCACTTCACTACTTTCTAGAATTCTGCTGTTACTGAAGTGCTCTACCTCAGACAAATAACATACTCTTCTGGCCACAGAGGGGTTCCTTATGAAATAGGGTGGATAACTGCCTTGTGCCATGACAGAGGTCACAGGGAACTAGGTGGAAGTGCTTTGAATTCTTCAGAGGCAAGAGGCAGATACAAAATATGTGTAAGATGCCTTGTCAACTTTGTTCATGGTTGGATCAAAGCTGCAGACCTAAAATCGATTTTTACCCCTCTGTTAACAGATGAAGAGTCATCTTGGGCACAGGAATAAGATCTCATTTAGTTATCTTGGTATTTTGGCCAGCATTTGGTTTTTGAAGGGAGTGGTGCCTTCTGCATTCCTGTGGACTTCTTTCTAAAAATAAAGTTAAAATCAGTTCTAAAAGTCTTCACGTTATTTTGTTTTCTAAACAAGTAAAATGGAGGTCAATGGCTACAGAGACCTTGCTACACAAAAAGAAATCCATAGATTTGTGCCCCCCAAAATGGTCACTAAACCGTGAAATGGATCTCATGGGATGGGAGTGGGGGTGGGGGGCTAAAAATTCTTTATAGAGATGCGGAGGAAAGTGGTCCATGAACCCTTGGTTTTTAAGTATCCCCCTTGGGCAATTATCCTACCTACTACTGGGACGTGATAAGCTGAAGTCAGGGAGACAGAAATGGACTCCTGCTTCCAAATATTAATAATCTTAATCATTAAGTTGACATTTTCAAAGTTCTTTGTATTTTTTTTTTTCACAGAAGTCTCATAAGAAAAGATCTGGAGGTCCTAGGAAACAAAATTACACCCTACTGCCAGATGTAATTGAGTCAGACCCACATTGGGTCTTACAACATTAGTGTACCTCACATTTATCTGGGGGGCTTATTAACAAACCAGATTTCCAGGCTCTACTCTAAGAGATTCTAGTCAGAAAGCCTGGGATGCAGCCCTTCGCCTTTGTTTTTCACAAGCACCCCATGTTTCTTTTTTCATTTTTATTTTTACTTTATTTATTTAAGTAATCTCTATGCTCAACGCGGGTCTTGAACTCACAACCCTTAGATCAAGAGTCACATGCTCCTCCGACCCAGCCAGCCAGGCGCTCCAAGCACCCCATGTTTCTGATTTGGACCTCAGTTTGGAAACATTGACCTAGATATTTTAAGCTACTCAGTGATTTTTACTGAACGGTTCAAGTGTTTCCCAGGAAAGGAGCCTTTCAGGACACGAGAGAACTGTGGTAATTGAGGCACAAAAGAATAATTAAAGAGAGCCAACTGGCAGGAAATGCAGGAGGGTGATTCTTTTGTTTGTTTATTTATTTATTTATTTATTTGAGAGGGAGCATGAGCATGAATGGGGGGAAGGGCAGAGGGAGAGGGAGAAGCAGACTCCCTGCTGAGTACGGAGCCCCACGTGGGGCTCCACGTGGGACTCGACCCCAGGACCCCGAGATCATGACTTGAGCCTAAGTCAGATGCGTGACAGAATGAGCCACCCAGGCGCCCCCAAGAGGGTGATTCTTGAAGACTGCTGGAGCGGTGACTCCTAGACACTGCAGTCCCCTCTTCTGCCCTGTGTCCAAGCCTCGGACCTGGGTTGCCCCAGGTCCTACGTGACAGAGTGTCAAGGCGGTGCAGGTTTGCAGAGAGTCGGGGCGGGAGTGCCCGGGTGGTAGCCGTAGGATTTGGAACTTGACCGAGCTGAGCAACCGAACAAAGGCAGGACCTGTGACCGAACACGCCAGCAGCCAAGCTGGTACAGCTGTCCCACAGAGAGAGGTGGCAGCAGGGCCAGCCAGAAAGTCGTGGGAGAAGCCTGCGTGTAGATAACGAGCCAAGGGGGTGCCGAGCTTGGCAACCTCTCCGGTGGACACTTGTGAGGGGTGTTGGCAACACCTCGCAGGCTAGGGCTGGAAGCCAGGCCACGCTGGCCTGGCCTATCAGATTGGGAGACAAAGAAGAATCTAAGGTTAGGGGGTCTTTGGACGAGGATCATTTTTTTTGTGACCACACCAAGCCTTGGTTTCATTGGTTTCATCTGGAAATTGAGGGAGTTATATTGGAAGGGGGTTCCATGAGGTTCCCGCCAGCCTCCCTGTTTTGTGAGTGAATGACGTTACCTATAAAGCCCTTACAAACTGGAAGCTGTTTGCCATGCGGCTCTCTGGAAGACACCAGGCACGGTCCTTGGTTGCTGTGGTATTTAGTGGGTCCGCCAACTACTTAAGATGTTGGTGTTGGGAGGCGATGAGGGGAACTCTGCGAACATGCAGTAGAACGTGGGGTACTGTGCCTGGACCTGTGTTTCCGTGAGGGTGAGAGAGTGTGAGTGTGTGTGTGTTTCTAACCTAATTTTACTCATGGGGGCGCTGCCAAGAGGAAAAGGAAAAGATTATTTTGCCATGAGAACAGCTTGGGTTATACAAAGAAATTTCTTCTAATGCAATTGGTGGATTCTGTTTCCAGGAACGAGGGCCCTACCCAGCCTTTGTAACTACTGCTCATTGTTCCCGCCACACCCACCACCCCCCTCCACCCCCCACCCCTGCTCAGCACACTCCTCCCCCAGACAGACATTCAAATGGCTCTGAAATAGACTTCTTCCCCTTTGTCCCCTCAGCAGTTTTTATTCCTGTGGATCTTCAGTTTCCTTTCTACATGGCTCTTCTTTAAAACTTCTGAACCACTCTGGAAACCCTCATGGTCTTCTCTTACTTCTCTTTCAGGCTTTATTTGTTTTATAAATCACCAGAGGTGTGGGGCGTGGGGATGTGGGGCGGGTAAACTCTTTCTGAGAAGAATCCACTGGTCTCCTTGCCTTCTCTATTGACTATTTTCCCAGGCTGACGTCTCCTTTGCTTGCTGCTATACCAGGAAAAGCCTTTTTAAAAAAATACCTGCAGAAAAAGACAGGACACTCTAAGCGGGACATAGCGGAGGTGGCTGTGGGCAGGCTGGGGAGATGAGGCGGGGGTGGAGGGGCTATGTTTACATGTCCGGTAAGGGCCAGAGGGCAGAGAAGAACAGAGCATCTGTCGGACGAAGGAAATGGACAGTCTGCCAGCCTTTTCCAACCAAGTTTCCATTGCTGTGGTCTTGTACTTTCATTTGAGGTGTTATCACTTCCAGCAGTTTAAACATGTTCATTTCAGTGTCCCCCAGAGCCAAAAATGCCTTTTGGATTATTAGCTATTTGGGATTATCCTTATCTTTTTTATATGAGGAGGGGCATATTAGCGCTCAAATCCTCGTCATGGCTGATGTGAATGTAAGTAGTGGCAATCAGAGCCAGCTCAAGGAGAAATGGGAAATTTCTCATAGGAAACAAAGATGTTTCAGGAAGATAAGAATGTCGCTGGGACCCCGTGGGGGCCTGGAACCAGCAAGGGCAAAGTTGTTAGCAATCGGGGCAGCCATCTTCTCTGTCTCTGGGGATGGGGACACACAGGGTCTGGGGACTGCTGTTTTCTCTTCCCTTTGTCCTCCTTCTTCAGAGGAATAGCCACCTCCATTGAGTATAGAGGTACTCTCGATCACAATTCCGAATTCCCAGGAGAGAGAATTTGGCTCAGCTTGGTCAGATATCCTCTCCTGTTCCCAACAGCCGTGGCTGAGTTAGAAGGTGAGCAATGGTGAGTAAACATGGTTGTGGTGCAGTATCGGAGGGAGGAGGCAGTTCTCAGAGAAATAAGGTTATTGTGGGCTGGACAGAGATATGCCAGATATGTTTGCTGTAGCTGTTCTTATTTTCTGTGTAACCTATGCATCCCTTTTTCCTTTCTCTCTTAATATTTATATTAATCATTTGTGCAACTGGGTTCACTTCCATGTTGAAAGTTCTTGGAGACCAGGTCTACCCAGTTCTATAAACAAGCAGGTTGCCTCATACAACGTCTTGTACCTTATGAGGGTTACAGTAGAAAACATATGTGGAATGTTTAACACCTCAAACTTGTGCTTCACCAAGATGGGACTTGCTTTGGTCTAAGACTTAGAATCTATAGAATTTTAAGAGACTGGTGATTAACAGAATGAGACTTATGTCCCTATTCCAAAGGTAAAATAGTACTAAGAGGATTATTTTATTGATTTAATAAAATTAAAGAGGGTTTCTTTGATATTCACCTAAGGAAAAGGGGGCAGCTCTTAGTAGAAAGGACTTTTCAAGATTTCTTCCAGTGGCCAGCTTCGTGGACCTCACATAAGAACTTACACACGGAGGAATTAAGTCATGGAGAAATTAAGGGACATGTTTTTGGAGCGGTTGTTGGTAGAACTGAGACCCAGGTGAGTTCCTCTTCTCAGGTCCCCTGCTTCAGCTTTTGGTCTGTCCCTACTGAGCTGTAGTACAGATGTGTTCGTGCCACGTGGTGTTCCTGGTAGACACACTGCCCTCATAGGCTAGGTAAGAACCTTCGGGGTTGCTTACCAATGCAAAGTGAATGACTTTTCCAATTCTGTGCAACCAGCAAGCAACTGGAGCTGTGCTTTAAAAAGGAGACCAAATCATTACAACTTCTCTTACTGGGTGTTTTGTGTGTGGTATTAGCAATATTGTATCACTGAAGTTTACTGAAATGATTTGACCTTTAAATATTTCTCCCCTAAAACCACTTAAAAGAGCAAGATACTGGAGGAATGAGCTAAGCTCCACATATCTGAGAATAAACTGGCAAAGTTGCTAATGGCTATTTTTCTGTCATTTGACTGGTCATCTTGCAAGTTGCTTGTGTCTTTAAAAAAGTGGGTTTGAAATCTAGCTTTTGAATTGTAGGCTTGGCATATTGACCCTATTGAAGAGAGTGAGTACTTATCCCAAGGAAGGTAGATTTAAATTCATTTAGACTCAGATCCGATCACATCCCTTGAAACATAACTATATATGGTGAAGGCTGACATCAAGCTCTTCACTGATAGGGCAGGAGTCTGTTCTGTCCCCCAGCACCACTCCTGTGTCTGTGACCCCCGAGCACACTGGCCTTGGGAAATGACACTCCTCACTCCTTCCATTACCCAGCTGGCCTACATGACGCTCACGGTGTTTGCTGAGCAGTCATAATGAAGATTCCTACCCCTGTCTGTCCCTGTGGCGCACTGGAAAGCCGCAAATAGGCTTCAAAGCAGGAAGAGATGGCAGAGGAGCATCATGGGAATGTTGTCATCAGCTCTTGGTGTCTTACGTTCTCTCTATCCTTGGCCCCTCTGGTCCAACCTTGGGTCTTTCACATCAATTCTCATGTTTGACCCCATTGATAAAAGCCAGGAGTGTTGCTGTCTTCATTCAGGCAATTTTAAAGCATGTGAAGAGTGATTCAGACTGTTCTCGTTGGCAGGAGATAGTGAGGGAAATAATGTAACAAGTATGTGGGGTGCAGACCTTGGGGGTGTCCAGAGCTGGAATGTGGCCCAGAGCTGCCTGTGGGCTCAGGCAGCAGAAAGGGAAGATGAAACGGAGAGGGTACAGTGCTCTGCCCTGCCTGGTCTCCATCTCTTTTACACCCTATCAATCATCTGCATCTTTAGGAGGTGGGGAAGGGCCTGAAATGTCATAGACTCCAATACCACCCCCCCAGCTGTGTCATATCTATTTCATCCCCGTGAGGGAATATTTCCAAGGGTGGGACTCCCAAGGCATACCATTCTGTGTCTGGAGCTGATGCCAGAAAGTTCCATTAGCCTGGAAATAACATACATGTCTAAGAGTAGGGGGATGGTTGAATGTGAAATAGCAATACAGGATATTATGCAGCTACTGAAGATTATATTTTCAAAGAATTTCAAAACGTTATGGAAAGATACTCAAAATAATAAGTGTGAAAAACAGGAAATAAAACTATTTACAATGCACCTATGTGAGAAGTTATATGTGATCATACGTGTTTATATGAACACATATATATTTGCATTAAAAAGACTAAGACAGTCTATTGGTAGTTGATTTACAGTGATTTTTTTTTTGTGGTAGATACTGTTGAGATCTATTAAAATGCTATTTTCTTCTCCTTTTCCAGCCTCACACTGTATAGGCTAGAAAAGCTAGATATTCCTTTTCCAGTCTCTCTTTTGGGTAGAATAGGCCATATGACCCAGTATGGCCAATGAGATATATGAAGACCTCTGAGAAACTATTTGCTTTTTGACAAAAGGCTAGCACCAAAAAGGAAAAGGTCCTCTTTGGTTACCCTTTCATCATCACCCCACCTCCTTGCTTTGAATGCTGATTTGTGTTAGAGCTTCAGCAGCCATCTTGTGACCATGAGGCCGCAGAGGAGGGTGAAACCAACACTCTGGGGTTGGTGAAGAAGGTTGGAAAAAGCCTGATATCTTAACCATGACTACTTATAGGCTTTTGTTTAAGTAATGGAAAACATTTTTTGTTTGTTTGTTTAAGCTATTATTAATTAGGTTTTCTATTACTTTCAGTTACATAAATCCTAATGGATACATTTGCTTTCTTTATTGTATATTATTCCAGTTGCTTCTCGAAGCAGCCACCCACCGTCTTGATTTCACCCCTCAGGGCTATCCATTTTAAGCCCAATCCCTCTTTCACGTGTCAGAATTTTAGATACTTGTCAAGAATTTTGACTTCTCCCCTGATGCTTCTTTTCTCCAGCAAAACAGCACTGGTCCTGTCTTCCGTGGATTGGAGTTCCCTGATCACACCAGTCATTCATTCTCTTCAGTTGGCATCCTTCTCAATGTACAGTGGGCAGACCTGAAGCTGATATTGCAGGGGTCTAACCAGGAAGAATGGACCCGACCGCCTCCTCCTTCCTTCACATCCCACTTTTCTACTGGATTAGCTTCAGATCCCATCTGCTTTGGGGTACCCCCCATCTGAGTCAAACCCCCTGACCCTTTTCCATGTGCTTGGTACAGATAGTTTGTTTGATTATTATTTTTTTAATCTCAAGTGCAGGACATTCCCTTCGTCCTTATTAAGTTTGCTCTTATTAAATTCAGGCTGGCATTCTAGCTGGTTGGGACTTTTGTGGATTCTAATTATGTATTTGCTGTTCCTTTTGGCTTCCTGTCCTCTACAAATCTGATAAGCATGCCTCCTGTGTCTTCATTTCAACTCCTTGATAACAAGTATAACCCAGATGTCAGTTGACGTCACCCTGTCCTTTGAGATCTGAATAAAATTAGCTCAAGCCCCCTATCACACATCCTGTGGGAAGTCAGACGCCCTCCCAGAGATCTTCGGGAAACTCCCAGGGCTTTCATGGCCACTTGTGGTTCCACATTCCTCCTCCTACTGGGCTCTGCGGCTGCTCTCTCTTCTCAGGTTCGTGTGGATCAGGCCCTTCCCCTGATGGCTTTAAAGAAACAGACACTTAGGGGTGTGGCAGATTCTCCTCAAGACTGGCAGAGATGGTATGTGTGTAGGCGTGGAGTCATGGCTGCAGAACAGGTCCTCAGATGGAGTTCATAGGTCTCCTTGTTCTGTTCTTGAAAGTCCCCCAGTAACACCACCGGTGGGACTTTCTGCCTGGCCTCCTTTCCCCACGTGCTCCTCTAAACTACCAGAGAGCAAGGCCTTAGGGTTTCCCAGGAGCAGCCCTTGTTCTGGAGGGGAGGGGGAGAGGGGGAGACTTAAGGCAGACCCTGGACAAATATATGAGGAGTCCAAGTGCATCTAAGATGTCCCTCCCCTTCCTTTTTAATGTATATTTTAATAATAGATTCCACTGAATCCCAGGTTAACCAAAATATATTTTACCATCTATTATGAATTGGATTGAATTGAGTTCCCTCCAAATTCATGTTGAAGCCCGAACCCTTATACCTCAGAACCTCAGAATGTGACTATAATTGGGCATAGGGCCTTTGAAGAGGTGATATTAAGTTAAAATAGGCTCTTATGGTGGGCCCTGTGCCAATCTAACTGATGTCCTTATAAGAAGAGGGGCTTTGGACACACGAGTGACATCCAGGATGTGTGTGCACGGAGAAAAGACAGAGTGGAGAGGAAGTAAGAGGGCCGCCATCTGGGGCGCCTAGGTGGCTCAGTCGGTCTGCCTTCGGCTCAGGTCATGATCCCGGGTCCTGGGATCGAGTCCTGCATCGGGCTCCCTGCTCAGTGGCGAGTCTGCTTCTCCTTCTCCCTCTGTGATCTCTCTTGCTCTCACTCTCTCTCAAATAAATAAATAAAATCTTAAAAAAAAAAAAAAAGAGGGCCGCCATCTGCAAGCCAAGGAGAGCCACCTGGGAGGACACAAACTCGGCTGGCATCTTGATCTTGGACTTGCAGCCTCTGTGGGTGTGTGAGAAAATAGAGCTCTGTTGTTTAAGCCACTGAGTCTGTGCATTTTGTTACGGCAACCCTAGCGAACTAATATACCCTGTCACCAACATTAAAAAAAAATTTAACAAGCGTAGTGGGTGGAAAGGTGGTCCCCCAAAAGTTATGTCTGTGCCCTAACCCCTGGAACCTGTGAATGTGACCCTATCTGGGGAAAGGGTCTTGGCAGATGGAATTGAGTTAAGGATCTTGAGATAAATCGTGGGATTATCTGACAGTGCCCTAAATCCCATGACAAATGTCCTTATAAGGGACAGGAGAGGAGACACAGACCCAAAGAGAAAGCCGTGTGACTAGGAGGTGGAGATCAGGGACGCAGCCGCAAGCCAAGGCCGCCACCAGCCCTCTGAGGGAGTGTGGCTTTGCTCACGCCTTGATTTCAGACTTTGGGCCCCCAGAAAGGTGAGAGAACACGTTTCTATGGTTTTAAAAACCATCAGATGTGTGGTGATTTGTTATAGCAGTACTAGGAAACTAATATAAGGGGGTGCTTTATATTCTTTTTCATACGTTGACACGTGGTAGATGGTCAGGATCTTCTGGTACAAGCTGACTCCCAGGGCTCCCACTAATGCTGGGGTTCCCCTCCAGGACAGTGACTCTTTCATCCACCTGGAAACTCCAAACTTCCTGAGCAATCTTTCTCAGGGTGCTGGCGCCCAAAGCTGAGGGGAATGACTGGTACACTGTGAAGCTTCTCTGGGGATGTTTGCATGCTGCCCCTTCCCATCAGTAAGGAATCCACAGCCACGCCTCCCCATAATTTTTTCCTTCTTGTATTGGTTTGCTAGGGCTTCAGTAACAAAGTACCACAAACTGAGTGGCTTAAATGTCAGAGGTTTATTGTCTCCTAGTTCTAGAGGATAGCACTTGGAAGTCAAGACGTCGGCAGAGTTTGTTCTTCCCGATGGCTGTGAGGGAGGGCTCTGGTCCAGGCTTCTCTCCTTGGCTTGTAGATGGCTGTCTCCTTCCCGTGTCTCTTCACATTGCCTTCCCTCTAGGTATGTTCATCTCTGTGTTCAAATTTCTCCATTTTATAAGGACAGCATTCATGTTGGCTTAGGGTCCTGCATATGACCTCACTTTATTTTTTTTTTTTTAAGATTTTATTTATTTGACAAAGAAACAGAGCACAAGTAGGCAGAGTGGCAGGGCAGAGGGAGAGGGAGAAGCGGGCTTGCCAGTGAGCAGGGAGCCCGACACGGGGCTCGATCGCAGGACCCCAGGACCACGACCTGAGCCGAAGGCGGATGCTTAACTGACTGAGCCACCCAGGCGCCCCTATGACCTCACTTTAACTTGATGCCCTCTGGAAAGACCTTATCTCTAAATAAGGTCCAATCCAAAATATTGGGGGGGGAGTGGGTGAGGACTCCAACATATCTTTCTTGGGGGAGGGTGTCACAACTGAACCCATAATAGATCCTTTTGAGTTTCACTTCATTAACTGGCCCAGTGTTCCTGGATTTTACTTGATATATTTGTGGGTCATTGTATTTCTCTAAATCTAAGTTTGGTTTCCTCCTTTCTAACACAGGAACAATAATATTTGTTTCAAACTATCATGAGGGTTAAATGTGATAAAAAATGGAATATGTCATACAATCTGAGCTGGGGTTATTATTACCTCCCAGTACCACCTCTGGCCTCCATTCACCCTGATCAAGTGGTAGAAAACACCAGCTGATCCCTGGAGTCTGTCACTAAGAGTAAAATAACCCAAGAGAGGTAATATGACATAAATCTGAGACAAATTTGGGAATTTTGAAAAGGAACTTTACTAAGGAACAAAATGAAACACAAGACACAAAATCATAGAAACAGGTAAGAACACCTTCGATGAATTTACTATAACAAGAATGACCCTGGACTGGCTTGGCAGGATTATGGCTTATGACGTGGCACTTGCCAACCCTTTCCTCTGCCTCAGCCCTACCGGCCTCTTCACACCGCCCCCCCCCGCCCCCCCCACCACAGCAGATGTCCTTGGCTATGCTGATGGCCCAAGATAAGTGCAGATATTGAATCCTGTGATGTGATTCATGGCCTCCCCACTGAAAGGCTTCACTGTCCTGTGGATCGGTGCTTCAGCCTGGCTCATTTTTCACTTCCTTCACTGGATCAGGTCAAGCCCCTTGGAAGTCTCATGGTCCAGCCCAATGGAGTTTCGACAGAGCCTGCTCTGTAGGAACCCACTCTGTCTAGGATATTTTCTTGAGTGAATGGGGAAAATAAAATCTTAATTTCTTAGGCACCTGTAAGTTTTACTTCACCAGTTGTGTTGAGAATATGCTTTCATATACTCTCTGGAGTGGGGAGACAAGAGACACGGTTGAATAATAGTAGATGTTTGTTGGGCTATTTTCCAATGAAAGTATTGGGGGGAACTTACTGTCATGCTTTCGTGTATTTATTTTTACTGAGATAACATAAAAGTAACCATTTTCAACTGAAAAATTCACAATGTTGTACAGCTACAACCTCTGTCTTGTTCAAAACATTTTCTGCACTCAGAAGGAGACCCTGTACTATTAGTCAGTCACCCCCATTGTCTCCTCCTCCTACCCCCTACCAGTCTCTGGTAGTCACCAATCTTTCTGCTCTATGACTCTTCCTACTCAGAATATTTCATATAAATGGGACCTTATGATATATGACCTTTGTGTCTGGTTTCTTTCACTTAGCTTCATGTTTTCAAGATTCATCCATGTTGTAGCGTGTATCAGCATTTCATTCTTTTTTAAGGCTGAGTAAGATTTCATTACATGCATATGCCACCATGATTTTATTTTGCTAAGTGAGATATGCAAACTAAGCACCAGAACGGACTTCCCCTGGAGTTTCAGAAGCTATGTGGGGAAAAAGAGAGGAAGGAAAGTGAAATGGTGACCCACAGAGAAAAATGTTGAGAAAAAATTATCGATGGTTTAAAAAGACTTCTATGACGGTTTCAGTGTGTGGTATAAGGTGAAAAATCTTTTTTTTTTTTTTTGCCTTCCTGTGAAATCTTCATTGAAATTGACATAACTAATGTTTTGTGACCTTAGATTTATTCCTTTTTCCCATATGACAAATTGCTAAGTACAACCTGAAGGTATGATCAGGGCAAGAATTGAAGCTACTGATGGCCAGTCCCAGGTCATCTGCTTATCTGGGTTCACAGTTTGAGTTAGAACTGACTTTCTTCTGGAAGGTGACGAAAAGTTTAGCTTCTCAGTAGAGTGGCTACAGGTGCTGACGGTGCCATGACCTGCGTTCAGCTTGCCGGAGAGCTAAGTCCAGTTTTGGCACATCAGGGTATAATTTGGCTGCTAAACCAATAGACAAATAAAGCAGACCATGTAGTAAGTCAGCTGATCTCTGAATTGAATCTTCCTTTTTTTTTTAAATTTTTAATTTTGAAAGAGAAAGAGAGACAGAGCCAGGGGAGGGGCAGAGGGAGAGAGAGAGAATCTCAAACAGACTCCACACTGACCACAGAGCTGGAGGTGGGGCTCCACCCTACGACCCTGAGATCATGACCTGAGCCGAAATCAAGAGTCGGACGCTTAACCAACTGAGTCACCCAGGTGCCCCGAATCTTCCTTTTAATCCTATGCAACTGGGCCCATTCTCCCCACCCTCAGCCCCAGTATAAATGACCAAGGTGGTGGTGAGAGGGGGACATCTGATGAGGCCTTTTGTATGAGGAGGGATCTTCTCTGAAAGCGTTGGGTTGCTTTACTTCCTTCCCTGAGATGGGTTAGAGAAGAAAGAACCAACTTTCCCATTCAGAGTAGATCACGGGGAAATTCACTGTAGCACAAAAGCATAAACCTTTGGCTAACATGAAGGTTTTTAAAATCTGATTAGGTGCCTAGCATTCAGAATCGTTTAGTGCCTATTGTACAAAATGAATAAAAATGTGCTGAACTTCAGCTGCTTAATAGAACAAATAAAATTATAATTTACTAGGCAAATATATCACAAGAAACAAAGCTGTTTCCCTTTGCGGAATCTAGAGACCTGTGATTCAGAGTGCTGAGCCTAGAGACTCATTCAAATTCTGAAAAACCCGTAACAACCGACTACAAACAGGTCGGAATCCAGAAAACCGAGCACACCCTTTCCCAAATTCCTCCTCTGCTCTTGTGTTTACCACATCAGGAACACACCACTTCTAACAATATTTTTATAGGATTGGCTTAGAAGACAATAACCTTACCACATTTGACTTTTACTCTTCAAACTATTCCATCTAGAACGTATAAAAAAGCAGGGGAACCTGCATTCAACCTCACCTTTCCATCTCTAATTTACTTCCTTTCTACTCAGTTAATAGGTCCCAAGAGGTTGCTTTAAGACAGCATGTTCAGACGCTCTCGATTTTGTTGATTCTGCTTGAAATCTGTTTTCTCTGATCCACAGTATCAGCTTTCCACCAACCCCCCCAAAAGAAACCCTAAAAAACCACACACACACTAATTAAAATATGGATATGGCTTTTCTTCAATAAGAAAGAGGAATAAAGCGGGGAGCAAGGATGGGCAGAGAAAGGCACGGGGGCGTGAACTTAAATGAAGATACGTGTGGCCGGTAAGGACTTAACAAGGAGGCTGGGTAGGATCTGCCTAACACAGTCCAGTCTCTCCCTCTCAGTACCATCTGCCTCTGAGCAATAGAGAAGAGACATGAGAGCCCGAGAACCATACGTAAAGGGCCATCTTGGACTTGATGTTGACTGAGTATTGATGTTGATTTTCCAACATCACTCTTTAGAGAAGGAGTATAGACAAATGAGCCCAAGCATAGAAGTGGGTTTGAGCTTTAGTACCTGGCTATTGCACACTGCATTCATCAGTCACAAAGATACCCAGGCAAAGGTACCATGTACTGCTTCAATACTATGGATTTTGCAACCTTACAGCCATGGAAATCTGTTGTTTGAACATTTACTGACTAAACAGGCTGTCAGGACACCCACCTGGCCAAACCTATTTGGACATTTGCTTTCTTCTTGGGTAAACCCAACATCAGAGGACATCTCCCACTGTTCTCCCCTTGGGTACTCTACTCCAGCCACACTGGCATTCTCTACTGTTCCTTGAACATACCAGGGAGGCTCCTACCCCAGGACCCTTATACTTGACCTTTTCTCTATCCACAGGCTCTCTCCCAGATAGCTATATATTTGCTCCATCACCTCCTTGGTTAGATCTTTGTTCAAATGTCACCCTCACAAAGAGTTTCATCCCTTCCAACTCCTGGCACCTCAATTTGCTCTGCTTTATCTTTTACTCACTAGTTTGTTTGTTATCTCTTTCTCTGTCTCTGAGAGGGCAGGGAGTTTTGTCTTTTTTGTGCACTGCTGTATCCTCATTACCTAATTCGTGCCTGACATACAGTATGCACTAAAGAAATATTTGTACAATGGCTGGGTCGATGAATGAAGGTCCTCCGAAGCGACTTTCCTTGGGAAGAATGACATTTCTTCATATCATTAGTACATTTTAAGGGGATAATCATCTAGAGTCTCTAATCTACTTTTATTTATGTCCATAACCACCCCAAGTAATGCTTTTTAAATATATTTATTTTCTGGATAAAAATCACAGAACTACTGGAAAGTTATCCAATCATTTAGCAATTCTTCACTGAGCACTTTATGATAGATCTTGTTCTAGGTGCTAGAAATACCAAAATTAAGACATAATTGTTAATTTCAAGAAACTTCTAATGGGGAAAGAAAAACCAGTAAACAAGAGAGAAAAGCAAATACTATGTAAGTATTCTAGTGGAGCGTGTGCTATAATAGTCATGGTAAAGGGCTAAGCAGCTGTAACAAACAGACTCAACAATTCAGTGGCATAACGAAAAAATGAATTGATCTACCTCACATGACAGTGTTAGGCAAGATGCTCTGCTCTATAGTCATTGAGAAATGCAGTTTCCTTTCCTATTGCTTCCCTTCCATCCTAGGACTTTATTCTTGTCTGCATGGTTGAGTCGATTAGATTATTTCTCTCCAAAGCTAAGTGGGAGGTATATTGTGCTCTTCCCCTTGAATTTGGACTCCGTCATGTGACTCACTTCGGCTAAGGTTAGAAGGTTCGTAGGTGTGGCTCAAGCACTCAAGCAGAACCTCGAGATGTGTTTGCATGGGTAGGCTTGCCCTCATGCACCTGTGCTGTGACAATGAGACTTTCCCTACGTACTTGCTGCCCCTCCGGCCTGGGCCACAGAGCGAACCTGTGGAGCAGATCAGACCTCAGCCCTAGCAAGGAGTCAGGTCCTGCCAGACCAACAGCTTGAAGTAGAATCACCTAGGCGACCCTCGGACAGATCAGATGATGGTTGTTTTAAGTCTGAGCTTTGGGGTGACTTGTTACAGAGATAACTCACTGATACAATGGTCAAAGCTGGGTCATGGTACATTCATGTTCCAGCTCACATGAAGGGGATAGAGCCTATAGGAACAAATCACCCCAGCTCACGTTCTCTATGTGGTCACACGTAACTGGAGGCTGGGTGTGGGCTGGGAAAGTAAGTCCCTGGATGGGTGACCCTATGTCTAGTTACCACTCTGTGTTAAAGAAGGAAAGAATGAATTTCAGAGGACAACCAGTGGTATCCACTATATGCAGACAATGAAAGAAATGCCTTACTTTGGAGAAGGGAGAGAGAGAGAGTCCGAAAAAATTCCCCAGAAAGGCAAAATATTGAGCTAAAGTTTTAGGGGATGAGTAGGAGTTTGCCAGATGGAAAAGGACTGGGGAAAGCATTCTAAGCAGAAAAAACACAAAAGGGAAAGATGTATGGAAACCTTGGCTTGGATCATGGGGCAGCAACAAGGGTGGTGTGATTGGAATGTCCTCAGTGCTGATGGAAGAGGGACAAGCGTAGGCAGAGCATGACTGAAACACTTTATAGCAGACCGAGCACATAGTCTGTTTGATTTGACTTTCCTTCCTGATAGATCTTTTGGATTCTTATATTGTTACAGAGAAAATGAGAACTGAGGCGTAAACTTTACAATGGACAAGAGCTGTGTGCACTTTTTCCATTCTGATTTTTCCCCCTTGCAAATGGGGAGCAGGAGATGTGCTCCCAAATGGGTGCCCCCAGGAAACTTTGACATGATCCTCACCCTGGGGCTTCAGGGAACCACAACACACCTTTTCCAAACCTCTGCACTCCCAGTTCAAACTCCCCATCTCCCCTTCTCCAGATGCTGTCTGGGAAGCACACAGACTTCTCCCCACGTCTGTAGCTCCTGATTTCCACGCAGAAACTAAATGAAGCTGAAAGATGATCTTTAAACCAAGAAATGGGGCTTGAAGTTTCCAACACCTTAATTTCTGAATAGCACAAGCATGTTATAATGCAGCCTTTATATGGGATTTGTTGTATGGGAATCATGCCTCTAACAGCTGGATGGACTAACACTTTAGTCCACTATCCAGATATTAGTCCTGTCTCCTGGTAAGTCCCTTGTGCCAGGCTCCTTCTGTTTTGGGCTGTGTTTCTGCTTGCCCCCTCTCCCAGGCCTGGCTAACAGAAGCCGGAGCCCACATTTTATGTGGCTTCCTGAACTTTATTCCTTTTCAGTGCTCTCCAGAGGCGGGGAGCTTTATAGAGAGATGAAATTTATGTGGTGTCAGCAGGATCCAGCTCCAAATGCCCCAGTGCTGAAAGAATTCTATCAGGCAGGTGCTGCTACGTGCCTGCTTCGCTTAGGATCTGATAAATCGCAGATGTCTTAAACATCTGCAACCGTCAGTACGAGGTCCGGATTCTATCATTCCTTAGGATTCTTGTACTCATCTTCTCAGCAATCTTATAAAACTGCCCAACCTTCAGAACACTAAGCCAGCCAAATTAAGTAAATGGGGAAAAGTAAGACTCCTTCTAAGCCCATTACTGTCCACATGGAAGCTCATTCTCCTTGTGCATTTTTTGAAAAGTTCCCCCATGACATAAGAAGCCTGAATCTATGGCAGGAGGAGAAGGTAGGGAAATATCCCGTCCTCGGTGCATTCTATGAGTGTTCAGAGGAAACTCTTGGAACCTGGCTTCCAGACAGCATTATGAGTTGGCTCCTTTTGACAATTCCGGGCAGCTCCCGAGGAACCAGAACCAAGTCGGTGGGCTTTTGGAGCTGATGCTGCTGCAATGGGAAGGCTAGACCTGCGTCCTGGAAATGACCTGATTGTCTACCAGGGTGCTGAGCGAGGCAGCCCAATGTGGTGCCCTGCTCATCGCCGACCAGCTCTGCTGCAGATGAGAGCTGATTGCACCAGGAGTTTCCACCCCAAGGGTTGCTGCTCTGTAGGCTGGCCGGGCAACAGCGTTTACCCAGGGGGGGTAAGGATGGAGACTAACTGGGCCAACCAGAGCCGTGTCCTACCAGGATTTGACTATAAAACACAGCCAGACAGTAGGGATCAGGCCAAGAAGACAAATCTGAAGAGAAGAAGAGATGGAGTGAGTGGATGCATTTCACTACTGCTGACGTCCTGGAGTAGGAACCAATGAACTTCCAAGACGGAATCGACAGATAAATAATCTGGTGTCCGGAGCTGCCTTGTATTCCTGTCCAGGACTCTGTCCACAAGACAAAAATAGCAAATGCTTGCCCAACACTTTGTGCCAATCACTGTTCTGAGCACTTTACATCTATCCCCTCATTCAGTCCTCACATCCTGAGCTAGGTGCTTTTAGCATTCTCTCCTTATAAGAGGGAAACTGAGGACACAGATTAGGCTTAGAAATTTGCCTAGGGGTGCCAGGGTGGCTCAGTCAGTTGAGTGGCCCACTCTCAATGTCGGCTCAGGTCATGATCTCAGGGTCCTGGATTGGAGCCCTGCATGGGGCTCCAGGCTCACCAGGGAGTCTGCTAGAGATCCCTTCCCTCTCCCTCTGCCCCTCCACCTGCTTGCACACGCTCTCTCTCTCTCCAAAATAAGTAAATCTTGGAAGGAAGGAAGGAAGGTAGGAAGAAGGAAGGAAATTTGCCTAAAACCACACAGTTGCTAAGTGGCCAGAGGAAGATTTGAGGTTTGCCTTCTGGCTCTGGAGCCCATGCTTTTCCCCATTCCACAGTGCTATCAGTCAATCCCCAGAGGCTTTGGTTTCACAAACAATTTCTTTTCTCACTGCAAAGGGACTACATACATGTTTAATAGACAACATGCTTTGATGCAAGCAAATAAACTGATTCTACCAACTTGAACCAAAGGGAATTTATCTGAAGGGAATGAGGTAGCTCAGAGAATGTAAGGAAACACTGAAGACTCAGGCATGCACCTCACAGAAGCCAGGGTAGCTTGGAGCTGTTGGTACCAGAACCAAATAGACTGGCCACAGAGGGCAGAAGGAGCCCCAGCACTCTTCTGTTCTTGCAAATCCCAGGGAGACAGCCCCGCTGGTCCAGCCTGACTGCCACATCCATTCTTTGACTTCAGAGAGCAGGGTGCTCAGTGGATGGTTCCTCCAAGACCATACACATTTGGGGAGCAGCAATTTCCCAGAAGGAAACTGGGGAGGCTTTCCCTGGAAGGGGAAAGATGCTGAGGAGGCAAAACCAAACCGTGTTCACTACAGGATTCGTTGTAGTGAAGAAGCTTAAAATTAAGGACATGAAAATCTCTTGAAATACCACCATTCAGAGATAATCAGCTTGTCACCTTTTAGTCAGTATTTTCCCAGTCTCCTAACTCTCACGTAAAATTTTATAAAAATGGTCATCACTCGTGCACACCACCCTCTCTCTTCCTTTCTTGTTCTCTCTCAGGTCCAGGGCCTCACAAACACTGCTGACCTCTCCAAAGTCTTTCTTCATCACTGCCCCTAGCTCAGTGTTTCTCCGAAAATCTGTGATGAAGAGCCAGGTGGGGTTTTGCATTGTTTTTTTTTAAACTTCCAATCCGTCCTAATATTTTTGTAAAATACAATAAAATTAATTACCAGGGAAACTAAAATTTTAAAATCAGACACATAAAGGATACTCCCCAATTTTTTAATTATTAGATTAGCAGATGTAACATTACTTTGTTAAACTGTTATAAAATTTTCTAAATGCTTAATTCTCAATTCCCGTACTTAACCAGGGAAGACCGTTCACAAATAGACTGAGTGGACACTTCTAAAAATTTTATTTATTGTGAATATAATTAGCATACGGTGTTATATTAGTTTCAGGTGTACCATAGAGTGATTCAACACTTCTGTACAACACCTGGTGCTCATGATGATAAGTGTATTCTTAATCCCAATCCCCATCACCTATTTCACCTCTCCTCCCCACTAATCTTCCCTCTGGTAACCATCAGTTTGTTCTCTATATTTAAGTCTCTGTTTTTTGGTTGTCTCTTCTTTTCTTTGTTCCTTTGTTGTGTTTCTTAAATTCTACATATGAATGAAATCATATGGTATTTGTCTTTCTCTGACTGACTTATTTCACTTACTATTATACCCTCTAGATCCATCCATGTTGTTGCAAATGGCAAGACTTCATTCTTTTTTTATAGCTCAGTAATATTCCATTGTATGTATACACCACATCTTCTCTATCCATTCATCTATTGATGGACACGTGGGTTGCTTCCATATCTTAACTACTGTAAATAATGCTGCAATAAACATAGGAGTGCATATATCTTTTTGAATGAGTAACTTCATTTTCTTTGGGTAAATACCCAGTAGTGGAATTACATATGGTAATTCTATTTTTAATTTTTTGAGGAACCTTCATACTGTTTTCCACAGTGGCTGCACCAGTTTGCCTTCCCACCAACAGTGCATGAGGGTTCCTTTTTCTTCACGTCTTCTCCAACATTTGTTGTTTCCTGTGTTTTTGATAGTAGCCATTCTGACAGTGTGAGGTAATATCTCCTTGTGGTTTTGATTTGCATTTCCCTGATGATGAGTGATGTCGAGCATCTTTTCATGTGTCTGTTGGCCATCTGTCTGTCTTCTTTGGAGAAATGTCTATTCATGCCTTTTGCCATTTTTAAGGGGATTACTTGGATTTTTTTGGTGTTGAGTTGTATAAGTTCTTTATATATTTTGGATATTAACCCCTTATTGGATATATCATTTGCAAACATATTCTTCCATTTGGTGGGTTGTCTTTTTGTTTTGTTGATGGTTTCCTTCACTGGGTAAAAGCTTTTTATTTTGATGTAGTCACAATAATTTAATTTTGCTTTTGTTTCCCTTGCCTGAGGAGACGTATCTAGAAAACTATTTCTACAGCTGATGTCAAAGAGATTACTGCCTATGCTCTCTTCTAGGAATTGTATGGTTTCAGGTCTTCCGTTTAGATCTGCAATCCATTTTGAGTTTATTTTTGTGTATTCTATATGAAAGTGATCCAGTTTCATTCTTTTGCATGTAGCTGTGTAGTTTTCCCAACACCATTTGTTGAAGAGACTATCTTTCTACCATTGCATATTCTTGCCTCCTTTATCGAAGAATTAATTGACCATATCATCACGGGTTTATTTCTGGGCTTTGTATTCTGTTTCATTGATCTGTCTATTTTTGTGCCAGGGCCATACTGTTTGGATTACTACTGCTTTGTAGTATACCTTGAAATCTGGGTTTGTGCTACTTCCAGTTTTGTTCTTTTTCAAGATTGCTTTGGCTATTCGGGGTCTTCTATGGTTCCATACACAGGTTAGGATTATTTGTTCTGGTTCTGTGAAAAATGCTGTTGGTATTTTGATAGGGATTGTATTACCTCTACGGATTGCTTTGGGCAGTATGGACATTTTAACAACATTTGTTCTCCCAACCCATGAGCATGGAATATCTTCCCATGTGTTTGTGTCGTCTTCAATTTCTTTCATCATTGTTTTATAGTTTTCAGAGGACAGGTCTTTCACCTCCTTGGTTAAGTTTATTCCTAGGTATTTTATTATTTTTGGTGCAATTATAAATGGGACTGTTTTATTAATTCTATGTCTTCTTCTTTATTATTAGTGTATAGAAATGCAACAGATTTCTGTATATTGATTTTGTATCCTATGACTTTACTGAATTCATTTCTCAGTTCTAGTGGTTTTTTTGGTGGAGTCTTCAGGGATTTCTCTGTATTGTATCATGTCATCTGCAAATAGTGAGTTTTACTTCTTCCTTACCAATTTGGATGCCTTAGTGGACACTTTGAGTAGAATTGTTCTAGATAACTTCAACCCTTTCTTTCAGTCTCAGCTTAGATATCACCTCCTTCAGGAAGTCTTCCTGACGGCCCTCCTCCAATCACATCAAGCTGGCTGGTCTTATAGAATTCTGTGAGTCCACCTGTCAGAGCACTCACTAATCAAGCTGTGTTCTAAATGAATCAGTTCTACTGGGTTGAGGGTACTGCCGGTTACCTCTGAATGTGTCAAGCCCTTGCAAAAGTTCAGGGTTCCAAAGCCAGTAGGGCCACCACAATCCCTTCAGCAAGCTATTGGTCAAAGGAGGTAAGTCTATATAAACCTATTTGCTTAAATGAGAAAAGGAATGCCATGTGTCATTAACTTTAAGATGCCATAAATTGTAAGATGCATCCCTAGTTCAGCAATGTGAAAATAAGAATTGTAAGACACATCCAGATTTCAGAAATGGTAAAATCCAGCAGTAAGTGTCTTTGAACAGATGAAATGTGGTTATTAAAGTCTCAATTTTCGGGACGCTTGGGTGGCTCAGTGGGTTAAGTGTCTGCCTTTGGCTCAGGTCATGATCCCAGGGTCCTGGGATCGAGTCCTGCATCGGGCTCCTTGCTCAGCAGGGAGCTGCTAGTCCCTCCCCTGTACCCCTCTGCCCTGCTTGTACTCTCTCTCTCTCGCTCTGTCAAATAAATAAATACAATTTAAAAAATCAAATAAAATAAAATCTCAATTGTCTGTCTTTTGAGTAACGAATAGTCTCAATTGTCTCTGGAGAGAAGATTTTATAGGAATGAAGAATACACATAGTAAAGCATATTTACATTTCTGATTGTGAATATTCCTGCCCAAAAGGTGTTATTTGTGACTACTTGTCATCCCTTGCAGATATTATCACTAATCCCTCCTCCATTCCTCCAAATTATGCATGTACTTGGCATTCTTATTTCCTCATCCTCATCCTATCCCTGGGTGCTTGAGTAAGTTACCCAAGACACTGCAGGGAGTGACTCAGTGGGGAATGGAATTTCTGTTCTCCTCACCCCCAGGTAACATTGCCTAGAGCTATGCTGGGAAGATCACCCTGTAAGGCAATTCAGGAAACTCAATTAACTGGGCAGTTCTCATCCTGACTCCATTTTTTTTCATCTTCATATGGACGACTGATGAGGAAAGGCTATGACAGAAGAATCCGCATTGCCTGGTCTGAGAAACAGTTTCTATGAAAGGCTCATAAATTGATCTATAACTATTATTAATGTCCTAGAACTAAACAAAAGCCTTGGCGACAGACTCCACTGATACAGAAACATAACTCCATGTTCATTTGAATGTGAAAGTGCCCAGAAATCTCTTTGTGGCCAAATGTATATGTATTTTTTTGCTCATCTGTGACAGCTGATCTTATAGCTTCTTTTACCTCCTGGACATGATGAGTGCATGTCTGTAGATTAAAATTTCTATTAACTAGAATGATTTGGAATTTACTCAACTTGATCCAAAATCATGTTTGCCCAGGGCGTGGGTAATCCACGCATACTGGGCATATCAATATGTAAGTAGCTCATATTAATGTTGAAGAAGGCCACAAATGTCAGCAACAATGCCAAGTCTCCCAGGTAGATTAGTGACGCCAGAAGCAATGGAGAAGGTAAGCAGTGGAACATATGTCAATTCCTTGATACTAGAAAACAATGTTGCCATAAAAACAACATTAGAGAGATCATTAGAGTTCGAGGCCTTCCCACAAACACCTATGTAGCCAACAATGAAGCCACCCTCTTATCTGGATAGCACTAACCTGATCTCTGGCAGCTGGGACCCAGGGATGAAGAAGAGGAAGGAGGAGAAACAAGACATTTGCCCCAGACCTTCCTTTATTCCTGTCTTTCACTTCCTGGAGCCTCCCTCCGGGGTAGCAGGGCTCTCAAGCAGCTTTATGGAGATCCACCCCAGACTTGCTCAATTTCCCCAAGGGCCTCAAGCATTTCAGTTACTTCCTTCTTTTTAGCCCAGGCAAGACTTGCATTCCCCTTTGGCAGATGGAAAGCAATCTGATTCAATTGATTGGCACCAGTTTGTGTTTGACTGATCATCCCTATATTGGTCTATTCTCCATGTCTGCATTACAAAAAATCTCCTCCAAATTATGTCCAATGGGTGGACTTCAGGTACTGAAACAGACAGAAGTGAAAAATGTTCAGTTGTGCAGTAGGATGCTGTTTAAACACATACCCATAAATACAACATATAAATAAATACAGTGTAAATGTATATTTACATTGTATTTCAATTATGATTCTTAGGTTCCAAGGAAGAGAAAGAAGTTCTGACTTACAAACAGAAAAGGCATTTACTTAATGGCTGTGGAGTAAGTCATAGAATCAAAAGGGAAGTTCAAGAAGTCAGCTTTGGACAGGCAGGAATTGTTAAGTTTAAGTGGAAGCAGAAGGCGTGTTCTAAGCATTAGGATTGTTGATGCTGTCTTGGTAGGAGAAATTGACTCCAATAGTCACATTGTCACTTTGTTCAAGATTCAGATTCCTGAGAGAGAGCATCTAAATAGTCTTGCTTGGGTCGGAGACACTCTCCTTGGCTGGATGTGGGCAAGGTGCCTTGACTGATGGTCCCAACCAAGGAGAGAAGCTAGGTTGCTAGGGTAAAATTAGAGTACTGCTTCTAGAAGAGTGGATGGACACTGGTGAGAAGAACTACCATGTTAAGTGTTGTAGGTGCCCACCTCCTTGACCAGTGATGCCTGGGAGTGTGTCCTTGGGTTCAGTTCCCTATTCTCCAATTTTCACAGCTTCTACCCTTTCTATTTTAGAACTCACAGCTTCCTAAAAGATCCAAATCAGTTTACACAATAGCTCCTACAATAATAGCAGCTCTAATAAAGTGCCTGGTCAGCCCGTCCTGCCCTTAGTTCCCAAGTTCTTAGTATGTACAGGCCATTGGAAAGTCTGACATGTTCCGGTGGGCTGGGCTGGGTTGGTTTCCAGGTGTAGCACTCTTCATTTTAGCCCTCTGGCCAGTGTTCCAGTTAAAATGAGAAAACCAGGATTAAGTCCAGTGACATTCCCATTGTCCCATAAAACTAGAGGGTCCTTTATCTGTGACTGCCAAGTATCTGGCCTCTTAGAATGTGAAGAAACTCTTGCTTTGCTTAAGATAGCCTTCCTGGCAGGTGACTGTCGGAATTACTTATTTAAACAAAGTCTAATTAATGCCCAAGGCAGGAATAGTGCCACAGATTAATATTTAACCATTTGGAATGGGTAATTGAGTATATGGGGTTTAGTAACAGATTTGCAGGGCAGGTTGACTTGGTCTCTGCCTCATCGGCACTCCTGGGGTCTCTGTTCCCTAGACCACATTCTTCCTTTGCCTTCTCACCCTCTTCCCCCATGAAGAACCTGGGAGGAAACATGGAGGGTGAAGCATCAAGCTGGGACTTGCTAACCAAAGGCGTAGCTGAATTTAACTTTAATATTTACTCAGCCAGGAAATGCTCTAATTAAAACTAGCTCTTTCAATCTTAAAGCCCCACCCTGGAAGGACAGTAAAGAGTTCTCCCAAAAGGCTCTGCCCTCAGGGGTGAGTAATCCTTTTCTGCCCTACACCCAGATGTCTTAGAGATCTTCCTTCCAAACTCTAAGAGTGTAACTGGGGTTGTGGATTGAATTTTCATGGGATGTCCAATGGTTTCCAGAATAAGAGTAAGAGCTGGCTGTATAGGTCTCCAATCCTAGATGGCAAAAAAAGAAATAGCTGAATAACTGGGGCAAAAAGGAGATTTTCAGCCTAGGGGGCAATTTCGTATAGGAATAAGAGCAGGAGTAAGAAAGATGTCCTGGGTCAAATGCTGGCTCCACCAGCGTTTCCTGTGTGACCTCAACTTTCTAAACCTTGGTTTCCTCTTGGGTAAATTGCAGTAATAGTACCTACCTCATGGGGTTCTGGAATGAATTAGACAAAATAATCCAGTAAAGTGCTTAATACATAATAAGTGCATACGAATTTATGCTACCATTAATTTGATCATTCACGCAATCACTCATTCAAATAATATGCCAAATGTCCAAAATGTACCAAATAACAAGCTAGGTAATGGTAATATAAGAAACTGTCCCTTTCCTGAAGGAGCTCACAGCTTAGTATGGAAACAAATGTATAAAGTTTCCTCCTGTGTTGGGATAATTGCAATTGTGAAAGTAAGAACTAAAGTGTTATTAATATGCAGAAAGACCATTCTTTCTATGAGGAATTTCAGAAAGGCTTCCTAGTGACATTTAAACTAGGTATTGAAGGAAGTTGAGGACTTTTTCAGTAAGAGAAAAGAGAAAAGGTTATCCTGGAAAGGAGGATATCACAAATAGGAGCACAACAATGAGAAGAAGCCCAGTGTGTTTGGGAAACAACAGAAAATTTGGCTGAGTATAAGGTGGGCATGGTAAGTAAAGAGGCTAGAAAGCCAGGGTCAAGGATGTCATGGGCCATATCAAAGCGTTTAGACTTTATTTGCATGACCAAATCTTTATTTAGGAAGATAATTCATAGAGTAATATAAAAATTGGACGAATAAAGAAAAGATTAGAACCAACAAGAACAGAGAGAAGAGTATAGCCACAGTCCAAACAAGAGATAAAGAGGACCCAACTCAGGGACACGACAAGAGGACAGGTGAGGAGGGCAGAATTAAGAGATACTTAGATGAGACACTTGTCCAGTCTCCTTAGAGAGAGCAAATCATTTCCCTTTCTACTGCTCCTGGTTCCTTATACCTAAAACTTGTGTTAGAAAGAGTTTGTGAGGGGCACCTGGATGGCTCAGTCAGTTAAGCATCTGCCTTCGGCTCAGGTCATGATCTCAGGGTCCTGGGTTGAGCCCCGCATTGGGCTCCCTGCTCAGTGGGGAGTCTGCTTCTCCTTCTCCCTCTGACCCTCCGCCCTGCTTGTGCTCTCTCTCTCTCAAATAAAAAAATAAAATCTTAAAAAAAAAGAGAGAGAGAGAGAGAGTTTGGGAAAAAATATCTGGAAACTATTGAGTGTTTCAGAAGAATATTTATAATGATATTTTTGGTAGTGATTCATACATATTTACCCCAAATGATCAAGAACTGTTAGGCAAATCTCCCAACTACCTCCCACACATTGTTATATCACTTAAATTTGATCCTCTCTTATTTGTTTCCTTCCTTCCTTCCTCCCTTCCTTCCTTCCCTCCCTCCCAGAAACCAACTAGCATAATTAAGAAGAATTATGAGGAGGAGAAGGAAGAAGAGGAAGAGGAAGGGGGTGGGGGCAGGGAGAAGAAGTTGATTAGCTTATGTAACTGGGAACTGAGGTGTCCAGGGATCTAGTCTCAGCTAGATCCAGGGAGTCAAACACAGATGCCACGGACCAATTATTGTTCCCAGAGGGATGGAAGGAATACTCTAATTTGGCAGACCTGAATCATATACCCACTTCTGTGGTCAGGGAGACTGGATCAGTTACCAAAAAATGGGTGTGCGTGAGATTTTTAGACCAAAAGAAAAATGTATGACCACGATCCACTGCATGAAAAAATTGGTGAATGAGAATTATGGCAGCCCCTTCTTTTATGTTCATTGATCCACAATCAAGGATATTTTCAGGCTACAGAAATATATTTTCTTTGTTAAAAATTCCAGTATTGTAAATAAAAACATAGTGTCCTCTGAGTAGCCAAAAGGATTGTGCTAAACTCCTGTGCCGTGTTGAGGGGTCAGCTATGGTGGGAACGCCTTTTCATTTGCAGCCCGACAATTAATGTCACCCACACTCTCAGGGAGTCTTGAATTTATACTCTGGCTTTTGTTTTCAGTCTGGATTCCTGATCTTGGTCAATTTTTGTTCTATTCACTAGGCATTCTGCCTTACTCTGGAATTCTTTTGAAATTCAGAGGGAAAGGTTCTAGTACTGGCACCTCCTTAGCCTGCAGGTAAGTATATACTTGTCCAGACCTCAATTATATTCCACGTGCATGTACCGCGTGCACGTGCACACACAGAAATCCACATGCACACACAGAAATCCACATGTTGGTGGGCTGGAGCCAGCTCCTGAGAGTCAATTGTTAAATTTTCAGGAACTTTGCAAGCCAATGGCTGAACATAGCCATTACTAAAATTTATATAAACTTCAAAATTAAATAAATAATTTTATTTTATTTATTTATTTTTTAAAGATTTTATTTATTTATTTGACAGAGAGAGACACAGCGCGAGAGGGAACACAAGCAGGGGGAGTGGGAGAGGGAGAAGCACGCTTCCCGCGGAGCAGGGAACCCGATGCGGGGCTCGATCCCAGGACCCTGGGATCATGATCCAAGCCGAAAGCAGACGCGTAACGACTGAGCCACCCAGGCGCCCCTAAATAAATTATTTTAAAAGCAAAGATAAATACTCAGAATCAATCCCTTCCTGATTATTTACATCTATTATATCTGTATGCTGGGAATACTATATAATAATGTGCTACCGTATATTTCTTCCCAACTGTGTTCAGTGAAGTCAACCACTGGTAGCTTGAAATCAGCTATGGTGGGAGTATTTACGTCATGGAAATCTGCAAGTGCTACAAACCAGGGCTTTGTATTTCACAGGGTCGTTTGTTAAACATTTACCAGCATACCAATGCATACGCACACGCATACTCTTTTCTGCTGTAGACTTCTTCTATATTCTTCTTAACACCGGTATTACTACCTTCATGTCTCAGCACAACAGATCAAGGAAAACCTTGTCATGCATCAAAATATTGTGGTATACACATCACTCACAGTTAGGATTTCTTACCAAGATATTTATCTGCCTGCTTACTGGGGCAAGTAGATGAATATTACCAGACACCACAATACTTATATTTCTCAACTCTCTTTAAGGAATTCCATATTATGAGAGACCTTGCCCAAATATGATTCCTTCATCTACTTTCTTAGGTACTGATCTTTTCCATCTACTTTCTTAGGTACTGATCTTTTCCCTCTAAGACCTCATTTAAGAATAGTGCTGGCACAGAACCACAAGTCTTGCCAATTTCCCAAGTCCTTGAAAGAGTAATCACTCAGGAGGCAAGGATAAATTTACATTGAATGGCTCCTTTGGCTTTCTCACTAACAGAAATGTATTTATGAATGCAATGGCTTCACTGTTATAATATTTCCTTGCTTTGTAAAATGAAGCCAAGTGTAAGTTCACAATAGAACCAAATCCTGAATAAATACCGTTTTAAGATTGATGCAATTTTTTTTTGCGCTACTCTTTTTTAAAATTTTATTTTATTATGTTATGTTAATCACCATACATTACATCATTAGTTTTTGATGTAGTGTTCCATGATTCATTGTTTGCGCATAACACCCAGTGCTCCATTCAGTACGTGCCCTCTTTAATACCCATCACCAGGCTAACCCATCCTCCCACCCCCCTCCCCTCGAGAACCCTCAGTTTCTTTCTCAGAGTCCATAGCCTCTCATGGTTCATCTCCCCCTCTAATTTCCCCCACTTCATTTTTCCCTTCCTACTATCTTTTTTTTTTTTTTTTTAACATATAATGTATTATTTGTGTCAGGGTACAGGTCTGTGATTCATCGGTCTTACACAATTCACAGCACTCACCATAGCACATACCCTCCCCAATGTCTATCACCCAGCCACCCCATCCCTCCCACCCCCCACCACTCCAGCAACCCTCAGTTTGTTTCCTGAGATAAAGAATTCCTCGTATCAGTGAGATCATATGATACATGCCTTTTTCTGATTTACTTATTTCGCTTAGCATAATACCCTCTAGTTCCATCCATGTCGTTGCAAATGGCAAGATTTCGTTCCTTTTGATGGCTGCATAATTTCCATTGTATATATATACCACATCTTCTATATCCATTCATCTGTTGATGGACATCTTGGCTCTTCCCATAGTTCGGCTATTGTGGACATTGCTGCTATAAACATCGGGGTGCACGTACCCCTTCGGATCCCTACATTTGTATCTTCAAGGTAAATACCCAGTAGTGCAATTGCTGGGTCATAGGGTAGCTCTATTTTCAACTTTTTGAGGAACCTCCATACTGTTTTCCAGAGTGGCTGTACCAGTTTGCGTTCCCACCAACAGTGTAGGAGGGTTCCCCTTTCTCCGCATCCTAGCCAACATCTGTCATCTCCTGACTTGTTAATTTTAGCCATTCTGTCTGGTGTGAGGTAGTATCTCATTGAGGTTCTGATTTGGATTTCCCTGATGCCGAGCGATGTTGAGCACTTTTTCATGTGTCTGTTGGCCATTTTGATGTCTTCTTTGAAAAAATGTCTGTTCATGTCTTCTGCCCATTTCTAGATTGGATTATTTGTTCTTTGGGTGTTGAGTTTGATAAGTTCTTTATAGATTTTGGATACTAGCCCTTTATCTGATATGTCACTTGCAAATATCTTTTCCCATTCTGTTGGTTGTCTTTTGGTTTTGTTGACTGTTTCCTTTGCTGTGCAAAAGCTTTTTATCTTGATGAAGTCCCAATAGTTCATTTTTGCCCTTGCTTCCCTTGCCTTTGGCGATGTTTCTAGGAAGAAGCTGCTGCGGCTGAGGTCGAAGAGGTTGCTGCCTGTGTTCTCCTCTAGGATTTTGATGGACTCCCGTCTCACATTTAGGTCTTTCATCCATTTTGAGTCTATTTTTGTGTGTGGTGTAAGGAAATGGTCCAGTTTCATTCTTCTGCATGTGGCTGTCCAATTTTCCCAACACCATTTGTTGAAGGGACTGTCTTTTTTCCATTGGATATTCTTTCCTGCTTTGTAGAAGATTAGTTGACAATAGAGTTGAGGTTGATGTAATTTTTGAAAATTTTTTTGCAAGCTACAATTGAAAATATGTATCTAACAGATCAGCCGTATAGGAGGCCAGCCAATGCTTTAGACTTTTAATCTACTTAATGGGATAAAGGTTAGGCATAATTAAATATCTTTAAGCTTGTGTCTCTCAGTGCAATAAGCAAATGACTGAATTAAATACATCCAGGGGATAAAATAAAAACATTTATCAAGGTAGCAATTTTGAAGGAATAACTCTCCTTCTGGTTGAACTTAAAAACGGTTTGGCACTTTGGCCAAATGCCTGAAAAATATGTATCAATTTTAGCATATTCATAGTAAAGGCATTCATAAAGAGAGTGGATAGAAAGATGAATTCCCTCATCTTAGTCTTCCCTGAGCCCCAGAATTTTTCCTTTTTTTTTTTGTTGTTGTTTTTTCTATATTGTCCTGTGAACTTTTTGGGAGAATGCTGGAGGCCCTGAAGCAGGAAATGTCTTGGAATAGCAAAGGTCCAGCATTCTCACTCTTCCACACTGCAGGTTTTCCTCCACCTGCTAGCTAAAAGGCACTGAGGACAGGCAAAGCCTCTGCTCTGAGAGGATGATCTGTTGCTAGAAGGAAGTGTTCGCCCTTGAAATGGTGATGGATACCCACGGTCAATGAAGCAGAATTCCAGTGAGGTGCTCCCAGGCATGACATCTTGCTGCCTCAGATTCTGTTTAGAACCACTGCTCCCAGAGCTTGGTTCCAGTTCAGCACGGAACTCTCTGTGCCCGCACCGGCTGACGTCAGTCACTCCTTCCTGTATGCTACTCTGCCTGAGAAGACCGTGGTTGGAATGGCCGCTTGGACCAACGTAGCTCTGCATCCCAGCTCAACGCTGTTCTCTCCTGCCTGTGGACCAGAAAATAACTCATCTATCTGCTGTCCCATAAAACAAACCAGGTAGAGAGGATTCCTTGTGGATAATTCCCTGAGACAGTCTGTGCTGTGTTTGCATAGAGACCTGCACTGCTCTGGGCAGTGACATGAAGGCCAGAGGAAGGCAGTGAGTGAGTGACGAGAGAGGAGAAGGGGGCCGGGGAACCAGGCTATCTGTGTAAAGACAGATCATGTGGGTATTATGTGAATGTAAAATCAATTGCCATTAGCTGCACTGATGCCCTCATCTCTAATGTCCCAGGGGTCTCTTCTAACCTAAAAACTTAATCTTGAGGGCCATTTCTTTTTTTTTTTTTAAGATTTTATTTATTTATTTGAGAGAGAGAGCATGAGCAGGGTGAGGGGCAGAGGGAGAAGCAGGTTCTCTGATGAGCAGGGAGCCTGACGTGGGGCTTGATCCCAGGACCCTGGGATCATGACCTGAGCTGAAGGCAAACGCTTAACTGACTGAGCCACCCAGGCACCCCTTGAGGGCCACTTCTTTGCTTCTTAGAATTAGGGAATGGAAGAGAGGATGGTGGCCAAGAGATCTCTCCTCACTTCCACCTCCCTCTCTTTATACATGTGCGTGTGTGTGTGTGTACATATGCACACCCACATACACGTATACAAGGACAATGCACACACAAACCTGCACTCGTGTGTAAATATGTGTAAGTCCTGATATCAGAGCTTGCTTCTGACCATGTTTTGCATTTTAAGATACTTTCCTGGATGTCTGCTTTAAGAACACTCTATTATACTTTCCACTTATGACCTATGTTTGGTAATCTTTCACCTCTGTGTATTTTGAGCCACTGATCCTTGCCACTAAGTTTTTAATATTCAACATTTTAAATTCTATCAGTGTGCTCTGTGTAACAGAACTTGTTTGGGCCCAATACCCATAAAGAGAGTGTGTGCTTAACCTAATCGAGTAGATTCTGTTTCCTGGTTGACTCACTTCAAGCCCTAGAGAATGGAATGCCTGGCCCTCACAAGCTGCCTGATAACGCTGAGTGGCCCTGTTTGACTAGGGGGATGGGGAGTGGATGCAAGAAGAAGACACTATTTAAGCTGTGATGACCAAGTCAAGCCCTTCCCTCAGCTCAAACTCTCTCAGAGAAAATTCTCCTTGAGGAAATGCAGGGATAGGAATTTGTCATGAGATCTAGAGGAAGGGGAGGCACATTCATGACTGACAAATGGGGAGAGACAGATAGAACTGCAGTTTGAAGGAATTGGGCCCAAGACCAGGGCTTGCTGGGTGAGATCCAAAGGTACAACTGTTCTTTCCACCAGCTGGGGCGTCTACGATGCTTCTTTCCGCCCACTCCTGGGTCAGATACTTCCTGTGGCCAGCCCCCTGTGATAGGCACCATCTTTGAACCCCTGGAAGTCCTACTTTCTGGGATGTCTGCCCGGTTTCTAGGGCCTTGAGCATGTCTTTCCCCGTGTTGAAGAGGTAACCCAACTCAGTCACGCTCCTCAGCATTGTTTCTGAAGTCATGGAGATGGAATTAGGAAATGGGTGTGACCTACATGGTGCCAGAGGGTCTCTGGGCTGTGGGTGCCTTTGTCCAGACCAGTGGACACTGTTACTCCTCCCCTGAGGCCTGAGACTCTCGCGAAGTCCTCACGTGTGGGAGCCCTAGGAGGTGGGCCTGGGGTCTGAGCTGCTTAGGAGAATTCAGGCGGTGACAAGCTAAGAACCCTGAGTTGGTTTAGAACATCTGAGATCAAAGCTGCTCATCCGCAGCTACCACTCTCATAGGTCCGCCACTGTCCTTTAAAAAGAGCAGATGAAACTCCAGCAGTTGGGCTCTTTCATGCCAAACCTGTGAAACCTTGCCCTGCAGTTTTCCATACCAGCTGGGCCGTGTGCTTAGCGGGGATGTCCCTGAGCTTGCAGCATCTGCGATTTCTATTTAAAGGCAAATCCCAGACAGTGAAATATTTGCTGTAAATTATTGCAGCAACGTGACACACGGCTCTTCTGCCACTAAGGTCACTCTGCCCAAGGCCTCTCACTTCCTCCTCAATTGCGGCTCATTCCAGGAGGTTTCCTCAATTTCAGCAATTCTTGTGCAGAGCCGCCCGCCCAGCCATTTATCACTGGTAATAACCAGAAGAGTTGTGATATTTTACATCTCCACACAATGATCTGAGTCTTGGAAGGCTTCCTAAACTCCCTAGTCCCCTCTGCCTGGCCAGGGCCTCTCTTCCTTTCTAAGGGCAACAGATTGAGTTCAAATGCAGGGCTCTCCCGCCCTGGAGGAGCTTGTAGGTCCCAGCAACGTCCAACAGATTCATTAACATAGCAATCAAAGGAGAGCAAAGAAGGCCCGGTTATTCTGGTGAATGCCGAGCTTGTTCGAAATCCTCATATAGAATCTTGATAGGCCCACAGGCGAAGGATTTGAGGCACTGTGTTGCAAAAGAATTTCCAAGAGCCAAAGGCATGGGAATGGAGCCATCAGGACAGAAAGCCAGGCATTGCGAAGCCTTACTGCAAACAAGCTCAGCTCTTACCTTACAGGATGCCCTTTCAGAACCAGAGGAGCTTCCTGCAACATCTAGACATTTCCATAGTTTTTGGTGGACCCACCCTGGCTTTGAGGGTAAGAGCAGGGTGTGTCGATTAGAGATGCAAACTCCCAGGACATGCATTTCTTGAGGAAGCAGGCCTGAGTGTACCTACATCTATTCTAGTTATTTCCTTGGGATTGTCCTGACTGTGAGTGGCCTTTTAGACAGGCAGCCGTAGCTGGCTTGCATGGTGGCCTGTGAGGTTTTGCCTGTCGGGACTCTGGGTAATCCATAGCCAAGAGAGAGCATCAGCACGTAGGATCTGAACAATGAGCCATCTTGAACTCATAACTACATGTTGGGAACAAGAGTTGTGCATAGAGATTTAAGGAATTCAGCATTCAGATAAAAAGAACAGTGAGAGGGGTGGGGGGCTGCTTTTTGGCCCACCTACTTTTCTTGGCCACACATTCCAGAAAACTTTCGGAATTGCTTATAAAAGTCTCAATTGGAAAAGAAGTCTCAAACCCATCTCCAGTAGTATGTATCTTTGCCAGCCACTTTCTCATGCACGAGCGTGCTGTGCAAGGACCAGATTTGGAACTGAAAGAAGAATCCAGCAAACCCATCACCTTGCCCTACTCTGTGACTCCTTCTAATCAAACACCCTGGTAAGTTGCAGTCTTCCTTTTGAAGATGTCCTGTTTCCCTCTCTTTACAATTTATTTTGGTAACGAATTGCTGTAGGGAAATGTAGTGATAGCTGTGCTTGCTTTGTCCTGGTCTTCCCTCCTTAGCAGCCCCCGCTTCTTTTCAGCAAAGAGCAAACTGGGTACCCATGGCTGCCCTGGTCCCTCACGAGGGGGTCCCGCATCACATGCTCCTGACTCAGAAAGGGACAGCGTTGCCATCTGTCAGTGGCTAATCGTCACGGCTGCGTCAGGTCATTATCTGGGTCCCTCTTATGTCACAGCAAAAGGGGCCGTAATGGGAGCGAAAAAGAAGGCAGAGCAGGATGACGTTGGTGTTTGAAAGTGGTCAAGTTGGGGCTGTCTCTTGGAAGCAGTGAGACGGCCCAGGTTGGAGATAGGGGGCGCGGAGGGGCGGGCTCAGCGGCTGCAGCAGCTGAGGAATGTGCTCTCCTGCCACAGGGCCTTCTAGAAGGCTACCAGGCAGAGCTCCCATTCACCCTGGAATTGTGTCATGCTGGCTCTGGGGTCTGTGCCTTCCCAAGCTTGTGCCTGAAGGGAAGGCAGGAGAGGAGTGGGCAGACCTATGACTCCACCCCCTCTCCTCCTGCCTGTCCCAGCAGGCTTCCATTCAGACCGTGAGTCCATCTCTGAGGGCCAAGACATGCCCCACATGGGAGAGAGTCTCTTCTGGTTTTGCCACGTACTACATGTATGGCAAATTATTCTATTGCCCCAATAGAGACCCATGACCAAAAGAAGGCTCATGAACAAGTTTTTAGAACTTAGCCTTTTATTATTATTATTTTTAAAGATTTTACTTATTTATTTATTTGGGGGAGAGAGAGAGAGAGACAGAGAGAGAGCAGGAGCAGGGGGAGAGGCAGGGGGAGAGGGAAAAAAAGAATCCCACGGGGTCTCTGCACTGAGCCCAGCACAGGGTTTTATCTCACGACCCTGAGATCATGACCTGAGGTGAAATCAAGAGCCCGACGCCCAACTGACTGAGCCACCCCAGCGCCCCCATCTTTTTTCTATGTCAAGGATTTCTGCTAGGCCACAGCTCAGGGGTATTTGTGACTTCTGTTTACTTCTAACTTTGGTTCACATGTGGACTCTCACTGCTCCCTGCCAGTCAGTGCTCTCATACCTTATATTCAAGAATCTACAAGAGACAGAATGTGACTGGTCCAGGTTTGTCACCAAGAATCCTCTGGGCCACACACCAGTCTGCGGATTGCCTGCCTAGTCCTGTCTCCTTGCAGGAGGCTTGGGAGTTTTCCCCAGTGGAAGACTGTGGGCTTACCACACTTGGTGGCTCCCTCCAGCATGTAAGACCAAAGGTGAAAAGGAAGAAAATGAAATTTTCTGTAATTCCACAGCAACCTGAGAGCACCCCTGATGTCAGGGCATCCTGGGCGCCTTCTCTTACCAAGGTCCCTATTATGTAGATGGCATTTCTACCAACGGCAGAGCTGCAGGTTGCTGGCCTGAAAGCAAGGGCCAGCCATTATCTGCCCGCCATTTTGTAAAACAGCAACAACAAAAACCCCCAAACCTTTGCTCAAGGCTGTGAATACTAGAATTTGCCAAAGGAAGCGGTGGGAACTGCATTACTTAAATCCTTTCAAAATTGCCTGAATAAAGCACTTCACTCAGAAGTAAGGAGAATAGACTGGTGCTGACCCTGCAGGGCATCCATAAGATGACCTCAGAGGTTTTTTTCTTGTGTCTGGTTTCTATGAAGGAGAAAGACTGGAGCTGAACCATGAAACAAAGAAGGAAGTTCATACCCCTCCCACCCCCGCACCCTTTAGTCTTTAGTTGGGTTCTGATTCCCGATTGTCTCCACCAAAGAAGTTTTAAAAGTGTCCACACATATTGCCATCCTAAAATATTATAGGATCATCCTGTCCACTTTATTTTTATTTTTATTTTTTTTAAAGATTTTATTTATTTATTTGACAGAGAGAGACACAGCGAGAGAGGGAACACAAGCAGGGGGAGTGGGAGAGGGAGAAGCAGGCTTCCTGCCAAGCCGGGAGCCCGATGTGGGACTCGATCCCGGGACTCCAGGATCATGACCTGAGCCGAAGGCAGTCGCTTAACCAACTGAGCCACCCAGGCGCCCCTCATCCTGTCCACTTTAAAGAGAGAATTCACTTCAAAAAGGCTTTCATGTTCCCATTTCTTCTTCCATAATTACTGCAGATGTCCTCATGAGTGGGCTCTGCATAATTCTCCCAGTTGGCTCCGGTGCCTCAAAGTGCATCCACCTTACAGCCACCAAACAGAGTAAAATGCCCCTTTGCACGGCTTTACCACATCTGTTATGAAGTAAGCCTTGTTTGCTCTGTGAGATCCAAATAATCACATGGCAGTGTCTCAGGCAGCAGCTGGAATCTAGAAAAGTGAAAGCAGGAGGAAATGGACATCTTTTGCAGGAGGCATAGTTTTGTTTTCTTTTCTCCTTCTTTCATTCATCTTTGTTTGGAAAGCAGATAAGCAGGCATTATTTATTGAGAAGGAAGTGTGTGCATTAGCTACCATGGTAACTTATGTAACTATTGGCACTGTCCAGGCCAATTAAGCCCCTTTCATAATGCTCATTTTCTTTCTAGGGGATGAGAAAGCCACTTACATAAGAGACAGATAAGTATTTTACAAGCTCTGAGCATGAGGCTTCAAATGTTCCTCTACGGACTTTCCTGGCAATCTGGGCACAAGGCAGTTGCATTTACTCCAAGCCTCTGAGAGGACTCTGGACCCTAGGAGTGCCCACCTGCAGCTCTGGGCACCACACCCTTCTGCATCTGCTGCCCATTCACTCTGCAGTTAGATTCCGAGCCTCATGTGGTTGGTGCTATGGAGATCTTCCTTCCCCAGGCTCCTTGCCCAGGCCCTTGGTTCCTGCTGTCATACCTCTTTGGTGCTAAAACTATTGGTCTGCCTTCCATCCATCCATCCATGCATCCATCCATGCATCCATCCATCCATGCATCGATCCATGCATCCATCCATCCATCCATCCATGCAACCATCCATCCATCCATCCATCCATCCATGCATCCATGCATCCATCCATGCATCCATCCATCCATGCATCCATCCATGCGTCCATCCATCCATCCATCCATCCATGCATCCATCCATGCATTGATTACCTTCCTACTACATGCCAGGTGCTACATTCGGTGCAGGGGATACTGAGATGAGTAGGACATGGTTTCTACCCTCAAGGAACTTATAGTTTAATGGACAAGGCAAAAAGGCCAGTGATTTTATATATGAACATATAAAAATCACAGCATATGGAAGATTTAGAGTGAACCATTTTATTCCCACTCCTGTTGTGCAGATTCCTGGTTCCCCTCCCCACTAACTTCAACCACTTAGTTGAAATGCCTCCAGGGATGCATGCGTAAGCACATGCAGGTACCTGGGGGGGGTGGTGGTGGTGGTGGCATATAATACATACTTCTGGACAAGGGGACCCTGACTGAAGAGGGATGTGTACGGTCACTCGAGCGGTGTCCCCAGCCCTTATACACTGGCAAACACACTTTGATTTTTTTCAACTCTCATTTGTACAAGTGTGGGTTAAACCTCTCAGGCTATTGTGATACCTGTGATGTGTATCGATCCCTAATTGCCTACTGATCTTGATATGTAACTCTTTCCTTAGCCACTTGTTTGGAGGTGGCATGAGGTACCTTAAAATGTGCATCTCCAAATCCTACATTCCACATCACTTCCATTGCTTCTTGGGAGGCCCAATGCCATAATTTCACTTTATTGGCCATGACGGGTGTTCAGCATAATGTAAAATGAAAGGCCATATTGGGTTAAAAATATGGTCGTTAACTGAAGAGAGTGTGGCTGAGGGCTAGTGGCTCATAGTGCGGAGAAAATACATACTAATAGAAGATTCCTGGTGGATAAATTTTGTATAGTCAGTGAATATTCAGCTCTTATATTCATCTAGTATGCACTGGGACAGCTACACTGGTTGTTAATAGCTGGTGTGTTTTCTGATTAGTTGGTGTCCTGCCATACAGATTGGAACCATTTCAGTGATTAATAGCATTAATATAAATAAGTATTTCATGGGACATTTTTAAATGAAGAATGCCTGTATTTTATGTATAATCAATCACATATAGTAAGCCTGGGATTTTAAAAAAAAATATTTTATTTATTTATTTGACAGAGAGAGAGAGAGATAGCAAGAGCAGGAACACAACCAAGGGGAGTGGGGGAGGGAGAAGCAGGCTTCCCGCTGAGCAGGGAGCCCGATGCAGGGCTTGAACCCAGGACCCTGAGATCCTGACCTGAGCCGAAGGCAGACACTTAACGACTGAGCCACCCAGGCACCCCAAGACCTGAGATTTTAAAAGCATTTCTGAGCCCCTTTAACCTTTCCTTAAATATTTCTCAAGGCAACCTCCTTGGGTAAAGAATGGGGCCAAGCAGGCAGGGTGGCATACAGTCTCCCTCTTTCTCTTGCTTGGGTCTCCCTCTTTCTCTTGCTTCCACATCCTCAGAGCATCTGCTTTTTTGCACTGAGTTCTGAGCAAGAATTCTTTGGAAGAAAATGCTCTGTTAATTAGACATAAGGTTGAAACCCTATTCTAATACTCTGGCAGTGTTTCCATGAGGGCCATGAAGATACATGGGGAGGGACACCTAATCTAGTCTTGAGGGTCAGGCATGGGTCAGGGAAAGCTTTCCATAAAAAGTGATTCCTGAGTGTGTGTGTAGGGTGGAGTGAGGGCATTGTGTACCTCCCAGGCAGAGGTAGCAGTATGTGGGAAGTCCCAGAAGCAAGGCGAGGAAGGTTTAGTTTCTTCAGGAAAGTTGCAAGGTGTTCAATATGGCTGGACTGTCTGGTTTCAGATGAGACTGGAGAGGTGAGCTGAGGTCAAACCTATGTTCCTGCCTATTCCACTTTGTCAGTTTCACTTCTTTCCACCAATGCTCTGTGTCTAGATGATGTCTCTCAAACTCTTGAACTTCAAACCTAATGTGGGTATCATCTGTTCCCCCCTATCCTTTTGGCACTGTTGAACTTTGACCCCAAGCACATTCTCAGGCCACGTGATCCAGCTTGAGAGACCGGTCATTGAATCCAGTCAACTCACACTTACATTTGCTTTTCTGAAGTCTGTACTAACCCATCAACTTTCCAGATTCCTAAGCATTGAGCCCAAGGCCTGATGTGTCTAAACCAAGTGCTGAACTTCCACTCGCCATGACCTCACGTTCTGGCTCTCATTCGGTTTCCTAGTCAAGTCTTCGGACAAAAATCTTGCAATGGGTTGATAGAATGACCCCCCAAACACTCAACACCCTATAGCAAGCAAGTATAGCATCTTTTGGAAGCCAGCCTTTAGTTACCTACAGTTTCGCCTGGCTAACCCTCAAGAATTACTGTGTTCTCCCTTCAGCTTGCCAAAATATTTCTTGTACCACATTGTAATCCAGGCTATGACACTTTAGCTTAAAATCAAGTTTTTCATTTGTGGGAAATGTTCCATCCTTTCTTTATCACATTGGACTTCTCTTAGCCAAAAGGGATCTCCAACTTGTGAGAACTGAAAATGCCAGAAATTTCCACCACGATGGCTGCCAGCAAGGGACCTTTGGGCTCATCAAAATCAAAGAGCTCAGTTGAAAGTCTTTAAAGAGAGTCCTTTCTGGTGGAGAAACCATCAAGTTCTACACTACTTATTATGGTCTCCAAACTGTTGACTGTGACAAAGCAAGTTTTGTGTACAGGAAACAACCACTTCCCTTCTCCCTTTGGAGGACCTAAAAAAAATTGATCTTAGATAAGAAGCCATAAATAATTACATAAACAATTACTCAGCCTTTGCCTTTTTTCTTTTAATCCTGTAATGGTACTTTAGCAATAACATCAAACACCACTATTTTTCTTAAGTTTTTGCAGTGAATAAAAATAGAAAGAAAATTTAAATATTCTAAGTACTTGGTGTTTAAGACTTCCATTAGTTGTGAGAAGACACTGTTATTGATGCATTGCCGGCTCCTAATTTGTAAACCGTGCATGACTACGCAACTGAATGTAAGTTTTTGTTTTCCCCAAGCAAAGAATAAGACCATTTTTACAGTATGTCACTGAGGACGTAAATTTTCCAGCTGTATGAAGTACTTAGATTAAAACTATGCTTTTAGGTGTGAACCATAGCTCCAATATTTAGTTTTAACTGTCAAAACTTTAGGTTCTCCCAAACCATAAGGAAGTTAAAAGCCAGGTCACTCCCTAAACAGAGCTTGACCTTTCTTTCTTTTTTTTTTTTCTTTTTTAAAGATTTTGTTTATGTGAGAGAGAAAGCACAAATGGGGGGCAGGGCAGAGGAAGAGGGAAAAGCGGACTCCATGCTCAGTGGGGAGCCCAACGTGGGGCTCGATCCCGGGACCCCGGGATCATGACCTGAACCGAAGGCAGATGCTTAACCTACTGAGCCACCCAGCACCCCTAGGTTGGGCTTTCTAATATGCTGTTATTTTTTAATGGGACAAAAAGTGATAGCAATACTTTATAAATGTTAAGCTGGCTTATCTTATGTAGCATCTTATGGGAAGTTAGAAATAAAAATGTGACCCATCATTGTGAGCAATAAATATTTGCCCTGTGCTTAGTGATAGATTAGACATTTACTGTTTGGCAATGTTTTGGAAAAAAATTTTAGAAAGGAAGGGCCATTTCACTGTGGAGAATGTGACTCTCCATTAGCATGAGAAAAGAGTTTCCTGGACTTGAAGTGACATGAAACAATTCATTTAATATTTAACATTCATGTTATATACATTTTTAATATTTCATAACCGCAAAAATACCTGCTTATAATCTGAATGTTATAATGCTGGATAATACACTGTGACCAGTAAGGCTCATTTCATAAAAATTATCAAGGTGTGAGCTTTATTTAATACTCTAAAGGAATTGTGTAATTGTACCTTTTGTTCTTTTAAGCCTATTTGCCTCAGAGTAGTAGAATTAATTGCATAAATACCCTTCTCTGTGCCTCCCTATGTTCATTATTCATTCACTCTCTTACTGCCTGTTGAGCATCTACAGGGGCCAACCCATTATGTAAGGTAAGAGGATTCAGGATTCCAAGATGAGTAGGACCTGGTCTTTGCCCTCCAGGAGTAAAAAACGAGTGGAATGGAGTGTTTGTCCAGCTTTGACACAAGTACTAAAGGAATGCAGAGGAACTATGGAGGAAGGGGCCTGATCTACATAGACAGGGGCCTGGTCCACATAGTCCTTCTACAATGCAGGATTTACCCATGACAGATGAGAAGGTGTCAGGAAAATGGCCCTGCATTGGGGATTAGAAGGCTTGAGTTTGGCTCCTTGTTTATCTACTTCCTAGATTTGTGACCCTGGGTAATTTACTTCAATTCCCCAAGTTTCCTCATCTACAAAATAGAAATAATAATAGCTGTTCACTCATCTCATAGAATATTGGTTTTAAGGCTCAAATGAGCTAGTGTAAATGAAAATCCATTTTAAAGATTATATATATATATAATCTGTTAGAACTAATAAATGAATTCAGTATAGTAGCAGGATATAAAATTAATATGCAAAAATCTGTAGCATTTGTATACACAAATAAGAAACAGAGAGAGAAATTAAGAAAGCAATCCCATTTGCAACCACATCAAAAAGAATAAAATACCTAGGAAAAAAATTTAACCAAGGAGGTGAAAGACTTATACTCTGAAAACTATAAGGCATGATTAAAGAAATTGAAGAGGACACACAAAAAAGGAAAGATATTCCATGTTCATAGATTGGAAGAATCAATATTGTTAAAATGCCATACTACCCAAAGCAATCTACAGATTCAATGCAATCCCTATCAAATACCAATGGCATTTTTCACAGAAATAAAATAATCCTAAAATTTGTATGGAACCACAAAAGACCCTGAATAGCCAAAACAATCTTGAGAAAAAAGAACAAATCTGGAGGCATCAAGCTTCCTGGTTTCAAACTATGTTACAAAACTATAGTAATCAAAACAGTATGGTATTGGCATAAAACCAGAATCATAGATCAATGAAATAGAATAGAGAGCCCCCAAATAAATCCACACATATATAGTCAATTAATTTATGGCAAAGGAGGCAAGAATACATGTTGGGAAAGGACAGTCTTTTCAATAAATGGTGTTGGGAAAACTGGACAGCCACATGTAGAAGAAAGAAATTTGACCACTGTCTTACACCATACACAAAAATTAACTCAAAATAGATTAGAGATTTGAATGTAGGATCTGAAACCATAAAACTTCTAGAATAAAATAGGCAGTAAGCTCCTTGACATCGATCTTGGTGATGATTTTTTGAATCTGACACCAAAAGCAAAAATAAACAAGTGGGACTACATCATACTCAAAAACTTCTGCACAGCAAAAGAAACCATCAATAGAATGAAAGGCAACTTACTGAAGGGGAGAAAATATTTGCAGATCATTTATTCATTTATTTGATAAGGGGCTAATATCCAAAATATGTGAAGAACTCATACAGCTCAACAGCAAAAAAAAAACCCCAATCTGATTAAAAAATGGACAAAATATCTTCGTAGACATTTTTCCAAAGGGGACATACAGATGGCCAGCAGGTACATGAAAAGATGGTCAAAAGCAGGGAAATGTAAATCAAAACCATAGTAAGATATTACCTCACACCTGTCACAATGGCTACTATCAAAAAGACAAGAAATAACAAGTGTTGGCAAGAATGTGAAGAATAGGGAATCCTTGTGCCCTGTTGGTAGAAGTGTAAATTGGTGCAGCCACAGGGGAAAACAGCGTGGAGTTTCCTAAAAAAATTAAAAATAGAACTACCGTATTATCCAGCAATTCCACTTCAAGGTATTTATCCATAGAAAACAAAAACACTCATTCAAGGAGATACATGCCCCTCTGTATTCACTGCCACATTATTTACAATAGCCAAGATATGGAAACAACCTAAGTGTCTACCAATGGGTGCATGGATAAAGATGTGGTGTACATATATACATGATGGAATACTATTCAGCTATTAAAAAAGAATAAAATCTTGCCGTTTGTGAAACATGGATGGACCTCAAGGGCATTTTGCTAAGTGAAATAAGTCAGACAGAGAAAGACAAATACCATATGATCTCTCTTATGTGTGGAATCGAACAAAACAATAACAAAAAACAAAACTAAGGTCAGAGATACAGAAAACAGATTGGTCGTTGCCAGCAGCAGGTTGTAGGGGGTGGAAGAAATGCATGAAGTGGGTAAAAAAAATTATATGTATGTATAATTATATTATCTAATATTTATATTACATAAATCTCACATTAGGGGCACTAGTGTCCAATTTCAGGTATTGTGACTACTTCTGGACTAACTAATAAGGATGGGAGATGAAGAATTTAGAGAGGACTTAGAAGAGATGGATAAGAAGATAAAAAAAGACGAAAATGGGAAGCCGGAGACAACATGTACAACAGACACAGGAAGGGCGCCAGGTGTTTCCTATCTTTGCCGAGACCCAAACACGAAGAAATGGATTTACACAGCAGCATGAGGGATTCAAGTTAGGAATAAGGATGACTTTATTTTCTCTAAAGAGCTGTTAAAACACTAAAAAGACCAGTAAAGTTCTCCTTTTCTGAGAGTCTTTAAAAACAGAAAGAACGGGGAGCCATCCTACAACAGTGGGTCACTGTTCAGTGCAGTTATATAAAGAGAGTTCAAGAATAAGAAGTCCACAGGTGATGCTTGGAACATGCTCAACCTTAAATTATTCCTTTGGGGGAGAACCATATTGGGAGAATTACGTCAGAGCCCCATTCACCTTCTGGACAAAGTGGATGGAAAAGACATGCCTTCTCTTCTGCAGACCTGTGTTATTCTTGGTTTATTACTTGGTGTAACTTCAGGTGTTTTATGACATACCTATATAGCCTGAGGGTCATAAGTCATTTATTAGGACCCACCAAATATACAACTACTTCCTCTGAAGCACTTGTGTTGACCCTCATTCTTGGTGGGATTCTATAATTTCATCTCAGTGGACCCTGGACTAACTCCAGTCTCTAAGTTTTAGTCCTTAACTTCTGTGGAGTGTATTTCAGGGTTTCCTAGTCTGTGGCTAGCGGGAAACCAGGTACGTTGGGACCTAAAGGCTTAACTTGCTTATTTTCCAGGCTCTATAAAGTGAATAAAGTGAAACAGGATCTTTAAAGCAGCCAGATACAGACCTAGTCTAGGCGGAAGCCAAAGGATAGTCTGCATAAATGTTCTTGAGTCTACAGCATGGTTAAACCTGGCTTCTATTCCCCCAAAGAGACAAGAGCCTGCAAATGAGCAGAGGCCCATGGTGGGGGGGGGGGGGAGCGGGTTGCCACTCTCACTGTGGTTCAGTCCCGCCGTTGGTCCTGCCTCTGCCCTCCTCTGGCTGTGGGAGGGAGAATTCAGGGCCAGAGGATGCACTGATGGGTCCTCTACTATCTAGGTGTGAGATTTGGGTCATCCCTATTCCTGAAATGGCACTACTCTTCCTTATTTCCCATCTGATTACTCCGTAGCTTGGAGCATATGCTGCTTTTCCACCCTTCCTGGTTGAAGTCTGCCTCAGTATTTGTGTAGCCGACAGGGAAAATGGCAGAAGAAGGAGGGAGTTTCTGTTGTAACTGTCTATTTTTAGTGGCTCATAAACTTCTCCATATTCTTTTGGCCTGAAGCTGCATATGCTTGGTCTCAGCCCAAAGGGAAGTTATTTTGGAAAGTCTGAGCAAAATCCTCTCCATTGCTGCTTGGGTTGGCTTAAAGGAGACAGAAAAAAATGAGCTTTTGGAAAATCAGGTCTGTAACTGGGGCTGGTGTGGAACTGGCCACTGGAATCCTACTTGGTCCATCTTCCACCAGGCCCCATTAGAGGTGGCGCCGCTGGGTGGAACATTTAGGGGCCCTTTCATAGGCTGCCTTCTGGTCACGGGATAGTGACAGCATGGGTGTCCCAGAGCTGAGGGGCCCTGATAGCAGGGCCATCAGGAGGCTACACTGCGGTGTGAAAGGAGAAGGAACCGGACCCAAACTCAGGAAACTCTTACTCGTTGTGTTGCCTTGGACGGATCTAGGGGCTTCCTGGAGGTCAGTTACTCCTCTACAAAATGAAGCAGATAGGCCAGCTCTCAGTTCTAATTCTGCCCTGGAATAAAGGGATAGAAATATATCTCTTCTTGGGATGAAGGTACTCAAATGACTAGGGGGAAATTGTCCTCATCTCTAAGGGCACGGCTGGTAAGAAGCCATGGAGACCAAAGCCAGGCTTTTCCTAAAGCTCATATGAGGAAGAATAAAACCTTGAGGTTCTCAAGCACCAATTTATAGAGGATGTTTTGTTTGTGGAAGATGGAGATGCAGGAGAGTTATAAACAAAATTGAAGTGATGATTTTCATGTGGCCCTTCCATGTCGTTTCCCAGAATTGAAGCTATTTATCCATCAAAGCAGATGAAAGCCAAGCTCAACTGTTCCAAAAATGTGAAAAAGTTCCCTTATTTATTTATTCATCTATTTATTTCTTCAACTAATATATATTGAGTGCCCCCTGATTTTCACCCTTTCCTCTGGGAGCAGGAAAGGAAATGGACAGGGAAAGAAAAAGGTAAGAGAAAAAAACTGGTTGACCACCTGGACACAGAAGACGGGCTTGGGGCTTAGGGAGCACACCAGAGGTGAAATGGTATCCTCCAGGGAGGACGTAGAGCATCACTGAGCAAACAGAGTGACACCTAGATGACATGTTTGTGCTTCCCACATGCTCCCAGGTTTCAGAGGCAAATCCCTCCCGCTGATTAGCGAGGTGCTGGAGCTCTGTACTCAGGGTCAGCTGGCAGGATGCCATCACTCCTACATCAGCCTTCTCACTTCCTTGCTCTCTCATCCATTCCCATGGGAAGCTCTGAGTTGCCACACATCCTCAGCCAGGAAGGTCAGCATGGACACATCCGTGTGTATGCGGGTGTGGCTGATAAGCACCAGCTGCTGGACCCTACTTGGCCCTGAGCACCACATCCTCTTCCATATCAGCTACTGCAGCAAACTATAGACCCCATCCCACAAGCCTGCAGAGCCAGCTTTTAAGAAGGGGAGCATGAAATAATGCAAGGAACTTGATTGGGTTTCTTGCCAACCAGGCAAGACCTGGGATGGGTACTGCTGCTGTGAGAAGCAGAGAAGGGGGAGTGGTGGCATCCTATTTCTGAGGCTCTGCTGTGAAACCAAGAGAAAAAAATACCTATATTCTTGAGAAACCTGAGAAAATGATGCAGAGCATAGAGCCATCCTCAAGCTTTCCTGTGCATACAGATCACTTGGGGGTCTTGTTGGAATTCAGGTTCTGCGTCAGCAGATCTGAGATGGGTCTGAGAATTTTCTGTTTCTAACAAGCGCCTAGGTAATGCTTACATTGCTCGTCCATGGCCCTCCCTTTGAATAGGCTTTATTTTCATTTCCTAGCACCCCTCCTTAGGGGTAGGAACTTGAACATGAACCAACAATAATATCTCGACATAAGTCAAGGGGTGGCGCATGACCGCTGTGTGGCCAATCAGAGTTTTTGCTTTTTTTTAATTGGGGGTTCGGGGGCTTCAAAATGGAGCTGGGAGAAGGAAACCCTGTCCTCTTTAGTTGCTACAGTGTGAATCAGAGCCGCTAGTGACAATGGTTCCCATCTCACAGAAGAGTTGCTCTGAGAAGATGCAGCGGGTATGTGGGGGGAGTGAGCTGGGAAGCAGAGAGGATCTTCACAGTGTCCAGTGTCCTGGCTCTGGTCGTCCTTCAGGGCAGCTCCACCGGGCCCTTCCTCTGGTTTTCCTCTGTGAGTCTGCAAATTACCCTCTCTTGCTTCAATTGGTGGTTCTCCACCTGGCTGCCCATTAGAGTCCGATGCTCAAACCCCTTTCCTGGGGACTCTGATTCAATCAGTCTGGGATAGGACTTGGGCACAGGTCATTTTTGTCATTTTTAAAGCTCCCCAGGTGATTCTAATGTGTTGCCAAGGTGGAGATCCACTGTTATGCTCATTGGGTACATATCCAGTTGCAACTGAGAGAGTCCTAAAATGGGTTCTTGGAAACCACTGAACTAGAAGAGTTAGACTGAGCAAGAAGACTGGGACAGACTCCTGAGAAGACAACGTCCACAGAAGTCCTGAAGAAAGGGAGGCTGAGGACCACACTCCAGCCCTCGGTGACCTCTCTGGTCCCCAAACTCGGTATGTGCCACAAGATACTAGATTTGAATTTTGTGTAGAGCTCATAATTTGGTCTTTTTGTCGAAGGGGTTAGCTCTCATTCCAGACCGCATGCTCCTTCAGGGCAGGGATGGTATCTGATGCCTCTTTCATTTCTTCCAAACACCAGCCACTGTAGTGCACTTCACTAGTTTTCCCAAATACAAGGTGACTAATGGATGTCCAAGTGTCTCATCTTTCAAAACCAAGTCTCCCCAACTTCCTCCATGATTGTGAAGAATTCCTGAAGCCATTCACTATGTTCTCAGCATGTGTTTGGAGGAGGGAAAAGGAAGGTTCATCATGTGCTTATTTTGTAGTCCTGACCCACATCTTAGTCTTAAGAGTGGATAAAACGTGCCAGAAGTGGGCAATTAAGGGGTTTGTGAACTCTCTTGTCACTTCAGATTCAACAACTTGTTCTCTTGAAATAGAAATAGCGGCTGGTTTTGTGGGGTTTTACCACGCCCCCCCTCAAGGTCAGGCCCTTTTCTCAGAAATGCAGTTGCCTATGGAAAACTGACACTCCCTAATGAGTCCTTACCAGCTGTCAGCCTCACAGCAATAGTACTTATTCTGCAGGCTTCTTGCTGAATTCCAACGATGGTCTCTGCCAGAGCCCAGGAACACAAGCGCACTGGAGGTGGCGGGAACTCACAGAGCTCTTTGGGTGGTATTCTCTCCCCTTCCCTCAGGAGGACTTGGCCTGGGACGCTTCCAGGCGGCCCCTCCACAGCAGATGTGAAGAGACTGGGGAATGTGAATAGATCTCTCAGGCTGAACTTTAGGGCTGTTCACCCTGACTCAAAGAACCTGAAGCACAGTAGGGGACTGAGCTAGGAAGAGACACCAGCCTAGCCAAGGGGAAAAAAAAGTACACAAAAGCTTGTTAATATGTAAAAAAATCTTTCACAGATGTGAACACTATCATTCTTTCTTCTTCAGTATTATTATATGGGTGACAGCCTTAACGTATACAAGACACCTTCGGACAAAGGCCTCAGGTAGGAGTCCAGAGCTCAGCTATGGTCTTCTACACTTTATTCTACCACTAACTCCCTGTGTGACAATTCAGTTCATCTGTCTGGACCTCACATTGCTCACGGCTGGATACCTACCTGTGCTAGCAGCAACACTTCTACAGTTCAGCAAATTACTCCTTATATAAGATGTCAATAGTCAATAGCCTTCAATAGCCTTCAAATACCATGTATGGGAAACTAATTACAATTATTGGCAAGGATGGTAGGGGGCTATTTCTAAGTGCCTTGAATCCACATGGTTGTCCGTTCTTTTATTTTGTGGAGATGTGGTCAAAATAAAAGACAAATTGGGAAGAAATTATAGCCTCCTCGTAGCCTCCGTATATTAAATGGATCCTCTTTGGCTTAGCAAGATAGAGAATTCATTTTTCTAACTCATTTGAGAATTTCTGTTGTGCTCTCTTTCTCTCTCTTCTCCTTCCCCCAGACTCAATGACTTCTGGGGGTGAAGTGGGGGGTTTGACCAGGACACCTGGGAAAGGCCTGGGGGTGTAGCGGGGGCAGTCCTAATGCAGTCAGCTGCTGAAAGGGGTTTCAGCAAATAGCATGAGATGCCTATCCCAGAGACCTGCCCCTCCCAGGCCATTCCCTAGAAGTGGAATCCTGCCAGTTCTTCCCAGCTGGCTCCGAAATCCGATGCCTCGGTGATTGGTTTCACCGTCTGACTCCAAAAGACTTGCACACTGGGGTAAAATGGATGGCTCTCAAGAGTGTGATAATCCACACTTCCTGATAGGGTTTCCAAACACCGCTCTTCCCGGGTCTTTTTCTTTCTTGGTTGTAGATCTTTCTCTCGTGTCTGAAAGCACCCGTCAGTTTTTGTTACGATGAAGTGGATTTCGTACTTTTTCCCTTCACGTGCCTGCAGCGCCTCGTGCAGCGTTTTGTCTGTGTCACAAATCATGATGTCTCATAATTATTTGTGTAGTTCTTCATCTAACAAGGATCTCTCCTGAAGGGTGGGAGGTGTGCCTTGTTTATTCCCATACGTTCAGCAACTAACAGCACGTAGTTCTTAGCACATAGTAGGTGTTAACCACATGTTATTTGAATGACTGCTTTGCATGAACTACATCAGGGCATTTTGGTGACTTTCCAGGAAAAGTGAGACCACCAAGAGTCAAAATATTTTTAAAACTGCATGGTTTCAAGGTATCAGTAGAGGAAATACTATGAGTTCAGAGACTGAGTTAACTTTTGGTGGTGGTGTAATAAGATTATTGGTTAAACCGGTTTTCTTTCTTACAAGATTCCATGTCTCCCAAGATAACATGAAGTAATCCTATGAGGCCTTAAGCATGCAGAAGGAAAAGGCCTGCATGCTCATTTATCCATCCAGAAGTATTTGCCAAAGGAACAAATAAATGAAAAATGAATCTTTTAATAAACAGAAGATACATAAATTCCCTTTAACTTTCTTTGAACTCCATTATTAAAAGAAATATCCTACCTTCAAAGGCAATAATATATATAAACATGGTATGGTGTGTGGCACATAAATGTTAGCTATTTTGATTATTTTAATGTAGATAATGAAGTGGCATGCTTCCTCAATCAGGGCAAATCACGGTTAATGCCAAGAACTCCCCTACCCTTTTGTTAAATTAAAAGCAAATAAAAAGAATAATAAAAGCAAATACAAAATAACTTTTGAAAAATTCTCTAGTTAAACACAGAAAATAATTTCTTGTATCTGGAGCCCATTTTGTTTTGTGGTCTTCATTCTTTAGGAACGCCTTCACACAGCAAGGCAAGAAATAGTACCTTCAATTTATAGATGAAAAAATTGATGGTTTAGCAGAATTTGGCTCAATGTTAGGTCCCAGTCTCTTCACAGACCTAATCCTGAGTTGGTGCTCCATTAGTTCTTCCTTTTACTTCTGCCTCATTCCCTTTGCTTTGCATGGAGCTCAATGAGGACAGTTCTACAACTGAGATATTGGGCCCCAGAGTCTCCTAGAAGATGGGGCTGGATTAAGGGACTGAGAGGAGAAATGGGAAATGGCATGCATTTCATTACTCACTGCTGTCTTCAAAACTCCTGAGGTGACAGCTAGTCAGGGAACTAGAGAGGGTCTGATGTTTCTGACGTTTTCAATAACCCTGGTGAGGGAGGCTTTCTTATAGGCCAGACAGTCCCCTCACCCTTAGCTCAAGTAGTGAAGACAGGGTTCCATGATCCACGCTAGTTTTCCTTCTCCTTCCAAGCCTAGATTGGGTATAGGGTGGGCCTCCCTGCCTCCACTCCCACTCTAGAGAGGCACAGCTTTTAGGTAGTTTCTGGCCTCACATTATTTTGGTGTCCCCAGATATGGACACACGAGCCATGCCCATTTGAAGGGTTGTTTTGCTATTTAGGACAGGAAGACAGACAGGAGATGACAAACCTTACCAGGTGCACAGAGCCACCATCTCCAGAGCAAGACTAGAACTGGAGTAAGGCAAATGAGGACAAGTCACACAAGCACAGGGTCTGATCCCATCTTTATTTAAAATTTTGGTATTTCGGGGCACCTGGGTGGTTCAGTCGTTAAGCGTCTGCCTTCGGCTCAGGTCATGATCCCAGGGTCCTGGGATCAAGCCCCCCGTTGGGCTCCCTGATCAGCAGGAAGCCTGCTTCTCCCTCTCCCACTCCCCTGCTTGTGTTCTCTCTCTTGCTGTCTCTCTCTCTGTCAAATAAATAAAATCTTTAAAATAAAATAAAATGTTGATATTTTGTGTTTGTTTTTTTTTTTTTACTTTTCAGCATTAAGATATTAATTATCTTGATTCCTGACTTCTTTGGCGACCCCTTCCATTTTGACGGAGCCAATGGTATTTTAATGACCAGTACTGTCAGATTAGTTAGCTGTTGAATTTGTTTTTGTGATGGTCTCAGAACCTGTCAAAACCCTGGCATGTCTGCGTCACAGCTCACTATCTGTTCTGACCTAACATAGATCAGCAGCTGTGCCCGGCACAGAGCAAGGACTCAACAAAGAAGTCTAGATGCCCCTTCTTCCACCTGAGCACGGAAACGTCTCAAAGCTTGAGGGGTTCTTCTCCACCATAATGAATATGTTTAAAGTGAATGTGGTAGGTGGGCGGGTGATGATCTATTCTCCCCTGAAGTGGAAGGGTTGTTTTTCCTTCTGATGGAAGGAAGCTGTGTGCTTCCCCCTTTGGGCTCCCTCAGCACTTTGTCTCTCCTGGGTTATAGCTCTTACTCTGCTCGCGTTCACGGGTCCGTCTTCCCAGACTGTGAGTTTCTCTATGCAAGGACGCTGTCTTACGTGTCTCCCTAGCACCGTGCGCAGTGCCTGGCCCCGGACCTGCTCAGTAAGTGTTCATGGAGTGAAGGTAGAAATTAGGCAGTGTTTCTGACTCGTGCAAAATGCTTTTGTTGGCATGAACTTTTCGTATCAGAAATTCTTTAATAAACCAGAACCAAGTGCTTTCTGCGAACCCTACCTAGCTCTTGCTTCCAGTGCTTCCATTTGTGAGAGCTTAATGTATGTCAGGTCTAGTCATTTAGGGAAGTCTTTAGTAACTGGCCAGAAAGCCTGTCACTTGCAACATTATGTTGGTGACTGAAAGTCTTCTTGAATTATTCAGGACCTTTTGGTTTGTAAGCAACAGACACCAACTCAAATTAGCTCAAGTGAAAATGAGAATTAACTCAAATAACAGAGAAACCCAGGGATGAATATCTGCTCTAGAGGCTGAAATGATGTCATCGGGACCCCATCTCTCACCACCGGTGAAGTCGGTTTCCAGCACCCTGAGGCTCACATGCAACCCGCTTCCAGCTCCCAGTGAGGATGAGGTCCTTCATGAAACTCCACCAGAGGGGCGCCTGGGGGGCTCAGTCGGTTAAGCATCTGCCTTCGGCTCAGGTCAGGATCCCAAGGTCCTGGGATGGAGCCCCATATCCTGCTTCTTGCTCAGGGAGGGAGTCTGCTTCTCTCTCTCCCTCTGCCCCTCCCCCTGCTTGTGCTCTCTCTCTCTCTCTCTCTCTCAAAGAAATAAAATAAAATCTTTAACGCCACCAGAAAAGTCCTGGCAAAGACTGCCTGGTCAGGCTTTGATCACTTGTGAACTTGTGAACCCCTCACTGGGGCCAGAGTGGCTGGGCCACCTCAGACACGCCTGGGTCACATTCTCACACCTCTGATGGCGGAGGGGCTGGGAGGGTCAGTTCACCTGAGCCTCGTGGCCTAGTGCCCTCACAGGAAGGGAAGGCTCCAACACAGACGAATGGGGGTGGTTCTGGGCAGGGAGAAACAGCCAGTGCTCACTACACTTGTAACATTGGATTTACTCATTTTCCATTTAATTCTCATTTTTGCATTCAGTCTTACCAACTTCTCTTAAGTTCCAAGTTAGGTTATTATTGGAGCGGTTTTATGGTTTGATCTTCACCTCTTTTTTTCCTCCTTTGGGCAATTTTTTTAAAGCCTTTCTTGAGGGAGCCTGTTTTCTTGTGTCTACCCCTCTACCTGTGGCCTGCTTTTCTTTATTTACCAGTTTCTCTCTGGTCATGACCTGAGTTGAAGGCAGACGCTTAACCGACTGAGCCACCCAGGCACCCCAGGAACCGTGTTTTAACTCTATTCCTAGTTTCAGGAACACAGTGGGCCTTTGATAAATGTTTAGAGAATGACGCATGCCTTCCCCTCAGAGTCCCCTCAGCTCTGCTGCAGGTCGCTGCTGTGCGCAGTGCACACATCTATTAGAGCACCATTGCTCTTCGTTTGTGTGTCTTATTTCCCTTACCGCATTGTACACTTCCTCGTGGTAACTATGTCTTTATGAATTACTGGTATCTGTCACTTTGTCCAATGGTATATGAAGTATGTGCTAAGTAAGTGTAAAAAACATTTTAAATAAACAAAGATCTCTTTAATGCAAATGTTTCAAAGTAGCAGATTATTATATACCCTTTTGTTTGTATCTGCTGGAGTGCTTGCTTGTTGAATATGAACTAAGCCATGTGACTTTTGTCGACACTTGGTTTGGATGTTCCTAAAATGTCCCTAGGTACCAGACTGTTAAGTAGCATGGCCAGACTCCTCTTACTCTTGATATGAGCATGAGAACAGACTCTGAGGGACAATGAGTAGGATCTGGGCAGTCTGTGTACCACACAGCCATCATCATTTATGTCCTGAGGTATGCCTTGCAGAGGGGACCCACGTCTTTGAACCGAGCTGGGGTCTTCAGATCTCAGACTGGTGGTGGAGGTGTATGGGGCTGGAGTTTGTGTCCAAAAGTGACTGTAGGGGTAAAGCCGGGCGTCAAGCCCACACTAGTCAGTGGAGAGCAAGAACTGGATTTCAAGCAGAGAATCTCGAAGGGAGAGGAAGCTAGGGAGACTCCTGAAGGAAGGTACTGGAAAGACTCCCAGAGGCAACAGGATGCAGCAAGGACCTCGTCACCGTGAACCTGCAGCCGAGTCTGTGGGTGGAAAGGGATTGTTTGGGGTAATGAGTGAGCTCTGAAAGGGATAGGAAGGAGTTGGTCTGTTGGCTATACACAGTAGCAAGCTGGAGGGCCATCACAAACACGCCATGTGTGTCAGAGGACAACGTGTAGACAAGTGCACCCTGGGCCTGTCTCCCCCAGGCCTCCTTTGGGGCCTGAAGCAATGGCAGTCATGTGGGAAGACAGGCTACAGGATGGGGTGGTTGTTCTTCTCTAACTCTCTTCTCTAAGCAGCCCAGATTTGGACAGCAGAAGCTCCTCCTCATCAAAGAATGAGGCAGAATCAGCTTAAATAAATATGATTAATAATGTGCCAGGAGCAGTCCTGACAAAGGAGTTTAGACCTGACCCTGTTCTCCAGCCAGTGATTCACACTAGCTGAATGGCAGTGGATGCCTACGCTGGATACATGAGGGGAGGTTGGGACGAAACTCCAAGCGGAAAGCTCGCTTCTACTTTTTTTGTTTTTAACTGAGGTAAAATTGGTATATAACATTATATTAGTTTCAAATGTATGACGTAATAAGTTGATATTTGTATACACTACGGAGTGGTCATACCGATTGAATTTAGGGGGATAAAGTATGGAGAAAACAGACTTGATCCACTTTCCTCTTGGAAGGAGACACTTTCTTTCCTAGCCAGCTTACGTCAGAGTAGAAGATGGGGATTTGATAAAACAATGTCTTTATTTCCTATGTATATTTCTTTGTTCCAAAAAGAGCTCTGATGTGTTTTCATGTTGGGTTCAAAGAAGAGATTGTCCTGGAAAATCACAGCTCCTTTGGAAGGGCAACCAGGACATGAAAACCCTTCTGCTAAATCTTCACCCTGATAAGCTGAGGACTGAATTTCCTGGCTCAGGTGGTTTCTAATTAAAGCAATTTATATTCAAGGAATGTACGCACATGCAGGCTCACACAAAATCAATGAAATCAAGAGAAGAAACAGGAAAAAAAAAAAAAGAATGTAACCAAGAAGCACTTATGTGGAAGGGCAAAAAGAAATTTTTTTGTGTTTACTTTCTGTTGAAAATATTTGTATACATGGCCTCATTTCAGCCAAAATTCTAAATGTGTTGCACACTGTTTCCTATTCTCCCCGTCCCGGGCTGCCCTCCCCCTACACAATAAGGCTGAGTTTTGTCCTAGATTACGCATGATTCCTTATTTTTCTTACGCTTAAACAAGGACCCAGTTTGGGTGCTGAGCAGGACACATGGAATAATTTGCTGCCACTCAATGAGAATGAGGGATTAATGAGAGTGTCCCCTTAAACAAGCCGCACAGTTTTGTCATCTCCATGAAGCTTGCTGGCATATAAATATAACCCCACATTCTTTTATGAAACACATAAATGCAATAAAATAGTTGCTTTGGTTCTTTCTGGAGGCAGAAGGAGAAAAATGTCAAACTCTCATTGTTCAGTGTTTCTAACAGACCCCTTTTGTATAACTGCTATGACTTTTCCAGCACAAAGTTCCAAACGGCAGATAATAGCTTAAAAGGCTATCTGAACCCATTCTGTTATGTAGATGAAAGGAAGTCTTTAAAATTAATCTATGGCATCTCTGAATAAAAAAGAAGGGCACTCATCCAACTCATTTCCTTGGGCCAGAGCAGTGAGCAAGCAGAAGAAAAATGCCAAAATTCTGCTGCTCAAAATCCAGAGTTTAACATGGCACAGGCATAGCCGATTAGCAACCAGATTTCTGCTTCTGACCTGTCACTGTTCGGAAATATGAAACAGTGTGTTATTATTCAATCTTATCACTAAATTCGAAGTTAAGGTAAGGCATCTGACTCAGGCGTATCGAGTGTAGCATAAAGGTTAAGAACCTGTTACATTGCTGTTTTATAACAAAGTATTTTGTGAGAGCTATATATTTAAAAGGAGATAAAATAATCCTTCTTTAAAAATTGAAAGACTGGGGGTGGCTGGGTAGCTCAGTCGTTAAGCGTCTGCCTTCGGCTCAGGTCATGATCCCAGGGTCCTGGGATCGAGCCCCGCATCAGGGAGCCTGCTCCTCCCTCTCCCACTCCGCCTGCTTGTGCTCTCTCTCTCTCCCCCTCTCTCTGTCAAATAAATAAATAAAATCTTTAAAAAAAAACTGGAAGACTGTCTACTAGAAGACTGTCTAAGCCAAGGGAAGCAACATTATGTTGGTCACATTGGCACAAACAGCTTGGGAACTACGTTCGCCATGTCATCCTGGAGAATCAATTGTATTAATAAAATTGTATCACTGAATTTATTTCTATCGCAGCAAGTACTGCAGTAAGGAATCAAATGCAAATATCGGCCAAATATGAGATTGAAAGAAATGTTGAGTTAATAACCTCAGTTAAAATGGCATCTGCCACCGGGGGCATTCAGGTAAAAAGACTTGGAAGTATTCAGTTATCAGAACAAATAAGCATTTAGGGGGATTAGTTATAAAATGATTGTGTTGATCAAGACTGTTCCTCTATGCAAGCAATAAATGGAAATATAATAAAAATACAGATTCCATTCACAATAAGACATAGACACACACAGAACGTAAACTATATAGGAATAGAAATACGCTAGACTTATCCATAGAAAAACCCAGTTTCCTTTTTGAGACCTGTAAGAGAGGATTTGAATCCATGAAGAGAAAATAAAACATGTTCTATTTTTCTACCAGTATAGACATAATACCCTTTAATAAGTCAATCCCCTCCAATTAAGCTTTGATTTTTAACAAATTTGTAATGAGACTGCCAAAGGGATTTTAGGGAGAACTTCACAGAAATGTTCTAATGTTCATCTAAAAAAAAAAAAAATCCATGTAAGAGTATCTAGGAAAATCCTGAAAAAGTAGGATAATGATGTAGGACTTGCCCAGGCTTAAAAATGTATCATAAAGCAAGGCACACTTAAAAGCAAGTTTTACTTTTGGTTGTATTTTCTTTGTATATTATAATCATTTATTTAACTTGTTGCAGTTTGAAGTAAAAATTTCCAAAATGTATGCTCAACAATAATCATTAAAATGTTTGCAGCGTACAAAACTGTGTCACGTGACTATTTCACTGCAATGAGCAGACCTAAGAGCTTAACCAGAATTTATTTTGAATCACAGATTTAGTTTTTTTGAAATTACTACATTTAGAAATGTATTTTTCTATAGTAAATACACTTACTGAAACTGGACAGCTAGAAGAAGTATATGTTCACATGCTTGTGATCCAACTGTTGTGTGCTGTCTAAAGTATTCTTCAGCTAAGAATGGCCAAGTCATTTGTGTTAATTTTTTCAACACCAGATCTGCCACTTATCATTGTATCTGCAGGGATGTGGAAGTCTAAGATCCAAGAACGATTTCTCAATATTGTGTTAGTGTGAAAAGAAACCACCAGGATACTGCCATTTCCTGGTTTTGAAGAAGGGCTTCTTCTATTTCCATTTTCCAAATTCCCTTGATGTATCACATCTGTGCCCTTAGGTAAAAGAAATATCACTAGGCCTGATTTAGCCAAATGGCTTTTTTAGGAATGAAAAGCATTTTTTGGAATTGCCCAATATTGACCTGTTTAAAAGGTACATTCCCTTTCTACATTAGAAGAGGTATCTCCCACTACAGTCAGTCATTTGAGTACTGTTTTTATTCTCTGCATGAGAATGTTTTGACTAGGTTATCAGTGGCAACATTTAAATAATTCATCTTGTAGTTAGTTTCACAGTTCTTTGTGAGAATAAAAGTTAAAATAAAACATAATAGCAATAAAAAATGTATCATAAAGTTATTTTGATCAAAGCAGTATGGCACTATCATAGGAATAGATGACTAAGACAGGAATAAATAACATATTTGGTCATTCCACCAATTGAATAGACATGCTCAGGAGTGAACAGGTATAGTTGGGGTTTTCCTCCCCAAAGACGCTTCTCACCTCCCAGGCAAGTAGATTTCTACTGGGTACTTTTTTTTTTTTCAGTTTATCAACTATGCTGTGGACCCTGAGGGTAAAAATAATATCATATTTCTCATTTTCATGCCTGCACAGTACGTAGAGGTATTCCATGTTTGATGAGTGTATAAGGGGCTATATGAATACATGTGCATTGGAAAGAAAACTTTGAATAATGTTAGGAAGATCCACCAGCTTTAAATCTCTGCTTGAGAGTTACTGACAAAATTCCTTTTTAATAGCTGACATTAGAATGAGATTTTCTGTTTAACAAACCAAACTGCAGCTAATGCCTTAGGTGTTTTCCAAATTAATTTATAGGCTGCTGTTCATGAAAAAAATTCTTATTAGCCCAAGTGATGACTCAAATTATTTTTTTAATGTAACATTACTTAAATATAAGTACACACAAAACTAGGTTTATGAACGTTAGGTAAGCATAATACCAAAATGCATTTATCAATTAAACATCCATACTTATAAAACCAGTAAAATCCAAATGAGCAATAGATGGTATTTTATGGAAACTAAATTGCTGATGTTGGGTTTAATAATGGAAAGATGTGTTTAGTTGTTTTACGTTTCACTAGTTGACTTGATTCTTTTGATCTTGAAAATGAAGGACCATTATATGAGGCTTTGTTATTGTCACTGCTGTTATTTTTAGTTTTTACAGGTTTTGAATTTTTATCCATTGATCCATGATATTGGTTGTCCAATGAATTTAGTACATTGCCTTGTATACAATTCGTGTACAGTGTTGTATACAACACTGAAGTTTGGCACCAAGTCTCCTGGAAGCACAAATGCAGGTGTGAACTCAGGACAGGTTTGGTCACAGGTCGTCATTCCCATGGTTCGGAACACTCTTGTATTACTTTTCTTAGACCATAATCTAAAAGAAAACGAATTAAAAAATTATTTCAGGGGCGCCTGGGTGGTTCAGGTGGTTAAGTGTCTGACTCTTGATTTCAGCTCAGGTCATGGTCTCAGGATTATGAGATGGAGCCCCCGAGGCTGGCTCCGCACTCAGTGGGGAGTCTGCCCGAGGTTCTCTCCCTCTCCCTCTGCCTCTCCTCCCGCTCGCACTCTCTTTCCCTCTTTCGCTTTAAAATAAATAAATAAATCTTAAAAAATAATTCTTTCAGAACTTATGAATCTTAGTTTGAGAAACATCACCCTAGCTTATTTCAAGTAGTAATTGATTTTTTTTTTTTAAATCCCAGAACAACAGAAGAAATGGGGCAGCATTTTGTGATTGTTGTAAACAGATTTTGTGACCATTGATCCATATTTTCAACACCCCTCTCTGGCACGAACCAATCGATCCTCCTTTGGAGACAGGCACTGCTACCCCTCATCCGCAGAACAAGAAATTGAGGCAGCGACAGCACTTGGGAGCACAGAGAAAATTATGGTGAAATTTAGATTAGGGGTCAAAGTTGTTTATATCTCATTGAGAGGGAAAGTGAGTGGTAATCACACAAATCGCTTAGCCTTTGGCTTGCTCTGACAATCACTTAGACTTGACATTTTTTCTTCTCTGGCTACCCAGGACTCCTTGGTATCTCAGACCACAATGCACGGAGCCTGGTCCAGCACTTGTGCTAAGTACACACTCCCTGTACCTTAGGCCCCGTGTGTCCTATTCAGCTACAAAGGACTCAATGAAAGCTAATAGCTTGTCTGAGACCATGAGGGCCGGCAGTCAGCCTGAAAGGTGCTATCCACTTCTAATCATAGACCTGTGCGGCGTGAATGCTTACCGTGGGGAGCGACTGTTGTTTCCCAAGTACAGTTGTCCCTTCTTGAGCAGCTGTCCGGTGCTCGGCTCGGCAGCCTGGGAGCCTTCCGGGTAAACAGTACCTCGGGTTACGTGGCCTCCCCGCGGCGTGTGCAGACACAACCCTCAGGTATTTGGGCATGCGCTTGCCTTAGTCATAGTGAGACTACAGAGAATGTTCCTTCAAATCAGACCAAGTCATAACCGCTTCCCCAAATAGCAGGGGAACATTGCCTCGCCATAGTTACTTAGTGTAACCAAAAGAAATCACCAGAGAACACAGAATTCCAGAGATTCCAAGTAGATTCCTAATGAATGTTAAATAAGATACTGTTTAGTATTAAATAGAGCTTTCCTATGCTTGCAACCTTCCTGCAACTCAGCAGAACAGCACTGGGAACTAACTTCAGTTCCATAGTTTTTGTTATTAACTCTAGTAAGAGCTGGAGTCCTATTTATAAATGACCAGGTTTGACTTAGTTGCCTGTTGGGAGTAACCTGCTCAAGCTAGTCACAGTAAGCCAGCTTGCCCTCTTCCATACTTACATTATTATTATTTTCAGGGTCCCCAAAGTAGGGCTTAATACATTATTAAGAGGGAGTTTGACCTATGATCTTTAACAAGGAGCTCCTTAAATCATGCAAGGTTCGAAAGCCAAATATTTATAAACATGTTCCTACACGCATAAAAGGGAGGATGTAAACCCCACTGTTAACAATGATTATCTCAGGGGAGTGGCATTGGACGGGGTGGAAAATGTCACTTTCTGTTTTATGCACTTCTATTGTCTAGGTTGCTTTCATAGTGAGCATGTGAGTCATATTTTAACTTTTTAAAAACATTGTTTTTATTTAGAATAATTTCATTCCCTTATAAACATGAAACTGGATTCACACTCAGCCCAGAGCAAGTATGACAAAAGGCACATTAGAATAAGTTGATTTGAACTGATTGACTTCAGGAGGAACTTGTGGAGACAGAAAGACACAATCCGGGGTAGAGCCTCTTCTACAAGGCAGAGGGATGCTTTCTCTCAGTTTCTTCTCATCCAAACCCCTGGATTAGGAGTAGTATGGAGCCAGGAAGATCGCAAGCCCTTGGGTGGAACCTGGGTGGCAGTGGACAAGATCCAGCCTCTGTGGAATTCGATGCTGGGACACAGCCATGAAATCACCTCAGCCTCTGCCAAGTGTTTGCTCTACAGCTTTAGCATTTCTGGGCAAATATAACTTCCATGGTTACGTTCCACTGCAAAGCCCTATGAATTCTAGCGTGTTGGTTTGTCGTTGAGAAAAAGAACATGCCACCTCTACTGATCTGGCTTGCTGGGGAAAATACTTGGTGAGATTAGGGAAACTCATAATCTAATCCTGATTCTGCCCTAACCCTTTATGAGTCTCAGTTTCCTCAACTCTGTACACATGAGGAGATTGAATGTTACATGATCCCTAAAGTCTCTTTTAGTACAAAAGCTTTATGACCTCTAAAGTGGTCCATAAAGCAAGTATTTTGAGTAGTGAGTACCAGATAGTTTCTTCTCATTTGTAAATGCCCAACTTTCTTAAACAGCCCAACTTTAATTAAACACAGCAACTCAGTCAGATATGTATATGTCCTATGTAGCCCGATATATGGTCAAAGAGAAGTCAGCCTACCCTTTGTTATAGGAATGGAAATGGAGAACCGAGAAAAGTGGTATGCTCCGGGGTTTCTCATGAAATACACACGGACTTGGAATTAGGATTTAGTCCTCCACACTCCAACGTGGGGACGTAGCTGCCTTCACATCTCTCTTCCTCAGCAAGGTACCTTAGAAATGAGGACCGTGTCACCCACTGTCCTTCAAGTGACGCCTTCGCCCAGGGGCAGAGCTGTGATATTTGGGTCAAGGCATTCCCACTCCGGGGGTGGGGTGGGGCTACTCTCGTGTGGGTTCCTGAAGGCAGCTGGTGAGTCAGTCGTAGCCTTTCAGGCGTCTCCCCCAGGGAGGTCTTGGGCAGAGAGAGGCAGGGCGACTGCACGTGAAGTGCCTAAACTCTTGGCCACTGTAGATGTCATGCTCAACTTGGGTCACTTCTAATCCAGGATGTGGTTCGATGACAAACCACCCTATTACATTACTATATTGTACAAAATAAGAGAGCAAAGAGTGACCTTTGGACATTATCTGAAAAGTGAATGCTAATTTGACCACTTCCTCTATGACATATGTCCCTATCTGTTTGTTTCTTCTCCCGCCTCTCTTTTTCTTCTATACCCTTTCTATTTCTTCCTTCTTATCTGACTCATGGCTTCCCATGGCACTTCTGGACGGCCATTACACAGTTGTTGGCAGCTCAGACCCAAAGATGCTACTGAGTTCTATTTGTCAACCATGAGGACTTCCATGTGTTTTCTAAATTTTGTCTTGAACATCTCTCCAGGATTAGGCAGCCCTTGACCCTCTGTAGCCCGTGTACAGACTCTTCCTCCTGTTTGACAGAGAGCTTTGACCAAAGTTCATTCCTACTTTTATGAATATAAGACATAATTGTGATTATAAAGCTTCCGTATCTTTGAAGACAAAAGTCACTCCTTAACTTTCTTCTCTCTAGACCAAAGAGACCCAATTCCTTGTAGCTCCACATAAGTCATGCTTTAATAATTTTAATCATTCTTGGAATCCTTGCCTGGAGATCTATATCTCTATATCTTTTTTGTTTTAAGGGGTTGCAAAAAGGACACTGTGTGCCAAATAAGATTTGGTTAAAAGAAAACAGAAAGTTTTTTTAAAACCTACTTCTTAAAAAAATCATGATTTTTATATAATACATCCCTTGACATATAGGTCAGTATTGTATTGTTTTTTTAAAACAGTGGTTTCACATAGGTAAATTATTCTTAGTTTTAAGTCATTTTTCTTTTTCTTTTTCTTTCTGTATATTTCCCTAACCTATTTTGGAATAGAGAGATTTTGTCCAGAAGTAAATTGCTTTTCACTCATTTGATTTTCGGGTTAGGCTTTTCATTTGCAAGGAACAAAGCCCCTCTTGAGTTCTAAGGCCACGGGGCTTGTGAGATCACCTGTGGCCCACAGTGGAACCTGAGAGCCACCCGAATCTGCAGCGGCACAAAGCACAGCCGCGCTCTGATAGCTCACGTTCATCTGTGTATGTCCCTCTCTCTCCCTTTCTCTTTCACCTCTATTTCTTCATTCTCCTCTCTCCATGGACCATCTTGCTCTGCTCCCTCCTAGCTTTGGCTTGCATGTGCATGAGGCCACAATGGCCTTTCCTTTCCTTTCCCTACATCATATTTTGTCAACTTAAGTTACTGTTGCCAACTGGGTCACTCTGCTGTCCAGAGTAAACTCCCAAGAGCGAGGATCTGATAGGTCACTCCAGCCTCTGGACGGACTGTGACCCGAGGGCAAGCCAACATTTCCAGGTCAGGTGTTCGTCCGCATCCAATCACCTGTGCTGGGCATGCGAGGTTGTCACTCAGAGCACATGCAAGTTTGGAATGACTGATTTGGCGCTGTGATTAATAAACATCTCTGGGACATCTAAAGTGAATTGAATAGTTTTAATGGAATTATTTCCCCCATTTTTCTGAGAGTTAGTTTGAATTTCCATTGTCTTCCAGGATATTAACAATTTCACTAAAGTCATTAGCATATAAAAATTGAGGAAATACATTCTAACTATTTTGTCTACCTAATAAATAATGATATTGAATGAGATAGATTCTTTTTTTTTTTTTTTACAAAGATTTATTTATTTATTTGAGAGAGAGAGACAGAGTGAGCAAGCAGAGGGACGGGCAGAGGGAGAGAGAATCTCAAGTAGACTCCCTGCAGAGTACAAGGCGGGGCTCCATCTCACGACCCTGAGATCATGACCTGAGTTGAAATCAAGAGTTGGACGTTTAACCAACTGAGCCACCCAGGCGCCCCTTGACTGAGATAGATTTTAAGAATGAACCCCATTGGACTTCCTTTCCTTTTTTTTTTTTTTTATTCTTCAGAACATCACAGGTAGACACTATCCCATTGACCACTACGGCCTTGTCATTTCAATATGAAAGCCATGACTCCAACTCGTACCAAAATAAAGTCAAAAGATAACACTTTTTCTTGATTGGTAACTTTAAAAAGTCACATATTCTGGGAATTGGTTGGGGGTGGGAGTCACATATGCAGGCTCTGGAGCTGGCCTGCCTGGGATCAAATCGCTGCCTTCGACACTTTTTTTTTTTAAGATTTTATTTATTTATTTGTCAGAGAGAGAGCGCACAAAGCAGGGAGAGTGGCAGGCAGAGGGAGAAGCAGACTCCCCACTGAGCAAGGAGCCCGATGTGGGGCTCAATCCCAGGACTCTGGGATCATGACCCGAGCCAAAGGCAGACACTTAACCGACTGAGCCACCCAGGCATCCCTGGCTTCTGATCTGTGTAACTTGGGGGACTTCTGTGACCCTGCTGCTCCTCAGTTTCCTCATGAGAAAAATGGGACCACTAAGAATATTTCCGATACCCGTTATTGTGAAGATTAAATGAATGAGTCAATGTAAAATGTTTGCTGGGAGCTACCTATTGCTTGGTAAAAATCCCATAAGTGTTAGTTATTATTGTGATATTTAATTCCACAACCTTTGTTGAGTACCAGTTGTATAGCTTAAGCTAGTTTGAGGTGGGATTCTGTGATTTTTAAACCATGGTGGTCTTATTCCAGAAAATGCAGATAGATCTCTAGACTGGTTTGTTATGCCAACCTCTTTACAGAATCGCATTGGCAATCTCCTGCCATCTTCCTATATGTTATCTTGCAAGGTTCCTGTTATGAGTATTTTCAACTGCCTGGGATCAAATTCAGAGCAAAGCACAATTTTTGTTGTCTTCCAGAATATTAGATACTTAATTTCCTTTATTCCAGTTAAGGTTTCTGTAATTTAATATGAAGTATTTTTACAGAGCTAGTTCTCTGAATCTTGTAGTGACATTGCTCTTTACATTTTTTTCCTCTCTACTACTTCCGGGTATGGTGACTTAAAGCTGCGAGTATATTGGTGTGAGAGTCTATAGTGAATAGATGCACGAGGCACTCTTGAAATTCAAGTTCATGAACTGTGAAAAGCCTGATAAAGAAATATGGTATTGCTTGTTGTCATCTGAACTAAGCTGCAAAGGTTCTGCTCCAAGGTTCTGTCACACTACATACACTTATCTTGCTAAGTATACAGATCAGGTTCAATGCCTCTGAACAGGCAGCCTCTTCTAACCTAGTGGTAAACATTTTGATTAGTGAGAAGTGTTTTCACATCTGCTTATTTCAAGCTTAAGTGCTTTTCTCCTTCTCACAGAAAAATTGAGATAAGGCAAATATCATCATCTCCATTCATTTCCACTTGCAGTTTCAGCTGGTATGTAAATACGAGGCTCAGAGGACCAGAAAATGCCTTAAATTAGCACAGTATTATAACTGCATTGCCCAATGCTAGGGAGTGATGGGAAATTGGTATTCCTAATGGAGCTGTGGTGAATATTCATTTTTCCATCTGGAAACGAAGCATATGCTATTTAAGAGATTGAAAAGTGGTGTGACTTCAGCACTGTAACTACTAAACTTTACAATCTTGAGGGTCTAATTCACATAAAAAAATGAATGTGTTGCTGTAAAAGTATACAGATGAGAAATAGAACTGAACTAGTTACTGAAACTAATTAAGCCCGTTTTTCAGAGGTAACCTGGGGCACAACGATGTTAAGAAAAATTCATGGGTGGGGACTCAGGACCACACTTTGATCACTATTATGAGGGGCCATGGGAACTTGGAGACATTCTCTGCTCATTTCTCCACAGGATTCCAATTTCAACAAGAGTTGCCACAATCTCCCTAGAAATACGGAATACTGAGGAAATGGAAAGAAATTGAGTAACACGAAGACACACCTTATGCCTTAAATAAAATCCTGTAGTTAGAGCTTGGATTGAAAGCCTCCTGGGGATTGACAGCTCGTTCCTCTGTTAGAACTGCTCTCTGGAAATTAATGGGCTTGGCTTTGTATCTCCAACTGTTCTGCACAAATGAACCAAACTGGGAATCAGTTGGAGTCAGTGAAGCTTAACACAACTCCAGCTATTGTTTACATGGCTCCCATGAAACCCCTGTGCCAAACTGATTAGATTTACAGTTCATTCGATAAGCTTGTCTGCTCATGGCACATAAGGCAGTGAACCTTTTCACAAAATGAAACAGAGCTGGGGGTGTGGGGGTGGGGGGAGGCCGTTAATGAAGAGGGAGGCTGAGAGACATTGGTGGGGGATCTTCTAAGGTTTTAGACAGCCTCCCTTATGTAGGGATTCTTATGCTCAGTGTTGGAATGACACTTTGGGGTTTGCCCTCCTGCTCACCAGACACTCTGCAGTGCCATTTTAAAATATGTTGTGATAATGGATATATATATTATCCATATAAAAAGTGGGTCAGGGAGCACCATGTGGACCAGTGGAAACTATTACCCACTGCACAATGCCAGACAGAGCTGCTTCTTGTTCTTCCCCCATCCTCTGTGCTGGAGGCTGGGGGAAACTGTACAAAGCCTATCCTATTTGTACATGCCTTGGATCTATTATTGAGTGATTGAGAATTAGTCATGGAGCCATGAAATCATCACCCTCAAAACTCTATCTAGTTACCTTTAAGCAAGTATAACTGATCTCATTTCTCTAAGAGCATGACCTAATGGTTTTGCCAACCATGGCCTAGCACCGTGGACTTGCTCCCACCGTGCAGAGGAGGGGCCAGCTGAATAGAAGTTGATGACCACCCTCAGAGGAGTCCCACATGGCAACTTTATACTACATCTGTTTTGGCTAGCTATTGCTTCATCACAAACTATCCTAAAACTTCGTGGCTTAAAACAATAACCACTTTATTAATATCTTACAATTCTGTGGGTTTGGAAGCCAGGCAGGGATTGGCTGGGTGCTGCTTTTGCTCCACATAGTCTCAACAGGGATTACTTGGTGGTAATCAGCTGGTGTCTGGGCAGGTTTGTAGGGTCCAAGATAGCTTCACTCTCATACCTGGCACTTTGCCATGGACAGCTGAAGGCTGGGCTCAGTTGGATCTCTCCCTCTCCATGTGGTCTCATGGTTGCTCCCCTAAAGAAGTTGAACTTCTTACCTGGCAGCCCAGAGTCCAAGAATGAGTGTTCCAAGAGTCCCAGGAATTAGCTATAAGGCTCCTTATGCAACAGCTTGGAAAGTCCCAGAACGTCACATCTGCTAATTTTTATTAGTCAAGAAAATCCTTAAAGCCAGTTCAGATTCAAGGGTAAGGGAGTTAGACCCCACCTCTCAATGAGAGGAAAGTCAAAACATCCATGTCTATCTTGAGTCTTTCTCAAACACTTGTGACCTTAGAACTCTGAGAAAGAATTCAGTATTATAAGTCATTTTGCAAATCTCTTACCCAATGGTGGGAAAAAAATATGGAAGAAAACTCTCAAGAAATCCTTATGTATACACTGAGCATGCACTGAATAATAATATTTAGTAATATTTAATGAACTAAATTTAATTTAGTTTAATATATTTAGTATTTAATATATTAATATATATTATTTAGTTTATATAGTTAATATAAACTAAATAGCTTAGTAATATTTAGTTTATTTAGTAATTTAATAATACTTAGCATTTATTAATTTAATAATAGTAAACCCTCGTATGCCCTGAATGCTTAATATTTAGTAACAATTGAGAGATTCATTAAATGGAATATATGATTGAGAGTAATTGCACAGGTTCCAAATAGATAACTCTTGGCTGACAGTTTTACTATCCACCTTGAATAAATCCCAGAGAAAATGGATGTTTATATAAAAAAATTTAGTCTCTAAGTATTAAACTCTGGGACTCACACACTAGATGCCTTTTCCCACTGTTCACCTCATGCTTTGTCATTTTATTGCTATGACCATCCTCCCTCACCCACTAACTGTGTCTCCAGAATTCTATGTAAACTGTAGTTGTGATTCTGAACCATAACATATCATCCTTGCAGGTGCAAACAGAAGCCTATTTTCTCCAGTCTTTTGATTTTCATTGCAATAAAAAGTCACATCGGTAGGATTGCTTCAAGCTCATGAGCCTCAGCTGGGACTGCCATGTATACTCCATGCATGCTTTCTCCCAGAAATCTTTTCCTGAGAAGGTCTAGCTGGCATTGAGTTTCCTCCCAGTTAGGCATGTACAGCTGGAATAGGGAGAGGGCAGGTGTAGACCGCCCCAGGGATACACTGTTGGGAGGATTGGGTGGTGGAGCTGTGGGGAGGTTAGGGAAGCATCGCACCTGCACCCTTCCCGTTTCATGACACCATGTCTTCTTATGTGGTGACGAAAGGATGAGGCACACTGACGCTGGCAGCACTGTGAGGACCTTGGGACAGCAGACCGAAGAGTGAAACAAATATATTTTCCAATTTAGGGGATCTAGCTCTCCAAGGACCCTGCTTTCTTTGTTCAAAGATCTTCTGGGTTTTCAGCCTTCATGCCCCCCTTTTCAATCTCCCCACCTCCTCTCCACTCTCCCTCTAGCCTCCCCAAAACCCTAAGAATTTCCACTCCAGATTATGCAGTTCACTTTCACTTTTTCCTCCCGGTCTTTGAACTGTTGGCGGGATTAGAGCATCGGAGACCTTGAATCCAGAATAGTGCCTTGTTAACTGGCTGACTTGATGCGGGAGGGTTTTGTTTGTTTGTTTGTTTTCCATGAGAATTACTGATCTTTAGAGGAATCTGGGTAGGGAGGATGTGCCCTTTGTATGAAGTATACTGTTGGGTATGCTCCATTTTAAGCATGTAGTACAAGGGTGACACATTTTCTTTAAAACAAAACAAAATAAAAAAAACACACACAAAAAACCCTCCAACTTTAAAGAAGCCTACTGGCATAAAAGTGAAAACCTTAGCTACCACAGTCAGTCATTTTTCAGTAGCTTCCATGTTCCAGGCCTAGGTATTCGTACCAGAGATACAAAAATGAATAAAGCTCAGACTCCACTTTGAAGGAACTAAGTTTAGTAGCAGACAGTTCTGTAAGCAGATGAATTGCAGTATCACTCAATATGAAGTGGGAGAGAGGTGTATGCAGAGTGTTGATGGAGTCTGAGAAGGGGGTGCCTGGGCAGATGGTCAGGGTGTCTATTCAATGCTACTCTCCTCTTTGAATATTAATTGTAAGTGGTTAATGGCTAGACTATATATATATATTCTAGGATATATATATATATATATTTCCTATATATCCTTTTAATTAACACTTGCAAAGATTTCAACTTTGGAATATATATATTTTAAAAATACACATAACACTAAAACTGTTTTTCCTCCATTTGAATTATTTAAAAAATACAGATTAAGGTTATTTATAACCACTATAGACATTGCTAGATGACTGTAGTCAGCACATAAAGTCTCAGAGAAATAAATGTATTTTGGTTATTTACAGAATGTAAATTAGGAAATTCTAATAGCCCTTCAAAATCAAAGAGCTGACTGTCTCCCATACTCTCTTACCTTCTTTTCAACCAATGTGGCATTTACCCAAACTTTTCTGTAACCAATAGCAACTGGGGGTGGGTTGGCTACTCGGGGAAAGTAAACTTCTGGAGCACTGGGGTGGAGACTCTATTTGCTAGTAGGGTCCAAGGCTGGAAAAGTTCACCCTGGTTCACTGGACTGGGCAGGGCAGGAATCCCCCTGGTTAGCCTTTTGACGCTTTCCACCCTTCTGTATGCAGGAAGAACATGCAGATGTGTTTATGTCTGAACACCCCAACCTAACTGATACAATGTTCCTGGTAGTGTTTTCCCGCCAGAGGACCCCTTTGATCAAGCTCACTCTTGGTGTACTGATACAGTGCCTGGTTTGGGAGGCAGGAAATTTGGTCCTTGTGGGCCAAAGCTGAAGAAGGCTATGAAGGCGTGGTCTTGGTTACCAAATCAGAAGTTGGTATATCCTGAGTCTTAATTTGGTCAGAGACCCTGACATTCTCTCTTGCAAAAAGTCCCCGCTTTGATGTCTCTGGATACAAAAATCGGGCAATGGCTTTTGCCTTTGGAAATGCACTGATTTTCCATGACTTTTGAAAATGAAATGTGATATAAGTGTCAGTGAGCCCATTTTCCTCCTTTTTCACCAGGAATGCCCAGAAATATGTTGAATAATGCAGAACTGTTCAACCCCTCACTTTTAATCACGTGATCTGGGACAGCAAAGCCATTGTTACAGGAACATTCTCAGCTATTAGGTGCTCCAAATTTCTGCATTCTTTTCCTGCTTTCTTTGTTATTTGTTCTATATAGTGGTATGTTCACAGGGCAGAATTTATTACCTTGCCTTCAAATGTCTTGTTAAAGAGTGAGTACTTAATTATTTGTAGGCAAATGGCTTGCTTTCCACATTCAAAATTTTTGAAGAAATTTTGAAGTTTAGGGTCTGATTTCCCAATTAATTTGCATGTCCTCCTAACCACTCTGCCAATTTATATTCAGTGGTATAAGCTGCTTTAATATTAGCAGCAAGATGTATTCGATAAGCTAAAGCTTCAAACAGTAACAATGATTTGTAAATCAGTCATGGTTTTGGATAATCCTTAGCACTAACTCTCCTGCTGGTTGAACAGATTGTGAAAAGAGGAAGATAAGAATGTGTTTGGGAATGTCCTTCAGCTTTCATCTTATTCTCCCACCAGGCCTCCTAGCTGGCTAGTCCTCTGAGCTGTTTTTCCCTTTCCAGCTTATGGTGCCCAGTTTGGGGCCCATTGTTGCTTCTGCAAACACTGCAGAAGAAGCGAGTGATCTAGAGCCAGTGTGAAGCACGAACTTGCTTCCATCCAAACGTCAAGCACTGAGAAACTGGGACGATAGGGACTATTTGCCAAGCTCTAACGGGAAGGAATTCTTTATCCTGCCCATTTACATGAAGTGAACGTGGGGTACAGGTGACCTCATTTACATGTTCTCTCTCCCTGTGTTTAATGCCCATTACCTGAACCTACTCTTGTTTTATTTTCTCCTCCTTCGTTTTCATAGCTACCATTTTATTCACTACATATTTAAGAGTAGACCCTGTGCTACATACCTCATATATACAATTCATTTAATCGGTAAAACAACCTGGTTGAGATCAGAATTCTGGCCATTTTATGGATTAGAAAACTGAGTCCTAGAGAAGTAGAGGAACTTGTTCCAGCCCCTCAGCTGGGAAGTGGCTGAGGCTAAGCTGCCTCCTTGAGTGCTTGTCTTGACTAGAACTGATACAGTGCAGAAATCACTGGTCTAAGTCCCAACTCAGAATCAGCTTGTTATTTTTTTTTTCACTGAAGTTCTTTTTATAGGAAGCAAGAAATTTTTTCTTTAAAGAAATCAATTTAAAATAAATCTCCTCCAAGTTTGGCTTATACTATTCAGAAAATCAACATACAGAAATCCATTGCATTTCTATGTACTAATAATGAAGTCACAGAAAGAGAAATTAAGAAAACAGTTCCATTTACAATTGTACCAAAAATAATAAAATACCTAGGAATAAACTTAACCAAGGAGGTGAAAGACCTGTCCTCTGAAAACTATAAAACAATGATGAAAGAAATTGAAGACGACACAAACACATGGAAAGATATTCCATGCTCATGGGTTGGGAGAACAAATATTGTAAAAATGTCCATACTGCCCAAAGCAATCTATAGAGGTAATACAATCCCTATCAAAATACCAACAGCATTTTTCACAGAACCAGAACAAATAATCCTAACCTTTGTATGGAACCATAGAAGACCCCGAATAGCCAAAGCAATCTTGAAAAAGAACAAAACTGGAAGTAGCACAAACCCAGATTTCAAGGTATACTACAAAGCAGTAGTAATCCAAACAGTATGGCAATGGCACAAAAATAGACAGATCAATGGAACAGAATACAAAGCCCAGAAATAAACCCACGATGATATGGTCAATTAGTTCTTCGATAAAGGAGGCAAGAATATGCAATGGTAGAAAGATAGTCTCTTCAACAAATGGTGTTGGGAAAACTACACAGCTACATGCAAAAGAATGAAACTGGATCACTTTCATATAGAATACACAAAAATAAACTCAAAATGGATTGCAGATCTAAACGGAAGACCTGAAACCATACAATTCCTAGAAGAGAGCATAGGCAGTAATCTCTTTGACATGAGCTGTAGAAATAGTTTTCTAGATATGTTTCCTCAGACAAGGGAACAAAAGCAAAATTAAATTATTGCGACTACATCAAAATAAAAAGCTTTTACCCAGTGAAGGAAACCATCAACAAAACAAAAAGACAACCCACCAAATGGAAGAATATGTTTGCAAATGATATATCCAACAAGGGGTTAATATCCAAAATATATAAAGAACTTATACAACTCAACACCAAAAAACCCCAAGTAATCCCCTTAAAAATGGGCAGAAGGCATGAATAGACATTTCTCCAAAGAAGACAGACAGATGGCCAACAGACACATGAAAAGATGCTCAACATCACTCATCATCAGGGAAATGCAAATCAAAACCACAAGGAGATATCACCTCACACCTGTCAGAATGGCTAATATCAAAAACATAAGAAACAGCAAGTGTTGGAGAGGATGTGGAGAAAAAGGAACCCTCATGCACTGTTGGTGGGAAGGCAAACTGGTGCAGCCACAGTGGAAAACAGTATGAAGGTTCCTCAAAAAATTAAAAATAGAATTACCATATGTAATTCCACTACTGGGTATTTACCCAAAGAAAATGAAATGACTCATTCAAAAAGATATATGCACTCCTATGTTTATTGCAGCATTATTTACAGTAGCTAAGATATGGAAGCAACCCACGTGTCCATCAATAGATGAATGGATAGAGAAGATGTGGTGTATACATACAATGGAATATTACTGAGCTATAAAAAAAGAACGAAATCTTGCCATTTGCAACAACATGGATGCATCTAAAGGGTATAATGCTAAGTGAAATAAGTCAGAGAAAGACAACTACCATATGATTTCATCATATGTGGAATTTAAGAAAGAAAACAAAGGAACAAAGAAAAAAGAGACAAACCAAAAAACAGACACTTAAATATAGAGAACAAACTGGTGGTTACCAGAGGGGAGGTTAGTGGAGGGATGGGTGAAATAGGTGAAGGGGATTCAGAGTACAATTACGGTGATGAGCAAGGAGTGACGTATAGAATTGTTGAATCATTATATTGTACACCTGAAACTAATACAACACTGTATGTCAATTACAATTGAATTTTAAAAAAGACTACATTGTGTGTGTCATGAGATACACATAACTTCATGTTTGTTTCTGATGATGGTGGGATGGAAAACCAAATTTTCCAAGCAGTGGTTTCATCTCAGTCTTGGGAACTAAGTTTTAAATTTAACATGATTCACTTAAGGCTTAGTTTATTGCTGGCTAGCAAAATGTGGCTTCTTGGCTTAGAAAAATTCCCTCAAAACAAACTTTAAAAAAAGAATCCCACCTAAAATGACAATGTGAAATACTCTGCAACATTTTAATGAGTTCATTATAAATGAATTAGAAATACTCAAATGAAATTTACTTTATTTTTAAAAAAGATTTTAGTTATTTATTTGACAGAGAGAAAGAGAAAGAAAGCAGGAAGAGCGGCAGGCAGAGGGAGAGGGAGAAGCAGACTCCCCACTGTGCAGGGAGCCCAACAGGGGGCTCGATCCCAGGACCCTGGGATCATGACCTGAATCGAAGGCAGATGCTTAACCAATTGAGCCACCCAGGTGCCCTGAAATTTACTTTAAAATAGATCTGGGTGAACAACCTTAATGTCCACTGATGGATTAATTGATAATGAAAACATGGTGTGAGTATTTATATACATATATACAGCAGAATATTACTCAGCCATAAAAAGAAGGAAATCCTGCCATTTGTGACAACATGGATGAAACTTGAGGACGTCATGCTAAGTGAAATAAGTCAGACTGAGAAAGACAAATATTGTAACATCTCGCTTATATGTAAAATCTAAAAAATCCCCCAAATCCCAAACTCATAGAAATAGAACAGATTGGTGGTTACCACAAGTAGAGGTTGGGGAGGGGGGTCGTCCAAAGGTACAAACTTCCAGTCAATAACATAAATAAGTTCTGGGGATTTAATGCACAGCATGCTGACTATAGTTAACGATACTGTATTTTATATTTAAAAGTTGCTAAGAGAGTAAATCTCAAAAGTTCTCATCACAAGGAAAAAATTGAACTGTGAAGTGACAGGGGTTAACTAAACTTATTGTGATGATTATTTCACTATATATATATATATATAGTTTTATTATATATATATAGTTTTATTATATATATATATATATATATATATATATATATATATAAAATCATTGTATTGTATGCCTTAAACTTATACAATGCTATATGTCAATTATCTTTCAATAAAACCGGAAAAAATAGATCTGGGTCTTACATAAGGTATAGCTAGCAATTTGGATTCTCCTGATTCCAGCCAAAGGCAGGTTTGCCCCTATAAAATGTGCTGTGACTTAGAGCAAATGAAATGTCAAACAAAAAACAGTAAGGTTCAGTGAGGAAGGCAAACCCCTGACCACTTGTATAAAGAGACAAAAGAGTAAAATGGAAAACTCTTTTTCTTTTTCTGAAACATAAAATCTGGCATTGAAGAGTACAATCCCTACTGGAAAAGTTTACTACATATGTCTAGTTCACAAAACTGTATGTTTATCATGGGTCAGGGCCTAACTGGGGAAAGTCAGATTCTGAAAGGCTGTACACAAGTGGAAATTCTGATTTTAATACAACATTTCAAGTGCTTCAGATCCTGTTAACTTTACTAATCCTTAAGGCAAGGCAATTCTTTGGGCTATCCTTATCCCTACTTCATAGCTGGGGAAATGCAGGCAGAGAGAGATTAAATGATTTAAGGTCATCTGGCCAGGCTGGAACAGAAGCAGAATTTAAAGCAAGTGTTTTGGGTTCCACAGATCATGTGCTCTAGCCAATATGTAAAACCATCAGTATAATGCAACCACAAAAAGAGAATAAAGAGAAGTTTTCCATAGCTAGTTCCCATGTTGCCTAAAAAGCAGCAAATACGATATTCTCTGCTATTGGTGATGATGAAGTCAGCACAGCAGTGAACTTGATAGCAAAATGATTACAGTAGGTCCTAGGAAATGGAAAATATTTCAGGCATGACATGAGTTTCTTCGACTTCTCTGCAGGCGACCAACAGTTTAAAATTATTTGAAAGCTCCCCTACCAAAGGTGGGATATAGGACAAATAATTTTCTTTTGAAAAGTGTATTGGTAAAATATAATTCAAAAGCTCTCATCTGAGCAAATATCTATTCAAAGCTTCCACTGCCTTTTTGATTTAAATTTTTCAGTTTGTAGAAGTATTTTCTGTGATTTTATAATCATATTCTTAGGTATTCCTGTTTGTTTTCTAATCAGCCTTTTTTGGAACATGACATGATTTTTTCATAACTGGATTTGTAGAGCCCTTCTTGCAATGTGTGTACACACACACACACACACACACACACACCACGCCCCATATAGTCAGCACACCTTTATCATCAAGCTCACTTTCTCTGTTTTGTTCCAGACAAGTATCTTCTTGTCCTAGATTCATTTTTTTTTCATTAAAACTATGTACTTCCCTCCCCAGATCTTGACCTCATAATTTTTAGGTTTCTTGCTTCTTTCATTTCTTCAGCCCCAGACACTGACAATATCCTCAGCAGATCCTGAAGGACCTCTACATCTCCCTTTCATAAGATACTGCTCTCTTATATTAGCCTAACCCTATTTACCATGGAAATGACAACGGATTCACAAAACTTGACTGTTACAGTTAATCAGGAGAAGCTGACAGTCTTCAGAGAGATTATTGTTAAAAGTCTGAGTCTGATTCAACTTCAAGTATGTTTGGCATCCTAGGCAGGAGATAGGTGAAAGGTAGGAGTGTGGTTGAACGTTTTCCATCGGTGATGGGCACTCGGGCCACTCCAGTACAAGTCTCTCACCCTTATTTTTCTTTATCCCTTCCTTTTCCCAATCAATTCAGTAGCACTCTATAGTTAGTTGCTGTTTTAAATTTCACATTATTTAAAATGTCAATTTGAGCACAATCAATATTTGGGATCAAATAGGTAACTGGCTATTCAAATGTCATCTCATAAACATATCTTGGGAAGGAAGCAGTGAATGGTGCACAGAATTACCCTTGGATGCAAGGAGTGATATTCATATTCTGTATCATTAACAGGTGCTATGACACGGATATACCCAACCTTGCAGCACAAAGGCTTACAGGTTTAAACCTTTAGTTGCTGTATTGTGGGGAGGCTGGTGAGTCCTAGGAAAATGGCCAGGGTGGGGGCAGTTGAACCTGGGGAGCTCAGAGCAGAGCTTTTATAAAACAGTATTTCAGCAACCCTACACCCACGTCAGTGGCTCCCACTGGGTCCCGGCCTGCAGTGAGGCTCACTGTGCTCTAACTCTAATAGCTTGGGCCTGTTTCTCGGGAATAGTTATGTGTTCAACATGAAGAAAAAAAGCTATCTTGCATGAAAAATCATAATACAGATGTTTCTTAGCTTCCTCGATTAGTTTCCAACAGTCTCACAATCTTATCAAGGTTATTACACATTTGTGGAAACAGTGTGATCTCCCACATTGTCTACTGAATTTGAACTCACTGCACCCCACTTCTGCCTATACTTGACTGGAGTTATGGATTGGTAGACAAGTGGGACCTGCCCCTCCTATGCTGAGGGACTTGCTCTGGAAGCTGTTACCACCCGAGGACCCTTGATGACGTTCAGGCAGCATTTTTGTGCGGTGTGGGCTGCTCCCTTGGTACAAATACACCTTTAGGTGAAGGGCACCCCCATCCCTATCCCCACGTGCACACACGGAACTCCAGGTCTTCCCTGGGACTGTACTCTGCTTCTGTTTCTAATACAGGGATATCAGATTCCAAGGCAGGCTCCCCAAGGCATTCCAGGAGCCTTCTGGCTAGCCCGTCTTAAACTTTTTTAATGCCATGGGACCCCCTTTTGTCAGGCTGCCGAAGACCATGAATCCCCTTTCAGAACAAGGTTTTTAGAAGCATAAAGTACATGGGATTGCAAAGGAAACCAATTATTTTGAAATACAGTTAACAAAATGTTTTAAAAAATTGTGTTGTAGCAATATATACACTTTTTAATTGGCCTATTGCATAACAAGGTCTAGTGGAGGGTCTACCTAACAACTACTATAATTGAAGATATTGCAACAACTATACTGTGATGTAAAAAACAAACAAATCTATGGGTTTTACTGGAGACTAAGTCATAGGTACTTATCCTACTGCCACTGTGGTGTGTTGCCTCCATTCATAATGGAAAGAAAGGCTAAATGTCAGTAAGAGGTGAGTGAAAATAAAAAAGTAAAATTTTTTGTCACCCCAATGTCACAGTAACCCTGAATTCTCTCTCCCCTGCTTAAGACCCCCTGCCAATAAAGTTGCCCTGGAGGTCAACACCACACTGGAGGCCCCACCCCACGCTCTGGAGGCAGGAGCCTTTAGGCCACCCACACAGAGCTGCGAGCCGCCTCTTGGCGAGGATCTAGTCCTGGGAATTTGGGGGCAGGAAAGAAGGGCTCCTGAGCTCGTAGGTACCACCTTACACACCCATCCTTCACTGTTGAGGAGCTGCTTCTCCGCTTCAGAGCACCTAGAAACCGAGTTTTAAATTGCTGACACCGCTGTGACTTCTCCCAAAAGCTCTCCTTTTCATCGGGGCAGATCCCTGGGTGCTCAGGGTCCAGGCTGAGCTTCAGTTTTCTAATCTGCGGATTGTTAGGAGGGCTAAATGAGCTATAAAATGAGCTATATAAATTGTACAGCACTATTAGAGTTTGGGCTATTATAATTTTTGACGGTTAGTTCTTTGAGGGCTGAAAATCCATGCAGCTCCCTTCCCCAAGTATCTGGCAAGCGTTAAGCGCTCCAGAAGCACTTGTGGACTGAATGAATGAAGTGAGCATTTGCACGTGGGCTTCGGTGGGTGAGAATCCGCTGCTTAAGGAGATCGGGGCCGGCGCATCACCAGTACTTCTCCTTGCGAACAGGTAGTAAACGCGGCTCTGAGCCGAATGGCAACCACAATTCCAATGCTTCTTTCCCGGAGGACCCCCATGGGGCTGCTGGGCCGGGAGTTCGCCTCCCCCGAGCACCCCGGTCTCCCACGCCTGCTTCGCGACCAGGTAGGCTGCGGCGGGACAGGCGAGCGGCTGGCCGCGGAGGGGCAGCGCCGGGACGCCGCGCAGCCAGGCCGGCCGGGAAGGTGCAGGCAGCGGGGCCGGGCGGCGGGCGCGCGAGGAGGGGCCTGAGGGGTGGGGAGGGGTGGGGAGGGGTGGGGAGGGGCGGGGCCGGCGTCCTCGTCACTTGATAAAACGCCTGCGAGTCTCCAGAGAACAACGGGCTCATTCAGCGGTCGGGAGCTGCCCGCGAGGGGGAGCGGCCGGGCGGCTAGCGCGACTCGTCCCGGGGGTGGGGCCGGCGCGGTGGCCAGAGCAGACGAAGGTGGCCGCGGCGGCGGCGGCGGCAGCAGCAGCGCGGCAGCCTCGAACCCGGCCCGGAGCGCAGGGCGGCCGCCGCGGCTCCCGCTCCCCCTCCCGGTGCGTCTGCCCATGGCGGCCGCGGGGCAGCTGTGGCTGCTTTACCTGTCGGCGGGGCTCCTGCCCCGGCTCGGCGCCGCCTTCAACTTGGACACCCGCGAGGACAATGTGATCCGGAAAACGGGGGACCCCGGGAGCCTCTTCGGCTTCTCGCTGGCCATGCACCGGCAGCTGGAGCCCGAGGACAGGCGGCTGTAAGTTCCCCGACTTCCCACCCCCGCCAGGGCGCCGGCCCGCGCGCGAGCAGGGGCGAGGGCGCGCCGCGTTCCCGCTCGCCGGCCCTGCCCGTGCCGCTGCCGCGCCCGGGACTCCGCCGGCCCCCGGGGGAGCGCGACCAGCCGCGCAGCCCGTCGCGGCGCCTCCCCCCATTCAGCCCTAGAAACCGGAGGACCCGGGGGCCGAGCCCCGCGGACCGCGGCCCCCGTGCCAGGCGGGGCTGTTCTCGGCCCCGGGAGAGTTTACTTTTTTTTTTTTTCTTTTTAAACAAAGTGTTTTCCGGCGGTCCTTCCCTTCGGGCATGTTTGCTGGGAACCCAGCAGGTGGCACGCTTTGCTGAGCTTCACGTGTGTGTTTGGGGCGGGGGGGGGGGTGACCCGGGGGGTAGGGTCGCCGTGTCGCTGCTGTGGGCTTGCTGCGAGCGTTGTTCCGGAAGATCCAGGCCTTTCCCAACCTCACGCAACACCCGGCTTCCCCTCAGACTCGGGAGCCCCGCAGAAGTTGGAAAGCCACTTTTCATTCTGTCCTGCGTGGCTTTCCCTGCAGGGCGGGCGCTCCTGTGGGAGCTACTCTTACATACCCCTCCCCCCCCTTTTAAAGATGGAATTGACCAAGCACCTGTTCGCATGACTAGATCAGCTGAGAAAACAAGACCCTATGAGTGGTGTGCTCGGTCCCCCCGCCCGGCGGTACCAAAGACCCTTTGGGCCTTTGCACTGGGCAGGCCCAAGCCGAGGGGTTAAAGCAAAATATCCGATCTGGGCTGGGGCTTTGCAAACACAGTTTGGAAGATCACTACCCACCCCACCGCCCCAATAGTATAGCGGTGTTCCTCCCGGGAGAAAGTGGAGACTGGCACTGCTTAGCTTCTCTTTTTCTTTCTTAGTCTTTGGTTCCCACATGATCAAACTCTTTAGGCTAGAGAGGGTTTGGGAGCTTAGCCCGTCTTAATCGCTGTGGGCCTTCGTCTTGATCTGTGCTACTGAAAAACTCACAGAAGTTCCCTCCTCCCCTAAGGCTTTTAGTTGAACCGAGGTCCTTCCAGGACCAACAGACCGGAGAAAGCAAAGTGCAGTCACGTAAAGAGAGGACTTTGTGTTTATGACGGTCGAATGGGATTTAGAGTTGGAGAAAACCTCTTGATTTCTGCAATTAACAACTTTGGAATTGGTGAATCTTAATGTCAGATTTTTCTGGTAACACCTGCTAGTGAAGCAAAGAAATTCATTGGGGGTGGGGAGGCTGAGGGCTGGTGGTCTGCGGGGCTGGCTAGCTGCTTATGCTCTGCCTTCTCTTTGGAGAAATAATTGTTAAGCTGTAAATCTGAAATGAAAGGTGGTTACTCTTACCTCAGTTAATGCATGACGTTTGGTGTCTCTGAATACTTAGGGGTGTGTAAATGTGCATCCACCCACATGGAGAATTTGAACTGGTTAGAGCCGCAGTGGTTGTGGGCTAGCAGAGGGAAGACATTCAGCCTGGTATTCTCTTGCACCTGACGCCCGCTGAAGGTGATGGCTTCCTTGGAATAGTTGTTCAAGCCAACATTGTGAAGGGGATGTACTGGGCCAAGAAAATATCTTTGGGATGGAGACTTGCAAAATGTGACGCTAGCCAGGAATCTCTGTCACTAAGCAGCATGCTTGCTAAAACTTGTTACTGCTGTTATTGCCGCTGCAGGTGATCCTGTGGGTAAGAATAAGCCTGTCATTGGAGTCTGCTGCCTTCTAGAAATGCTCTGCTTAGGAGGCTGACAGAGGGGAGTGGCTGATCAGACCCAGGAGTGTATCTTTCCCTAGAGCTTAAGAGTGTGGCAGTAACCACACTGTCGGGGGCTGTGGTTTATGTTAAATCCTGTCCCGTCCCCTTCTTTTGGTAAAGTGTTCCAGCTTCAGGAGCAGCTTTGGCCCTCCCAGGACAACCAATGCACACAGGCTGTAATCACATCAGTTGTCACCTTTGTCTGTAACGGATGTGGGTGTAAATAACAGCCAGTGAGTTGAGACCCCACAACTTCCGGTCCAGTGTCCTAAACTCTGCACTCTGTGGAAAGGTTCAGTGGGGAACTGATGAGAGAGAGAGAGAGAGAGAGACACCTGAGCTCAGATTCCTTCTGGGCCATGTAGCAGCTGTTAATTTATTTTAAGCCTTAGTTTCTTTATCTGTAAAATGGAGATATTTAATAAGGTTGTTGTGAGGAGTAAGAGACCACATGCACAATGCTTAATTCCTGCCTGGCGTGGGGATTTGCTGACTAAGCAGTGGCTCTTAGTGGTGATGCATTGAGAAGCACTAATTTAATTCCTACTGTGTGCCAGCTACTGGGTAGGTGTTAACCATTCTTTTTTTTTTTTTTTTTAAAGATTTTATTTATTTATTTGAGAGAGAGAGAATGAGAGACAGAGAGCATGAGAGGGAGGAGGGTCAGAGGGAGAAGCAGACTCCCTGCCGAGCAGGGAGCCCGATGCGGGACTCGATCCTGGGACTCCAGGATCATGACCTGAGCCGAAGGCAGTCGCTTAACCAACTGAGCCACCCAGGCGCCCAGGTGTTAACCATTCTGAGTCTGACTGCCAAAGAGCAAGGCCGAAGTTTATCGTAGGTGGGGTAATTGATAATCTAAAGTCTTAGTCACATTTATGAAACCCATGTTCCAAGGAATCTAACTTTAATTGGTCTTAATTAGACTGATAAAGTAAATAGGCTGAACAAGGGACCTTATTGAGGCAGGAGAAGTGAAGATGTGTGGGAATATCAGATGAATGCACTATTAAAGAAACTGCCATAGATTTTTGTGGGTTAAATTTTCTACAGTGCTATTTAAATATTTAATGCCATCTTGAACTCTAGTTACGATTTTATAACAATAATGTATCTGAGAGCCTTTAGAACATGTTGGGTGTTCGTAAAACTTTGGGGACTATAAAACAGAGCTAGAGACTGTAAAACTTCACTCAGGTTTTTAGGCTGTGCGTTAAGGAAGTTTGAGACTCCAAATGATGATGAGATATTTGTCTGAGTTACTGAGGTCAGGGTGGGCACTCCTTGGGATCTTTTCATTTCCCTTAGGTAGTTAAGATTGAGTTACCACCCCTTCCAGGTAGACCATGTGGGATGACATCTGTGGGTATGTCCATTCTATGAAGTATCACTCTTAGCTGTTCTGGGAAGAGATGGATCTGTGCTTGACTATAAGGCAGAACCTAGAAGGAAGAAATTTATAAGATATTGTTATAGAGCAATTCTGGGTTTTCCCCAGTCCGTTATCTTTTTGGGGGAACTTTCTGATCATCATCTTCCAGAGGCTCTCCAGGCCCATTGTCCCTTCTTCTTCTTCTTTTTTTTTTTTTAATATTTTATTTATTCAAGAGAGAGGACATGCACACTTGGGGGAAGGAGCAGAGAGAGAGGGACAAGCCGACTCCACACTGAGCACAGAGCCCGACGTGGGGGCTAGATCCACGACCCTGAGCTGATGACTTGAGCGGAAATCAAGAGTCGGACGCTTAACAGACTGAGCCACCCAGGCATCCCCCCCCCCCCCACACAGCCATTGTCCCTTCCATTCTGACTCTGATGTTTGCTTTTGATTTTTCTCAGACTTGTGGTGCTCCCGCCTTTAAAATCATTAGTCATCTAGTTATAAAAGTCATCTAGTCTGACTGGCTCCCTTTAAAGACGAAGAAACTAAAGTTCAAATCGGGATTTGAATTTGGTATTTCTGACTTATGCTCATGCCATCCCCTAAAGGAAAAGTCAGAAATGTCCTTCAGACCTGGAGAAACTGGCATCTGAATTTTGGAAATGTACTCTGTTGTGTTGATTTATTAAGCTGCTTCCCATGTGAATCAGGGCTAGCTATTTAAATATCTATGCCTGGACTCTTCCAATTGATCCTTATTCCAGCTGGCCTTGCATCAGATTCTGGGTCCTTCTTTCTTTGCCTCTTACTCCCTCCTCTTCTGAAAAAGCCCAGTGAGGGGTGAGTGGAGCTAGCCAGGGATGAGAGCTGTGTCAGGATGTGTACCTAAGCCTGGCTCCCTCGCATTCATTCACGGTGCCGTGTGGCTCAGGGCCCGCATCCAGGGCCTGTGCTCGGTCACCTTGAGTCCTGAGAGTGGAGACAGTGCCAGAATGGGCAGGGAGACTTAGAGGAGGTCATAGGACTCTGCAAGAAAGAGAAATAGACAAGTTTAATTTTAACACTGGCTGGTGTGAGACCATCCAAGTAATGACTTAGGGTTTGCAAAAACGGATCAGAGTACGCATGATATGAATAATTTTTCAGGAAAGTCAGGTTAAATGCTCACGTAAGAGTCTCCGTGATTGTAAAGAAGCAGTTACCATGTTGTTCTTAGTTGTATAGTACTCTATTTTAGCATAACAGTAATATTAAGATTTAGTTTAAGCTTTGGTAACCAAGTAGAACTCAAACTGTGGCATATGGTTACCCTGGGACCTTGGCTCAACATAGTACCGTGGACAGAGTTGGCCAGTGAATTATTTGGCACTTTCAAGAGGGATAGTGGAGACATAATACAAAATACTGTTGTATACTTAGATGACCGGGTCTGTTTTGTGTGGAACACTGATTGGTTCTTGGTCAGCCCATCTTAGGAAAGAATGTAATCAATATCTCAAGAGCCAGTTTAAATTTCTCCATGAAAGCCTTTTGAGCCCACCCTACACTATAGCAATTTCTTCTTCCTTTGAATGTCTGTAGCACTTAGTATCACATGTCTGACAGTTCTGATGGCTTTGTGTTTAACTGTTATCTATGATTTTCAGAGGATGAACCAGTCTTTCCCAACTGATGATAGGTTATGTGAGGGCAGGGGTTTTAGATTCATTTCTTTGCCTGCTAGCACCTAGCATATGCCTTGCAAATACAATTGAGTCCTATCATCATACACTCAATTTAACTTGTGAAATCAACTCTTTCAGCTCAGGGTAGAGAGAGAAAGAAATCCCTTGATTTAACCCTTTGCCATTCCCTGCTCAAAGTAGCCCTTGGACTCTGCTGCCCCGAGGGAAACGGCGTAATGCAAATAGACACCCAAGATGTGAATTCTTGGGTTTTGAGTTTTCAAGGACTCCCATCCCAGCTAAGGAATTTTCATGAGTGATTTTAAAATACACTTGATTTTTGCCTTAAAGGCAGACTTGAGAGCTTAACTCCAGAAATACAGGCTGACCTGCCCTGCAGTGGGTGCTCAGGATTTGTTGGTTGTTATAATGAGACTAGATAGAGAGGATGGCTGTAGAGCAAGATCCTGAAAGCCCTCGACAAGGACATGTGGGGATCAAATGAAAGCAAGCACGTGAGAGAGTACTTGGGAATTGATGGCTAAAGCTTATTTATTTAGGGCTTGTAAGGGAATCTTGAATGTGTGTGACCCTAGGGGGAGTGGTGGGGAAGCTGCTGACCTCCTCCACTGAGAGCTATGGAATGGTGATCCTGTTGAACCTTGTGCCAGAACCAGAATTCTGCCGGCTTCTTGGGGGGTGATGAAGACTCAGCCCAGCAGTAATGGGCGCCAGGGCCAGCCCCCACCATTTCTTACCCTTTGTGTTTGTTAAATAAATGTGCAAACTAGGGCTGTAAGAGGTGAAGTGACCATGGTGCGTCGTTGGGCAAGTTGGTTCTCAGTCTACATCTTCCATGCTTCCTGGACTGTGCAGCATGTGGTTTCTCTTGTTGGGTTTGATTATGATCATGGTTAAGTGTACATCCTTCCTTCCATTCTATAGTGACCATGTTTGGAAAGTACATCTCAGGGGAATCATGCCTTGTAGCCCTTGGTAGCTACCAAGCAGTAGATGAATACCAGTCTGGTTTCAGTATGTGGAGATCAGTGGGCAGATACCAGGATGGTGAGGGGCTGGGTGGGCAGTGACTTTGTGCAGAGGGTACCCGTGGAGGGTGGATTATGAAGTAATAGGGTGGAGTTAATGAGGAATACCAACTTCCTGGTTTCCAGATCTTCTCAGACCTCTGTGACTTTGGAAGTATCCCCCTACCCTTATCCCTGGGAGACTGGGTAATTTGCACTCTACCCAGGGCAGGGTTGATGATGTATTATTTTCCTGGTCCTTTGTTTGGCATTAATGTACAATAGGAAAGCTGGGTCTGTTTGTGCAAAGCTGGGTCTGATTGTTCACAATGAAGCTGCCTAAGGTTGAAGATGCATGGACAAAGTGTGGAAGTAGTGTGTTCTAGCAGATTTTTGTTTGTTAAACTGGCACTTGGAATTGGAAACAGTGATCCCTTGGAACTAAATCAAGAGGCTAATTGTTAATTAGCCCTGAACTGGGACAGGTAGATTGGCTCTTCACCAGTGTGGGTCCCTGTTAGCCTAATAACAGGCTGGAATGATCATCATCTCATCTGCTGCTGTCTGGCTTTTCTGTTTAGGTAAACAAGGCAAGACAGTTCCAAATCCGTTTATTCCAGAGTTGGTGTGCTGGTAGAACCACTTCTTTCATAGGCCACAGTGTAGCCTCAGACTCTCCCCACATCTCCCGCCTTCCCTCCCTCTCTCTCTCTGTCTCTCTCCCCCTCCCCCTCTCAGACCCCACTCCTCGCCCCCTCCACACAGGTGCTGGATTCCAATGTTGGATACTGCTATCCCTTCACCAATTTCCAAATTGGCAGAAAGACTTTAGAAAACTTTGAAGACTTTAAAACCAATGAACTGGCAAAGAAGGCTGTTCTGAATTAGGGGGAAGTGTCACTGAAGCGAGTGCAGGAGGCAAAAGCAAGTGACATGGAGCCATGACTGTCCGCCTGCATGTTTATTTGCTAACCGGCTACATATATTTTGCACGTCACACAGTCCGGAGCCACTTCAGATACAGTATAAGAAAACCTTTTAATGAAATATGCTTTCTAAGCCTGGAAGTATAGAAATAAAAATAAACTTTGGAATAATGTGAAAGGGGCACATTGGTTAGTGATATGAAGAATAAATGGAGCGCAGAGTATGCCTCTTTCCCCGGGGCTGTGTTTGCTTTGTTTGGTGATATCAATGTCAATATAGTTTCTTCATTTTATCAAGGCTGTTGATTTGTACTGAGGCTAAGTGTGGGTGTGGGGGGAAGTGTACAAATGATAAACATTTCAGAGCCATAGGGTAGGACATCACTGAACTGTAGGTCTCCTGAGCCAAATAACCTCTTGTCTTTGCAGAATCCGTACCCTTCTCTTCAGGGTATACTGCCGTTGGTCGGGTGGTCACAGTCTTCTGTGGTCCTGATAAAGCCGTATAATCTAAAGTTAGCAAGAGGATCCTCATCAAGGTGAATCACAGCCGGGGTGTGGGACGGTTGTTCCTGGTGTGACTGGACCACCTGACAGCAGTAGGCATTTGAAGTCCTGTTTCTCCTATTTGCTAAGGAGAGTAAGCGGTCCTTCCTGGGTCCTTTTCCCACGGACCCATCTGTCAGATGATGGCCTGACCCCACTCCAACTGGCAGTGTAGGATTGTCTCTTGAGAACAAGGGTTTTGTGAAGTGAAATGGAAATGTTTAGAATTCTGCAAGGCTTTGGTGAGATTGGAGATGCAGGGTGTTGAAAACCAATTGACTAGGGCTTAAGGAATTCCGCTTTGCTGTGACACAAATAAACCTAAGAGTTTTCAAGCAAGGAAAAGCTTGAAGAGGCTCGGATGATCAGGTGGCTATGCGGAGACATCGTTCTAGGAAAATGGCACTGGCGCCTGAGGCCTCCTGGCTGCTTGTGAGACTTGCCAACTTAGAATAATACTCAGAAAAAGTTGAGAGCTGGCTTTAAGATCTGGGTGAGGAAGAGGTCTCACGTGAAGCCACGAGTGCAAGAAAAGATGGGTTTGGACACTGTTGGGCCTTCTAGAGGCCCAAGGATAGAGGACCTGGAGAAGACGTGTACTGAATTAGATGGTCCGAAGCTCAAGGGAGGGCTTCAGGGGCAGCTGCAGAAGTGTTTCAATGCTCAGGACATGCTAAAGCCGTATCAGATACCATATCTGATCAGCCAGTTTTGAAAGAAAAGTATTTTTCAAATCTTATATTTAGAAAGGGTTCAGGGCTGCTACCAAGATTAAGTGAGGGTGTGGGCATGTGGAGGGACATCCTGGGGCCCCCACTCAGGATGATCCCCGGAGGTGAGGGCTGCAAGATGAGCATCCCCCAAGTTCAGCAGCACCACCAGCCAGAAGCCATCTGAGGAGCTTTTTCACGGTCCTAGGGTAAGAAATTGATCTTTTGTAAGCTCATTTATTTCTGTGTGCACATTTATACATAAATGTGTATTTTATATTTCAACTTAAAGTAGGGATTTTTATCCTTACTTGAACATGAGGAACAAGTAAAAATTTGGAGGGGAATGTGCTCTGGACCTCTAGAGAGATCATAAACTTTTTTGGGGGGAGGTTCCTATAAAAGTTGTAAGTTCAGCAGATATTCACTGAGCGTTTACTATGTATTAGGCACTCTTCTGGTGCTAGAGATATGGCAGCAAGCTAAATAAAGTCCCTGTTTAGTTCTGTTGGGGGAGACACAAAATAAAGAGGCGTATTATGTTAGATGGTAGTGAGTGATACAGAGGAAAAGAAAGTGGAGAAAGAGACTGCGGAGTGGTCGGCAGTAGGTCAGCCAGGGAAGACTTCACTGAAAAGGCAAAGCTGCAAGCCATGTCAGTACTGGGGGGAAAGAGTGTTTTTGGCCGCAGGAACACCCAGTGCAAAGGCCCTGGGGCAGGAGCATGCCTAGCAAATTTAGAACAGCAAGGAAGCGTATGGCCTCCTTGGAGGCAAATTGTGTGGAGCCTTATAGGTCATTGAAAGACTGGCTTTTACTCCTGACTGCGATGGGAAGCCTTGCAGGGTTCTGAAAGAGTATGACATGTTCTACCTTAGATTTTAAATGGTTTTCTCTAGCTGCTAGATTGAGCATAGATAAGGGTGAGGGCAAGGGTAGATGTAGTGCTATTAATTAGAAGGCCCCTGTAATGATAGATAAGAGATGATGGTAGTTTGGACCAAGGTGGTAGCAGTGAAGATAGAAGTGGTTGGATTCTGGGTATATTTGGAAAGTAGAGTCAACAGGATGGAGAGAGTGAGAGTAAAAAAGAACATCTTTAGGGTTTTGGGCCTGAGCAACTGGAAGGATGAAGTTGTCCTATGATGGTTTAGGACAGAGCATAAGACGAAGGGATTTTGGGGGAAGAGTGAAAGTTTGATTTTTAGACATGTTAGGCTTGAGATGTCTGGACATCCCAGTGGAGGTGCTGAGTAGGCAGTTGAATGAGAGTCTGAAGTTCAATGGGGGAGGTCTGGGCAGGAGATACAAATAGTGGAGTCCTGGACCTCTAGGTTGTATTTCCAGTGGGGGACTGAATGCCGAATGAGGTCGCGGAGGGAACAGGGGTAGAGACTGAGGGTAAGCTGTAGGGCACTCCCATGCAGAGGTTAGGGAGATGAAGGGCATGGCCAGTACGTGGGAGAACTAGGTGTGCTAACCTGGAAGCCACGTGATGAAGGCAGTGATCCATGAGTTGTATCAGTGACCTGAGAGCTGATCACTGGAATAGCAATGTGGAGACCATGAGCAGCCAGAGCAGAGCACTCGTGGAGGGCTGGGAGCAATGCCTGGTTGGATGGATTGGTGAGAAGAGAAGAAGAACTGGACACAAAAAATAGGAAGTCTGAGTTTTGCTGAAGAGGGGAGCAGAGCAAGAGCTAGAGGAGAAAATGGGGTCAAGAGGGAACTTTATAATTTTTTTTTTTTATGATGGAAGCAAGTTATAATGAGCTGGCTGCTGGTGAGGATGCTTCAGTAGAGAAGGAGAAGTGAATGCAGGAGAGGAGAGAGATGCTGGTGTGATGTGTGTGGGTGGGTGAGAGGGGGGTACCAGTGGAGGGGCTAGCCTCCTCACTGGAGCACAGGTAGCTCATCTCCCCACGGAGTAGGGGGGCACAGGTGCGGCCAGCTGGGTCCTTGTCCTGGTGGGAGGCTGTGGGAGGTTTTTCCTGGTTCCTTCTCATTTCTCATCAATAACTGTACACATTAGCCCTAAGTTCCTCAATACCTGTGTAGAAGTTTGCCTTGTGGGGGTAAGAACTCCATTCTAGAGAGAGACGAACGTGGGGCTTGAATCCTAGTTTCTTCACATTCTGTGGTGATTTGACCTTGGGCAAGTTACTTGTCGTCCTCGGGAAGGTGGAGTTGCTAACAGTACCTACCCCACAGGGTTGTGGAGAAGAAGTGTGGTGAGGATGAAGCACTTAGCATCGTGCCTGGCACATCCAGTAGACATCAGCCTTTACTGTGGTGGGCCCCTTAAAGTAAAGTAGGAGTAGAATTCCCTCCCCCACAGAGCTTTTGTAGCTATCTTGTCTTGAAAGTCTAGTGGACAGCAGGAACTCTTCTTTGGGGGTTAGGTCACAGGTGAAGTTGCCCCATGGGCAGGGTGGTCTACAACTGGACTTAGGGGCAGTTCATAGGCAGATAGCAACTACAGTATCCCCTTGAAGGAGAAGAAGGGGAAACATGGGACTTGGAAGAAGGAAGAGAAAATGGCAACACATCAAAACCCTTTAACCATTTCTAGTTCCTTATGCCATATTTGAGCTGCAGAGAACCACAGCTTTATATATTGTTAAATTCTTAACAAAGCTCATGCTAGACGTTGAGTGAGCATTGCCCACATGGGAGTATATGCAGCTCCAGAATCCTTTACTGTCTAGGATGGCATAGTGTCCGTGTCCATCATCCCCCGCTCCCCCCCACCCAGGTAGACCTCAGGACATGGACAGGTAGGTGTGTGCTGTGCAGGGTAGAAGTGAGCCAGGAACATGGCAGGAGGGCTGTGGCCTGACTTCCTGCTCCTGGGGCCTGGTTGCTTGTCTTTGTAATCCTGGTCAACGTTATCTAGTGTATCACAGGGTGTATTGAGTAAAAATGATGCATGGCCTTGTTGAATTGTCAGGAATGTGGAAAACCAGGCTAAATAGCCCTTCGGGTTTTAAAATACTGCCAGTTTTCAGTCTCTTCTTTCAAGGTAAGTGGTATAGGCTAACAAGGTAGCTTGAGATAAATCTGAATCTGAAAGGAAATAGAATATCTCTGAAATTATGCAAGATGATGACTCATCAGGACCTTACATCCATTGCCCTGGGGTGTGCCACAAATTAATTGCAGCACATCTGTCCGAGGCGGCGTGGTGGGGAGTTATTTTTTAAAAAGTTATCCCCTTTGTAGTGCAGAATGGAATATGTGTAAGTTTTTAATATAAAACATGAGGCTTTAAAGACTATTCAAGCTTTTGGTGGGCATTTTGGGTTATGTCCCCTATACATGTTCACCTTCCTCTGTCATTCAGCGCTTTTGCGGAAAAGCACTGAGCAGCCCAAACCCTTCTCCATAGAGGGACACCTGGGACCTAGAACAGTCACGTGACACTTAGGTAGTAGGAGTGTGGGCCCTGAAGCACAGCTGCCTGGTGCCCGTCTGCCTGATGCTACACTGTCCACTTCTGCCTTTTGGTGAAGTAGCTCACTCTCGGAATAAATCCCGTGCCACATCATCTTGCCCTTGACAGAATCGTGTCTTAGGTTTTAAATGTCCGCATGGAGTAGTGGTAGCAAATACACAGCCACTGTTGCCCTTTTCCCCTGCTAACTGGGGACACTCCAAATGACCATAGCACTTTTTTCAGCCAAGTCTCAGAATTATCCAGGTCAGCATAGGTTAGCCTCCACTGATGAATGGGTGTCTGCACCCATTCTTTACATAAGCCAACACCCGTTGGCCCGCTTGGTCTGGCCGCATCCCCTGCTATGGAAGGCACTCTATGAATGTCTGCCTGATGGATATCATCCCTACTGGTCTGAGAGCTTCTCGAGAGCAGGGCTGACAGCTTGTCCATTTTTGGTTCACATTTAATAGAGATGGGTACTCAGTGGTACTGGTTGAGCTCTTTGAGTTGATTTAATTTCCCAGGTACATTAAAGACTTCTGGAGAATAGGAAGTGGGATGACCATTTTAGAATGATCCTTTCCACCGTGGTTCTACTTTTTTTTTAAGTTGTGGTAAAATACATAGAACATAAAATTTACCATTGTAACCATTTTTAGGTGTACAGTTCTGGAGTGTTAAATATATTCACGTGGTTGTGAACGCTTTGGTCCTTCTTAAAGTTGTTTTGGAGTGTCCAGAAGTCAGAATGTCCATGTTAATGAGGCCATAAAATATTGATAAACTAAACTTAAAAGAATTGAAGTGAGAATTGTGCTATGTCCTATCATCTGATAGGATATTCTTTTTTTTTTTTTTTTTTTAAAGATTTTATTTATTTTTCCGACAGAGAGAGACACAGCGAGAGAGGGAACACAAGCAGGGGGAGTGGGAGAGAGAGATGCCCCTGATAGAATATTCTATGTGGATCAGTGGCAACAAAATTAAAAGTTGAACACATTTACAGTAGAAGTTAGAGGTCCCCTCGCCTAGCTCAGCATGTGTTTTCTACTTGGGGAAACCCTGATAGGATATTCTATGTGGATCAGTGGCAACAAAATTAAAAGTTGAACACCTTTACAGTAGAAGTTAGAGGTCCCCTCGCCTAGCTCAGCATGTGTTTTCTACTTGGGGAAACCCTGATAGGATATTCTATGTGGATCAGTGGCAACAAAATTAAAAGTTGAACACCTTTACAGTAGAAGTTAGAGGTCCCCTCGCCTAGCTCAGCATGTGTTTTCTACTTGGGGAAAGGACTGCTGCTAGTTGGGTCCAGCAGCTGTGCGGCCGGCTCCACGTGTGGAACTCCCGGGTTCCTCAACACCTGTCCTTTGAGAAGCCAACGTTCTTGTCTTCAGTTTCTAACGGAGTGAAAGAGAGAATCGCAACAGATACAAAGCCTGGCCGCAGTTGTTGGTTTCTCACTTTGTCTTGCTGCTCTTCTGTCTGACTCATCAGCTTTAGAATGAACCCTCCATCTCAATGGCCACAGAGGTCAGGCTGGACCTGAGGTTTGATATGACAGTGGCACATTACGGGTTGAAGTTTGAAAGGCAGTGCGTATGCATTCTGGGAACATGAGATTAGACTAACAGATGTCCCTAGGAGTAAGGTATCTTTAGCTTGTTTTGCACATTCTTTCCTTGTTGGTACCTCCCACCCCACATCCCAGCCTTCCTTTAGAGCCTCGTTCATCTGTTACCATCTTTATTTTCTTTGTTCTTCATCTCTTTGATTTTTCTAATGATTAATTTCTCTATTGCCTGGATTCTAGTCCGGGACCCGATGCAGGGCTCAATCTCATGACCCTGAGATCGCAACCTGAGCTGAAACCAAGAGTCGGACACTTAAACTGTGCTGCCCAGGCACCCCTATCATGGAATTTCTAGTAAGCTATTTGGGAGCTGTCAGAAGCTCACTGACGGTTCTGAGTTGTGGGCCCCCTGAAGGCAGGGATTTGGGTCTGATTTATTTGTGCTTGCCCAGGGCTTTAATGTGGAGCTTGGCACATGTCATTCCTCAAAAATAAAGTGCAGCTTTAAAAGAAATCTAGGCCCATGCTCAAGCCATAGGTGTTTTCATCTGCACAGAGAGAGTGGGTGTATTCTAGTAATATCACCCAATAATGCTTTTGTGGATTTCTTTACCACTGGAGCTATTCACCACCTACTAAAGCTGGGAAGGAACCCAATAAATGATCTAGAAAGATCGATTCTCTCCCTCATTTTATGGATCAAGAAATGGAGGCCTAGGATTTGTTGTAGGTCATACAGCCAGCCTCTGATGGAGCTGCTCCTCCCCCCCTCCTCCCCCCCTCACTTCCTATACTTGAACCCCTGTCCTCTACCTGTCCTCTACCTCTACCCAAGCAAGGGTCTATCTAGTCACTGCTTCTGTTTTTATACAATGTCCACAGAAGCTTAAGCAGATCTGTTCACGTCCCACCAAGCTTCTCTGAAAAAGAGCTCTCTTTTCTCATCAAAAAGAGCTGTCCTCCTGAGTTCCCGAGATAAGCATTTCTTGATGAGGAACTGGGCCTGGATTTGCCTTTGACCATGAATTCAGAAGCAGTTGCATGTTCCCCATATGGATCCCTACCCCGCTCTGGTTTGTTCCTGGGCAAGGAGTCTTAGTTCGCTTCAGTCCTCTCATTCATGCTTTCGATTAGATGAAAAGTGAGGTGCCTGACTCAGGCCATGACTCACTCCTGCTCCTCCCTGTAGCAAGTGGTTTCCACAGAGTGGGCTGGGCAGCGCCCATAGCCCGGAAGACTCAGGCACTGAAACCCTGCAGCTATTTATAAATAGTGCTCACTGCATTTTCGTTCTGTGTGTTGGGATGCCCCTGAGCTGGATGGGTTCATCCCCTTCTCAAGGAGGACTTGAGGCATGTGGCTTTTGTGTTGCTGGTCCTCCATAGCGGAGATGTTCGTCGGAGTGCCAGCCATGCTGTGGACCGCACGGGGGAATGTGCTGGTTCCTGTCCGGAGTCCTGCGGTTCACTGTGCAGCTCACTTGGCCATGGTGGGAAGCTGGTCTACCTTCTCAGCTCTGTGGATTTCAACCTCTGCCCTCCAGGTGAACTTTATTGTAATGCCCTGGCCAGCACAGTGTCTGCTGTGCCCTATGTCGGGCTTGTATGCTGCTTTATTGGCGTGTCCTCAAGGCACTGGGATGGGCTGTAAAAACCGGCGTTGACCTTTGCCTGCCTGTAGCTGCGTACGTAAAGATGGCGTGTGTGAGCTTGCCTCGTGCAGTTACGAGGTTTGCTTTCTTCATGACTTCTGGGCATGGATTGGAACCTCCGTCACCATCTCTGTCATTTTCTCTGCAAGACTTTCACTGACCCAGTGTCCATAGGCTGACATTATTTTAAAAATTATGTGTAAGTTTATTTTTCAATAGGTAATGCAGTCACCTGGTACAAATATAAAAACTACAAAAAGATGTGGAGGGAAAATCCCCCTCCTAGGGTATGTGATGTAATGAGCACTTGGTATTATAAAAGACTGATGAATCACAGACCTGTAACTCTGAAACCGGTAATAAATTTTATGTTAATTAACTGAATTAAAATTAAAAATGTTAAAAAAAAAAAATCCCCCTTCCCAGCCCTGGTCTCCAGTTACCCTGTACTTCCCGGCGTCAACTGTCATTTCACCAGTTTGTTGTGAATCCTTGCACAGGTGCCTATATGTTTATAAGCAAATACATACATTTTTTTACATGTATGGTAGCATGCCGTATGTATTCTGCACCTTGCTTTTTTTTTCCTCTTGGCATGTTTTAGAGCTTGTGTGAGGTGGTAAATAGAGAGCTTCCTTAGTCTTTTTAATGTCTGCATAGTATTTGGTTTTAATCGTGAACCATGATTAATTTAGCCAGTCTGGATATTCAGGTAATTTCTAATCATTTGTTCTTAAGAGCAATGCAGCAGTGAAGAACTTGATACCCACTTTGCTTTCTCTTAAGCCGCGGGTCCATTCCCAGGGCGGTGGTCTGCCCAGCGTTGTTGGAATGAACCAGGCTGATTCTCAAGGCATGACTGGCTGCTCTCCATGACTCTCTGTCACAAACGATGTCCTACCATCCGATACGGTCACAGACCACTCTTCTGCCTTTGGGGTTACCTGGATCTGCAGTAACTAGAATTGACAGTCTTACACTCACGCTGTTGGATTCCTGATGGCGTCAGCATTTGTGCTCCACCTGTTCGTATACTTGCTAAAAAAATGAAAATGAGAGTGGCTCATTGGAATGTGTGTGAACTGAATACCAGCAAGAGCACGTATGGTGCTTCATACTCCAAGAGGGTAGCATCTGTGTTCTAGGCGGGGCGATCAAGGGGTCAAAGAAGAGTGGGGCCAAAGGCACACGAGCACCATCTTTTAAAGATTCCTGGAAGCAGCAGTGTGATCCTTCGTCGTGCATCCCCTTTAGCAGGACCAAGTTATAGGTCACGTCCAGCTGGGAAGGGAGGCTGGGCTGAGCCATCTTTATTCAGGGTGGCCTTGTGCCTAGGTATTCCTTTCATTGTGGAGAAAGGGGAGAACCGGTCCTGGCCACAGCCAGCAGTGGCACAGCTACTGAGCTTGTTATTTCAGTTATCTCGTATAGAAAATAGACTATGTGGGATTAATTTCCTTTTCTAAACATTGAAAAATTTGGATTTCCTAAGCTGTTGGAATAGTAAAATGGATATGGTGACTTACCAGGTGTGTGTTTTTTAAATAGACCTTTTGTCTCCCTGGTTTTTTAATTAAAAATATATTACTGGAGAATCATGGGAATTGAAAAGTCACTTTTTCCTTTGCAAATGAACTATTTGATAACGGCTTTTAAGAAAGACTTTTTTTTTTAAGAGTTAGCACTGATACTATTGATTCTCGGCACACTTGGCATATAAAAACCTGCTTGGTAATAACATACTCAAATTGAAAATTATTAAATGTAATAAATTAATGATAAAATAAACTTCATTCATTTAACTCTGGGCCTGCTATGCGCCAAGCAGTGTGTGAAGATCGAAGATGGGAGGCTGGGCTCACGGTCCAGCTCATACAGGTTCTTAGACTTGGTTCCTTGAAAGGTCAAGTCCCTAGAAGGACAAATGTGATTCTGTTTGGCAGCTGGAAAGTCAGGTATCTGATAATTCAGAAACACACAGGAAGTGATCAAATGGCATATTTGACAAGGTCAAGCAGCTGCTTTGTAAAACTGAAAGAAGAGCTTTGCTTGGAGACATTTCATTTTCCCTTTTCTTACTGCAGTAGATAACAGCATTTTTATGCTAATTCTTTGAGTGAGGACTTACTGGTAATGAGTTGCTTGATCAGCTGAAAAGCCCTTTCAGTTAATGACTTTATTTTTATTTATTTATTTTTAAGATTTTATTTATTTATTTGACAGAGACAGAGATAGCGAGAGCGGGAACACAAGCAGGGGGAGTGGGAGAGGGAGAAACAGGCTTCCTGCCGGGCAGGGAGCCCGATGTGGGGCTCGATCCCAGGACCCTGGGATCATGACCTGAAATGAAGGCAGACACTTAATGACTGAGCCACCCAGGCGCCCGACTTTATTTTTAAAATGAGCTGGTTATATAGTGATACCTGTACTTTCTCAATTTTTGTTGAAGTGGAATTCTTGGACATTTTAAATATAGTCTGGTTGTGATTTTCCCTTGCTGGATGCTAATTGTATTTTTCCTTGAGATTATTTAAGTCCTTATTGGTGGGAGATTGGAAGGCAGTGTTGAACCCAAGTCACTCCAAAAGGTGATGCCAGGGATGGAACCAGAATTCCTTCTCCAGCCCTTCTCCCTTTTGCTGATCTGACCATTCTTGTTGGTATTCCATGTAAATAGTTGAAATTGGTGCCCTGACTTCACTTTTTCCAGCCTTGGTAATGGTGGACGTTTCTGAGCTGGAAGACGAGATGCATGTGATGGATAATAACACTTTCTGCTTTCAGTGTTTGTTTATTGCATGAGCTCCCTTTTTCTTGGTCAGAGACACACCTATGGTAAAATGTCCCCAGTCAGGTAAGAACTAGAACCTTCAGGTTCAAACTTCACAGGAGTTTCACAGTCCCTGGAAACTGGATTTAGTTAGAGCATGTTTCTTCAAGGAGACGGGGGAAGAAAGTCTCTTATAAAATGTTTGGATGGCCAGGACGAGATGACTGATTTTGTGGTCCACATAAGGGCGGCAGATACTCTTTGGGCCCTCTGCCACGGAGCTCAACGTACTTTATAGACCTTAATTATAACTGGCCATGCTCTTGTAAAACGCTTTTTTTTTTAAAGGTAGGTAAATGAAAGTGCTTTAGTGATGTTATGCAATCAAGAGAAAGGAGGTTTGGGATGTGGTGGTTTAGAGCAAGATCAGAGAGTATGGGGCACAACTGTTTCATCACTTACAGCTGTGTGACACTAGACAAGTTACTTGTCCTCTGAACCTGCATCCACATTTGTAAAATACATAGTGATAATGGCATCTGCTTCTTCATGAGCTCAGAGTGCTTCATATATAATAAGAGATGATAGCTGCCAGTGTATCCTTAATAATGGCTTGTTTGCCCTAATTTGGGGGTCGGATATGTGTTTATGTGATATCTTGGAAGGTCATTAGAAATCTAGTCTTTTGAAAGTGAGATTGTAGTTCAGAAGGGAGTGTCAGCCTTTTAATCACTTTTCTGTGGAAGCCTGAAAACCCAAGGCTGTTCCACTGTAAATTTTAACTTGTACTTGCCCAACTGGATTAGCCAGTTAGTACAGTTAAATAGGGTTTTGGTTTTCCTTGGCCAAACACTCTTGAGATCACACACACACACACACACACACAACCAAATTCCTGCCCTTGAGGAGTTTATAGCCTGATTAAAGCAGGGTGGGGAGAAATCCTTGTCCAGGGAGGCTTTACTGTGGGGAGGATGAAACCTGAGGGCAGAGTCTTGTAGCATATTCATGTGTAAAGCCTGGAGCTGGAGTTTGGAAATTCTTGGTGAGTAGAGCTCTGGGGGAGCGGGGCAGGATGGCTGGAAGCTTGGGAGGGAAGGCACCAAGGTCTTCGTGTGCTCGGGAGGCCAGGGTAGCTCGAGCTGAATGGTTAGGAGGCGGCCCCCTGGGTGTGGCAGGCACGGTGTGGCATGGAGGAAGGGTGGTAATATGCCTTGTCTGAGCCTCGGTTTCTTCATTTCCAAGATGCAGATACCTGCCTGCCGGATTACTGAAACATTGGAATAAAAGTCTATGTGAATAACCTTGTAATTACAGTGTCCCATCCATGCAAGCGGTTTCCCCCCTCCTCAGGGTTGCTGCTCTCCTGCTAAGAACTTAGAGCATGGGCACTTGTGAGTAGTACCTACCTGGGGGGCTGCAGTCAGTGCACGCATCGAATGCCACGGCTGTGTCAGGTACCGCCTCAGCTGTCGTGTTCAGGGAGCGAGGGAAGAGCCCCTGCACCCCTTGACTGGTAGCATTCTGGAGAAAAGATGGGGAGTTGACACACAAAACGGAATATCACAATTTCAAGTGCTGATAAGGACTGTGGAGACGAAGAACTAGGGCAAATGTAGGGAGTGACCGAGGGAGAGCTCTAGCCGGGATGATCAAGGTAGGGCCTCTCTGAGGTGGTGACGGGTGTTGAGCCCCGAAGGAGGCAAAAGATCCAGGGCAAGAATGTTTTGAGCCCAAGGAAGCAACTGCAGAGACCCTGAGATGGAAATCAGGTTGGTGTGTTCAAAGGACAGAAATCGGGCCAGTGTTGGGGGAGCGAGTTGGGGCAGATGAAGGGCACTTCCCGTAGTATCTTGTGGAGCACAGCGGGAATTTCGTGCCAGTGGCTGTGGGCACTGATTGGAGGGTGGAAGCGGAGGACTTATGTGCCTTAAGATGTAGGGAGGACAGTGGTTGCTCTGTGGAGGGTGGGCTGGACAAGAGTGGACAGAGGTAGACCAGTTGAAACAATACTACACTGTCCAGCTGTGACCAGATAATGGGCCCTGTGGCAGACATGTGGGTCAGAGTGAGATGCAGAGGCAGAGCCAGGAGAATGTATGAACGCCCTGGATATAGGATAGGAGGGAAAGCGAGCTATCAAGGCTGACTCCTAGGTGCCTGGCCTGAGCACCTGGATGGAGAGTATACATTTACCGAGAGAGAGGGAAGGCTTCTGGGGAGCACGTTGGGGAGTGGGGTTGTGTTTTGAACATACTGATTGTGAGATGCCTAGGAGGCAATTGGGTATTAGAGTGTGGAGCTTAGGGGAGAGGTCTGAGCTGAAAAGAGCTGTTTTGAGAGTCCTCTGTTAATGGAAGGAATATCCAGCACTGCGACGAGAATACAGAGACTAGGGGAGGGTCTGAGATCTTATGGAGAAGGAGGAGCCAGTGAATGGGGACAAGTATCCACTGGCTGGCACAGACTTTGCTGCCCTTTCTTCAGCCAGGCCAGCCTAGTTCCTACTTGGACAGGATTTGAGGGTCAAAATTGAACTAGACATGGGAAGTCACAGAGACTCTCCTATCCCTCTCCTCCTAAATAAGGGAAGTGAGCCCACAGTTCAGAGCTCTTGTGGGGCAAGACAGGAATGGTCATAGTTGGACACAGTTCCCAACTGTGAAGAATATACAGGTAACAGACACTTTGTGTTAAACTGGAGGGAGAAGAGGGTAGAAGGGGCTCTGTCTGCATGCTACCCTTCTAGAACTATCATTTAAAGCTCTAACGATGAAGAGGAGCCCCTGGTGCTTAATCTCACTGCTAAGATTGTGAAGGAGTTTGATATTCTGGGGATTCCTCTCAAATGTAAAGAAATGTGGTTTAGGGGTGCTTGAGTGGCTCAGTCGGTTGGACGGACGTCCAACTCTTGGTTTCGGCTCAGGTCGTGATCTTCTGGTTCGTGAGATCGAGCCCTGCGTCTGGCTCTGTGCTCAGTGGGGAGTCGGCTTAAGGATTCTCTCCCTCTGCCCCCCCCCCCCACCTGTGCATGCTCTCTCTCTCTCAAATAAATAAATCTTTAAAAAAATGTGGTTTCGAATTTGATTCAGAAAGGGGTAGTCTGTTTCCTTGGCCTGCTTTCCTGGACCTTCTAGTTTCTCTTTCCACGTGCTTAATTGTTTTGACTATTAAGGTCTTAAATGCAAGCTGCATAATTGACACTGGAACCTGGGCAGGTCCTCTGTGAACCTTCATCCTTAGGGAATCAGATGAGATCAAGCTGGGCTCCTTGAGCTCCTCCAGGACACCGGGGACTAGTGGGGGTTGGCGGGCAGTGGCTCTGCCCGGGGGGTACGAGGGCTCAGTTACGGCGTGCATGGCGGCTGGCCCTGGAGGAGGAGGCAGAGAGGGCTGGGACTCACACATGAGGTGATGCTCAAGTGGAGTGCAAACGTCGGGAAGAGCTGGGGACACGGCAGGCGTTCTGCGGGGAGTGGACGGTACCGGCAGACCTTCTGCCGAGTGTGGAAGCGCTGGTGAAGAGCCTGGTGGAAAGGACGCAGTCAGAGGGTTGGTCTGGTTGGAGCCCAGGTGGGTGTGGAGGGGGAGTGACGAGGCTGCAGTGTCACAGGACCCGCTCCAGGGGTGACCTCACACACTGCAGTGCTGCCTTATCTGAGGGGGATACATTCCAAGACCCCCGGTGGCTGCCTGAGACTGTGACAGTACTGAACCCCATATACACTATGTGCTTTCCTGTTCCCGCCTACCTGTGAGAAAGTCTCATTTATAAATTAGGCACAGTAAGAGACTCACAACAATGATAAAATAAAACAATTATAACAATATACTGTAATAAAAGTGGTGAATGTGGTGTGTCTCTTAAAATCTTGTTGTATTGTGCTCCCCCTTTGTGTGACGATGTGCGGTAACATGCCTGCGTGATGAAGTGAGGTGAGGGGAGTGATGTAGGCACTGGGACGCTCTTGACACTGTATTAGGCTACTCTTGACCTGACTGGAGCTGGAAGGAGGATAACCTGCTTGCGGACCATGACTGATCACGGCTAACGAGCTATGGAAAGAGAAACCGTGGATAAGGGGGAGTATTGTGTGGGAACAGGTGATTTTCCTGTATTTCTCATCTGTACGCAGCCATGTGGAGAATCCAAGATGGGCTGAGTTAAAGACCTTCAAAAATATTCGGGCTGTGAATTCTGCATGTTTCAAACCAAAAATGAAGTTCGAGCTTCATTTGACGAGTAGAAGTTTTAAAGCTTTCTCTCAAAACCCATCAAATGGGCTCATTTTGGTGTTGTCCTTTTAGTTGAGGGCATTTATGTTATCTAAAGCTGCCTTTTGATACCTTCTAGGCTTTCCAAGCGTGGTGTGGGCGTTTGAGGCAAACTGCTCTCGGTGTAAGGTGTTGCTAAGTGTTCTGTTTTGAAAGACCAGTTTCCTCTGCGAACGCATTCATCAGTAGGAATCGCTGGAATTAGGACCGCTGACAACTGTAATAGGTCCAGTTGAGGTGGGGCAGTGGGTCAGTCACGGCGTGGGACAGAGCACTCGCTTAGCGAGGGGCTTGGGAAATACTTGCTGAATGAATGAAGGAGTGAACAGATGATCGAGAGGTTGTGCTATCACATTGGCAGGCAGCATTTCCGTGTCATTTTACTCAGATTTATAGACAAAACTTTAAGACAATATCACATTATTACAGTCTAACTTTTACATTTAAAAACTCACAGTGCAGGGGCGCCTGGGTGGCTCAGTCGGTTAAGCGTCGTCGGGCTCGCTGCTCAGCGGGGAGTCTGCTTCTCCCTCTGCCCCTCCCCACTGTGTGTGCACATGCATGCGCTCTCTCTCTCTCTCTCTCTGTCGTGCTCTCTCTCAAATAAAATCATTTAAATAAAAACTCACAGTGCAAACATTTTTTCAAAAATAATCTAGAGCCTTCAAAGGAGTTGTCTGGATTGCTGGTAGGAGGATAAGCAGCAGCGGGAAGTGCTCCCCATTGTCCTCTGCTTTTAGAAGGCTACTTGTAGAAATGGTGGAAGGTTCAAGGTTTCTCAGATTTTAAATTTGCTGTGTTGAAATTGAATTGTGTAAACTACTGTATGAACATGGCTCATTTATTAAAAATACTGGCTGAGTGCCCTTTAAGTACTAAGCACCGAGCTGGGTGCGAGGGGCGCAGCAGTGAGCAGAACAGGTGTGCCTCTGCCTCATGCAGCCGGCCCTGTGATAAGGGAGATGGACGATGTGCAAGTCCTCTAATGACTAACCGTGCTTATTGCTGTGAAGGAAAGGTGAATGCGAACTGACACCTGCCCTAGCCTGGAAGGTACAGGAACGTTTTTAAACAGAGACCTCAAGTTGAGTAAGGGGATTCCAGGGAGAGAGGAACATGTACAAAGGTCCTGAGCCAGGAGAGAATATGTGGTCGAGGGTTTGAAAGAAGCCCAGTCGAGCTAAAGGGTCCAGAGTGAGGGAAAAGTTAAACTCAGACTGTGCTCTTCAGAAATACCTAGCCTCAGCAAAAATATTTTAGGTTATCATCAAAATTTAAGTTCCCGGTGGCTGAGTATAGTTTAATATGAATAAGGAAGAGACTGTTTAGATTTCTTGCCTGGGTAGAGAGCCTAATGCCTATGAAGAAGTCTGTGTCCTAACCCCCCAAACCTGTGAATTATCAGGTTAAATGGCACAGGGGACTTAAAGTTGCAGATTAGGGTTGCTCATCAGATGACCTTAAGATGAGGGAGATTATCCTGGATTACCCATGTGGGCAATCGGAGGGATCCTCCTGATGTGGAAGAGGGAGGCAAAAGAGAGACCTGGAGCTGCATCACTGCTAGCCTCGCAGAGGGAAGAAGGGGCCAGAAGTCAAGGAATGCAGGCAGCCTTAGAAGCTGGCTAGGTGAGACCGATGCTCCCATAGAACCTTCAGAAAGCAACTGCGGACACTTTGATTTTTTACTTCTGAGCTATGGAACTCTAAGATGCTAAGTTTGTGTTCTATGGCCAAGCGGCCATAGAAAACCAGTACAGCTGCCCGAGTCAGGGTCTCCTTGCAGAGATGGCTGTTGCCACCAAGTCGCTTGGCAGTCATGACCTCTGATAGTTTGCTATTCCCAGAGCAGTGGAGAGGGGCTGCTGCACACCCCGTCTGGAGGCAGTGGGCTCTGATGGCTCTTCCGTAAGTACTGATTACGCACTGCCATGTGCCAGAGTCTGCTCCAGGAGCTTGGGAGGAGTCCTTGGGATCAGTCCGGAAGGATCTGTGCCCTCCTAGAGCTTCAGTCCCTGTGCCCACAGCCCTGACCTATACAGAGGGCTGGTGAGGGTAGAGATTTCTAGCTCACGACTGCAGCATATAAACTTTTGTGAGTGCAGAGTTCTCAGATGTATTTTTTAAATCTCCAAATGACCAGTCACCAAAATAAGGAAAACAGTGTAAGATTTCATAACTTTAATTATATATATATATATATATACACACACACACACACACACACATACATACATACATTTTGGCTGGAAAGCCTAACAGGAGGTATTAGTCTGATGACTGGTTTTTCTAGTCGCAAAGGAGAGAGAAGCAGGCCCTTTCTCCCCTGAAGGAATCTGACACAGGCAGAGTTGCAGGGTTTAGATGAAAGCACAAGCAAGCTTTCATGCCTCCTTGCTTCTCTTTGCCAGGTGGGGAAGAGAGGGAAGGACTCCTCAGCAGTCGGGGCAGGCTGTCTGGGGTGCTGATGGTGACCAGGGGTGGTGCAGGGGTATGGACAGCCCTGTTGGCCCCTGGTCCTTGGAGAGCAGGAGCACTGCCCTGCCTCTGGCTGGAGGGAGAAGTATCTCTCAGTGCGCACCTGGAGAGTCAACCTGGTTGGGCGAGAGGGGCTCTCCCAAGGCCAGTGGTGCCTCGGTGTCCTCAGGTAGCCTGGACATGGGGAGATGGACCGTAGGGCCTCCCAGGCCAGAACAACTCACCAGTGCTTGTGAGACCACTGCCAGATCCAACCACATAGTTGGAATTTCAGGCACAGTGTTTTAAAATTCAAGCTGTTGCATCAGTCAAGTTCCATTGCTAGCTTTATACCTAAGCCTGGGCTGACTGTATAATTTGTCTACCCAACTGGGATATTTGTGTCCGGGAAAGGGAGTCCGGAACAACAGGTGTGAACCAGGACTGTCCTGGGAAAACCTGGGTGCGTGGTCAGCCGAGCTAAGTGCTGGAAGCTTTAACCACTCTGTGGATAGTCTGGTGACCAAAAAGGACTCCATGCAACATGGCCTCTGTGTCAAAGGGATGGGCTTTCCAGGAGAGAAAGTGTGACCCAGGGGCCTTTCCTAAGATGCCTGTCCACAGCCCAGGGGGGTCTTGAAGAGTTGTTTTCTGTACACCTTTGAATATAAGGCAAGATCTATTTTTTCACCCCCAAATCATTTTACCTTATATATGAGCCCTTATAAAGTTGTTCTCCTGGGAGGGTTGCCCTCTTGATTACTTTATTTTGAACAACAAATTTCTGTTTGTTATAAACACATTAGCCTACAAGGACCTCCATCAGTTATAATTGTGGATGCGGATAGAGGTTAAATTGGTTTTAAAATATTTTAAATAAAATAAATTGCTTTTAAAAAGGAGGCAAAGATATTTAGCTCCCATTTAGTAATAATTCCTCAGGATTTGACACCATAATTGCAAGTCTTGGATGTGGTTATAAACTTTAAAATGTCCTGGGAATGCTCCTGAAAACTGGGTTAGACATGGTTTTCAGAAAGTAATGTCAAAGAAACATATGGAATTTGAATAAAATCACTTCATGAAATACAGGTAAAACTACTTTTAAATGTTTAATATGTTATTTAAATGTTTGTATAAATGATCAGATGTCAATTGGCTATTTCATCTATATTCATAAAAGCTTATAATACAAATTGGCCAAAAAACCTGTTTTGGATTCTTTTTTTCCAAGCAAGGAGTCTTATTTGTAGGCATCCATAGTAGATGAGGGCAGGTAGTAACGATTAAGAGGTGTTATGGGAATAGTTGGGAGAAAGACCTCTTCAGACTGCAAGGAAACAGGGCTGGGATGAAGACTGGATTCCTTCATTCAGATGATTGGGCTTTGACTTAAGGTTGCAGATGGTGGACTAGGTGTACAGGTTTCCCTCCACGCTCCTCAAGGCTCCATAATGGGTGAGATTAGGTTACTACAAGACAGGAGGCAGACGGCTCTGGCTTACGGCTGTAACAAGGGGAGGAGCCTCAGTCTGGAGCAGGTCATGCCGGGATTAGGGCCAAGGGGAGAGATGGTCTGTCCTGTGACCACCCTGGGAATCATCAGGTAAGGCAGGGACTGCGGAATGAGGTATAGATCTGAAAGGGAAAGTCTGTCTGCAGGACCACAGATGCCAGATAACACCACCGTCCCCATGTCTGTCCAGAGTATAGGCCGCCCGCATTAACACTCTGGCAAACAACTAAACCAAACCATATAGCACTTCTTTTTTTGGGGGGGGGGGATGGGAATGTTGACAGGTTTTACAGAACTTAAATTGATTACAGCTCAAAAATAAAAAATTGAGGGGCACCTGGGTGGCTCAGTCATTAAGCATCTGCCTTCGGCTCAGGTCATGATCCCAGGGTCCTGGGATCGAGCCCCACATCGGGCTCCCTGCTCCGCGGGAAGCCTGCTTCTCCCTCTCCCACTCCCCCTGCTTGTGTTCCCTCTCTCGCCGTGTCTCTCTCTGCCAAATAAATAAAATCTTTTTTAAAAAAAATAATTGATTCTTGTAGAATCAATATAATCAAATAAAAAACCCTAAAAGCTACTAGGTCTTCTAATGTAAATGTTGGCACCCCAAGAATTTAAGGCTTCCTCCTCTAGCATTTACTTGCAGAGTGGTTTGCAGTCTGATGGCAGCTCCCTACCCACTCAGCCTAAAGTGAATCCGGCCATTGGCGGGCCCCACCCAGGGCTCCCTTCGGAATTCCTACTCATGGTGAGACCGAGCCAAAAATGGACCACCACAGGAGAACCAAGGACTCTGAGGCGTGTGGTGAGAGCTAGCAGCATAAAAGGGAATGGCTGAAGGAAACCAAGAGAAACACTGGAAGAAACAGATAATCCAGGAACAGAACGAGAACTGAGGGGGGGAAAAAACCTTCCAGGTAAAATGCTCAAAATGTTAAGAACACGTTGATCCACAAATTAAGAACAGAGTGTGCTATTATGTAAAAGACACGACCGGAACCAAGAAAGAGCTTTTGGAGATGACAGAACTGCTGAAATTTAAAATTTTCAGTAGAAATATTAGAAAATCAAGTTGGAAAAACCTCAGAACCACAGAGAGGGAAGGAGGCCAGGAGTCCCAATACCTGACCAGTTAAGGGGTTCCAGAAAGAGCACAGAAAATGGGACCGTGAGTCCATTGGTTGAAAGAGGCCATGCAGTCGGCACACAGTAAGTGGATAAAGGCTCACGTGCAGGTACACGGTTGTGCCGTTCAGAACGCCTAGGGTAAGTGAAAAGCCTGAAAGTCAAAGAAATGAAAACTGGACTTCCCTTAGAATTTTTGTTGGCATCACTGGATACTAGAATAAGAGCAATAGCATCTAAGTTCTGAAGAAGATGTTTTTCAACCTAGAGTCCTACACCCAAACTATCAATGAAGGACAAGAGCAGAATGATGACATTTTTGTATATGGGGGGACTAAGTTTACCTGTCATGTACTGTTCCTTAGGATGATTTTTAATAAGATAATCAGAATAAGAGGGAAACCTGTTTTCCAGAGCGGATCAGCCCAGCAGGGCAGTCCTCGGATGCCCGGTACGACAACCCTAGAACAGTCTGTGTAGTAACAGGAGGTCTGACGCCCCTGAGGAGGAAACCCGAGCAAGGAAGCAATCCTGATTTAATACAAGGTATGACCAGGAGCTTAGACATGATTGAGGCTAGGAAAAAAAGCAAACAGTGTAAGGAAAAAGACAATGAGAAATGCCAAGAAAAGCAAAAGTCATGGTTCAAATGTGAAGTACACCAAGCAATCGATAGAGTGGAAGAAACGTCTGTTTGACCTTGATGCTGGGGGCAGTTTCCTTTGAGGCCAAGGGCTCTGATACTGGTCCAGATAGAGAAGTTCAATGTGGTTTGATTGAACACTCAATATTTACCTGGTTATGTAAAAGAACAGGTGTCTTGTGGTTATGAAAGACAAAATGTAAGTGGTAATCTAGTCTGATAATAGTATAAAAGTTTAGCTAATGGGTGGTAGGAGTTGGGGGGGGAGTTGGGGAGAAAGGGTCTTGGTGTGGACGGCTGCATCTCCCCAATTAGGGAAGGGAGAGATGGTGTTGAAAGTTGGTGAAGGGAAAATAGAAGGTTAAATATATTGCATAAAACTTCAGGGGTAACAAATAGAAGAACTAAGGTAATATAGTTAACTAAACATGGGAAGGAAAGTGAAGTAGCAAGTAGTGTAAGTCTGTTCCTTTTCATGTTGTGGGGTCTACAGTTATCGTCCAAAGCTGATAAATCGAGAAATAAAAGTAGAAGCAGAAGTAATGGAGTTGGGGTGCCTGGGTGGCTCAGTTGTTAAGCGTCTGCCTTTGGCTCAGGTCATGATCCCAGGGTTCTGGGATCGAGCCCCGCATTGGGCTCCCTGCTCCGCGGGAAGCCTGCTTCTCCCTCTCCCACTCCCCCTGCTTGTATTCCCTCTCTCGCTGTGTCTCTCTCTGTCAAATGAATAAATAAAATCTTTAAAAAAAAAAATAATGGAGTTACGGAGAAGTAAATCCAGAATTTTTTTTTTAAGAGGTTTTCCTAGAGAATGGGGCTTGGGATGAGTTTTGAATCTGCTGTCCATCATAAGTTCTTTCCTACTTTTTGGTTTCTTGTCATTTATTTGTATATATTAAACAAAAATTAAAAATTGAGTTTGAACATGGGTTAAATGTAGAGGTGACACAATGCCATGGTGATGCCATCTTTTAATTTTTTTAATAATTTGGACAAACTAAGAAAACTGTATTTTATATTCAGCAATAATAGTGTCCTTGTTCTAATGAGGCAGTATCTCATGTTTCCTGGGACAAAGTTGCATGGCTAGAGGCAGAATCTTTAATCCTTGAGGAAACGAATTATTGCCAAAAACAATGAAGCAAAGCTGCTATTGTCCTTAGAGTTTTAAAAGTGTTCCAGTGTTTAGATCTTTTGCTTGAAGTAGTTACACAAAAGTATACCAGCTCTGTTTGGGAGAGAACTTGAGGATATAAAATAGGAGTGTGGCTTTCTTGAAGTTTGAAATAAACTTGTGGTGAATAGCATGAGAGTAGGTCCTGAATACTTGTGCCAGGAATTCTGATCTAGACTCCAAAGATCTGAATTTATATCCTACCCTCAGTTTTATGTCACACTTGTGTCATTATTAGCCTTTTATATTGTATTTTGCTATTTCAGATTTTATTTTTCATCTTTAAAGATGATGTGGTTTTGCAGGTTTTGTTTTTGTTTTTGTTTTAAGTTTTATTTATTTAAGTAATCTCTACACCCAACGTGGGGCCTGAACTCATGACCCCGAGATCCAGAGTTGCACACTCTTCCTACTGAGCCAGCCAGGCGCCCGGAGTTTTGTATTTTAAATGTGGCTTTCCAATGTGTTGGAATCCCAGGGCAGTTTGTATGTCATTACAGCTTCAAAATCGTGGAGGTGTGATTTTTCACTAGCCCCGTGGAAAGCACTCTGGGAAGTAATTTTTCCTGTTCCTTTTGGTGTCTAATACAATCCTGGATCAAACTTAGATCCTCACCCTGCCTGATAGGGGAATAGGCTTCTTAGACCCTGTTCTGTTAATTTCCGCCATTTCCCTCTGAAGGCCATAACTTCTATCCCCTGGTCCGTGTCACTTTGAATGCGCATTGTTACTGTAGTTTTGAATTCCTCCGTACACACCGGGTGAGTCAGTAATGACAGCATTGCTGTCACTGCTTCTTAGGAGGAAATGAACTGAGCAGCCTGGCAGCTGCTGCCCAAGGCCCAGGCGTTGCAGCGGGGATCCTGGCAGTGCCCAGAGAATGTGTGCTGCTTACATGAGGCAGCGTCAAAGGGCACTGGGGGCCAAGTGGAGACAGATGGGATTGGCCCAGAACTGGATTTTGGTGTGGCCTGCGTGCAGACTATCCCTTTTGGAGCTATACGAGTCGGCTACCTCAGGAGCCAGCTCTGTTTGAGTGGCTTAGCCCAGTGCCCGTCCTACAGGACTTAGGTGGGTTGTTGCATCAGGGATGGTGCCGTCGTTTGACTGGACACAGCTCTCTTTGATCATTTGTTCCTGCCAGACATAGCCTCCGCTAATGGGCTGTGACCTTCTGATTCAGGCTGGGTTCAAGCTGAATTAAGAGTTTGCTTATTTCCTGACCCAGAGAAGACTGCTTTTACCTTGAGAATTAGGATACCTGCCAGTTGTTGAGTTTGGTTGGGGTTAGTTACTGTGTTCTCCCATCAAGGGGCTTCCTTAGGTTTTCTCGGATTCTGATTTTACCGACTTACTTGCACCTGCCCCCCAGTCATTGTTTTCCTGAATTTCCTATGACGTGTGGTCCCAGGGAGCCAGGTGCAGGCAGAGCAGGGGCAGCCTGGGTGACGGCTGTCTCTCCTTCCTCTGGCTGGCTGAGGCCTGAGGCCAGGGACCAGAGGGGGTCTGCCCACGGCCGCAGAGCACCCTAGCCTCCCTCCATCCGAGGTAGGACAGATTCTGGAGTGGGCTCACTGTGCCAACCGTCCAGGGCCCTGGGAGGAAGGAATGTGCTGCAAACACGTGCAGGCAGGGTCCCCCCCCGCCCCCGGGAGGCAGTGTGACTATTAACGTTATTCTCCAGAGGCACATTTCTCTTAGGCGCTGAGTTCTCTTCTGGGTTTTCTGCCCCTCCCCACCCGCTCAAACCTTGCTGTTTCCATTCTTCTGTATGGTTGGCTTTCCTCTGCAATAGCTGCCGTGAGTAAAATGTGTGGGCTCCTTCTATAAGAGCTTGGCATTTTTAGCACATGTGAAATTGTGCGGCCACAGCCTCTGTAACCAGCTGGCAGACGAGTGAAATGCCCCCTCCTCCTCGCTCGCCTGCTAAAGGCTTGCCTTCGCCCCTCGGGGTGAGAACTGGCGGAGGGCGGAGCTGCCAAGGAGGGAGAAATGCTACCACGCGGCGGGGGCAAGCGGCGGGCCTGCTCTCAAGGCCCGGCTGTCCACGTGAATAGAACAAATCCCCGCAGCTTTGGAAACAACAGGAAATCCGTCCGCGCCCATCCCCTGCGGGGCACAGCAGTCCGCGGCAGCCCGGGGCCCCGAGGGGCTCCGGGGGGCTCTGCGGGTGCGCGCCCCTGGCCCTTTACCCCGGAGCCCCGGGCTCCGCAGACCAGGCTGGCTCATCCCCACGTGCGTCTTGTGGCGTCACCGATTCCCACCCGTCCGTGTCGTCTGGCTCTTCCCCTGTCAGCCTCTGCACAACCGCGCGCCCCTCACTTGCCGCCTCGGCGACCCTCTTCCTGGCAGGCAGGCTTTGGCGCCCTCCTCTGGAGCGCGCTCAGGATTCCGGGGTGCGGGGGGGGGGCCTCCGGCCGCCTCTGCGCTCTCTGGTCTCAGACCCGCTTCCCGGTCTGGCTCCCTCAGGGCCAGAGTTCGGCGGGGAGCCGGGCAATCCTTACTCATTCTAGAAGGCTCTTGAAGGTTCGTGGAATGAACAAGTGAACGAGTGAGTACAGTGAAGAGGAAATAGCAAGCCCAGCACCTGCCTTAGGTAGCTTGCCAGGCTCCTTGGCTGTGGCTGAGGAGGCGAGGAAGTGGTCAGAGAAGACTCGGTAGTAACCTTGGAACTCCGGGCTGCTCTTTATAGCCTTCCCGTTGGAGCTGGTTATCTTTACAGATAACCTCTTCCCAGTCTTCGCGCCGCCTGATTCCGGGAACGCTTTCGCTCTGCCTGCCCACAACCTTTCCATATTTTGCTTACATCTTTTGGTAAACAGAGCAGTTCTTGTTGCTGTGTTTCTTTGTGTAGGTTTTGCCCTTTCAGCTAGGTTATAAATGTCTTAAAATCTGGGGTTTTATATCTTAGGAAGCATTTGAAAGGAATGGGAAAAATAGTGCTCCAAAGTAATTTTTTGTCCCTACACATATTTATATATGTGTATACATGTATATAGAGCTGTGAGATCTTAGGGGCAGAGTGATTACCCTCCTTGCAAAGGCCTCTGTTTTCTTACCTGTAAAGTTAGAGGGCTAGATGCTCTCTGCTCTTTCCCATGCTCACATCCTGTGATTCCGTGCTGTTGAGCCCAGCACTTGGCTAATCCCGCCCAGGCCCTGGGTCAGGGTTCCAGCTCCAGATCAGCCAAGTAGTTGAGCTTGTTCACTTACGGCTGAGGCCAGTTCACCTCCCAGCTGTTTGTCGGGGCTCCTGGGATCTGGGACAACATTGGCGGAATGTGTGTGTGGTGGTCCTGTGGAGACCCCTGTGGTCCTTGGCCTTGCCTCTACCCTCTGCCAAGAACTTCCAGGCTCCAAGGACCCTTATTTTCTGCTTGGGGAGTTGTTTGTTCACATTTGTGTGTCCAGCTCTTTCCCCCAGCTCCAGCTTCGTTTCTCTCTGTCCAGTCAGGTGTGTTCCTTCTCTGTGTTTCTGTTCCTAGCTGTTCCGTGAGTCCACCAGACCCAGAGATGGGGAGTAAAGAGCGTTCTCAAAAGGAACCCTGCAGAAAGACAGCAGGTCTCTGAAGATCCCTCCTGGCTGTGAAACTGAGATTTTAAGGCTTGTGGGTTGGGGTTAGGGCCCCCTCTTACCGGAGCTAGCAGCACTGGGGCGGGAGGGAAGAAGGCGTGGTGTGATACCTAGTGCACAGGTGCCCGCCCAGACCCTCCTGCCGCGTCTGCGCCAGGCTGATAGAGGCTGCTGGCGGACGAGCCTGGCCGGGCCAGGAGTGCCCCCAGTCAGAGAGAGAGCACGCGAGCGGGCCGGAGGGAACGAGATGCAGGCCAGTCGTATCTTGGGCAAGGTTAGGTTCTAAATCAGTATTATTAAAAGATAAACTAACTGAGTCATATTAAAAAAAAACTTACGAGTTGGAGCAAAAATTGATCGGAATCTGGCAGCGGCAAATTGGAAGTGGTTAGGAGTGCTCTGCCAGCCGGAACCAGGGGAAAGACTCCCACGGAGAAAATAAAAAAGCAAAGAAAAATTATTTAATCAGCTGTAGCTTAAAGCCTGGTTGGCTGCTTGTGATTGGTTGTCGCTCAGGTTTGATTTTACAACCTTGAGGCCTTTACAGGCTTAGATATTTTTGCTCCCATAACTACCACGTCATTAGAGCCACACGGGCCTAACGGCTGCCTCGTTTAATTAATGAAACAGTGTGTGAACTGAAGATTCGGGTATAGTCGAAATTCCCTTTGAAAAGTACCTCAGGAAGGCACAGTGTTAGAAGATGACATATCATCGCTTGTTAAGTTTAATGGGGCCATTTCCCCCCTCCAGTGTTTGTTGAGTTGCGTATGTCCTTGGCTTAGGTTTAGGGGTCATGTTCTATAAAGTGTGTCTTTTAGAACACCAGAATCCTACTCAGAGAGTGCTGATACTATGAGAGATGGCATACTTTTCACGTTGTTTCAACAACCCCTTTTCGGGCTTGACTTGCTTAGCTGTGCGTGCGTGCGTGTTGCACGGGCCAGCCGCAGGACTCCACCTTTACTGTCCCCAGTGCCTAAGCCAGCGGGGCATCTGGGAGCTCTTGACCACCAGTGATCCTGACGTCTGAACATCATGGTTCTAATTGAAATGTTAATTGCGTTTGTTAAACTCAACTCTCCAAATTTTCTGTTTTGTCAACAGGTTGCTTGTGGGGGCCCCTCGGGCGGTGGCCCTTCCACTGCAGAGGGCCAACAGGACAGGCGGCTTGTATAGCTGTGACATCACCTCCCCCGGGCCTTGCACACGGATTGAATTTGATAACGACGGTGTGTTCTTCTGTCCTCACTCTGTCCACTTGGCCAGCTCGCCTGTACCCCACTTGCCTTTTCCATGAGGAGGGAAAGGGGTCCAAACCTTTGTTCTTGGAGAGATCGCCCCTTTTAATTACATGTCTGGACTGTTTCTTGTTTGCCCTGAAAACATCTACTTCTTAAATGCTGCTGGGATGCCCACCGAATTGCAGCCCGTCCTGATCTTGCTTTCTAAAAGGCTCTGGCGTATTCATGTCGCCACCTAGTGCTGCGCTGAGCTTCTACAGGAGGCTGCTGGAAAGCTGATTCAGAGCCGCAAAGACAATTGTGCATAGCTTGTACTTGGCTGCCGGAAGTGCTGGCTTGCTGTTAAAATATTTGAGAGAAGACTGTTTTAAATATCAGATCTCTCTGAAGTGAGAGCTGACCATCGTGGTTAATTTTGCCATTCCGGCTCAGATAGAGGCTTGTTTTGTGAGGGATCTCTGCTGAGCCGAGCAGTTAGTGTGCTGAGAAGCTCCAGGGCAGCAGATTTGACATCCTTGGTCTAAGTAGATTTGCAAATTCACGTTGATGTTGTTCTCTTTTTCATCTTTTAGAAATGACATTTGTTTTTTTTTCTTTACTGATTAGAAAATGATATATGTTAATTGTGGGAAAGTTACAAAAGACACAGAGCTATATAAAGAAAAACCCAAAAACCCATGGGTAATCTAGACATAATCACTCTTTAACATTTTGGCATTTTGGCTTCTCTCCACTTAAACTTGTTTAGTTTTCACATTTTTGCAATGATTCAGGATTTAAAAAATCATGGCTGCCTTCTCATTGAGGAAGGCAAAAATTTGGATACAGGGTCATACAGTAGGTTCAGATTGATACTGAAATGAACACATACATGATGGTGTTTGTGGTTTCTCTTTTTTTTCGGTGGGGGGAGGTAAAAACTAAATATATTGCTTTCCTTCTTGGCATTGATAGAAAGATATAAAGTGAATCTGAGGCCTTGTCTTGTCTTCTCCAAGAAAGAAAAGAATAGTTCATGCTGTTATATAACAAATTTAGGACTATGTAGAGAAGTGCCGACTTCTTGTTAGTTTGGATGGTAGCTGGAGTTTGGAGACTGGATGTTCACATCACTGCTTTAAGATGCATATGTTGGAAGCTACCCCCGAGTCTTATAATTTTCAAATAGCTTTTTGTACTCAGGATCCTGGTTGTCAGAAAGAGTGTAGGGCCACCAGGTAAAGCTATTTATTTTATGTAAAGAATTTTAAGAAGGTTCTTACCAATAACCACTTACCTGTTTTCTTAAAAGGAGAAATAATTTTTCTGGATTGAGTAACTTGGAATCTAGGCAGTTTAGAAACCAGCTTGTATTTGTGTTCATCTCTCGCTTCATTGCCTGCTTCAGTCACTTTGAAGTCCTAACTGTGTGTACGTAACCTGCACTGCTTTCCACAGCTGACCCTTCATCAGAAAGCAAGGAAGATCAGTGGATGGGGGTCACCGTGCAGAGCCAAGGTCCAGGGGGCAAAGTTGTGGTAAGTGTGGAGAAGCGCACCCATTCCACAATGTCTGAGTGCCTGTCATGTGTTGGCGCCAGGCTGACAGCAGCGAACAAGGCCGGCAGAGCGCCTGCCCGCACAGGGGACATTCCAGAAGACTCACTGCTTTACAGCAGGAATTGATGTCAAGAAGAAATCAAGGCATTATTTTTTCTGTGATTTCTAAAGTTTTATATATTTATTTATTTGAGAGAGGGAGAGCAAGGCAGAGGGAGAAGGAGAGAGAATCGCAAGCAGATTCCATGCTGAGCATGGAGCCTGATGCAGGGCTCCATCCTGTGATCCTGAGATCATGACCTGAGCTGAAACCAAGAGTCGGATGAGTAACTGACTGAGCTACCCAGGCGCCCCTCTGTGATTTCTGATACACTTTGAAATAGTCATAAAACCTGCTTTTCTTTAGAACTTTCAGACTCAAGGAACTTATTAATAAACCTTCACTGAATATCCCTAAAACGCCAGACGGTCTTTAGAATGCAGAACAAAACTAGACATGGTTTATGTCCCAGGAACCATGTGGCTTTTTTAGATGAGTTCTAAAAAATACGGGAATAGCCATGGAAAGCAAGAGCAGGTAATTTAAAACTCTGGTTGTTTGTTCTGAACGTCTTCAAATACAAGTAGCAGTGAAGGGAAGGGGTTTGTTAGGTGGACTGTGGGAGGTGGCCTCAGAAATGCCTTTCAGGCTGGATTACGATGCTCTCTCTCTGTGTCTCTTTCAAAATCTAGTTGCTCTAACAAATTGATACAGGATTTTGAAAAAAAATGAGAATTTTACTGAACCCTGAATTTTGATAATTAAGGGATCATCATTATAGGAAATCAACTTGGATATCTATTTAGCCTGTGTTACATGGAGGGTAACCATGAATACCTTGTAAAATTATAGAGATTATTTCATCTTTTCTGGCAGTGTAATTCTCTCTGCCTTTTAAAATAGCTTAGAGTACAAGTTAGGGCTGATTATAAGGAAATAGTGTGGGTAAAAGGGAAATGTTTTTGTTTTAGCTGTGTTTGCCTGATCCTATGAAAATATGTCCATGATTTCTCTCCCCTGGAACATAATTACAAATTTTCACAAACATACTGATGTGAAAGTTTATATGGCCAATAAAGGCCAATTAAATTAAGAAAATGAGAGAAGATATTTCCCATTGCTTATGTGACAGGTAAATTTACAAATAAATTGCCTGTGGATTACAGATTGGCATTCGGTATTTGGACTGGAGCATTACCCTCCAGATGAGAATAAGACAAGTCCTAGTTCCTTTATGCTAGATGATGCTCTCCTTAGTGCCACTTTGGGGAACAATTGCTGGTTTTGGATCCCGTCCCAGGATGAGGACATGTTTAACATCCCCTTTAGAATTAATTTCTCTTTATTACAAATTGATTAAATGGTCAACAATACACATAAGGTTTGTAGAAATGAATGGGCTACTTTATTCCATCTGTTTGCAGACATGTGCTCACCGATATGAAAAAAGGCAACATGTCAATACAAAGCAGGAATCCCGAGATATCTTTGGAAGGTGCTACGTCCTGAGTCAGAATCTGAGGATTGAGGATGACATGGATGGAGGAGACTGGAGTTTTTGCGATGGCCGATTGAGAGGCCATGAAAAATTTGGTTCTTGCCAACAAGGAGTAGCAGCTACTTTTACTAAAGACTTTCATTACATTGTGTTTGGAGCCCCGGGCACTTATAACTGGAAAGGTAGGACATGTATTTATAGCAATAGAGTTCAGAATGACTACGTAATTTCTCTTACATGCACCATGATTATGTTTTAAGTTAAAACAAAATGTTTTATAAGGCACTTGTATATTATAGAAGTAAGGTAGGATATTACAATCTCTCAGTTATATGATTTCAAAAACAGTGGTGGAAATGTATATTTGAAGATGTTTTTTCCTCTTCTACCAGCAATTTACATTAATAACAAGTAGTTAACTTTTTTCGCTAAGAATATAATAATTAACATCTGTAGTTTTTTCTGTTTTGTATTTTCCTGTTTCTTGAGGCTGAAAGTGTTTTAAGTTTTAATGTTGGCAAACATTTCATTTAAGGTAGTAATCTTAAAACAAAATAATTGAGTGGTGTCATGTACAAGTAACAGTGTATCAATACAGACATTTTTTCCATTATATATTATCTTAAGAGGCTGTGTTTTGCTAATAAAGCAGAAAAGTTAGAAGGGTAGATGACAAATTAGGGAATTTTGAGATGATAATTGTAGACAATTTATGGGAAAGTTGTTTAGTGGTATCGTTAAATTATGATTGTGATGTAGGTAAAAGGAGGCACTGGGAGGGAGGGGGGAGAAGGGCCCTCAGTTTGACTGGGCGAACCTGGTCAGCTCCTGTAATCAAGTTTAACTTCTCTGAAGAAATTAGGCAGGCATAGAAAACCACTATATTATAAAGGACAATTAGCTTAACTCTAATGCATAATGAAGAGAAATGCATAGGATTTAGACATCAGACATTTTTTTGAGAAATCTATTAAAATAAATGCTATGTTATAACATTTTCTCTAGTTAAGACAAACTTAGGAAAAATTTCCCTTTTGCATTCAAAAAATCTCCCAAGTTTGAATACCTATTAGAAACAATCCTTGAGGAACACCTTCCTCTTTATGTCATCCATAGTAACCTTTGGGAGGAATTTCCTTTGGCCTCCCCACCCCCAACATAACAGTATTTGTCTGGTTATATTGACCTAATCCAAATAACACACTGAATTTAGAAATAGTTTTATTATAACAAGAATAGACGCCATATATAGTAAGACAACAAAAACACCCACCAGGTATGTATGTATGTATTTACAGGAAACATCTCTTATCTGCTTTATAAACCCTGATTCAAAATGTTACCATTTTTAAAAAGTCACATAGTGGGCTTACTATATGAAATCTTCTCTTTTTAATTGTTAATTGTGAAAGTTTTAGAAAGATGAAATCTTGGTTCAAGTGATTTGAAGAAAGATCAAAACATTTCACTTTTACTCTCTAGCAAAATAGGTAAATTGATCTAGGATGACAGACAGTGTAAAATACATCAGGCTCATATAATGTCTAAAGAGTTACTTTCTGTAGATTTAGTTAATGAAGTAAACATTTCGTTTTCCATCTGGTTTTGTGGCATTATAGAGAGAATTCCTAAAAATGCACGGGCCATCTTTTTTTATTACTAGAACAAATTTCTTTAAGAAAATTCACATAACATGATTTTTTAACTGTAATAACCTCAAAAGCCCTCTCTTTCCTTTGCCCTTCTTCCTCCAGACTTTTCTTCCTGTCCTTATTGTGCTAACATGAGGCATGTTTATTAGGAACCATCTCTTTTATTTTGTTCCATCTTCATGTTTTTTTGTTGTTTTTTGCCATTTCATTTCTTTAGGCATCGTTCGCGTAGAGCAAAAGAATAACACTTTTTTTGACATGAACATCTTTGAAGATGGGCCTTATGAAGTTGGTGGAGAGACTGACCATGACGAAAGTCTGGTTCCTGTTCCCGCTAACAGTTACTTAGGTAGGAAAGAGCGCAGCAGGCATGCCTGCCTTTCCAGATGCCTCAGTGCGACCCTGTCCTCCCAGGACCCCCCCTGGACCTCGAGGATGAGAATAGGCCAGGTGGAGCCAGGGGCCTGTGGCTGCATTGATGGGAATTGGATTTAAGCTTTGGTGATCCTGAGGTAACCTGGCTGATGCTTGGCACCCTTCCCTTCTGACCTGGGCTCCGTCAGGGTGGGAGGAAACTCACTGTCTCCTAAAATTGTCCCGAGTGGAAGTCTGTGTCTTGAGCTAGCGTCGGCCTCTGTAACCAAAAACAGGCATTGGTGCAGCCGGGGGAGGGGAAATGCATGGATGTCAGCAATAAGCTGAGCTGCCTCCTCTCTCCCTCCAGTGCCTCTTTCTAGAGATACTCTTAAGAGCTACGTTCATGAAGTTACTCTGAAGTGGCAGGTCAAGACCTCCAGGTCCTTCCTTCGTGACTGCTCTTCTGCAAGGGTCGGCTCTGCTTCTGGACTGGGGCCCCCCTGTCACAGGGCCCCTGGCGGGTGGCACGGTGGCTTTCCAGCGGAAGCTGAGCAGGACTGCTAGAGCAGCTTGGAGGACCCCCAGATTGTGTCTAAGTGCCAATTCCCTAACTCCTAAGGCTCGTTTGCATTACTAATGGGTGTCCTAAATGATTCATGTGCATTATGGTAATTACACAAAGGCTTTTAAAAGCTTTAATTCTTGGTATGAGTTGACATAAAGAATAATTACTGTGCATTTCTTGGAAAAAAATGTAAAAAGTCTCCTAAACCTAAATAGTAAACTATTTTTTTTTAAAGTACCCCTGTGCTAGAGATGTTACTGGAACAATGGAAGGTAAAAGTAAAAACATAAGAATAATTCTAAACGACGTGTTAGTAAGCATATTCTTAAAATGTTCTAATTATATAGATATGCATGAATGGTACTGTTAATTAAAAAAAAAAAAAGACACAACTTTTCAGACACTCCCTCTCCCTCCAAATTAAAAATCTGGTGTGAAGGCTTGCTTAGAAGAGGGCAGAGAAAAGTTAAACTTGTTAAGTGCCAACCATGTGCTGTATTTACTGCTGTTCATGTCTTACCTGACCTTCCCAACAATGTTATAAAATCAGTGTGATTATCCCTCTTTTGCTAATGAAAAAAAGTATGACCTGGGGAGATTAATTTCCTAGGCCAAGGTCACACAGTTGCTCATCCCTCAGCCAAGGAAAGGAAGGCTCATGAAGATGAGGCAGGGTGGGAAGCGGCTGGGTGTGTGAGTGCTGGGTCAGTGGCTTTGCAGGACAGGGGTGGGACGCAGACGCCAGCTGTTCGCAGTCTCAGTATGGCTTTTCAGGGTGAATACCATTCATACACCTGCATTTTATTTGAACATATTTTAACAGGCAGCCTCTCATCAAATATGTTATTTAGGGGTTATTTATGATGAGAAGTATTTGTAAATTGAAATTCCATATAATGGTCAAGAACCCCAACACTTCGGTCTCTAAGATAGATGCCTGTGGATTTTAGAAACATAGCTGTTCTTGGAGCATTTGAAAAGATTCAGCATTTTTTATTAAACACATTTGCCCCTTTTAAGAATGGATTGCCTCAAAAGTAGATGCCTTGTATTGTTACGTTTTTGTTGTCCATGCTGTCTGTGGATCTGTCGTTTCAAAACATAGTGGGCTTGAGGAAGAAAATGATCTGCTTGAGGTTTCGGAAGCTGGCGAGGAGGCTGGCTCGCCGGATGCGGCAGTGGCCTCCTCGTACCTCTTACGAAGCATAATTGCCTTCTCTTCGATCTCTTCCGTTCCGCGCATGTGTCCAGGCCTGCTGTTTTTGACCAGCGTTTCCTACACAGATCCTGATCAGTTTGTTTATAAAACACAGCCTCCCAGGGAGCAGCCCGGCACATCCCCTGATGTGATGATGAATAGCTACCTAGGTTTGTGACCTCTGAGATGACAAATCAATTGTCTTGGTCATGGTCATTAAAAAAAAAAATTTTTTTTTTTGGATCCATACAGAGCATAAATCTTTTTTCTTTTCTATTTCATTTCAAGTGAAGCACACGTGAAAAGCATGCCATGGTTGAGGCTCTGCTGCCCGATGGTTGTCAGAGCTGGATTTAGTTACATCACCTATTCTAAACTTGGAGCTCATCATATTTTGCAACTCACTTTCACAGTTTGAGAACTGCAACAGTAGTGGTGAAGCTTTTTATAAATCAGAATAAAAAAGGGTGAGCTTACCCTATTCTGCATCTGCCTCACCTTTCTAGAGCAAGATGTGCTTAATTTGAGTGGTTTTGACATAGGCATTTATGTTCACTTGCTGCCAGATCTCAGTCTGTTATCTGACACCCCACCTGATGCTTTATAATTAGGCGTCTAACATTTTCTGCCCTCTGAACAAGTATGTAATTGTCATCAGTGACAACTTGCTCACCTCTATTGTTTATACTAGGTTCTCAAATACTCTGTCTCACCAGTCATGGTCTTGTTTGCATGTTTGTGTCTGAGAATTAAGTTGGTCCCCAGTACTGATGCTGTCTGTGATATATGAATGATGTTAGCGTTTGTATTACCAAGGAGACTGATGAATGTGGAAGTTACTAATCAGTACGTTGTAGCAGAACCCCATAACATGCACTCAGGTATGTTGTGTCTGGTTGTATCTCTGTGTGTAGTTTCCAGTGATAACTTAGGATCTAGCTTCAACTCCTTTACCACAGTTCCTGTATTAAAATGGAGTACGAACAGCTTGAGATGCATGATTCAAGTGAGACATCTGCTAAGTAGCATAGGTGCTTTCCTTCAGAAGTCTTCGTATGTTTCCATAGAAAGCCATGACCTAGCCTACTGCCTTGTACTTGGGTCAGACTCTTCCGTGTTGTAAATACGAGAGCTGCTAGAGAGGCCCTGAAGGAGAGGGGTGGGAAGCCAGAGGCAAAGGTAGTGATGGAGTTACCATGTTAGATACTCCTGAAATACACGGTGACGTGAACTATTATTTTGTTTTTTTCTAGGCTTTTCTTTGGACTCAGGAAAAGGTATTGTTTCTAAAGATGAGATCACTTTCGTGTCTGGTGCTCCAAGAGCCAATCACAGTGGAGCTGTGGTTTTGCTAAAAAGGGACACGAAGTCTGCACATCTTCTCCCTGAGTACATCTTTGATGGGGAAGGTCTGGCTTCTTCCTTCGGTTATGACGTGGCAGTGGCGGACCTTAACAGTGATGGGTAAGAGCATCTTCGGTTACTTTATATCCGCCAAGAAATCGTTGGTTCTTGGGCATTTTTCAGTCTTGAGAAGAGCCATCCTTTCAGGTTAGTTGACTCTGAAAGAATATTTTTGCTGCCACATCTTTATCCCTTGTATTTTGGCAGCAGACGTTCATAACCCTCCTCAGGTAATTTACATTTTCAATTTTTACTCATGTTTTGGGATCATGGGTCTGTGAGAATTAACATATGGAAAAACATTAACTCGAAAAATGACACCTATGTGGTTCTTCTGTGCTTCTTAAGGGGCTGTTTGAGCATCCAGAATGTCCTTTTAAAAATAGGGATCGGTGACAAAGTAATAGTTATGTCTGGTGGTGCCAGTTTGGGTGGCAGGTGGAGGGGAGCAGAGTCTGTGCACTCTCGTTCTAACTTGGGGACGGTCTTCAGGTTCTTACCGTTGATATCTTCCTCTGGGCATTTATTATAGGCTACTGTGTAAAACGTTTTACCTAAACATAAACACTTACATGCCTAAACATTACATTATCTAAACATTACATAAACACACCTACAAAAATGTTTTAATGGATGAGAAATCAATTCCAGATTTGAGTTCCTTTCTGCATCCTGTCTCTGTGTCCTTAGTACCTGGGCTGATGGCATTCTCTGTGAGCTTGCTGGTATTTTAGCTGATGGTTCAGTTTTATCCCTCGTTATGTTTTTAGGTGGCAAGACATAATTATTGGAGCCCCACAGTATTTTGATAGAGATGGAGAAGTTGGAGGTGCTGTGTATGTTTACATTAACCAGCAAGGCAGGTGGAATAAAGTCAAGCCAATTCGTCTTAATGGAACCAAAGATTCTATGTTTGGCATTGCAGTAAAAAATATTGGCGATATTAATCAAGATGGCTACCCAGGTAGGTCATAGACGGTGAGATAGTTATGATGCTCATTGGCAGATTGATTGTCTAAAATAATGAGTGCTTATGGCATCTTATTATGAAACGTCGTACTGGAACATTTTAAAAATGTCGTGTTTGTTGAAATGTGATGTTGTCCACAGATATTGCAGTTGGAGCTCCCTACGATGATAAGGGAAAGGTTTTCATCTATCACGGATCCCCGAATGGAATAAATACCAAGCCAACACAGGTAACCAAACGGCCTGGGTTTCTACAATAAGGGTCTCAGCTTTTTGCCTTGTAATAGGATATTTGGGTTTATGTGCATTTTCACGCTACTCATGCTTTATTTACAAATCTATAATAGATTTGTGGGTTTTTTTTAAATGTACTATTAAAAGATAGCTTGAAAACAGATTTAAAATAAGCACATCGTTGCGTTTATTTGTAAAATTTCTTAGATAAATTAGGAATCAAAGTAATCCGAAGGAAAAGACAATTTTACCCAGACAGCATAAATAGATGGAAATGTGACATCTTTCCTTTAGTAGCATAATAACTGGAGGCAAAATGGGGCAAATGAAATAGATGATTATGATTACATGGAGGATTGAGATGCCAAAAATTAAAAATTGCTTTTGAGGAAAATAAGACATTTGGAGGGCAGGTAGAGAGGTTTGGTATATAGTAAAGAAACTCATCAAAAATTGGCCCTTGTATCCTTTGAGATAGAATGTAAATCAGATGACTTCTATGAAATGTATGAAGTGTTGGAGCATATGTGTACTTATAATTTATAATTTAGTATAATTTATAAGTAAACTCTTGAGCTTCAGTTTATGAGGAAGCATGGGGCTTTTTCAAGGCATCGAGAAGCTCATTTTGGTGGCCCATTGTTCATTCTGATGCCCTGTTCATTTCAGATTCTTGAGGGTAAATCCCCTTATTTTGGATATTCAATTGCTGGAAATATGGACCTTGATAGAAATTCCTACCCTGATGTTGCTGTTGGTTCCCTCTCAGACTCAGTAGCTGTGTTCAGGTGTGTGATCTCTGACTTCAGTTAAGTATGTTCAGTATTCAGGTTCCATTCAGATTTTGATCTTTTTAATTGAAAATCATAATATCTATATTTCAAAGTCAAAGGTTTATATGGATTTTGAAGATTTTTCTTTTAAGAGTGGTATAACAATGTGATAAAAACCTATTTTGTAATGCCTTACTAATTTTGAATTGAGAAAAAATCAGAACTGGTGAAAATTTGTACTGCATAGGTACTTTTAAAACCTTATGTTTTGATAAAAGAGGAAACACAAAATTTGACAGTACAAAGAATATAAGGAAGGAAATAAGAATCCCCTGTCTTTCCCTATCCATTAGCTCCAAAATTTTGGTCTATATCCTTTTAGTCTTTTGTGTTCTGTGAATGCACATGTGTATTTAACAAAACTGAGCTCACAACGTACATATTGTTTTGTGATCTGCTTTTGTTTGTTTTGTAATGCCTGGTGGACTTTCCTCATGTCAGTGAGTTTATAGCACACGGGGGCTTTTTCCCTGTCCTCGAGCACTTTTCTGAGATGAAGTTAATGGCTGCCTGTAAGGTGCCATATGGCTGGGTCTAGTTTATTTAACCATCGCCACACCATCCTTGGATATTTATGTTCCTTTCCAGGTTTGTTCGTTTTGTTTTTTTCATGATAGACAGGCTGGCAGACATCCTTACTTTTGTTCATGTCCTGAATTATTTCCTCATGATAAATTCCTAAAAGTGAATTTGCTGAGTGGAAGGGCATATGTGTTTTCAGACTTTAGATTCAGAGTCACCAAAATGACCTCCAGAAAGGCTGCCTCGGTTTGCCCATCAGCTTTGCATGAGTCCCCTTTTTCCTAGCAAATTTCATCACTGCCGGGAATCCCCATTTAACATCATTTATTTCATTTTTAATTTTAAAAATAGCACATTCTTGTAAAAAAGTTTTAATACATAATTGTGGAGAATGCAAATTCCCCAATATTCCCAAATTCCACAGAACAACTTCGGATAGTTTTGGGTATCTTTCTGCTTCAAGGGCATCATCAAAGAGCCATTCTCAATTGCTCTTCTCTAGCCTGGTTCTTAAAACTCTAATCTCTCTTGGTTATCTCTCCTTGTCAGTATAGACACATCCATCTTATTTTTTCTAACAAGATATTATTCCGTTATATGCATTTAATCTTCAATTGATAGAATTTTTAGTCTCTGACCTTTAGCTAATGTAAATAATGTGCTACAGAATATTATACATCTCTATGTGGTTGTTTTTTTCCTTAAGAAAAATTCCTAGAAATAGAATTCCTGGGATACAGGTAAGCACATTTTTGTATTAATACAGGTATCTACAGAGAGGTCGTGACAGTTTATTCTCATGGCAGCAAGCTGTGAGAAAGCCTATTTCCTCACATCCTGAACAGCATCGAACATGATGAATCTATTCGCTTTTTGCCCATGTGCTCTGTGACCCCATTTTTGCTGAATTTGCATTTCTTGGATTGTTAGAATTAACCATTTGGGTTTATCTTTTTTTCTTTCTTTTTTTTTTTTAACTATTTGACTTTACAGTTTTTTTTTATGTGAAGAGAGACTATTTTAATATACCTTTTGTAATTCAAGACAGATCAAAAGGACAAAAATAGCAAGAATAAAAAGACCTAAAAATATAACCAATAAAGTAGAGAATGTAAGTACATATCAAACTGTAAACCATCATAATAAAAATTATATTTTTTTTCAAATGTACCTGAAATATTGTAAATATTTTTAGAAACCCAATCTCAATAAATTTTAATGGATAGTTACAATACAAACAGTATACATATATAGTTACTCATAGGGAATGGTAGTGAATAAATTGGACAAGACAGAGATATCAGCTAGACTAATTTGGTTAGATATTGTTTTTATAGGTTTGTTTTTTTTATCAGGTGAATATTTTACATAATTAAAAAACGAATTTACTTTTATCTTAAAGACTATCTTTAAAGATATATTATTTATTTTATTTTTGTAAAGATTTTATTTATTTGAGAGAGCAAGAGTGAGAGAAAGCACAAGCAGGGGGGAGGGGCAAAGTGAGAGGGAGAAGCAGGCTTCCCACTGAGCAGGGAGCCCGATGTGGGGCTCGATCCCAGGACCAGGAAGGCAGACACTTAACCGACTGAGCCACCCAGGCGCCCCTCTTTAAAGATATTTTAAATGGTTGTTAATGTACAGTGAAACCCTAAAGGGGAAAAAAACCCCACCATTGCCCTGCAGACTTCCAGAAGAGTGTCAGGTAGAGATGTAGCCTCAACATCTAAAATATAATCCTAAGCCAAACCCCTGAGTCTTGTAAGAAACTGACGCCAGGAGGACACTTCTGAAGAGAATAATATTTAAAAAAAAGTATACAGTATATATATAGAGAGAATGTAGCGTAGGATATCATAGAAAAAGTTTTCTGGTTAGATGGCAAGATCTATGAAAGCCATTTCATGGGAAAACGAAGAACCACCACAGAAGTTACAGGTGACAAGAGTAGGAGACGTGAAAAGAAGTGGAAAAGGGTGTATCTGAGATGTTAGTGAGGAAAAAGGAAGTTAAAAAAAAGTTAAATGAACTGTGTGTACGTGATTGAGAAAAGAGAGACCTTGGGAAAACATGGATAGATCCGTAGTGGTTTGTGTTGGTGGTGATACGTATCTGTCCTAGGAACCCAGTGACCTTCTGAGCTGTCCCACTGGAGACGCCGTGTGTGGTACTGTGTGCCCTCTGAGGTTAAAGCGTTCAGCCTGTGTTCTGTCTGGTGGTTCTCAAACACTACCTTTATATGCCTGTTTCTCTTTGTTCATATAGGTATTAATCTTAAAATATTCAATGTTTATTTATTAAGATTTATTTATTTTGGGGAGAGCGCACACACAAGCACAAGCATGAGGGGCAGAGGGACAGGGAGAGGATCTCAAGTAGACTCTGCGCTGAACGTGGAGCCCATCACGGGGCTTGATTCCACGACCCTGAGGTCATGACCCAAGCCAAAACCAAGAGTTGGGTGCTTAACGGATTGTGCCACCCAGGCACCCCTTAAAATATTCAGTGTTTTTAAAAGGTGAAAGAATATAGAACATTCATCAAAATGCAGTTTGCCCTTCTAGTTGAGGTATAGCCCTCAGGTATCAAGAAGACTTGACTTCCTGTACCAAAATTTGGTTACCATGTTTTCTCAGCACATAACCTATTTTTAGTGAGTTAAATATTTGCTTCTGAATATAGCTGGTATATATTAAAATATTATTTTCCTGTCCTAATAAGTAGGTTGAGTATGAACCCTGTGAACTTGTTCCTTCTTTCCTCAGAGACAGCACAAAAGTAAATTTTAAAATCCTTTCATTAAAAAAAGGAGAACCCAATTCCCTTATTTTACAAATGAGGAAAGGGAGGCCCAGGACTGCTTAAGCTTTGGCGGCTGGATCCTGGGAGCACAGGATCCCAGCGTCTGGGCATTTTTCCCACTAAATCATATTAGTACTTCAGGGTAGTTCATAAATACATGCTAATCAAACAAGAGGTAGCTGAACCAGTAAGATTTGCTTTATGTGTTAAGGCACATTTTTCCTGATTCATAATGTACTGTGCACTCAAAATTGTATTTGTTGTTATGTTTAAAAAAGCAGAAATAAGGGGTGCCTGCCTTGCTCGGTTGGAAGAGCATGCGACTCTTGATCTCAGGGTCTTGAGTTTGAGTCCTGGGATGGGTGTAGAGATTACTAAAAAAAACAAAAGGATTTTAAATAAAAAATAAAAACGTTTTAGGCAGAAGTGTGTATTATTTCCTTCTGATATCTATGTCACATTAAGGCCTTAATACTATGATATATAAAACATTCTTGCATCTCTAGCAATTGGTTTTAAGATATTTGCGTGGATTTTTGCCTCTAAATATGCTCTCAAAACTTTAATTAGGAATGTATCTGGTATCTTAGAAACTAGCAGCTGTCTAAAGTAACAATAGAAAGGTAAACAATTGAGATAGAAGGAAATGTAGAAACAGGAATGTGGGCAGCATTTGTCCTTCTACAGGCTCGCACCTTGCCCATGAACGTACCCGTGTCTTCTCTAGCCTCTCGACAGACTGATTCCAGAAGTTCCAGCTTGCTGTCTGGGATTTCGAATGCATTTTCCTATCTTCCCCAGGATGGCTGGGTTACCAGAAGCCCACTAAAGTCAGTCTAACTGGATCCATGTGGTAATGAAACCATGGAACCCATTCTGAGTTCTGGCTGGGGAGTGACACGGATGAGAGGGGCCTCTCTCCCCATCCCACTTGCACCATATCCTTGGATTTGTTGTACCTGTGGCGGAGGTCAGGACCTAGGCTGGTGGCGACACCTTTGGCTGTGGGAGGTAGGGGAAAAGCTGGAAGGGAGAGCAGAGATGTTTTTGTATGGTGAGAAGGGCCAAAGGTGTGGGATTCCAGCTGCTTGCGTGTGTTTGCGAGGTTGGGGTTAGGCAGAGCAGAGACGGGAAAGGCAGAGGGCATGAAGCGTTTGCTTACGGAGATCCCGTGGGGGTGGAAAAGTTATAGTCCCTTCTGCTGGCAGGAGGTTCCAAGAAGGGCAGATGTTTGTAGGATGGAGCCCTGTCAGCTCAGGTTTGCCTGTATTCCTAAAATTCATGTGTATGTAGAAACCCTGATAGTGAACGTCCCTGGTAGTAGGTGTATGTGGGTTTTTAACCTTTTTGGAAGGTATTTTGGCAAGATTACTCCTAATTAAACATGCACATATTCTTCAACGCTGAAGTTCTGCTAGGAGTTTATCCTACAGGGAAATTCACATGTGTGCCTAGAAACGTGTCCAAGGAGGTTTGTCAGAGCTGCAAGCCTAGAAACAGTGTAAGCGTCTACCCGCCAGGGACCGGTTGAATCCGTGCTGTTGCATGGGGGCAGAGCAGAACCACCAGCCTGAGAGACAGGGAACTAGATCTGTGGCGAGGCAGGAGAAGGCCACTGAAATGTCAGTGGGGAAAAGCAGCACTGAGCGGTGTCTGGAAGGACATACCAGGCCACTTGGGGGTTTGGGTGGGGACGGAGCCATTAATATTTGCCTGAAAACTCTAGAACTTTTGCAAATTGCCCATGTTCCTTTCCATTTAAAAACTTCTGTTAAGATAACACAACACTTTATAATTAGAAATAAATGTTATATTTAAAATGTTTGGGTAAAATTTGTATCATCGGGTTTTAAATGGTATCTGCTAACCGTTCTTTTCTTTAGAAATGGGGGAACGTTTTTCCCCTCTGTGGTTTTTAAGATCTAGTAGGCGGCTGATCGCATGTGGATTCATCTCACACTGAAGGTAGCAGAAGGCTGAGCCTGTGTTTTACTCCTTTGTTTTCAGGTCCCGGCCTGTGATTAATATTCAGAAAACGGTCACCGTGACACCAAGCACGATTGATCTCCGCCAGAAAACATTCTGTGGGGCGCCCAGCGGGATATGGTGAGAGCTCTCATAGCCCTGCTGTAGGGTGGCCCTGTCGCTCTGAGGAGCTGCAGGCAACAGTAAGGGGACAGGGAATCTGTCCAGTGAACATACCACATGTTGCTCATCCGTGGGCAGTGGGGGGCTTTGAGACCTGGGGACCATGGGGTGGTTTGTTTTTTTTTTTTCCTACTAGGGCAGTGCATCTTTTAAGGAATATGTGTTTGATTTTGTACAGCCTCAAGGTGAAGGCCTGTTTTGAATACACTGCCAAACCCACAGGTTACAATCCTTCGATAAGTAAGTACCCAGTACCTTTAAAAATTATGTATGTTCTGTCTGCCAGGTGGAAAGTAATGCGTAAGTAACAGAAAAATAAAACTGCAGTGGCCAAGCTGGGTTCATAAATTCTTGCATAAGGAATTCAGTGGATCTGCTGTCTTCTCTTTAATCAGGAGGGCGAAGCACAGGAGGGGATAACTCTCCATTTGGTCCTCATTTGAATTTTCCAGAGCAGATGGTTTAGGACAGCAGGCCTTGGAAAAGTACTCATTTGCTACCACAACCGTTTCCTCCATTTCTGCCTTTGAAGAGCAACGTGGAAAACTGGTTTGCGGTTGTGAGGTGGTGGGCGGTGGTTTTGGAGAGCGAGTACGGAGCCTGAGCATCGCGCAGAGTTGCTGGCTTAGTGTCTCCTCACTGCGTGGCCCCCTCCCAGAGGCCTCCCCGGCCCAGGACACCCACGCCGTGCCCCTGCAAGCAGGCTCCTGGGGGACTGGCAGGCTGGTCTTGAGGACGCAGAGCCCTGGGCTCCGCTCTGGGTTGCAGCTCCGAGGCTGGCTCAGCCCGCAGCACAGCGCAAGTCTCAACATTGGAGTTTTCATTTCCCTATCAGTAATAAAAATGGCTCTAATAGGAATTCCTACATGGGATTGTGGTGGAGAGCAGAGGAGATACTGTGGCTAAGGCCATCTATCATTTATAAGGTATTACGTGGCCTCCTTTCTTTATAACCCAAACAGACTGTTCTGCTGCAGGTTTAGACAAGGCTCATGACACTCTTAACAGTGGTGATCATCACCAGAGCCTTCTGTGGTAGGTGTTAGTAACAGCCGTATGTTTTCAGGTGTAAGCCCCCTGCTCCCGCTCCGGGCTGAAGATGGGGACATGGGAATTTTTTTTAAGATTTTATTTATTTATTTGACAGCACAAGTAGGCAGAGCGGCAGGCAGAGGGAGAGGGAGAAGCAGGCCTCCTGCCGAGCAGGGAGCCCGATGCGGGGCTCCATCCCAGGACCCTGGGATCATGACCCGAGCCGAAGGCAGACGCTTAACCTACTGAGCCACCCAGGCGCCCCGGGACGTGGGAATTTAAAGAAAAGCTTTTCCCCAAAGAGCAAGTACAAAGAGTGAGGGTGAGCTCCATCCTGGGTCTGGCGACGGTCCCGGCGGCCCCGTATGACGGCGTAGCCTGCCACCACGGGAAGCCTTCTTGAGGGATAGGGTGGTTTGCAGTCTTTACTTTACCTTGAGGTAATGAGTTTTCTTAAGTTTCCTTCTGGTTACATAAAGTATTACTCTGTTTTCTTTATTGAAAAGATACCCTTTTAATACCCCAGAATTTGGCAAATAGGTCTGTCTTCCCGCAGTTCACCTTGTCATAGGCGCACTTTTCCTTTCCGTATTTTAAGCCATCCTCAGGCAGTTGCTTTGCCTCCCTCAGCCTTTTTGGCCCCTCTGCTGGGCTGTCTCCTGCCGTAGCGTCCCTCCCAGGGATCTCCTGACCTTGCTGGGACGCGTGCTTGGTGCCGCTGTGTCACGGTTTGTGCACAGGGCGGTGGCGGTCTTTCACTTTGCCTTTTGATGTGGCTGGTCTTTCACTGAGTATTGGAAACGATTCCTGGCACGGCTTTCATGGAGAAGAAAACGTCTTCTAGGATTTCCCACACACTTAGTATTGTTTGTGTTATGTCTACCCAAACGCGATACCTTACACTTGCCTGTTTGGATAACAGGTGTTTCACCATTGTGTTTGGAGTAGACTAGAGAGACAAGGAGAAATTGTGATTCTTTGATTAGATGAGGAGAGGAAATGGGGAAACATTTTTATTCTATGAGTCTGTCATTGTCCCACACCACTCTGACCGTAGATGTGACGTCTCATCAGAGCCGTCCTTGTCTTCCCTCACGTCAATCATTTTCATAAAATCACAAACTTTGTTCTAGCTTTAATGCAGCATTTGATGCCCTATGTATTGATTTCATGTTCAGTAACTGTGCCATTAACGAAGTGTTTGTTTACGACTCTGTTAGCTGAGTGTTTATTGATGGCCTATCGTGGATAGAACTTTTTTCTGTGAAGATGTTTAGAGGGACCCTGTTTTTCCTTGCGTGTAGTTCCACAGTACTGGGAAATTCTAAATCAAATAGAACTTCCACCAAGCTGCATAAGTGAATCCATCTAAAATCCGTTCCCAGTGTCTGAGAATGTGAGCTTATTGTTTGATCAGGCTGTTTTAACTCGGTGGTCCTCAGATGTGGTGTTCCATACATGCAGATATTTATAATTGAGCCTTAATGAGTATTCTACTTGGCTTGCCCCTCAAAAGGTCAGCAAAGGTGGCCTGCAAGGATTTTAAGATGATGTGAACTGTCTGGAGGGTTAGGGAAGGTTAGAGTGGGCTTGGTAGATAAACGGTTTTAATGCACCCACACCCTCCCCCTGCTTTTGCCGTGAGGGGCACTCAGCATGTGAGCCTTCGTCTGGTTCGTTGTGAAGTTAACAGGTCATTGATAAATGGATGATGTCAAGGCTACAAGGCTAAAATGGAGGCACGTTCCATTTGGCACAAATTACTATCGAAACTGTCAGTGTCTCTAAATTTTGGTCTTGCGTATCTCGGTAGCTATTGTTTCGGCGTAAGAATAACATCCTATTGTTTGTGTGCGTGTCTCTGTGTGCACTGGTGTGTGTGTTGATGTGGTGCCGGTCTCTCCCACTTCCGTTCAGCTGTTCTAAAATCATACTTACATCAGGTGTTGTCCCGTTGCTGGGGAACACAGTGGCGAGCAGACTGACGTGGTCCCCGTCCACGCCTTTGCGGTGGGGCAGTCACAGCGAAGCGGCCAAGGGTAGCGAGTGGGGAAACGGGATACCGTCCGATCCCCCAGGAGAGGTCAGGAACGTCCCCCCGGAGGAAGTGATGTCCACACTGAGATCCGAAGGAGGAGCAGAGTTAGGCAGTCAGGGGGAGGTGGAGAGGGCCAGGGTCCAGCTGGCAGAGGAAGAGAGCGACTCATGCAGAGGCCTGGAGCAAGTGGAAACCTGGACATCTAAGAGGCTTTATAAAGCAGCTGTCTTGTGTATTTGTGACAGAGACTTCGAAGCTGGCACCACCTCTGCCCCTCACTGTATGATCCTGGGCCAGTCACCTACCTGTGGGCCTCCATTTCTTCAAGAGGAGGGTGTTAAAGTAGATGCTCTCTGAGGCCTCTTCGGAACTCCAACATGCATATTAGAACATGGGTGATTCATTTTCTGCGTTTTCTGGAGATTTTTTTCCTTAAGGCTGCCTTCTCTGGCCCTATACACACTTTGGTTTGCTTCCCCTTCTGATGATTAGTGATGAATGAATGAATGTGAGTAATTTAAATATGATCCCATAAAGAAACATGGTAACTACATCCAGCAAACCAGCAAAGAATGCATTCTGAAGTGGAGAAATGAGATTTTGATCATCCAAATCCTGGCTTGCCTCTGAGCACCATTAGTAGAGGTAATCGAGAACAGGATGTGCCTTCTAGGCCTTTGGAGGTTGGAAACTTTGGTGTGGGAGATACAGTAGCTGGCAAATGGGCCCTCTAGACTCTAAAAGGAATGTGTTTTACCTTTCATTTCTCTTAAATAAAGTCTCCTCCTGTTGTCAAAAGACTCCTCTATCTCTAATATGTATTATTCCCATTTTAGACAACTATCCTTTATCAGTGCTTCTTAAACTTTAATGTGTCTAAGAACCACCTGATGGTCCTGTTCAAATGCAGATTCTGGTTAAGTAGGTCTGGCTGGGGCTTGAGGTTCTGAATGCCCAACAGACCTGAGGAGAAGCTGCTGCTGAATGGGGCCACATAAGCAACAGACTGCTGAATGGGAGTCAGTGCAGGCCTTTCAGGAGTGCTGGGTCCCCCGTTGTCTTTAGTGCTCGGAGTTCCTGAAGTTTAGCCAGAAATCCTTGGATCAGCTGCTCAGAGCTTCTAACTGATTCTCGAGCTCCCCCAGGTGGCCCAGTGGAAATTTAACTTCACAAACTCTTACCATCGGGCAGGAAAGGACAGCTTGACCTGAAACGCCATAAATCAGTCAAAATGTACATTCCCAGGAAATGTGAACAGTAACAAGGGCAGTGGGAAAAGTAATCTACAAGGAATCAGAATGACGTAAAAGGCAACTCCCTGTCCTTACAGCTGAACTGTGCATGGATATACTCGAAGTTCATAGGATTTTGTTTATTTTATCTAGCCATTTTGGGCACACTCGAGGCTGAAAAGGAGAGAAGGAAATCTGGGCTATCATCAAGAGTTCACTTTCGAAACCAAGGCTCTGAGCCCAAGTATACTCAAGAGCTAACTCTGACCAGGCAGAAGCAGAAGGAGTGCATAGAGGAGACCCTCTGGCTCCAGGTGAGGCCCGCCACCAGTCAGGTTGGTCGTTAGAGGGGACAGCAGCTGGGTTTTATGGTGGCATAGCTGGATCTCTGAACCTTACACCAGCAGCCTCTTATTCAGGACAAAAGAAAGCATTGTTTGGAGCTCCCCAGTAGCGTTGATACCATGCTTCACTCTGCATACTTTTCAGGAAAATATCCGAGATAAACTGCGTCCCATTCCCATAACTGCTTCAGTAGAGATCCAAGAGCCAAACACGCGGAGGAGAGTGAACTCACTTCCAGAGATTCTTCCCATTCTGAATTCAAACGAACCCAAGACAGTTCACAGAGATGTAAGTCTTCCTGACTTTTGTATTGCCAAAGCTTCTGCCACATTATTATGCTACATCGCATGTGTCTGAAGGCAGGAGGACTAGTGATTTGCTTTTTTAAAGTCCATTCCTTTGTATTATAAATAGGCTTTTTAATATATGCCGAGTTTGTTTGAGATTTGTTTCCCAAATTGACAACAAATATAGAAATACATGGAATACAATTTGGAGCCAGAGAGTATTGTTCTTAATAATTTTTGGCCTTACGGAGACTTACTGAGAGTATAATTGGCAGAACTCATTCTCACATCAAGTTTCTCCTATGGCCATTTGCTAGAAAGAAAAATACACTGCATTTTACCACTGAGAACATTAAAATGTAGAAAATAAACTTGTTAGTCTGAATGTTAAATCAAGGAATATAAAGTTCCTTAGCCATGAAATAGTCATTTAGTGGCTAATGTAGCGCATGTAATCTTAGGAAGACAATTCCTATTATATGGCTTGCTCTATGCCTCCTGTGAGGTGGGGCCTATTTGCTAGGGTTTAGGGTGGCTGAGACACGAGAACAGGCTGGGGACCTGTGGCATCCTGATCTGGCATTGCTGCACCTGCTGTCAAAACCCAGTCGGTGCCGGAGCGTCCGCTCTGTGGCTCTTGGTTCTGACGGCCCCCTGACAGAGCGTCATCACTATTATTGGTACTTACAGTATCCCTGTAAAGTCGGCTCGTGGCATCCCCATATCACCAGTGGTGACACTTGGACTCTGAAAGGTTAAGTGACTTGCCCAAAGCCCCAAGGCTAAGTGTGTGGCAGAGCCAGGTTTGGAAGGTGGGCCTGTGTGGCTGCAGGGCTCATGCTCTTGACTACACCTCAGCGGCCTGGTCGGAGTGTTCTTACAACACAGCTCTGTTCAAGACGGGTCCCTTAAAGGCACTGGATGCAGGGCAGAGTACGTTTGAAGCTTCTGCTATGGTAGCTGTTGCACAGGGAAAGGCTGTCACTGTTGCGGTGGTTTTGTTTTTACCAGAGAGGGAGACAAACCCTAAGGGACTTAATCTTAGGAAACAAACAGGGTTGCTGGAGGGGGAGGGGGTGGGGGGATGGGGTGATTGGGTGATGGACCTTAAGGAGGGCACGAGATGTGATGAGCACTGGGTGTTACATAAGACTGATGAATCACTGACCTCTACCGCTGAAACCAATAATACATCATGTGTTAATTGAATTTAAATTAAAAAAATAAAAATTAAAAAAAACCCAAATCAACAATGGTTTTGTTTTCCTCCAGGTGCACTTCTTAAAAGAGGGATGTGGAGACGACAATGTATGTAACAGCAACCTTAAACTAGAATATAAATTTTGTACCCGAGAAGGAAATCAAGACAAGTTTTCTTACTTACCAGTGTAAGACTCACTCTGTCTTCCAAGCAAAAATGACTGGCTTTGCAGTGGGTTACTGAAAATGTACTGAGCTCTTTGTCGTTTTTGTTTTGTTTTTGTGTGTGTGTGTGTGTGTGTGTTATAGTCGGAAAGGCGTACCAGAACTAGTTCTGAAAGACCAGAAGGACATTGCTTTAGAAATAACAGTGACCAACGGCCCTTCCGATCCAAGGGCGCCCGCGAAAGACGGAGATGACGCTCATGAGGCGAAGCTCGTGGCAGCTTTTCCCGACACTCTCACTTACTCGGCGTACCGAGAACTGCGGGCTTTCCCTGTAAGCGGTCTCACGGCAGCGGGGGGCAGACGGGGGCCTGTGAGCGGCCGGTGAGCTCGTGTTTTTCTGTTGCAGGAGAAGCAGCTGAGTTGTGTTGCCAATCAGAACGGCTCGCAAGCGGACTGTGAGCTTGGAAATCCTTTCAAAAGAAATTCCAGTGTAGGTGATGCCTTCGCATACCGCGTCGTGCTGTTTCACGCCGGCGCGGGCTCGGCGTGCTTGCTCTGTGTTAACGTCTGTTTCTGTCCCGCAGGTGACTTTTTATTTGATTTTAAGTACAACTGAGGTCACCTTTGACACCACAGATCTGGATATTAATATGAAGTTGGAAACGTAAGAACTACTTCAACCTTCCCATTCAGAATTATTTCATGAAAACACAGCCAGTCAATGAATTGGCTCTGCTCTGACTCATAAAAGAAGTGTAATTGTAATGAGAAAACTGACTGTTAAAATGAAACCCTATTGTTTCCTTTTCATTTTCAGAACAAGCAATCAAGATAATTTGGCTTCAATTACAGCTACAGCAAAAGTGGTTATTGAGCTGCTTTTATCGGTCTCTGGGTAAGTGTTTGTGTTTAGCATAACAAATCAGAGTTTAAAAGAACCATTCACAATCCTCGCTAAAACTGGCGTTTTTTAATTTAACAGAGTTGCTAAACCTTCCCAGGTGTATTTTGGAGGTGCAGTTGTCGGTGAGCAAGCTATGAAATCTGAAGATGAGGTGGGAAGTTTAATAGAGTATGAGTTCAGGGTAAGTTGCAGCGGATGGTCTTTTATATATACCGAAAGTGAACATCTACTGTATCTGATAATATATGTAATATAATTTTAGTAAATGTGAATATGTAACTTTAATATGTAATATCAACATTAATAAATATTAATAAGCATGATAAATCCTCAGTTAAAAGTGAGTTCACCAATGTTTAAAGCACATACTGGCTTACTGTAAAAATTTTGTCCTCCAGAACGGAGAACACAACTGTCATTCAACATGGACTTTGTTCAAAATCCAGCTCAGTTTGGTCATTTTCTTATTAGAGCGTTTTCATGTATAAGTGGTGCAGAGACAAAGGAATCCCCCCCGCCCCCCCGCCCCGAGTCTGTCTGTGACACAAATCTCAAAGTAATTGATACCTGGCTTTAGAATGTGTTAGGGTTTTCTTCTTCCATCGTGAGGTCCTGTCTCTTAGCGCGTGTGGTTCGTGTTCCCTCACGTTTTACAAGCCCAGCGCCCGTGAGGACACTCATGCTTGTTCTGAAGCATTTCTAAGCAAGAATCCCAGTGACTCTCAGCCCAGTTGGGTGAACATAAGCGCATGGTGCAGAAGTGGCTCATAACTCATCTGTGGGTTTGGGTCTGCATGGCTCAAGCATGCCAAGACAGCACAGTGGCCATGGTGGAGGCGAAAGTCTGAGATGGCAAGAAGGGCCCACCCCTGACTCCCGCGGGGTGAGGGGCTGAGTTCCGCTCTGTGTGTCTCAGCATTGCAGACACAGCTGTGACAGGGAGCAGCGGCGGCAGCAGCGAGGAGGTGTCTCTGGGGCCCACGGCAGTCCTGCCTCGCACACACACAGCTGGCAGTCCTGCCTCACACACACACAGCTCACTCCTCATTTGGCTTCCGCTGCAGGAAGTTGCTGTGTTCCCGGCTCGGACTCCTGATTCACAGCCGTCATTAACGGTTTCACTCAGGCTCTCAGTTGCTCCCCAAGCGCCCCCTTGTAGTAGGAGACAGGGGCAGCTTGGCTTCGGCATAAGGTGGGGCTTCCCCGGAGCAGGCTGCTGGCGCGCCGACGTGGCCCAGACTCCTCTGCCGGGCAGGCCGGTTACAGAGCGACTCACAGACCCCCGTGACCCTCCCAGAGCATGTTGAGAGCATGGCCTATCTACGCTGCAGATTCTCTTGCACACAGTAGTTCCTGGGTTAAAGGAGCAATCGTTTCTCTTTTACCTTGCCTAGGCATGCATCTCTACTGTGGAGGCCCTGTCTATCTGTAGTCTATTTTTGGAGCCTATACTTTCATTGGAGGATTATGCCAGATATTTCCTTTTTTTTCCCTCCCTTGGCCACAGGAGCTGCTATTTAATTTTATATTGAGAGAATTACACTGAGATATAATACGTATTATTTCCTAACAGGTCATTAACTTGGGTAAACCTCTTAAAAACCTTGGCACAGCAACCTTGAATATCCAGTGGCCAAAAGAAATTAGCAACGGCAAATGGTTGCTTTATTTGGTGAAAGTAGAATCCAAAGGATTGGAAAACATAGCTTGTGAGCCACGAAGTGAAATAAACTTCCTGAACCTAAAGGTATGTTGATATATCCTCTGTCTTCATAGTGTAAATAAGGGAAGCAGACTTTTGTGGGGAAAATCCTTACTTTCCTGAGGAAAGTGACATGGTGGTGTGCTGACTTCTTTGGTGTCACAGTTTCTCTTATAGTTGAGTAACCAAGTCAGGCTGAGGATTTCTGCTGATTGGCTACCATTATGGCACATCAGTCAGGGTGATTGAGTGCTTGTTGAAGGAAATGACGTTTTCTGGAGTTTTAGGACCCAGTATGACCTATAAAGAGGACTGGGATGTGCTTCTGGGGTGGGCCAGTGTTCACTCCCAATATAACCAAACTCATTACAAAAGATACTGGCACTTTAGCAAGAGACCTTCAAAGCTTTCATTCTTATTTATTTTTTAAAAAGATTTATTTATTTGAGAGAGAGAACAAGCACACGGAGGGAGAGGGGGAAGCAGATGCCCCACTGAGCAGGGAGTCCCATGCGGGCTCGATCCCAGGAGCCTGAGATCATGACCTGAGCCGAAGGCAGGCACTTAACGACTGAGCCACCCAGGCACCCCGGCTAGTGGCTATTTTATTTTATTTTTATTTTTTAAAAAGATTTTATTTATTTATTTGACAGAGAGAGACAATGAGAGAGGGAACACAAGCAGGGGGAGTGGGAGAGGGAGAAGCAGGCTTCCCGCTGAGGGAGCCCGATGCGGGGCTCGATCCCAGGACCCTGGGACCATGACCTGAGCCGAAGGCAGATGCCTGATCTCACCCAGGCACCCCTTATTTTTTTTAATAGTTAATATTTATCAAGTGTTGATTGGGTCTCAGGCACTGTGCTAAGCATTTCATTTGCTTTTTCTCATTTCATTCTCTTCATAGTCCTTTGAGGTATTTTTCTTATCCCTACCATTTCACAGATGAGAAAAATTGAGATTTAGAGCGATGAACATTTTCAGAAGCACTCAGCAGTCAAGAGGCAGATTGTGCATTCAGGCTCAGCTCTGCCTGTTGTCAAAGCCTGTACTCACAACCACTCTGCGCTGCACACGGACATTCCTGGTTTATTCCTTATGCTCCAGTGTGATGATCTGCTTTGTTAGCACACGTCTGTCTCTTTTCTTCTTCTTCTTTTTTTTCATGTGTTGAGGGCTGACTTTCAGTAGATCACAGTAAGGGAGCTACTCTGTTTCTTTTAAGTTCTGAGGTGACAGTATGCTCAGCGTTCACAGTTGGCAGCTTATAGAAGGATCCTCTGTTCATCAACTTTGAGAAACAAGATGGTCCATGACTCTTAATCCTATCTTTTTCTTTTTTAAAGATTTTATTTATTTGACAGACACAGCGAGCGAGAGAGAGAACATAAGCAGGGGGAGTGGGAGTGGGAGAGGGAGAAGCAGCCTTCCCGCTGAGCAGGGAGCCCGATGTGGGGCTCGATCCCAGGACCCTGGGACCATGACCTGAGCTGAAGGCAGACGCTTAACGAGGGAGCCACCCAGGCGCCCGCACTCTTAATCCTATCTTAAGGAAAATGCTATCTTAAAAGTACTTACGTGGGTTAGTTTTCAGGATTCTACTTTGAATAGGTCACATACTCATTCTTTTGCTTTTTTCCGTTCGTCGGTGTCATTTATTTATTCAAGATGTGCTGACTTTTTACCATGCGTTAGTTACTGAGCTGGGTGCTAGGGATATAGGGATGGGATGTGATGCCTGATCTCGGGATGCTCAGTTTGGTGAGGAGACAGAAGAACAAAGAAAGCCCGCTTTCTCTTCACCTGAGTTTTAAAGTCAGAGTGGGAATAAACTACCTGAATCAATAAACTTGCAATGAGATGGGAACATTTGTGGATTTTACACTTAAATTGTTTCTGTGCCTTTGGTGACAGGAGATGGGAAAATATTAATTGTTGATTATGTGAATTTGGCATCATTTGGAAGGGAGTGCTGATGAGGTCTATGCAGTAGTGACCTTTACATTAAGTCGAACTATTTTGGATATAATTTCTTTTCAGGAGTCTCACAACTCAAGAAGGAAACGGGAAATTGCTGAAAAACAGATAGATGATAGCGGAAAATTTTCTTTATTTGCTGAAAGAAAATATCAGACTCTTGTAAGTATTTTTCAACAGCCGTGAATATTGGGCAGACGGTGGCAGGATGCCCCTTACTGTTGGATTTTAACTACCACCCTTTTCTCCCCAGAACTGCAGCATGAACGTGAACTGCGTGAACATAAGCTGCCCGCTGCGAGGGCTGGACAGCAAGGCCTCTGTCGTTCTGCGCTCGAGGTTATGGAACAGCACGTTTCTAGAGGTTCGGCTCTGCCTCGAGGCTGTCCCTGGAAGTCAATTCGCTATCTCTTAGGACCTTTCTCACTTCCTAAACACATTTGCTAACTTTGTCTCCAAACAGGAATATTCCAAAATGAACTACTTGGACATTCTCACGCGGGCTTCCATTGATGTAGCCGCCGCCGCCGAGAACATCAAGCTGCCAAACGCAGGCACTCAGGTGAGAGGTTGTTCCGCCTTCCCAGAGTTCAGAGCCTATCACTCCTTCTCCACCGCACGCCCGCAGCCTGAGGACACGCTACCTTGGCAGTCCTCCCCCTCACAACCCTGTTACCCCCATTAAGGAGAAGTCCGATGATGCCCTAAGGGGCTTCCACTCCAAGCTGTATTTTAACAGAATCAGTGGAAAAAGGAGAACATCTAGGATCGTCTAGTTCTGCAGTGCACATAGTAGATTTGAGAAAGAATGGGTGCACCTCCCACCTCTATAGAAACCCCAGGTCATGAACTATCCCCGTGCTGTAGCCACTGCCGGAGTGTCCCCATGATGGTAACCACCACTTTATGGAGTAGCTCATGGCATGTGTGGCCAGCTGTAGTTATTAGAAACAATCTCTTTATATATATGAATCCAGAGTTGAATCTTACAAAATCAGTCCCTGGTTATGCCCCTTGGAACAAGCCCAAAATAAGTCCTTTCTCTTAGCCATGTAGCAGCCTTTGGAGTAACTGAAGGAAACGGGCATGCCCCTTGGACAGGTCTCTCATTCTGTTCAGAGCAGAGCCTCCAGCTCTTCAGCTACCCGTCAGGCCAGGCCCTCTCCTTCCTGGGCTGGCCCTGGTCCGGCAGTGTGACTCCTGGGCGGGCAGGGCGCGGATGTGTGATCTGCCTCGCTCGGCTCACTGTGAGGCCTTTACGTCCCAACACCGCGGCCCCACGCTGCTATCAGTCAGCCTAAAACTTGGTTTCTCGGTGTACACAGAAGATTGTGTTTGTACTTCCAGCAGCTACTGTTTTTGTGTTTCTGTTCTGCTGAAACTTCCAAGTGTTTTCAGCGGGATGTGTTGTCAAGCTATAGCTCCCATATCCCATCCTTGAGCAGTTTTTAAAAATCTAAATGCATGCCTTTAAATATCTCCTGTTTTAGGTGGTTGGCTTGTGGTCTGTCGTTTCAGTTCACAAAGTAGTTCTGACTCTTGATCATTTGCCCTCTCTTAGCTTTCTATCCCTTTATCTTTTTCAAAGTTGAGAAGCACAGCTTCTATGTCCTCATCCAGGCAACTGAGAAAAGTACTGAACAGAACTGGGGGCAGTGGCTGTGGGGGCTCACTGTGAAGGGTTCCTTGTGGGGGTCTGGAGCCCACAGGGGCTTGTGTCATGCTCTTGAGATACAATGCCTGCATGTCATGGACCAGAGTGTTTTGCAAAAGAGATTGAATGGAGAAAAAGACTGTGACGTACCGTTCTTCAGCTGATCTACTGATGTGCCAATGGAAGTTTTGGCTTCGGACCTTTGAGCCAGTTGAAAGTGCAGTGAGCCTCCCTGAGCACTGGTTTCTGAATACAGTGATCCCTGGCTGTTAAAATCTATCATCCAAACCCAGAGATGTTTGTCTGGGGCAGATGCTAAACTGGGCAGGATGCTGGGACAAGGGTTATAAATCAGGACTGTCCCAGGCTCACCAGGACATCCGGTCACCCAGGCCTTAGATCATCTCTGCATGCTACTCCAGCTCACCTTCCTGCCTCTTACCAATAAGGCATTGTAAGAGACTATCAACTGAACAGAACCTCCCTGAGAAGCCCTTTTCTGCCCCTCTGACTGGAGGCGGCAGCCATAGCTTTCTGAAACTTGCAACCAGTAACCTGGAGAATCACTGAGTTTTTAGAGCTGGGGAAAGAACACACAATTTAGAGGGAAGGGACAGACATTAATAATGCATTAATTATCCGTAGTCCTCTAAACCTCAGAATGACAAGGTAGATGTACTCATTTTCCAAAAAAGGAAGCAGGCACAGCAGGGGATGCTGGTGGGGTCCTGAATTGAAACCTGTAAACTGGTCTGGTTTCAGGGCTCCTGTTCTTAACTCTGTAACACTTGCTTCCCATTAAGTCCCCAGATCTCAAATTCAGATGAGAAAACAACCCAAGAAAGGTGGTCTCTCCCTCAGGGTCCTAGGACTGGCGGGCATGTGGAGGGGAGACCAGACGTTGGGCTCAGGCCCTCAGCAAGTGCTCTTGTTGGCTGGAAGATGATGGCACTGGGGTGTTGGTATCCAGTCTAGCGGCTGGGTCACAAATGCAAGTGAGCTTCTCTTGGGCATTACATGTAAGGGCTTGGAGAACTCAGGCATGCTAATGGGAATTGGGATCTCTGCTGTGATCCTCCTTGGTTTAATAATTGGTGGATACATGAATGGATTAATGTCTTGTATCTAGAGTGCATTTGTCTTGAAAACAGAGATGTTTTCTTGCCTCTAGTCTTCTGGTACCTCTTCTGTTGACTCTGATTTCTGAGCGACAACAGCTCCGATGTCCTGTATACAGGTTTCTTTAGTATTTTAGAGTGTACTTTTTCTGGGCCTAAAGATTTAAGTTTAATTCATGTGTTAGGATGCTTTCCTTTTTTATTCCCTCACTTATTGTGGGTTTCAGTTTTATCTTTATCTTGGTTCATCTGTTGCATTTTCCAGCCCGAAGATCATTTTTTTTTGGAGATAGAAGCAGAGGAGGTGGGGTAATTCATTCTTGTCTTTTGGTCTTCATATTAAAACTTCTTGCTTTTATTCTAATCCTGGCTTTAAAAAGGAAGGAAAAAACCCTTTTAGTTTCCTTATAACCCAACCAATTTTAAGAGTTTTGTGTTTACTTCTCGATATAACACTTTCAACACTCTGTTAGAACAAAGTCTGAGAGAGCTAGTCACCTAACTGAACCAGATAAAATGGTTACATTTCAGCATCCATGAAATCCATCCAGTTTACAAGCACTTATTAAGGACACACTGTCTGCCTTCCCTGCACAAATGCTAGAGAAGCCAAAGTTTGATAAGATACGCCATGTGAACTGTTAAGAATTTCATGGTCCATGTGAACCAGGAGATAATTGTTGAATTGAGCCGAGGAAGGGATTGTTATTGGTTCTATTTCTATATCCCCCACTTCATTCCTAAGGAAGTTGGAAAAGAGTATCTGCTTTCTGGCTGCCAGAGATAAAAGAAAATATAGTAGGTAAAAGGCACATCATTCTTCAGGGCAATGTGATTTTCTTCTTTCGGCTCTAAATTCGGAGAATTTGAGATATGGATCCTTTTACAAGATGGGTTTCTGATACGAGGAACGCTCACTAAGGGAATGAGGTCTTTAATAGAGAGTTTTCTGAAAGCTATGAAAATACCTTCATGGAGTGATTTCTTTTACTGATGTTCGGTAAGAATAGAGAGTATGACGTTACAGAGTGATTCAGGCAAACGATTTTGGCAGTGAGCAAGTGAATGAGGTCTAAGCACTGCTCGCTCATGATGGAACTGACTGTGTCAGCGGAGCTTCAGCCCCATTTCCCCTTCATGGGCACATGATGGATGAGGTGCACGTGCATAGGTCATCCCTATGGAAATGCTTAGATTTTAAAGAACTTCCCCCCGCCCCCAAAAATTCTTTTTGGAGTTTGAGTAATTTCTACTCACCTCAACCTGTCACTGTCCTCTTTGATGCCTAGTGAGTTATTCTATGGTTTCTAAAAGGCTCCCAAATCTGGTTTGAATGGTAGCCAGACTTGGGGCTAGATCTCTCAGCTGGATTTCTACATACACCCCCCCCTCCCGCCGCCACGAAATCAGAAAGTTACCTGTTCAGCTCTCATACTGTTGGATTGCTGCCATTTATAGGAGTGGTTTCCTCTATTATCAGCCATTTAAAAGGCTCTGGTACACAGTCTGATTATAAGGCTGATTCCCCTGCCATGGACCACTCTCCACTTCCAGGTTTATCAGAGCTTATTCTTAAAAATGAGGATGGCCCTTCCAGGTTGTCACCTTACCCCCAAGGACGTACTGTTTGCTTCCCTCTGCAAGATAGGGAAGCAAAGTTAAGTGATACAGAACAGGCTCATTAGTTGTTTTGTTTTGGCTCAGAGTAGGCAAGCTTACTGGTCACATCAAGTGCACTATTTTATCCCATTCTTCCCACTACCTGGATGGCCCTGTGCTAGACCCAGTAACCTCAAGAAAGCGTTTTTCTAGCTTCAAGCTGGGGTGACTGTTGGGGGAAGAGAGGCAAGGGGAAGTGAGCCATGGGGCACCACCCCGGAGGCGGGGGGGGGGGGGGCTGGCTGGCAGTTTGAGTGAAACCTCACGGAGAGCATAACAGGAAATGTAGTAGCTGATAAAGGAGTTAGAGGCCGTATAGCAGGCTGAAAACGGACTTCTTTGCTCTTAAATGTTCCAAGAAAAGCAGTTCTCTTGCTTTAAAGTATATTCTGAAGTCAGATGAGGTTGAGAAGCTGTTTTCTAGTAGAAGTAGAAAGGGAAATATTTTAGTGAAAACTTTATTATTATTTTTTTAATCGAAGCACAATGTAGACAGACATGGAAGCATTTTTAGGCAGCATCCGGGGTTCAATACTAATAGTACTTGACTGAAAACACTTCTCAGAACTTAAAGACTCGTACTTTTTGTTTACCCTTCACTTTACATTTTCTTAAGTCAGAAACATCAGAAACTTCAAACTGGAAGCTCTCTAATCTGTTTATGAAATCATACTCCTAGCAATCACGAGGTCTTTTACAAGCTGTGAAAAATAGTCTCCTGGCATCCCGGAAATCCACTTGAGAGTCCTAAACGCACAGAACCAAGTTGTTGCAAACTGCCAGAAGCAACTTTTTAGATTTCTGAATAAACACTACTTCTGTTTAATTGGTATTTGCCAACTATCAAATGTCTAGAGCTTAGGCTTCTCATCAGCTGCTGCTTACAGCTCGAAGCCACCTCTGAAAGGGTCTGCTTGGTCCAAATACACTGTCGAAGAACACGCTCCAGGCCATTTCAGGAAATTCTGTTGTGCATGAGGGTCTTTAGACATCTTAAGGAAAAGTTAAAACAGTATCAGCAATGCAACTCCATCCTTATTTTTATATTTCACAACATCTTTAAATCCAAGTAAGGAATATAGGCTAATTGTACATAAAATGGCCCTTTTATTTCCATTACTGAAAATGAAAAGGGAAGGTGATCGTTCTCAACAAGATACCTGGTTATACGGATGAAACAAGATGTGCATTGATGATTGTTGAAACTTGGTGAGGAAAAAAAGGATGCTTTATTATACAATTTCCTCTACTTTGATTCAATACAAAAGTTTTTAAAAGATGAGTTATCAAAAAAATAACTTTGTCAAAACACAGTCCAGCATTTTCCAGGTTCTGGGAAAAGATCTCACGTCAAAAAGGCATCTCATTCATCCATAGGCTGCATTGTTCAAAATGCGTCTGGAAGCAGAATTAGAACTATAAACTCCTGGTATTCTCACGCCCCCTTACAATGGTGCTTTCTTTTATGCCCCATAGATTCGTGTGACTGTGTTTCCCTCAAAGACCATAGCTCAGTATTCAGGAGTACCTTGGTGGATCATCTTAGTGGCTATACTCGCTGGGATTTTGATGCTTGCTCTCTTAGTGTTTTTACTATGGAAGGTAAGTCCTATTTGGCATTTGAGTTCTAATGACCTAAACTTTATTTCATGTTTTTTAAAAGAGTGAATTTACAGTGATAGTCTGTACATTCCTTTGTAATGCTTCCCTTTTCCCAACATTTTATTATGAAACTTTGCCAATAGAGCAAACTTGAGAATTTTACAATGAACAACTGTATATCTACCTAGTACCTGATATTTAAAAGTATATTAGTTGTATATTATAAGGAGTTTCTTAAATAAATTTAGGTGTTTTTCACATAATTTAGCATGTTTGGCAAATAACTTAAAAAATGTTAATACTTTAGCAATTTCTTCATCTAAAATTCTGAATCTAAGCCAAATTGTTGGATATCACATTAATCTGAACCTGTATCCCTGTTAATTTCAACTTCTATAAAGAAATGTTTGTGGTAGCCACTGGGGCTTGTGACAGTTGCAGCTAGATTAGGAATAGAAAAGCATGAAATTAATAACTGCATTGCAAGGGATCCTCATTGCCTCTATCAAACATGAGGAAGATCTGGGTTTAATATGATGTTCTTCATTAGAATTTGGTCCTGCAAATAAAATTAGTATCTTCTCCTTGATTTCTGCCAGTAAACAGTCTACATTATAAAAATGTGTGTAATGAGATGGATACATACTTTGTTGCCAAAGATTATGACCTGTAGAGTTTGGATTATTCTAAGTGACCAATGGAGGTTCACAGTCCCTTATCGACAATTACAAATTGCAGGATAGTCTGAAAGCTGAAAGTTCATAATGACTTATTTGGCAGCAGAACTTGACAACATGTGAAGAGAAGCTATTTATATTATTTATCCTTTATTTAATGGTTCTGCTGTGAAACTAATAATGTTTTGATTAGAGTGGCATTATGTATACAACATACTACTTTTTTAAAATGCCAAAATTCTAGATTTCTAAACCTGTCTGGTCCAGTGGATTTTGGATTAAATGCTTATGAACCTCTACCAACAGTCTCTAGGATCAAACCACCTTTCCCTTGGATCCAAGAGTATAATTGACAAGGATTCAGGATATTGTCACTTTCAAATATTGGACATTTCTTTTTTGTGTTATTTTTCCAAGTAACTTCCTTTTGCCAGTTTGAGATAATTTTCTGGTGTCCTCCAAATGTGTGATTTGGAGCTTGGTGACTGCTCATGCCAAGACTCCTCCCTGCATTGGATATTAGCCAGTCCTACCTCTGAGGTTCACTTCAGGCAGTAGGTTTCTCTGGTCAGCACAGCCAGCCATAGGAGATGCTTGGAAAATTATTTTGGCATCAAAAACTCGATCTGAAGTTTGATATTTGAGGATGGGCTTTGTGTGTGCTTTCTGGAGGAGGTCACAAGGACAGTCTTTTTCAGAGCAGGTCTTACTGGTAATCTCTAATGAGGGTGAGTCATAGCAGTGGGTTAAGAAACCCAAGCTCTATAATTTTCGGCAAATCATTTCATCTCCCTGAGGCACTGGTTTACTTTAGCTTTTTAGTAAGTGGCTTGGACTATGATCTCAGGGGTTGTTTGTAGCTCTAAAGTATCCAGAACTTGTAAGTGAACTCTAAAGTAATCAGACAACCTCTATAACCCCTACATGAAGACCATTTTTATTACTTTGATATTCTTTCTGAAAATGGACTATTTGTTTCATGTATTAAAATCATAGAACTTAAGGGCCAGAAAGGACTGGAGTTCAGTGGCCTTTAAAATTGGGTTTTGCCTATCCACATAGGTGCCAAGATTAAGCTATGGTGCAGCTAGAGCCAATATCCCCACTTCAACTAGAATCCGTTCTGATGTCATTTGCGTTAAATACCAGGATATTGCATAGGGTTTTGTTTAGAGGTAAAGAGAAAAATCCTTCAGGCTGGTCCAGTCACCTTCATTTTGCTAACAAGGATGCTCATGCCTGTGGATATTAAGAATGTTGCCAAGCTAGAAGCAGGACCAGGACTCTTGGTTCCTGGTTCATTCCTTCACCTAACCCTATTTATCAGTATGTGTTACTGAAAGTTGGCTGGGTGTGTTCACTGTGTATTAAATGGAGGGAGTCACAAGTAGATGTCAAGATGAAGGGTTTGGATCAGTGCTGCCCAGTAAAACTTTTTGTGATAATGGAGATTTTCTGGAGCTGCACTATGCAGTGAGACACACGTGGCTTACTGAGCATTTGGAATGTGGCTGTTGCAACTAAGGTATTTTTAAATTTGAATACCCACATGTAGTTAGTAGTTACCATACTGTACAAAACAGATCTAGATTTTTACCTTAATGAGTTGCCAGACTAGGAAACAGAATTTTCCAGGAGGGCAGATTTATTTTACCAAGCTATATTTCAAAGGGCAGTTCCACAGCCTTACGAACAAGTAAATAGAAAAAGTCCTCCCTCTTTGGATGAAGGAAATTATAGTAAAAAGTGGAATTACACCTCTGTGTTGATTTAGAGTGACCTAACCTGAGGAGCATAGGTTCCTACCACTTAAGGGTTACCTGGTGGTTCAGAATTTGGGAAAACGACAGCAATCATTCTTTCATGATGGTGTATTCGAATTTATATTTGCCCACAAATCCAAAGGCCTCAAGTAGATGGTGGTAGTTATATAAAACTTACTGTGAAAGATAGCAAACTTCTTTGTCACAGAAAAACTGCAGAAGTCAATCTTTTGCCTATTTTAGAGTTCATATTCTCCTGCATGAAGAAACCATCCAAAGCTTCAGTCAGATGGGTATATGATTTTCCTTTTAGGATTTTTTTTGTCCTCAGGATTTCGGTTACAGATAGAAAAATCAATTAGCTGATTAACGTCATCCATATAAGTATTTGACCAGAGACCCATGGTAGTCAGGTTGGTTCGGTTGCCGTCACAGTATGACATAGCGTGGTGGCTGTTCAGTTCTGGTTGATCCATAAGTGGTCTCTCTGTAATAAGCTATAACTAGAAAACGGGTTACAATCTAAGATTTTTCTTTTGTTTAGCTCTTATACACAAAACTGTAAAACTGACTAAATACCTTGCTTCCTTATAGTGTGGTTTCTTCAAGAGAAATAAGAAAGATCATTATGATGCCACCTATCACAAGGCTGAGATCCATGCTCAGCCATCTGATAAAGAGAGGCTTACTTCTGATGCCTAGTATTGATCTGCTTCTGTAATTGGTAATTGATCAATGTTTTTAATTGCTAGCTGTGGGACCTGCTAGGCTTGTGGTGGCTAACGTTAAGAGCAACAGCTTGCTGTGTGTGTCCCATTAACAGATGTTTCCAAATGTCCACACTGGCTTGCCTTGCTTGGATTTATTTTATTTCACTTGAAAGCTCAGTTTTGTTTTGTTTTTTTAGAAATGCACAAAAAATCTTTTGTTGCAGGTGAGTTATTTTTGTGTTGTTAAACATCACCCACAGCAAGGAAGATGATTGGAATCGTTGTACACACAAAAAGAGGCATCAGACCTCCCTAGTAGCCCAGTTTGCTAGGCTGTTGTCAATCCCAGTATGTAGCATCCCACTTGGAATTTCAAAGATGAATAAGAAATCATTGCAGATTTCTTGTCCACTTTGGGATTTCCCACAGATAGAAGCTTGTGTTGACTGCCTAATTAACCTGTTGCATGTTGGAAACATTGTGTTTCTCTTGATGGAAGGCTTTCTCACTATCCTTTTTGATCTTGCTATAAAGTGATGGGGGAAGGCTTGGAATGCTTTTGTTGCTCAGTAATTGTTTATGCTAGCTAAGCATGCAACTTCCTTTTCCTGCATATCTACTACAGGTCAAAAACCATTACAACAAACTATGACTGTTGACCTGGTGGACATGAGGGCCAATTTCAGAAAATGGTTCTTTACCAAAGTGACCTTCATTATACAAAATTCTAATATAAAAATGCTCTGGACAGTTAGGTTTCAAATATGTTGTAATGGAGTTTGACCTTGTTTCATGTTCCTAGAGATTTTATTCAACTTTGGGTCTCGGTTGATTTTTAAGTTCGTGTTTTGCTTCTCTAGTTTGTAAATCCATGGAAACAGGAATTGGTGGTAATTCCTTTTTCGATTTCTGTGGGCACAAGAGGATGGAATTACTCCTGTAATCCCTTTCCATGGCACTGTCACGATGAATCCCAGCCTTTCCATTTCAGTCCTACATACCACCCTTGATTTCCTTTTTTAAATGAAGAGCCACATTTTGTAATAGTATTTTGGCTTTTTTGCACAAAATAAAGGAGTCCATGTGGAAATGGCCTTAGAACAAAACTTCTTTCTTGGTCCATTTTTCCTAATGATTTAGTGATGACTGAATCTAATTTCACTTTGCCCCATGCCATTTTTATAACCTCATTCAACATAAATGTTCTGTTCCTGTTAAATGATACACATTGACCATTCATTCCAAGTATCTTCCTCATCCTCCTCCTAGCTGCATTTTTAAATCAAAAACACATATTTTCCATGAAACATATATTTTATTCATTTGAAAAATTCAGTTTGATTAAAAAATTTCCTGATATGTTCTCAATAAAAATCTACTTTGGGTCAGATTGAATATTTTTAAAAAATGAATAAAATATATATTCATTAATAATTTAAGTGTAAATGTCTTCTGCAAAAGAAAATATGAAGGTTGCTCTGAAATTCAATGGGATACTTTCCTCAAGTTCTTTGCAGTACATGATTGACTTTATTATAGGACATAGTTGCTATGTGACTAATTAATGAAACAGCTTAATAATTTGGAAGCACAACAGGAAATCCAGGCAGTGTAAATTGCCTTGTAGCTAATGAGAGATGTGTACTTAGCCTCAGGGGACAGAAGATTCTTAAACTGACTCGTTTGAACACTGGCATATTCAAATAATAATTGGCAAAATATTTGTGATTTGATTCCATTTTGTTAGTGGAAGAGAGGCATGATGAAATAATCTTTAGTTTGTGGCCTTTAAAAAGATTGTTCTTTAAATTAAAATTAATCTGAAAATGAGATCTTTTTAATATAGTGTTGTGATTATAAAAAAATGGAAGCACGGTTCCATAACTGAAATTGTTAGTAAAGAGCTAGCTTACTACATTGTTACAAAATGTAAAGGTAAGATGGAAAAACAGACTTTTCTTCTAGTTTCACAGCTGTCTTCTCTTTTCTTTATCCCCACTGGCTGTTGTGTCTTTTCAACCTACTAGTTCCTTAATAGAAACCATGTGGTTTTTTTTCCTTCATCCAAAGGTAGGCGTAGCTGAACAGAAAGCTTAGACGTTCCCATTTTGTGCACTTGCTTTTCTTGCGGTACTTAATTTGTTTCTGCTTCTCTCTCCCCTCGGTCAGTGCGGATTCTTTAAACGCTCTAGGTACGACGATAGCGTTCCCCGCTACCATGCTGTGAGGATCCGGAAGGAAGAGCGGGAGATCAAAGATGAAAAATACATCGATAACCTTGAAAAAAAACAGTGGATCACAAGGTGGAATGAAAATGAAAGCTACTCCTAAAAGGGGCCCAGAAAAGCTTCACAGTACCCAAACTGCTTTTCCCCCACTAACTCAGAAATCTAAGTGGACTTACAAGCCTGCTCCATACCTGAATATTACTTTCAGACAGACTACGCACGGTCCGAACTTACAGCTTTCACCGTGGATGCTGTCGTGTAGCCTGAGGCTCCCCGGGCTTGCACAGCTGCATTTAAGACTGTTGGAGTGGAGTTTGCTTTAACTGCCTTCATTTAACTTTCCGGGTTGCCTTTGTTTTCGGTGTGGCTGCCTGGCATGTGCCGGGGCCGGCCGTCCTCAGTGGCTCAGCCTCTGCACCCCTTCTTCCCCTAGGCCCGGGCCGTCGGGGTGGCTGCATTTCAATGCCGAGTGCTCTCTGAAGTGAAATGTGCAATAGGTGATGTGGCCATCCTGCCGTCTTTTCCCAGATGTGTGAATCCTCCTCACACCACACAACATCCTGGTCTCACCCTTCCTGTTCACTAAAACACACGGCTGCAACAGACTTGAATGCTAGGTATACTTACTTGTATATGGTATTTATTTTTTTCTTTTTTACAAACCATTTTGTTATTGACAGGCCAAAGATTCTCCAGTTTACCCTTCCAGTTGGATTAAACAACCAGAATGTGGTTTGAATTTAGGGCACACACACAAAAAATCCTTTATAAGTTATTACGTCTCCCTTCATGACAGCCCTCACCCCCTTCCTCCAGACCCAGACTGTTTCAGAAATAGGATTTAACCGTAAGATGTTTAATTCTTATCAGACAGTGCATATTTTTGAGTTCAGAGCTCTGTGTGAGATCTGCATACTTTGTGCTGTAACTTTCAGGATCTTTCAGAAATGAGGGGTTGGTTTGTTGAACTTCGGCACAGTGTAGGCCCTGCTGCAAATACTGAAGAAAGGGCTGGTGCCTACGGTGGGTCCAAATGGATCCAGCGTGAGGCTACTGAGTATCTGATACCAGAAGTCAGAACATCATGGCTTTTACGTTTTTAAATGTTACTGGAATCATTTAATCAGTGAGTCAGTGTTCTGGTTTTTGCTTTGTTTCCTCCTGCCCTATATTCCCCAAAATTACTTTGGGACTGCGCTACCATTTTAAATGTAAAAATTAAGTGGCAGAGGAGGAAAACATTTCTACACATTCAAGAGACACTGAATAGATAGGAAATCTGAATTTTTAAAAATTTACTTCAAAATGTTATATGGGGCATAACAGCAAACAGGTGCTAATTTGTTTGGATCTAGTATAAGCAGTATCTCAATCTTTCAGGACAAAATACAACTGTATGTGCCATTGTTGCTTCGGAGCTTGGTTTGTTTTCTTTTCAGAAATCGTACGCCCTTAAGATACTACGGACATTATTTTCATTGTACCTTGGAATTTTCATTCACAAAGATAGTTTTACAAACGATACTTTGTTTACAAAAATTTCTCTAAAACAGGTCATACCAGTGTTGAAATCTCCGTTTCTTGCTTAGGTAGGTAACTTGTAACCGAATGCACAGGCTTTATGGGTTGCCAAGCAGCTGATATTTTGAAAGTGTCTATAGACCTTTGTTGTTAAAAAAAAAAAAAGAAAAAAAAAAAAAAAGTCCTAAAAGGGAGGGAGGAGGTGGAGGGCTGGTTCAACAACAAAGAATGTAATGGTGTTTGTTAAAAACGTCATCTCAAGTCAAGTCACTGGTCTGTTTGCATTTGATACATTTTAATACTAACTAGCACTGTAAAATTATGATTAGAAAATACCTGTGGATATTTGTATGAAAGTGTGAAATAAATTTTTTTATGAAAGTGTTCATTGCTTAGTAACACAACATATATGTGAAACAAACTCTAAAATTATAAAAAACCTGAATTGCTTTTTTTATTTTATGGAGCCAAACTCAAGTTTTTGATATTTTCTGTGATTGAGGGTTTTTTTTTTTTTTCCCCTTTGGGCTCTATTGCACAGTTGATGTCAAAAGAAAATGATCTTAAAGATGGTTTTATTCAAGATACCTACAAACTGGGAGATGTCATTTAGCAATGATACCATGGTGTGAAGAGTAAGAGTTCTTATGGCAAAGTTGCTTTCTTCTGAGAAGATATTTTGGATGTGAGCGCAGTTCGGCTGTGACATTACTGATCGCCAAGGACTGATTTGGCAGAACTGACTGGCCTGAAAATATTTTCTTCACCAAAGGATTTTGTTTGTTTAGATTTAAGCAATTTTATGAGCTTTCTCTAGCTGGATTATCACAATCTAATAAATGAAAATAAGGCATGTATATAGAGCTCAGATAATATAGCATGCCCTATCTTGAATAAATTTCCAATGCAAAATGTCTTATCTGTCTAGTAACTTAAGTAACGGTTTTCTACCATACTTGGTATTATATAGTGAATCTTAGTCTTCTTAGTTTTTTGAAGATCAGACTGGTTTTGCCACCCAAAGAAATGTGATGGGTATTTTAATGACAGACCAGTGTGAATGAACTTTTATTCACAGTCCCATGGACCTACCCAGATTAAGGACTAGAATATGTAACCACCATAATTGTTCAAAGTGTCTTGGCTAGGGCATACATGACCTGTGCTGGACGTCATGGCAATGGCTTTATGTGATTCTATCCCTTGCTCTCCTTCTTAAAAAATCCTGCAGGAATGCCCAGGAGTGACAGTAGTCGATAAATAGGAATATCCTTGGATCCATTTACAAACATTGACATGTTGTTGCTGGTTACAGATCATTTGCCACAGTCTCACAATGGGTCATGCCCTTGGGGCTGAGACTATTTCAGAATATGGGGTAGATGTACGTGGTAATGCTTTAAATTGTCCAGACCACGGAAGTAAGGGTAAGATCAAGACTTCTACCCTAAATGAAAACATCTTAATGAGACCTGATCTCTGGCACTCTACCCCATGAAAGGACAATGTGGAAAAACAGACTGGGATTAATAGATTTTGTTCTAAAGGAAGAAGAGAGTGAAATATTCTAGGTGGCTGGGTTCCACATACATACAACCTGAGGGCTGAGAAAAGAGGAATGTATGAAAGTTGTGACCAGGAGGGGTAGCATAAAGTAAATGGTTAAAGGCAGTTCCTTAAGACCAAAAGGGTCTAATCATGGTTCAACCACTGAGGAAAAGACAAGGTTCAAAGAGATGAAGAAAATGAACTTCAGAATGATTTCAAAACAGCTACCACAAAAAAGCCAATAAGCTGGGTTCTTCCAGTAGCTCCTGCTTATGGTCACATGGCAAGTGTTTTTTTTCTCTTGTACCTTTAAAAAACAGGTTTTGCTGACTCTGAAAGCATCTGGCCCAGCTGTTAGGATGGGGGAAGCAGTGAGTAGCAGTGGCTGAGGCCAGGTCTGCAGAGGCATTAACCCAACAGACCCGTCTAGAAGGAAAGTTGTAAAGGGATTCATGGTTAAAATCCTCTAAGACAGAAATCAGAAAAAAACTAGTCGAGTACAGTGCAAGGGTGGGCCATGTGCCACACAGTGCATAACTAACCAGGGAGTGGTTAATGAGGACACTGGAGTGAAGGAGTTAAGTGCCGTTTCTGTAGATCAGCAGGGCTTAAGGGCCTCTGTCATCTCTTCACCCTCTCCCCAAAGCCATCTTAGACTGCTCCGTGGAAATGGGCAGCGACAGACCCATGTTAGCAGAGGTCAGATAAAATTTTACTATTCATACTTCTAGAACATTCACAAAGTCTCAACCTACAGGGATAGCATGTACTTCTTTCATTATCCAGAGCTTAGCACATAAGTATTCAATTCACCAATAACCAGTAGATAGATGTGAGTGTTCTGTTATTGTGAGGTGTACCTGGGTGGCTCAGTCGGTTGAGCGTCCGACTCTTGGTTTCAGCTCATGGTCATGAGATCCAGCTCTGTGTCGAGCTCCACACTCAGCGGGGAGTCTGCTTGAGATTCTCTCTCCCTCTGCCCTTCCCCCCCATGCACTCTCTCTCTCTCTCAAATCTTGATGAAAGATCCTGTCATTGTGAAAGAGACAGATGTAGTTTAATAGACAGATGAATGGATAAAGAAGATGTGGTATATATGTTCTATGGAGTATTATGCAGCCATAAAAAAAAGATTGCCATTTGTGACAACATGGATGGAACCAGAGGGCATAATGCTAAGTGAGGTAAGTCAGAGAAAGATACCATATGATTTCACTTGCATGTGGAATATAAAAAACAAAGCAAACAAAGTAGAAACAGACACATAAACACACAGAACAAACTGGTGGTTGCCAGAGGGGAGAGGGGTGTGGAGAGGAAACAAGAAAACAGTGAAGGGGAGTGGGAGGGACAGGCTTTCAGTTTGGGAATGGATAAGTCACAGGGATGAAAGATACAGCAGAGGGAATACAGTCGATAATGTAACAGCATTTTATGGTGACAAATGGCAGCTATACTGGTGTTGAATGCGACAATGTATAGAGTTGTCTGATTACTATGTTGTACAGATGTAACTAATGTAACACCATGTGTTAACTACACTTCAATAAAAAACAAGGGGTGCCGGCTGGCTCAGTTAAGTGTTCGATTCTTGGTTTCGACTCAGGTCATGATCTCAGGGTAGTGAGATCGAGCCCTGTGTCAGTCTCCACACTCGGGGTGGAGCCTGCTTAAGATTCTCTCCCTCTGCCCCTCACCATCTCTAAAAACAACCCCAAATTCTCTATTACTACAGTCCTCCCCTCCCCAACACCTTTCATATGACCTGTAAGAATGAGAGAGGGTCTTAACAAAAGTACTATTTTCTTTTGACATAGTCATTTTTTGGTATAAGCATGCAATAGTTTGAGTTTCCTCATTATGTGAAGCTATTTATAACTCATTTATTTACACATTCATTAGTTGTAGAGTAGTCTTATAGTACCCATTATAGGCCAAGGGTCTGTGGAAGGGGATGGAGATACAGAAGTTAACACAGACATGATTCTTGCTTTTGTGGAACTTAAGTGATAACTAATATTTAATTTAAAAAAAATGGTTGGGCATCACAATAGCTAATTTATTTGTACTTTTAAATATAAAATCCACTGCCATTTGTCTACGTACTGATATCACTTATCATATCTTACATAGAAGGGACCAAAAATCATAATCACAATTTGTGAAAAAGTTGATCCAAAGGAGTAAAATAACGTAATGGTTGCTTTCAGTAGGAATTACTTTGTGTTCTTTTCCTTTCTTTTAACTCTATCAGTGTGTAATAAAACACTGGAATACTTAAAAGACTCTAAGAAAAAATTTTAAATAAAACAACAGATGGTATGGTCAAACACAGATGAATCGACTTTAAGTAGAATTTAAAATCTTGCATTATGATATAAACGGTTAACATATAAGGTCAGTACCTGATCCTATGTGGTGAACCTGTCTCCAGAACCAGCCCCAATCCCAGAAAATTTGGAATAGTCACTCTCGACCTGGGCTATGCACGTATGAATTTCTAAGGAACATTTAAGAAAAAAGCCCAATGCCTAGACTGCGTGCCAGACTGACCCTATTAGAATCTCAGGGTGGGATGCACGCATCAGTGCTGCTGAAGGATCCTAGGGGACTCAAAATGCAACTTAGGTTGACAGTTGCTTAGGAGGTCGATGGATGCCCTCCATGTGGAAATGCCTCCTTTCTGCTTGTGGTGTTTCTAATGCACCAGTAACGAGAGCTGAGAAGCTAGAGGCATGCTTGCCATAAAGAGAGAGGGCGAGTGGGTAGGGTGTATAAGAGCAAGGCTCGAGTCACACTGCTGAGTGCGAATTAGCTTCACCTCTTAGGATATAACCTGGTGAGTCACTGATATGTTTGTGCCCCAGTTTCCTCACCTGTAAAATAGGATTGATAATAGGAATCTCATAGGTTCTTGTAAGGAGTAAAGGAAACTATTTCAAAGGGCTCCTTAAATATTTTTATAATTACTCTTGTTATATAGAATCGTAAGACGTTAAGGTAGGAAGGAGGTATAGAAATCTAGTTCTACTTCCTCATTTCACAGATAGGGAGACACAATGTCTTTTAATTCTTTTTGTCTCACTCTTCAATGTCTATCATACTTACTAGTGGGTGTTCTAGCTCCAACCTGCAAACTTAAGTATCTTTAACTGACTATAAAATACTAAGAACCAAACTCTTGAATTTCAACTCCTTATCAACATAGGTCACGACAAGATTGACCTTATTTCTGTTAAATTGTGTCTTAGCCCTTAATACAATGACTGGAATGCAGGTTGGGGCATGTGCACAAAGTCAGAGTGTAGGCATCTTGAAACTGCTTTGTACTGATTCTGGATTTTGTTTCTGACATGGAAGAATGTAAAAGGAGCAGATTCTTTTTTAAAATGCTTCCTCAGTTCTTTACACACACTATCAATTCTTTGGTTTCCTTTAGTGGGAAGGTGCCCTACAGTTTTGTTGCTTATATTACCTTTACTGCTATGCAGAAGAGGAAATGCTCACAGAGCCCAGCTTGTGCTTGACTTACATCATGAACATGAAAAATTAGAAACTTATTATTGGAAGAACAGCTTGAAAACTCCCATTTCTCCCTCCCACATGTCATAATGCACTGACTGAAAGACCCATTAAAGGCAAAAAACAAAAAAGGGCCCTTTCTCCTAGGAAGACAGGTTCTGTTTGACTCCAAGGTGTCATCAAATGACTCACAGACCTGAAGTTCTAGGGCACCTGCCTAACAGAGAAAACCCCCCCCCTGGTTAGGAAGTCTCCATCAGCAGAGCAACTAAGAGCAGCCCTCCTCACACGGTGACATGCCAAGAATCACCTGGGGGTCTTGTGAAGATACAGGTTCTGATTTAGGCAGTCTGCAACAGAGCCTAAGGGTCAACATTTCTAACAAGATCCACGTGCTGCAAAGCTGCGGGTCCATGGCTTACACTGTGGGGAGGAAGGGGCTCCGGGGTCCATCTCCGCCCAAGTCACTTCTCTGCCACTTCCTACTTGTCTGACCTTGGACAAATATACTCACCCCTGACTTCCAGGGAAGATGGCAGAGGAGGAGTATCCCAGCCTCACCTTGTCCCACAGACACAACTAGCTAACACCCACATCAGTGTATATAACCAAGAAAACAACCCAAAGATTGGCAGAACAGACTCCACTGCTAAATGTAGAGAAGAGGCCACACTGAAGAAGGCAGGAAGGGTAGAGACACTGGGGCGGGGGGATGTTAAACAGACCTGCATGAGGTTCGCTGGAGAGAGGGACCCATGGGTATGGGGAAGGGAGGCAAACAGACTACCACACCAGAGAGCCCGCACAGAGAAGACAATCCCTATAACATTCGGCTTTGAAAGTGAGAGAGGCTGAATTTAGTGAGTTCTTACAATCAGCAGGACTTAAAGCCTGGAATTTTAAAAATCAGTGCTCTTGATTCTGGGAGACCCCAGAGGGTGACAGGAAGCTGAGTCCCTGCTCTTAAGGAGACAGCATGACAAAAAGCCTGTGGAGAAACATAAAGAACAGTTTGAAAAATGCCTGGGATATAAGGGAGAGTTATTTACTAATCTCACAGCATGTCCCACAAGGGCAGGTTTGCTGTGGCACTTCTCCAGTAACGAAGGAGCTGGCAAGCACCACCCGATGCCCCAGCATAAAGTCATGGCCATCTGCGGGCAACAGTGCAGTGCCAACATTCACTACTTCACTTGCTTACACCAAGCCCTGTGTTTGGTGGGTTCTCAGTCCTGGCAGCAGTGGTGGTGGGCCCTGCAGAAGCTCAAGGCACACTTTATTAAAATTGTGTGCCCTGCCCAGGTGTGCTCTGCGGATCTTCCCAGTCCAGCCCTGGTCCTGGCCTCAGCAGGTCTCATTTTGTAAGCAGACTGGTGCAAACTTTGTTAAAACTGTGTGTCCCATCCCAGCTGGGGACAAAACATTGGCCACAACAAGCAAAGAGAGCCTCTGCAGACACCTGGACTGAAGGAAAAAGCACCCAGAACACAACAGCAGAGCACATGCAATACACACAGGAGACACCCCCCTTCTTGTGGATTTTGGTACATGGGGGACACTGCACTGAAGGGCACTATAGGACTGCTTCATCAGGCCATTACTTTCAAGAGGAGATGTAGCTGACTTTCCTAACAGTGAGACAAAATGAGGAGACAGAGGAATATGTCCCAAAGAACGAACAGGACCAAAGCACAAAAGACCTAAGCAACACCGATGTAAGTAATACGCCTGAGAGAGAATTTAAAGTAATGATTGTAAAGATACCCACTGGACTTGAGAAAAGAGTGGAGGACATCAGTGAGACCCTTAACACAGAGATAAAAAAGAACCAATCAGAGATGAGGAAGACAATAAATAAAATTAAAAATACACTTGATGTAATAAATAGCAGGGTAGAGAAAGCAGAGGAATGAATAATCTGGAAGACAGAGTAATGGAAAGTAATAAAGATGAGCAGGTGAGAGAAAAAAACTGCAGAATGAGAATGTACTTAGGGAACTTACTAACTCCATCAAGTGTAATAACATTCACATTATAAGGATCCCAGAAGGAGAAAGAGAGGAGGGGGCAGAAAATTTATTTGAAGAAATAATAGCCAAAAACTTCCCCAATGTGGGGAAGGAAACAGATATCCAAATCCAGGAGGCCAGAGATGCCCCAACAAAATCAACCCAAGGAGGTCCACACCACAACATATAGTAGTTAAAATGGCAAAAAGAAGTGATAGAGAATTTTAGAAACAGCAAGAGAAAAGAAGACAATTACATACAAGGGAATCTTCACAAGGCTATCAGTGGATTTTTCAGCGGAAACTTTGTAGGCTAGAAGAAAGTGGCAAGATACAAGGTGCTGAAAGGAAAAATAATCTGCAGCCAAGAATAGTCTATCCAGCAAGGCTATCATTCAGAATAGAAGCAGAGATAAAGAGCTTCTCAGACAGTCAAAAGCTAAAAGAGTTCATGACCAATAAATCAGCCCTATAAGAAATGTTAAAGGGGACTCTGAGTGAAAAGGAAAGACCATAAGTAAGAAAAACAGGAAAAAAAGATGCGGTAAACACACACACACACACACACACACACACACACACACACAGACACACACACACACAATGGAATATTACTCAGCCACAAAAAAGAAGGAAATCTTGTCATTTACAATGATGTGGCTGGAGCTAGAGAGTATTATGCTAATAAGTCAGTCAGAGAAAGACAAATACCATATGATTTCACTCATATGTGGAATTTAAGACTCAAAACAGATGAACATGGGTGGGGGGGGGGGAAGAGTCAAACCAGAAAACAGATTCTTAACTACAGAGAACAAACTGAGTGTTACTGGAGAGGAGGTGGGCAGGGGGATAGGTTAAATGGGTGATGGGTATTAAGGAGGGCACTCATTGTGATGAGTACTGGGTGTTGTATGTAAGTGATGAATCACTAAATTCTACACCTGAAACTAATATTACACTATATGTCAACTGACCGGAATTTAAATAAAGACTTCAAAAAAAGAAAAGAAGGAAACACAAAAGTAGTAAAAATAAGCATATCTGTAAAATTAGGTCAACAGACTCACAGAATAAAAGGATGTAAAGTATGACACCATATACCTAAAACATGGGGGAGGGGAGTACAGAATGGGTTCAAACTTACCAATTTAATATAAACTACTATATGCACGAGCTGTTACATGCAAACCTAATGGTAACCACAAATCAAAAACCACTACTAAATATGCAAAAAACAAAGAGAAAGGAATCCAAATATATCACTAAAGAAAGCCAGCAAACTGAAAGAGAGCAAGAGAAGAAAGGATCAGAGAAGAACTACAAAAACAACCACAAAACAGGTAACAAAATGGTAATAGATATGTATCTATCAATACTTACTTTGAATGCAAATGGAATAAACACTCCAATCAAAAGACATAGGGTGACAAAATGGATGATAAAAACAACACTCATTTATATGTTGCCTACAAGAGACTCATTTCAGACCTAAAGAGACATGCAAATTGAAAGTGAGGGAATGGAGAAACATTTATCATGCAAAGGGATGTCAAAAGAAAGCTGGGCTAGTCATACTTATATCGGACAAAACAGACTTTAAAACAAAGACTGTAACAAGAGACAAAGGAGGACAAAATATAATAATAAAGGAGACAATCCAATAAGATGATTTAACAATTTTAAGTATTTATGTACCCAAAATGGGAGTACCCAAATACATAAAACAGTTAATAACAAACATAAAGGAACTAATTGAGAGTAATACAATAATAGTAAGGGACTTTAAAACCCCACTTCTATCAAAGGACAGATCATCCAAACAGAAAATCAACAAGGAAACAGTGGCTTTGAAAGACATACGGGACCAGAGGGATTTAACAGATATATTCAGAACATTCTATCCTAAGACAGCAGAATACACATTCTTTTCAAGTACACACAGAACATTCTCCAGAAGAGATCACATATTAGGCCACAAAACAACTCCTGACAAATTCAAAAAGATCGAAGTCTTTTCTTTTTTTTTTTTTTTTTTTAAGATTTAGTTATTTATTTATTTGAGAGAGAATGAGAGACAGAGAGCATGAGAGGGAGGAGGGTCAGAGGGAGAAGCAGACTCCCCGCTGAGCAGGGAGCCCGATGCGGGACTCGATCCCGGGACTCCAGGATCATGACCTGAGCCGAAGGCAGTCGCTTAACCAACTGAGCCACCCAGGCGCCCGATCGAAGTCTTTTCTGACCACAATGCTATGAAACTACAAATCAACCACAAGAGAAAATCTGAAAAGAGCACAAATACATGGAGGCAAAATAACATACTACTACACAATGAATGAATCAACCAGAAATCAAAGAAGAAATAAAAAATTACATGTAGAGAAATGACAATGATAACATAATGGTCCAAAATCTTTGGGATGCAGCAAAAGCGGTTCTAAGGACATTTATAGCAATACAGCCCTACCTCAAGAAGCAAGAAAAATCTCCGATAAACAACCTAACCTTATACATAAAGGAGCTAAAAAAAGAAGAACAAACAAAACCCAAAGCCAGCAGAAGGAAGGAAACAGTGAAGATTAGAGCAGAAATAAGTGATACAGAAACTTAAAAAACCCAACAGAACAGATCAGTGGAACCAGGAGCTGGTTTTTTAAAAACATCAACAAAATTGATAAATCTCTAACCAGACTCGCCAAAAGAGAGAGGACTTAAATAAACAAAATCACAAATGAAAGAGTAGAAGTAACAACTGACACCACAGAAATACAAAGGATTGTAAGAGAATTATGAAAAAACTATATGCCAACAAATTCGACAACCTAAAAGAAATGGATAAATTACTAGAAACATATAACCCACCAAAACTGAAGCAGGCAAAAATAGAAAATTTGAACAGACTGATGACCAGCAATGAAACTCAATCAATAATCAAAAACCTCCCAAGAACAAAAGTCCTGGACTACATGGCTTCACAAGCAAATTCTATCACACATTTAAAGAAGAGCTAATACCCACTCTTCTCAAATTATTCTAATAGAAGAGGAAGGGAAACTTCCAAATTCATTCTATGAAGCCAGCATTACTTAAAACCAAAGACACCACAAAAAAGAACTATGGGCCAATATCTCTGACGAACATAGTTGCAAAAATCCTCAACAAAGTATTAGCAAACTGAATCCAACAATACATTAAAAAAAAAAAAAATCATTCACAATCAAGTGGAATTTATTCCAGGGATGCAAGGGTAGTTCAGTATTCCCAAATCAGTCAATATGACACATCACATCAACAAGGGAAAGGATGAAAAGCATCTGATCATTTCAATAGATGCAGGAAAAGCATTTGACAAAGTACAACATTCATTCATGATAAAAGCCCTCAACAAAGTAGGTTTAGAGGAAACATACTTCAACATGATAAAGGCCATATATGAAAAACCCACAGCGAACATTGTAGTTAAGGTGAAAAACTGAGCTTTTCCCCTAAGAATAAAGGTCTTATATGAAAAACCCACAGTGAACATCATACTCAATGGGGAAAATCTGAGAGCTTTTCCTCTTAGGTCAGGAACAAGACAAGGATGTCCACTCTCACCATTTTTATTCAACATAACACTAGAAGTCCTAGCAGCAATCAGACAACAAAAAGAAATAAAAGGCATACAAATTGGTAAGGAATAAGTAAAACTTTCACTATTTGCAAATGACATGAGAGTATAGAAAACCCCAGACTCCACCAAAAAATTACTAGAACTGATTAATGAATTCAGTAAAGTCATAGGATACAAAATCAATGTACAGAACTCCATTGCAATTCTACACATTAATAATGAAGCAGCAGAAAGATAAATTAAGAAAACAATCCCATCTACTACTGAACCCAAAATAATAACCTAGGAATAAACTTAACTAGAGAGGTGAAAGGCTTGTATTCTGAAAACCATGAAACACTGAAGAAAGAAATTGAAGATAACACAAATAAATGGAAAGACATTCTGTGTTCATGGATTGGAAGAACAAATATTGTTAGAGTGTCTATACTACCCAAAGCAATCTACAGATTTAATGCAATCCCTATCAGAATACTAACAGCATTTTTCACAGAACTGGAACAATCCTAAACTTTGTATGGAACCACAAAAGACTGAGAATAGCCAAGGCCACTTTGAAAAAGAAGAACAAAACTGGCGGTATCCCAACCCCAGATTTTAAGATACACTACAAAGATACAGTAATAAAAACAGTATGGTATTGGCACAAAAATAGACACATAGATCAATGAAACAGACTAGAGAGCCCAGAAATAAATCCACGATTATATGGTAAATTAATCTTCAACAAAGGAAGCAAGATTATGCAATGGGAAAAAAAAAGTCTCTGCAACAAATGGTGTTGGGAAAACTGGACAGCTACATGCAAAAGAATAAACTCAAAATGGATTAGGGACCTAAATGTGAGATTTGAAACCATAAATATCCTAGAACTTCTCTAACATTGGCCATAGCAACATCTTTCTAGATATGTCTCCTGAGGCAAGAGAAACAAGCAAAAATAAACTTTTGGGATTACATCAAAATAAAAAGTTTCTGCACAACAAAGGAAATCATCAACAAAACTAAAAGACAACCTACTGAATGGGAGAAGCTATCTGCAAATGATACATCTGATAAAGGGTTAATGTCCGAAATATATAAAGAACTTACACAACTCAGGGCACCTGGGTGGCTCAGTCGGGGGTCCGACTCTTGATTTCAGCTTGGGTTATGATGTTGGGGTCATGAGACCAAGCCCTATGTTGGGCTCCACATTGAGTGTGGGGCCTGCTTAAGATTCTCTCTCTCCCTCTCTGCTGCCCCCCACCCCCACTCGCATGCACTCTAAAAACAAAAAAAGAACTCATACAACTCAACACCAAATAATCCAATTAAAAATGGAAAGATGGGCAGAAGACATGAACAGACATTTCTCCAAAGAAGATATCCAGATGGCCAACAGACAAAAGATGCTCGACATCACTCATCATCAGGGAAATGCAAATCAAAACCACAATGAGATATCACCTCACACCTGTCAAAATGGTTAAAATTAAAAACTCAAGAAACAACAAGTGTTGAGGAGGATGTGGAGAAAAAGGAACCCTCAAGCACTGTTGTGGGAATGCAAATTGGTGCAGCCAGCGTGGAAAACAGTTTGGAGGTTCCTCAGAAAGTTAAAAATAGAGCTACCCTATGATCCAGTAATCACACTACTGGGTATTTACCCAAAGAATACAAAAACACTAACTCAAAGGGATATATGCACCCTATGTTTATTGCAGCATTATCTACACTAGCCAAGATATACAAGCAGCCCAAGTGTCCATCAATAGATGAATGGATAAAGAAGATGTGGGGTATATGGGTGTGTGTGTACACACACACACACACACACACACACACACACAATGGAATATTATTCAGCCATAAAAAGAATGAAATCTTGCCATTTGCAACAATATAGATGACTAGAGTATAATGCTAAGTGAAATAACCCAGTCAGAGAAAGATTGAAACAAGGTTCAGGCTGACTCTAAGAGCTAATAAGCTTTTTTACAATTCGACATTTCCTTTTCCAAGCAGCAACTGTTCTTCAGTTTTCCTCTGCCTGTTCCAAACACAAACAATCCAACCATTGCTGCCAGAAAACAAGCAAATATAAAGAAAATGCCTAAGCCACTGTGATAGATAACTGTGGACTGGCTTGCTCCACCTCTATCCCACCCTTCTACTTGGAAGGGCTGGGCTAAAAAGACATTTCCAGACTCCCTGGCAGCTAAGGTTTTGCATGTGAGTTAGAGTCTATGAATACATACCTTCATTTGAGATCTGAAAGGTAAACTCACAGTGGGTATTTCTACTAACGAGCACGGTTGTGGAGATTTAAGTTTCTGTGTTTGGAGTCTTCTAGCTTTCTGAGTATCATAGCAGGGTTAACTTGTGGTAGCCTCTTCATTCCTTTTCCTCACCTTGGACTGCAGCTATAAAGCATATGTCTTCACCTCAATTTCCAGTGACTGCCCCAGAGCTTCCCAGGTGGATCATTATTCTAGAAATTATCCTCAGAGGCCCAGCCTAGGACTCACCTTAGTCTCTTCTGTATACATGTAATCTCCTGAATTAAATCCCTTCATGGTAATAATAGCTAGAGTGGTTTCTATTTTATGCACTGAACTCTGACTGATATGGCCACTCACCCAAAGAAAATGCTAAAAGATCTAGGAAACTGAAAGAGAAAATAGGTAAAGAGGATGTGGCTGCCTTTTTCTAGCTAATTGCTGGATTCAGGATACTTTTACTACTTCTAAGATCAACTTGATTCTCTAAGATTTATGTCCAATCAACTCATGTCAAGGTGAATCTTATTTCCTCTTTGTTCTAAATCTCCTCTAAGAGAGGTGGAAATGTGTACGTGCATTACCTGACTTAAAAAAGAAACATCAGGAAATGAGAGGAATAAAAAGAGAGAAGAGTGCAAAGACTCATTATTCTTTAAATTTCAGAATGTCATATTTCATGGACTGAATGTATTCATTAAATCTCAGCAATGAATTCTAGCAAAAATGAAAAAATCTTCAGTAAGAAATTTGTAAGTATAAACACAATATAAGAAAACATATTTCCAGTCTGCAGAACATGGATACAGATAATCAGTGTGTAGTTTTCACCTGCCCATCATCCTTTCTTTGAGTTAAGGGATCTACTGTGTCCTCTGGGAATCCTTCCCTCTCCTACATTAGTCCAAGAGGTTGGGTGGGTGGGTGGGTGGGTGAGGTGTGTGTGTGTGTGTGTGTGTGTGTGTGTGTGTTTGTCTGTTGGTGTACCACATCTCCAAACCTATTCCTAATTTCCAGGGGTGGTAATATGGCCCATGTTGGTTGGGTGGGTGAGAGGTGTGTGTGTGTTGTCTGTTTGTGTACCACATCTCCAAACCTATTCCTAATTTCCAGGGGTGGTAATATGGCCCATGCCTGGCCAATCAGAGTCAATCCTGGTGCTTCTCTAGGGCAATTAAGGAGAGAGGTGCTCATTAGGGAGATCTTGCACATCTAGGACTGCTGAAGGCTGGTGCTACTTTGTCCTTCTCTGTCATTACGAGGATAGAGTCAGCCTTGTGAAGCCAACATCAGAAAAAAAAAAAGTGAGCTGAGGGGAGCCTCGGTGGCTCCCTGCTCAGTGGGGAGTCTGCCCCGCCCCCTGCTCATGTGCTCTCTCTCTCTCTTGATCTCTCACTCGCTCTCTCTAATGAATAAATAAAATCTTTAAAAAAACAAAAGCAGAGCTGAAATATGGGGAGAAAGAGAGAGGAGGAGGAGGGTAGGACACACTCCAATGCTTTGGTTCCACCTGAAGAATTTTTTAGTGACTTGAGACAAAATAGTCTCTTTTTATTTAAGTAAGTTTGAACTGGCTTTTCTGCACCTGAGTCTGTAAGAGTCCTACCTAATACCTGTCAACTCTATGACATCACTGAAAGGACTATCTTAAGTAGATAAATGGGGCACCTGTGTGGCTCAGTTGTTAAGCGTCTGCCTTTGGCTCAGGTCATGATCCCAGGGATCTGGGATCGAGCCCCGCATCGGGCTCCCTGCTCCGTGGGGAGTCTGCTTCTCCCGCTCCCTCTGCCCCTTCTTCCCTGCTTGTGTGTGCTCTCTCTCTTTTTCTCTCTCTCTCAAATAAATAAATAAATAAATCTTTAAAAAAGATAAAGTAGAAAAATATTTGGTTATTCTGAATTTCCTTTCCTTACATGGTTTACCCAATGGACTCCCCCCACTCTTCCCCTTAGTTTCAGGCTGTACTCTGTCTCCTGCTTACAAAAAAATGTCAATTATCATATAACGGTTTTCTCAATTTCTTGCTTAGATTTGGGCCTTGGTCTAACTTACTTTAACAAACATGTTCTCTCCACTAAGCTATGCAGCCTTGGCAGTCTCCTGTGTAAAACAACAACAACAACAACAAACCAACCCTATTTCACTGGTTAGTACCTGTACCATAGAGAATGCTCAGTAAGATAAATAGCCATAATCACTGGAGAGAGTGAGCAGCTCAGGCAAGGTTACACAGTTAGGAAGTGGAGATGCCTTGATTCCAACCCATGTCTGCCCACATCAATCCCACACATTTCTTAAACACACTGATAATGCATCCCGATCAGAGACATGGTCCTCCTCCCATTGGAGGCAATCCTTCAGGCCCTGAGGACCCTATTCAGGTACTTAACCTCTCCCTCTTCTTTATATGCAGTTTGCTTCATTGGTCCCTCACCTCCAGCATTTAGACATACTCAAAACTTTCCCTTTGTAAAATACACAAATAAACCCATTCAACTTCATGATCCTTCCCAATGCCTGTATTTATTTATAGTTATCTTTTGCTTCCCCACTACTGTTCTCATGAAACCACTCATTCCAAAGCCATCAACAACATTTTGGTTAAGTCTAAAGCATACTTCTCAGTTCTCATCTTACCTGACTGTTGGGGAATATCTAACAGTGTTGAATGCCCCCTCATTTTTGAAAGCACTCTTCCTTTGGCTCCTACAATTGGTCATCCCTTAAATGCTATTGCTTTGGAGGATTGTCTCTGGCTTCACACACTCCCCAAGTGATCTCAATAACTCCAATTATCAGTTTCATTAGAGAGAGTTGTCTCTTTAGGGGCCAACATCAGGCCTCCCCAAAATGGACCACTTTGGCATGCATATTATGCCTAGTTGATAACATCAAAGCCCAAAAGACTCAAGAAGAAACTCTGACCCTATGACCCCCAACAACTGCCTAAACTTAGATGGAGGACCTGCTCCAAGAAGAGAACTACCATCAGAGATAACTACATTATAATATGTAGATAGGAAGGAATCAGCAAAGCCTATCTGATCAAAGTCCTCTCTATGTCCCGTTGTTTCTGAATGGTCCAGAAAACATTTATTTACCAAACACTTACTCTTTTTCATCCTCCTGTGAAGTGCATTCTTTCCCTTTGAAGTCCCAGACCCCTACCCTTCTCCTTAGTTCAAGATGACATATATACCTCATTGTGCCTGACTATAGACTCTCACATCTACGTGGATTCTCTGTACATAAAAAATTACAGTTCATTTTCAGTTAATCTGTTTCACATCAATTTTATTCCTAGTTCAGTTCAAAGAACCTTGAAGGGCAGAATAGCATTTCTTCCTCCCCAACAGTTGGCATAGTCAGCAGGATACTTTAACTTTCTGGACAACTGCTTGCCCTAGTATTGCTACAGCTGAGATCCTTGGGCATCTGACATACAGCCAGCAGAAGGTAAGTTTTCTTACCATGTCAGCCTCCCAGAATTTCTATTTACAGGCTCCAACTGAGTAACATTGGTGACAGCCCTTTTTTCTTTCTAAATTTAGATTAGCAGGAGAAAATACTTGTAAAACTAGTTCCTTGGACTCAGCAACTCTTACTAAATTTGGTAGAGTACTCTTGGTTTTATTAATCCATTTCCTCCCAGAGATGGTCTTTGTTTTTATCTATCTGTTGTGTTGTTTGTCATTAAGAGGAAAAAACCATAGGGTAAGAATGCAAGCATAGTCCCTATTATAAATCTGCTGTTCCAGCTAAACTCACAGATAGGTGAGTTCATAGTTCTTACCAGACCGGCATCTGTTTAGATAAGCTTTGCTGTGGGTTAATGTACACATGAGGTAAAGGCTGTTGCTAAGGGACATCTTGGAAACCAAAGCCGCAAAATAGGTAGGCATGGGTCACACACTTAGAAGCTGTTAGAATGCTGACCACCTAACTCAGAGACTCCTGTGTTAGGATATGTTGGTCACAGAATGGGTTAGATTGATACTAGGTCATCTGTCAACCTTGAGTAAACTTCCATGCAAAAAGGTACACTGTAAAACACCACACAAGCTCCAACTCCATTGCACATCTCTCCTAATATTAGTTTGGCTCCAAGAGATCCAAGGCTTAGCTAAAAACTGTTAATGCACATGTAAGAAAACCTGGATGAGGTTTCCTTTCATCTTGTATGTCCTGAGCTTGGCATAAGCTCTGAAGGATGCACGTACCTGTGTGCAGCTGGTGGACAGCTGAACAGGCTGTGGATCCAAACTTAGGCAATTAAACAAAAATTTGGGTGAAGTTTTGGCTTGGAAAGTCATCCTATTCTGGTCAAAGCAGGGAAAAACATGTGATTCCTGTGTTTTGACATAGCTGCTTTACAGAGTCCCTCATCGTTCTTGTCTGACTGTGCCAGTTCTCAGGGAAGTTTGTCATAAGAGGCCCCAGACCATAAGGAACCTTTGTTGTCTCAATCTTCATTGCTTGTTAGTGCTGGAAAGTCCCATTCCAGTAGCACCTGAGTGTGATACAGGCAAGTCTGTGGCTGGAGGCACCTCACGTTTTTGTGGGAGACCAGGGACACTGTTTTCACTACACCATCCTTACTACCTCTGCAGTGAAAGCCTTTGCTTTCTTAGGAACTTTTGGATCAAGGGGGCTGCATCACCCATGCCCTCTCTAGGGATGCCTCTTGTATCTTTGGTTAATTAAAAGTCTTATTGGTTTGAATCACGTTAATAGATCCTACTTACCAACGGCCAGATGATGGATCCTTTAAATTGGCTACATTTGAAAGAAAAAAATTATTTATGGAGAGCTCTCGATTGTCTTATTAGTATAATGGCTAGCTTTAGGTGACTCCCTTTCAAGATAAAAGAACAGAAATTACACTTAAGACAAAAATTAGTGGCCACAACTAAGAAAATTAGTAAAGGGAAACTTTACTAAAATAGACTTAGGAGGCTAGAAGGGGAGGCTAGGAGGGGGAGCAGTACTACTCAATGTCAATTATAGGAAGACTTGTCAATTACAGACTGTGACAGAAGAACCATCAACAGAAAAGAATCATCCATGGAAGATCCCAACAGGGAAAGACCTACATCGCATTTCCTATGAGAAATCGACTACCTCAGTAACTCAGCCAATGAGAAACCGTCATCACCCTATACTCTCACTTTTCTCTGACAGACTTTCGTTCAAAACAACCCCTCCCAACTTCCTCCCTCTTCTCCTTAAAAATAACATTCCTTTCCTTTGTTTGTTAGACTTGCTTATGGTTTTGCCATAGCTTGTTTTTTCTGAAATGCAATTCTCTGTTATTCCTGACTAAACCCGTTTTGCTGGTAAAATAACTGACAGTTTTATTTTGAAGGTTAACATTACTTGGTGATCAGAAGTGGGATCCAGGGAAGACCCCCAACAACTTTAAGGTTGATGAGCAAACAGGTGCCGGTACCCACAGAGTCAACTAGGTCCACTGCTTTCTTGCTGGCCATGGAGTTTGGGAGTAATTTTCTTCTAGATTTCAAGCCCCATTCTCCGTGTTTGAGCTCTCTCCCGGCTCTATTTGGGATCTGTTTTCAGACTTAGTTCTTTCTGAGAGTACTCCTTTGGCCTTCAGTCCAACCCCTTTTCAGAACTAGACTGTTCCTGTTGGAACTGTGCCAGTTTTGGGTCTGCCTCCTCTTTTGGGACTGGACTGTTCTTGTTGCAACTGTGCCTGTCAGAACTACAATGGCCTTTAATCTGACCCCTTTTAGGAATCAGACTGTTCCTGTTGGAAATGTGCCTGTTGGAATTGCGCTAGCCTTTGATCCAATTCCTTTTTGGAACTGGACCATTCCTTGTGAAAAATGTGTTAGCCTTTGGTCCAACTCCTGTTTGGAACCAAACTGTTCCTGTTGCAACTGTGCTAGCATTTGGTCCAGTTCCTTTCTGGAACCAGACTGTTCCTACTGGAACCAGACTGTTCCTACTGGAACCAGACTGTTCCTACTGGAACTGTGCTGGCCTTTCGTCTGACTCCTTTTTGGAACTGGACCAATCCTACTGGAACTGTGCTGGCCTTTGGTCCGATTCCTTCTGGAATGAGGCTGTGACTGTTGAAACTGTGCTGTTTAGGAACTTTCCTTCTTACCCTAGAGAAAAACCTCTAAGAAATGGGATCCCAGCCATCAAAATGCTTTTAGGATGCCCCACCTCACTGGAACCCCATTTTATGTTTAAAGACTATGATCCCTCCTCACATGCATTTCTAACTAAGCGGATGGATTTAACCAAAAGCAATTTAAGAACTTCAATGGCCATCATGAGGAACTTTCAATCTTTATTTTTCTCAAAATAAAGTTAGAAAGCCACAGCTCCTAAAATCATACAGAACAAGATGGTATGCATATTTTAATTGGTACCTTAGGTTTCCAAATGTTTTTAGGATTCTCCTTGCAAAATACTATTTCTACAGGAAGAAGTCAAAATGGCTTCTGATGCCTTTTTAAAAAATGTTTCCCTCCCTCATCTTCTTTGCAGACATGTGGCAGCCACCTTGTGCTCAGGCCCTGCCTCCAGCACCATTTTCTTTCTGCTGAACTTCGCTTTTCCTCTGAACCACTCCCCATTCCCTCCTCTCTTGAACCTTTTAAAACCTGTTCCTTTAAAGTTAAGTCTTTTGAGGAACCAAATAAACCACAAGCTTCTTACATTCCCTGGACTAAGCTGAATTGGGAGCCACAGTTAAAAAGTTTCTTAAAGTAACTGATGGCCCCCCATAAGTTTGCTGAAGAACTTAACACCGTTAAATTCAAACTTACCAACCTGGTTTCTCAGACTTATGTCAATTAGTCCACATGCTTAGTGAGTGTAGGCCTAACACTGGATGAAACTAGCCCAAGAGGAACCTCCTGAATGGGACTTAGAGTTACAAACCCCTAACTTTTGGCAAGATGCTAGAACACACACACTGGAAACCCCCACCAAGCAATTATAGTAGCTTTTCCTAAGCCTGCTGATTGGAACAAAATTCAGGCTTGCACGCAAAAGCCTGATGAACCTGTTCATGACTATTAAAATCAACTACAAATTGTCTTTAAAGAAAATTCTGGTCTTCCTTTAGATACTGAATCCACCTGGGTAGCATTTAAATCTACATTTATTAATAGGCTGAACAGGGATCTCTTTTAGTTAAGAGGACAAGGAGGGAATGAGAAACTGCCCACTCCAGATTTAATTAATATGGCAAACCAGCTCACTCACATCCTAGATGAATCTTCTAAAAGAAAGATCACGAAAATTCTTAGTTTTCAACTAAGAAAGCCTCCCGGCAAACGAGGGCCCCTAAACCTACCCCCCCCCCCCACAATTTCTACTGTTATTGCAGAGACCCAGGGCATTGGAAACAAGATTGTTACAAACTTAAAGCATTTCAGGCACTTTCAGCCCTTGTCATTCTCTCCAATGTCCTCCTAATTCCCAGTGACGGGGCTCTTCCCAATTCTCCTTCTTAGTAGGCCTGGAGAAACCACTCTCCAGGTTGGGAATGAAGAGCCCTCTGTTGACATAGGAGCTACACTCTCTGTGCACAACCCCTGCCTCAGAGTAACAGAAACAGTTCAAATAGCAGGGTCTCTCATAAACCTCAACGGGTTCCTGCCTCTGAACCTATTCCCTTCTAAGGCCCTTTGAGAGATACACATGCTTTTCTCCTTAGTTCTTCTGTCCCTATTCATTTATTGACCCAAGATTTCTTAGGAAAGTATCATGCTGGAATTTCTTTCTGCCAAAAGGGGGAAATAATTCTAGAACTGGACAGTAGTAATCAAAATAGCCAATCAGGAATTGAATGACCCTTTGACATCTTTTATTTGTTCTGTCGCTGATAGCACAATAGCTGGGACACTGGATCAGCTACCATCTCCTTTATGGGCAAAATCTTTAACTGATATTGATAGAATCCACAGTGTACCTCCCATCATGATTCAAATAGATCCCTCAAACCATCTCCACAAAATTAATCAATACCCTATAAATAAAGAAGCCCTTCAAAGCATCAAGCCCGTAATAGAAGACAAGGCTCAACACCTCACTGTCTCCTGTACTAGTCCCTATAATACCCTTATTTTTCATGTGAGAAAACCCAGTGGCCAAGGATGAAGGTTTGTTCAGGACCTCTGAGCAATAAATAACATTGTTAGCCCTTGGCATATTGTTGTTCCTAACCCCATATGCTAAAGACATCCATTCCCACTGAGAGCCTGTTTTTCACTGTAATTGACCTATTCAGTGCATTTTTAGTATTCCAGTTGACAAAGATAGAAAATACCTTTTGCTTTCACTTGGAAAGAATGGATATACACCTGTTATGTCCCAGGGTTTCACAGAGAGTTCTTACTTTTCACAAACGTTAAAAGCGGATTTGCATGAGGGTTGCCTGGCTGGCTCAGTTGGTAGAGCATGCAACTCCTGACCTTGGGGTTGTTTGAGCCCCAAGTTGGGGGTAGAGTTTACTTAAAAAAATTTTTTTAAAAAAGGTAATTTGGATAACAGAAAGCTTTCTGCAGGCTCTACTTTGTTATAATATATAGATGATTTGCTTCTCTGGTCCCCTTCTCAAACCTCTTCACAGGAAGACCATATCCATGTGTTAAAACTTCTGACCCTAAAGGGATGTAAAGTCTCTAAAGAAAATTGCAGTTTGCCCAAACTCAGGTTTGATACTTAGGGCACCTCATCTGGGAACAAAGACAACATTTGGATCTAGGTAGACTTGAAGGCATCCTGAACTTCCCCAAACCTAAACTAAGCACCAATTATGAGGTTTTCCTGGACTGACCAGCTACTGTTGAAAACGGATTCCAAACTTCTCTCTTATGGCTCATGTTCTATATGCTTTACTAAAAAATGACAAACGTGGTGCCATTATTTAGATCAGAAACACACAGCTTTTGAGAAAAAAGCCTACTAAAGCCCCCTGCCCTTGGACATCCTAATTATCAACTTCCCTTTTTCCTCTCTGTATGTGAGAAGGAAGGAAATGCCCTTGGAGTACTCACCCCAAAACATAGACCATTATTGCCCACAGAGTAATTATAGCCAACAGCTTGACCCTGTAGCATGGGGATAACCACCTTGTCTCACAGCCATTCCTGCCACTGCCCTCTTAGTTAAGGTCACTGAAGAATTAATCATGGGATCAATCCCCTTTAACCATCCTTGTACTTTAGCCTAGGGTAGAACTGTAAACATTTATACTGATAGTCAGTATGCCTTTGGGGTAGCTCATGACTTTGGAATATTATGGAAATAATGAGGTATCCTTACCTCCAATGGGGATAAAATTAAAAATGGCTCCTATGTTAAAAATTTATTAAATGTCACACTTTTGCTGGCTGCTCTGGCTATTATTAAAGTCCCTGGACATTCCAGACTCCACTCCCTGGAGGCCAAAGTAAATCACCTCACTGATATTTCCACCAAAAATACTGCTGTCAAGGAAATCAATAGCCAAACCTCTGTTGTGGTCCAAAGGGAGATTCTCCCAAATGATAATTTGGAAAAATTGACAAGGGATACCCGACAATTATTTCCAGAGAAGGAAAAACAATATCGAAAATCTAATAACAGTGGTTCAGTAAAAAGAGAACTCTGATCTGGACCAAATAACAATCTGACCCTGCCAGAAATTCTAAAATTCTTACTACTTACTACTGTACATGCATTAAAGCCATGATCTACTGATAAAATGACAGCATTCGTGAACCAATGTTGGTGGAGAAATATTAATAAGGCCACAAAAATGCCCATCTCACTTGTCCCACCTGTCCAAAGTATAATCCAGGGAAACCTATTCACAATGTGGATTTCATACAACTTCTCGGTCTCAGGGATTTAAGTATGCTTTAGTCATGGTTTGTATGTTTCTCACTGAACCAAAGCTTTCGCTTATTGACAGGCTGATGTCTCTTCTGTGGCTCAAATTCTGTTAGAAAAGATTATCCCTAGTTGAGGAACCCTCTTGAACTTCATAGTGATCAGGAAACCCACTTTACCAGTCAAATACTTCAACAATTCTTTGCTGTTTGGTTGGTTTTACAACACTTTTGATTGTGAACACCATCCTCAATCTTCAAGGTTAGTCAAACGCACCAACAGCAGTATTAAGGCTCAACTGCCAAATCTGTAGTGACCCTCCAAATACCTTGGCCCAAAGCATTGCCATTGGTCCTTCCAAATCTCAGATCCACCCCCTTTGGAACTCATAGGCTCTCACCCATTGAGATAGTCACAGATATCCAATGTACTTGGCCTCCTTTGACCCACAACTGGTAAAGGAGATATACTTTGTATTGTAAAGGCCTAATTGTTTCTATTAAAATAATCATGCTTTGATAGACCAACCTTTTCACAGTGCTCTCCTGGGAGACAAAGACCTTAAGCATCACACCTTGCAACCTGGAGATTTTGTCTATTGGATGACATCTCTAGAAAGACTCTCTTTGACCTCAAAAGAATGGCCCTTATTAGGTACTGCTAACCAAACTTTGTGCTGCCAAGTTCCAAGGAATAGACTCTTAGATTCATGTGACATATCTAAACAAAGCACCAAACCCTGACCAGACCTGCACACCATCTGGTGATCTGAAAGTAAAGATTTCTCAGAATTGAAGAAGAGGACATCTGATGAGACAGCTTTCCCCAAGATGTCTGGATCAGGCCTATGTATCTTTTTCTCACTGACTGCTTTTACTATCTCTTTTGTGGAAACACAATGCCCTTGTCTGCATTCCCCAAGCCCTTATAAAAGGTGGAAACCTCTTCTTTTGACTTTGGCTTATTGACCTTTTAGAAACAGGCTCGTCATGATCTCATGACAAACTAATCTTTTCACTTGCTTTTTCTGAAGGATTAGAAGGTTCTCGGGATTCACAAAAGTCTTTTTTTTTATCTGGACTATTAACTGACTCTGGATTCTTATCCAAATTCATGGTTTCTAGATTTACAACTTTGCGGACTGTATTATTGATAACATATTTGGTTTCAAACAATTCTTTTGAGATAACAAGACTACTGTGTTAATACATCCTTGATGTTTTGCTATTTTTGCAAAAAGTTCACTAGCTATTGCTTCATGTATATACCTGCACTGTATTTTCCCAAATACACTCAGTGAATTCTTTCAGTGTGTTCCTGCAGTATTCATTATTCTGCTCTCATGGCCACTTTAGGCAGAGACTTCCAGGAGGCATACATGATTCTGGATTTGCCCTGATAGAAAGGACCTTTCTCTCCTAAGTCTGTAAGTGCCAAGAAATGTTTCAATTGGCTACTTTCAGATCTAGGGTCCAGTTGCAGAGCTACCATACAATTTGGAGTTATGTTACTTCTTCTGTTCTATATAATTATTTCATAATTTGTATTTTGTTGTTTGTGAAACTTTTATAAAAATGATGTACCCAATAAGGAGATGATCTCCAATGCTTATGACCTTGATAAATATGAACTGATGTAGGAAAGACGTTAGGGTTCAAAGCCGACGGTCAAGAAAGAATTCTTGAGGCATCTTTGGTGCAAAAAGGTGGTTTTATTAAAGCACAGGGACAGGACCCGTGGGCAGAGAGCTGCACTGGGGTCAGGAGGACTGGCCCATTATATACTTTCAAGTTGGGAGGGGGTTAGGGATAGTGTAAGCCTTCCAGGTATTTTGGAAACAAGGTTTCCAGGATCCTGAGGGGGCTAGCTATTGTTGGAAAAGGTCATTTATTACTGTTTAGTAGAAATTCAGTCATGAGACCCTTCAGATGTATATCAGTGGGTCATATGCTTGGGGGATGATTGCCAACATGTATCTTGGGGGGTAGAGATAAAGGAAGTTTCCAAAGGAATTTTTGTATGTTAAAATAGACATAAAGGATCCTAGGGGTCGGGCTAAGGTTGCCTTTTGCCCTTAGGAAATTATCAACATCAAGGCAGTTGAGTCCCTAGAGGAATGCCACTCTGACTGTTTCAAGGACTTGTCGGTGGGCTGTAGGTAGTAAGGAAATTCAGTAATTTTTCATCATGCCTTTGTTCCCCACATCATGAACTACTGATTATAAATGTCTGAGGGTTCTCCCTCCTAACCCTCTGTTACTCAAATTTGGCCTGGTTTCCAACTGCTCTACCCTTTCCCTCTGACACAGGGAAAGGCCTTTCCTGACACAGAGAGACAGAACCACTAAATATGAAAAACCTGACTTTTGATCAGTGATGTTTTCAGAGAAAGATCTTTTTTATTTTATTTTTTTAAGATTTTATTTATTTATCTGACAGAGAGAGACACAGTGAGAGAGGGAACACAAGCAGGGGGAGTGGGAGAGGGAGAAGCAGGCCTCCCACCGAGCAGGGAGCCCGATGTGGGGCTTGATCCCAGGACTCTGAGACCATGACCCGAGCCAAAGGCAGTTGCCCAACCGACTGAGCCACCCAGAGAAAGATCTTGATCAAAAGGATGAAATGTGAAAATCAATAAAGGGAAACCACTAAAATGGACTTGGGATGCTAGAAGGGGAGGCAAGAAGGGGGAGCAGTACCACTCAATGGCAATCTCAGGAAGGTTTGTCAGTTACAGACCCCAGCAGAAGAATCATCAACAAGAAAAAAATCATCCATGACAGATCCCAACAGAGAAAGACATACATTGCACTTCCTACAAGAAACAGACGAGCCCGGCAACTCAGCCAAAGAGAAACCGTCATCACTCTTGAACTCTTGCTTTTCTCCAATGGACTTTCATTCAAACACAACTCCTCCCAGCTTTCTCCCTCTTTTCCATAAAATATCATTCATCTCCTTTGTTTGTTGACTTGCCTATAGCTTTGCCATACTTGCTTGTCCTGAATTGCAATTCTCTGTTATTCTTGAATAAACTCACTTTGCTGGTAAAATAACCACGTTTTATTTTTAAGGTTAACACAACAAACATAAATTCCCCTTGTTAGAATCCAGCCACATTTGACTGCTTTAACTTCCCTTTTCCTTACAGGATTTACAGATAGCACCCTGGTCTAATCCCTACGTCCGAAGTATACAGGTTACTCATGCAAATGTTTAAAGCCAAGAAGTGACTTTAACAAAAAGCCCCCAAGACTGGCAGTAAGGTTCACTTTGCCCCTACTTTTCAGGACTCTGTAATCAGGCTCTGCCAGCTTCAGGCCTTCTTATGCAATGTCCTTTACAGGAGTATCCCCGACCCCCCACCACAAAGAATTCATGTTCCCTGGGCAGCAGCAAATCTTTTCAATTATAAAGCCCTTTTACCTCCACTTTCAAAAGATCCTACCAAATTTAGAGAGGAATTCGGAAGATTCGTGGCCATTCACAACCCCCGCACCCCTCCCTCACCCTGAGGAAACAGATGACTTGACTCTTCTACGAATGATCTCCAGAAGGCCAATATTCAGGGGCTAACAGAAGCCAAAGCTGAACTGTGTACTTAGGAAAAAAAGCTTTATAAATGCTTTATACAGACTTTACAAAGGCATAAATCTTTTCATTCCCATTTTAGTTAAAAATCTTCCTGAAGCAAGTTTAGTTAAAAAGGCAGGTCAAACCCTTGATATTCAGGCCATGGGCCAGTTCTTTGGGGGAGATTAAAAACAACCATCTTTGTTGTGAGGATCTCTACAAAATCAGAAATACAACTGTAGAAACAAGTCAAAGTCCATCTATCTTTACCAATCTCCCAAACCTTGCCTATTCCTCTCAAAATGCTTGTAGATATTATAAAAGATCAGGATAATGGAACAAAATTGTCCTGTACTTAAGAAAGGTAAATTTTCAATAGCAATTACCTGGAACTCTTAGGAAAAAGAATTTTTTTGCATTCTTTCCCTGTCCCTTAAAATGATAAATTTTATCATGTCTTTGAAAACATAGCTCACATCACCTGAGACTAATAACAAAGAGGTGTGGAGAGGCCTTTTAAAATACAAAATTGGGGCACCTGGCTGGCACAGTCAGTAGAACATGTGACCATGTGATTTTTTTTTTTTTTTAAATGCATGCACCCGTGTGCTGGTGGGGAGGGAGAGAATTTTAAGCAGGCTCCAAGCCCACCACAGAACCCAGCTGGGGGCTCAACCTCAGGACCCTGAGATCAAAATCAAGAGTCCCACGCTTAACTGACTGAGCCAACCTGGCACCCCAGAGCATGTGACTCTTGATCTTGGGGTTATGAGTTCAAGCCCCACACTGAGGGTAGTTTACTTAAAAAAAAAAAAAAAATACAAGCTGCTATAAGGGCTCTAGCATCTCTGAAATAGGCATAATGCCCCAAATCTTCACCTTGAAAAAAACTTTGATACTTTCTCTGTGCCTCTGTGATAGGAATTTTCTATCCACCTTCTCTAGGACCTAAGAGCCATTTTTTGAAATGCAAACTTCAGGGAGAAATTTTTCATGAGGAATAAAAGAAACGAGAAAGAGACAGAGATACATAGGTATTTGGAAATTGGGCCTATACTGTCTTCTCCACAAATATTAGTAAAAACAAAAGCTATTAATTTCCTGTGTTTATATATGTGTCCATATATATATGTTACAAATGTGAGATATTTTCTCTACCTGCAAATGGTATTGCTAAAATGAATTTGTAAACGAGCTCTACTTAGTTGGTTTGAAGGCGAGTGCTTGTAAGGACTGTGCATTCTAATACTCTCAGAAAGACAGAAACTAACCCAAACGTCTTCCAAGTTCACATGATCTGGGGAAATACCTGGCATTAAAACTAATTAAAAGTTGATTTAATTCAAATAGACACATTTTTAGAGTTATCAGCATTGAATAGAAAACTTTTGTTGTGCCTATGTTTACTGAAAGCTGAATTAAGTTTCTATCTCTGTTGCAAAATTTGTCAGAAAGAAAAAAAAGAATAGTGGTGGACAACTTTGATGTCTCACAAAGTTTTGTGGGTAATCTAAACAATTGTTAAGAACAAGTAAATTAAAGAGATGTAAGTGAGAACATTTACAGGTAAATAGCTTTAAATAGCTTCCAAAATCTTTTTGGTAACCTGAAACCTTAAAGTTTATGATGAGTTAAGTTAAATTCATTGAATATCTAGATCATTTCCAAATAAAGTAAATTAATGAACATTAAGTACAGAACATAGGTTTATCTATTTTTGTCTTATTACAGAGAAACTATAGATAAATTTGGGTCTGTTAGTAAACATGTTTTGTGCTTAATTGAAAGACACACGTTTCTAGAAATTATGAAATGAATTCATAAATTTCCCAATCTAAAGAATACTGGTATAACAGTTCACAATTGCTTACTACTTAGATTCCACTAGAAATTAAGGTTTTTGTCACCAGCAAGATCCCAAAACCTGACTTTTACTGCCCACCTGCACGTACCCACTGACCTTTGTCCCACATTTTCTTTAAGTTCTTCTTTCCAGCTTATCTTTTAACTTGGGCAAAAAACCCAATGGGCATAGCATCCCGTGATGAAAACTGAAACTACGTCTCAGGCAATAATGACTGCCCTGATGAAGAGCTCTGGCCAGCCCAGACCACCCTGACCAGTCTGAGCCCAAGTCCTGACTCACACCTGCACAGATGGACCACAGAGTGACCAGGAGTTACCTTTACCTCATTATAATGTTAAAGTCTCTGGCTGAGGAGCATGAGCCTCATTAACATAACATAAAATGCATGCACGGGCACGTTTCCTTAAGGTACATGTAGGATGTTATGCCCACCTCTACATACGATGACAAGGCTCCCCTTTCTAAATAATCATCCTAACCCTAAATACAAGGTCATGATCCCAGGGTCCTGGGATTGAGCCCTGCGCTGGGCTCTCTGCTCGGAGCCTGCTTCTCCCTCTCCCTGTACTCTCTCTCTGTCAAATAAATAAAATCATAGAAAGAAAAATTATGTTTCAATAACACACTTTTGTGGATATTAGATTCTAATACTGTTCATCATAAACTGGACTAGTTCCTGATTTTTTTTTTTTTTTTAGCTTCCTCCAATACCTCACTACAATTCTCTCAACAAACATTTTCAGTGTTTTTTCCACCTTTCTGACTTGGATCATTTGAGAACTAAAACTTCCCTTTTTCCTGAAGCCATGCAAACTGAATACGAACAACTTGATGTAAACTTCAGAGAAATTCCAATAGCTCATATATAGACAATCTTTGTGCTTTCTGTTGCTCTGTGGGCCACTCAAAAAGATCACCAGACACTGAAACTACAAACTAGGAGAATCTGACAGACTGCCACTGCCTGCTATCTGAAGATGCTTCGAGCCTGACACCTAGAAATCTTCTCCACTGGCTACTCTCAGAACTCAGAAACTGGTTCATAATTTGATCTAATCAGTAACCCCTGTTCTTCTTTTGTTTCCATAAAAATGCCTCTTATTTAATACTTGATTACTTGAACCACAGGCCTAACTTTGCCAATACACCTGCATCACTGTGTCCTGAAATGAGTTTAACTGAACTGACCTACTGTTGAGACTAAGAGAATAATTCAACGAGATGGAACAATCTACCAACTCATTTTTAAATTTTTTTTTTTCCAACTCAACTTTTAAGGTGTGAAACTTCCAGGGAAATTTCAAAAGAGGTAACTGTAGGGGCTAAAGGCAGGCTACCCCAAGATAGACCACTTTGGCATACAGGTTATGACTAGCTGAAAATAATCAAGGCCCAAGACTCAGGAAGAAACTTTGACCCCTCTTGGCCCAACAACAACTGCCTAAAAGAATTTAGATAAAGGACCTACTCCAGGAAGAGAGCTAGCACCATAGATAACTACATTATAACATGAACTAGGTACGGTATACAAGGAGGAAAATAGCAAAGCCTGTTTGATCAAAGTCCTCTATGTCCCATTGTTTCTGAGTGGCCCAGGAAAAATTTGTTTACCAATATTCCTTTTTTTTTTTTTTAATCTTCCTATGAATTGTATTCCTTCCCTTTGAAGTCCTAGACTCCTACTCCCTTCTCTTTAGTTTAGGATGACATATATACCTCATTTTGCCTGTCTTTGGAATCTCATCTCTATGTGGATTACCTGCACATACAAAATTAAGTTTGATTTTCAGCTATTAATCTGTCTTATGTCAATTTAATTCTTAGTCCAGTTAGAACAATCTTGAAAGGCATAGAAAATTTTTTTCCTCCCCCACACCTCCCAATATCCATTCTCTCTTTTTTACCATAATAATACAAATGTTAGGTAGACAGATATACTACCCAGAATAAAATCCCACGTGGCATTAGCTCCATGGCAATATTTGGATACAGGCAAAGAGAAGTCAGATGTTACAGGGTGGAATGCTGTGTTCCTTACTATGCTGTACAAAACATTTAATAACACCATCCACCATCTGTGATACCTTCAAAGGCAAACTACATCCCAGCCAAGAAGAAACTAGAAAAGAGTCAGTGTTGACATATGTTGGCTGCTTCTTGCTGTTTTTAGCACAGTCCTATGAAAGCACTGAGCTCATGAAGGAGCTAAACAGTTTGAGGCAAAATGGAAGGGAATACAACTCTTATTAGGGGGCTATTTTCTGCTTGCTGTCTAAAATTTTAATCAACCTAATGTGGATCTTAGAGAGTGGAGAGGAAAAAAAGCCATGGAACTTTTATAGTCCAAACAGAAATAGTTAAATCAAATTTCATCATATCTAGGACATGATCAATTGTAAGACACACCATTATTTATGAACTAGTAGAAAAAAATAAAGGTTGCTAATAACATAATGCTTCCTATCCATCAGAATTATATTATATTAAGAGCTCATGACTACATTTAGACAGATTTTTTTTTTAATTTTTTTATTGTTATGTTAATCCCCATACATTACATCATTAGTTTTAGATATAGTGTTCCATGATTCATTGTTTGTGCATAACACCCAGTGCTCCATGCAGAACGTGCCCTCCTCAATACCCATCACCAGGCTAACCCATCCTCCCAACCCCCTCCCCTCTAGAACCCTCAGTTTGTTTTTCAGAGTCCATTGTCTCTCATGGTTCTTCTCCCCCTCCGATTTCCCCCCCTTCATTCTTCCCCTCCTGCTACATTCTTCTTCTTCTTTTTTTCTTTCTTAACATATATTGCATTATTTGTTTCAGAGGTACAGATCTGAGATTCAACAGTCTTGCACAATTCACAGCGCTTACCAGAACACATAACCTCCCCAGTGTCCATCACCCAGTCACCCCATCCCTCCCACCCCACCCCCCACTCCAGCAACCCTCAGTTTGTTTCCTGAGATTAAGAATTCCTCATATCAGTGAGGTCATATGATACATGTCTTTCTCTGTTTGACTTATTTCGCTCAGCATAATACCCTCCAGTTCCATCCACGTCGTTGCAAATGGCAAGATCTTTTGATGGCTGCATAATATTCCATTGTATATATATACCACATCTTCTTTATCCATTCATCTGTCGATGGACATCTTGGCTCTTTCCACAGTTTGGCTATTGTGGACATTGCTGCTATAAACATCGGGGTGCACGTAGCCTTTCGGGTCCCTACTTTTGTATCTTTGGGGTAAATACCCAGTAGTGCAATTGCTGGGTCATACCGTAGCTCTATTTTCAACTTTTTGAGGAACCTCCATACTGTTTTCCAGAGTGGCTGCACCAGCTTGCATTCCCACCAACAGTGTAGGAGGGTTCCCCTTTCTCCACATCCCCGCCAACATCTGTCATTTCCTGACTTGTTAATTTTAGCCATTCTGACTGGTGTGAGGTGGTATCTCATTGAGGTTTTGATTTGGATTTCCCTGATGCCGAGCGATATTGAACACTTTTTCATGTGTCTGTTGGCCATTTGGATGTCTTCTTTGGAAAAATGTCTGTTCATTAGACAGATTTTAATCATATTATTCCTTGTGCATACATAAATGGAAAAATACAAATAAAATAAATTGGTTAACTCTCTCCTGGAACTTCTATACCTCTTTACATTTGCAATCTGAATCTTTGGGATTACCCTTTAATGTAGAATAATAAATGTTTGTATTTTCCCAAAAATAGAATTATGATGGAGCATTTCTTAAGAGAATGCTCCACTAGTATCTCCAGGATTTTCTTCCAGATACCTAACACCCACTTTGCAAGTTTTGATGATTGAAATTGGCAATGATAGGGATTATAAGACCCTACCGATTTGTGAAGTGTTTAAATGTGAAAGAAGAAAAAGCCTATGTATCAATAAAATACAGCAATTATATCATTCTGAAGGAAAAATGACTGTAGCTCTGAGATTGTTTTTTTAAGCAAGAGAAAGAGTGTGCACATGTGGGGGAGGGGCAAAGGGAGAGGGAGAGAGATAATCTTAAGCAGGCTCTGTGCTCAGCTGGTAGCCTGACACGGGGGTTCATCTCATGACCCTGAGATCACTATCTGAGCTAAAATCAAGAGTCAGACGCTTAACCAACTGAGCCACCCAGGCGCCCTTGTAGTTGCAAGATTTTTAAGGAATCTTCAGTTATAGTTTCCTGATAGTGGGGGCATCTCAGCAGACAAAGAGCAAATGGGAAAGGGCCTTTCAATAAAGCCTTTGTCTTCAGTTGGTTTCCTGACAGTAGAGCTAGGGGCAGAGCAGCACAGAGGCTAGTAAGTAAAATATTAGCTCTTTAGGCTTAACACTGTGCCTTGCCTATGGTTATTTGCAATTGGAGGTGACCATAAGCCAGCTATACGTTTTGAGCAAATCACAATTATAACCAAAAGTTTTACCTAATGACTTTTGTACTGAACTATAAGAATAAAGGCCAACAAGCTTAGGGATTTTTTTGTGTTTCTTGGAGTAGGGAGGGTTGGTTTTTTGAGGATCATGGTGGGAGGGGTAACATTAAAACCTTTTTCTCTTAGGGTCTCTTTTTTATTTTTTATTTTTTTTATTTTTTTAAAAGATTTTATTTATTTATTTGAGAGAGAGAGACTGAGAGAGAGCACATGAGAGGGGGGAGGGTCAGGAGGGTCAGAGGGAGAAGCAGACTCCCTGCCGAGCAGGGAGCCCGACGTGGGACTCGATCCAGGGACTCCAGGATCATGACCTGAGCCGAAGGCAGTCGCTTAACCAACTGAGCCACCCAGGCGCCCTCTCTTAGGGTCTCTTAAGGCCTTAATTTCTCAGTAGCCTTTGCTGACTTCCTCTGTAAAGTAGCCTCCGTACAACATACAACACATACACACAATTTATCACAGTATTTTCCTTTACTATCTTGATAGCCTTTAGCACTGAGATAATCTTATATATTTATTTATTATCCATCTCTTCCCCTTAGAATAGAAGTCCTACTGTTAGAGCAAGCAGTTAGTTAGGTTCTAACAGGATACATGAAGGCCAACAAAGAGGAAGTCTTGGGCAGCTACTGGGAAAGTCAGAGGCCGGTCCTGGTAGCACTCCACAAGAAGCTGGATCAAACCAGACAGACCCAAGATGGCGGGTGCCATGACAGGAAACCCTGTCCAAATAAGAAAAGACACAAAACCTTGCTTCCAAGAAATCCCTGACCTGAGTAATAAATATTCCACCCTCTAGTTGACAACTCTCAATAAAAGAAACCCAACCCCCAGGGCATGCAGCTCTCTTTCTCACTTGAGCTCACCCACTCTCACATCTCAAGATGTAATTTACTTACTCAAGATTCACTTTAATAAACTTCCCCACTTGTGTTGCTCATATAACTGTGTTGTGTCTGACTTTGAATTCTCTGGTGACAAGACCAAGAAACTTCAGTGACATCCATTGGGATGGGCTGGGTCAAGGCCCCGAGGACTGAGGTCTCCCCAGTTCACCCAGCAACCTATTTTTGGTGACCATAAAAGGACAGGTAACAGGGTACTGACTGACCCTCTTCATCTATGAGTCTTCAACTCTCGTCTTCCTTGTGTTGGAGAGTTGTTCAGTCACTGTTCCTCCTTTGTTCTACCCTCTCTTTCCAATCTACCTGGGAACCAAATGGTCTGGTAGCATCTAAGAGAGACTGATTTTCAGCTTCAAAGAATACAGGGACACTTGTTCCTTCTAGTCGAAAGGCACTCTTAGGCAACTAAGAGTTTTATGGAAGTGTCAGAGATGATTTCTCAGGACATACAACAGTCCTATAGGGCTTTCCACCTCACTGGTAATTAAAACCTTGGCTCATCTGGGGATGCGCATATAAGGACATCCTGTACTCTGAGCCCCTCTGGTTGTCTTAAACTTCCAGCGGGAGAAACCAAGACGTAAAAGAGTGCTTCATGGCCACACTTGGAAGTGACACTCACAATCAGCACTCCAAGATCCATTACATGGATCCCTAGGTAACTGTCCCATATTCCCAGGCTGTCTCTATCTCACCAGTAGTCTTTCTTTTGGTCCTTCCCTTATGTGTTAGCACCTTGTGCTTATTTCTCTCATCTTTTCTGGCCAACTACAGGCTCACTCTTCTCAGTGCATTTGTGTCTGCTCCCTCTGACAACCACCACAGGTGGGATGGCTCAAAGCAGATACCAGGCAGATTTGATGCATCTGGGTTCACTCTGATAGGTAATCCTGAGAGTGGCGGGAGCTCATCCATGTGCTGTGCAGTACCTGAAAGGTCTATTTCATAGCTCCTGGGTCTGATCCCTCATTTAGTTTCAGCGACCTCCTCTCACACCTACTTCCACGTTCTCCTCCATTGATGGCTGGGGAGAGAGACCTGTGGGATGTTCTGCTGCCTATCGCAGAGGTCCTGTAACTCACATTGCTGTGTTTGCACAGCTCTCCATAAAATAGGCTATCAGCCATTTTACTTCCTAGCAAGGGACCCTGCCCAACAATAATTTTCCCTGTGGGTTTACCTTAGTCACTATTTAACTGAATACCATCTGATCCAAGCAAGTCACAGGTTCAGAAGAGAACTGGAAAACAGGTTAATTCCACCTGCACTGGCCACAAAGTAGAAGGAATCAAAAGATTTCTGTGGGTCAGACAAGAAACATTTAGACAATCAAAGGGACCCCCCAGCCCTGGCAGCTGCTGTTTGCCACCAACTGTTGAGGGGCCTAACAGAATGAGGGGAAGGAGATACTCAGAGATCTTAGAATCATGATGCTGTCCACCCCAGGACATCAGGGTTATCGCTTAGTGAACACTGTTCTTATTGTTCCTATTGGGGTCTTCAGGAAGAGTGTCACTCCCGACTGAAGGCACCAGGATGAGGCACAGGCCCTGCAATGTCAGGGCTGGGCAGGTCATCACACAGCATGCTAGCCACTGCTGTGATGATGGAGGGCAAATGGATCACTGGATCCACTTGCCACCAGAACTCTCTGGGAGAGTTCCTAATTAAGGTCCTACCAAGATCCTGGGAGGGATCAGCTCTCCTCAGGATAACAGAGGACTTCAAGCTTCTATTGAGATTCCTAGGAGAGGGTCAGAGCCCCCTCCTGGGAACAACAGGAGCCCATGTTTAGTTGCTCCTTTTCTCATTACAGGAGTCAACTCTCCCTGAAGACAATGGGAAATTCCACCTCTGTCTCCAAGGATTCTCCCCTAAGATGGACCTTGATACACTGGGAACTGGAACCAGCTTCCATTAGAAAGCTTAAAAAGAAAAAGTACTTATCTTCTTTTGTAACACTGCTTGGCCCCAAAATAAACTAAAGGATGGGGAAGTCTGACAAGACAATGCTAGTCTTAACTATAACCCCATATTACGACTTGATCTCTTCTGTAAAAGGCAGGGAAATGGAATGAAATTCCCTATGGTCTGGCCCTTATGGCCCTATACCCAAAGCCTGATCTGTCCATACTCCTTTAGGGGGTCTGAAAACACCCCTCTCCTCATCCTCTACCCCGCAATCCACCATCAGCTCAGCTGCCCCAGGCCCTTCTACTTCTGTTAATCTGCCACCTCACCTGTGTTCTGTCATATTCTCTATGTGCCCCCCTTTTCTCTCTCTTGTAAACTGGTTGTGCCAAGATCATGTTTTTCTCTCCCTCTGTTTTTCCTGTGTCTCAACTCTCCTCTTTGTTTGCTTCTTTTGCGTGTCATATCTGAACTATATCTTGAGAGGACTGGAGGAATGTTGCCTGACTCTTGTTGTATGTGGGGGCTTCTCCCTCACTCATTTCCTGGGTTAACGGCTGTAAGTGGAGCCAATTGTCTGTGGTTAGTCTACCTTGGGCCTGGGACTTTGAGGAATATTCCCAAGCAGCTGCCGAAACTCCTTTTGTTTCAAGGATGTTCCCAATCTTCTCTGGCCCAGTGTGGACTGCCAGTTTTCCCTTTTTGGTTGTGGAAAGAAAACACACATCTGTTCATCTGTGCGAGCTGATGAGCTTTAGGACCGACAGGCCTCTTTCTCTGCCCTCTGGGCTTCTATCAGCTTCCAGCCTTGCTGGGGGCACCTCACCTTCTCTGGCACCACCTCCCCCTCCTCCTGGTCTGCACCACTATGGCACTGGGCCACCTCTTTATGAGGTTCAAACGGGAGCACCTCCCAAATCAGCATGAGGGGGCCCAGGGAGTCCCCTGGACTTAAAATACCCACTTCAGATTTCCCCACAGGAGCCCCAACCACAACTGACAGTGGGGAACAAATTGATTGATTTTTAGTGGACACAGGGACAACCTATTCAGTATCTGTTGCAATTTGTCAGCAACGATGACTTAAAATGATGGCTGACTTTGGCTCATAAAAGTTTTCATGGGTAATAGTTAAGAATGAGTAGGCTGAATAGATTTAAAAAAAGGCTCATAGGTAAACTTTTACAGAGCTTTCAAAATCTTTGGCAGCCTAAAACTCTGAAGTTTTGCTAAGTTAAATGATAAATTGGATTAAATTCATTGGATATTTAAGTCTTTCCCAAATAAGATAAAACATTAAAACATTAATTACTGAATGTAGGTGTGTCTGCTTTTGGCATTTTATTATGGAGAAACTGAGGATTCTAAAAATTAAAAAATTTACTCATAAATTTTAGATCTAAAGAATTCTGGTTTAACAGACAGTTCAACAGCTCATAACTGCTTACTACTTAATTTTCACTGGAGACTAAGGTTTCTAAGAGTTAAAATTCTGCTAAATATAATTATGACTGATAGAAATGACAAAGAAAGCAATTCATATGTAGGAAAGTAGGAGATACGTTAAAAAAAAAAAAGGTATGAGGAATGGGAATATATTTTTGTTGAGGCAAAAGGAGGTAATTTTGTCCTACAATGAGACTGGTTATTCAGAGAGAAGGCTTAGGACGAAATCTCAGTGAAAGACAAAGCTGTAGAAGGTTTGTGAAGGGAAAGTTTTGGAAAAGAATTTTATGTGTGATCAGAACTAAGACTGTAATGAATGGATTTTAAAAAGTACACTGGTATAAGACTGAGATTCAGCTCTTCTCTCAATTAAAGACAAAGTCTTCTTGGATTGTTGGTCTGCTCTTGATAAGAAATTATAAACAAAGTTTTTTCTTTTTCCTTTATCTTCCCAGAAAACCAAAGTTTCTATGCTTTATCTTTATCAGGTCTTTGATTACTTATGAGAACTGAAACTTCGCAATGTTTAAGGAGCTAAGTTTTGCTAGCAACTATATAAAGTTCTGTAGAATCTCTTATTGCCACGTTGGTTAAATAGAAAATTAAATATTACATTTTGTTAATAATCTGCAATCCTATTTAGGTACGTGCTTTAAAACTTTGAGGTTTTTAACAAAATTCCCAAGATTCAAAATCTAAATGAAGTCTTTTTGACTAATTAGGCTTATTTATTTGGTATAAGTTACATGGCAAGCACTATCAAACAAATGATGAAAAACCTTAAGTCATATTGTATAGGTAAAGGTTATAACTGTTTTACAAGTTACACAAAATTCCTAAAGTTTTAATATGTTCTGGCATAAGGTCATCATTTGACATTTTAATTATTGAAATGTTGTGTGTCACAGAAATAATTGGATTTCCTTGTCAACTGCATTATTACGAACTCTCATCAGATCTCTAACCATGGCCACTTTTTAGTTTTTTGTCATTTATAGTTATTGTCCTGATGCTCTTGAGCAAGGTGTTTTGTCTTCAAGGAGATTCATGAAAAGAACTTTCTAACAAACACAGGTTTCTGATATTTTTAAGATCATAAAACTAGACTGGGTAAGAACTTCTAAACTAATGAGAAAGCTGCATTCAAACAGAACAAAATTAATAACATGGGACTAAATGAATTGAAGAAGATGAGAATAGTTTTTATGACTTATTTCAAATATTGCTGATTCTCTAATGTTTGCTCTTCCAGATTTAAGTTCCTCTGAAGTTATCTATGACTTAGAGAAATATGATAGAATATTCCTTTATGAACAAATTGAAACATTTATCTTTTCTCCCTCTCTGAACCCTCCAGGATTCAGTAACTCTCTCTGAGTATTCTTTTATGGCAGTTATAATTATTTGCATAAGTTCAATGAGAATCTGTTCTCCTTGTAACAAGACACCATTGGAAACACTGATTATAGTACCAAAGCTTTGATTGGAATGTCATATTTGAGAGAGACATGCATAGACTCAGATATGACCAGACAGCTTTAAGGAACTAAGGTTGACTTTATGGAGCCAACAGAGCCCCTTGGAAATGTTAAATGTTAAGCCCCTTGCTTACAGAGTTCCCAGCAGGCCTTACCAGGTGAGTAAATAATGTCACTTCCTCAACAGGTGCAGGAAACCTCAGGATATTTGGGGGACCACGAGAAGAGGAATTCACCCAAATCTACAGGTATTGCAGGCAAATCTGACGGCAAGTATTTGGCTTGGCTTCTGGCCTTGAGAGGCCATTAAAGGCTCGATCTGAAATGCCTTATAAAAGTTCCAGCAAAGTAGATTAAAAGAAAGCTTACATGGTCAATCACTATTCTTGTTGAGTTTATGTAAATAATTAAGCGAAGTCTGTTAAAATTGGACTGATTTTACAAATGGATTAGTCCTGATTTGGCTATCTTTGATGGAAAAGTGGGTGCTTTTAAAGAAAAAATATGTTTCAATAACACATCTTTGTGGATGTTAGACTCTAGTTCTGATTGTCTTTTAGTGTTTGCTGTTTGCCTATAAAACTGGGCTGGATCCTGAATTCTTCTGATCTCCTCGACTATCTGGCTATGACTCTCCAAACTAAGGTTTCCGATCTTTGCCCATTCTCTCTCTCGCTCTTTTTTTTTTAGGATTTGATTTGAGATAGAGTGAGAGTGAGAGAGAGAGAGAGAGCGAGAGCACAAGCAGGGGGAGCAGAGGCAGAGGGAGAAGGAGGCTCTTCACTGAGCAGGGAGCCCAGTGTGGGGCTCGATCCCAGGACCCCGGGATCATGACCTGAGCCAAAGGCAGATGCTTAACTGACTGAGCCACTCAGGTGCCCCTTCGCCCATTCTCTTGACTTAAAATCATTAAAAACAAAAACTGCCCTTTTTCCTGAAGCCCTGCAAATGGAAGCTGGACAACTTAAGGAAAACTTCAGAGAAATTGCCACAAAACTCATGGATGGACAACCTTCGTGCTCTATGGACCACTCAAAACGATCATGAGAAACATTTAAACTACAAAGCAGAAGGACCCACTGGATTGCCACTGCCTGCTCCCAGTCCATCTGAGGATATTTTGAGCCTGACACCTAGAAACCTCCCAACTGGCAGCACTCAGGACTCAGACACTGGGTTTGTAATTTGCTCCACTCATTTACTTATTTTCCTTTTCTTTTCATAGAAATGCCTCTTATTAATTACGTGATTGCTTGCTAAGTAAGGCACAGTCTTTATGACGGCTAACAGCCTGCTGCACCTGTATTACTCCTGGGAAGTAAGAAGCCATATAGATAAAATCAGGCAATAAGCCACCTGGCTACAAGATGCCCTTGAACACATTCTTAGAAAAATCGGGAAAGTCTGCACAATGGCTAACACACCATGCTGTGTATGAATCCATTCATCTGGAGAAGTTAAAAGCCTTCAGGTCACCAGACAGTAGCTAAGTGGACCACGGTCCTGCATAAACCCACCCTACCTCCTCCTCCTCCTGGTGGGACTCCTTATTCTCCTAGTTTCCAGGCCTTTCATGGTTATACCCTCTTCTTGGACCCTAATAACCATACTCTTTATTCTGATGTTGACCTTGTATTCTAAGTTACTAATAAAATTGATTTCCTCCTGCCTCAGGCAGGTGAATCTCCAGATGCTGGTCTGCAACAACCCTGAGAGAAACCCGGAAACAAAGACTATTAACCCCCACGAAATGAAGCCAAGACTTCCTTCTACTCCCTGCTGTCCATCCAGGTTTCCTAAAACTTAGATAGCAAGGACTTCTGGAGCCCTCAGGCAGGGTCAACATCCCACACCAGCATGAAGCAGCTACAGAAGATGCACCATCGCCCAATATTTCCTTAAAAGGTTTTTAGGGTCCAGAGTCCTTGATGGGGGACTATTAAAGTAGGCAGTTGCGTCCGAACAGGAAAGCAGAAGCCATGGCCAGCTATTGGGAAAGTCAGAGGCCTGTCCTGGCAGCACTCCACAAGAAGCCAGATCAAACCAGACAGGCTCAAGATGGCAGGTGCCATGACAGGAAACTCCTGGCCAAATAAGGAAGAAAAGGCATGGAACCTTGCTTCCAGGAAATCCCTGCCTAGAGTAATGAATATTTCACCCCCAGTTAGCAACTGTCAATAAATGATAGAAACCCAACCTCCAGGGTGCACAGCTCTCTCTCTCTCTCCAGCTTTAATAAACTTCCCCACTTGTGTTGCTCATACAACTGTGTCGTGTCTGTCCTTGAATTCTTTCTTGTGACAAGACCAAGAACCTCCAGCAACATCTCTAGGACAGGCTGGGTCAAGGCCCCCAGTTCACCCAGCAACACCATGAGAGCAGTGTTTCCCCCCAATCCCTGCCCACCTAAGCTCTAGCCATTCTACCAAAGCTCTGGCCACCCCATCAAAGTAGCACCAGTGTGACGCACCCTGAGACACCAAGGGACAGTGCCTACTATAGCTCCAATTACGTTGCCAAAGGAACACAGGTGTAAAGCACACCAGGCTACACCAGAACCACATGTGCTTCTGCCCCAGACAATGTGCCAGAGCACCCCTTGTGTGGAGCATCCAGGACCTCCCGCCTGCATCCACTTTAGCTCCAGCTATTCTGCCATGGCCCCCCTGCATGGAGTACCTTGAGACCTCCCAGCCTACATTGCATCAGCTCCAGCCATGCTGCTTGAGGGCCCCCTGTGCAGAGTGGCCCAGGACCACCTGGCCTGCACCTGCTTCAGCTCCTGCTATTTCATCAGGGAGTCCCCTGCATGAACACCCTGGGACCCTCCTGGACTGTGTCCACTTCAGCTTCAGCTGTCTTTCCAGGGGGCTCCTGGCCCATATCCACTTCAGCTCCAGCCAGAAAACCAAAGCTACCAGGCACATTCTTCAAAGTTACAATGCCATTCCTTCAAGACTAAGGGAAGTAGCTATTCTGTCTAATTCATTGAAACAAATACAGAAAGTTAAAAAAAAGAAGAAGAAACAGAGGAATATGCTCAAAATGAAAGAGTAAGACAAAACTTCAGAAAGAGAACTAAACAAAACAGAGATAAGCAATCTACCTGATAAAGAGTTCAAAGAAATGATCATAAAGATGCTCACTGGAGAGAAGAGTGGATGAACTATGTTAGAACTTCAACAAAGAGACAGAAAATATAAAAATGAACCAGAGTTGAAGAATACAACAACCGAAATGAAAAATAAACTAGAGGGAATCAACAGCAAATTAGAGGATGTGGAAGAATGAATCAGTGACCTGAAAAACAGGCTAATGGAAAGCATCCAAGCTGAACAGAAAAAGAAAAAAGAAATTAAAAAATGAGGATAGATTAAGGGATTCTGGGACAAATCAAGTATACTAACATTTGCATTACAGGGTTCCAGAAAAAGAGAGAGAAAGGGGCAGAAAACTTATTTGAAGAAATAATAGCTGAAAACTTCCCAAACTTGGGGAAGGAAGCAGACATCCAGGTGGAAGCAGAGACAGCTCCAAACAAGATGAACCCAAGGAGTTCCACACCAAGACAAATAATAATTAAAACGTGAAACATTAAAGATATAAAGAGAGGGGTGCCTGGGTGGCTCAGTCGTTAAGTGCCTGCCTTCGGCTCAGGTCATGATCTCAGGGTCCTGGGATCGAGCCCCGCATCGGGCTCCCTGCTCGGTGGGAGCCTGCTTCTCCCTCTCCCACTCCCCCTGCTTGCGTTCCCTCTCTCACTGTGTCTCTCTCTGTCAAATAAATAAATAAAATCTTTAAAAAAAAAAAAAAAGATTAAAGATATAAAGAGAAACTTAAAAGCAGCAAGAGAAAAGCAACCAGCAATGTACAAGGAAAATCCCGTGAGCTATCAGCTCACTTTTCAGCAGAAACTGTAGGCCAGAAAGGAGTGGCATGATATATTCAAAGTGATACAAGGGAAAATAACCTACAACCAGGAACACCCTACCTGGCAAGATTATCACTCAGAATTGAAAGAGAGATAAAGAGTTTCCCAAACAAAAGTTAAAAGATCATCAATAATAAACTGGCATTACAAGAAATATTAAGGGGACTTCTTTAAGTGGAAAAGAAAAGGTCCTAATTAGAAGAAAAATATGAAAGGAAAAATTTTGTGAGTAAAAAAGCTAACATACAATAAGAGTAGTAGATCAATCACTAATACAGCTAGTGTAAAGGTTAAGACACAAAAGTAGTAAAATTGATTACACCTAAAAAATTAGTTACAGGAGTCACAAAATAAAAAGATGCAAAATATGACATTGTGCACATAAAACATGGAGGAAGTAAGAAAAATGTAATGAAATGGGTTCAAACTTAAGAAGCTATCAAATTATTACAGACTACTATATATTAAGGATGTTATATATGAACCTCATGGTAACCACAAACCAAAAACCTATAACAGACAAAAAAATAAAGAAGAAGGAATCAAAGCATAACAATAAAGAAAATCATCAATCACAAGGGAAGAGAGCAAGAGGAATAAAAAAATGGAACTACAAAAACAACCAGAAAGCAATTAACAAAATGGCAATAAGTACATGCCTATCAATAATCACTTCAAATGTAAATTATATAATTGCTCCAATCAAAAGAGATGGGGTGACTGAATTAAAAAAATAAGACCCATCTATTGCTGCCTACCAGAGACTCACTTCATACCTAAAGATACATACAGACTGAAAGTGAAGGGACAGAAAAAGATATTTCATTCAAATGGAAGTGAAAAAGAAAGCTGGGAGCAGTACTTAGACAAAACAGACTTTAAAACAAAAACTATAAGGAGAGACAAAGAAGGGCATTACATAATGACAAGGGATCTATCCAACAAGAGAATATAACAACTGTAAATATCTATGTAGCCTAAATAGGAGCATCTAAATACATTAAGCAAATTAACAATGGACATAAAGGGGGACAGTGATGGTAATAATCGTAGGGGACTTTAGCACCCCACTTATATCAATGGATAGATCATCCAGACCAAAAAAAAAAAAAAAAATCAATAAGAAAACAGTGGCTTTAAATGACACATTAGAACAAATGGACTTAACAGATAGATACAGAACAATCCATCCAAAAACAGCAGAATATATATTCTTTGCAAGTGCCCAAGGAACATTCTCCAGGATAGATCACATGTTAGACCACGAAACAAGTCTCAATAAATTTAAGAACACCAAAATCATATCAAGCATCTTTTCTAACCATGATGGTATGAAACTAGAAATTGATTAAAAAAACTGGAAAATGTACAACAAACACATGGAGGCTAAACAGCATGTTACTAAATAACCAATGGGCCAATGAAGAAATCAAAGAAGAAATAAAAAAATACCTGTAGGAAAATGAAAATGGAAACAGAAGGGTCTAAAATCTTTGGGACACAGCAAAAGCAGTTCTAAGAAGGAGGTTTATAGCAATACAGGCCTACCTCAAGAAACAAGAAAAATCTTAAACCATCCAACCTTCCACCTGAAGGAACTAGAAAAAGAACAAATAAAGCCCAAAGTTAGTAGGAGGAAGAAGAGCAGAAATAAATGAAATAGAGATTTAAATTAATAGAATCTATCAATGAAACCAAGAGCTGGTTCTTTTAAAAGATAAACAAAACTTTTGTTAAACCTTTAGCCAGGCTCATCAAGAAAAAAAGATAGAGGACTCAAATACATTAAATCGGAAATGAAAGAAGAGAAATAAAAACTGACACCACAGAAATACAAAGCATTCTAAGAGACTACTAAAAAAAAAAATTATATGCCAGCAAGTTGGACAACTTAAAAGAAATGGGTAAGTTCCTAGAAACATAATCCTCAAGACTGAATTAGAAAGAAACAGAAAATTTGAATAGACTGATTACTAGTAACAAAGGTTCAATCAGTAATCAAAAACTCCCAACAACAAAAGCCTAGGACCAGATGGCTTCACAGGTGAGTTTTACCAAACATTCAAAGAAGAGTTAGTACCTATTCTTCTCAACTTATTCCAAAAAACAGAAAAGGAAGGAGAATTTGAAAATTCATTCAAAAAGGGCAGCATTACTCTGATACAGAACGAGACAAAGACACTACAAAAAAAGAAAACTACCGGCCAATATCCCTAATGAACACAGCTGCAAAAAAAAAAAAAATCCTCAACAGAATATTAGCAAACCAATTTAACAACACATTAAAAGGATCATTCACCACAATCAAGTGGGATTTATTCCAGGGATGCAAGGATGGTTCAATATCTGCAAATCGATCAGCATAATACATCACATTCAAAAATGAAGGATAAAAACCATATGATCACCTCAATAGATGCACAAAAAGCATTTGATAAAATACAACATCCATTCATGAAAAAAGCTCTCAACAAAGTGGGTACAGAGAAAACATACCTCAAAATGATGGCCATATATGACAAAGCCAAAGCTAACATTATATTCAATGGTGACAATTGAAAGCTTTTCCCCTAAGGTGAGGAAAAAGACAAGGATATCCACTCTCACCCTTTTATTGAACATAGTACTGGAAATTTTAGCCATAGCAATCTGACAGGAAAAAGAAATCAAAGGCATCCAAATTGGTTAAGGAGAAAGTAAAACTATCACAATTTGCAGATGACATGATACTATATATCCCTAAAGACTCTACCAAAAAACTATTAAACCAAATAAATGAATGCAGTAAAGTTTCAGGGTACAAAATTAATATACAGAAATCTATGGCATTTCTATACAGTAATAATAAAGCAGGAAATTAACAAAATAATCCCATTTACAATTACACCAAAAAGAATAAAATACTTAGTGATAAATTTAACCAAGGAGGTGAAAGACCTATACTCTGAAAACTATAAGACACTGATGAAAGAAATCGAAGAGAACACAACCAAATGGAAAGATATACCATGCTCATGGACTAGATGAATTAATATTGTTAAAATGCCCGAACTACCCAAAGCAATCCACAGATTCAGTACAATTCCTATCAAAATGCGAATAATATTTTCCACAGAACTAGAACAAATTTGTATGGAACAATAAAAGACCCCCCAAATAGCCAAAGCAATCTTGAGAAAGAACAAAGCTGAAGGTATCACAATCCCAAATTTCAAGCTATCCTACAAAGCTATAGTAATCAAAACAGTATTGTACTGGCACAAAAATAGACATATAGATCAACAGAACAGGATGGGGAGCCCAAATACAAACCCATGCTTATATGGCCAATTAATCTATGACAAAGGTGGCAAGAATATACAATGAGTTAAAGACAGTCTCATCAATAAAAGATGTTGGGAGAACTGGACAGGTATGTGCAAAAGAATACAACTGGGGGTGCCTGGGTGGCTCAGTTGGTTAAGCACTGGACACTTGATTTTGGCTCAGGTCGTAATCTCAGGGTCATGAGACGGAGCCCCACAGTCAGGCTCTGGTGTTAGTGTGGAGTCTGCTTAAGACTTTTTCTCCCTCTTCTTCTGCCCCCTTCCCCACTCTGTCTCTCTCTCCCTAAAATAAATAAATAAATATTAAAAAAAAAAAAAGAATAAAACTGGACCACTGTCTCAAAACACACATAAAAATTAACTCAAAATGAGTTAAAGACCTAAATGTGAGACCTGGAACCATAAAACTCCTAGGACAAAATAGGCAGTAATCTCCTGGACATCAACCTTAGCAACATATTTATAGATATGTCTCCTCAGGCAAAAGAAACAAAAAACAGAATTAAACTATTAGGACTACAACAAAATAACAAGCTTTTATAGTAAAGGAAACTATCAACAAAATGAAAAGGCAACCTATTGAATGGGAGAAGATATTTGCAAGTGACATATCTGAAAAGGGGTTAATATCTAAAATATATAAAGAACTTATATAATTCAATACCAAAAATACAAATAACCCAATTAAAAAATGAGAAGACCTGAAAATTTTTCCAAAGGAGACACAGATGACCAACAGATACATAAAAAGATGCTCAATATGACTAATCATCAGGGAAATGCAAATCAAACCACAAGATATCACCTCATACCAGTCAGAATGGCTAGTAACAAAAAGACTAGCAATAACAAGTGTTGGTGAGGATGTGGAAAAGAGAGAACTCTCATGCACTATTGGTGGGTATATTGGTGCAACTACTGTGGAAACAGTATGGAAATTTGTCAAAAAATTTGAAATATAAATACCATATGATCCAGTAATTCCACTACTGGGTATTTATCCAAAGAAAGCAAAAACACTAATTCAAAGAGATATATGCACCCCTATGTTTATTGTAGCATTATTTACAATAGCCAAAATATGGAAGCAACCTAAGTGTCCATCAATAAATGAATAAAGATGTGGTATATATATCCAATGGAATATTACTCAGCCATAACAAGTGAATGAGATCTTACCTTTGTGACCACATGGATGGACCTAGAGGACATTATGACAAGTGAAGTAAGTCAGAAAGAAAGACAAATACCATACGATTTCACTTATATGTGTATTATAAAAAAACAAAATAAATGAAACAACAAAAACAAAACAGAAAATACTCATAAATACAGAGAACAAACTCTTGGTTGCAGGATGGGCAAAATAGGTAAAGGGGATTAAGAGGTAAAAACCGCTGGGTGCCTGGGTGGCTCAGTCGGTTAAGCATCTGCCTTTGGCTCAGGTCATGATCCCAGGGTCCTGGAATGGAGACCTGCATCAGGCTCCCTGCTCAGCGGGGAGTCTGCTTCTCCCTCTCCCTCTGCCCCTCCCCTCTACTGGTGCTCTCTCACAATAAGTAAATAAAATCTAAAAAAAAAAAAAAAAAAAAGAGGTACAAACTTCTGGTTATAAAATAAATAAGTCACTGAGATGAAAGTACAGAATAGGGAATATAGACAACAATATTGTAATAACATTGTGTGGTGATATATGGTAACTACACTCATTGTGGTGAGCATTGCATAATGTATGGAACTGCTGATCTATGTTGTACACTTGAAACTAATAACACTGTATGTCAACTATACTTCAATAATAAAAAATTTTTAAAAATTGTACTCAGTTGAATTTTTGTTCTCCTTAAGAAGGCAACTGTATGTAAGAAAAAAAATCATGCTCCAGTGGAATACAAAGCACTGCTTACAGCATGACTTTCTAAGGTGTCTGATTCTGATTCATCCTCTTTGAGCTATAACTCTGTAAATTGTAGATAACTGATAATGCAAATAACTCTTGCCTATATCCGTGAAAACAAACTGTCAGATGGAGGGTTTCTGATTCCTAAGGGGGGAAAAAGCCAATTTTGATGCCCTTTGCTAATTCACTTCTCTTTTCCTATTTTTTTAGTTCTCCTTTGAACTGGTTGTAACATCTTTTCTGGTTCCCTCAATTAATTAATGTGTTAATTCAATTTTTGGCATATTCATTTTTTGTCAGCTTTACTGAAGTAAAACGGACAAAGTTGTAAGATTTAAAGTATACAATACGATAATGACATGTTCATTTTATAGCTACTTTCAAAGCCATGATTTTAACTTTTTCAAAAATTACCTTTCTGATGCATCAGTCAGGGTTGTGGGGCAGGAAATGGTAGCACCCTCAAAGAGGAGACTGAAGAGTGCTTGAAGGGACTACTAACAGAGGTGTTGGCAGAGTTAAGTAGCCAGGATGCTGAAGCGTCCCAATTAACAACCTGGGAACCTGGTACCACCTCTAGGGCCTGCTGGGCATGGGGAGAGAGCTGTGGCCATACCTAAGACAGACACAAATCACTGCCTGGCAGGAAGGGACAGGAGAATAAATATGACTTTTCTCTCGTCTTGTCCTCTGAGCCCCATGAAGCCAGAGAGTAATGGTGACAGGCTAATACAGTCTAGTTTGTTTGTTGCTGTTTCCACTTTTTTCAGTCAAACCAGCCAACATGAACCATAAATTCTCAGTGAACTGAGAAGATCTGGCCCATGTACGTGATATATAAAGACTTTTACAGAACCTAATTATTTAAGTATGCTTTATATCTACATAGTTAAATAATAGAGCCCTTTGGTAAAGCTCATATAAAAGAGGTACTGTGTTTTGATTGCTTTCTCTACATCTCATGGTCTTATGTTCATGCTGTATAGGGGCCCAGGGCAGGCCACCCCAAAATGTGCCACAATGGCATACTGGTTATTCTGAATGAAGCTACTTGGGAAACAGCCAGGGCAAGAACACTCAGACCCTCCTCCATCCCAGCTGAAAGTGGGAAATAAATCTCCCATATGAAAGGTACCCTCTCTGTACTAAGAAGTAAAAAGACATCCTTATCACCAGAGCAGAGACTTTAAAGTTGAGAACGCTGTACAAACAAACCTTGTTACTTTTTACTAATCTACAACCTCAGCCCAAATTCTGCTTAGAATTCCTTACTAATTATAGCTCCCAAACGTTTGCTTTCTTTATCTTGTCAATTCCTCACAAATGTACTGTCTCTCTAAAATGCATAAAAACTGCCTGCCTTGGTCATTTCTTTGGGTCTCAATTTCATTATTGGGCCTCCATGCACACATAATAAAACTTTGGGTTTTTTCTCTTTTTAATCTGTCTCATGTCAATTTAATTTGTAAAGCAGTAGGAAGAATCTTGGAGAAAAAAAGGAAATTTTTTCCTCCCCTACAGTTGGCTTAGTCAGCAGGACACTCTAACTTGCTGGAGATTGCTCACCCTGCCTCAGCTAAGAGACTGGGTCATCTGGTATACAGCCAGCGGGAAGGTAAGATTTCTTATCATGTCAGCCTACTGGAATCTCTATCGGCAGGGTCCAGTGGTGTGAGAGTAGCTTCCTTGCTTGTCAGAGCTGGAGAAATCTCATTCCAGTAGTGCTTGCCTGGTGTCACTGATAAGTGGGTCTGTGACTAGATATGTCTCCCATTTGTGGGAGACCAGAGACACCGTACACACCACATCATTCTTACCACCTGTGCAACAAAGTTTTTGCGTTCTTGGATTATTTTTGGGAGTAAACTTTGGGTCGGGGGTTGTTGCATCATCTATGTCCTCTTCAGGTTCACCTCTTACATCCATGGTAAAGATTTATTCTAAGCCTGTAAAGCTGCCTTCAGGTTCTTCTATATATTTACTATTGGAATAAATAGATTCATGGTGATCCCACATGTCAATGGCCAAACGACAGATCTTTTGAATTGGAAAAACTTCTATATTTGAATTGTTTTTTGTTTTGTTTTTTTGTTTTTTTGGAAAGCTCTCATTCCAAGCAGCTGCCTTATTGTTTATGGGAGTATCAAACTGAAAGGAAAACATGAAAAAGTATAGCAGATAACCTTGGAGAATCCCTTAATAAAATTAAAGAACCAAAGTCAGATTTAAAACAAGAATTAGAAACCAAATCTGACATAAATCCTCCTTCTTATACCCCTCTTTTAGCCCCCAATCCCTATCACTGACCTTCTAGAAGATCTTTTGGATCTCTGGGCCCATGGTCTAGACACTTCCCTTCACAACCCAGTGCCATCTCCTCAGCCGATTTCCTTAAATCCTAGAACTTTAGCTTCCCCAAGAAGAACCCTTAAACAACCAGCTGCCTATCTTAACTTCTTTCTTTGCAAGGTTTACAGAGAGCACATTGGCCTTATCTCTAGGCCCAGGGAACACACGTTACTTGAGTAAATGCTGAACCTCAGGGAGTAAATCTAGCAGGAACACCTGGGAAGTCCAACAAAGCTCAATTTCCTGTACCTTAAAATTCCTCATATTTTCCAAGGCTTTGTAATCAAGCTCTGCCAGCTTCAAGCATTCCTATGCAATGTCTACAGACCTCCACTGCAAAGAATTCATGTCCCCTGGACAGTAACAGACCTTTTACATCGTAAAGCTCCTTCACCTCTCTTCTTAGAGAATCCTAACAAACTTAGAGAGGAATTACAAAGACTAGTAACTACGCACAACCTCACCTCATTCACAGAGACCTTGACTGGCTACCAAGGGGAGTTCTTCCAGCCTGTGATTAACAGGTAGTTTTCAGACAGGCCAGATGGCTCCCTGGAGAAAAGTCACCTGACAAGGGAAACAGATGGCCAGAGCCTCTCCCCAGCCCTCCTATGAATGACCAGGAGATGGCTCAGCTAGAGGCTGATATTCAAGGGTCAATAGAGCGATACTGGAGGACTTCACTCCCCAAATAAATTGGTCTAAGGTTGAAATATGCACTCAGAAAGGAGGGGAACACCAAAAAGCCTTTGTTGAACATTTTATACAACCTTTTCAAAGGCACACTGCATTCATTCCAGAAGCCTCAGAACATAGAAATCTAATCTCTGCTGTAACGGGAAATTTCCTCCCAATATGAAAAAAACAAATCCACAAGAATGTGGTCAGTTGGGTGGGGCAACTTCCAAGTCTAAGAATGGAGGCACCCACCCAGTTCTTTGAAAATAGTTTGCAGGAAAGCAGGGAAAACAAGGAACCAAAAGCAATAGTTCTTGCTTTGCAACTTGAATCTTTGGAAAGGTGAAGCATGACACTGAGAATAACTCAGCCCACTCAGAAATCTCCCTATTTGCCTCTAAACGATTGCTGATATTGCAAGAAACAAAAGCAGATATTGGAAGAGAAAATGTCCTGCACCTAAGAAAAAGGAGGGCTTAACACGCAATTCTCCTAAACCCCACAACCCTCAGAAAATTCCTATTTCTCATGAGGGACAATTCTCCCTTAACTGACAGGGTCAGCCGATCCTCAGTAGCACCCCAGATCTACCATAAAACTTAAAATAGACAACCAGAAACTGGATCTCTTAACTGATACTGGTGCGACCATCTGTTCAGATTTCTCTCTACTTACCACCTCTGATTCTATTCAGGCTGTGAGAGTCTTAGCCCACCCCAAGACCCTTAGGCCCTTTTCACACTCATCACGCCTTCCTTGTTTCTAGCTGTTCACTGGCAAACCTTGGTAGAGAATTCTGTTAATTTAATGCCACTATACATCTCAGTGAGAAAGGCATTTTTTAAATTAGACCATTAGACCAAATCCCAAGTTTCCTACTTTCTTTAATGGAAACTCATCTTATTCTAAATTCCTCAGAAGAGGATGAATCTTTAAAAGATGTCCAATTTGTCTTTGGGCTACACATGCAAATGAAGTTGAACTGTCATGAAGTGCAGAGCCCTTTTCCATTTCTTGGAAAAGGAATAAACCATTTCAATCAGTAGCTCAAAACTGTCTTCTCCAGAAACCAGAGCAAGGAATTAACCCTATAATAGGCCCTCTCTCTTTTTTTTTTTAAATTTATTTATTTATTTGAGAGAGAGCGAGTGCATGCACACGAGGTGGGGGGGGGGGGCAGAGGGAGAGAGAATCTCAAGCAGAGTCTGCCCTGGGCGTTGAGCCTGATGTGGGGTTTGATCCCATTGCCCCGAGATCATGACCTAAGTGGAAATCAAGAGCCACTCAGACATAATAGGCCCTCTCTTAAAACAGGATGTCCTTGTCTTTATTACCTCACCCTATAACACCTCAATCTTGCCAGTAAAGAAAGAAGGCAAAGGTTGACTCAGAGGGAAACCAAATTTATTGATTTGTAAAGGACCTAAGGGACAAAAATAAACTCTTTTGTGATTCCTTGGCACCTTCCTCAGCTTTCTTTTCAATCCCACCCAGACTTGCAATTTCTTTTTGCATTTCCATTTAAAGGGAGACAACTGTCATGGACTCATAGTCCACAAGGCTACTATGAGTCTCTCTCAATATTTCCCCAAGTCCTTCAAGCCAGCCTGGACTCTAACCCTCACCCAAGCTTCCACCCTAGTGCGGTATGTTGATGACCTTTTACTCTAATCAAACTGAGTAGGGAGCTTTTATAACTCCCTCATTCACTTAAAGGCAGTAGCTGAACAAAGCCATAAAACCTCTAAATCTAAACATCAGTGGGTACATGCAACTGTTATCCATTTAGGACATGAGATATCTCAGGGCATTCAAAAGCTCACTCCAAAATGCCTTGAGTCTCTTTTGTCCAGCCCTCTCCCCAAAACAGTTAAAGTCCATTTTTAGGGGCAGCTCACTACTGCCACCAACAGATTCCCAATTCTGCAGTTTTTGTTAGAACTTTGCATGCTCTTTTCTCAGATATCACCCCATAGCCTATTTTTCTGGTCTTCAGAGGCATTAACCTCTTTTGAAGTCTTAAAATGACCTCTGTCCACACTCCTTGCTTACCCAATTTTGACAAGCCCTTCCATCCATACTGCCATGAAAATAATGGCTTCGCTGCAGGCATGCGAGGACAACCTTCTGCCCCCCCTGTACGGCCGACAGCGTACTTCCCATGCCAGTTAGACCGTGTGGCATCAGGTGTGCCCCATACGTACATGCAGCATCACCTCGATGGACAAGGCCAGTACTCTTCCGTTAGGCTCCTCTGTTCCCGTGTGCTCCCATGCTGTGCCTGCGCCCTTACAAGTTCATCAGACACAGCAGCTCTCTACACAATGACAAACCACTTACGAATAAGCTCTTTTGACTAACCTGTCATCTTATATCGTTGAAAAACTTTAAATCCAGCTACCTTACTCCCCCTCTGATAATGGAGAGCCCCACTCCATTCCCCGCAGTTGCCTTACAATTCTAAGTATGATCTCAAAACCACGAGAGGATCTCTCGGACATCCCGCCAGACAATCCAGACTTACTTTTGTGATGGCTCCTGCAAACAAAATTTCCAGGGAAACACAGTAACTGGGTGTGCCACAATTTTCCCACACAAACCAATGGAGGCATATTCTTTGCTCACTGTGAAATAGCCCAAGTGGCTGAACTCATAGCTCTGACTAGTAGAGCTCACACACTGGTGGGAGGGGAGAACTGCTACTATTGACAGAGATTCTGGAGTCTGCCATGCTGTTGGCACAATTAGGAAATCTCATGGATTCTTACCTTTGGTGGAGATTCCCATTGCTAATGGGCTCATAATCGCTAACCTATTAAAAGCTATTCACCTCTCTTCTAAAATTACCATTATTCACTACTCAGTTGATACTAAGGGAATTGATATTATATCTTTAGGAAACCACAGGGCTAACAGAGCTGCTAAACATGCAGCCCTAAACAGACCACCCCCCTTATCCTCAGTCCACCCAATTTTTAACCCTACCTTTATCCCGGACTGATATTATTAATTATCAGGCAAATGCCCTCCAACCTGAAAAAGATAATTGGATACAAAAGGGTGCAAATGATTACCAGATGGATTCTTTCGTAGCCCCTTTACTTTTAACCTTTTGGCTAGCACTTATCTCCCACCAAATGGGACACATGTGTGAAAATTAATGAAGGAAAACCTCACTAGAATGGAGTTGGGAGGTTTGTTTGGGGGAGGGGGGGCAGCTCTCACACTCTACCACTCCTTTTCAATTGCAGACCCAACAGGAAGAGACTACCTTGCAAGTCAAAACTACTTTACTATCCCAGCAGCTCAGCTAATGAGAGACAGTCACAAATCAGCCAATGAAAAGCCACTATACTTCAAACTCCCAGTTTACCCCAATGGACTTTTTGTTTGTAACAGCCTTCCCAACTTCCCCTTTCCTCTATAAAAGAGCACTCCTCTCCTTTGCTCTGCAGACCTGCCTACAGTTTTGCCATAAACTACTTGTCCCAAACTACAATTCTCTGCTATTCCCATATAAACCCATTTTTACTGGTAAAATAACTTGCAGTTTATTTTCAAGGTTAACATGTGCAAACAGAATAATTAAGGTACTAAAAGACAACTGGTTCTGCCCTGGCATCCACAAAATTTCTGACCAAATTATTTCGCAGTGTACTTACTCCTTGTAATCTTACCGAATCAGCATACCCCCAAGAAGTTCTTCTAGGCCCACATTGCCCTTTGTGGCACTTCAAATGGATTTTATAGACTTGCCCACAGCCTTGAGCTATTCTCCCTGTCTGACTACCATCTGCCTGTTTAGTGAATGGACTGAATGCTATCTGACCAGATGTGCTAATGTTGCAACAGTGGTAAAGAAATTAATAGCTGAGATTATTCCTCACTTTGACATTCATTTATGGGTTGAGTTGGACCAAGCAACTCATTTTACAGCTGAGATAAACAACCTGCTTGCAAAAACTCTGGGGCACTCATTACAATTTCACACTGCATATCAACTTCAATCATCAGGGCAAATGGAACATCAAAATCTAGACCTAAAAAGGACCTTAGAAAAGATCTGTTAAGAAACGGACTTCAGCGGCCAGAAGCACTGCACTTGGCTCTTATTAAGATCCAGAATATTCCAAATGGGAGACATGGACTGATCTCTTTTAAAAAAGTGTTTGGTCATCCAATGCCTACTGGTATCTCTAAACCTTTCATTTGTGGATTAAGTGAACAATTTGATGCTATGACTAACTATATACAAGAACTACTATACTTGAAGCATATCACCAACAGGTAGAAGAGCCACGGCCTCCACCAACTGATGAGCCACCCCTTCCGACCTGGAGGCTGGACATATATCAAAGTCTTTAGAAAAGAAAATGCACTGTAGCCCTGCCTAAAAGGAGCTTACAAGGTGCTATGACCACCTACACTGCCATCAAAATAGAAAAGAAATCCTCCTGGGATTCAAGCAAGGCACACTAAAATAGACCCAGATCATCACTCACAAGACAACTGGGAGATGACCCCTATAGATGCCCTGAAAATAAGGATTTGTAGGGCCCAGTCCCAGGCCTCAGAAGCAGAGGGCACCATGACATAGACAGCTTCTCCCAAGAAAACTCTCTTTCACCTACCCTTCCTTTTTTTAATATTTTATTTATTTATTTGAGAGACAGACAGCGTGACAGAGATAGCAAGAGAACACGAGCAGGAAGGAGAGGGAGAAGCAGACATCCCACTGAGCAGGGAGCCCGACACGGGGCTCGAACCCAGGACCCCAGGATCATGACCTGGGCCGAAGGCAGATGCTTAACCAACTGAGCCACCCAGGCACCCCTAACCTACCCTTCCTTTTTAAAAAGATCCCATGATATTAAAACAAAACACCTTTCTTTTTAATACTTTTTCCACATTTATACATCATTTAATAAAAGGCAGACTTCTAGAGAATGCTTGTCTCTATCTATCCTACTTCCCCGCTCTAAGTTTCCACTGTGGGCTCTTCTCCAACCCATGTCTTCTTACTAACTCTTTTTCAACAAGTTGGTTGCAGACCAAACACCCACTTATGCCAGTTTACCAAACATTAATCAGTCTGACTGTTGACTATGTCAACAACTAGATAATGCAGAAAACAACTGGAACTGGTCTTTGTCCCTGCCGATGTAAACACCTGAGAGACTGAGCATGGGCGAAGGGTAAACAACAAGGTGTGATATCCATGATCAGAAGAAAGTCACTTTGCCTTTTTCCCTAGTGAGTTACGTGGGCCTCAAAAATCTCTACAGAAGCCCAAGGACTATCCCTTGTGAAGGTTGAAACAACAGCTGAAGATTTTTCCCTTTACACTGAACACAGACCCACTGGACTTCTCCTGGGTGATACACCCAGCTTGTATTACAACCAAACTCTCTGGTTTGATGCTGAAAATGGCATTTTCAAACTTGGCAAGGAGATTAAAAATAACCCTAGCATAAAAGTTTGCCAAATCACCCAGTGGTTTACATATGAGCCTTGTACAAGAGGCGGTAGCTTGGTTGCCTCTCTCGTTAGACTGCCCAATACCACGAACTATATGTGGGTGGATTGAAATTGCAGATTTCCTTGGCTGGGTGACAAAAGTAAGCTTTGTAGCTGCCAGAACCAAACTACAGACCTACATCAGATACCTTACAACCTGTTCTGTTCTCACAGTCTGATAGGATCGCATGAAAAATAGAGATGTATGGACGTTAACATTATCAACGGCAAAGGTCATGGAATGCTCCAGGCTTTAAAAATTACAGGTTTCAACCTAACCTTGTCTGTAAATCATACCCCTCTTTTAATTTTATGTGGCAACAAAGTGTATAAAGGGTTCCCACCTAAATGTCCAGGACAATGTGGACTCATACCTGGCTCCTTCTGTCACTAAACACTCCACCCTAAATGCCAACGTACAAACTTGGGCTCTTTTGTTCGTAAAAATTATGCCACATAAATATGCATGTTGAAAAATCATAGAAATTCTGCTTGTACATCTCAAGTCTGCCTTCTTTTCAGCATTTAGGGTTTTTATTCCCAAATCTTGGAGATTATGAATTAGAAAAGGCAATCCTAAGTCTCCCTATGTAGTGGAATGAGAGTTCAATACCACTACACAAACTTTGAAACTACTCCAATCAGAAGTTAACAGCTTAGCCTCTATGGTACTCAGAAATTGTCATGCCCAATATACAACGGCAGGAAAGGCGGAACTTAGGCAGTCACTGGTGAAAAAATGTTGCTTCCGTGGAAACCAAATGGGACAAGTAATACCTAACTTCAATCTGTTGAAAGAAAGGATTAATATTTTCAGCAGGTAAATGAAGCACGGACATTTTATTGGACTGATCTATCTCTGGGGCTGGGGGCTAGTTTAATGGGGTGTGGGGGAATGGACTCTGAATTGTTCTTCTGTTTGTCCTCATTCTAATCTATGTTCCTTTTTCTCTTTGCAGATCTCTTACCACTCATTTACTAACTCAGTGTCTCTCTCCATAGTCACCAGCTCAGCTTTTCCTATGTGAAACTTCCAGGGAAGTTTCAGAGGGAACTGGAGGGGCCCGGGGCAGGCCACCCTAAAATATGCCACAATGGCATATTGGTTATTTTGAATTGAAGCTACTTGGGAAACAGCCAGGACAAGGATGGACCTTCCCCTATACCCCCTGAAGGCAGGAAGTAAGTCCTCTTGGTGAAAGGTACCTTCCCTGTACTAAGAAGTAAAAAGATATCCTTATCATCAGAGACTTTAAAGTTGTAGAAACAAACCTTGTTCCTTTTTACTAATCTACAACCTCAGCCCAAATTCTTAGAATTCCTTACTAATGAAAGTTCCCAAACATCTGTTTTCTTTAGCCTGTCAATTCCTCTTAAATTTATTCTCTGTCTAAAACGTATAAAACCTGCCAGCCTTGGTGATTTCTTTGGGTGTCACTTTCATTATTGGGTCTCCATGTGCACACAATAAATCTTGGGTTTTACTTCTGTTAATCTGTCTCACGTCAATTTAATTCCTAAAGCAGCTGGAAAAACCTGACAGGGAAGGCAATTTTTTCCTTCCCTACAACTGCTTCCTCTAAGATATTTTTACTACAGTCTTAACAACCATCATGTTAACAGATACCTGAAAAAAAATCTAATATTCTCTCCAGCTTCTGGACACAAAGCCTTTGACCAAAAAGCAAAATGTTGATACCATTTTTTATGTGTTTTCACATACTTTTTCTCTGAGTATATATTTGGTGAATGTATTTTTGGTGTGGTAAACAAAGGCAGAAGAAAAATTATTGAATTTCCTTACTACCTGCAGCCCATTGCCGGGTCCTTGAGGTGGGCAGAGTGACATTCCTCTAGGAACTCAACTGCCTCGATGTTGATACTTTGCTAAGGGCAAAAGGCAATCTTAGCCCAACCCCCAGGACTTGTAAGACTGTAACATATAAAAATTCTTTTGGAAACTTCCTTTATCTCTACCCCCCAAGATACATGTTGGCAATCATCCCCCAAGCATATGACCCACTGATATACATCTGAAGGGTCTCATGACTGAATTTCTACTAAACAGTAATAATGACCTTTCCCAACAATAGCTAGCCCCCTCAGGATCCTGGAAACCTTGTTTCCAAAATACCTGGAAGGCTTACACTATCCCTAACCCCCTCCCAACTTGAAAGTATATAATGGATCACTCCTCATGACCCCAGTGCAACTTGTTCTGCCCACGGGTCCTGTGTCTGTGCTTTGATAAAACCACCTTTTTGCATCAAAGATGTCTCAAGAATTTTTTCTTGGCCGTCAGCTTTGAACCCTAACGTCTTTCCTACATCACTTTGGAGAAAAGAAAAAACATTAAACAGTTGGATTGGGGGGTGTCTGAGTGGCTCAGTCAGTTGGGCGTCCGGCTCTTGGTTTCAGCTCAGGTCATGATCTCAGGGTCATGAGATCTAACTCTATGTCAGGCTTGGGCTCAGGGCCTAGTCTCCTTGTCCCTCACCCTCTGCTTCCCGCCCCCCCCTCCCCGCCCCCCGGCTCGTGCTCACTCTCACTCTCTCCTTCAAATAAATAAATAAATAAAATCTTTATTTTTTTTTTTTAATTTTTTAAAACTTTTTTTTTTTTTTTAAAGATTTTATTTATTTATTTGAGAGAGAGAGAATGAGAGACAGAGAGCATGAGAGGGAGGAGGGTCAGAGGGAGAAGCAGACTCCCTGCTGAGCAGGGAGCCCGATGCGGGACTCGATCCCGGGACTCCAGGATCATGACCTGAGCCGAAAGCAGTTGCTTAACCAACTGAGCCACCCAGGCGCCCAATAAAATCTTTTTTTAAAACCACATAGTTGGATTGGTTTCTGGGAGAATGAAGTTGCTAAAATAAACCTCAAGGTTTTTGCTGGGCCTTTCTTGGTACTTCTAGAGAAGTTACTGTTCAGCTGAGCACCTTGACATGCTCAGGTGGAAAGCAGCAGAGCTGCAAACAGGGGTCAAAGGAGCTGAATAATACTGTGTGTACTAGTTAAGATTTTGGAGCTCAGGGAATGGTCTAGAAGGGAGGAGGAGGAAAACAACCAAACAGGAGGCTGGAGCAGAGTTGTAGAAATGGTTGAGAGACTATTTTAAGGATGGCTAATATTTAAATTGTTTTATCCCAAACCTTTGGTAAAGTTGGTTTTAGGCAAAACGTGTATGAGTGATTCTGATAAAATCCTAATAAGGAAATAAAACAAAAAACAAAAAACACAACAACGATAAAAAAAAAAAAATAGATGCCATTTACTGAGGGTCTCGTACGTCCTGGGCATCGTGCTAACACAGATAGCTATCCCATGTATATCACACTCACTCAGGGAGACAGTATTATTCCCCCTTTATAGGTAAGGAGGCTGAAGCTCGGAGAGTTTAAGTAACTCACTCAAGGCTACAGACCTAGTATATGGCAGGGCCTGGATTTGAAACCAGACGCTAGGTTCTTTTCATTACACCATACTGCTTTCCTATAATCTTCCCTGCAGTGTCATTACAAAACTGCTCTAGATGCTAATGGTAACTGACAAGAACCCCCTGGCACTCTAAGGCTGCCAGTTCATAGTCAAATGGAGATAACCATCCAAAGTTTTTCCATGTGTGAGTCAGATCTGTTTCCCTAGAGTCTCTACCCCTAAGTCTCCCATCGGCTGTCTCAGCCACTCAGAACAAATCTAATCATTCTTTCATGGAGCGGGCACTCTAATATTTTGAAGATATGGTATAAAATTTTTCTACCATGTCGGGCCCTATAGTATATGCTTTCTAAGAGCAGGCATATCTGAATATGGGATCCTGTCTGAATTGCATGTGGCTTTATTCCCAGCCACCCAGAACACTACCTGGTACCTACAGTAGGCATTCAACAAACATTCACAGCATGGATGAGGGAAGGCCAAATTTGAAGGGTACAGAGTATGGCTGGTGGAACAGCAAACATAGAAAGGAGATGCCACCCTTACTTTCTCTCCATATCTCATGGTCTTATGTTCATACTGCTTCCTCTAAGGTATTTTCACCAAAGTTGTAACAACGACCATATCAACAGATACCTGAAAAAACTGTTAGAGGCATCATTTTCAGGGGCTGTTTCCACCCCATCCCCTCAACTACCTACACCTGTTTCCAGGTGGTCACTGTTCTCCTTCAAGCTAACCTTGTGGGACTAGTATACTCTAAAAAGAGACTGTTATATCTCATTCTTTATACATATCATATTTTTATACTGTTACGGAACCTGGACTGGATCGCCCGACGGAAGAACCAAGCAGCACTCGCAGATCTTGGAGGATAGGAGGTTTATTTAATGCCATTGGGCTCAGAGGAGGGTGGTCTCCAAAGGTCTGAGCCCTGAGCACAAACATAGGGGGCAATTTATACACTTCTACTTCCACATACTTGGCAGTTTTGGCGCGTGCGCAAAGTGGGGCAGGGAGAAGAACCCGGATTGGTGCGCGCAGAAAGCAGAGCAGGGAGAAGAACCCGGAAGAGCCCCGGGGCAAGGGCTGGGACTCTCTCGCTGGCTCGGTCAGCCATCTCAGGACACAGATTTTCCTTATCATTCCCCCCTTTGATGCCCCTTTAAACACCTGGTTTAGAGGGCATCATTCTGTTTGACTCTGAGGGTTGACTACAAGGCTTGGGGCAAACACGGACTTAATCATAAACTTAAGAGCACACCAGGTAGCAGAAGACCAGGACTGACTGGGGCCAGGAAAACCATGGTGAAATGCGCTCAGGAGTAGACAGCAGACGGCCAGTAAAAGTGGGATCTATGACCTTAGGTAGAAGCCTCTGGGGGAAAGTCCAGTCAGGAGGGGCAACAGTGTAGAGTCCGACTCCCAAGATGAGGGAAATCACGCCGATGACAGCCAGGGACTACGGTGAGCAGGTGTCCATCAGTCGGTGGGATCTTGTCGAAGGTGAAGCCGGAGTGGGTTCGTGAAGTCTGGCTGGACTCTCCACTGGCGTGGCTCCTCGTCTGAATGATGAGCTTTCTTCTTTCTTCTTTCTTCCAATCTTTGACCCAAACTGAGTCCCATCTGGAAGGAGTGTACCTGAGACCCTAAGGAGATTGGGGCCCTCTCAAAGGTGTACTTTTATAATTTATTTAGGGTGGTCCCCAGGGCCTGAAGCTGCTCCTTTATCCCTTTATCTCCAACCTGATGCAACTTTCCTGGAAGGCTTCCCAAGCACGGGGAATGGGGAAAAACCTGATGTCCCTGGCGTGCAGTGAGCACGCAGGAGAGCTAGGGGTAGCAGATCTGGCCATGTAAGTTAGTCTCCTGACAAAATTTTGCTAAGGTTCCCTTGAGGGTGCTGGTCGTTCGCTCTACTGTTCAGAAACCCGGTCTCCTCTTGCCTTGGGTTCAATCAGAGGCTAGTCTGTCCAGTGGGCTCAAAGGTTATCTGAGCCCTAAGCTTGGAGAGTATGTCTCGGCCCAGGAGAGGGATGGGGCAATCAGGCAGATAAAGGAATTCATGTCGGACCTTGTGGCCCCCGAGTTCACACTGGCAAGTCTGGCAAAAGGGCTGTTGTATCACCCGCGTCCCAGTGGCCCCAAAGATGGTTGCAGTCCTTTTGCTGAAAGGGGCCACTGGGGAGGTGACAACAGAGTGCTTGGCCCCAGTATCAACCATAAAAGTCACTGGTTGGCCCCCCACCTTCATTGTGACCGTGGACTCACGGGGGCCAAGGAGGAAAGAGCCGGGTCCCCCTCAGTCTGAGTCCATTCCCGCAAGGCCTATGAGGTCCTCGTCTTGGGGTTCTTCCTTGTAGCAGCTGGGCATTCATTTTTCCAATGCCCTTTCTCTTTACAGTAGGCACACTGATCCCTTGCCAAGGGGGTTCTGGGCTTCCCCCCTTTCGGTGGTTGGGGTCTCCCCGTCTTTATGTTGTCCTTTTCTTTCAGGGTGGCGGCGAGGAGGCTGACTTTCTTTTTCAACTTTTTGTCGGCTTCCCGTTCGGCTGCGACCTCCCTGTTCGTGTAGACCTTACTGGCAATCTCTATTAGTTGGGTGATGTTCATCCCAGCAAAACCCTTTCTGAAGTTTTTTTTCTGATGTCTGGGGCGGCCTGAGCCACGAAGGAGGTGTTTACCATCTGTTGGCTTTCCTGTACCTCGGGGTCAAATGGATTTTATATCCTATAAGCTTCACATAGTCTTTCATAGTAGTCCCCGGGGGACTTCCCTGGTTGTTGAGTGACCAAGCATACCTGAGTCATGTTCATGGGTTTCTTGGCTCCTACCCAGATTCCAGAGGAGGGACTCCTGGTACCAGCGGATGTGGGCCTGTCCCTCGGTTGTGGTGAAGTCCCATGCTGGGCGCGCTTCGGGTGCAGCTGTATTAGCCCAGGCAGCAGGGCTGATGACTCCCGCTGGTGTGTGCTTTTCCAGGTACTGCCGTGCACCTTTCATTATTCTCCTTTCCTCTGTGTTAAATAGGGTGCAGAGTAACTGTTGGCAGTCTTCCCAGGTTGGCCGATTAATCTGGAAGAGGGATTCTATGAGGTCTACCATGGCCTGTGGTTTTTCAGAGTAGGATGGGGTGTTATGTTTCCAGCTGAGGAGGTTGGTGGTGAAGAAGGACTGATAATACATCATGGAACAGCCAGGTTGGACCGTCCCATCTTCATCGTGCCTCTTGGGTTCCCGCGTCTCTCGTTGGCTAGATTTGTGGAGATTGGGGCTTTTGCTGATTTTCTTTAGGTCGCTTGGATGAGGCGATTAAGACCTTGGCCTGTCCCGGCCTATTGCAAGTGACTCGCACCCAGGGGGGAAGGGTCTGAGCAATTCCTAGCCAGGAGTCAATGTACGGAAACTGGTCAGGGTGTCCTGGTTCTCCTGTTACGACTCGCCATACTCGATGAATCATTGGGACATCCAACGTCCCTTCTGAAGGCCACCCAACATCAAAGGTGGGCCATTCCAATTCACATAGGGTTCTCAACTTGCCGGGGTTCATCCTGACTACATAGTCTCCCGAAAACCCTTTTCCCTGAACTTTGGGGCTGGTAAGTGGTATGGAGTCTCCAGGTGATGTTGAGAGATTTGGTCAAGACCTGTACAATGTCTGTCACAAATGCGGGTCCACTGTCACTATGGATTGTTAATGGCAGGCTGAACCGGGGCATGATCTCCCACAAGAGGACTTTAGCTACTTCCTGGCTTTGCTCCGTCCTGGTCGGGAAGGCTTCAACCGACCCAGAGTATGTGCATACTATTACTAGGAGATATCTAAACCCCCTGCTCGGCTGCACATCTGTGAAGTCTACCTCTAGATCTTCAAAGGGGATTGCTCCCATCCTCTGGACACCTGGCAGGGACCGTGGTGCAGACCGAGCATTATTTTTAGCACGTTATGCATCGTTCACTCATTGCTCAGCATAGTGCTAGCAGCTGACTGATGTAGTAGTGCTTCTTAAGAAGGGCCTCTAATGCAGTTTTTCCCAGATGAGTGAGTCAGTGGTGTTCCTTGACCAGATGCCCTCCAGTTACTGTTGGAACAAAGATGCGCCCATCTGGCATCATCCACCATCCCTTTTCAGTCAGGGTGGCCCCCTCAGCCATGGCCCATTCCTTTTCCTTTTTAGCATAACTGGGCAGGGATGTCTTCTGGGGGGTGTTAGCACCATGGTGAGGGAAGGGGCTCTGTCTATGTCCTCACTGGCTGCGGTCTTGGCTGCCTCATCTGCCAGACGATTTCCCTGCGCTATGGGGTTGTCTCCTTTTTGGTGTCCCTTATAGTGCAGGATTGCTACTTCCTTTGGAAGCCAGATGGCTTCGAGGAGTCTCAGTATCTCCTCCTTGTTCTTGATAGCTTTTCCTGCTGCGGTTAGGAGGCCCCTTTCCTTGTAGATGACTCCATGTATATGTACAGTAGCAAAGGCGTACCAAGAGTCAGTATAGATGTTGACTCTCTTGCCTTCACTGAGGGTGAGGGCTCCGACTAAGGCATATAATTCAGCCCATTGAGCTGACCATCCAGCTGGTAATGCCTTAGCTTCTAGGACTTCAGTGGTTGTGGTTACTGCATAACCTGCTTTCTGGGCACCCTCTTGTAGGTAACTGCTGCCATCGCTGAACAGCATGAGCTCTGGATTCTTTATGGCTTGATCCAACAGATCTGGACGGCTCACGTGGACTTCATCAGTCACCTCGGAGCAGTCATGGTCTGGTTCCCCCTCTTCCGTGGGGAGAAAGGTTAATGTCCATACTGTTTCGAGGGTGACCTGTGGGTTTTTGCAGAGGAGCCCTTGGTATTGTGCCAGCCGAGAGTTGGAAAGGAAGCAGTGTCCCTGTGTGTTCATGAGGGACACAATTGCATGAGGGATCTCGACGTTAAGTTCTTACCCCAGGGTAAGTTTGTCCACTTCCTTGATGAGTAGGACTGTGGCTGCCAGCGCCCTGAGGCATGGTGGCCATCCTTCTGCCACAGGGTCCAGCTTCTTTGACAGGTAAGCAACAGCAGTTGCCAGGGCCCAACAGTCTGGGTGAGTACCCCAAGCGCTATTTTTTCCTTTTCAGTCCAGGCAGGGGGTTCTTGATCTGGTCCCCCTAAGAGATCATAAAGGGGTCTTGCTATTGCTGAGAACCCAGGGATCCGATGTGGCAGAATCCTGCAGCCCCCAGGAATTCTCGTAGGCCCCTTTTTGTCCAGGGCTGTGGCAGGGAGATGATGATCCTTTTCCTCTCTAGCCCTAGTTCTCTTTTCCCTTGGGTGAGGAGAAAACCAAGGTATTGGACCTGTAGTTGGCAGATTTGTGCCTTCTTTCATGAGGCTTGGTATCCTGAGTCTGACAGTTTTTTTCTGAGCCACTTAGGTGTCCCCAGAGGTTGCTTTTTAAACACACAGCTTCTGGGATATTCCCCCCATCCCACCCATTTTGATTCAGTGGGTTTGCATAGGCCGGATAGTATTACACCCAGTGCTCATCACAACACGTGCCCTCTGTAATACCCATCACCTGGCTTCCCCATCCCCCAAATAGTTGCCTTTTTAACAAGGTCCTCCCAGGTGATTCTTATAAAGAAGGTTTGGAAACAATGTCTAAGCCTTGCTGTTCAGAGTGTGGCTAGTGGACCAGCAGGATCTGTATGGCCTGGGGTATCTTGTTTAAACCGCCAATGTCAGCCCTACCCCAGACAGACAACCGGAATCTGCCTTTGAACAGTGTAGTAGCTTGGTTTTTGATCTGACCTCTTCTTTGTTTTCATTTTAGTAGGGTTCCTCCCCCGACTTCCTTGCCCCAGTCCTCTCCAGAAGAGCCAGTGTCCCCTGCCTCTCCCTACCTGAGACCTGTCCCATCCCTGGGGGATGCTCACCCCAACCTCCCACCACCCAGAGATGACAGAGAAAGGTGCTCTGTGAAGCTAAAGAACCTAAACAGCTGGAGATCTTGCCTTGTTAGAGAAGGCTGACTTGACTCCCAGGTCCTCCGACCCTGCGCAAATTCCAGACCCCCAGGCCTGTCTCATGATCTCAATTTTGGTTGCTCTGCTTCATCAAGTGTTCTGAAGCATTTCACACACGACTGGGCTTAGGCAATTTGGCCAGATCTTGAAATTTTTGATCATGGTCTCTAGAACCGTAGGTTTACTCTGCCCTGATCCCATGGTGGTGTCCCCGTGTGCGGTGGCACAGAGACAAACAAGGGGGGGGGGATGCCTCCTGAGATGAGGAGACCAATCAGATGCCCGTCTGGCCGTGTCCTAAAGGAGCTTAAGTGAGGCTTAGCCGTAGCGGTCTCAGTGTTGTGACTTACGATCGGAAACTATTCTGATGCTGCCACAGACTGTATGCAGTTCACCACGGAATCACAGACAGGCCCACTCAGACTCCATAGGCTTCTGGGGACCATAAGGGTGCCCGCCTGTGGAGTCAAAGAATCAGTCAGCTTGAGCAAGCCGGGCTGGACTGCACATTCACTCACACGTTCACACTCCAGAAGTTATTACATTCCCTCCCTGGGAATCCCTACCTGTGAGACCTCCAAGAGGTCTCTGGGAGGTGATCAGGCTCCCCTTCCACCCCAATGGGGGTGGGCCTGTCTGGGTCCTGGGGCCCCAGGCCTTACCGGAATCCGATGTTGGGACCAGGTCCTCACCTGCCAAGTCTCCTTGAGTCCGGCAGTAACAGCGGAGCGGGGCCGGCCTGAGGCGACCGGGGCAGGAGACTGCCGAAAATTAGGCAGGGCGCGCCTTCTCCGTTACGATCCCTCCTTCCATCACTGCCCCGCCGTTGCCCCCAAACTGGTGGCAACAATGGGCCAGCGTGGTTGGGTTTCCCGGTCAGGGAACCAAATGTTACAGAACCTGGACTGGCTCGCCTGACGGAAGAACCAAGCGGCACCCAGAGATCTTGGAAGACCGGAGGTTTATTTAACGCTGGCGGGCTCAGAGGAGAGTGGTCTCCAAACGTCTGAGCCCCGAGCACAAACAAAAGGGGCAATTTATACACTTCTACTTCCGCATACTTGGCACTTTTGGCACGTGCGCGAAGCGGGGCAGGGAGAAGAACCTGGATTGGTGCGCGCAGAAAGCAGAGCAGGGAGAAGAACCCGGAAGAGCCCCGGGGCAAGGACTGGGATGCTCTCACTGGCTCGGTCGGCCATCTTAGGACCCAGATTTTCCTTATCAGTACAACCCAAGACCTGACCATCATGAAGAAATGAATTGTTATTCTATACCAGTAACTGCTGAGATATACACGTATACATATTTTATTGATAAACTACCCATGAAAAAGTAATTTTGTTGCATCTAAGACATACCAAAGCACTGGGGATGGATATATGGGGAAGTAGCAGTGGAGAGAAGGGGCAGCAGTGGTGATTTTCAGCAAAGATTGCTGCCTTTGCAGCTCTATGGGATTAAACCAAAATAAGAAATTGTCTAGTCTTGTATTCACTACAGACAGTTTCCGATTTTCAATAGTTCAACTTACGATTTTTCTACTTTACAGTGGAGCAAAAGCGATACCCATTCAGTGGAAATCATACCTTGAATTTTGATCTTTTCCCAAGCAAGTTGAAATGTGGTACAATATTCTTTTGTGATGCTTGCAGCAGCAGCTGCGACTCCAACTCAGCCCCACAGTTGCCAGGATAAACAACCTATGTACAACCATTCTGTTTTTCACTTTCAGGACAGTACTTCAATAAAGTATGTGTTATTATAAAATAGGCTTTGTGTTAGAGGATTTTGCCCAACTGTAGGCTAATGGAAATGTTCTGAGCACGCTTAAGGTCGGCTAGGTTAAGCCATGATGCTGGATAAGTTTATTAAATGCATTTTCAACTTACCATATCCAGAAGTACCCCATCATAAGTCGAGGAAATTGGAGAAGAGGAAATGATGGAACAACCAAACTGTGAGGCTGAGAAGACGGTGAAGTCAAGAGGAGGGACCCTTTAAGTACGTTGCTGACCATGCCTAGAAGGCCTGCACAAAAAGCTTCAAGTTGGGCTGCCTGCCAATCATCTTCTGGATCTGCAGTCGCTGATAATATTTAGGGATACACTCCCCCATGTTCATTCGCATTTCTGTACCACTGCTTGGCGAGGGTCAGATCTTGAAGGTCTCTGGGTCTTGGCTTCTTCACCTGTAAAATATGGGGCTTGCATCACCGTGGAGAGTTTCTGGAACGCACTCGGACTCGCAGCAGCACACCGTTGTGGGAAGCGGAGCGCGGCCCAGTCCTTAACCCTTTTTGGCTGAGGCTGGGGAGGAGGCACAGAAAGCAGGAAGGTGTGGTTCGCTCTGAAAGAGCATGGGAAGGGGGCGCACCACAGGGCGAGCGCGGCTTAGCATCCCCGGCGCCGCCACAACCGGCGGGCTTCGCAGCTGCGCCGCGACACGAGCCCGGGACTGCGGACACCCGGCCGGCCCCGGCTCCCGCGGTTTTCCGCCCGCAGACCTGCGCACACACTACCCGCCCCCTCGCTCTCCCGCCCCGCCCCGGCGCGCGGGAGGCTGGGCTTTGGCACAGGGGCGGACCCCGCGCACGCTCCCGCCTCTCTCCCCGCCTCCCTCTCTGGGTCCCGCCCAGCGGCGCAGGGGGCCGGGCTCCGGCGAGGGGGGCGGTGGCCGTGGCGGTGACAGCCGCTCCCCGCCCCTGAGGGTCGCCACGTCCCTCACGTACCGCCCGGCCGAGGCGCGGAGCGGCGAGCGGCCGCGGCTCCGGCTCCTCCAGCGGGGCTCGGCATGAGGCTGGCGCGGCTGCTGCGCGGAGCCGCCTCGGCCGGCCCGGGCTCTGGGCTGCGCTCGGCTAGCCCCGGCGGCAGCCGCAGCCTCACCTCCGACTCGGGCTCCAGGCCGGCGCCCGAGAGCGGCGTTCCGGGCCAGGTGGACTTCTACGCGCGCTTCTCGCCGTCCCCGCTTTCCATGAAGCAGTTCCTGGACTTCGGTGAGTGCGGCCCGGGCCTCGGGCCTTTGTGCGCGGCCCTGCGCGGGGAAATGCGGCCCCTGACCCGGGCCGGGCCGGGCCCGCGCTGGCCCCCTCTCACCGCCGGCGCACCCCTCCTCCTTAACGTCTCCTCCCCCAGCGCTTTAGGTGCTTCCTTCCTCCTTGCGGGCAGATCCTCTAGCTCAGGTGCTGGCGCAGGCGGGCCGGGGGCGTGTGCCTTTTCACTGTGTGTTGTTGAAAAACAAACAGGGAGGGCCGCGGGCGGAATGACCTCCCGCCTTTCAGCGCACGTGTGCAGAACCATGCTCTCTGCCAGGTCCCTTCCAAAGAGCCGAGCTCCAGCTAGAGGCAAGTGTGTGCACACCTCCGGGAGTCGTGTTCCGATTCTTCAGAGTGATGATAAATGCTCAGTTTGTATATGATGATTGCATAAAGTTGACATGATGATAGGAGAAGCAGGTTATAACTGGCCCGAGTGTTTTCATAGAATGTTTTCCTTGCCGCTTGCCTAATAGTGTTTCCACCAACAGCACATTCATTTCATCATCAGCATAGTCTTGAGCACATGTGAAGTGCGTGAACACAAGTGCTGTGGGGATTGCCAGATTGCACCCTATCCACTTTCCTCTTCCTCTGGTGGACGCTTCCTGGTTTTCTCTAGAAAGGATGCAACAGATTGCAGAGAAATTGAAAAGTTAGACTTTTTGACTTCTCTTATGGGGGTGTTGAGGGGGAAAGGGAAAACTAATATAGTCGTATAATTTCAGTAGGAAAAATTATCTTCTGCATTGTGAGTACTGACTGTTAAGTCAATAATGGATCATTAGTGGGCTCGAAAGATATCAGCATAGCCGGAAGGTTTATCTTAAAATTGTGGTGTACAGTGGCAAAATTTTTTTGGCACACAGCCCTCGTTTTTGTTTGTACCTTAAAATGACTGTAGTGTGATTAAGGGGTGAATTTGGGCTTGTTCACAGTATCCTATTAAACTTTCTCAAGAAAATGCTTTCCTTTAATTCGGCCATTCCTGCTGTGGACAATCTAGTTATTGCTAAGGTTGCCTCTTGCTAAAGCAGCAAGATTAAATTCGTGAGTTTAAAACGCATTGCTGAAATAACATGACTTTTTAGTTTAACTTTAAATGGAACTGCTTGCCAAAGGCCATTCTACAAATGTTCTGCCTAGCATCTTGATAGGAGTGGAAGAAGAGCAGGCTGCTTTCCAGGAATCAGACAGTTGAAAAACCAGGGGGATGGGGGTGCAGGGGTTCAAAGCTTGAAGATGGTTGCTGAACAGGCATTGGTATTTTTTGCTTTCTGTTACCTGAAAGCCCTCCTCTACACTGAGTCTTGTTTATCATGGTTCTCATGCATATACCACTACTCTGTTTATCTTAGGTATTCATTTCTTATAAACCTGGAGTTAGGAAGCAGATTTTCTAAATAATAGCAGCAACTGGTTACATAGGATAGGCTTTGGTCATCCTACTGTTCATTAGACTTCACACCTTGCTCAGACTTGCTCAGGTTGCCTTGGTTCTGAGATGATCCCGTACGGATGATGGAGACAGGAAAGTATCTTCATCACTCTACAAAGCAATTGGAATGTCAGGAATTAGCAGGTCATTTAGGATGCCTCACAACCCAATTGAGTGGGTTATCTTGTCCTTTGCCTCCTCTTTCTTTCCCTGTCATTATGGTGATGCTACCGCTCTGACGTTGCCCAATAACTCCCTCTGTGTTTCTCCCTGCCACTTGGCTTCTACTGCCTTATGGCCTCTACTTATTGCTGTTCCCACCCTGTTTGGTTTTAGGATCTATGAATGCTTGTGAAAAGACCTCATTTATGTTTCTGCGGCAAGAGCTGCCTGTTAGATTGGCAAATATAATGAAAGAAATAAGTCTTCTTCCAGATAATCTTCTCAGGACTCCATCAGTTCAATTGGTACAAAGCTGGTAAGATTCCCATCTTGTGTTTGCAGTTTCAGTGGACTTGTAGGCTTGACTTAAGGTGAAAGCAAATACTTTTTTTTTTAACTCTTCAGTGGATTCAGAGCATTCCTCCTCTTTTTATGGGTATGTCTAGGCTTGTCCCCTGAATCCTGGACTCTACCAATCCTTGACTTTGAAAAAAAAAAAAATCAGAACTACACAGAAATACACACACTAACTTTATGATTTGTGTTATTGAATCTGCAGGATGTCATATTATAATAAAAAATATCTGTCATGTGTTGATGGCTAGGGGTTTATGTATATTACCTTTAATCCCCTCGACAACTCTGCCCATTAGGCATTATTATCTCCATTTTACAGATTAGGAAACTGAGGCACCTACAGGTCTTTTGCCAAAGGCAGTACCACTCATAGTGGAGCTGGGATTCAAGCCCAGATTTGTTTCTTTCTACTATACCATGCTATAGTCAGAATGATAAAATGTATTAAAGGGTGTATATATTTTTTTTTAGTAAACTGAATTTATTTTATTGAAGTATATCTTTATCAAGCACAAAAGTTAAAATCTTTTTTCTACCATTTATTTTATTTTTTTAAAAAAGATTTTATTTATTTAATTGACAGAGAGAGAGAGAGGCAGACAGACAGCGAAAGAGGGAACACAAGCAGGGGGAGTGGGAGAGGGAGAAGCAGGCTTCCCACCCAGCAGGGAGCCCGATGCGGCTCGATCCCAGGACCCTGGGATCATGACCCGAGCCAAAGGCAGTTGCTTAACCAACTGAGCCATCCAGGCACCCTTTTTTCTACCATTTAAAAATAATTAGAAATTAGTGGAATCATACAAGAAACTATAATCTCTTCCGAAATATGACAGTGGAGGTGCATGCATATGTGGCCACTTAAATACAGCCTTTCTTGTTAATGTTATTAACTTACAAGTATTATTCTCTTAAGCACTATACATTTCAAACAAAAGAGTCTACCAGAGTTCAGTCTTAAATGGAAAAAAAAAATTAGCTGCAAGATTTTTCCCAGTTATGATTCATGGAGATCTTAGCTTTTTTTTGTAGGTATCATAGTTTGTAGGAGAAACTGATAGAACTTCAATTTAAAAAAAAAAGCGAAAGAAGTGTATGATTGCTATAATATGTGATAATGAGATGCTTGCTATCTAGTTCAAATACGGGACAATTATAAATGTGGTTTAAAGAAGAGGCATTTGTTTAGGAACTATGATGGAATATAAATGAGAACATATAATTTTCTATGGAAGCTTATTCCTGTTTTTAAAATTCTTCATTAAAAATAGAATATGCTGCATTTTGAAATCTGATCTGTGCCTAAAATGTTGTAGGTGCTCAACTCTCTCTTGAATAAAGAGCATAGTTTTTCTTGCCAGTGAAAAGTAAGGGTTAAAGCAAATATCAGAATCACTTGACTTTGGAATGCTTTGTACTGCAGAGAGGCACACTGCTTGTCAAGAACAGCTTTCCAAACCAACATATGGATTTACAGATTTTTACACTTTCATTGCCCCTGGATGCCTACTAAAGACAGTTGTAGATAAAGTTCCAACAGAGCAGCCAAAGCAGACCCTGTATTATGGAAGGTCATTGAATAGTAGTGAAGTGTTTTCACCTCTGGCCCTGTACTGCCATCGTGCTTGGCAGCATGACCTTGACAAAGTCATTTGGCTTTCCTCATTTTGCTCTGTCTTTAACAGGTGATTTGCCACCTTGAATTGTTAGGTAAATTAAAAACCTACATTTTCATGACTTTTGTTTTTGTTCAGCTCTGTTTAAAAGAACTATGTGGTAAATTATAGGCTTTTAACAAATACTTGTTGACTGGACATAAGCTATTAACCTGGAGAGTGCATGCTTCTAAAGGATAACCACCCTCAGCTCCAGCTGATCATTGCCAATGCAGAAACACTATCCAGATCATCTGATTTTTGTGTATTTATTTAAAGAAAAGCCACAAGTCTAGATTTTTAATGTAAAATCTCCCAATTTTGAAAGATTGCAACTAATAAAATTTTTTTTAAACACTCAAGGCCTATATATACGGCGTATAAGGTTTTAAAGCTCAGGTTTTAAGTTAGACTCATAGACTGATATAGGCGGGCCTCCACATTTTACTGAGACTAAGACAAGCTAAGTCATCGTCCCAGATCACATAGTTCATGGTAACAGACTCAGTTCTCATGACAATCAGCATTTATACTGTATAGTGGTAAATTTAAGAAACTGAAAAGCTATCTTAGAGTATAGAACTTAAAAAAAAAAAAAAAAGGAAATCTTAAAATTATTATTTTAAAAGATTTTATTTATTAATTTGAGAGAGAGAGAGCGTGTTCATGCTGCACCAGCGTGTGCACAAGCGCGGGAAGGGGCAGAAGGAGAGGGAGAAGCAAACTGGGGGGGGGGGGGGGGGGGGGGTTGGTTCTATCCCAGGACCCTGAGATCATGACCTGAGCCGAAAGCAGCTACTTAACCAACTGAACCACCCAGGCACCCGAAATCTTGAAATCCTTAAATCAAATTTAACCTATGTTTTTAGGAGAAAATGCACCTTCTACTACTTTGTCCCAGGCACTTTGCTTAAATGTGAATGGGTCTAAAAATCCTACTTCAACCATAATTTGTAGCACTATTCTAAATTAAAAATTAAAAGATGTTAAAATTAAAAATACCGTTTTAGTATTTTCACAATATTGAACTTTCAAAATGTAAAAGAACAAATTTACCCTACTGATTTGCATTTTAGGTATATCCAGAGTCTTCAGGAACTTCTTGAATTTAAAGACAAAAGTGCTGAAGATGCTAAAACTATTTATGAGTAAGTGCACTATTTTGACCCTATTCTGAATACAATTTTTATACTCCTTAAATGTCATATAAAAAATATAAATGTATTGAGCTTAAACCTGCTGTTGGGTCACTTTAGGGAAATTAGTTTCTCTCCACTCCAGAACATATGATAGTATATGTGTCTATAGCAGCTCATACAGGTACGGCAAATACTGTACATCAGTAAATATAAGAAAAGACACAATTCAAGTGTGATGATCAGTGGAAATCTAGATGTGGCCTCGGTGCCATTCGGATGATAGGGGACTGGTGAGGACTCTTCACTTAGGGAAGAGTCACCTTCAGCTCCAGCGTGCCACCTTCAGCTCCCTCCAATCTTTGCCAATGCAGAAACACTATCCGGATTGTCTGATTTGTGTGTGGGGGTTTAAAGAAAAGCAGTAAGTTTAGATTTTTAATGCAAAACCTCCCAGTTTTGAAGATTGCAACTAATTAAATTTTTTTAAATACTGAAGGCCTATAAAAACGTGTCTGTGGGTCTCACTTTATGACCTCTGGCCTGTAAGATAATGGAAGTAATACAACCAATTTAATAACCAGCATACCCGAATTGATAAACCCGGGTAGTCCTCTCAGGCAATTATCTGCTTATTCCAATGAATGTTGCTCAGAACTTAAAGACCACTTCTTTTCTTGTCCTCAGAGTTTATTACACATTTTCTTTTTCTGTCTTTAAAGATGATGGCAACATTTCACTTTTTAAACATGTATTGGTCTGAAAATAACATCAAGGATTTACTCTCTGCCTAGGTATGAAGCACACTGTGTATTTAATCTTTAAAACAATGCTATTGAGTTAATGCTGTCTGTGCACAAAGAAACTTAAGGTAGCATTAAAATCAAATAGCCAACCAGTGGTAGCATCAGGATTTGAACCCAAGCCCTCTTAAAAATAAATGTTATGCTACAGAACCTTCTGAAGATGGTTAGTCAGAGCTGAATCTAAAAAATGAGGAGAGCAATCAAGCAGAATAATACTGTTTGGGGTTTTAAAAAGAGAAGTGAAATAAAGGGGTGACTAGAAATGATGAGTTGTTTGTTGTTTTTGAGGAGTTTTGTTGTTTGTATTTGGGATTATTAGTTTGGTTTTGAAGCAGATTACAAACTAGGAATTCCAAAAATATTTTAAGCCGTGAGAGCATCATTGGAATAAGTTAATAGTACTCAAGATGATGACTTTGAATGGGAAAGCACTCATTCAGAAGTGTAAATTCAGATGGGTATGTTACAAGATGGATTTTGTTATTTCATAATTAAGACTTCTTTTCTCTTTTATTTAGGTCTTTAAATTAACCATGCAATAATGTCTTCTAAATGACAGAAGTGGGAAGGCTGGATGACTTGAAAATTTTTCTTTTAACACAACAGTCGACTTTTCCTCTCCCATTTTTAAACTTAATAGGATCAATGAAATTAGAATTTCTTTTACTTTTCTGTTCTTAGTGGTTCTTTCTCTCTTGGAACCATAGGGAATAGTTCCCAAACAGGCAGGCTTTATTGGCTTATTCATCCTTATTCCTTACAGAGCATGTGTTCCCTAGAAGTAAGCACTCTGTCTTCTCTTAATGCTGAATGTCCCTGGAATACTGTCCTCATTGGGAGTGCTTAGATGATCTGAATTGATAATGGTTAAAGAAAACCCTTGCCATTTTTAGGATAGTCTTTTGTGGCAGCCTTACTCTTAGGAGTTCCAAGAAAATAAGTTTTAAAAGTTTTATTTTGGAGGTTTTTGTACTGTCATAGATTCCATATATTTATGAGCTGAAATTTATTTAAATAAGCATAAGAAAACATACATCAATGATCTTTTTACTGAATTGGGGATTTCTTGCCTAGTATAGGTTAGTGAAACTTGGATTTTAGTATTAAATTCACTTGTCAAAACATTTGGCTGTTTTGACAAGTCAGGCTTGTTTAGCTTTACAGATACTGTGATTCGGATCAGGAACCGACACAATGATGTTATTCCCACGATGGCCCAGGGTGTGATTGAATACAAGGAGAGCTTCGGGGTAGATCCTGTCACCAGCCAGAATGTTCAGTACTTTTTGGATCGTTTCTACATGAGTCGCATTTCAATTAGAATGTTACTCAATCAGCACTGTAAGTATCCAGAAGTCAAGAGAAGAAGCAAAATAAAATGAATATGTTGGTATATTTTAAATTTATTTAGAAAACTTCCCTTTAGTAAACATTTAATTTTACTTTTTTGCATATTAAGTAAATTGCATGCAAAGGAGGTATTTTTATTGAATGTGAAATTTTTATTTTATTGAATGTATTGAATGTATTTTATTGAATGTAAAATACTATGTATTGAATGTAAAATATCTATTCTACTGTTTGATACCATTTAGAGAAACAGTCTTCAAATCTGGAAAAGGGCATTAGAGAGTTTAGCTTATTTTGTTTGTTTTTTTATTTTGATTTTTTTTTTTTTTTTTTTTTTTAAGATTTTTTTTTTTATTTATTTATTTGAGACAGAGAGAATGAGAGAGAGAGAGCACATGAGAGGGGGGAGGGTCAGAGGGAGAAGCAGGCTCCTTGCTGAGCAGGGAGCCCGATGCGGGACTCGATCCAGGGACTCCAGGATCATGACCTGAGCCGAAGGCAGTCGCTTAACCAACTGAGCCACCCAGGCGCCCTATTTTGATTTTTTTGATAGCTTTATTGTTTGGTGGAAAAGGAAGCCCAGCTCATCGAAAACACATTGGAAGCATAAATCCAAACTGCAATGTAGTTGAAGTTATTAAAGGTAAATATTTATATTTCTCCTTTCAGGAAGGATGCAAAAATCAAAATGTTCAGTGTTATTTCTTGCTATTAAAACAATTATTTGTATCTTGAGATAAAATGTTAGGAGCAAATGTGTGGATTTGAAAATAATTTTATGATGTTAATTGTACATTATATATAGGATGAATATTTTGTTGATATAATGCTTTCTTAGGCAAAGTATGGTGATACTATGAGGGTATCTGTTTCACTTCAAAAAGTATATAATAACCTTTACTAGGAGCCATAATTCATAATAGTTTGGTTTGCATCTTTCCACACTTTTTTCTGTTATACCACGTATACTCATACATACGTAATTGTTATTCTTACATTGTTTGTTTTTGGAAAATGGGGTGCTGTATATATATTTTTCTACAAGTTTATAGCCATCATTCTACGTTCAGTACATACGGACATACCTCAGGTTTTTGAATGGCTTAATGGGTTTATTACAATGTATTAATCCATCCTTTTGTTGCTACATATTTAGGTTTTCATTTTTTTTTTATTACCAACAATACTGCAGTGAACATCTTTAGATAGTGCTGACTTTGCTAGTATTTTAGAAAGCAAGATTCCTAAAATTTAAGACATTTAAAATGCATTTAAAATTTTCATACCTCCAAAAAAGTATCAAATAATGAATGAGAGTGTCTGTATCCTAAATTTTCACCAACTCTACATGTTTGTTACGTGTATTGTAAATAGTTTCTTCACCTTGCTGTTTTTACTTTGTTTATGGTGTCTTTTTCTATTTGGATGTTTTTGTTTTCTTTTAATCATATCTATCATTTTTCCTTTATGGCTATTAGGTTTTGTCATGTCATACTTAAGAAGACCTTCCCTAAACTAAGATAATTAAAGTATGTTTTCTTCTATAGACAGTTTTAAATTTTCATGTATCAGTACTGTTGCCACCTTAATGCATGATATAGAAGTAAATTTATTTTAATGCTTTTTTTTGTTTTGATTCACACTAGATGGCTATGAAAATGCTAGGCGTCTGTGTGATTTGTATTATATTAACTCTCCTGAACTAGAACTTGAAGAACTAAATGGTAAGCCTGATGGTGTCTTTTCCTCAATGATTAGTGTTGTGATTATCTAAGAAGGAATGATAAGAAGAATTTAAATATGTCTTAATATAAAAGGACTTTTCATCAACTTCTTTACTGAATATGAAAGCTGAGGGAGAGTAGTCATGTTAAGAATGTGTGTGTGTGTGTGTGTGTGTGTGTGTGTGTAATTGGATTCTGTCTGAAAAGCATTTTGGCTTCTTCCCTATTTTGTTTATATTTAACTGATAATGTTGATTCTTTCCTTATTTTTGTTTCTGTTTTTGGTTAGTTATAGAAAAAAAATGATGCCAAGAAAATTACATTTGACTGTTATATGCACTTCAATAATGTAGAATTCACCCTTTAAGAATTCTGCTTCCTGAGTAGTGAATCATTTTTTTATTGTTGAGGAAGTAAAAAGACTGGAGGTGTAAAGAGGAAAGAAAAATGCTCATCTGTTTGAGAATCTGTTTATCTCTGATGGTCTTTTCACCTGGACTAGTGCCTTTTGGACAAAAAAAATCAGATGTCTTGGAAGGAGGTTGATAAGTGTCACTGTGTTTCTGTGGGGGTGGGGTAGTTCGTAGAGGGAAAAACAGTTACTAAGTTAAGATGTCCCTTTAAGAAGAATAAAATTAAGTAGGCTTTTCCTAAGCTGTATTCTGGACCTTATAGTGGGAGAGCAATGGAAGAAGTTCTTCAATTGAAAATAGAATTGCTTGGTGTTTTTCTAAAGCCATATTAACTCTTTTGTTTCATAACAATACCATTCAGTAAAGAATCACAATGCACAAATGATAGTTTAGGAACCTGAACTTGAGCAGTTTCCAGGTGTCCCATCCATGTTTCCACGGGGCAGTTTATTCAGAGGAGAGTCCAATTTATTGGATGAATTAGAATTCTAAGGTATGGTGAGTCTTACTCCTTTGCGCTACTAAAAGTTGTTTTACATACTACCTGCCCGCCCCCTGCCCCTGCCACTGCATCCCCAACTGGGCTTCTAAATTTAATAAAATGTTTGAATGTAGAATTCATATTCCTTGATAAATTGATGCTAGCTTAATTTAATTCAGATCTGTATCCATAGAAATGCCTGAAATAAAACAGAAAACATTGCACATGGATGAAACATTTTAAAAAATGGCTTTAAAAAAATAGTATATTTATGTGAGTTGGACCATGGAACTTACAGAGTTAACACTTTTGTTTTGGAAAGTAAAATTCTGACCTTAAGACTGAGAGTCCTTTTAAAAGACTCACCATCATAGAGAAAATGGGAAGCTGGATTGGCTAGATGGTTACGCAGGGTCACAAGAAGTACTGAAAACTCATGTTGTCACCATCAGTTATAAATCTATGTGAATGTGGGGTCAAACACTAATAAAGTGAAGAACTGGGGTGACAGTTCTCCCCCGCAAATAATACTACCCTCCATAGTCAATGTTTTCTTTTCATCACTACACAATATATTCTTAAAAATGCTTTAAGCACATCTCTCTGTACTTTTATATTTTTCTCTTCTGCTCTGTAGCAAAATCACCAGGACAGCCAATACAAGTGGTTTATGTACCATCCCATCTCTATCACATGGTGTTTGAACTTTTCAAGGTTTGTAAAATAGTATTACATAACCTTTATCAGTCCTTTCCTGAGGTTAGGGATCTGCTCTGAAAGTTAAGTACTCTACCAGGTTTTCCTCCGTTTCATTTAAAGATGTCATTTCATGCTCGGTGTCATGTCACGTTGCTGGAGATCAGCCTTTTGTCCACACTGATGGGCACTTCAGTGTAGTGGTAAGCTCATACTTGGAAGTCAGGAAGAATTGGGTCTGAATTCCAGTTCTGCCACTTAATCTCTGTGTGACGTTGGGCAAATTGGTCAACCTTTTTGAGCCTACGTTTCCTCTTCTGCTAAATGAGGATAATACTATCCAGGTTATTATGAAGATTGGGAGTAGCAGACTAAGTGTCCAGTACAATGGCAGCTCAGTGTAAGTGCTCAGTAAAGTTCTGTTTTTCAAAACAGAATATTTAGAAGAATGATTCTCAATTTTCCACCCTTAGAAGACCAGAGTCCCACTATTATATGTTTGTGGAGTTTTTTGAGAAAGTCATTTGTATTGACTTACAGGGCTTTTGCTATTATATTTGCTCTTTACAACAAATTTCAAAAACTAAATAAAATTATGCTAGAAATGTTAAGAGTACTTTTTTCCCCCAATAACACACCAATGACACTTGCTGATAGACAGAAAAGCGAGTGATAAGGACTGGTATAGGTCCTTGTGGCTGAAAATGACTACTCTAAATCAAGCCTATATAATCAGTCTCTTCCTTTAGTTACCATGTCTTCAGCCAACAGCCAACTAGTAGAGAGCAGAGGTGGCTTTCAGTCGGATCATGAAAAAGAAAAATACACTGAAACACAGAAAATCTGACTGAATTCTTAGAACAGCAAGAGTTCAAGAATGCTCTTCTATTCCTAGGACAGCATACAAAAATCTTTCTATCAAAGTGGTTAAATAAATAAGCGATTGGCGCTTAAAGTATTAAAATTAATTTTTTCCTTGAAGTTTCAGTTACTAAAGATCTTATTCCCCATGATGCTTAATAAAAGAAATATGACTGTATTCTATAATAGATTTTACATAGTGTCATTAATAATGGCTTTCATCGGAAACCTAATCTTATTAATAGCCTTTGGTAGAGACGATAGCATCTTTTTCTCAGGGATACCCAACCCTGATGAGTGTGCAGGGCCACACACTCTTATTTCCAAATTCAGTCCCATCTTTTGCCTTTTTAACTGTACCTAGTTTTATCAGTTTCTACTCCAGTGCTACATGTCATGGTATCTCTTAGTGCTTATACCATGTTGGCATTGTGTACCATGTATCCTTTAGGAATTGATCAAAACAGTTTTACAGTGTAAATATCCTTAGTTTCAAACTACTGGTGAATTAGCTTAGTTTCTACATCATAATAAGACCATTGCAATGAGTGCTATGTGAAATTTTTTTTTCCTTCAAAGTAATTTATGGCAGTTAAAAGGATTCTTAAAAATAGAGACAAAACTCTTTTCAAAAATAAGATTTGCTTGTTATCTACTAAATTATAAAAGTATTTGGATAGAATTTTTGGCTTCAATGTAAACTAGTCAAAGTGTTGAAATGCCTGGTTTTGGAAAATGAGCAGAATTTAATTGAAATCTTTAAATCAGAGTATCTCACAAGTCCTCCAAAATGGACAATAATTTTTAAAATTCTTTAAATATAATTATAAGAATTGTGATATTTTGGCATATTTCCAGCAAATTAAAAATTTTTTAATTTCAAATCGTGCATATATATTTGAAAATTATAATTAGTTTCTCTTTTTTTAATGTTGTATTTTGAATGGAACCCTAATGTATTTCAGAACGCAATGAGAGCAACGATGGAACACCATGCTGACAAAGGTGTTTACCCCCCTATTCAAGTCCACATCACACTGGGTAATGAGGATTTGACTGTGAAGGTAAATGCTTTCTGGCTTGTTTGTTTTAATTGATGTGCAGGCATGTACATAATTTCCTGAAGACATAACTTATTTTTGGGAGAAAGAAATCCTATCTCTAATAGCTAATCAGCACATTGCTTCATTTATCTGGCAGATTCTGGAAATTATCCCCTGAGTCTGTTTCTGTTCTGGTCCATAATCCAGATGATTCAAGTAAAAGTAAATCCTGAAGACAGACAGTTTAGCAGTAATCATGAATATCCACTTGGATAAGTAAAAGCTAAAATATTTGAGTGTTTACAGTGTTATGTAGATAGTATATAATGTTTCATTTTTAAGCAATGTTTTTCAATCTACTTTTATGTTGTTTCATTTGCTTCTCATAAAAGCTCCTTACTTAGGAGCACAGGTAATCTTATTGTTGATTTTACAGATGAGGAAACTAAGACACAGTGAGTAGCTCATAATTACACAGCAAATAAATGCCACAGAACATGAAATCAGGCTCTCTGACCCCAGGCTTTTCCCACTGCATTGTTCAGATAGTCGAATTTCTTAGAGTATGATGATTCTCTTTTTTAAATAATAATTTTAAATTTTGTTTTAGAGTAATAAATGCAAAGAGTATAAAAAAATCACTACTCAGTCTTTTAGTTATTTTTTCTGGGATTTATTGGTATATTTTTAAGTAGGATTCGGATATCACTACTTCTGAAATATAACAGTTTTCAACAGCAAATATTAGCTTTCTGTTAAGGTAGGTGAGGAGTTAGTCTGTTAGAGCACCTCCCCTCCCCAATCCAGCCTCAACTGCTATTTTCATACATAAAATTCTAGATTGAAAATAATCATCTTGCAGAATTTGAAGGCCATCTACTGTTCCTTATTTTAAAAGCATATAATTCAGTTACTCAGCCATCAAAAAGGAATGAAATCTTGCCATTTGCAACGACATGGATGGAGCTAGAGCAGATTATGTTAAGCAAAATAAGTCAGAGAAAGACAAATACCGTATGATTTCACTCATATGTGGAATTTAAGAAACAAAACAGATGAACATATGTGGGTGGCGGGGTGAGAGAGAGGGAAACAAACCATAACAGACTCTTAAGGATAGAGAACAAACTGAGGGTTAATGGAGGGAGGTGGGTGGGGGGTGGGCTAGATGGGGGTGAGTATTAAGGAGGGCACTTGTTATGATGAGCGCTGGGTACTACTGTATGTAAGTGATGAACCACTGAATTCTGCTCCTGAAACCAATATTGCACTGTATGTTCACTAACTAGAATTCAAATAAAATTTTGAAAAAAAAAAGAAAAAAGTGTAGAATTCAGTGTTTTTAAGAATATTCACAAGGTTGTGCTACCATGCTACTGTCTAATTTCAGAACATTTTCATCACTCTCCAAAAAACCTCCATACCCATTAGTAGTCACTCCCCAATTCCTCCTTCTCCCCAGTCCTTGGCAACCGCTAATCTGTGTATGGATTTCCCTATTTTAGACATTTCATAAAAATGAAATTCTATAACATGTGGTCTTTTGTGACTGACTTCTGCCACTTAATGTAATGTTATAGCAGGTTTCAGTACTTCCTTTTGTGGTTGAATGATACTCTGTAGTGTGGGTATGACACATTTTGCTTATCCATTCATCAAGTTGATGAACATCTGGGTTTTTTCCATTTTTGGGGTGTTAGGAATAATGCTGCCATTCATGTAGAAGTCTTTGTGTGAACATAGGTTTTCATTTGTCTTATGTATACACGTAGGAGTTGAACTGCTTATAGGTAAGTGTTTAGGTTTTGAGGAACTGCTGAACTATTTTCCAAAGTGACCTTACCATTTTACATTCCCGCCAGCACTGTATGAAAGTTCCAATTTTTCCACATCATTGTCAACATTTGTTAGAATCAGTCTTTTTGATTATAGCTATTCTAATGGGTATGAGTGATATCTCACTGGTTTTGATTTGTGTGAGAGATAATGGTGAGCATCTTTTCATGTGCTAATTGGCCATTTGTCTATCTCTGAAGAAATGTCAGTTAAGATCCTTTGCTCAGTTTTTAGGTGGATTGTCTTTTAATTGTTGCAGTGTTTAGAGTTATCTTTCTATATATATTTTTTATTATAGATACTAGTTCCTGATAAGATATATGATTTGAAAATGTTCTATTCTGTGGCTTATCTTTTCACTTTCTTTTTTTAAGATTTTTATTTATTTATTTGAAAGGAAAGAGACAGTGCGTGTATGTGTGTGTGTGTGTGTGTGTGAGAGAGAGAGCGAGCGAGCGAGAGGGAGAGAGAGCACATGAGCAGGGGGAGGAGCAGAGGGAGAGGGAGAAGCCGACTCCCCGCTGAGCAGGGAGCCTGATGCCGGGTTTGATCCCAGGACCCTGAGATCGTGACCTGAACCAAAGGCAGATGCTTAACCAACTGAGCCACCCAGGCACCCCAGTTTTATTCTTCTTTAAATGCTTGGTAGAATCTACCAGTGAAGCCATCTGGCCTGAGTTTGTGTTGTAAGATTTTGATAACTAGTTCAGTCCCTTCATTTAGTATCAGTCTGTTCAGATTTTCTGTTTCTTTTTTTTTCTTAAGATTTATTTTAGAGAGAGGGAGGAGTGTGCAGGTGGGAAGGAGAGGTAGAGGGAGAAGGAGAGAAACTCAAGCGGACTCCGCTCGCTGAGCGGAGCCTGATGCAGGGCTTGATCTCATGACCCTGAGATCATGACCTGAGCTGAAATCAAGAGTCGGACACTTAACTGACTGAGCCACTCAAGCGCCCCGTATCTTCTGTTTCTTCCTGAGGTAGTTTCTGTAGTTTGTGTCTTTCTAAGAATTTGTACATTTCACCTAGATTGTCTAATTTTTTGGCATAGAATTAATTGTTCATAGTATTCACTCATAATCCTTATTTTTGTAGGATTGCTAGTAATGTCCCCACTTTCATTCTTGACTTTATCCGTTTGAGTCTTCTCCCTTTTTTCTTGATCAATCTAGCTAAAAGCTTGTCAATTTTGTTAATCTTTTCAAAAAAACCAACTTTTGTTTTGTTGAGTTTTTGCCATTGTTTTCTATTCTTTATTTCATTAATTTCCCCTCTAATGTTTCTTTCTTTTGCTTGCTTTGGAGTTAGTTTGATCTTTTTTAGTTTCTTTCTTTCTTCTTTTTTTTTTTTTGTTCATCTTAAGGTGGGAATTTAGGTTATTCATTTAAGACCTTTCATAGCTATAAATTTCCCTCTAAGTACTGCTTTCTCTCTATCCCAGAAGTTTTTTTATGGTGTGTTTTCATTTTTATTTATCTCAAATATTTTCTAATTTCTTTTCTGATTTCTTTGACCCATTGGTTCTTTGGGAGTATGTTGTTTAATTTGTATATATTTGTTAATTCCCACATTTTGTTCTGTTATTGATTTCTAATTTCATTCTATTATGGTCAGAAATATAGTATGTTTGATTTCAGTTCTTCTAACATATGGTCTATGGAGAATGTTACATATCTTGGAGAATGTTTCATGTGTACCTGAGAAAAATGTGTATCCACTGTTGTTGGATAGAGTGTTCTGTAGATAGTACTTAGGCCTACTTTGTTTATAGTGTTGTTCAGATCTTCTGTTTTCTTGTTGATCTTCTATCTAGTTGTCATATCCATTTTTGGAAGTGGGGTATTAAAATCTCCCAACTATTATTGAGACTTGTCTATTTCTCCCTTCAATTCTGTCAGTTTTTGCTTCATGTATTTTGGAGCTCTGTTGTTAAAGTGTATATATGGTTTATGATTTTATGTCTTTGGTATATTGGCCTTTTATCATTGTAAAATGTCCTTCTTTGTCTCTGATAATAATTTTTGTCTTAAAGTGTATTTTTATCTGTTACTTGTATAACCATCCCAGCTTTCTTTTGGTTTCTGTTTCCACAGTGTATCTTTTCCCAAGATTTTACTTTCTTTTTTTTAAAGATTTTATTATTTTTTCAGTAATCTCTATACCCAATGTGGGGTTTGAACTCACAGCCACGAGATCAAGAGTCACATACTCAGCCAGTCAGGTGCCCCACAAGATTTTACTTTCATCCCGTTTATGTCTTTGAATCTAAAGTGTGTCTCTTATAGACAACATATGGTTACATTATGTTTCTTTATTTTTTAATCCAGCTGGCCAGTGTCCATCTTTTAATTAGGGTGTTCAAGTCAGTTGCATTTAACATAATTGGCGTTAATGTAGAATTTAGGTTTGCCATTTTGTTATTTGTTGTGTATGTATTTTATGTCTCTTCTGATTCTTTATTTCTCTATTACTAATGCCTTTGTTATTAAAAATGATATTTTCTGGTGTACCATTTTCATTTCCTTCTTGTTTCTTTTATTGTATTTCTTTGAGTTATTTTCTTAGTGGTTGTCCCAGGATTACAATTAACGTATTAATTTATTTATAACAACCTAGTTCAGATTAATACCAACTTAACTTCAATAGTATACACAGGTTTTGTTCCTATATAGGTCCATTCCCTCCCCCTTCCCATCCTTTGTACTGTTATTGTCATGAAACATACATTTTTATACATTGTATGTTCCTCTACATAGATTTATATAATTATTATTCTCTTAAGTTGTCTTTTAAATAAGGTAGGAGAAAAAAGTTACAAAAATACACCTACACCATCCTTTATATCTACCTATGTAATTACTTTTCCTGGTGCTCTTTATTTCTTCATGTGGATTTGATTTACTGTCTAGTGTTCTTTCATTTTAGGCTGAAGGATTCCCTTTAGTATTTCTTTATAAGGCAGGTCTACCAGCGATGAACTCTCTCAGGTTTTGCTTATTTGAGAATGTCTTAATTTCTCTTTCATTTTTGAAGGACAATTTAGTTAGATATAGAATTCTTGGTTGATAGTCCTTCTTTCAGCACTTTGAAAATGTTAATCCTACTGCCTCTGGTCTCCATGGTTTCTGAAGAGAAATCAGCTGTTAATCTTACTAGGATCCTTTGTATATGATGAATCACTTCTCTCACGGCTTTCAAGATTCTTCTTGGTTTTTGACAGTTTGGTTATGATTTGTCCAGATGTGGATCTCTTTGAGTTTATTATACCTTGACTTTGATCAACATCATCTTTTTATTCAAAACTGGGAAATTTTTAGCCTTCATTTCTTCAGATACTCTTTCTGCCTCCTTTTCTCTCTCCTCTTCTGGGATTCCCAGTATATAAATGTCGGTACACTTGATGGAGTCCCACAGGTCCCTGACACTTTTTTCCTTCATTTTTCCCCCCATTTTTCTTCCTTTTTTTCTTTCTGTTTCTCAGACTGGATAATTTCAATTGACTTGTCTTCAGTATCACTGATTCTTTCTTCCACATGTTCAAATGTGCTGTTGAGCCCTTCTGAATTTTTCATTTCAGTTATACTTCTCAACTAGAATTTCAGTTTGGCTCTCTTATATAATTTCTATATATTTTTTTATTGCTCTTCTCTGTTTGGGAAAGCATCAACCTTGTACTTTCGTTCTTTAAAAATGGTTTCCTTTAGTTCTTTCAAAATATTTAAAATAGCTGATTTAAAGTCTTTGTTTAGTAAATCTAAGTTTCCTCAGATATAGTATCTGTCGATTCCATTTTTTTTCCTGTGCATAGGCCGTACTTTCTTGTTTCTTTGCACCTTTTATACTTTTGTTGAAAATTAGACATTTAAAATAATATAATGTGACAACTCTGAAGATCAGATACTTATCCTCTCTCCAAGATTAGTTCTTGTTTGTTTAGTGACTCTTTAAACTATTTCTGTAAAGTCTTTATTCTTTAATGTGTATGGCCACTGAAGTTTACTTGGTTGGCTTAGTGGTCAACTAATGATTGGACTGAGAGTTCCTTAAATGCCTGCCATCTCCCAGTCTGTAAAGGGACTCCATGTGCATATTGGGGCACACTTTCAACACTCAGCCAGGCAGTTGACAATTCTGACTTAACCTTTAGGTCCTGTGTGTACAGAACCTCAGTCAGTCAGAGATGAAAACTTCCCTGAACATGAACATAGCCCTGGGCATACACATGACCTTCTAGATTCCCAGGATATCCTTGAGCTTTTCTAAGCCCCTAAGGACATCTCATTCCCTAGTTTTTCCTGTTAAGCTTTTTGGTTAGTCTATTATTTGCCTTAACTGTTGTATACTGCCCTAGGCAGCCTTCAAATTAATCAGTTATCTCTAATTGTTTTTGACAAATGTTTCTGAGGATGGGAAGTGGGTGCATACGAGACTTTTTGCATTGGGGAGTGCAGAATCAGGCCAAAGAACGATAGCCTTCCCAGTGGCTGCCAGGCTGCCGGTTTCACTCTGATTCCATGTTATTGATGGGGGTGGAAATAGGGGTGGGAATAAGGCAAGTTAAAATACCACAGAGTCCATTGTTTTTCTTGAATAAATGCTCCCCAGATTGCTGCAAGCCTTTGGTTACTTTCTAGAGTTCTGAACAAAGTTGATTCTGACAGTATTTGTCTTTTTCTTGGTGCTTTGATGGTTAAGACCCTTTTCCTTTTTCCACTATTTTTGCTGACGTAACTCCTGCTATTCCTTTTGAGAAGACTTATGCTTATTCCAATCCCCGTTCCTTTGTATATGACTAGTTTTAAGTGTCAGGTTTTGTTGTTTTGTCTCTTTTAACTAAAGCCTTTAAGATCTTTTCTTCAGCTCTGTTCTGAAATTTCATAATGATGTGACTTGGTGTGGGTCTTTTCTTTCTCATTGAGCTGGGCCCTTTAGAATTTCCACTGTGTCCTTGGTACTTTCTTCCCTACTGCTTCATTTTCTGATAGTCCTATTTGGAGGATGTTGGACTTCATGAATTGATCCTCTGATTTTTCATATCTTTCTTCTCTTGCTTTTTATCTCTATAAACTTTTCATTCTACTCTGTGAGATGCCCTCAACTTTGAATTCCCAACTCTTCTATTGAATTTTCATTTCTATATCTTATAAATTTCCAGAAACTTTCTATTTTTTATTATTCCTTTTTTATAGTATTCTGTTTAGTTTTATCTTCTTTTATCACTCTGAGGATAATAATAGCTGTTTAAAAAAAAAAAATGAATATGCGTTAACTCTCTACACTGTTTCCTCTGAGTTTCTTTTTTCTGTTTATCTCTCTTGGCTGTTCATTTAAAAAGAGTGATGCACAAATAAATATATGGCAAATACCATCTGTTTGCTAAAAAAGTAATGTGACTGCATCACTTTTTTTCAGCCCAGATGCTAATGTGTGTCTATTTTTTCGTTAGTTATGTGTCAGCTGCTTGCTTGTTAAGGTTTACTTGATTCAAAATAAATCCCACATGTCTTCTGCTTTGGGACCTCGGTTGTGCTACAGCATGGTCTTTCTCATAACCTTTTCCTGTTTTGTCTTTCATGTGCTTTTGCATGTTGGTCTGTAGCTGTTTTCTTTTACTTGTGGTCATCCATCACAGCATGGGTCAAGATTCACCGAATTCTTAGACACTTAGCAGAGACTTGGCCTGTGCTGGTGGACAGGCTTTGTTTGGGGAATCTGTCTCTTTAGTTCAAGAAAGTTTCATAATGACCCAGCAGTTCCATTCCTAGGTATATACCCCAAAGGAATTAGAGCAGATACTCAAGCAAAAATTTATACATGAAGGTTCATAGAGGCATTATTCATAATAGCCGAAAACTGGAAAGGCCCAAATGTCCATCAACTGATGAAGAGATCAATAAAATATGGTATAGCCATCTAATGGAATATTGTTGGGCCATGAAAGGAAATGAAGTATGGGTACCTGCTACGACATGGCTGCCACAACACTAAAAAGATTACACTAAGTGAAAGAAACCGATCACAAAAAGCCACATATCATACAGTTCTATTTATATGAAATGTCCAGAATTGGCAAATGTATAGGGACAAGAAACAGATAAATGGTTGCTTAGGGGTCTGACCAATAAAGAGTCCAGGGTTTCTTTTTGAAGTAATAAAAATTTCTAAAATTTACCTATCTATGAATATATTAAAAACCATCGAGTTTCACACTTTAAATATGTGCATTTTATGGTACATGAATTACTTCAATAAAGGTATTTAAAAAAAAAGAAAGGCTCATAAGGGTCTGGAACAGACTGTTCTCGAAGCCCCTGTGAAAGCCCTACCTGTATTAGGCTCTGCCTCCATATATTGCTCTTCCTCCACACATCTGAGGTCACATGACTGAATCTGCTCTTGTTAAATGCTTGCTTTAATTTTCTTCAGTAGAGTTTTCATCCCCATCACTAGTACTAGATTTTCAGGATCAAGGTTTGCTTTTAACCTCTGTCTATAGATACATAGAGAGAAAACTAGTGCTGAATGATATGTATTAAAAAGTCAACAGGGTGGCATATAGTTGAGTTTTTAAATAGTCTTTATATAGTCTTTCTTCCCATTCTTTTAGCTTTTTCAGATTTTTGACATTTTCCACCCTTTTTCCCTCTGCTAAGAATCCTGTGAGAGAGTTGGTTTTTTCTGGCCGATGACTCCCGCTACTCTTTTAGATTTGGTGTTTGTGCTATATTCAGTAAATAACATAAATGTTACAGCCACATGTCTTTTAAAATGTAAATGTCTTGGTTCATTCCCTGTTGGTGATTTTACAGACTTGACATTGAGACTTCAGGAGCTCTGGGTTGAGTTCAGGGTTAGTAAATCTCCTGCCTTGAGAACTGTCAACAAGTTAGTGGTTCATTTCCCTTGGACCTGAAATTCACACACATTAGCCCAGGGAGGCCATTATTATGGGGAACAGGAAGTTAGGGATGGCAACTCTTGGTTAGATGACATTGAGAGGTGGTGATTTCATACACTAAAGAGAAAACTTTAAAAATAATTGGCAAACTTCTCTTTCTCAGCCTTGCTGTTGACATTATTCCACACCACCCATCTCTTTCATCTCTTCACATTTCCTTGGCATAGGCTGCTTCTGATGCTTCTAGATTTTTTCTTCAAATTATCTTAATCAGAAATTTTTTGTTTAATTTTCACATATCTTTCTCAACATATTTGTCATCAGACTGTCATTCTTCTTAAATATGTACAGCAGAGAGCCTGTTTCTCCCTCTGACCCTCTGCCTTCTCATGCTGTTTCTCTCTCTCTCAAATAAATTTTAAAAATCTTAAAAAAAAAAAAAAGATCATATAAAAACTCAACTATAAGCCATCCAGCCTGTTGACCTTTTTTTAAATAATCCTCATTTAAACTTACTTGTGATCAAGTCTTTGATTTTTTATTTCATTTTTTTAAGTAGTCTCTATGCCCAACATGGGGCTCAAATTCATGACCCCGAGATCAAGAGTTGGTTGCTCTACCAATCTGTCCCTCTCTCCCATTAATCCCTCCTCCCATTTTTCCAAAGAACTCAAATCCTCTGGCATAATATCATCTGTTAAAATTCCCTTGGAAACTCTTTTGACCACTTTAAAAATCTACTCGTTCCAGTTTATTGTGTTTTTGGCTGCAAAGCAAAGGAGGTTACTTTTATCAGTTTTTAACTACATTCTTAGGGTTAGTTTACCCCCTTCACCTCTCATAAGAGGACACTTCTCAAAGTCACCTCTGTCCTTTCTGCTCAGCTCTCTGCTTTTCTAATACTGGCCTCTAGCTAGAAATTACTTCTTGTTTCATACAGGATTGCTGTCGTCTTTCTGGCCGATGGTTAAGGAAAACCAGGAAATATTTATTGAAGTCTACCTTTTTATCTTAATATCTATTCTAATATATTGTTTATGTAATATTTATAGAACACCCACACTTCTTACTCATGTTACCAGTAAATGTGCAGCAGAATATTAAATTAAAGGATGAATAATTAACAAATTGATGGATCTCAGAAAATACCCAGAGCTCTTTATTAGTCTTACGAAAATAAATCTCTTCACTGGACTTTGAATTCATAGCCAAGAACAATTTCAAGCGTGCTTACGTACAAGTTCTGATTAAAGTCTTTTATATTTTTATACTGTAATTTTCTAATTGTGGATGTATCTGAGGCAAGCCTTCAAGTGGTATTTCATCTATGTCATTTTCATTATGAAAGTAATACACATGCATATTGTAAAGATATTTAAAGACCTGGGTGGCTCAGTTGGTTGGGCGACTGCCTTCGGCTCGGGTCATGATCCCGGAATTCTGGGATCAAGTCCCGCATCGGGCTCCTGGCTCAGCAGAGAGCCTGTTTCTCCCTCTGACCCTCTCCCTTCTCATGCTGTTTCTCTCTCTCCCAAATAAATTTTAAAAATCTTAAAAAAAAAAAAAAGATCATATAAAAACTCAACTATAAGCCATCCAGCCTATTGACCTTTTTTTAAATAATGCTCGTTTAAACTTACTTGTGATCAAGTCTTTGATTTTTTATTTCATTTTTTTAAGTAGTCTCTATGCCCAACATGGGGCTCAAATTCATGACCCCGAGATCAAGAGTTGGTTGCTCTACCAATTAAGGCAGCCAGGCACCCCCAGCCTATTGGCTTTTTAATCATTCAACACTATCTAGCCATCTACCAATTTATTCATTCATTCATATATATGTATATACCACACGCGCACACACACACATTAAAGCAGATTAGTTTGTATATTAATGTTATAGATAATAGAATCAACTTAGATTTTTTGACAAAGGAAAATGGCTGTAGTAGATGAGAATGTGAACTGTATAATAATTAAAACAAGGCCACGTTAACTGTAAAAGAAAACAGAATGAAAATAGTCTGTAAATAAATTACTAAGTTCAACCCACCATATGATTTGAGTTGAGAAATGACATTAGAACAGTACAAAGACCAGTGTACTCTGTAAACTCAGCAGAAAGTTGTCTGGGGGTCTGTGCTGCTGAACAATATTGTGTGGACCTCTCTCATGCTGGTACCTACAGTTCTACATAATATTTCATGGCTTAATAGTTTTCTATTTTAGAATGTGCATTAGTTTACTTAAATAGTCCCTTATTTAGGTTATAATCCAGTTTTAGCTATTCTGCGTAGTGCTGTGATGGATATTCTCAGACATACTTTGCATACTTCTTTATTTTTTTAGGATAAACACCATTGGGTCAAAGGGTTCATGCATTTTGAATCTGATTGCCAAACCGCCCACCAGAGAGGAATAACAAATTTATTGTTACATCCAAGATAGACTTAGTTTATGCCCCATTCTGTGCTCACTGCACCGTTCGTATACAACCAGTGAATACACAGAGCCATAGCACTGACTCTGTATTATGATGGAGCTTATTATGTGTTAGAATTGTCCATATTGGAGGAGTTTGATGAAGTCTACCAGTGAAGAAAATGTTTACGCTCACAACTTGGATTGCATGGTACTCGTTTTGAAAAGCAGTACTTTCCTTGGGCACCTGGGGGGCTCAGTCTGTTAAGCAGCTGACTTCGGCTCAGGTCATGATCTCAGGGTCGTGGGATCAAGTCCCACCTGGGACTCCGCACTTAGTGGGGAGTCTGCTTGTCTGTCTCCCTCTGCTTCTGCCGCTGTCTCTGCTCGTGCCTGCATGCTTCTCTCCCTCTCAAATAAATAAATTAAAAAAATCTTGGAGGGAGGGAGGCAGGCAGGCAGGCAAGCAATAAGTTAAACTGTGACACTGAGTGTGTGTTGGTGTTTTGCTGTGTATGGGACTTGGTCATAAGGCATGATCCTTTCTCACCTTAGATGAGTGACCGAGGAGGTGGTGTTCCTTTGAGGAAAATTGACAGACTCTTCAACTACATGTACTCAACTGCACCCCGGCCTCGTGTTGAGACGTCCCGAGCAGTGCCCCTGGTATGTGATCAAGAAATAACAAAGTGTAAAAAAAGAAGAAAGAAAGAATTGAGTGTGTTTCTGTGAGTTGCCAAAAAAAAAAAAAATCAAATGAATACCAAATAAATCAGTTTAGCAGTTGCGTAAGGTACCCGTGAGGGAGAAAGGAAGCTATTAGAAAAAACACTTTCCTCTGAATTTAAACAGCCTTTGGCTCATTTCTTCTTTTGATTGAAAAGAGCACAAGACAGAGAGTATTGTTTCACAGTTCCTATTGTCAAGCCTGATAGTGATATGCCAGTAGTTTCATGCAGTTAACCACATTTTGATTTACTATGTCTAATATGAAGACTAAGTTACTGGTTTTGCCAGCATTTTTGGTCAACACTGATTGAATCTTCAGTGTTGATTTTTTTTTTCCCCTCAAGTACTTGTAATTAGAAAAATCTCATAATCTAGACCCAGAAAAAAGACTAGAGTTCTGATCGCTTAATTGCCAACCTGGAAAAGGCTCAAATTATAATTGTTGTGGTGGTATTTTTTATTGATCGCAGTCACCTGTTTTCAGGTTTCATGTGATCAGCTTTTGAATTCACTCCATCCTTGCCCTCTAACCCCTAGAAAAGCACTTTGCCAAATCTCTGACCTGTAACTTAGGGGGAACTACTCTTCGGACTTTGAAACTTCTCTGGCGTAGATCCTGGAGTTACACTATAACATGATGAAATGCAGTATAAATGCAGTATGAATAAGAATATAAAATAGATGGATCTATTTTAGATTCTTCCTAAGAAGTTACTAGAAGGACTTAGAGTTGTACCTGTTACACAGCACAGATTCTGTAACTAGAACTGTAATCTAGTTCATGTCTTATCATACTTTTAAAATGATTACACCAGTTCCGTGCCTCTCAAATTGAGGTAGATATGCATCCATGCACCAACAGGCAGACACGGTCAAATAATAACCATGAGCACCTTCTTAGATTCTGATTTTACTCTAAGAAGTAAGGGAGGGTTGGGATGTTTAAATTACAGAGCTGTGGGCAGGGATAGGACAGGGATCCAGGGATGGCAGCAGGAGAGCTGTCACCACCCCGAATCAAAGGGAGAAGAAGTTAGCAGAACCCAGAAGGGACTGTAACAGAGCAGCCCCTTATACTCAAGTGGTCTAACCCCAAGGGAAGTAAACCTCAGCGGGAATGAAACAGGGGAATGAATACCCTGACTTGACTCCCTCTGAACTCCTACTGGGTTCCCCATTGGCTGGACCCACTGGAAGCAGAGGGCAGGGGAATCTGTTGATAGCATCCTCCCAGGGCAAGGAGTCACGTGGAGAATGGATAGTTGATTTGGAGGGGTAAACAGAAACTCTGATTAGAAAAGCCAAGTAATAAACAGTAGAGGTAGATGAAGCCAAAGCCTGCATTTATAAATAGCACTCCGATTCCTGAGTCCACGTAAGCTCTTAACTAAAGTGTTATATGTAGTATCATTGAACGTCTGGCTTAGTGGTAAAAACTGTTTTCGTACTTGTCCAAATGTTTTGCTTTGTATTAAAGAAGTTGTAGGATTTATTTAGTAAAGAAGGCCATTCAGGGTTCTGGAAACAGGATGAACAAAGACACAGAAATGAAAAATAACATTTGTTTGAGGAACTTAAGAGCTGGCGATTTGGTCCAGCTGGACTAGAAAGTGGGAGGCAGAGACCTGATCTGATGAAGTCTTGAAAGTTCTTTTTAGAAGCTTGAATTTTTATCTCAGGGCAATGGGTTGGGGATGGTAGGTAGGTAGGGCATGGTATTAATGGTGATGTGCTTTGTAGGTTTTTAAACAGGGTAGTAATTTGTCAGTAACAAAGTGGACTTACTACTGATCTATCCAGGTTCAGAACACAGGCTGGAAATTCATGGTATGAAGTCAAGGGATGTATCTCTGAGACTGCCAACAAAGCTTCTTCTACTCTTGCTCCTAAAAGAGAGAACATGTTTTATGTGATATTGCCAAAAGCAGTATTGGGATACCCTAGAGCAAGGCAGCAAAGAAAAGCAACGTGCTGTTCTAGATCTACATGAGTCATTTTATAGAAAAAAGAAAAATGAGTTTTACATGACCAGAGGGGAGTCATCTAATGCAGTACCCCAGCCTGGCTTCAGCGTGATCCGTAGTAGTGGTCAGGTATGAACGACCTCTTTGATGCACGCTCTGATAGCCCTGGGATACTCAGAAGCATTTATTCTAACTAGAGAAGTATTTCACTGTGTGGCTTTCTGAGTAGAATTTCACTTTTCTCCTCAAACAGGCTGGTTTTGGCTATGGATTGCCCATATCACGTCTTTATGCCCAGTACTTCCAAGGAGACCTAAAGCTATATTCTTTAGAGGGCTATGGGACAGATGCAGTCATCTACATTAAGGTAATAACTGTAGTCTTTTTGATTTAATGATACTTTTTTTGGTTATAAGAAAAGGTGCCAATGTCTAGCTGTAATGAAATTTTCTTCTACCTCATCACTATTAAAATATAAGAATATGGTTTTTACATATGATCTCGTCTCTTTTCACAAATGATCTCCTTGACTGGGGGAAAGGGCACACTCTCACCTGTAATGATCAGGACTATGATTGTTAACAGAAAAAAAGTCGGGCTGAAGTGGGGAATCATAAGTTACATATCACACAAATTTAATTTTAATATAAAACACACGAATGGCCATTGATCCCCCAATCTTTTGATGTACTGCAGGGTCTTTTCTTTGTACATGAGTCTGCAGATTCAAGTTTCAGTTGTCTTTCCTGGAGAAGCTATACTTAACAACGCATTGTTTTGATTTATTTAAAGAAACAACCAACTGCATAATCTTTTTTGATTTATAGGTAGTCCTTTATAGATGTCTTCTGACTCAGATTTGACAGCAATCTTCATGTGACTTTCCTTCAGGAGTCTTTCCAAAGCATTCATCTTGGTTTTCAAAGAACCTCCCCTGACCCCCTCCTTTTTTTTTTTTTTTTTGCATTTTGTTTAAGCAATACTTGATTAAATTATGTAATTATAATGACAGATGTTAAGTGCATAAACAGATTTGGGAACAAGCACAGGGGACTCTTGGCAAGCCTATAGCTCACCTGGTGGGAGCAGAAGCACTTAGCCTGCTGGCCTGTGATGTTCCCTGTGTTTATCAGAGTTCAGCATATTTTACAGTGTTCGAGAGCAACGGAGCCCCATCAGCCCACTGGATTGGTTAAGCAGTGGGCTGTTGGTACCTAATTTAGTGACTCAAGTTTCTTGTTCTGGCCACTAGATGGCACCTATTTTATAGGAAATGGTGAAGACCGTATAATGGAAAAAATAAGTTTATCCGAAAAGGTTAAATTCTTTCAAGATAATAATCCTTTTCTTTTAAGCCATCTCAATTGTGAGTAACTTGAAAAGGGCAACATGAAGGTAACATTTTTATCACCAAACGTAACATTTTTTATCTAGCCCATTGATCAAGGGGTTCTGGCAGTTCTGGCATAAAGAGAATACATAGGTGAAAGGTTTTTAATCCACTTTGGAAAAAATAGAAGACAGGAATCTTATAAAATCATTGAAATCAGGGGCCTCCTGAATGGCTCAATCAGTTAAGCGTCTGACTCTTGATACCAGCTCAGGTCTTGATCTTCAGGTCATGAGTTCAAGCCCCCATTGGGTTCCACACTGGGTGTGAAGCCTACTTAAAAAAAAAAAAAAATCATTAAAATCAATGTCAAAGACTTTCCCTACCATTATCGGAATGAAATTTCCTGTTCAGTATTTTCTACATCTTGGGGAATACCCGTGGCTTAAGGTCAGAATCCTACTGAAATATCTTAACTTGAAGAAGATAGGGAGGAACATGGTTTATCTCAGGTCCCAGCGATTTGCAGGAAGCTGAAATAGAACAGTGAATCAATGGTAATGATACGTTAGAAACATGAAATGATGCACAATGCAGATATCCCATCCACTGTACCTGAAATTGGTGGCTCTAATAGCAGGAGCAGACACAGGATCAAACCCAAGGCCAAGAATTTTTCAATCAAAAGCCTTAGACATAGTTTTGTACTTATTGATGATAATATTATGATGACTTTTTTAAGTCCATGACTATGCTGGAAAAAATATTATTTCTTCTAACAAATAATTGAAACAGATTTCATGAAATGATTTTACAATTATGTATATTACGGTGCATATGTCAGTTTTTATGCTTTTACACTTAAATGACTTTTTCAGTTAACCAACTTCTGTTCTGGGTCTTGTTTTTATAAGACGCATCTCCGACACCTGTGTAAAATTTCAATCCAGCAGCTTCCAGGCTGGTTGGACAATTACTGCAAACAAAAAAAAAATCAATGTGCACACCAAGCAGTGCCATACACTTAGTAAATAATGCATTGCAAATATGTACACTGTTTCAAAATGTATGTAGATGGTGTGAATGATTAGTAAAATACAAATCCAATAAAGCACTGTTTAATTTCGAGTAACCGTTAGACTTAGGTCCCACTTTTTCTTTCAGGCTCTGTCAACAGAATCGATAGAGAGACTCCCAGTATATAACAAAGCTGCCTGGAAGCATTACAACACTAACCATGAGGCCGATGACTGGTGTGTCCCCAGCAGAGAACCAAAAGACATGACAACATTTCGCAGTGCCTAGATACACTTGGGACATCTGGAAAATCCAAATGTGGCTTTTGTATTAAATTTGGAAGGGGTGACGTTCAGAACTACATTATACCAAATACTTCACATGTTATTTTCAAAATTAACTATTTGGGTAGAATAAATGGAAAGTGAATTCCATTTATGTCTGTTAAACTTCCTAAAAGATGAAATTGTACCTATTTTGCACTTATATTTTCACAGTTAATTGAACATATTTTTAAACAACTGTAGTTTTGGTCAACTTTCCTCTTTATGGTAGACTTCAGAAGCATGGAACTCTTTGGGTTTCTACAGAAAGCTGTGTGGTTTTTAAAAAACTTTTCATTTATGTGTGTTAGAAACCTTTTCTTAATGATCCTGATTAGCTAGTTAGCCATCCACCTGTCCTTTGGAATTCTGCCATCCTTTATTAATGTGTAATGACAACTGTAATAAGATGGTCTTCGGATGTACCAGTGACTAAGTAGAGAAGTAAAGCGGAAACAGTTGCCCTGTAAACATAGCACCAGCCACCTTTCAGCATCTACATGCATCATATTCACTCTGAAGTTGATTTTTCATTTTTTAATTTCACTGCAGAGGATTGTAATAGGTTCCCTGTGGAGCTAAGCCAAGATTGTAGGCAATCTACTCTGAATGTGCTTGTGATTAATGCAGGGGGAAATTTTTATACTAAAAACAAACCAGCAGCTGCTAAAATTCTAGAGAAGAAATTAAGGTCAAAGCAGTGAGTCCACAAAATTGAACTATCGATTATTGAGATTACCTGGGGGAGCTTTTGAGAGACAGAATTTTTCTCAGTCTTACTCCAGACATAGAGAATCAGATTCTCCATGGCTGGAGCCCAGAAATCTCAATTTTTAGAATGCTTCCCAGGTGAATCTGATGCCCCACCTAGTTAGGAAACCACTCTTTTAAAGTAAGTCATGATACCACATTTGCTAAAGTAAGAGAGATCTTTAGGTTTTGATTTTCACTTATTGCAAGGTCAGGCTTCTAGACTCCAGGAGAGACCAGCACTCTCAGCCCTGCTGCAAAAGCAGGAGACAAATTGACTACATGAGAACACTCAGGTAACCGAAGAATCAGAACCATAAGTGCACAAGTATTGATGAAGAACATATATTTTATAAGAAATATCTAGACTTTGTTATCAGGAAAATTTCAACTAGGGCTTTTCAGCAATTCTTTGCATTCATATGGTGATTTGTAGCTTATAAATACTTTGGTATAATATGGTAACTCTATTGGGCTTTATAACAGATACAGAGCAGGTGGTATCATCCTTGTTTTGAGACTCAAAGCGTGGCTAAAGCTGTACAGAATTGGAGTCAGGGCCTGAGCTGTCTCTGCCGATCGCTGTCGGCCGCCGAGTCTGGGAGACCGTGAAGTTAGGAGACTATGCTGTTAGTCATACCTCAACTTTTAAGGTGACAGGGAAATATACTGAAAATAAATTTTAAAGTAAGATTCTAAATATTTAAAGAACAGCTTTACTACTTAAATGCGGGAATTTTATCTGGAAAATGCATTGGGTTGAAACACCTCATTCTCAAAAGGATTACGTAAGTTTAATAATTCTATATAAATTTGTAAATCAGAAGGGATGGAAAAGGACAGTTAGTCCAGGATCCTCGTGTGAGAGGTGATAGTCCTGAGACTCAGGGTGTGTGGATTGCCCAGGGCTTCTTAGCTGATTTGACCAAATGTCTGGAAAAAGAGATCTTTTACCCAATCTATCATTCCTTAATTATGGATTTTATGAAAAATAATAGGATATGCTAGTGGATGATTTAGATTAGTTCAAGGTATTGCAGTTTTTTAGCTTTAAATTACACTTTTTTGGTAATGATGAAATATTTTATAATCCTTTGAATCAATACTTTCCTAAATGAGACATTTGTACAACTGACATAAACTTGATGTTTTACTTATGAAACACTTCCCCTCTCCCCCCCAAATTACAGTTTTTCTCTATTTATGAGCTAAGAAATGATGTTTTTAAAGCAAAAGTGAAATGTGTTCCTTCAGCTTCTTTTTAAGGTATAACAGCTTTCTTACTTTGTTATGTGGTAATGGACAGAAAATTACATACAAAAATATTGGGGGGGTAGCATTCTCCTCAATGGTTTCAAATCATTGTGCTACCCGATAAGTTTTTAGATTCTTACCTGTTTTGTCCACCAGCATTTAGTATGATGCCATGTAGATATAGAAGTATACAGAAGGATAAGAAGTGGATACTGAGTGACTTTTTTTTAATAACCTGGGCATTTAATAAATGTGCCAACATTTTTTAAGAAGATTCGCAAAAATACTCTGCCCTATCTTTAAAATGCTGGCTGGCTTTAGATGTCTTCATACTTAATAGTGATCACTTTCTTGCACTGTGAAGTTTTTACATGAAGATGTTGAAGTAGAAGTCTACCATACTATTTTATAAAATGTTTTGTGTGTGGCAATAAACTGAAAACATGGATCAACTCTTATTTTGAAAATTAATTGGGTCAATTTAGGGTTTTTTAAATATAATTATATTTTTTTAATTAAAATCTCTCCCATCATCAAGGGTCAGTGTTCTATAAACATTCAAATAGTTGTACCTAGATGGCTCACACTGAGTCTCGCTGTCTTCAGTAGAGGAAATGTTTGGAACTTGGATTTCCAATGTGTATATTCTAATGGAGAAGGCAAGGCAAGAAGTAAAATTTATATGGTTTGAGTTATCCCAGATTTTCATTATCCAAAACCCACCGACTTACTGCATAAGTGAAGATCTTCTGTGATTTTGAAAGGTTATATTAATGTGCTCTTTGAATAAGTTTTCACAATATAAGTAACTGTAGGAAAGGTCTTAATTTAACTAGCCTTACCCTCTGTACCAGTTGAAGAGTCAGAACTAAATCTAGTCAAAGATAGATTCCTGTCTTTATTCCTAAATAATGGGACATGACTACAACTTCCCATCATTGTTAAATCCAACAAGCTCCATAACAAACTCCATAGAAAAACTGGGGAAACAAACTACTAGTGTTCCTGTCCCTTTGTGGCCTCTAAATGGCTAATCAGAGAGGAAGCCAAAAATCAGTCAACCAGTTTCAGTGTGTGTCTTCAATTCCTTTGTCATAAATGTAAAGTTTTAACAGATAGGGAATCAGGATTGAGCTAGCTGGTTTGCAAACAGGGCTTTTCCTGGAGGAACATTTCATTGTATGGATTAACTTCTGACCCCAATGATTAATCTTCTTACAGCCAAGCCCAATGCTTGAAAAAAATACTATAATGAGATGTGAAGGATTTTGTATATTTCAAAAAAGAACCTACACTGGTTTGCTTAGTTCAGGCATTCTAAAACTACTGCCCCTTTGTTCTGTTTACATGTTTGGAAAGAATTAGACAATACCATGCACTTTTTCCTGGAGACTTCATATTTCTTTAGTGATTGCTAACCATAGGATTTTAACAGGAAAAGACAAGATTGCCTGTTTCGTTTCTTTAATTTACAACGTGAACCTTAATCTGTATTTATATATATAAGAACAGTGCTTGTCACTTAGTAAACACAATATAGGTGTATATTATTATCGTTCTTATTAATACTCTTTCCTCATTGGGGCCAATATTGTACATGGTTATACACAGTCCAACTGTAATTTTAAAAAGTTTTTCAGCAATGAGGTTGCATTTTAGTGGGTTTGGAATGTGTTTCTAGGTCCCTTCATTCTGATGCAAGATAGCCCGTTTTTCCTGCAGAACTTTAGACCTTTTTTCTTATCTTGCAAAAGCTGTTATTTTTATTAGGGAATAGTGAACAGCTATCTCTTACTCTATTAAATTACAGATTTTTGAGCAAAAATATACAAGTTTCATTCCAGGAAGGTAAACCAGAGAAACTTCATTTGAATGTTACATTCATTTGGGAGTTATTTTCTGAAAGTCTAGAAGTGCACTTCCTGCAGTTGTCACATAGAATATTGTCAGGAATTCTGTAGTTTTGAATGGAAATGTTGACATCAGTTTCTAATAAATTTAAAATGGTGAAAATTTCCTTTCAGAAACAGTTTATGAGGCCAGGACATTTTTAAAGTTTAACTCAAATATAAAAGGCCCCAGTATTCTTGCCATGGTTGTATACTTTGATGTCTTCCATTATAGAATTCAAAATATAACAGTTAATAGAATTATAATACTGTGTAAAAATATCTATTTGTCCAAAAACTTAAAAAAGTCCATCTGATTACATAACAAATAGAATGAGAGAAACCGAATGTCATTTATTTTACTCTATTACAGTATAAAAATCATCTGATTTGGTAGGAACTATTTCTTTTCATCATTTACTCTCAATATTTCCAGTAATGCCCAGGACATAGGAGGCCCTTACAAGCGTATGTTCTGTGAATGCATAATGAATCATGAATTCAACATGTGCCCTTTCTCAAAATGATAGCTCACACAAAAATGAATCCGTACAATAAAGAAAACTATAGGTAGTAACCAGCACAAGAAACCTAGCAAAAGGACAAAATACAGAAGAAAAGAAGTTGAAGGAGTAGCAAAACTGCACTACTAAACCTATGGGTTTCTTTCAGAGTATAAAGCTGTAAATGAGCAAAGGCATTTCGGGTAGGTGTGGCAGCAAGTAGCCGGAGGCCGTACCTCCGGGGAGGGATACTGCCAGAGAAATCAGAAGCAAGGCCAACCAGGGAAAAAAGGCCCCAATGAACAGTATTTAGATAAAAACAAGAAGATATAACTACAAACAGATTGAAAATAATCGTAAGAATACCATTAACTTTATGATCGAAATTTTGAAAATGTAAAAGAAATGGATTCATCTAAGAGATATTGGCAATGTAAATCAACCAGTAACTACTAAGGGAATCAGTAATCCTAAGGACATCTCACCAAAAGACAATTTAAAGGTGAATTTTATCAAATTATCAAGAAGCCGGTAATTCTGATCTTAAACTTTCAGAGAATAGAAAAGAAAGAAAGCCACCTAATCAATTTCATAAAGTTTGTAAAATCTCAAAGCTAAACCTGATCATGCACAGTATGGAAAATTAATTTATACACTAATCTTATGAACATAGAGGAAAAGTTTTCCAGTAAAATAACAGCAAACTGACATAATAGTGTATAAAAAATAATGCATCACTAAGTGGGGCATTTCCCAGGAATCCAAAGATGTTTCAATATCTGAAGAATTTGTGTAATTTATCATACTACAAGTTAAAATTCGGACAGAAAATTCAATACTATTTTATTATTTTGAAGTAGAATTTAGTCATAATTCATAATTACAATTGCTTGACTCACATACAGGCCACTGTTGGATGTTACAATAAACCGTGGATGGTGGTATCAGATGTAAGACATACCCTGGAACTGTCTGTTGGGTTGAGTCCATGTTAGCCCTGCCATGGGAAATGTAATTAGTACTATGTCCAGAGCCTCACCATTTGCCAGGTAGAAGCTCTAGCCTGGGGATTCCTCCTCCTAACTCTGGTCCGATACTTTGAAACATGGAAAAAAGAAACATCCAATGTCTTTGTATTTGGGCAAACATAAAGTTTATAAAAGGGCCTAGTGTTTTTGACAAGTACATTTGTTTGATAAAGCTTAGCCTTTCTCACTCTGGAGTAGCAAATCTTCATTCTGGAGAAAAGTCTCCCTTTCATCTCAAAATCAATCAAGCTTCAGCGACCAACAAAAGCAAACAATAGGAACGATCACCAATTAGGAACCATCAGGCAATTGCTCTTTTTCTGTAGTGCACAGCTGACCTTGATCTTTGTTATTGGTCAGGGTATGTTTTCACAAAGACTTAGTTAACAAATGGAAGGTACAGTGAAGTCCTTGTAAGCAATGCTTCTCAAACATCAATGTGCACAAGAAACACCTAGGGATCTTGAGAAAGCACAGATTTCTGATTCAGCAAGTCTGAAGTGGGGTTTGAGATTCTGCATTTCGAACAAGTCTCTAGGTGATACTGATGCTGCTGGTCCATGGACCACACTTTGAATAGCAAGAGTGGGATAAACTGCTACCAGTATCCCAAAAGACTAACTGAAGAGATTAAACCAGGTGCAGTGTAAGTGGGGAGCCAGATAGATCTGGTAATCTGATTCTAAGAGTACTAAGAAGGGCTAGGATGGATCCATTCCTGATACTCAGAATACTTGGCGGGTGTACCCATGACCTTGAGATCCAATCTCATTAGTTAACTCTGGTAAAATCTGGGTTAAAAGGATCTTACCCAGTGGAACATGTAACTAGTGAAAGTCCTGGTTAATGCAAGGAAGTGATGCCCGTGTGTAAAGTTCATCTTCATATTCATTTCATGGGAGATTATGGGTGATGACAGCAACTTTTGGTGGATAATGATAGTTTCACTAACCTCCTTATTGTCTGCTCCAGGCAATAAGCAAAGTCTTCTGGTAGTGGGAAGCACGGGCCCAAGACCAGAAGTGCTGGCACTGACAGCAGTGTGAGATAGACAGGACTTGGTATAGTGTGAGAAAGACAGTGACTTTCCCTGATGAACTTGCATGTGGATCTAGTCTCCAGGGTATATAGCTCTTGATAGGGCACATCAAAGATAGCTGATAAGACCTCTTATACCTGTGAAGGTAATGTTTTGCAGTAATTTAGCAGATGATGCAGTAATTGAGCATAATCTAATATATGACTGTCCTGTGAGTGGGTGACTACTGAGGGCACAGTGAAGGAGAGTTAGTTTATAACCTGGCTGGAAAAGTGGGCTGTCCTTGTCACTATTAATGGGTAAAAACATTCAAATCGATACATGGAAAAATCCTGCTGAGATTTTGATTGTGGCATGTTAAATCTGCAGATCAATTTGAGAATTTATATCTTGACAACACTGAGTCTTTCAATCTACATATCTCAATTTACTTAGATCGTCTTTGATTCCTTCCATCAGCGTTTTATAGCCTTCAGCATACAGATCCTGTACTTTGTTAGATTTAAATCTACGTATTTCATTTTTCAGAGGGGAAATGAACCCTTAAAATCTCCAGTACATCACCTCAGAATAAATCATGGCTTCTGAAGTTTTACTGAGGACTAGAGATAGCTGAATAAGATAGTTTCCCATGTATTCCTTTGGTCCTTGATGTGGTCTTCCTTATCGAGTAAATGGCAACATGTCCAATCAATGTCATGCTGCCACAAAGTTGACCATGCCTGCCTTTCTAGTCCCCTCCATTTAGACTATCATTTTGACTTCGCTTGGAGGGTCAGCAGTATAATTTCACTGTCCTGCCTAAGGGCTGTTGAAATTTTCTTGTCTTGTGCCACAATATGGGGTGGCCAGACCATTTCTCTAGTTCTGTCTTTAACTGGGATTATCTTGGATCTTTATATTGATTATGTCCTTATCCAAGCATCATCAGGGGCATTGATCTCTGATGCCCTTCTGTCACTCACCTCCATAATGACAGACAGGAGATGGCTTATTAAGCAAGTATAAGGTTCAAGGTCTCAGCCCTCAGCTATTTGTAGGTGTCATGCTTGACATTTCTTGAGGCTTTTAGAGAAAAAATTTGCCTCTATGGACTCCCCTCTTTAAGAAGGAAACATGAGGGGCGCCTGGGTGGCTCAGTCATTAAGCATCTGCCTTCGGCTCAGGTCATGATCTCAGGGTCCTGGGATCGAGCCCCACATCAGGCTCCCTGCTCTCCAGGAAGCCTGCTTCTCCCTCTCCCACTCCCCCTGCTTGTGTTCCCTCTCTCGCTGTGTCTCTCTCTGTCAAATAAATAAATAAAATCTTTAAAAATAAAAAAAAAAGAAGGAAACATGGGCGGGGGCACCTGGGTGGCTCAGCGGTTTAAGCATCCAACTCTTGATTTTGGCTCAGGTCATGGTCTCAGGGTTGTGAGATCAAGCCCTGCATTGGGCTCCGTTCTGGGCATGGAGCCTCCTTAAGATTTTCTCTCTCTCTCTGCCCCTCCCTCAACCCCCCTAAAAAAAAATCTAGGAAACATGGGATTGGTTGGCCCATTTAGTTACTAGCACACCTTTATTACACTTCCCAGCATCTTACTCCAGTCCATCCATTTGGTTCTGTGTCAGTCTTCTACCTATAAGTGAGGGCCACTCGGGGCACAACACAGGAGTCACAACAGGAGACACAAGACAGAAGTGAATATCATAATGCATCCTTCTATTCTACTCTGAGCAGTCAAGGACACTGAAGACCTTTGTGTAGGATACACATGCCTACAGGAGCCTCTGAGCTTAAAGATATGCATGTAGACCTACATAGACTGCTCACTGGTCCACCCTCTCCATCTGAGTCAGTGCACTGTGCTCATTAAAGCTGCACCTAATAGGTTTCCTTAGATTTTAATATTAATCTATGTCCCATTAAGGCCAATATTAACTGTTACAAAATAAAATCACCCACTTTGCTTTTCTCTGGCCAACACAGGGGTGGGATCTGTGGAATGATATTTACTACCTGTTTGAAAAGAAGTAGGTGAATATCAGCATGTAGAAATTCACTAACCACCCACTCCCCTCAAGAAAGTGGTAGATGCCATAACTTGTACAGTCCAGATCACCATTCTCCCCAAACCCTATGTGCCACATTACACACACACACAGTTTGTGTGACCGTAAAACTCTTTACTATTATAGATAAAAATCACTGACTTCTGTGGATACCCCAAAGATAGCATCTCTGGTGCCCCTGCTTAGTCCTATGTCTAAATGGGTCAATGGTCAATCATACTTCACGGGAATGTGATGCCTGGGGAGATGAATGCAGGCCAGTTTAACAACAAATGACAGATTTGAGTATATAGTCTAATTTGGAGTACATACTCCAAATATTGATTTGCCCCAAGCAGAAATTGGGTACTATAGCAAAACCAAGCTTTTGCCTGCATCAGCTGGGAAGTAAAAGGTACAAGATCTCCTCTCTCTTAGAACTTAATCAAATTCTCAGTCAGTGTCCACAGCATCCACATGGCAAGGATGATGTAATAAATGCTTGCTATTCTTGTGGTAGCCCACCGTCTTTTGAAGGGTCTTTCTGTATCTTAGTAAACCTCCATGTTATCAGTATTGCTCCCTTAAGTCTCCTTTGCTGCTAGAATACAGACAGTAACTTGGGTGTTGACAATTAGAAACATATGCAACGTGAAGAACAAGCTCTGTGCAGTTTCCCATATTGCTGGCGCGAGCTGTGGCACCTCTATCTTGCTTTCAGAAGAGGGCATCGTGGTTGCAAGGTCAAGTTCCTGAATCAGAAATGGCGACAGTGCTGCTACTGGTAGATGCTGCAGTGAAGTCGAGTTCCCAGGTTTCTCAGGGGTGACAGAATAGTCGTGATTTTTTTTCTCCCCCCCTCTTTTTTTTTTAAACTTTTTTTTTCTTGTCGAGGTGAAATTCACACAACGTAAAACTAACCGTTTTCAAGTGCGGTTCAGTGGCACTCAGGACATTCACAAGGTCGTACAACCAACACCTCTATCTAGTTCCAAAACATTTTCATCACCCCACAAGGAAACCTTGCATCCATTAAGCAGTGGTAGTTTCTTTCTCATGTTAATTTTGTAGCATGGTTTGGGATATTATTCTTGGGAACTTACCCAGGAGTTCTTTTCTACAGTGGTATAATTATGCAAGAGCAAAAATATACAAGGGTAAGTCTATAGAAACAGTTTGTGCCTAAATTAGCTCTTGGACATATTGTCTTCAAAGGAATGTTTCAAACCAGCCAGAGACTAACATCAACATGCTTATATTTTGAGTCTATTTTCAATTAACAATCCAAAATAGTAAGTGCATTGGTTTTTTATGAGTTTGGAAATGGAATCAAACAAATGTGAAAATATAATTGGGTAAGTCGTGTCTGCAGTTCTGTCCAAAACCACCGCGGGTCACCTTCTCTCTAAGGCGCAGTTTGAACCGGTTGAGGTATAGACTGGACATGCCTCCAGCTGTCTTGCACCCCTCCGCCTGCCTCACACCAAAACGAGATGTGCTGTTGCCCCAGGGCAAGCCAGCTCTCACTGCGTGGGTGGTGCAATCACTGCAGCCCCAGGCCGTCAGCCAACGCCAAGTTCCCTGTTCCTTCTGACTACAGGGATGGCATGAGATGGCAAGGGCAGGCATGTGATGGCAAATCCAAAGGGCGCTGGGAATGAGGTTGGCCAGACTCCAAGTAGAGGTTGGTCCTGTGTCTGGCATAGCAGGGCCAGCCCTAGAGGAGTAGTTTCGGCAGCAGCCCACCTCAAGGACCTGCAGGCAGCAGGGGAAAGAAGCAGTGGGTGCAAGAGGAGCAGTGAGTGAGGGAAATCTCAGTGGGGGAATAATAACTGGCAACTGACATTTGGAAGCTGTAGCTTTCATTTCAGGACAGTCCCCATATCCAGTGGATACTCACCCTCCAACGTGTTTCTTGGGCAATTATCTAGAAAAGAATATTTTTTAAAAGAGCCGCGTTCAGTGTTAGACTTCAGTTGTTCAAGCAGTATCATATGGTTTGTGGGTTTTGTAGTATAAAGCAAAGTCTGAATTAAGGATCATTAATAGTAGCCTACTTAATACGTGACTCAGCTGAGGGTGAGGCTCCTAATGCAAAATGATCAAATAAAAGGTAAATTTAAAAGTCCCATCACACTAAATTGTGCAAGTGTTTATGACTCTTTGTGCTTTTAGTCCGTCCATGGAAAACCAAATCCGTAGATTTACCAGTGGCTATTTTACCACCCCCAAACTTATTTTTTATTGAGTTTTATCTTTTCACTTACTCAATTTTCTTCTGTTTGATTAAAATCTCTACTGTTCTTCTCTATTATATGTTACTCATTTTTGTGTGAGGCACTTAAACCCTTTGAAAAAAATTAAAGTCTATTTAATTTACTATTGTTTATCTACTGAAATATATTTTTGAGTGCCTACTATATACCAGGCATAATGAAAGGCACTGGGACAAAAGGATGGCTTTTCCAGGTCACAGAATTAAATTTATCTTCTCCAAATCATTTAATAGCCACTCAGTTGATTGGGTTTCATTTTTAGTTAGAAAATTTGGAGGGTCAGGGCACCTGGGTGGCTCAGTCGGTTAAGCATCCGACTCTTGATTTCAGCTCAGGTCATGATCTCAGGGTCCTGAGATCAAGTCCCATGTGGGGCTCTGTGCTCAGTGCGGAGTCGGCTTGTCCTTCTCCCTCTGTTCCTCCCCCCACATGCTCTCTCTCTCTCAAATAAATAAATTAATTAAATAAAATCTTTAAAAGTAAATAAATAAAGAAAAAAGAAATTCTGGAGGCTCATAGATAATTGGATATTTTCTCTCTTTAAAAAAGATTTACTTATTTATTTTATTTTCAAAGATTTATTTATCTGGGGGGGAGGGGCAGAGGGAGAGAGAATCTCCAGCAGACACCCTGCTGAATGAGGAACCCCACAAGGCTCTTGATCCCACAATGCCTGGATATTTTCATAAATTACATTCAACTGTATAATTTTGAATTTCTATAATGAAAAATCACATAAGTACCAAACCATGGAAGGTTATTGTGACTTATTACAGCAGGCAAAACTAAAAATATCCTTGCCTTAGAATCTATGTTTTCTACAGGGGTAGAGTTCATAATGGGTGTTTTTGAGATACACTAAATGTACTTTTAATTTCAAATCAGCAGATAGCAGCACTTGATTTCAATTTGAGAGAAAGTTACAGAGGTAGTCTATGTAATGTTATGACAAGTACACTCAAAGCCTCCAGAAAATGATTCTTAAAGTGAAAACTTAACACATTCAAATTGAAGATACTCTGTTCTGTTTTAGAAGAGGGAACATAGAGGTACTTTGGTCAAGTACCTTTAATTTAACAAGGTAAAAGATACCTTTTACTACTCTTCAGTGTAAACAACTGGACTTTTTCCTGTTAAGGAGCATATAAAGCACAATCTGAAATTTTATTTACTATAATGGAAAGAAAGTTTTATGTTTTTCTCTGATTAACTTTTCTCAGGTGGATTCTAAATAACATGAATTTGATTTACTGCAATTTGCAATATGACTGCTGCAGGCACAAAATTATCCACTGCACTCTTTAAAATAAAGACCACACAGAAGAGGTTCTTCCAAACAACCCAAAGAAGTAAAAGGAAACATTCCTGTGTACTAGGTTTATAAAACGAGTATATGCATATTCTTAAATGCTCAGCATCATTGGAAGGCATGGCTATTCTACTGTTCATGTTTATGGTATTATCTCCAAAGGAAACTGAATTATCCATTCAACAAATGTGCTAGGCCCTGTGCTAAATACACAGCTTCCTGACATTGAGTACAAGTTGCCATAGACACTCACTTTCAATTTCCAGCTGAATGATCTCTTGTCCAGCTATACTTTTACTATGATTTCTGTAATATACTATTTCAGGCTTAGGTCCATTCAACAGCGGCTCTGTTTTGTTTTTAATCGTATATTATTTATTTTTTTCTTTTAATTTTTTTTTCCATTTTTAAAATTTAAATTCAATTAATTAACATATAATGTATTATGGGTTCAGAGGTAGAGGTCAGTGATGCATCAGTCTTTTATAATACCCAGTGCTCATCACATCGCATGCCCTCCTTAATGTCTATATTTATTTATTTTCAAAGTAAGCTCCACAGCAAGTGTGGAGCCCAATGCGGGGCTCAATCTCATGACCCTGAGATCAAGACCTGAGCTGAGATCAAGAGTCAGACGCTTAACCCACTGAGCCATCCAGGTGCCCCAATAGTGGCTCTTCCTGATTTGCCTTCCCTGAAATGGGTCTACTATGTCACTGATTAGTTGCCCCTTTTGTTCCATAGTTATCATTTGACAGAAAAATAGGCATCCAGTGTGTTCAGGCATCCCATCCCCAGCCCTGTGAGGCCCCCTTCAGAGCCCTGAGCACCAGGCACACAACACCTCCTTGGGGGTCCCAGCACCAGCCACGTGTGCTCCTTGTTGCACCAAGGGTTTTGTAGCCTCACATCTTTCCTTTTGTTCTCCAGCCTTGGATGGGACTGAAAAATTACTTTCTTGCAGGCATCAATCTTTGGGCCACCTCACAATGGCCTTGTTTTTCTTTCAGTTTTCTGTCATCTGTGTAATCAATTCCCCACATTAAATCTCCTCCTATTTGAAATACATAATTTCCGTCTTCATTATTCTCCCTGACCAATACAGCTGTAAAAATAGCAAACATGTATCTTAAGCATTATTTCAACAGCAGAGGAAGGTTTTTATTTCTTAGGCTCCATGTTTGATTTCAAGTGAAATACTCGATAGGATCTTGGGGTTTTGGTGGCAAAAAAATTGAATCATTTACTTTTAATAATTTAAAAACAGGGCCAAGAAAATCAGAGATTTAGGGTGGAAGAAGGAAAAGCAAATAAACCCCCAACATTGCATTCAGCACTTCTTTGGATTCATGATTCCAAATGTTTGGTTCATGTCCATTTAACAAGTTAAATCCTGAGTATCAAATACTTTACATTCTATAAATGTAAATGTAAAATCAAATTACCACTCATATCTTCACATTATATGTGGCCCTCTCATTGAGTGTTTTCCTCTCTCCCTTCAAAACAGCCAAAAAGAGGGAAGTGGAAGATACAAGCTTCCAGTTATGGAATGAATAAGTCATGGGAATAGAAGGCACAGCATAAGGAATACAGTCAATGATATTGTAATAGTGATGTAACAGAACAGATGGTAGCTACACTTGTGAATATAGCATAATTTATAAACTTGTCAAATCACTAAGTTGTATACCTGAAACTAATGTAACATTGTATATCAACTATACTAAGAAAAAAATAGCCAAAAGGAGAATCACAAAATACCAAAACTCAACCAGGATGAACTAGATAATTAATCTGCATTGTCCTTTAACCATTACAGAAATGGAATATGTAATTTAAAAGTTTACAAAAAAGAATCTCCAGGCCCAGATGGTTTTGCTAGAGAATCCTACCAAACGTCAAGAAAAGTCAACATCAGTTTTACACAATCTTTTCAAAAAAAAAATAGAAGAGCAGGGAACTCATTTTATAAGGCTTGGATTACTCTGATACCAGAACCAGACAAACACAGTACAAAAAAAGAAAACTAAAGACCAATACCTCTCAAGAACTCAGATACAAAAGTTCAACACAATATTAACAAATCTAATCCAACAATGTGTATAAAGAAGTACATAACATGAAGTATATACCATATCAAGTGGGATTTATTCCAACATGTAAGACTGGCACAACATTTAAAAAATCAACATGATCCACTGTATAAGCAGACTAAAGAAGAAAAATCATATGATAATGTCAACTGACACAGAAAAAGCATTTGACAAAATCCATTCACATTCAAAATAGCCAGGGTCCCTACTTGGGATCTGATAGTGTTGACTCCACACTTAGGTAATTTTACCCATCCTTAATGCTCCCCTATGTAAAAACAATGCTTTCATATCTTATTTTGTGAAGTAAGAGGTTGGATTTTGAAAGAAATACATGGGTGAAAATTATATAAATCAAACACAGGTTTACTGCATCATAATTTTCCAAGCTGCAATTTAAAAATATCCTAAGAAAACAGTACTTTTCTGAATAAATAATGTGGTTGGGAAGTTCATAATTATTCCTATGGTATACACTTTGTTGGAGCTAATAAGTACAATAATATTTCTGTTTCCAAGATCCACCATTACACATTAACATTTGAATGAATACATTCATTATATAGCCAGGATAGCAATTTCCAGTTCCAGTGCTAATGTACTTTCTGGCTAAAGTTGGAATTCTTTAGAGCAATTAACTAATTCATGAATTAATATTGCTTAGATATCAACCCTCTAGAACTAAATGAGATGATGTATGCTTAGCACGTTTCCTGCCATATAGTAAGTACATAATAAATGACGGGCATTAGTATCAGTACTGTAAACTAATGATGTCATGAAGTTTTCTACATTGATTATGGCCATAGGTAAATTTTTTCTTTAAAAAATGTAGAGCATTTTCAAGCTATGGATAAGTTTCTCAAATGCAACGTCCCATACACTGGGAACACTTTTATGCTTTTGTAAATCTGATTAACTCTGTCAATCAGAAGTTTGACTAGAAAGTAGATTTTCTCCGTAGTGGATGGACTTCAGCATATACAGGCAGCGTGTGCATGTCAGTGAAAACAAATACTGCCAGGTAGTGTTTTAATTAAAGCCTTTGCTACAGAGAAGTTGTGTCATTTGGGTACTGTGCAACACAGATGCTGAGAGAGTTACAAAGGCAAAGGTCTAGTGAGGGTTACCTAGAACAAAATTTAGAGATGAACTGGGGAGGAAACAATATGGGACAGGAAGAGCCTTTGACCATGATGCAGGCCTGACAGTCTTGACTAAAATAAGGGGCTGGCTAGGAGCAAAGATTGACCATGAGGACCCCCACTCAGGGCAGAAATGGCTGGTACCCTCTCCACACTCAGTCATTCACTGTGTGTGTGTGGCGGGGGGGGGGGGGGGGGGGGGCCCTACCCGGGAAAGGCGGCCTTAACTTAAAAAAGTGAAGCTGAGCCAGAAGGTACCAACAGATGGAGCATGTGGGCTAACTGCATCCTTTACAGCTAGCCAGGAAGTCGCTGGGGGAGGATCTAAGCAGCACATCTCCATGACTTCCTCAGAACACACGCTGGAGAAACATACAGAAGTAAACTTCCTATTTGACCTTTTCTTGCTGCCTTTCTAGTACTCATCACTTTCTGTGTTAAGCCTCCATGTTAGCATGACTTTCACCACTTCCACGCTGCTCTCAGGCCCAGGGGAAATCATTCTGCTCCTCCCCAAGTTGCCCTGGGGAGAGTTAGGATTTGTGAGGTTGTCCTGGGTTGCCTGGATACATCACCTAGACACTTCACTCATTCTTCTTCCAGGCATAAGAAAACTCTCATGCCTTGCCTCTTTCCCAGGGGTACCCACATTCTTCTCTGTTCTTGGATTTCCAAACTTATTGAGTGTTTCTCCTCTCTCTTCCTCCAGTCTGAACAAATTTATGTAGTTCAATAAATCACAGATGAAGAAGAAGGGAAGTAGGGGGTGTGACAGGATCGACAAAAGCAGACCCTGACTGCAGATAACACAATTTTTTCTCCATCTAATTTTTATGGCCTGAGTTCCCTCTGGGCCTAGAATATTTTTATGTCCAAAGGCACAAGCTTTAGAAATGTAAAAAGCCTTTTCTTTGCTTTTCTGCTGTAATAACCTTCCCCTGAGGCAATGAAGGCATTGACTAAATCCATTAAGAGCAAAGAGTAAAAGAAACTCAGAAAGGAAAATCTTAGGTAACATCTCAAAATATTATGCTGTCACAATTAACACCCAAGAATCCTAACAGGACCTGTGGATGAGGTCAGTGAAACTTTGTTATAGTCTTTGATGGTTTAGGGAGAAGGGAAAAAGACCAGATGATCAAAGTCAGGGGAAAAAAATCTCCATTTTTTTTTTTTTTTTTTAAGTCAGAAGAAAGAGGATACTGCAAGTCATAGATTGGTAACCAAATGTTCCCATTTATCTGGGAAAATTCCAGACAAAACTCATCTCATTTCCTTTTTTTTTTTTTTTTTTTGGTAGTTTGTCTTAGTCAGGCAAAGGCCTTAAAATAAGATATCTGGACTGCAGGAAATAATTTGACAGTCTCCGGAGATATCTCTATGAATAGGATGCAAAAATGAGGACCAGAAAACAGAGAAGCTGGTAGATTTGTAATACGATGAACCAGTATTCCCAGTGTGAACTGGAACATGGCCAAAGTCAAGTGGTCAAGATAGAGGTGGCTATGGAAACTATGACACATAAAGAAAGTTGAACAGAACTGAGGAGATGAAGCGTGAAGCCTGAAAAAGGGAACCCGTGGTAACCTAAAGATGAGAAATTAAGCACCTGTTATGTGTAGGCTAGTTCTGTGGGGCTGAAAAGAAAAAACAAACTGGGAAAATTTCTGGTAACTAGAATTTGTCTCAAAAGCAAACAAAAAAACAAACAACAAAAATAACCCCTAGGACATTGTGAGGTAGTATGTTTATCAGCAGCATGACATTATGAAAGAGACTCATTCATTCTACTCAATTTACAGATTGCCTACATTCAAGTCATAGAGAAATACAGAATGAGATTAAATGACTTCCAAGAACTTCCACAATTCTGAGCAGCTATGATTCTGTTCTTTAAAAAAAGAGAGTGCTAAACCACAACCAAGAGAATTGCCAGATTTTTAAAAAAATGTTTTATATGATTTACAGAAAAACTAGTGATTCAGAAAGAGTTTTATAAAAGCCGTGGATACACCCAGAGTTGATTTTATGGCTCATGACTGGCAATATTAATGGAAGCACTAATAAAAGTTATGATATATAGTAATAAAACACCTAAGCATGGACTCATAAATCATATTCCAACAGGATAAGGAAGGTCGTTTTTCTTTTGTGATTTAATACAGTTTTCCACAGGAGACCTATAAACCCTCAGTAGAGGCTAAAGACTGAGGTTCAACCATGCTGTTTCAAAGATAAAATAGCAATGAATATGTAGATATGAAAAAAAGTGACACTCTAGATTTATGAAGTGTAAATTGTTTAGTCACCCCACTTGATAGCATAAGAACACAGAAGGTTGCTTATTGGGTTCTCCTAACTTAAGATTTAATAAGTTGACTTTCTCCCATTCAACTCTACCAAAATTCTAGACTGATGTTTGAGGAGGCATTAAAACATACTAGGTCTAAGAATTCCTCATATCAGTGATGGTGAGCGCTGTGAATTGTGCAAGACTGTTGAATCACAGATCTCTACCTCCGAAACAAATAAAACATTACATGTCAAAAAAAAAAAAAAAAAAAAGAAGATAGCAGGAGGGGAAGAATGAAGTGGGGAAAATCGGAGGGGGAGATGAACCATGAGAGACGATGGACTCTGAAAAACAAACTGAGGGTTCTAGAGGGGAGGGGGGTGGGAGGATGGGTTAGCCTGGTGATGGGTATTAAAGAGGGCACGTTCTGCATGGAGCACTGGGTGTTATACACAAACAATGAATCATGGAACACTACATCAAAAACTAATGATGTAATGTATGGTGATTAACATAACATAATAATAATAAAAAAAATACTAGGTTTGCTCACAGCCATTATTTTTGCATCTCAACCACTTACCCCTGCCATCTGGTATCACAGCTACCTTATTCACTCAGGAACTATTCCTCTGACACCTGAGAGGGCTGTCAATCATAAGACCTTCCCACCCCTGTGTCTCAGGTATGACTCTGGCTGGCCAAATTTTCCCATCCACCTCGTGGTGGTTAATTTTCTGTGCCAATTTGACCGGACTAAAGGATGTCGAGATAGCTGGTAAAACATTATTTCTGGGTATGTCTGTGAGGGTGTCTCTGGAAGAGATTAACATTTAAATTGGAAGACCAAGTATAAGATCATCCTCACCAATTTGGGTGGGCATCATCCAATCCATCAAGGGGCCAAGTCAAAGAGGCAAAAGAAGGGCAAATTCTTTCTCTCTCTGCTTGAGCTGAGACATCCATCTTCTCCTGCCCATGGACATCAGTGCTCCTGGTTCTTGGGTTTTTGAACCCAGACAGGAATTTACATCATCAGCCAACCCCCGCCCCCGCCCCATTTCTCAGGCCTTTGGACTTAAGACTGAATTATACCACCAGCTTTCCTGGTTCTCCAACTTTCCCATGCTGTAGTATATGGGACTTCTTGGCCTCCATACCTGTTGGTTCTGTTTCTCTGGAGAATCCTGACTAAAGCACATCAGGACAGTGACTTGTCCAGAGGGTACTCCCATCTGACCCTAACCCTAACCCCTTTTCAGAGATTATTAGGGATGTTAAGAGGAGGCTTAGGTGAAGCTTTGGGGAAGCTTATCTCCTGTTATCACAAGCACTAGGGACTGTGTGAGTCTGGAGATATTGGGAACCCACTTTGTCACCACAAGAAAAGAGATTCCCTGGGAGTAAACCGATGCAGAGAAAAGAAGAGTCAATAAATGGGAAGAAACAGAGGCCTGATAACATTCTTTGAGTTCCTGAATCCAGCTATGATTGAATCCATATGATGGCTTGCACTTTTCAGATTCACGAGACAATGAATTCTTGTCTACTTAAACTAGTTTCAGTTCATTTCTGTCACTGGCAACCCTGAGTCCTAATTAATTAGCTATGACAGTTACTTTTATGTTACAGGTTTATCTCTTACATTTTCTGGTAATTATCTTCAAAGAGCTAGTAACCTTGAGTAAGAGACCTTTTCATTGACAACTTAGAGAGGACTCATTTCATTTACTTATTTTTGAAGAGTGACCCATGGAGGTGCACTAGTTAGGAAGGAATAATGTTGAGCACCAAAGCCATCCTGGGATTTGAGCTTCTTTTCCAAGTTAAAATGAGTTGGTCATTATGATGTGATAATAAAATATATTTATCCCATCTCCCATGTTCTTTGAGAGATGTAGCTAACACCCCTCCCCACAAAAGATGGGATCTAGATACTCTTTCCTTGAGTCCAGATGGGGCTTGTACAGCCCTGATCAGTGAGGAATGATGGGAGAGATGCCATGTGGCTTCTGAAGATGGGCCATAAAAAGGATGCAGCTTTTGCCTGGCTCTGTCAGGACACTTGCCCTTGGAACTCAGCTTCTATGCTATGTGGAAACTCAAACCAGCCCATATGGAGAGGCTCATGAAAGGGGAACTGAAAGTTTCAGCTGACAGCCAACATCAACTTCCAGACATGTAAGCAAGCCTTTAGATGACTCCACTCCCAAGACTTGGAGTCTTATAGCTGAGGCCCCATCATGCTTTCCACTGTGGCCTGTCTGAAATCCTGACTCTTTCAAACCATGAGAGACAACAAAAGATTATTTTTATTTTAAGCCACTAAGTTTTGGAGCAATTGTTAAATAGTATTAGGTACTATTTAACATGGTCATCTTAGTTGAGATGATAGATAACTAGAGGCATACTTATTTTGCAGAAAAGGAGAATTTTACAAGGACTGAAATGAAGTAACTGCTTTTCTGGCTATAGTTTGGAAATTCATATAGACATTAATTTCCATCATTTTAACGGTATACTTTTGAAATTGAAGTGTCATGTGTTATTTGGGGGGAAGTCATTAATTTATTTAAGAAATCAGTTAAATAAAAACAAGAAGGTAAACTAATTTACAAAGAGGTCATGATAATACTTTAGGGAAGGTGCAATGAAATACAACAGTGTCCAATTACTTTCTTTTGCAGCTCTGAACACTTTTTTAATTTGTGAAAGATTTACAAGATCCTCTTCTACATTAAGAAAAAAACTCCACAAATCCACTCCTGAAAAATTCTAAAAGAGAGAGGAAATGAGAGAAAATCTGAAAAAGCTTCAAAGTTGCCATAGGAATCAAATCCCAGGCCCAGCCTCATGATTATGCAAATCATTTCAGGTTCAGAGGATTAACTAATACACTCCACTGAGAACCTTGTCTGAAAGAATAGTATCTAAATCTGCACCCAGAGCAGCTAACGTGAGCGCCTAAGAATTGTCACCTGTTCTGTTCTTCTGGACCCTTTCGCTCTTCAGTTCTTATAGTTTCAGTTCAGTATTCACATATTTTCTGCAATAGAGGTTTCACAAAGCATTATGTTCTTTAGGGAAATACTGGAGTGGAACTTAAAATATTCTGTTGTACAAAAGCAACAGCAGCTGGTGGAGTTCATAGAAACCAGTAGAGCCCAATATAATGAATTATAAGCATGCCTGTGTTTAAAGCAAGCACTGACATAAAAGAAGCAACAGAACACAAAATATGCTTCTATTTAGCTCATAAAAAATATGCATAGTATCAAGTAAACCATAGATAATGATTAAATAATCCAGGGAATTCAGGTACCAAGTCATATTTTGCTCCCCCCTCCTTTGAACATCAGGTGCAAAGAAGTTAGGTTAATCATATTCTTTCATTTAGGCCATACTATAATCAGTCTTTTTTGCAGCAGTCCTCTCTCTTTTTACTCCTTCATTCCTGCTCCCTGCTATCCCTCCACCCTCCCCCTTGATAGCTACCAAGAGTAATATGCTTGGTATTTGTCTTTGTTGTATCTTGAAAAATGTAATACTGTTTCTGTGTCACTTGATGTTGAAAACATACATTAGTAGGATTACACTACACATCTCAATTTATTTCTTGCCTTTTCTACCAAACACTGGGTTTTTAAACTCTGTCTCTGTTGCTGTATGTGTGCTGGTTCATTATTTCTGACTGTAGCAGAGTATTCCATAGTATGCCGCTGCTGCATTGTAATTCTCCATTTCCACCGTGATGAACTTATATAGCCTCCAAATCTCTACCATCATAAACAACACCATGATGGACATCTTTGATCTTGCACCTTCTTTATGACATATGTGTGAGCTGTTCTACAGAAAGTGAGGTAGATTGCTGGGTTATTTGATATATGCATCCATAATTTCACCAGACTGTTTTCCAAGATGTCCATTGGTCTACCCCCAACCTTCAGCAGTAAGTGGGGGTTGCTTTTCCCCACATCCTCACCAACACTTGGTATTGACTTTCTACCTTTTTAGAAATACTATGTTATTATCTTAGTTTGCATTTTTCCAGTTACTTGTGATTTTGGATCTTTTCACGTGATTGTTGCCAGTTTGGGCTTCCCATTTTATCAACCTATTTATATTTTTCTATTGGACAATCTTGTATTTCTTTTATTGATTATGCAAATCATTTCAGGTTCAGAGGATTAACTAATACAGTCGGCTGAGAACCTTGTCTGAAAGAATAGTAAATCATTCTTCTGTATATCTTTGAATATTCTAGGCCTAGCACTGTCCAATAAGGTAGACATTAGCCACATGTGGCTATTTAAATTTAAAATAATTAAAATTTAAAAATTAAAAACTTAGTTCTCAGTTACATTATCCCCATTTCAAATGTCCAGTAGCCTGATGTGGGTAGTGGCAACTATACTGGAGAGCACAGACACAGAATATTTCCTTCATCACAGAAAATTCTAAGGGACAGCACTGTTAAATATTAATCTCTTGTCAATTTTTAACATTGCAAATATATTGTCCCAAATGATCAACCAACTATAAATCTTATATATTGTGTCCTTCATTGAATAAAAATCCATAATATTCATGTAGTCATATCTATTTTTTTAAAGATTTTATTTATTTATTTGAGAGTGTGTGTGCACTAGTGGGGAAAGGGGCAGATGGGGAGGGAGAGGGAGAGAGAATTGAGCAGACTCCATGCTGAGCGCTGAGCCTATGGCAGGGCTCGACCTCAGGACCCTGAGATCATGACCTGAGCCAAAACCAAGAATCCGATGCTTAACAGACTGAGCCATGCAGGCACCCCTCATTAAAGACTTTTAACTAGTGTCAGTAAGTTTTTCCAATAAAAGTCCTATGCATTCTTTGTTCAATTAATTTGAAATGGAACATCTAGAACACCAGCTTATTGTATTTTACCAATTCTAAAATGTACTTAGTTTTGTTTTGCTTCATATTTGAACATCCTTGGAATCAGGATTCATCTTTAGATTGATGACATCTAACAGCCATATTGGCAATATTCACCTCCACCTTGCCCCCTGAGTGGTATATAAACTAATGCTACATTGAACCATAGATGGTTTCCCATTAAAAAAAAAAGTATATATTTTTATTTAATATTTTTTACTTGTTGCTTTTCTTTCCCTTTGGTTTCTTTTGTTTACTCCCTTGAAATCTCCAACTGATCAAAATCAAAACTGACCACTGTTTAGAAATACTCATTCACTTTCCAAATTATTATATGCACTACTTATTCTAATACTTGATAATACTAAGCGGGCATTTCTACATTTTTTGTAGACAGAGCAAATCTATTTTCTTGTTTTGCTTGTAGTTTTTTTTAATGAAAAGTTTTTGAAAAGTATAATAGATAATATAGCAAATTCTCATAAGCCGACCTCCCAAATGAACAAATGCTGACATTTTATATTTGCTTCAATTCTATTTCTTCTTCTCTTTTTAACAATAAAATTTCTATTTTATTTATCAGTTTAATTTATTTTTACTTAATAACAAATTATTATCTTGATGAAGTCCCAAAAGTTCATTTTCACTTTTGTTTCACTTGCCTTTGGAGATGTATCTTGAAAGCAGTTGCTGTGGCCGATGTTGAAGAGGTTACCGCCTATGTTCTCCTCTAGGATTTTGATGGATTCCTATCTCACACTGAAGTCTTTCATCCATTTTGAGTTTATCTTTGTGTATGGTGTGTGAGAATGGTCAAGTTTCATTCTTCTGTATATAGCTGCCCAATTTTCCCAGCACCATTTATTGAAGAGACTGTCTTTTTTCCATTGCATATTTTTTCCTGCTTTGTTGATTATTTGACCATAGAGTTGAGGGTCCATATCTGGGCTTTCTATTCTGTTCCATTGGTCTGTATGTCTGTTTTTGTGCCAGTACCATGCTGTCTTGGTGATCACAGCTATGTAATATAGCTTGAAATCAGGCAAACTGATGCCCCCAGCTTTGTTTTTCTTTTTCAACATTTCCTTGGTGATTCGGGGTCTTTTCTGATTCCATACAAATTTTAGGATTGTTTGTTCCAGCACTTTGAAAAATGTCATTGGAATTTTCATTGAGATGACGTTGAAGGTATAGATTGCTCTGGGCAGCATAGACATTTTAACAATGTTTATTCTTCCGATCCATGAGCATGAAATGTTTTTCCATCTTTTTGTGTCTTCTTCAATTTCTTTCATGAGTGTTTTGTAGTTCCTAGAGCCTAGATCCTTCACCTCTTTGGTTAGGTTTATTCCGAGGTATCTTATGGTTTTTGGTGCTATTGTAAATGGAATCATTTCTCTAATTTCTCTTTCTACAGTTGCATTGTTAGTGTATAAGAAAGCAACTGATTTCTGTGCATTGATTTTGTATCCTGCCACAGTACTGAATTGCTGTATGAGTTCTAGTAATTTGGGGGTGGAGTCTTTTGGATTTTCCACATAAAGTATCATGTCATCTGCAAAGAGAGAGAGTTTGACTTCTTCTTTGCCAATTTGAATACATTTTATTTCTTTTTGTTGTCTGATTGCTGTTGCTAGGACTTCTAGTACTATGTTGAACAATAGTAGTGAGAGTGGGCATCCTTGTCGTGTTCCTGATCTTAAGGGAAAGGCTCTCAGCTTTTCCCCATTGAGGATGATATTCGCTGTGGGTTTTTCATAGATGGATTTTATGAAATTGAGGAATGTTCCCTCTATCCCTATACTCTGAAGAGTTTTAATCAGGAAAGGATGCCGTATTTTGTCAAATCCTTTTTCTGCATCAACTGAGAGGATCATATGGTTCTTCTCTCTCCTCTTATTAATGTGTTCTATCACATTGATTGATTTGCAAATGTTGAACCACCCTTGCATCCCAGGGATAAATCCCACTTGGTCGTGGTGGATGATCCTTTTAATGTATTATTGTTGGATCCTAATATTAGCTAGGATTTTGTTGAGAATTTTGGAATCCATATTCATCAGGGATATCGGTCTGAAATTCTCCTTTTTGATGGGGTCTTTGCCTGGTTTGGGGATTAAGGTAATGCTGGCCTCATAGAATGAGTCTGCACAGCAAAGGAAACAGTCAGCAAAACAAAGAGGCAACCCACAGAATGGGAGAAGATATTTGCAAATGACACTACAGACAAAGGGCTGATATCCAAGATCTATAAAGAACTTCTCAAACTCAACACCCAAAAAACAAATAATCAAGTTAAAAAATGGGCAGAAGACATGAACAGACACTTCTCAAAAGAAGACATACAGACACATGAAAAAATGTTCATCATCATTAGCCATCAGGGAAATTCAAATCAAAACCACATTGAGATACCACCTTAACCAGTTAGAATGGCAAAAATAGACAAGGCAAGAAACAACAAATGTTGGAGAGGTTGTGGAGAAAGGGGAAACCTCTTACACTGTTGGTGGGAATGCAAGTTGGCACAGCCACTTTGGAAAACAGTGTGGAGGTGCCTCAAAAAATTAAAAATAGAGCTACCCTATGACTCAGCAATTGCACTTCTAGGGATTTACCCCAAAGACACAGATGTAGTGAAAAGAAGGGCCATATGCACCCCAATGTTCATAGCAGCAATGTCCGCAATAACCAAACTGTGGAAAGAGCCAAGATGCTCTTCAACAGACAAATGGATAAAGAAGATGGGTCTATATATACAGTGGAATATTACTCAGCCATCAGAAAGGATGAATACCCAACTTTTACATCAACATGGATGGGACTGGAGGAGATTATGCTAAGTGAAATAAGTCAAGCAGAGAAAGTCAATTATTATATGGTTTCACTTTTTTGTGGAACATAAGGAATAGCATGGAGGACATTAGGAGAAGGAAAGGAAACATGAAGGGGGGAAATCAGAGGGAGAGATGAACCATGAGAGACTATGGACTCTGAGAAACAAACTGAGGGTTTTGGGGGGGATGGGTTAGCCCGGTGATGCGTATTAAGGAGGGCACATATTGCATGGAGCACTGGGTGTTATATGCAAACAATGAATCATAGAACACTACATCAAAAACTAATGATGTACTGTATGGTGACTAATATAATAAAATAAAATTTAAAAAATAATAAATTATTATTACAAACAAAGTTAAAGTTCCCTGTTTTTCCCTTTCCATGCTTAAATCCCAACCTCCTCGGAGGCAACTACTCTCTTGAATTTGGAGTGTCACCAATCCATATTTTGCCTACTTTTATTACATACCACTGGATTCATAAGTAACATGAAGTATTATGTTGTGGATTTTAAATTTTTACCTGTATGACAGTATGACAGTGCTGCAGTGAACTTTGAACGTACTTCCTTGTTCATGTTCAGGTGTAAAAATTCCTTAACCACATCTATTTCTTTAATAAAAGCAATCTGTTCTTTAAAAGGAAAAAAAAATAGGTAAGTTCTCTTATTCTTTTCAAAAAGAAAATATAATTGACAAAAGCTCTAAGAATATCTTTTCTCCCCTTTGTATGAACTAGAGGGTGCTAGTGCATTATAATGAAGATGGTCATTGTAACTACATTTCATGAAAAAGCTCCTATCCAAATGTCAACTTTATTCAGTTGGAAATGATTTTTTAGAAAACTCCCTGTGCCCTTTTTTTTCCCCAAAACACCAAGCACAGCCTAATCATTTTCCATACAATTCCTTTGGCAAATACAGATTTGCATAACCGTTACATTAAAAATATTGAAATTTCTGTGATCTGTGCTTAAGTCTACAATATCACTGCATTGTTCAATATGTAAATCTAGTATGTATCTGAGCATTTATATTACATCCATTTCTATAGCAACAGGGTAGATTTAATAAACTGTACATATATTTCACAGTAATATTTAATTGTACAAAAAATTACTACATTTCTATCATCTACAGAAGGTACACTGCAGTGTCCTCCAACCACAGTCTTCCTTTTTTACAATTCAAAAATAAAAGTGTGGGGTGCCTGGGTGGCTCAGTCCTGAAGCGTGTGCCTTGGCTCGGGTCATGATCCCAGGGTCCTGGGATTGAGCCCCCCATCGGGCTCCCTGCTCAGCAGGGGGCCTGCTTCTCCCTCTCCCACTCCCCCTGCTTGTGTTTCCTCTCTCGCTGTGTTTCTGTCAAGTAAATAAAATCTTTAAAAAAATGAAAATAAAAGTGCATGTAAGATAAAAGTCAAAGTGTGTCAAGGGGCAAACGGTGAAATAAGTCTCCTTCCTACTCTAGACTTTAAGTTCCCCAGAATCTTTGTCTCAATTTATAATAGAGTAGCTGTTTATATGATACTTTATGATATTCAACAATAGGACTTAAGTAACAGTTATGAGAAAAAATAGTCTGACAGTTGAATGAATCTGAAAATAGACCTGATACAAATGATTGCTATGCAAGGCAGCCTTACAGATGACTTCAAGGAATGGTAGGTGTTTACAAATATTTCTTGATCCCCACGTGGACCAGTTCCAGAGTAGCTTCTTATTACCAGCAGTCTGGCACCTGTTTTGGAGAACAGTATCTAGTGAAGCGTTCCTCCCCCCTATACTGGCACATACTTCAGGGGGAACACTCTTCCCCCTGAACCTCCACACAGATCATTTACTACTTTTTACTCTGCCAACTTCTCATCAGTGAATTTTCTTTCAGTGTCTACCAAACACTGTCAGGTGACCCCATACCGGAGACACCGTAACTCCCTTCAAATGTATTCTATTCTCAAAAAATGAATAAACGTTGGTACTATTTGGTCCATGGAATGCTTTATTATTCTTAGGAAACTTTGAAATAGTGTCAATAAATATTTTTTGGTTTTCCCCCATTTTAATTCACTTCTTTAGTTTTATGCATTTAAGTTTAATTAGTTTAATGTAATTTAATTTTAATTAAATACATAAGTTGGTACTCCCATTCTGATATGTTCCATTTTCTATTTCTACATCAACAGACTGCATTTATTTTTTAAAAAGGGGTGGGGGGAGAAGGCAGATAAAATCAACATTATGGTAAAGACAAGAATTCCATAGCATTTGGTTTATTTTCATAACTGTTAATTGGATAGAAACAGTCATGCAAGGACCTGATGATCAACCAACATTCCCAAGCATGGCCCCAAGAAAGAATCACCATGACTTCTGCCATAGTCAGACATGGCATTTTTATTAAAAAATGAATTCACAAAGAAAACAGCATTTCATAATCATGCATGGATTGCCTTGGGTGATGTTATCCATTACTGCATACCACAAATAAAAATAAATGAATAATAAAGCAAAACCAATGTTTAATTGCCCTTTTGTGGTTTTGCTCCCATACATTTCCAAAGACAGAAATTTTCCCTCCTACGAAGTCAGTGGAAAGAAAAAAAACTCTTTCTGAAAATTATTAATTGAATCCAGCAGAAATATTAACATGTAGATAATATTATTTCTTTAGTAAAATTAATCATATAGGCAAAATCTGTAAAATGGTTTTTATCCACAAAAGAACTCATGGTATGATATGTAGCATGAAACTAGAAAATATCCATACTTAAATCTCTTTAATCTTTGAGCAACCATTTGATTTTTAGCCATAATGTGTCTATAAAACTGTATTTCTCCTTTCAATTACCCATTGTCATTTCAGCTACTTTCTGTACTCATTCACTTAGAGATTGAAAAGACATTATCTGAGGGCAAAGGAAATAATTTCAAGTTCCTGAATTCAACTCATGTGCCTTCATTTCTCTCCTCTTCCTCTCCCCGCTCCCACCTCCCACCCCAGCCCCTCTGCCCCATCCAAGGGGTGGGCTGGCATGAAACCCAGAAAAGGACTATCTGAGCCTCTCTCTTGCAGTAGTTTAGGTGGCAATGTGGAGAGAATGGGTCAGTTGGCATCAGGAGAAGAAAATAGAAGAAATTCAGAGAAGGGCCATGAAAGCCCATGAATAAGCTGAAGTTAGGACAAGGTGAAAACCCAAATAGAGGACCAGATAGTAGGCGGCAGCAACAAGAGCAGTAGGAGCAAACAGAGCTGGGCCACACGGCGAACAAGAGTCACCATGTTTCCTGCTAGTGAGGGGACCAGAGCCAGTTTCATGGACATGTGACCACGAACACAGCCCAGTACTTGATTTAATGTTCTGCTGTCTCAGTCTTGAAATTTTCATTAATTTTATCTTTGACATAGCCACAATAAGCATGTCTGCCACTCCTTACAGCCCCATTTATATATAATGTTCACAGCGTCCCAGGAGCACAGAATCCTATGGATCTGTGATGCCCAGGAGTGCAGAGGCTCAGAGCAAGTACAAGGTAAGGCTGTATGTTTAAGGCTGAGTAAGCAGGGCACTCACACCCCCAAAGGGCCACACTTTGCGTCAGAACCAGAACTGTTTTGAAAGCACAAACAATGCAATGTGTGGGGTTTTTAAAAAGATTTTATTTATTTATTTATTTATTTAAGAGGGGCAGGGAGGAGCAGAGGGAGAGGGACAAGCAGACTCCATGCTTGTTAAATAACAAATTTAAAAAATCATGACAAGTTGAGAGAGAGACAGCAAAAGAAAGGAAAAAGCTTTATACCTTAGGACCCATAATGGCAGTTTTTACCTGCTTTTTGATCTAAAGACTGCACATTTTCAGTGTGCACCTGCAAATTATGTAGCCAGCCAAGGAGAGGGCTGTACAATTACACGGATCCAGGAGCCACCTGTATCCTGAATGGCCTGCATGTCCAGTCCCCACCAGGGCTGACTGATACCTTGTTCTTCTGTGAGGTTTTGGAACTTGATTTTTCTGGGTCTCCATGTGTCCTAGCTGTGTTTCTGAGATCCCTGTTTCCTTATTTGGGCAAGAAGACTTAAAATAGACTTCCTTAATCTGAGACAACCAGAGTTCTCTATTCTTTTTTTTTTTTTGCCTAAGATATATTTTTTTAAGATTTTATTTATTTATTTGTCAGAGAGAGAGAGAGCACAAGCAGGGGGAACAACAGGCAGAGGGAGAAGCAGGCTCCCAGATGAGCAAGGAGCCTGATGTGGGACTTGATCCCAGGGCGCTGGGATCATGACCTGACCCGAAGGCAGACACTTAACCGACTGAGCCACCCAGGCATCCCCAGAGTTCTCTATTCTTTACAATTAAAAGCATCTAACAGAAAAAGCACAAAATATGGTATGAATTTTAGTTAGTAAATCATACAGAAATATTTTCATTCACAAAGTAAGTGATGCTAACTTAAACATGCTGCATTGGAAAAAATAGATTTTTGTTTAAAATAAAAATAATTTAGCTTGAAAAGTCTGTATGAAAAGCTGTGCAAGTGAAATACTGCTAAACAAAAATCCTCTAAAAAATCAGCAAAATGAATGAGGACTCTGGTCCTTTCATCAGACTTGTGCCCTGAGGGACTCCAACCTTTATGTGTGTTTTAAGGAAGACATATCAGGTGTTACATGATCACTGTGGCTTTGGTTCTAAACAGGGGGTGGCCATCAGTGCAAGCTGAATCAGTGAGGACATGTGCCTCAGCATGACCAATAAGTAGAAGGAGAACAAATGTGTGGGATATGATCGAGGAGGCCAGCAATGTGTTGTGGAAACCAGCAAGCAAACCAGAAAGCTTGAGAAATATTGCAAAATGTACAATATGATAGAGACCATGAGCCACTATCAGAAAATTTGTTTTACCTTTAAAATTTGTCCTTTTGGGATTTCCTCCCCTTGAAGAGGGCAGAAAGGTACTTACTGAAAAATTTAAACATTTTAGTAAAGTTATAGTTGTGGATGATGTACAAAAATTGAGTAGCTGGAGAAGATGTCTTAAATTTATTTATTTTTTATTTTTTTAAAGATCTTATTTATTTATTTGAGAGAGAGAGAGAGATCACAAGCAGGGGGAGCGGAAGAGGGAGAAGCAGACTCCCAGCTGAGCAGGGAGCCCGATGCAGAACTCGAACCCAGGACCCTGGGATCATGACCTGAGCCAAAGGCAGATGCCTAGCCCACTGAGCCACCCAGGTGCCCCCTTAAGTTTACTTTTAAGTGTATATTTAGGATTGACGTGACACTATGCCTCCCTGTCCTGCAGAGACACCCCAACCAAACTGCCCAAGAAACTCAGGCTGCCCACTTCTGTGGTCAAGAAGGCAAAGGGCTACAAAGAAGAAACACAGACTTAGACTGGAGCGAGAAAAAATATACATGGTTTGAGTGATAGAGTGGTTCCAAACCTTAACAATCCTTTAGAAATTAAACAGGTGGCAGCTTTCAGCTTCTCTTGGTTTGTTCAGGGTGCTTTGCTTAAATAGCAGGGGTCTGTGCTTAAAACATGTAACTTTCTGTTCACAGCCAATCACATAGGTGCTGGTCCTTTACACGGAGAACTGTTTTTGTTAGAGGTTATAATGTGCTGAAAATAGGAACAGCGAGGGTTTAGGTAACATCACAAGGAACAAATCTGGAAGAAAGTTAGAGGTGTTCCGGTTATTTAGGCTAATTATGAAAGTCAGTACTTTTGGACATGCATTCCCATAAACCATCTCCTGGAGGTGCTGCTGTCTAGGAGGAACACAGGGCTGAGCGGAATGTCCAGAGTTTTGTTTATAGCAGAAAAGGATAAGAAGAAAGATGTTATTATCATTCAGACCTTTAAAATTGGCCATTAACTTGAAAAACTGTATGTGATTGTAACGTTTTCTTCTTTGGTGTGCAAACTGCTTACCTAGTTGATTTTAATTTCCTATTTAGTTACTTGGTAGGAGGATGACCTATCAGTTATGTAACTAAGTAGGTGGGAGGAGAAGTGGTGACTGAAGTCATGCGGTGAATACAGTACATGACTATCTGTAAAAAACCCTAAAGCAGTGGTTCTCAAAGTGGGGTCCCCAGACAAGCAGTATCAGCACTCCCCTGGAAACCTGTTAGACCTGCAGACTCAGAGGCCCCACCAGACACCTACTGAATCAGAAGCTCTCAAGGTGGGGCCCAGCACTCTGCTGCATTTTTGACAAACCCTCCAGGTGAGTCTGATGCATAAAAAAGCTGGAGAACTTCCATGCCAGAGAGCAGTGTGAGCTGAGTCGGGTCCTTCATTGAGATCTCCCCACACACGAACCACCGCAGCCTCAGGTGTTTCCGTGCTCCGGGCCCCCAACCCTGGGCACTCCTTGTCTGTGTCAAGGTACTTACAGGCTTTATTCAGTTGCTCTGCTGCTGAGGTATAGAAAATTTAAGTATCAAACCTTTAATCTTAGCAGATCATCTGCTTTTACACTCAAGTGAACTAAAATAAAGAAAATTATTCAAATAATTTACATATTCAAGAGAGGAGCTTTGGAAGGACGCAGCATTAAATAAATCAGATTGTATGTAAGAAAGCGTTGAAGAGCCGTCTATTCATTTAAAACAAAGTTCTTTTTGGAATGCCATAATGCTTATTATAAACAATTAGCCAAATTGGATTAAACTGCATGAACTTTCACATTGGTCTTGACATTAGTGTCTGCAAAGGTGAATTTTAGCTCATAATGATGGCAATTTTTATAAATATTAGATTGCTACCTCACCTTGCTTAATCTCTTTGTCAGATACTGGAATCATTCAAAATTAATGTTCAAAGGGTCAGAGTTGGGCCCTAGGAAGAGCACATTCAGAAGCTCCTACCATCAGTACTAACTAGATCGGTGCAAGAGGCAACTTGACCCTGAGCCCTGTGCTATGCAGGGTTGTGCTTAGGCTCCCCTCCAGACTCAGGGCCTTCTTGGTGCCTGAGTCCTGGAATTACCTGCCCAACAGCCCTGAACTCACATCCAAGGCTGGGACAGGCCTCCTTCTTTGGGCTGCCTTCCTGGGGTCGGCCACAGCTCTAGTGGGTATACCCCTAGAGCCAAGGAGTGGCTCTGGGGCCCCTTTGCTGGGAAGAGGGCTCAAGTGTGATGTGTGGGCTGTGGGGGTGGTCCACAATCATTGTGTAAGGAGAGAGCTGGGGGGTGGGAAGAAAACGGGCAGCCCTTTGATTAGGGGCCAATTCTCCCTGCTCTACGATGAGAAACTTGGAGGAATTCAATAATTCTAATATTAAAAACTGACCTCCTAAGGCGCTATAAAGACAGAGTATATACTTTGTTCAATAGCTTATTAGCTTGATTTATAATTCTAAATATTTAGATGAATAGTGTGTGGACTTCCATTAGCATTGTTGCTCCATACCCCTCAAATGTTAAAGGTGGGCTAGTCACCCACAGTGACTTGTGTCCACCCCATTATATGAAATTTGAACCTTCAATTAATATTACTGAGTTCTCTGAGTGCCATCTATGAACAATGGTTAATAGCAAACAGCATGGGAGGTTTATAGGTGAACTTGGAGAGCAGTCCTGGGGTAATGAGGAGGCATTCCAGCTCTTCTGTTCACAGTAAAAACCTGCTTTAAGTAAGACAAAGGGAGCAAACCATGGATAGGCGGGAAGAGAGGCCTTTAAAATGTACCAGAGGGATGCCTGGGTGGCTCAGTCGGTTAAGTGTCTGCCTTCAGCTCAGGTCATGATCCTGGGGTCCTGGGATTGAGCCCCACGTCCGGCTCCTTGCTCAGCGGGGAGCCTGCTTCTCCCTCTGCCTCTGCTGCTACCCCTGCTTGTGCTCTCTCTCTCTCACACACAAATAAATAAAATCTTCAAAAAATAAAAATAAAAAATAAAATGTACCAGAAAAGCACTTCAAGGAATATAACACGGAGTTGGGCTGCTGGAATATAAGATCAGCCAGTGGCTTGGCATGGAGTGTCTAGGTACAAAAGGGGATAACATCATGATTAAGAGTTCAGGCTCAAAAAACACGCATGTTTCTTCAATCTTGGACCTGATAGTTATTAGCTATGTGATTTGAGGGGAAAATGTATTAACTTCCTCTGTGCTATAGTTTCTCCACGTGTAAAATGGGAATAATAATAGTGCCTACCTTATAGAGTGGTTGTGAGAATGAAATGCAATGGAACAGGTATAGTGTAGAGTGCCTGGCACATTGTAAGCATGCAGTCAATGACAGCTGCAACTCCTTCTCCTCCTCCTCCTCCTCCTCCTCCTTCTTCTTCTGCTCTTCTTTTTCTTCTTCTCTTCTTCTCCTTCTCCTTCTTCATATTATTATTATTATTATTACTCCCTAAGAAAATATTTGCCCATAGGGATCATAGGCAAACTTTCGAGTAAAAAGCAAACTCTTCAAAATGGATACATTCCTAGAAACATATAAATTACCAAAACTAGAAGGCATCCAAATCAGCAAAGAAGTCAAACTCTCACTCTTCGCAGAAGACATGATACTGTACACAGAAAACCCAAAAGACTCTACCCCCAAATTGCTAGAACTGATACAGGAATTCAGCAAAGTGACAGGATATAAAATTAATGCAGAGAAGTCAGTTGCATTTCTATACACTGAGACAGAAGAAAGAGAAATCAAGGAATCAATCCCATTTACAATTGCACAAAAACCCAGAAGATACCTAGGAATAAACCTAACCAAAGAGGCAAAGGATCTGTACTCAGAAAACTATAGAACGCTTATGAAAGAAATTGAAGAGGACATAAAAAATGGAAAAACATTCCATGCTCATGGATTGGAAGAACAAATACTGTTAAAATGTCTATATTGCCTAAAGCAATCTACACATTCAGTGCAATCCCTATCAAAATACCACCAGCATTTTTCATAGAGCTGCAACAAACAATCCTAAAATTCGTATGGAACCAGAAAAGACCCCAAATAGCCAAGGAATGTTGAAAGAGAAAACCAAAGCTGGAAGCATCACAGTTCCAGGCTTCAAGCTACAGTACTACAAAACTGTAATCAAGACAGTAATGATGTGACACAAAAACATACACATAGATCAATGGAACAGAATAGAGAACCCACAAAGGACTCTCAATGGTCGACTAATCTTTGACAAAGCAGGAAAGAATGCCCAATGGAAAAAAGACAGTCTCTTCAACAAATGGTGTTGGGAAAATTGGACAGCCACATGCAGAAGAATGAAACTGGACCACTTTCTTACACCATACACAAAAATAGACTCAAAATGGATGAAAGACCTAAATGTGAGACAGGAATCCATCAAAATCCTAGACAACATAGGCAGCAACCTCTGTGACCTTGGCCGCAGCAACTTCCTGCTAGACATGACTCCAAAGGCAAGAGAACAAAGGCAAAAATGAACTATTGGGACTTCATCAGGATAAAAAGCTTTTGCACAGCAAAGGAAACAGTCAACAAAACTAAAAGGCAACCTACAGAATGGGAGAAGATATTTGCAAATGTCTTATCAGATAAAGGGCTAGAATCCAAAATCTATAAAGAACTTATCAAACTCAGCACCCAAAAAACAAAAAACCCAGTCAAGAAATGGGCAGAAGACAGGAACAGACATTTCTCCAAAGAAGACATACGAATGGCCAACAGACACATGAAAAAATGTTCAACATCACTCGACATCAAAACCACAAGGAGATACCACCTCACACAGGTCAGAATGACTAAAATAACAACTCAGAAAACGACAGATGTTGGTGAGGATGCAGAGAAAGGGGAACCCTCCTACACTGTTGGTGGGAATGCAAACTGGTGCAGCTGTGGGAATTCACAGTGCCTGGATAGACAAAATCTGACTTGTATATGCCTCCCTGGATGGGACTAATTGAAAAGCAAAGGAGGAGTGCCCAGAACACTGGGCCTTCTTTGAAGTTTCTTGGCTGAAAGCAGCCAGATTCTTACTGAGGCTCAAGATTCTCATCTAGGGAGTAAATATTTAAATTTTGAAAAAAAACAGGCATCTGTGGTGGTCACGTACTTCACGAACTCCTTGCCTCCTTGCTCTTATCATGTACTGCCCCATATATTATTGTCCTGACCATTAAGGTTATGTTTTCTTCCTTGTTTTGCACTTGCGCCTGGTGTACTGATATGACCCCAATAAAAATGGAGACAAATCTTGGCTCGAGGCCTTTCACCACTAGAGCGTCTGGTCCCCAGGCCTCTCCTTTCTCCTACTAAAGTGTCTGGAGTAATCTTTTCATTTGCCATCTCAGGGTTTGCTGGCCAAACCTGACAGTGCAGCCACTCTAGAAAACAGTATGGAGGTTCCTCAAAAAGTTAAAAAAAGAACTATCCTATGACCCAGCAACTGCACTACTAGGTATTTATCCAAAGGATACAAACAGTGATTCGAAGGGGCACATGCACCCCAATGTTTATAGCAGCAATGTCCACAATAGCCAAACTATGGAAAGAGCCCAGATGTCCATCGACAGATGAATGGATAAAGATATGGTGTGTGTGTGTGTATATATAATGGAATATTACTCAGCCATCCAAAAGAATGAAATCTTGCCATTTGCAACAATGTGGATGGAACTAGGGGGTTTATTATGCTACATGAAATATGTTTGTCAGAGAAAGACAAATACCATATGATTTCACTCATATGTGGAATTTAAGAAACAAAACAGATCAACATAGGGGAAGGTAAGGAAAAATAAAATAAGATGAAAACTGAAAGGGAGGCAAACCATAAGAGATGCTGAACTCTAGGAAACAAACTGAGGGTTGCTGGAAGGGAGGTGGGTGGGGGATAGGATAATTGGGTGATGGGCATTAAGGAGGGCAGTTGATTTAATGAGCACTGGGTGTTATATGCAACTGATGAATCACAAATTCTACCTTTGAAACTAATTAAAAAAAAAAAAAGCAGGCTCTTCAATGAATGAATTCAGCTCTGACCACAGGATAAACACATCCTGAACCTAAGAAGGAAAAGACTTTAGGTCACACAGCAAGGGAACATCATGTTCCAAAAGGAAAGAAGTCAAAATCTAGAATGTTTTTGGTTCATCTGGGAGGATTCACATGGGAATTTTAATAACTCTTCATCTTACTCCACATGGCTAATGGAATTTACTGTCAGTTAGTTTAATGCAATGTTAGCTTTAACCTCACAGAGCCCCAGGTTTGCATCCCAGCTTTACCATTTACTGTCTGACCCTGAACAAGTTACTTAGCTTCCTTATGCTCTTGATTTTCTTATCTGCAAAATGGACACACTAATAATAAAACAACAGTCCTAATACTACTACATAGTCTTGCTGTGAAGATTGCATGCAGTGGTGTACTAAAGTCAGCTCATACTATTTTGGTCAACTGTTAAATTTTCAGGATTTTTCTAGGCCACTTGTTGAGCCTTTGGGGAGTTTGAAATTAGCCATGGTCAGTGTATTTCTGCCATGAAGATTTGCAAATGCTTAAATCAGGCCCCTTTCCTCCCTGAGAGGCATAGCATTGATTACATGCAATAAATATTTAAAAGGCTTAGCACTGTACACGTCACAAAATAAGGCCTAAATTAAGTTAAATATTTTTAATTGTTTACTGAGCTCTTAATATGTCTAGACATCTATTTTAGACGCTGTATAATGTACTACTAGAAGAAGCTAGGCTGTGCACAGGTAAACTTGGCCAAAATACCCAGTATTATACTTTCCCTTCTAAATGTGTATCTTTAATAATGAAGCAAATAACACCTAATTTTAAAATACCAAATAAAATAGCGTAATTGGACAGTGTGTACTGCCTCAGCTGGATTATTATAATTTATTGTGGGCTTTGCCATGGATACCTAATAATATACACAGTTGATAAATTAAGACATCAGGAAAGAAGACTTCTTATATATGTCTGTCAGAGAGTGATTCTCATTGTACAAAAAGTTTAAATTAAATGACAACTTAATTCTCAGCTACACTACATTTTTGTTTTCTAAGCATTGTTTCTTCTATGAGAGGACACTAGAAAGCAAGAGAAAAAGGAAGTGGTGCTCGGTGTTGGAATGTGTGTATCTCTCTTTGCAAACAAGAATCCACTTTTTCCTCTCTAATTTGACAGCTTTAAAAAAGTAGCTAGTCATATGTTTGGAACAATTTGGATGATACCCAAGAAAAATACAGCACTGGATTATGAGAATCTTTAGGTACATTCCAGGGAAACAAAGCAAAACAAAACAAAACAAAAAACCACTCAACTGGGAGTAGTTGCTTTAGGTATGGTTTAGGCCAGAAGGATGAATTGTGTTTGCATGCCGGTGATTTTTACCAACTATAACACAGTATATTTGCAGTGCTTCTCACATTTAAGTGTGCATGAGAATTTCCTGAAGAGCTTATTTAAATACTGGTTTTCCTAGGCCCCACCCCAGAGATTCTGCTTCTTTAGGTCTGAGAGGGGCCCAAGAACTTTTTTTTTTTTTTAAAGTTTATTTGTTTATTTGAGAGAGACAGAGAGAGCCTGCGAGCTGGGGTAGGGGCAGAGGGAGAGGGAGAATCCTCAAGAAGACTCCCTGCTGAGTACAGAGCCAGACATGGGGCTCGATCCCAGGACCCTAAGATCATGACCTGAGCCAAAATCAAGAGTTCAGATGCTTAACTGACTGAGCCATCCAGGGGCCCCAAGAACTTTCATTTTTAACATGTTCCCAGGTGATGCCAATGCTGCTGGTCTGTAGACCAAACTTTGAGTAGCACGGCTAGAGACCAATAAGAAATATACTCCCATAATCTATGGAATAGGACAGTGACTTCCAAACATGGTTAGCTTTAGAATCATCACTTAATAAATTTTTTTTATGAAATCCAGGTAGAATCCCAACATGAGACCTGCTAAATCAGAATCTCAAGAGGTGGGCCCAAAGAATATGATGAATCTGAGAAACTGTGATGTTAAGGGGCTCCCATCTTCTTATTCTTGGGAAGCCAATTTGTTGGTCAGGACAGATGAGATTTAATGGCTACCACATTTTGAAGCACAGGCTGAAAAGAGACAGACCATAAAATTCAAGTAAGAAACTGCTCAAGATGGAAGCATGTCAAAAAGGCACAGAAGCCAATCAATGGCAAAAGGAGTACTAATTTGAGCAATAAGATGAATGACAATATTTCATTATAACCCTTAGAAAAAAGTTAAGTATCTCTGAGCCCAAACATACATAAATTATTAAATGAATGAATAAATAAATAGAGATAACTTTAAAGAAGAATCCCAATTAATAAATGTAAAAGAAATGAAGGAAATAGAAAATCATGTTTTCTAAGTTGTAGTGTTACATAAACACTAACAGTAACAATTGTTGCAAGCAAGTTTCTCTGATGGATGTTAAAATTGCTGCATAAAAATTTGATGAGAAACAAGATATTTGCATAGTCTCAAAGTATTTCTCCACAAGATATTTATTAGTTTCTAAGGAAATACAGTAAGTTTACAGTGCAGAAACCCAGCAGACACCTCCCTAACCACGTGTCAAGGTGAGTATCAATAGTAATAAGACATCATCACATACCTCCTGACATGATGCACTGAAAAGGACACAACACTTCTCTAGTATTTGTGCCAAAAATGCTTTACTTCAATCTAATTGTAAGAAAATATCAGACAAACCCCAAATGAGGTCAGTTATAAAGTAACTGACCATAACCTTCAAAAGTTTCAAGATCATGAGGCACCTGGGTGGCTCAGTCGGTTGAGTGTCTGATTCTTGGTTTTGGCTCAGGTCATGATCTCAGGGTCGTGGGATAGAGCCCCGTGTCAGGCTCTGTGCTCCGTGTGGAGTCTGCTGGAGATTCTCTCTCCTTCTGTCCCTCTCCCCGCTCATGCACTCACTCTCTCTTTCAAAACAAATAAATAAATCTTTAAAAAAAAAAAAAGCGTCAAGATCATAAAAGACAAAGATTGAGGAACTGTCACAGATTGGAGAAGACTAAGAAGAAATTTAAAAAAACCACATGCAGTGTGGTATGCTGGATTGGATCCTGGACCAGAAAAAGGACATTATGAAGACTTACTAAAATTCAAGTAATAGTCTATAGTTTAGTTCATAGTACTGTAACAATGTTAATCTCCTGGTTTTGATCATTGTACCGTGGTTATATAAGATGTTAACATTAAGGTAAGGTTGGTTAAGGTATATACGGTAACTCTCTGCACTATTTTTGTAATTTTCAGTGTAAAATTATTTTGAAATAAAATTTTAAAATTTCAACGTGCTCTACCTTGTGAAAACCCACCGCCTAATCAACTCTACAGCTTGCCTCGCCAATCTATGGATAAACTACAGGAATAGTTTCACTTGGGAGGTGGTCTAATAATGAGTAGAGAAGGCTTTACAGACAAGAGTCCAGTGGCCTTCCGGAGATGGGGGTTTTGTCACTACACTCAGTTAGCCCCTCCCCATGAGATGCTACACCACAGACTAAACAAGTGTGGGAGCCCCCACAGGCTCCTGTCAGAATTTCCTGGACTTTGGACCATATGTGGAACTTCTGTAGCCCCTGACCCACATTTTGGGGCACAGCTGCCAGCCCCCTCCCCCGCCATGGTAGCATGAGCCACCAGATTTCCACAGTTTAGGGCCCCCTGCTTTAAGGAGATAATCTGTCCCCAGTAGCAGCTTTCATATTCTATTTCTTTAGACAGCATTTTTTTAAATGCAAAGCTCCTTGGGCAGCAGTGTTCACATTTTCCCCATGTCGATATTTTGTCACACATCCAATCATTCAAAACCAAGCTGATTCACTTCTAATAGTTTCATTTTGGTTGCTCTTTGCTATTCCAACTAATAGGAAGAGCTCATTTCACTCCATTATATTTCTCATTTGCACAGCGGATCTTATATTTTGTTTTACTTAACTTGGTCTTCATGTATGAAGAAGGTGAAAAGAGCTCATCTGTGTTTTCCAAGGTAGAGGATCATTTCCTGGTCTTTCTGGGAAGTGGCATAATGTGGAAATTAGTGGAGGTTGTGGAGATAGACTGGGTTTGATTTCTGGGTGTGACATTTACTGATAGTCTGATCTTCCACAGGTCTCTTCATGTTTCTGAGTCTAAATCTCCTCAAAGACAAAAAAAGACAATACATGTAAACTTTTCAAATTATTATGAGAATTACATGAAATAATGTATGTGTAGAATTAAAACTTAGTCTCTCATTTACTAGATATCATAAAAACAATCTAAGCATCTTTTTGGCCCAGATTTAGGGAATAAGGAAACATCTAAAGATAAGGAATCTCGCAGAGAGTGAAAGCTGTCTCTGGACCTGTTGTATTTTATTTGTACAAACGATCTGCTGTCAGTGGCCTTACTTTGAGCCAAAAAAGAAACAAACAAAACCAAGAGCCAGGTTTCAGTAAGACTAAATTTAATTATCCTTTGTTTTATATTCCAAATGACTAGTTTCCTCTTGTTGTTAATTTGCTTTACTAAGACTACCTTTAGATTTCTGTTGGGGAACCTTTAACCTCTAACTTGAGAGAATTGCTGAAAATCACTAAATACATCTTTGGTAGGAAATAGTGGAGTTCCTGAGATTTATGTCTGATTCTTCCCTTAGGTTGTGAATTTCATCACAAAATTCAAATTAGGGGATGGGTTTTGTTTGTACATTTTTGTTTGTTTGTACTCCATATATGTTGAAAAGCTATGAGTGGAAGGAAAAAGCATTCAATCTGTTTTCCTTCCAGCAGCTATAGTGTTTGGAGTAAAGAAGTAAGTCTATCTTGTTTTTGACACAAATTCAATATGAAGTGTGGTTTCTTTATCATACCCAAGCACTTTAAACACGGTAAGTATTCAATAAATGAATAGTTCTCTTCCTCTGTACCCTTATAGTTTGTGCCTAAATATCACCTTGCTTTTATTAGAAACTTTGTTGTCCACATTAAATTCACTCCAGTTTGTTTCCATCCTTCTCTCTTCGGGGCTTGATATTGTCCTTAGGTACAATTAGGCAGCTTTATTTTAGAACAGTGGATTTCAGAATTTCTAAGTGTTTTTTTAAACCAAAACACTTTCTTTTATGTTATGATACCATACAGTACATCATTAGTTTTTGATGTAGTGTTCCATGATTCATTGGTTTCGTATAACACCCAGTGCTCCATGCAGTACGTGCCCTCCTTAATACCCATCACTGGACTAACCCATACCCTCACACCCCTCCCCTCTAAAACCCTCAGTTTGTTTCTCAGAGTCCATAGTCTCTCATGGCTTGTACCCCCCTCCGATTTACCCCCCTTCATTTTTCCCTTCCTTCTCCTAATGTCCTCCATGCTATTCCTTATGTTCCACAAATAAGTGAAACCATATGATAATTCACTTTCTCTGCTTGACTTATTTCACTTTAAACTAAAACACTTTATTGAGCCTCCATATGATAGTGGTAGAATCACACATTAAGAAAATACCTAACAAGCCCTTCCTCTAGCCTTGCCTGACTACTTAATCAATCCCTTTGGAGTAAGTTATTGAAGGCTTTTTGTTAAACAGTAACCCTTTTTCAGGGAAGTGGGTATTTTCAAACTATAATCAATCATAAACCCTGTAGTAGAATTAGCCAGCTAGTTTGTTGAGTCTAATAACTTGGGTTTCCATCCAGCAGGAATATGAAGGAATGAGATACAGGGATGTGGACGTTTTGATCCTGCATGCAAGTTCTGCTTATTGCGGAGTCTGGTAATCATTCTGGGCAACTAGAGAAAATAATGGAACCTGGGGTGTGAGGGCAGAGGTTCTATGGGCTTGAGAGAGGCCAGAATTGCTTAGTAGTGCTTTAACAGATTGATAGGAATTAATAGGAGTGATTTTTGATTGATGTGTCAATGTACTCATCTAATTGAGCTCGTAACAGTTGAATAGATGGCCATACAGGCTGGTGATAGGTTAGGGCCAAAATGGATGGATGTTTTTATTTATTTATTTTTAAAGATTTTATTTATTTGAGGGGGGAGGGGAGAAAGAGAGAGCAAGCTTGTGCAGGGGGGAGGAGTAGATGGAGAGAATCTCAAGTGGACTCTGTGCTGATCCTGGAGCCCCATGCCAGCCTCCATCTCACAACCTTGAGATCATAACCTGAGCCGAAATCAAGAGTCAGACACTTAACTGAGTAAGCCACCCAGGTGCTGCTGGATGGATGTTTTTAGTGACTAAAGTAATAGATCATTAAAGAAAGGTGATGACGATGGGTTGGTGAGAGTGGGAGTTGGTGCAGAAAGAGAATAGGTATACTTTTTCTCAGAGTGGAGAATTAATTCCTTAAGTCAGGGTGTAGTTTAATTAAAATTTAATTAAGTAAAAAAAAAAACACCAACAAGAAACACAGTCTTGTGCTTATAAGGTCTAGGTTTGACCCTGGCTCTACTGTTAATTTGTCATGTTTCTAAGGGCAAGCAAAGTGCTTTTACTTTTATGTAAGTTTTTTTCAACTCTAGAATAGAAACTGTAATGCCTGCCCCACTTCCCTCATAGGGTTTCTGTAAGTCACAATGAAATAATTAATGTGAAAGTGCTTTATAAAATGCCATAAAGCTTCATAATTCTATAGATTTTGATAATTTCTATACTTATTCCTAACGTGAGTCTTTTTTCTTTAAAAGCGAAAGCTAAATAAACAAAACCAACATCAATGCAATATAGAATTATCCCTGCTAAGAAAAAGCTTCTTATATGGTTCTTAAAAAAAAAAAAAAAAAAAAGAATGGGCAATATACCATTAATACCCATTTTATGCAGGTTTTTGCTTGATTCTATATTTATAGAAATGAATCTAGTATTGATCATGCTAGTTATACATACTTAAATGGTTTATAACTGGAAGGGTGTTTTGTAACTCAAGTAATGGGAAAAAAGCTTTCTGTATTGAGAAGATTATAAACCAAGAGTTCTGCTATTACTAAGGTAGCAATTTTAAACTTTCTTCAAAGTTCTGCTGGAAATACAAATTACATTAGCCTGACTGGTTGCCAATCAAGGAAACAGTCTTCACCAGGGTTGGTTGACATCTGCCTGCAGCCTGCAGAGCAACCATCCAATGAAGCCACAATTTCCTATGAGGGGAGAGTATGAAGAGAAACTAAAATAATTATTAAAGCATCATTTTAGATACACTAATACCCATGTTTTTGTCTGTAGCTAAGCAGCTAGAGTAAGCTACTTGAGTTCAATTAAATTGTGAAGATGTATACAGTTTATTTAGTTGGAGAAAAATAATAATCACAGAATTTAATCACAAGGTTTATGACTCAGATAATTACTGTTTTGTTGTTCTAGGAAGTACAGATATAAGTGGCATATCTGGGAACTAATAAGGATATGACCTTGAAGTTTTCTTTGGGTCTCTTAAATTTATTTATTGCCCCAAAGTGGAGAGACCAATAGCTCAGGGTGTTGGGATTTTGCTAATTGCTCTAGTGGTATTTGGCTTGCAGTTATTATTGATGTTTAGGACACTAACAACTGTCTAGATTTCAATCACGCTTGCCATGATTCATCTTCGGGAAGTAATTCAATAGGACACTGCAAATCCAAAAGGCAGAATCATTGAGGGATACAAACTATATGAGACTCTTGAGTTCGGGAAACAAACTGAGGGTTGCGGAAAGGGAGGTGGGTGGGGGGGATAGGGTAACTGGTGATGGGCATTAAAGAGGGCATGTGATATGATGAGCACTGGGTGTTATATTCAACTAATGAATCATTGAACATTAAAAAAAAAAAAGGCAGAAGTGGAGAAAATTCTTCCTGGAATGTCCCTTGAACTTCCCAGAGTCAGTTATTTTGAATAGGCTCCTGATTTCTGACCACAAGTGAGATGCTTTTTACCTAAAGTTTTCTATTTAGATATTCTCAAGAGCAGCTGCATAGACTTTTACTCTGGTCAAAGCATGATTTTATTGGATAACACAATGCATTGGGAAACAAAAAGCCTAGGGTCAATTCCTAGTTTCACCACTGGTTAACTGGGCTGTCATTGGTTGCATTTAATATTTTGTTGAAAGTCTCTATAGCATTCATTAAATGTTATTCATTGAGGGCTCACAAGCAGACAGCCCATTACCAGAAACTTTATTAGTATCTGTTACTATGTAGATTTTAGTATATACACTTAGTAGAGAGAACTACAGAATATAAAGTTACCTTGTGAATGAGCTTATATCTACTAATAAAAGGAAATGAGGTAACTGCAAAAATGTATATAAATGTATATAATGTACATAATGTATATAATAACCATGTTTTCTGTATTTGAATCTTTACATCTGGGGCCTTGCTGACCCTGAAGATAGCAAATAACTCCCCTTTCATGTGCAACCATCTAATACAGAGCCCTTACCTCCAGCCCTTTTCAGGCTCTCACACTTCAGGCCACTATTTCCATAATCACTCTTGCCCTAATCACGCCAGGGCCAGCCCTCAGACAACTTGGGACAGTCTCTATGCCCCAGAGCCTGCTGAAATTATTCAAACTAGCCAATCTTAAACTGGCTTACCCTGGTCTCTTCCATTCCTTCCCACAGAAACCACAATAAAGGTCCCTGCCCGTAGTTTCCCCTGCTTCCTCTACCTCCTGACCAACCTTGGTACTTCCTCATGTGGCCCTACATGCTGTGCTGGGCCTCCTGTGTTTATGTGGGTATAAAACATGACAGTCATTTCTGCGTCTGTATGTCTTACCATACCCGATTAAAACAAATCCTGTGTATACTTTTATAACAATATATTATTCAAAAATGGAGAAAGCAAGCATAAAATATTTAGATAGTTCAAGATTATGGAGCCCATTTGAAAACTAATTATTCCCTACCTCAAAGCTTATTGATTCAATCCTTCACTCAAAAATAATGATTGGGCACTCCCTATGTATAAGGAATTGTTTTAGGGAATATAAATCCACCTTGTCATAACAAACAAAGGAGACAAACTATTATATATCTCAAGCATTTTTCTAATTTATATTCAATTTCGATTTGACATTTTCTCTGGGTTTTCCTATTTGAAGCCCTCTCTACCTGCTATAACTTTCTTTCTGCTCCCCTACCTCCTGTTTTCCCAAATCAGCACTTCCCTGCTTATCTTCCTCCTCCCCTTAGCAGGTGTGTATCACACCGTGGTGCACCTGGCATGCTCATGCCCCACTCACACACCCCTCATTGGTACATTACAACCCACCTGATGCCTGGCTAAGCAAATTTGTATTTCAGATCATGAACTATGAAGAAATAAGTTAATAAGAGTCTAACCATTTCTATCGAGGTACAGACTTTCCTGCAAAACCCATCAAGTAGATTTCTGCTTGTATCTCTTTGACTAAATTGTCACGTGGCCACAGGAGCCTAAAAATTGAATAAGACACATAAGTACCCAACAACACAATTATGTATTTACTTCCTTTACTACAAATCAAGTTTTTGGTAGCAGGTAAGAATGAGAGAAAAATGGAAGCTGGTAGGCAACTCTGTGTCTGCCATACTTTTCAATAAAAATGAAGTTGATGGACCTCTTGGTAGGTTCAGACAATGGTGGCAGCATCACCACCTGCCCCCTCATATATCCTCCTCAAAGAGTACAAACAGCAGAAAGAAAAAGTAAATTTATACGCAAATCATATTTCAGCACAACCTGGAGATAGAGAATGTCCAAACTTCAAAATAACTATGAATAAAAAAAAGAATAAACTCAAATCCCAGAATGCAGCTTCTCACACTCCCACCCCAACCTCGCTGCCACGAGGCTCTTGGGTGAGCAAAAGCAGACCCAGAACTGCAGGCAAGGCAAAATAGGGAAGCTAGTGAAGAATCCTAAGTTTGAAATTATTCTACCAACAAAAAGACTAAGTCCACTCTAAGCCTGTAAATACTAAAAAAGCATCCAGGAATGAGCATGGGTGTAAAAAAACTTCTTCCTTCATGACAGTCATTTCTGCATCTGTGTGTCTTGCCATATCTAATTAAAACAAATGCCTGGTGCCCTTCTGTAACAATACATTATTCAAAAATAGAGAAATTAAGGAAGGAAACTTGAAGTATGGTGATTTAAAGGGACAGGCAGGGTTTAATATGGCACTCTTTGAATCTCATAGCTCTGGGTGGGAAAAAAGAAATATGAAAAAGGAAGGGAAAAAATACCCTTTGGGGAGTAGAAGAGGGAAGAGGAAAAAAAGAAAAGGGGAAAATAAGAAAAAAGGGAGATCTTATATTTCCACAAGATAAAGGAGAAATATAAAAAAAGCAAAGGACTCATGGCCTTCCTTACCACATAAAAACACACCCCCAAAAAACTGCCAAAGTACCTGAGTTTTGCTATACCAGTATGAAATGATGCCATTAGGGGTGTCTGGGTGGCTCAGTCAGTTAAGTGTCTGCCTTCAGCTCAGGTCATGATCCCAGGGTCCTGGAATCAAGCTTTGCATTGGGCTCCTTGCTCAGCAGGAAGTCTGCTTCTCCCTCTGCCTCTGCTGCTCCCCCTGCTTGTTCTCTCTCACTCTTTCTCTCTGTCAAATAAATAAATAAAATCCTTAAAAAAAAAAAAAAGAAAAGAAATGATGCCATTAAACCAAGAATCTCAAAGCACTTCAATACCATAAATACGAACAAATATAAGTCAAGTCCACATAGAGATACAGTGAAAACAAAGGAAATGAAATTTCATGCCTATCAACTGAGGCAAATTCTCCTCTGATAAGACAACCAAGAATAAGAAGGAAACTATAAAGAAGAAAACTGTAAAGAAAACTGTAAGTTCACATCAAGCAGAATTGAGTACTTTCATACAAGCATTTGGAAATATGAGAAACTGTTTTAAATAGTGCTGGGAAAATAGGACAGCCACATGCAGAAGAATGAAACTCAACCATTCTCTAACACCATACACAAAGATAAACTCAAAATGGATGAAAGACCTCAATGTGAGACAGGAATCCATCAAAATCCTAGAGGAGAACATAGGCAATAACCTCTTTGACATCAGCCGCAGCAACTTCTTTCAAGATACATCTCCAAAAGCTAGTGAAACAAAAGCAAAAATGAACTTTTGGGACTTCATCAAGATAAAAAGCTTCTGCATGGCAAAGGAAACAGTCAACAAAACAAAGAGGCAACCCACAGAATGGGAGAAGATATTTGCAAATGACACTACAGATAAAGGGCTGGTATCCAAGATCTATAAAGAACTTCTCAAACTCAACACCCAAAAAACAAATAATCAAGTTAAAAAGTGGGCAGAAGATATGAACAGACACTTCTCTGAAGAAGACATACAAATGGCTAACAGACACATGAAAAAATGTTCATCATCGTTAGCCATCAGGGAAATTCAAATCAAAACCACATTGAGATACCACCTTACACCAGTTAGAATGGCAAAAATTGATAGGGCAAGAAACAACAAATGTTGGAGAGGTTGTGGAGAAAGGGGAACCCTCTTATACTGTTGATGGGAATGCAAGTTGGCACAGCCACTTTGGAAAATAGTGTGGAGGTGCCTCAAAATATTAAAAATAGAGCTACTCTATGACCCAGCAATTGCACTACTGGGTATGTACCCCAAAGACACAGATGTAGTGAAAAGAAGGGCCATATGCACCCCAATGTTCATAGCAGCAATGTCTGCAATAACCAAACTGTGGAAAGAGCTGAGATGCCCTTCAACAGATGAATGGATAAAAAAGATGTGGTCCATATATACAATGGAATATTACTCAGCCATCAGGAATGATGAATACCCAACTTTCACATCAACATGGATGGGACTGGAGGAGATTATGCTAAGTGAAATAAGTCAAGCAGAGAAAGTCAATTATCATATGGTTTCACTTATTTGTGGAACATAAGGAATAGCATGGAGGACATTAGGAGAAGGAAGGGAAACATGAATGGGGGGAAATCGGAGGGAGAGATGAACCATGAGAGACTATGGACTCTGAGAAACAAACTGAGGGTTTTAGAGGGAAGGGGGTGGGGGGATGGGTTAGTCCGGTGATGGGTATTAAGGAGGGCATGTAATGCATGGAGCACTGGGTGTTATATAAAAACAATGAATCATGGATCACCACATCAAAAACTAATGATGTATTGTATGGTGACTAACATAACATAATAAAATTAAATTAAAATAAATAAATAAATAAATAAATAAATAAATAAATTAGAAGTACAAAAACTAAAAATAAAATGGGCAAAATCAGAATAAATGAAAAGGGGTGATTGCATTTAGGAAAACAACAGAAGAAAATGACAAAATTATCTCAAAAAAAAAGAATAAATTGCAAGTTGCCCAAGGGAGAATAGACTCAAACAATTTAATAAGGGGTATTGAAAGAGGGCAAGGAAACCCTGGAGAAAATGAAAATGGCCTAAATAAAGCAGTAAAAAGGACCAGTGGGAGAGCAGCAGACTTGGAAGACAGGCAAAAAGGGAATAATTTTCGTGTTAACAGAGACCCTGAAGAAAAAAACAATAAAGCAGAGCTAATATTTTAATTTTTTTTGAGAGAGTGAGAGAGAGCACATGAGCAAGGGAATGGGGGGATGGGACAGAGGAAGAGAAAGAGAGAGAGAGAGTATCCCAAGCAGACTCCCTGCTGAGCATGGAGCTCAACATGAGGCTCATTCTCATGACCCTGAGATCATGACCTAAGCTGAAATCAAGAGTCGGACGCTTAACTGACTGAGCCACCTAAGTGCCCCAACAGAGCTAGTATTTTAAACTATAATTCAAGATCATTTTATAGAATGAAAAAAGACTTACATCTATACATTCAGAGAGTTCACTGGGTACCAGGAAAAATTAATCCAGAATGATTAAACTCTTAAGACATATTCTAGTAAAACTCATTAGATTTCAAAGACAAGTATAAACCATCAAGGTCTCCAGGCAGAAATATCAAATAACTTATGGAGACAAAAGAATTAGACCAACATCAGACATTTCAAAACCAACATATAAAGCTAGGCAACATTAAAACAACATTTTTTAAAAGCTTAGTGAAAGGAATTGTGAAGCAAGTATTTTATATCCAGCTAAGGTCTCCTTCAAATATCAAGCATATAGAAAAATCAATTTAAGGAATTTAGGGAATTATGTGCCCTTTTTTTTTTTAGCCTTTTTTGAGGAATTTACTAGAGGATAAATTTCATAAAAATCAAATCATGACTAGAAAAATTTCAGCCCAAGGACTGATGGTGAACATTTAAAAATATATAAATATAAAATATATAAATGCCCTGTAAGACTCAAACAGTGGGAGAGTGAGCTCTCCACCTCACTACAGTCTCCACCACTTCCTCAGGGCTTTCCAGAACTATCCAGGAATCTAGTTGTTAATCATGAATCGTCAAAACCTTTATGGTTTTGGTCTGGAGTCTGAGTCCATTTAAAGTGTTGATGGCTTTCTCTGCATCCTTTGGATCAATATAGTTAACGAATCCATACCCTAAACTCTGTCCTGTAATTTTGTCTCTCACGAGTTTGCAGGATTCTATTTCACCAATGCTCCCAAAGAGACTCCTGAATTCCTCCTGGGTCATATTCTGGGGTAAATAGTTGACTATGAGGTTGGTTTTGCTGTCATCTGTGGCTGCCCCTGTCTGCATGGGAGAAGGACAGTTTCTATTGTTGCTGGAGGGTCCATTGCCTGTATTGGATGTCGGGCCATTTGACACCTGTGGCTCCATGGTGCTAATTATCTGGTTCTTGAGGCGCATCTTCCCGGCGGTGCAGTCCGGCGGGAGGCGACGGAGGCTGGGCGCTATAAAGGCTATTCTTGATACAGTGCATACTGATAATGTAATTAAACCACACATCTGGACACAATGAATAGTAAGGGGATATGTACATCCCTCCGTGAATGTCTGTGGTGAAACATGACTACAGAAGGAAAAGAGAAGAGTCATAGAAGAAAATTCTATTGTCACCCTCAGGCTATCCCCAGAAAGGATATAAGGAAAGTGAAGACAAGTAATAAGTAACATAGTAAAAATTTAAATACATTTAAGAGGAGGAAAAGAAAGTTAAATGTGAACTTTAAGAAATATGGATTCTCAATGAATGATTATTCCATGAATGAACAAATTTGGATAGGGTAGCAGAAAGTCAATAGCTTTTTTTCTTTTACCATTTCTATAGAAAACCTTAGGAATAGGATAACCACAATGAGTTGGTTGAGGTAGGAGTATTGATAAAAAGAGCTTACCTGTTTTTGATAGAGATGAAAATTATTCTTGGAATGCAAGTAGGTCTGCAGAGAGGAAGGCTAATGTGGCTCCTTCCCAAAGTACTGATTTTATATTCTTTATCTCTGAACCAGTTGAGATTTTCATTTCAGACATTCATCTCCCTTTTCAAGCTGTTTAAAGTTTAAAATTAGCATCATTACATCAGAACAAAATCTTTTGCTAAGTCATAGCTCAACTTCATATATTCAGTGGATTTTTTTTTAAATCCATGAATCACCAAATAGTGTTGATAGATGACATACCTTCTTTCCTACACTCCTTGCCAAGTAAATTTGTTTTTGGTTTAAATGTTTGTTCTTGTCACAGTCTAAATTTCAAGCATATTTCCACAACTACTAAGGATTTATGTTTTTAGATCATGATAAAAAAGAAAGATGGATCTCCCTATATTTTTCTTTTGTTCCAATGTGTTAAATTGTGCCATTTTTGGAGAGTGTAGCAAGTAGCGTATATGCTTTCTTGGGAAGAAACAAAAAATTCAGAGATTTTATTAATTAGGGTACCAGTATGCTATGCTTCTTTCTTCATGTATTTCACTTCCTGAAGTCATTCCTCCAGTAGCTGGCTAGAGTATATTTGTTGATTCCTTGAATGTATTTATTCTGCCTTTACACTTTGGTTGTTTGGCTGGGTTTTTAATTCAGAGGAAAAAAAATATTTTTTTTAGAATTTGAAGAGAAGTCCCAGGATGACAGGTCCAGAGAGCAAACTGGTCTGGTTTGGAGCAGAAGGATAGAGAGGGCCCTAGAAACAATGATGCCAAGGGAAATATCATCTGAAGTGTTCGAGAATTTGGAATAATTGTTGCTTATGCATTTCACAGCTTTGTTAAAGCATCTGGGAAAAAATAAAGGTGCATAAAAATTAATTTTAAAAAGAGGCAATTATTAACTCCAGAAAAAAACAAAAAGTTATACAAGAAAGAAAACATCACAATGAAGTACTTGGGTTACATTGAATAATACTTAGCCAAAATAGGATAAGTATTGATTATAGAATTCTACCCAAAATTATATAGCTCAATTGGGAGGATGAATTCAAGGGAAAGTGGAGGGTATAAGAGGGCTCAACTACCATAACGGAAATTTATAGATCCCTAATCCTGTGTTTTTAGCAACAAATCACGATGATTCATAGCAAGTATAGCAGTCATTATTTATCACATCAAGACACTTTTGAGAGTGAAGGAGACCGTTGGTAATAATTATGCCAAGACAACAGGCATAAACTGGAACTGATAAGCAAACTTAGTATATGTTACCCTAATTATAAGCATATTATTTTAAATGTAGAGGTAAATGTCAATGAGACAGCTAATTAAGTTGAAAGTGTCTCTAGGGAGTGGGATTGGTGGGGAGAGAGTAGAACAGGAGACTGCTGATTTTTAATATAAGTCTTTTAATGCTATTTGTTTTAAACAGTGATTATGCATTATATGGATCAACTTAAAAATTAAAATTTAGAGATTAGATTAGTCTTGCCTAATTGTTTTTGGTATGAACCAGAATGTTCCCTACTGTCAGCAAGAGGCTATATCTGAGTTCTCCTATAATATTTATTGATACTAGTCATTTGATGTTTCTCCCTCTAAGAAAGGTGCAATTGGATAGTAAATACTCGGTCCTGTTTTTCTTTCAAATAGGGCCATGGCACAAAGTAAATGCTTATTAAATAGTTCTTAATGAATAAAATAAAGATTCAGTAATACTTTCAAAGGCAGAAGAACCTTCTAGAAGTCAGGTTTATGAGATGATATTTTCAAGTACAGGTGTAATGGCCAGCCAGGCTTATCCTGAGTGTCTGGGATTCACCAGATGGGGATTCTGTAGACAACATGGCAAAGGGAGACCTCTTTACAAAATTTAACTTGAGAGAGAAGAATTTTGACACTCTTGCAGAGATCCCTTTATGGCAATGTTACCTAAAATGATAATAACTAAACTTTTAGAAATCATAGCCTGTAATGTGTGCCTTTAGGGATGAAGGGTTTTTGTTTTACTGCCAAGTTGATGCCTGTTAGTTTGTAACTTCCCCAAATTTTCATACTCAAAAGAGTCTTCTTTCTTGTTATTTGAATAATAAGATTAAATCTTGGAGAAAGGGGGACTGAGCATATTTTCTATTGGGTAGCATTTTCATAACCTAATGGGCTATAGTAGGAGGGCTTGGATCAGTGATGAACACCAGAGAGTAAACACCCAGTTAGTTCAGAGTATTTGCAGTAGAAATAGAACCAATAGGATATGAAATTGCAGCTCATTGTTTCTCAGCATATTTGTCCTCTAAATTGAAATTATTATGGAAAAAAATGGGGGGAGAAAGAAAAAAATTGGGACTGGAAGCAGAACAGAAACAAGAAAGAAATGAGGGCAGTAACACAGATATATCTATTGGAAATCCCGTTGAACTCAGCACACCTAACTTAATCTTATTAATATTTTTGAGGAGAATCCTCTGCCAAAAACAAGTACAAAAACTAAAAAAAAAACAAAAAAGAAAAACACAAAATAATAGAAACCACTCTTCTTAATCTCAAACCCTGCTTTCTCAATGCTTAAGTAAGATTTAGATTAGATCTATTCTTTGTAGCAGGGTTATTTCATGACACTTTCCTTGATCCCCAAAGTCTATCTCTGATATAATAAATTCCAGCTAAGTGTTTCTCTTTTGCAAAGCACCTTTGGTCACAGCCTTTATTACCCATATGTAATTGTCTGTTTACTTGTCAGTATCTTCAACTAAATTGCAAGCTCTGGGAAGATGCTATTCCATTTTGCTCATCATTGAATGCCCCACGTTCAGTGCCTGGCATATAGTGAATGCTCAATCAATATTTCCTGAATGAATGAATAAATTAATTATGTTATTCTTTTTTACTTTATATCTACAGGAGCCACTGTCTCTGAAAACAACGTGTGCTCACTGGAGACTTGACTCAGACAATAAATTTGTGAATTTGGTAACTGTCAAAGCTCTCCAGCCAGAGAAAACAAGACAGTGGGTATTGTGACAGCTTGTAGGCATTTCTCCCAGCTTAGGGGAGCTTAAGGCAGGTCTCAGGAGCAACTACAGAGGGCCCAGGCCAATTAGACAAAGGAAAAAACCTAAGCTCAACTTTAGGCATTGACACATCTCTTTCTTTTCAGTGACTGTTAGCTCATTGCCTAAGCTATGAAGCAACTCAGGGGAAATATAAATTACGGCAAGAAAGTACACTATATCCTTCACCTGGCAACAGGCTTAGTAAATCTGCCTTATTTCTGAGCTGGTATGTGCGGCCTGGATATTGTGATCTCTATTGTTTCAGACTGTAATAACCATGAGGGTTTTTCATTTTCTTTGGTAAGAATTCAGTAGCAATCATTCAGATGAGCCACAGTATTTAATTTATTGAGGGAGGAGGTGGTGGCCACAGGGGATAGGAATCAAAAGAAGGGTAAGTGATTCTCTGAACCAGGGGCAATGTCCCTATTTATTACATAATGTGCCCCAATCCCAATGAAGGTGACACTTCTGGTGACTAGTAGCAGACATGTACATTATTTAATTTTGATTATTGTTGTTGTTATAATGGGGATATTAGTGCTCCCTTTCCTGATTCCCTTTGTGCAATTTGGCACACATTTGAGAGGTAGTAGTTCCTAATCAGGGGATGGAATTTGAGTTATCACCACCTATAAGGATTGGGCCTCACTCTTGGTTCTGTCATTCAACAAATATTTATTGAACACCTATTATGGGGCCAGACATTATTCTACGTACTGGGAAAATAACAGTAAATAAAGGAGAGATTATATTTATCAAGCAAGATAGATGATCAACATTAAGTAAATTGTGTAGAATATTTAAAGGTGATAAATGATAGAAAAGAAAACTCAGGGAAACGTGTACAAGAGTGTAAGTAGGTAGGGTGGGGAGTCACAATTTTAAACAAGGAAGAAAAATATAGGCCTTATTGAAAGATGGCATTTGAGCAAAGGCTTGAAGGTGGTAAGGGAGTGAGTTTGGAAGGCATCTGAGTTTTGTTCAAAAGTCTGGCTGCTATGTTGAGAATGATGTCTAGGGAGTATAGCAGAGATAACTGGCAGGTGACCCAAATCCATTCTCCTTCTTCCATAGTATAGAGTTGTCAGTGGAAGCGGCTGGCCAGCCAGGGACCATATTTCCTACCTGTCTTGGCATGCAGGTATGGTCATCTGACTAGGAGAGAACAGAGCTGCCACTGGCCAGAGAACTAAATGTGCACTGGGGAGCTGCTTTGAAGACTTGACCTCGGCCTTTGACTATTGCATAAGAAAGAAGTAAAGGTGTTGTTCTTTAAGCCACTGAGATTTGGGGGTCCATTTGTTATGGCAATCCAGCCTACCCTAAGACAAAGGTCAAGGGCAAAACCAGGAAGACCTACTAGGAAGCTATTGCACTAATGTAGGTGAGAGATTATGGTGGCTTGGACCAAGGTGGTAGGAGTAGAGGTAGCAGAAAATGAATCCTAAATATATTTTGAATTTAGAGCCCACAAAATTACATGACAGATTGGATGTGGGGTATAACAGAAAAAGGGGAGGCAAGTTTGACTTTATGGTTTGGGGGTTGATGCATTATAAGGTAGAGAAGACAGCCGATGAAAGAGATTTGAAGGGGTAAATTGGAATTGAGTTGTGGATCTATAAATCTGAGATAATTTTTAGTCTCCAAGTGAAAGTGTGGAATAGATATGTAGACATGTAAGTTTGAAGTTCAGGGAAAATGTCTGGCCAGGGATATTGATTTGGAGCCATCAGTGTGTAGATTGGTTAAGTCACCATGGGAGTGACGACAGTTACAAGAAGAGGTCAAAGGACTAAACCTTGGGCAACTTCATTTTATGAGGTTGGGCAAATGAGGAGAAATCAGCAAAATGACTAAGTAGGAGAAACTAATGAGAAAGAAGGAAAAACAAGAGTGTGATGTGCTGGAAAATATTGACCTACTATGCTTAGATGTGCAGTGCTCCATGCTAAAGATCAGGACCCACAAAATGTTTCCTTGCCTACTGGGAGCAAGGGAAAGACATGTCAACCAGTGAGACTGTGATGAGAACAAGCCTGGGGCCCAACAGGAAAGAGCTGAGAGGGCAGAAAACACTCTGGAAGCAACAGTGGTAGGCTGGGAAATTTTTGGATTCTGTTCTCTGAAAGGGAAGAGGGAGATAAAAATATTTTTTGAGCAACAGTGATAATCAGTTCTATGTTTTAGAGACAGAACTGGTGGCAGGGGGAAGGATGTATTTTGGAGAAGATGAAAATTTAGTAGGTATTTCTGAGACCAGTAAACTGAGCTAGAGATGAGTCAGTCATCTTGAGTGGTCTTGGGATCAATAACCCAGTGATCTTAATCAAGCCGGGATTAAGGGGTTAAATGAGTGTACTTTTCCCCTCCACTTCTAGTCCTTCACCTGTGCCCTTGATCTCAGCAAGTGACATCATTCTCTACCCAGTTGCTCATGCCAGAACCTGTTAATTATTTTTAATACCCTCGTCTCCCTCACCCTGCATCCAACCAATCACTAACTGCTGAAGATTTTTGTCTGCTAAATACTGAATACCTCTCAGGTTTGTCTACTCCCCTCCATCCACTATGCCACCCTCTCACCTGAACCCCTGCAATAGCTCCTGACTGGTCTCAAAACAGATCCCTCCCACCTCGCCCAGTGTTCCTTCTGTTCGTTGACCACATTGGAGCGGGGGGGGGAGGGGACTTTTAAAAACAAATCTTATCATATCACTTCCCTGCTTCTCTTCCTCCTGGGTTAAAATCCTGAGGCTGGCCTTCTGGGCCCTATATGGTCTGATTTCTGCCCCCTTCACCGGCTCTGCACACACACACAAAAACGTTTTGCTGAGTGAATGAATGAATGAATGAATGAAGGCTAAGATATAGCCTCGCTTTGGGTAAGTTATTTACATATCTGAAACCCCAGTTTCCTCTTTTGTAAAATGAGAACCATAATATTTCCCTCACTGGAATGTTGGTAAGTTAAACAGTAAGATACCATGTTAATAAAATGTAAGCGTTTAGCATTGCATGATAGTTTTGATCACTGTAAGTGAAACAAATTGGCACTTAGCACAGAACCTGATACATACACTCTATATGTACTTGTTGTTAATGATAAATCAGCACTTTGGGATTCTAATTATCTTGGTGACTATTTCTATAAAATTACTTATAAAACCCCATACCATCTCATTTGATGCTGAACAGAAAGCTAAGCATGGTTACTTGCAGCATCATACCGCTGCTCAAAAACTCTTCATTGTCTCCAAAGACTGAAATCAAGTTCGAACTGCTCAGCTTCACATTCACATTTCTAATTTCTTCAATATATATCCTATGCTGCTGAGAAATTCATCTCAAACAAAATTTATTGGATTTCTACCTGTGTTAGGGGCTGGATATTTAAATTTAATTATTGAAGCCTTGTATGATGTAGTTTCAGTACCCCAAGGGCTGCTGCATTTAAAGAAGCAAAATCCAAATTGGCCAAAATGTTATTAAAAAGGAATTTAATTCTTTACACATCTCTGAAAGGATGTTAACAGGAATCATGACCCCGAAAACACATCCCACTATCTGTGGGAGACATGGAGGTGTGCTGCTCACATTGCCCTTCAAGACCACATGCTATAGGGAGTGCGGTTGACTGGCAGCCTCCAGCTGCCACAGCTTTGGATTTTACACCATGTTCCTGCTGAGACCACACTTTTGCTGGTCTGTACTTGGCCCACGAATGACCAGGAAGGGGTACTAGAGCAGTGCACTGAGGGGTAAGGCTCTTCCCCCGCATCTTCCTCCCTTTCATAGGTGTAAGACCTGCATCATGCTCTGAAGGTGGTTTCTGCCTCCTTCTGTGCTCTCCTCTTTTAACCTTAACAGGTGTCTTCCACAATAATTCTTTTACATATCTAACTCCATTTTAGCATCTGCTACTTACAGAACCCAAACTAACACAGGTGCTACCAAGAGTGGTCCAAGATGATTGGTAAGATGGGGCTTTCAAGTCAGGGAATTATAGGTCACTGTGTCCTCAAAAGGAAAAAAAATACCTGTGTCTGGGAATGGAGAACAAAAGCAAAAGTAGCCCCACTTACCATTATTCTTAATGACCCATTGTGGGGTTATGTACTTTTCACCTCCACAATTCCAGACTCTGCAGGGTTGGAGGTTCTAATTCCTACAGGAGGTGAATGTGCAAAGGAACACTGAACTACAAGCTATGGCTGCTGCCAATGAACTTTGAACTCTGTTTTCAGGGGCCCCGTAACCATGGTAAAAGCCAAAGCCAGTCTCCCCTCCTTGATCTCAAGCCATTTTCAGTGTTGCCTGGGAGGTTGCCCAGCTCTCGCTGTAAAGACCCATCATGTAAGATATAAACTTTTTCATACCCTCTTGGTGCATGTGTGTCATCTCTAGTCTGGACACCTGAACCAATTTTGAGTGAGGCATCTGTCTCATCTCTGGGGGTGACCACAGCAGAGAGATATGAGGGCAGGAGACAAGGGAGGGCAGAGAGATCTAGACAGCTGCTCTTGGTCCATCCTTAACTCTCTATACCCTCAATTATAGGAAATGAATTCCCCAGTCTCCAGAGTAAAAACTGTTCCTGATCCATAGCACTGAATTAAGAAAATTATATTCTGTACTACCTTTAAGTTAAGTATCCTTTGCTAACCTAAGGCAATATTCTCAAAGGTGTAAGACTAGAAGAGACCCCTCAAGAATTTAAGAATTTAGCATCCTGAATTTATCTTTTTTTTTTTTTTGACCAAAGCCATTAGGATCCTGTTTCTTCAAGGAACTTAAAAAAAAAAAAAAAAAAAAAAAAACGGAATGAAGAGATAGGAAATAAAAGAAATACTCTATCACACTGTAAGGGAAAAGGAGGGAAGAGAGGGGACAGAGGAGTTGATTGCTATGTACTGAGGGCCTACTATGTTCCAAGCCCTGTTTTCTCTTCATTTAAATGCACACAACAGTCTCTTCAATAAATGGTTTTTTTGAAAACCGGACAGCTACATGCAAAAGAATGAAACTGTACTACTTTCTTAGACCATACAGAAAAATAAACTCAAGGTGGATTAAGGATCTAAATGTGAGACCTGGAACCATAAAAATCCTAGAAGAGAGCACAGGCAGTAATATCTCTGACATCAGCCATAGAAACAATTTTCTGGATATGCCTCCTGAGGCAAGGGAAACATAAACAAAATAAACTATTGGAACTACATAAAAATAAAAAACTTATGCACAGCAAAGGAAATAACCAACAAAACTAAAAGACAACTTACTGAATGGAGGAAGATATTTGCAAATGACATATGTGATAAAGGGATGGTATCTAAAATATATAAAGAAATTCTACAACTCAACATCAAAAAACCAAATAATCAAATTAAAAACGGGCAGAAGATATGAACAGACATTTCTCCGAAGATGACATACAGATGGCCTACAGACACATGAAAGATGCTCAACATTACTCATCATCAGGAAAATGCATATCAAAACCACAATGAGGTATCACTTCAGCCCTGTTAGAACAGCTAAAATCAAAACCAGAGGAAACAAGTGTTGGCAAGGATGTGAAGAAAAAGAAACCCTTGTACACTATTGGTAGGAATACAAACTGGTGTATCCACTGTAGAAAACTGTATGGAGGTTCCTCAAAAAGTTAAAAATACCCTACAATCCAGGGATCACACTACTGGGTATTTACCCAAAAAATACAAAAACACTAATTCAAAGTGATATATGTACCCCTATGTTTATAGTAGTATTATTTACAACAGCCAAATTGTGGAAGCAGCCTAAGTGTCCACTGATGGATGAGCTGTCAAAAAAGAAGTGGTATATATACATAATGGAATATTATTCAGCCATAAGAAAGAATGAAATCTTGCCATTTGCAACAACATGGATAGAGCTAGACAGTTTAGTGCTAAGTGAAATAAGTCAGAGAAAGAAAAACACCATATGATTTCACTCATATGTGGAATTTGAGAAACAAAACAAATGAACAGAGAGAGAAAAAAGAGACAAACCAAAACCAGACTCTTAACTATAGAGAATAAACAGATGGTTACTAGAGGGAAGAGGGGTGTGGGGATGAGTGAAATAGGTGAAGGGGATTAAGAGTACACTTATCTTGATGAGAACTGAGTAATATATAGAATTGTTGAATCACTATTTGTACACCTGAAATTAATATAACACTGTATGTTAATTACACTGGAATTAAAATTAAAAAAAAAAATAAATGCACACAACAGACCATGGGCCAGAGATAATAATTTCTGCTTCACAGATGGGGAAAATGAAATGCATTCAGGTTAAATAAATTACCCATAGTGGATCAACTCTAAGGTTCCCCACCACCACCACCATACCACCAACCCTGATCCTGCTTCATGCTATTCACACTTTTGTATAATCCCCTCTTTCTGAGTGTGGACAGGATCTGGGACTTGTTTCCTTTTTTTTTTTTTTTTTTTTTAAGATTTATTTATTTATTTATTTGAGAGTGAGAGCACAAGCCTCGGGAGGGGAAGTGGGAGAGGAAGAGAAATCCTCAAGCAGACTTCCCACAGAGCACAGAGCCCAACTCAGGTTCGATCCCAGAACCCTGAGATCATGACCTGAGCTGAAATCAAGGGTCAGACACTCAACTGACTGAGCCACACAGGAGCCCCTGGGACTTGCTTCTAACCAACAGAATATGGCAGAAGTGATGAATGCCACTTCTATAATTATGTTATACTATATAAATATGACTCCATCTTGATAACCTATTTGACCCAGAGACTCCCCTTGCTGGTTCAATGAAGTAAGCAGCCATTTTGGGAAAGTCCAGGTGACAAGGAACTGCAGGCAATGTCTGCAGTGGCTTGCAGGAACTCTGGGCAGCCTCTAGTTGCTAAGGTCAGCTGATAGTCAATAAGAAGCTAGGACCCTCAGTCTTATAGCTGCAAGAACATGAATTCTGCCAATAACCTTAGTAAGCTTAGAAGAGTATTCTTCCCCAGTTGAGCCTCCAGATGACAGCAAAACTGGGCTGACACCTTGAATGCACACTTGTGAAGCCCTGAACAGAGGACTCAGCTAAACTGTACCTGGACTCTTGATCCAAGAAACTATGAGATAGTAAATTGTCTTGCTTTAGGCCACTAGCCTTATGGTAATTTGTTATGCACCAGTAGATAATAATACATTGTTCAACTCCCAAACAGATTTTTACTGTCTTCTAATTTTCATTATTTAGTGATGCAGAACTCCACAAAACAACTTACAAAGTGTTAATACAAGGCATTACTATAGAGTATCTTTGACTGTGGTCCATTTTGGTTTAGTTGTTTTAACAATCTGCTTCAGAGGTTGATTGTTGAGGAAAGTGCATAATAGTCATAATATGCTTTCGTCTGATCACATAGGATCATTGAGGATTTAAAAATATCCTATTGACTTATTTTCTTCCCATTCATACACTCCATCTACCTGTAACATTTCTCCAATTTCTATAGAGAGTAAATTTAATTTTATTGTTTTATTTTTTGTATTGCTAAAATTTTTCCAACCAACCTCTTTCATAAGGAGTTCTATGAAGTTTCTCAATATCCTCCATAAGACTACTTATTCATCACATTTAAAAACCTTTGTACGCATAAAATTATTCTAGAGTATTATACACTATATATAATGTATAAAGAAGAGGAAGAGTAGTGACATTTCTTCTAATCAACCAAAAATTCACAAGTTATATATTCTAACTTATTTTGATACCTCTATCACAATTAGTATTTTTCTAAGTTTCTTTAGTAAACATTTAAATTAATATAAATCCATTTATTCTATGGTTGTATAATTGGCAAGTTATTATAAAAGATGTTTAAGAGCATATTTCCCAATTTATCCTTTTAATGACATTACCCTGAATAGAGAGGGCTTCTTTGTGTGAATGCTACTTGTTTTCTGCCCTAAGAAAATCTAGTTCTTTCATTTGTCAACTTCACTGGGAAAGCTCACCAGGCCAAAATCATTAAGCCAACAAACAATTCTGTGACCAGTCCCCCAAGATCTGTGATTGGCCCTATCTGTATGGTGTCAGAGAACACCACAGGAAGAAGTAAAGATTAAATAGTGCATTTAGTTTTAAACTGCTGGCAAAATATTCAGGCAGATTCCTGCCATTATTTTCTCCTGTAGAAATCCAGGAAACATTTCAAGAAGAGTATTTCTTCTGTAGATTTTGATTATACTGAGTTCAGCACTCATCATATTAATCATGATGGACTGAGCGACTGCCCTCTTTATCTTTAGAATATGCTGAGCACTGATGCTTTAGATTCTAAACTCAACTCCAAATGTCTCTGCTAATTAAAATAATCTTCTGAGATAGTTTGAGATGTTAATTAACCACAACAATTAAATAGATTCTCCGCAAGATTGGGGATCCATTTAAAAACAATTAGTATCACCTTAATCATTCAATAAATATAGGTAATCTTTGTCTTGAGACCACATGGTGGAAGAAACGTCCCCATTTCCAAGGTACTGGCTCCACTCAACAGGAGCTGAACTGCTTGTGTATCATTCATATTGAAGGTTGTCATAGTTATTATTTTAGTAAAATCTGCACAGTGGAATCTCACTGTTTGCTACTTGCTAATAAAGAGAATTTAAAATACTGTCTAAAGGGACTTACCATGACAACTATCAGAATTTCCACATTGGAAAACTGGAAGTCCTATAAAATGATCAAAATTTCAGCATTTGCTCATTCTGAAGTATAGTCCAGGTATGAGATGAATGATCCTATAGTTGCCTCAAGGGACTCCCCATCTACTGTGTAACTTTTATGGTAAGGAAAAAAGTCATCAGGGTCTCCTTTAGAGAGCTAGATGAAATTATTTTCTAAAACCAGCCAATTTAATTTTTCATTCTGTTTATGAAGGTGTGCCTCAGTGCTCCCCCACTTTGTTCTACCAAACATTTAGAGCTCCAAATTTTTGTGCTTACCAGACTTCTAATCACTTCCCTTCTCCTTCCTTTTCTATCCAAAGAATCTGGCTCATTTCATACAAAAATATACAAGGTAAGTTTGGTCTAGTTTGCTAGTGTGACTCACTTCACCAAAGTATGATGAATCCTGGGAAAACTTATTATATAAAAAGAATCTTCATCAGCATCCAGACTATGACAGAGCTTCCTACACCCCAGGAAGAGAGCCCATCTGGTTCCATTCTCTCTGATTCCTTAACGCCATTCTCCTGACAATTCCTTTTTTAATATTCTTTTAAGTCTAATCGTTTGAACTTCAGTGAGCCTCAGAATCACCTGGAGGGCTTCTTAAAATACAGGTTCCTGGGCTCCTCCCCCAGAATTTGGGATTCACTGGGGTGAGGCAGGCCTGAGGATTTGTAGAGGCAACAAGTTCCCAGGTGATGCTGATGCTGCTAGTGCAAGGACCATCCACTGTTTTAGGTGATGGTTCTCAACCCTGACTGCACATTAAAACCATCTGTGGACATTTTTCCCCCTTTACTATATTTATTTTTACTTATTTATTTTTTTTGTTTCAAGTTTTTATTTAAATTCCAGTTAGTTAACATACAGTATAATTAGTTTCAGGAGTAGAATTTAGTGATTCATCACTTACATATAACACCCAGTGCTCATCACAAGTACCCTCCTTAATACCCATTACCCATTTAACCCATCCCCCTGCCCCCTCCTCTCCAGCAGCCCTCAGTTTGTTCTCTATAGTTAAGAGTCTGTTTTATAGTTTGCCTCTCTGCCACCCTTGCCCCCACCCTGGACATATTAGATGTCACACGTGACCAGGCTCCTCTCAGATTACCCAGGAAATCAGAATTTCTTAGGGGTGGGCCCTAGGGACTGTTTTTTGTTTGTTTGTTTCTCTCTCTCTTTTTTTTCCTCTTAGCAGCTCCCAGGGGATTCTAATATGTGACCAGGGTGAGAATTGCTGCAATTGGAGGAGCTGGTGCTAAAAAGAGATGCAATTCCAGGACAGATTTTAAAAGAATGCCTTGACTCAAAACCTTCTCTAGAGATTTTGCCTTTTAAATAAGGAATGCATCCCTTAATATTTTAGGAACATTAAAAATACTCCAAAGCTATTATACATTAGTATATGTCTCAGATCCCTGGAACTTACTGGTATTCAATAAACAATAAAGAATTATAGTAGCCATAATAACAAATCTTTCATTTCTGGTTGCTGCAATTGGGTGGCTAGAAACTTAATTATGCAATTTCTTATGGCAAGATACATGTACCATTTTCTATGAGAGAATAAAAATTTGCAAGATATGAGCATACCAAGGACTTAATAAATGGCATGGAAAACTTACTATCAAGAGAGTACTTATCAGGAGACCTCAATTGAGTAAAATCAGAGCTTCTCAGTGAATCTGAGCTATGAATAAATAATGTGGGCTTGGGAATAACTCTTGGGAATAAAAATAAATGTGGGCTTGGGAATAACTCTCAATTCCTGCAAATAGACAATGGGATCTTTCATATTTTTCCTAAGATACCTGATTTCAAATATAGACCTTGTCTGAAATTTTTAATACTCTGATTGTGAAAGTTAAAAGAATGCACTGGATTCTCATTCCACAAGACCATGCAGATTCTATGGGAGGAATTCAGGTGACTGTGACCTGTTTGCAGGCAGGTCAGGTTTGTTTTCCTGTGGCCTAGCACAGCACTGGGCATGTAATAGATGTTCCAGAAACATCTGCCAAATTTAACTGAATATTGTTGCTCTATTTCAGAGGAAATAAATGTACTTTTAAAGAATTTTCCTTTTTAACTGAATTTTTATTTGTAGCAATGTAACAGATGGTTTTAAACAGTTTTAAAAGTTATGGCCTATAACAAAAATAATCCCAGTCATTTGTTCCATCCTCCCTCAACCCCTAATTTCTGCTCCCCAGACACAAGCATTTTCTGGTATGCCAGCCATTTCTTCTGAGGTTTCTACCCATATTTGTGCATCAAAGTCCCTATAAAAAATTTTCTTGCTAGAAAACTGATAATATATTTTGATTTAAAAAAATTTTAAAGCAGAGTTTGATAGAAACTCATTGGGCAACTGTCCAAATGAATTCAGTCAAATGAGTTCCTTAAAGGCTTGAGTAATTGGGTTGCACAAGGTCAGCTGCAGAGAAGTTAGTCATGGGGCGGTTTAGATAGAAGTTAACAGAGGGTCTGGGCAGGGATTGGTGGAGATTTGTAAACTCACACATATCTGGGGTCATTGGTTTGGTACCTGAGGTGAGGCTAGTTGTTGGAACAGTGTGTGATGTATTCTTTCAGAGCACATGAGTCCCCAAGAGCAACTGTTAAAGGAACTCTTGAAGATATTGACATTGAGAGTGTAAGGGATAACATATTAGAAACTGTCCCAAATTTAGAAATCAGCCAAGACACAGAAAAGATGCTTGTTTCCTACTGTAAGTTCTACAACAGTAAGGCAAGCACTGTTCAAAGTACTCCTGATAATAAAACACTTTAACTCAATGTTTCTAATGTTTGAAATTATAATGTGCTATATAGATACTAATTTTACTATTATTTCATTTCCCCGTATGTTTATATATAACAGTAAGAGTTTTAATGTTTTGACACAATTTTAAAGGTCATAGAACAATCATAATTTTCCCACCAGCTTTAAGATTGCTTTGCAGAGTGCGGCACCTAGAGGGAAAGCCAGAGAGAGATGGACGTTTAGAGAACGAGAAGGAAGGAATAAAAATGGCGTCCACGGATTACAGTACCTACAGCCAAGCAGCAGCCCAGCAGGGTTACAGTGCGTACACTGCCCAGCCCACTCAAGGATATGCACAGACCACCCAGGTATATGGGCAGCAAAGTTATGGAACCTATGGACAGCCCACTGATGTTAGCCATACCCAGGCTCAGACCACTGAGACCTATGGGCAGACCACCTTGCATCTTCTTATGGACAGACTCCCGCTGGTTATACTACTCCAACTGCCCCCCCCCCAGGTGTATAGTCAGGCTGTCCAGGGGCACGGCACTGGTGCTTATGATACCACCACTGCTACGGTCACTACCACCCAGCCTCCTATGCAGCTCAGTCTGCATATAGCACTTGGCCTGCTTACCCAGCTGGCAGCCACCGCACCTGCAACACTGCAGGATGGTAACAAACCCGCTGAGACTAGTCAACCTCAATCTAGCACAGGGGTTTACAACCAGCCCAGCCTAGGATATGGACAGAGTAACTATAGTTATTCCCAGGTACTTGGGGGCTACCCATGCAGCTAGTCGAGGCACCACCATCTTATCCTCCTACCACCTATTCCTCTATATTGCCAACCAACTAGTTATGATCAGAACAGTTACTCTCAGCAGAACTCGTATGGGCAGCCAAGGAGCTATGGTCAACAAAGCAGCTATGGGCAGCAGCTGCCCACTAGTTACGGCCCTCCAGCCCTCTCCCCCACCCCCAAACTGAATCCTACAGCCAGGCTCCAAGTCCATATAGCCAACAGAGCAGCAGCTACAGGCAGCAGAGTTCATTCCAACAGGACTACCCCAAGTAGCATGGGTATTTATGGGCAGGACTCTGGAGGATTTTCCAGACCAGGAGAGAACGGGAGCATGAGTGGCCCTGATAATGGGGGCAGGGGAAGAGGGGGATTTGATCGGTGGAGGCATGAGCAGAGGTGAACAGGGAAAAGGATGCAGTGGAATCGGTGCTGGAGAGTGAGGTGGCTTCAATAAGCCTGGTGGACCCATGGATGAAGGACCAGATCTTGATCTAGGCCCACCTGTAGATCGAAATGAAGACTCGGACAAGAGTGCAATTTATGTGCAAGGCTTAAATGACAATGTGACCTGATGATCTGGCAGACTTCTTTAAGCAGTGTGGAGTTGTTAAGATGAACAAGAGAACCGGACAACCCATGATCCATATCTACTTGCACAAGAAAACAGGAAAGCCCAAAGGTGATGCTATGGTGTCCTACGAAGACCCACCAACTGCCAAGGCTGCCATGGAGTGGTTTGATGGGAAAGATTTTCAAGGGAGCAAATTTAAGGTTTCTCTTGCTCGGAAGAAGCCTCTGATGAATGGCATGTGGGGTGGTATGCCTCCCTGTGAGGGCAGAGGGATGCCACCACCACTTTGTGGAGGTCCAGGGGGCCCAGGAGGTTCTGGGGCCCCATAGTCACATGGGAGGCTGTGGAGAAGACAGAGGTGGCTTTCCCGCAAGAGGGCCCTTGGGTTCCTGAGAGAACCCATCTGGAGGAGGAGGAAATGTCTAGCTGGAGACTGGCAGTGCCCCAGTCCAGAGTGTAGAAACCAGAACTTTGCCTGGAAAGCAGAATGCAACAGGTGTAAGGCCCTGAAGCCTGAAGGCTTCCTTCCACCATCCTTCCCACCCCCCAGGGGGTGACTGTGGCAGAGGCGGCCCTGGTGCCACGTGGGGAGGAAGAGGTGGCCTGTGGGCCACAGGGGTCCTGATAGAGACAGAGCTGGCTTCCATGGTGGCTGGGGCATGGACCAAGGTGGCTTTGGTGGAGGAAGATGAGGTGGCCCTAGTAGACCTCCTGGACCTTTGATGGAACAGTTGGGAGGAAGAAGAGGTGGACATGGAGGACCTGGAAAAATGGATAAAGGTGAGCACTGTCAGGAACTTAGAGACGCAGAGACCTGCAGAGGTGCATTGACTACCAGATTTATTTTTTGAGCCAGAAAATGTTTTAGATTTATAATTCCATATTTATAATGTTATTATGATTACTCCTTATCTCTACTTTAGTATTTTTCACCATTTGTGAAGAAACATTAAAACAAGTTAAATGGAAAAAAAAAAAAAGATTGCTTTGCAGTTTCAGTTTGCATGGCCATCTTTATGGTACCGCACTATTGTGCAAAGTAAGGACTGCCTGTAAATGAAATTGAGAACGTGTTTCCTCTCTTTTCCCTATACCTGCCTGCCCTCTGCTGGAGGTGCCAAAAATTAGTGACGTTGTCCAAAAACTCAAACTACACTGTACAGGTGGTTCTCAACCTTTTATTCTTGCCTGCCCTATCCTTCACTGCCACCCTTGAGGGATGCAAAGCTTTCCCATCAGAAGCAAGGATATTCTAATTCTTCGTTGGATTAGTTGTTATATCCAAATTGTGGAGAAGACTGACGCCATTAAGCAATCACAATTACATAACTAAATTCTCTTAATTTAATTCTGGGCTTGGAGTGTAACCTTCTGATAAAGCCTATTGTTGGAAGAGATGTTGAAAGTTATTTCATTCAACTATTTTTACTTTTACTTCTACTGCATAACTAAAAATTCTTCCTGTGTTGTAAAGGTAAGCTCAGAGATAATCACCTTTAAGCCTAGACTGAACCTTTGACTTCTGCCAAATTTCGATTGACATTTTCTTCTCTCATTCATTCTCTGCAATTGTCCTCACAGCTTGGACAAGTACTCCCAGAAATGTGTAATATTAAGAGCTACTTAAAGATATCTGTTGTGACTGAGATTAAGAATGTGTAACCTTTCAGTTTCTTTCCAGAACTCCCAGATCCACTTCCAGACTCTGAGTTCCAAGATACTGCATTAATCTCCTCTTTTACCCCCAGTTGTACCTACACCCCACTCTCCACAGTTTACACTCCCACATAAGGTGATAACCACTTCTCTGCTTAGTGATTCAGCACAAGCTAGGTCCACAGGAAATGATGAACACTCTTTTTGTTAAATGCGCGAATAAAATAATATATTTCATTTCCTTAGAGAAGAAACTGTACTTAGTACCACTTGGTAATGAGAACAGGACTTGAGGTCCAGGCAATCTATGTATCTATAAACATCTAGAATTCTGTTAAGAACTCTTGGCTCAAAAGGAGGGGCAGAGGTTATAGAAGATTTAGAAATATGAAATTTTAAAATTCTTCGTCTGCCTATCTCATATTTTGTTGTTGTTAGTAGTTTACATGTAACTTAGCATAAAATGTGGTTTAGTATTCCCTAGGTTTTTTGTTCTTGTAAGAATTCCACTCACATCTCTGACCACAAGGAAAGTTATTATCATGCCCATTTTATATTGGGGGAAATGAAGACAAATGGAGAAATGAAAAGAAATGCCTGATTTTACAATAGATCTGGTAACAGAATACTGGAGCCACTGATTTATTTCACTTCATTAGAGTAGCGATTTTCTCTCTCTCTTTCCTTCCCTCCATTCCTTCCTTCTTCCTTCCCTCCTTTATTTCTTTCTTCTCTTTCTTTCTGTCTCTTTTTTTCTTTCTTCTTCCCTCCCTTTCTTTTCTTTGCATACTCCTTAGTTTTGAAAAATGATGTGATTTCTCACATTTTTATGTTAACATCTGAAATTTTTTTGTCATAAATTTAAATAGTAGCAAAGGTGTAATCATATTGTAAATATTGATATTTTAACAAAAACCTATGCCATCACTCTTTGATGCATACAATATGAGAGTAATTTTACATGCACTGTACTACTTTTAAAAATATATGAACATGTCATTTGTGATAACATGGATGGATCTTGAGTGCATTATGCTAAGCAAACTAAATCAGAGAAAAACAAATACTGTATGATCTCACAAATACAGAACACAGGTTGGTTGCCATAGGTGGGGGGTGGAAGGAAGGGGATAGGGGATAGGGGAGTAGGGGCAGTGGCAAAATGAGTGAAAGTGGTCAAAAGGGACAAATTTCTAGTTTTAAAATACGTCATAGGAATGTAATGTACAGCTTGACAACTATATATTAATAAGATTATATTGTACAAAAGTTGCTAAGAGAGTAGATCTTAAAAGTGATCAGAAGAAAAAAAATTATAATGATGTGCAGTGACAGATGTTAACTGGATTTATTGTGGTGATCATTTTGTAATATATACATATATCAAAGCATTATGTTGTACACCTGAAACTAATGTTACATGTCAATTTTATTTCAATATAAAAAAAAAAACCATGAGCAGTATCTTTCCTAACATTAGGAAATTTTACTTTGTTCCTTTCTCCTTGAACTTGAATTTCTATTTTACTTTACCCACAGAATTTTGTTCTTTATATTTGAAAGTTTATAAAGTTTAATCATTATACTTTTATGCACAAAAAATACGTGTATGTTGAAATTAAAATATATGCTTCCTGTATTGATAAAGCTGAGTGTTAAATTTTCTTCTGGATTTAAGTTATCACAGTTATTAGATACAATTGAATATAACATAAATGCATTGTTAAATTTAATAATTATTAAACATAGTAAGTGAAATGTTACTAGAATTGTAACTCTTAATGATGTGGATCTCCTTTTTCCTTTTTTAATTAGTGCATATATCAAAAGATATATATTACTTATTGCTAGAATGTGAGTGGATTCTGTGGAATTGACAGTAAAAATAAGTTATTAGCTATTTTTACACGTAGTGCTTTCAGAAGATGTATTAATGACTGTTTACCATAGAATCCACAAACCATTCTTGTTAAGCTAATGTACATCTGAGAAATACATCACAGGATAAAATAAACTGGTAGAAAGTGGTTGACCAATGAGAACAAGCAGGAAATTAAATGCATCCAAGTAAAAAATGAATATAGATTTTCCTTAACTAATTATCTTTATGAAATAATTACAAATTTTCTTTTATGAGTCCTAATGAGTGTATAAGAAAATATAAAATACTAAGTTGCAATACATGTCTCTAATGCTTGAAAATGTAATATTGATCAGCAGAAATACCTGGGGGAATTTTTATCTCCTCTTTCCTAAAATTATGCAGCTGAGACACAAACCACTGCTTTGATCAAGGTGGCTTCGCTGGAGACACTTGTACCCTGGGGATTCCAAATGAGTGAGGGATTTGCCTTTATTTTATGAAGTAGGGTAAAAGTGACTGGGAATTTTTCCCTTCCTTCTCCTCATGTCCTCCATGCTATTCCTTATGTTCCACGAATAAGTGAAACCATATGATAATTGACTTTCTCTGCTTGACTTACTTCACTTAGCATAATCTCCTCCAGTTCCATCTATGTTGATGTAAAAGTTGGGTATTCATCCTTTCTGATGGCTGAGTAATACTCCATCGTATATATGGACCACATCTTCTTTATCCATTCATCTGTTGAAGGGCATCTCGGCTCTTTCCACAGTTTGGCTATTGCGGACATTGCTGCCATCAAAAACTAATGATGTATTGTATGGTGCCTAACATAACACAATAAAATAAAATTTAAAAAGAAAGTGACTGGGAAAGAGACTGGGCACAGCGCCTTGATCAAGCACGTGTTTTCAGGCAGATCAGATTTAAGCATGCATGATATGGAATTTGAGGACCTGAAAATGAGTCCTCTTTAAATCCGCACAGCTGCCATATCAACCCCAATTTGAAGAGCACAATAGAGACCTCTGAGACCCACAGTGTATTTTATCTAAACTTTTTAGAAAGCCCAGGGATACAAAGCCTGGCTGGGCTGTTCTGTGAAAGACCTTCACAAAAGCTTGAAACGTTATGTGACAACAGCCTTCTTCATGGAACCACAACCTTTCGGACTGGATACTGAAGCAGTACGGTAGGACACAGGGCAAACAAAACATGGTGGAAGACTATCCCATGCTTTTAATACCTTTCCATCTTTGAGTGAAAGTTTATTTCCATAAGGAAGGAAAAAAAACAGAATGTAACAGCAACATCCAGACAAGATCATAATCAGCTCAAAAATGTACCTGTTTTAAGAAGCTTTGAAGGGCTGGACTTCAATGGTTAAATATGAGCTCTTTTTAGTGATCTAGAGATGAAATAAATAAAACTATCATGCTATTTTTCTAAAGCATTTAATAAATGTATATATTACAATCTAGAGTATCATAATTGTGATTAATAATTTTTAAGGTGCTAGAAGACATTTCATTATACTTCAATGATTTTAGCCTCTATTTTAAAATCGCCACAAATTTATAAAGCATTTATAATTTTTTTTTTGAAAAAAGTCAATTCTGTAGAAAAAATGAATAAAATTGAAAACCTGTCCTTGAGATTTAGGAAATGTAGTTGTGTAGATTGCATGCTCGTTGATAAAAGACGGTGGAACTATGTTGGAAATAGGGCTTTGATTTTTTAAAATGTTTACTTGGCCTACACATTCACCTTCATTTTTGTCAGTCTACACCATTTCTGCATGTGTGGCTAAAATATACACTTATTATTAAACTATCTGATTAGGTTGGCCTAATCTTCTAATTTAATAAACTATTTTCTTATTCCTAGAATTAATATATATATGGATGAGTTCAAAGAGTGTTTTTTTCAGATTTACTTATACCTGTGATAATGTTAAATGGGTCTTTATTCACATTCAGCAGCTGAATAAATCTAAAATACAGAGGTAAAAATAGACATCGAATAAACTCTGATTCTGAGTCTAGATAACTAAACTGATATTTTCGTGTTGCTAAGAAGGAGTTTCTCCTTAGTTGGAACAACACTTTATCAATGTTTTCTGTTCCTCTAAGTTCTATGAAATAATCTGTCACAATTCAATAAAATTACAACCTGAATATGGGTTAGCATACTTGTATTTATATATAAAAGGCTGGCTATGATAGCCAGCCTCCAAGATGGCATCAATAATCCCTACCTCCTGATATTCACAACTTGTGGAGTTCCCTCCTACCTTGTACCAGGCTTGGTCAATAGAATATGGCAAAAATGATGGTATGTTATTTCTGAGACTATGTTATAAAAGACACTGCTCGAGCTCTCTCTCATCACTCAATCTAGGGGAAGCTCTGTTGCGAGGGGCCCATGCATTGCTGAACTAATGCTGTGCCCCTGTGAGTGAGTTTGGAAGTGGATCCTCAAGCTCGAGTAGGGTCTTGAGATGGCTGCTGTCTGGCTGGGTTGCACACTTATGGGTAACATTGAGCCAGCAACACCTGGTATTTTTTCAAGAGAGTATACTAGAGGATTGAAAAAAAAATTGAAAACAGAGTCCCTGTCTCATTTATTGTATCTTTTTATGCAGTTGCTTATTGTTTTTTAGTTTAACAGTTTGATGTTTTTTAGTGTACAGTTCTATGAATTTGAATAAAAGCCTAAAGTTGTACAACTACACCTACATTTGAGATATAGAATGAGTCTATCACTCAAACAATTTCTTTTGTAGTCAAAACCTCCACATACCCCCAGCCCTAACACCCTCTGATTTGTTTTCTGTCTTTATACTTTGGTCTTTCCCAGAATGTCCTATAAATGGAATCATACAGTATACAGTGCTTCCAGCTTCTCTCCTTTTACTTAGCACAATGCATTTGATATTTATCCAATTTTCTGGGTATATCAGTTTTTTTCTTTTACTGCTGAGCATACATTCCATTGTATGAATATGCTACACTTTGTTTATCCATTCACAAATTGAAAGACAATGGGCTGTTTCCAGCTTTTGGTAGTTATGAATAAAGTCACTATAGTCACATAGGTTTTCATCTTCATATTTGGCTGAGTCATATGGGCTGGGAATATGAAAAGGCTCAGACAAAAATTATGCCTGGCATACTACTGGGTGTACTCTAGTGCTATCACCATTCCCCTGTCCTATAAAAAGCCACGGAGTTTCAAGGAAAAGTTCCCCTTTGTGGGTAGAGATGGCTAGCTGACCACCAAATATTTATGCTCTCTTCTATAGTACAGTGCCATTGGGAAGAATTTGCCCTGTCGTGAGCTACTGTCCTGTCCAACTTAGTTAAGTACAGCCACGTAACTATGTTTTAGAAAATAGAACATTGCATAATTGCTGTAAGCCAGTTTCAGGCTTGACTAATCAAAGCTCCTCCATGCTCTTTCTCCTATACCAGCTAGATGCAAATGCCCACAGTGATCTGGGAAGTCAGGTGTTTTAGATGGCAGAGGCTCCATCAGCCTAGATCCCAAATGACTGTGTAGAATGGAGCTCACATCCTTCCATTCCCACAATCTGGAACCAATTGGGTTATTTCATAAGCAAGAAATGAACTTCTATTTTGTTTCAGCTATTATATAGATTGAGGTCAATTTATCACAGCAAATAGCTAACCCTAACTAACAGATCCTCCTTTCCACCCCTTGTCCAATTACCTGGTCAACATGCTCTGATTATGAGGTTTTTTTTTTTAACCAGGTCTACCAGTTATCTATAGGTCATTCATAAGAAGCATTGTTCTAGGTCCTTACCATTTATGTGCAGGTGAAGGTGAAAGCTAAAACCTAGATGAGATTTAGAAAAATACTCTTATTTCTATTCAGTGTTATAAAAATTTTATGTGATGTATTGACTCCAAATTATTATCAGTGGTTGCCTATAATGCTGTGTTGGAAAATTTTCTGAGGCAGTGTCCAGGCTAATAGAGAATAACACTGTGATTAATTGGCAATAGCTGTCATGGGCAAGTGAGGTAAGAGTGATGGCCTGGGTTAAAAAACTTCGTCATCACTGGGGTTAAGCCAATGTCCATGGATGCATTCAGTAGGCTGTTCCTAGAAATATAACCAAGATTTTTAAGTCTCAAGTAAGAGGCACTTACCATTCAGGCAACATCGTTGCCATAGCTTTTACTTATATGAATTGTGTGATTTATTGGCAGCCTTGACAGGCGAAGTTATACATGAAATTTAGACTTCCCTCTGCCTAGATTCTGCTTGTTTAGTTCAGAAATCAGGTATTTTCATAACTCAAAATTTCTAGTAAGACAATTTTGAAGGCACACAGACTGCCCCCAGCTGAGTAGTGGCTCACTAAATGGTTTTATTTTCTAGATTGCAACCCAGTATCTTTAATTCTATGACCAAGCAACTCCCAGTCTGGCTTATAGACTGGCCTAAAATACAAGGAAACAAAGAATAGGAAACATTCCTTAGTCAGGTTGTAAGTGGTTAAAAAGCAGACAGATTCCTAATTTCTGCTGTGGGAATTAGAAATTACTTACAGGGGCTCTCAAGTGCTTGGATTTCTTAAGCTATATGTTCTTAGTTACTATTTTCTAGATGACAAAATGATAAATTTCAGAAATGTGTATCTGAGTCCAACTAATACTGCACCTCCCAAAAATATTAGCTTAATCTGTTAAAAAAACACATTAAATATCTTCCATTTTCATAAGATATGAAAATATTGGCAACATGGGAAAGAGTAATATCTTTCAACACAAAATAAGATTGATGTTAGCCAAGAAATTCAGGTAATTTCTAATCATGAGGAAACAGTCAGACACATCTAAATTGAAGGATATTCTGCAAAATAACTGGCCTAGAGTCTTAATAAAATGTCAGTGTCATGAAGGAATTGAAAAAAAAAAAACAAAAAACACTGTTAAGAGGTTGCTTTAGGGGGCGCCTGGGTGGCTCAGTCATTAAGCGTCTGCCTTTGGCTCAGGTCATGATCCCAGGGTCCTGGGATCAAGCCCCACATTGCATCAGGCTCCCTGATCAGCAGGAAGCCTGCTTCTCCCTCTCCCACTCCCCCTGCTTGTGTTCCCTCTCTCGCTGTGTCTCTCTCTGTCAAATAAATAAATAAAATCTTTTACAAAAAAATAAAAATAAAAAAAGGGGTTGTTTTAGATCAAAAGAGACTAAAAAGGTATAACAGCTAAATGCAACATGTGATCTTTGAATCTTGGATAAAGCAGAACAAAGACATAAATGAGTTTTTTTGGTCTGTTGGAGAAATTTGAACATAAACCTTATATTAGATAATACAGTTGTATCAATGTTAAGTTTCTTGAGTGTGATAATTGTAGAAGAAGATAGAAGAATGTCCTTTTTCTTAGAAGATATGTGCTGTAGTATTTAAGACCATGGTTTCAAAATGCCTGTCACTTACTTTCAAAAGTTCAGAAAAAAAATATGTGTGTGTATTATACATGGAGAAATGAAACAAATGTGGTAATAGCTGGTGAATCTAGGTTAAAGATATAGAAGCATTTATTGTTCTACTTTTACAACTTTTCTGTAGGTTTGAAAATTTCAAACTAAAAAGCTGAGGAAAATAAATGAACTAGTAAAAAATTTAGACAATTTATATTTAACTTCTATTTTTATCAAATTTCATGTCTGATGGCAATTGGTAATTTTAGATGTTTTAAGTTATAAAAATACATAGAAAATTTGGGAAGTAGGGAGAGAATTTACCCATTACCCTATCATTTCTAATACAGATATTATACTTTTTTCTTCCTTCCCAATTTTTTCCTATGTGCATACATAAATGACATCACATTGCAATAATTTTCATTGGATCATCTAGTTCATTTTCATCTAGTTTTCCACCTAATATATGCCCTAAGCATTTCCTATAATATTATATGTTAAGCACTCACAATAACCACTTTTAAGAATTTCCTGGTATTCTTTTGAGGAAATATGTATTTAAACAATTCTACAATTTAGGTTTCTAATAAGTAACCTTCAAAGAGTAGATTTTTCCAATTAGTGGATTCTAATCTTGGCGTAGATTTCCACAGATGAGGTTGCTGGATCAAATGACCATTTATGGAGGACTAAAAACACTCTGCCATGATTTATTCTTTCAAATTCCTAGTGAGATAGTGGGAGCTTAATGAAAGTGAGCCATTTCAAACAGTTAGATTTCTTTGGGCCTGAATATTTTTAGGTTTCTAACATCTCTTCCTTGCCCTGTCCTTGCCCACTAGTTGAGGGACCTTGGGTCTCTCTTTGCCACCATCTATTCCTTTAGATGAGTTCTTTCAATCTGAGATCCAGGACACCAAGAGGTCAGTGAGAGTGGTAGAAGGTCTTCAATCTTTTCAACATTTCACCAGCCTAATAGAAATCATACATTTCCTCACAATGAAGCACATGTGAGTGAGCTTAGACATGCAGTCTCTGGCCCCAGTTGAGCCTTGTATGACTAAAACCCTGGCCAACAGCTCAACTACAATCCGAGTCTCTGAGCCAGAACCCAACCATGCTGCTCTCAGGTTCCTGATCCTCCAAGATTTTGTGAGATAATAAAGGTTTGTTGCTTTTAGCTGTCAATGTATAATTTGTCACATGGCAATAGATTAACTAATACAGATTTTGGACATGGGATGTGGCTTTAACAAAAACATGAAATATGGACAAAAGACTTGAATAAGCACTTCATAAAATATGTCTAAGTGATTAATGAACATGTGAAAATGAGCTCATCATTAGTCATCAGGAAAATGCATATTAAAACCCATAATGAAATACCACTACACAAACACCAGAAAGGCTAAAATTAAACAGCTTGACAATTCCAAGTGTTGATGAGGATATAAAGTAACCAGGACTCTCATACATTGCTGGCAGGAGTATAAAATGGTGCAACCACTTTGAAAAACTAACAAAATTAACATAAACCTACCCCTAGAGCCAGAAAGTACATTTCTAGGTTGACATCAAAAGAAATGATCACATGTATCCAAAAAAGAGAAGAGTACATAAATGTTCTTAGCAGCTTCATTCATTAAATGCTTAAACTGCAAATAACCAGAAGAAAAGGTAAACAAATTGCGATCCAGGCAATGGAACACTATGCAGCAATAAAAACAGGTGAAGCATCTATGCAGCAACTTGGATGAATCTCAAAAGCATCATTTTGAGCAAAAGCAGTCTATCCTGTATGATTCCATTTACATGATCTTCAAAATCAGGTAAAACCAATCTGTAGTGGTAAAAGTGAGAGTAGTGTTTACCCCAGGATTGGTTAAGTTGTATTGGCTGGAAGATAGGAGAGAAGTCTTGGGGGTGATAGAAATGTTCCATATTTTGATCTGGATGGTGGTCACACTGGGCTATACATATATGTCTTAGCCCATTCGGGTTGCTATAACAAAATATCAGAGACTGGGTAGATTATAAACAATGAAAATTTATTTCTCACAGTTCTGGAGGCTAGAAGTCTGAGATCAGGGAGCCAGCATGGTGATGGCCCTCTTCCAAATGGCATACTTCCTTTGCCTTCACATGGCAGGAGGCAAGGGAGCTCTTTTGGGTCTCTTTTATAATAAATCTGCCCTTATGACTTAATTACCTCCCAAAGGTCCCACCTCTCAATACCATCACCTTGGGGGTTAGGTTTTAACACATTATTTGGGGGGACATATTCAAACCAGAGCAATGTGTAAAAAATTTCACAAAACCATACCCATAGGATTTGTTCATTTTACTACTATATGTAAATTACATCTCACTAATACCTTGTTAAAAAAAATTCAAAGTCCTTTCTGTGGTCCATAAGGCCCTAGGGATAGTATCTTTGGCTCCCTCTTTGACTTCATCTCTTGGCACTCTTCCCCTTAATCATTCTCCAAACACACTAGTTTTCTTCCTGGTCCTCTAACACATCAAGCATGCTGCCACCTTCGGATTGTCTTCCCTCTGTCTGTAATCTCTGTCCTCAAATATCATCCTTCACTTTATTCAGGTCTTTGTCACAGTTCTCTGGAAAACAGAGCCTCGAGCATGGACTGTTAGTGCTTTATTTGGGAGGTAAACCCAACACAGCTGGCCACTCAGTGTATTTGTTTCCTAGGGCTACTGTAACACAGTACCATGAACGTGGTCACCTAAAACAATAGAAATTTATTGTCTTGCAGTTCTGGAGGCTAGAAATCCAAAATCAAGATGTTTGCAGGGCCACATGTCCTCTGAAAACTGTAGGGGAGATCTTTCCTTGCCTCTTCTAGCTTCTGGTGTTTGCTGGCAATCCTTGGTGTTCCTTGCCTGGTAGATGCATCATTCCAACCTCTGTCTCGATCATCACATGGCTGTCTTCTCACTCTATGTCCTGTCTTTTCTTCTTATAAGGACATCAGCTGTATTAGGTTAGGGCCCACCCCGATGATCTTATCTTAACTTGATTACATCTGCAAAGATCCTCTTTCCAAATAAGGTACTGGGGTTGAGACTTACATACCTTTTGGGGAACACAATCTAAACTATAACACTCACTAAGCATATAGGCTTGGTCACACAATTTGACTTCAGACACACTGGGTGGAGAAATCATATACTGGAACAGTCCATCAGAGAAAAAAAGGGAGAGGAAGTTTATCTGCCCAGTATCCTCCAATCTCCTGTCTTCCTCTGGTCAAAGTTCATTCAGGGGGAACTAAATCCTCTGCATACCTGTATTTCATCCTTTAGCCCCATTGGCAGTTGCTCAGGAGGCAAGGCCCTGTGGTTTGGCATTTCAGCTGAGTTTGGAGAGGAATGGGGAGAGGAGTCAGATATTCTAGACCTGTGGCTGGTGATCCTCAGGCAGGGAAACCACAGGGGTCTGCATGGAGTTGCTAGCTGCTATGAAGCCAAGGAGGAGCAAGTGGCTGAGGATGAGACAGGTGGTGTGTCGAAGGGCCCTATGCTCTGCTCAGATGTTACATTATCAGGGAGGTCATTACTGACTGCTTTATATCAAATAGAAGCCCCTTCTCCATCTCTGTATTCCCTGATTCTGCTTAATTGTCCCTTGCAGAGTGTCCCCACTAGACATATATTTATGTGTTTATTTGCCTATACCTTATTTTACCCACTACAATATTCCATGCATGTCGGGCATTTAGCTGTTCTCTGCTCCTCCCTCAGTGCCTAGCATAGTGCCTGGCACATTTGTAGGAGCTCCATGAATATTTACTGACTTGAATGACTGGATGAATTAATGGTGTAAAGAAATAAAAAGTGTCCCATCTCTACAGTCTATTGGGAGGTAACTGAGTAGGTGGCAGTGGGGTTATCTGAGGCACAGACATGCCTATCATAAACAGGTCCAGGCCTAGGTTCACCTGAAGGGAAGGCTCCATTTCCAGGGTTTAAATTGGGCAGCTCCCAGAGTTGGTGAGGAACTGCCAGAATCAGGGCTGTGAAGCCTCTGGGCCATCAGGCAGAGGAAAGAGCTGATCGAGTTGGAATCTCCCTCTTGTGAACTCCGAGAGCTGAAAGGGTGTGGTCCCCCTTACCCTGCAGAGTCACAGCAGGCAAAGAGTCCTGTCTTTGTTTCCTGACCTCTTCCTCAGCCTCCTGAGTTATTTTCTGCCTCTAGAACCGAACTAGTACTTCTAATCCAGAAATGCCAGTAAATGTATCTTTTTTTTAGTAGTGTGGCACTACGATATTTTTTATGTGAAAATTGGTACACCTAAGCAAAAGAGCTCAACTCATTATTATTTTATTGCCAAGTCAAAATTTTATGTCTTACTTTAAATGACAACTCTCTGTTTTACTTCCTTCAAGTTCTGCATGCTCATGGTTTAATATAATCAATAAGACTTTTAATCACAAACTCTCTTTTCTGTGCTTATGTTCTCTACAGAATCCACTATATAATCTACTTTTTGAAATACACTGGAGCCCATATTGGATTACAGATGAGGAGATTGTCACAAATGTTAGGTGGCTGTAATTCACTTGAATTTGTTTTCACGGTAATTTTCTTTATTAATGTGAAAAATATGTATAATAACAAAGGCAGAGATTTTCTGAGTTGGATAATATACTATGCTTCTCTCACATAATATCAAAAAGCAACGGCAGCTTGTTATTTCACCAAAATAGATATACTCCACTAGAAAACAGGCCTAAGACTAATGCTGTCACATGGTAACATTTTCCTCACCCCACACTATTTACCCAAGCTCATTACTGCCACTTTACCAAGTCAACCTGAAGAAGTGGCATACAGAACACTTCCACACATAGGCGGCATTCGTTCAGGTAAGGAAGGCTTTGGCTCTGGCAGAGTGCTGAACCTGGTTAGTCCCTACGCCTAGTTAGACCAGAGTGATTCGCCTACCAATGATTTTCACAGTTCTTGGTTTCAGAGGAACTGTCCCTTCTGAAAACATGGCCAGGTGGAGCATTCAAGCTCTTTCACAGCCAATTCTCCGTAAGCAGGGAGTTCATACAGTAAATGAACTGATACAAATAGCTACCAGTTTTCTTTATAGAGGTCAGTATGCTTCTCAAGAATATAATTTTACTACTGGAGCAAAAGACTTTTCTTCTCTTTTAGGACTTGCTTCCAAATAAATAAATAAATAAATAAATAAATAAAATAAATTTTAACTCTCAATATTTTTTTCGAGAAGGTGCATTTTAACTATGTCTCTTGACTGTATACTTCAACTTACCTTTCTGTGAAACAGAAGACTATTACTGCAAATAGACTCCTTTTAGGGAATATAAAAACTAACAATTTAAAATTTTACATTAGTTCATTATGAATCTGGAAATTGGAAGGCAGTCACTAGATAATCCCCAAGCCTATTTTTTCGTTGTTTGTCATAATATTTTGTTGTTTACTTTAATTCCAGTGTCCCCAGACTGGATATATCTAAAGTGCAATTAAAACTACATAGCTAATTCCTCGCTAATTGGCTCCTATATACCATAATGATACAAATACCAAAAACAAACAATTCTGCTTCTAAAACTCACAAAGAAGCCTAATACTGAGCTTCTAAATATGGGTCATTTATGACTTTGCCTTATAGATAAAATTTTTATGTGATCATAACCAAAATGTTAGCCACTTTCCTATCTCTGCTTACTGTTGTTTTAAGATTTTAATTCCAATAAACTCCTCCAAATTGACAAATCTTCAAAGTTTTAAACGAAGAACACAAATTTTGTTTATTATAACCCACAAATTGGGCCTCTCCTAATCAGTTATTTTTAATCATGCATTTCGTTTTTAGAAAGCTCAAGAGACCATGTGAGCTACACTTTCCTAATGAGTGTGGCATTCCTGTGGTATTCCTTACAACTCCCAGGTGAATAGCCTTACCTGGAAAAGGCAATTGTGTTGGTTGAGTAGGCATTAATGTTGCAGGTATGGAAAAGAAGTTGGCTTGATTCAATTTTCACTAGCCTGTCACAGATGCTAAATTCAAGTTTCATCTGGGGCACCAAAATAGGATAGATATGAAATTCCAGAGGGAGGTGCCAAGATGCAGGCTTTCAATCAAAATACCAAAGACCAGTTTCATGAGTCTACAACTTCTCATCGCAGGAGGGAATAAAAGTGTCTAGGAAGTGGAAACTGAGGAGGATTTCACAGGGAATATTTTCTTGGTGAGAGCTGTGCTATGACTCCTACCACCAAGGATGGGGAAAGGGAGGGCTTCAATGGGCCGCTCTGAGAACAGTTCCCTAAAGTCAAGGCCATGGGGGATTTATGTCTGACTCCAGCCCTGGAATCTACAGATCAGGGGAAAGGATCTGTGAACTTCTTGGCAATGGGGGTAAGTGCTGTTGTTAGGACTGGTCTGTACTGTCAGAGTGTTTCTATGGACCAGATGGGAGACACACAGGAGAGAAACATCCTGCAGCCCCTATAAGTCCTGCTCAAGAAAATAACTGGGGTGTGGGTGGAGGGTAAATTGGGACTCCTACAGAAGGAGGCAGTTTGGAGGTGACCTCAGGAAAGCCAGGTCTGGATGGGGAGCAGGTGTGCAAAAGAGTGGCACTTGCCTCTGTTGAAGGCCCAGCAGGAAGGCTGCCCAAGAATACGTGAAAACACCCAGGAGACAGAGCTGGCTTGATACACTTGCCAGGCCTGGAAAATGTGATGCCAACTGTCCCAGCCAAGGAAGAACTTTCTTGCCCTCATTTTCTTTTCTTCCTTCACTACTCCTTTGATTCTGGAAGGGTAAAACCTAGCAGGTTTTAAGTAGGGACACAATGAGCAAGGAAAAAAGAAGCTGTCCATATCCTCTTTCCTAAAGGCTGGAAAAAGTCTGCAACCAGCTCTAGATGGGGGAGGAAGAGGGAATTCTCTTTGAATAAAGATTGAAGTCTTTGGTAATATACCGGTTTGGACATTCTAATAGAAAAACTGTAGTACTTTCTATTATCTATAAGTGACCAAAAAAGCTATATCCAGTGCCAGGGATAGAATTACTCTACTGAGCAAGTTTAAAACAGAGAGAGAAAACATTAGAATTGCTTTTATTTATTTAGTTTTTAAGTTGAGGTGTATTTGACATATAATATTAGTTTCAGACGTACAACACGATAATTCAATATTTGTATATACTGTGACGTGATCACCACAATAAGTTTAGTTAACATCCATCACCCGATATGGCTACAACATTTTTTTTCTTATAATGAGTAAAGTGGCTGTTAAAATTTCACCCAGAAGTACTGCTTCTTCAATAAATTGGTTATATCACCAGCAGGAGTGATGGATGTGTTTTAATAACCCACCCTCCAGTGAGGTAGCTACAACAGCCTGAATCAGATTCTCCCTATACACGAATATGGGGATGCCTAATGAATGCCTAACCTATGATAGAATTCCCAGGGATAGGAAAATGGGAAGCCCTATCTGGCTTCTATCACTGTGCTGTTGGTCTACATATTACAATAACTACTCAGTGGGTATATATTGTTCTCATTTGAAGAACTACAGAGGTAGGTAGACATAGAGTGAATGGAGAAAAGATTGTGAGACCATGTCTAAAATAGTCCTCAGGAAACTTCAGTGTTTATCGTGGAGGCAGACCCATTCTTTATATCCTATACCATCAAAATTCATACTTAACAGATGCCAAGGCCCTTTAGTATAACAGATCTCAACTGATTGTCACCAGGTTCCCATCAAATGCAGAGGGCAGATGCTATTTATCTGCATTGTACAGAAATTAATAATCACACCAATAGTTAAGAGTTATAGAGCATGCATTATGTGCCTGGAACTTATGCTAAATCCTGTAATCATTATATTCATTTACAATACCATTAATGTCTCCACTTTACAGATGTTGAAACAGGGTCTTAGATTAAGTAATTCATGTAAGGTCAAACAGTAGAGAATGGAGCTGCAACTTAATCTCGACTGTCTCTCAAATTCCTAACTTTGGACCTCTGCTCAGATGAACAAAATGGAACTTGGACATTAAGTAACTCACTCAAAGTTCTACAACTAGTAATAACTGGCATTATCGAACTTGGGTCTTGTAACTTATTCTCATCTCACTGGAGATCTTCAGTGAAGATCTCAGCTTTCTCATAGAAAAAGAATTCACTAAACTAAAGGAAGAAGATTAAACAAATATTTTTTGCCAATGAAAAAACAGGCCTCAAAGGAAGATACTTTAAATAAATTATATTTTGTAGTTATTACATTTTTTAAGGAGGATATTTTTAAACATGTACAGCACTTTTCCCTTCCAAGTAGAAAAAGTAGCCTATAAAATATTAATGCTTTCAAATTTGTATGAACGCATGTATATCTGTCTATCTATCTATCTATCTATCTATCTATCTATCTATCTATGTATCTATCTACGGTTGACCCTTGAACAACATGAGTTTGAAATGCAGGGGGTCCACTTATATGTGGATTTATTTTTATAAATCCGGACAGTACAGTAAATGTACTTCCTCTTATGATCTTTTTTTTTTAAGATTTATTTATTTATTTGACAGAGAGAATGCGCATGCATGCATGAGTGGGGGGGGCAGAGGGTGAGGGAGAGAGGTTCTTAAGCAAATACCACACTGAGCACTGAGGCAGAGCCCAAGGCAGGGCTGATCTCATGACCCCCAAGATCACGACCCCAGCTGAAACCAAGAGTCGGATGCCCAACCAACTGTGCCACACAGGTGCCCATTCCTTATGATCTTCTTAATAACTTTTTCTATCCTCTAGCTTACTTTGTTGTAAGAATATAGTGCACAATACATACAACATACACAATGCAAGTGAGCTGACTGCTATTGATAAGGCTTCTGGTCAACAGTAGGTTATTAGTAGTAAAGTTTTTGCGCAGTCAAAAATTATATGCAGATTTGACTGCACGGAGGTGGGGGTTTTGGGGAGGCAGGGTTGGGAGGGTAGAGGTGGGTGTGGTGTGTATGTCTGTGCCCCTAACCCCGGCATGGTTCAAGGATCAACTGTATACATAATTTAATGTAAGTAGCTAGTTATACGCATGTTTTTATGGGTGTGTATATATATACACATATATATATACACTATCTTTTCAAAATAGAAAATTTAGAACAAAATGCGCTAAAGTATTAGAGATAAATTATTATCTCTAGGTGGTGGAATTATGGGTAACTTTTACTTTTTCTCCTATAGTTTTCTTTATTTTCCTCTAAAAGATCAATACATGTTCTTTTTATTTCTCCTACAAGACAGGTTTATTATTTTTATTATTATTTACTTTTTCATTTTTATTTTAGATATAATGTGGATATCACAGCATTCACTCATTTTAAATATACTATTCAATAATTGTTTCTTAAATTTACAGAGCTGTTCATCCATCACCGCGAGCCATTTTAGCACATTTCCAACGTTCCAAAAAAGATTTCTTGGGCCCATTTGCAGTCACTCCCCATTCCCACCCTCCAGACCTAGGCAATCCCTAATCTACTTTCTGTCTCTATAGACTTGCCTTTTCTGGACATTTTTATCTAAATGGAATCACACAGTATGTGGTCTTTTTTAGTCTGGCTTGATTTACATTCTTTGAAAGAAAGAAAAAGAATAAATATTCTCTGGTTCTTTGCCTTTCCCATCAAAACCAAAGAAAATCCCTTATTTTCTTCCTCTTCTTAATAGGATAATCATGCAACAGCTCCTTTACTTCTATAGTTCTTGACCAGCAATCAAATCCCTTTTAGACCACAAGAGTAATTCGTAGAACAGTGAGCTTATTCCTGACATTTCAAGGGTTTCTTCTATCCTTCTTCCTCACAAGTTACCCTATTTTTACATTAAAAAAATTATAACCATTTTGTTCTGATCACCTGGGCAGTCATTTTTGACTTGCCTTCTACTCTCATTCTTTTGACCAAACCAGTGACTCCATCTCTGAAGTGCAAGCGCTTTGGGAACCCCCAAATCTGACTCAGGAACCCCCAGTCCAGCAGCTGGGCTCTTGAGAGCAAATGATCAATCTTTCCTGAGGCTTAGTGTCCTTGTGCTAGTGAGTATACTGGAGTTACTGGTACCTAACACCAGGGCTAAATGGGAACATGTGAGGGCTCTGGATAAGCTAATGATCCACTGCTGTTCCTTTGAAAGGATATTCTTTAAATAATTCTTCAACTTCTATTTCAAGGAAAGGCAGATTCCCCATAGAGCAAAACAGAGCCCTTGAGGTTCATTAGACCTATGCTCCCTAGAATACACATTAGACTACTTGGGCTCTCACTTCCACTCCAAGTAGCTCATCAGTGTCTTCCTTGCGACCCAATCAACACTCTCCCTGAAAGTACTGATAAATATAATTTTCTCTGTTTCATTACATTTTCAAAGATATTTGTCCCTTTTTGTGGAATAGTGCCCTGGGCAGCTGTCCTTCTGGCTTGGCTTCATAGAATGTTCTGAAGATTACATGAGATAACACTTGTAGAAACTCAGCATAGCATCTAACGCTCGGTGGATGTTCAATAAATGGTGACTATTACAGCATTATGGCCAAAAACCATGTCCACTCAGAGCCTCTGGTAATGACACGTCATACGAAGTCATGTTTTCCTCTAGTTCCTTACCTACACGTATTCTCTGAGTGAAGGCATTTTGAGAAAGCATTTGGTAACCTTGAAATGTTCTCAAGAGCTCCTTATAAATGAATCTTAATAAATAGAGGAGACCCATTTCTTCCTTCATACCTCTATCATCAAAAAAGCAACAACAGAAATACGTTTGGTACTCTCTGTATAGTATAACATTTTAAATGTTACTTACCTAAAACATGATAGAAATGAACAGGATGGAGGTCATCCGGGGACAAGCACTGAGCAGGGAGGTGTTGCTGAGGGAATACGCTGGCAGGTCTGAAACCAGATCCTGGCTATTGAGCAGAGGAAAAAACGGCAATTTCTTTGGAGGAGTTTTATTAGGATAAAAGCATTCCAGAATGTTTCATTCTCCAGTCTCCTTGAACCTCCTCTGAGCAGGGGAGTGAGGGCAGGGCAGGAGAGAAAAAAACCAAAGTGAGGTTAGCAGTGCTATCTCTTTCCCCATTATCTATCCCTAAATCACACCATAAATATAAACAGTGTTTGGCAGTAGTCCAAAAGATTTAACTTGTCCCCAAATTCCTAAATAACTGTTAGAGCTTAATTTGATTTTTGGCAGAATATAACCAAACAACTTCTAGGCATAACATTTGTTGTGCACACCTACCAGAGACAGGCCCAAGTGACATGTGGGGCCAACCATCCAAGTTCAGGTGAGTGCCTTGGGATCTTGCCCCCCCCCAGACCCCCAAACCTCAGTTCTGCTCGTGGCTCCACTACTCCCCATTCTTAATTGTTTCTTTTCATGATGCAGGTGATGGAAGCCCAAGCAGCTCCTGGGTTCAAGGCCAGACTTCGGCTTATCATTCCCTCAGTCACCACTGATCACCATTCTAGCCCACTGGCTTCCCGTCCCTGCTTCCAACCATGCCTGCACTGCCTCCCCATTCCATTCCACCCCTTCCTCACCCCTCAGGAGAAACTCTCCCCTGGATCCCAGACTCGGTGACCAGTGTGGGTGTTCTCACCCCGAGCCATGGTAACCCTCCTCTTCATTCCTTTTTAAAGGGGAAACGGGAAAGGTGAGCAAAAACCGCCAGCAAGTTTTGACAACAGCTGAGGAAGACTAGGGTTTCTAAGGAAACAGGGAGGCAGCAGCCATTTTAGTGGCATTCGCTGTATGAAAAATATATACACTGACAGCCACCCCCCCCGCCCCCTCCCCACCCGTGGCGCCTTCCCTCCGTCCACGCTTCTGAGGCCCGGAGGTGAGGGGCGCGGCCCAGGTCTCCCTGAGACGTGGCGGCCACCTGTCGCAGGTGGCCGGCCACGCAGGGTCGCCCCTCGTCCCCTCCCCGCAGCGGGCGGGACCGCGGGACTCCCCACCCCCTGGGCGCCGCAGTGCAGCGGCGGGCGGGCGGGCGGCTCGGGCCCTCCGGGTCCCCCGCGTCCCGCCCCTCGAGTCCCCTCCCTCGCCGGCCCCCCGCCCGGGAGGCCGCGGGAGCCCGCTGGGAGGGCGGGCCCGTCGCAGCCGCGCCGGTCGCGAGGCGGGCCGGGAGGAGCTGGTCCGCGCCGCGGGCTAGGCGGAGGCAGAGGCAGAGCGAGCGCGGGAGGTCGCCGCAGCCGGGGACACCGCGCGCCGCTGCCCAACATGGTCGCTGCGCACGCTGCCCATTCTTCCTCTTCAGCCGAGTGGATCGCCTGCCTGGATAAAAGGTAGCTCGGGCAGGGCCCCCCGCCGGGCCGGGGCTCTGCGGCGCGGCCCCTGCCCGGAGCCCGCCGCGGGGACTGCCGCCCCGGCCGCGGCCCCTCACCTGAGAGCAGACGGCCGGGCCCCGCGCGGGGGAGGGGGCCGAGGAGCGGCGTCCCGGCCGGGGGGGTACCCGGACCCCCGCCTCCCGTGGGCGCCACCCGCACGAGATGCTTCCACGTGGTGGAGAAAATGCAGCGCAGTGGGGTGTGGAGGCAGCGCCGGGCGCTCCAGTGCCCCCCCAGCCCTCCTTCACCTTCTTGCCCCCAGCGCGCGCCCGGCCGCCCGCCCGCCGCTCCAGGCTGCGCTCTTGGGTGGGGGATTATTTTCCCTCGGCATCACGGGACGGAATAGCTTCGTACCTTCTTCCGGCTGTTCAGGCCGTAGGGGTAAATGTAATTTAAGTTTTAAGGAGGGGTGAGGGGGAAAAGACAGGTGCGGAGTAACATTCCTTTTTTGTTCCTGGAAGCAAAGTGTGAGGGACCCAGCGGAGCTGTCAAGTGCCTCGCTGAAATTCTCAGCTCCTGCCCCCGCAGTCGCTTGCTCAAGGTCTGTGTTAGGAAGGTCACGCGGGAGACCGCCTTCGTCTGAATACCTGCTTCTCGGGAAAAGACCCTTACTCTAAAAAATTGAAACCGTAAAGCAGTGTTACTCCCGACGACAGCTCTGTATAAGGAGGGTGCCCCCGTGTAATTGCGGACTGCAATTGTTTCCAGGCTCTGACAGCATAATTTTCTGTTTGTCCAGATTGTGGGTTTAACAGTAAACATCACACAGTATGTTAGCAATTATACTTTATTACCCTGATTATAAGGTGATGCATCTGAACTTTTAAGAACAGAGCGAGAGATCTTGCAGAGTGAACTGCCTCTGAATTTTTGAGTTTGATGCGGCAGGGCAATGATTCATGTCTTGCAGCTATCTGCATGACATCTCTATTTGCATTTGTGTGAAATATTTTGGGCTCTGCCATATTGAAATTTTTACAATTAGCAGATTCGTAACCAGATCAAACTTGAAAATCTTCAGTGTGACATGCTCTGAATATTTTACTATTATAGGTCTTTGTTGAAAAAAATTAGGTAATTTGAGAAAAGCTAAATGTGGCTCATTTGAAAAATTAATATATCTGTGAAATAATCTTTACTTTCAATTACCACACAGTAGCAAGATTTTTTGGCAGACAGTGCCCTATTTACTCGAAAATGATATGTACTAATATTAGAAGAATTGCTTGCAATAAATAGTAAGAGAATTGAAGTGATGGTTAAATCATTCAGAATTATGTAGAGGAACTAAGAGTATATTTAAGTGAAGAGCCTGCTAATGTGATAAGTAATCTAAATTTAATAGTTTAGGAAAGATGAGTTATAAAAAAAGAAAATCAAGCTCTTGTGCTTGACCTATAAATAGTAGTCCTTCTTCATGAGTGAATTTTTTTATAATAGATTACATATTTCTATTTTCAGAAATGCATGGCATGCCATTTTTTTGCACAGTCGGTGATTCACTGGAAATCCTTTAGTCAATAAGTACTTATGGCAAAATCATAGAGCAATACTAACACAAGTGGGGTATATTTGATTCTGTCTTTTCATAATGTGTATCTGCCCAAATGATTTTGTTTGAAATGTGTTTTTAGAACATAGAGCCACAATCTAATGCCACCATTCATAATAGGGAAAAAGAATCTACCAGAGGTGGAAAAAAAAGCCTCCACAAATACTGAGCCTAGCATTCATGGAGTAGAGAAAGTGGATAGATCAATAAGTTAAGGGTTTTAGGCCCAGAACTGACAGCTCTGATCTTGGAGATATCACTTTTATATCCTTGAGAGTCTGAAAAATGAGGATAGAACTATCTGTCTTACCAAGAATTAGTGGACCAAACAACAACAGCAAATGGTGAAAGTACTTTGAAAACCTGAAGTGCCATGTAAATATTTTATTTTGTGGTGTTAAGATAACTGTGCATTTTCTGCAGTGTTGATGCTGGAATTCCTTTGAAGAACAGTTTAGGAGTGGCAATCTCATTTTAAAAGGTCCGTGGGGTACTTGTTTTGAAGTTGCATTTTTACTGAAATTGTTTGTTAATTTTGTGGGGGAGGAGGAAGATTCAGGGTGCTGATGGAAGTTAGGACTACTCTCAGTATTTCTGAGAATTGCAATCTTGTTACCTTATTCCAGGTACTGTGTTGGGCATTGGGGATGCATGAGCAGTGAGGGGGGTAAAAAAAAAAGATGAGTTGCTCTTGACTTGGCGGATGGGTGGTGGGGCTGGGACAGCTGCATAATCAACTAACCACAATGCGATGACAAGTGCTTTCACGGAGATGTATGAAATGCTTTGGGAATGCAAAGGAGAGAGTCATCAGCTGTGCTTGGCAGGGATGCTTCCCACAGGTTCATGCCTGGACCTTGGAGGTTGAGGGAAATTTTATCAGAGAATTTGGGGAGGGCATGCCAAGCAGAGGGAGCAATGTGAACAAAGACACACAGGTGTGTCATATAAATATGCTAATTTCTTCCCAACTACAAATTCCTCTTGTGACCAAATCCAGAGCATAGGAATGTATGCTCCATTTTTCTAAAACTTTGGATTACAGACATTTCAAGCATAAAACACACAAAAAAGAGGGAATGGCACAGTGAACCCCTATGTACTGTTTGGGGATATGATGCTGGGACCTTTTCCATAGCTGCAAAATGTAGTTTAGGTCTATGCATCAAGCAAGTGGCACCTGTTGTGGACAGCTAGAAAAAGAGGGACCCTGTTGGAAATAATAAGAGGAGTTAAAGTAGAAAGTGCATGAGTAAAGAAGTACACAATACAAGATGAAACAAACAGAAGAAGGAAAATAAAGCCTTAGAAATGTTCTGTAGTCATGCCTAGAAGGTTATCATAGACAGGCAATGCTATATAAACTTGCATGGGGGGAGGGGGCTGAAAAATATATAGATACGCAGATTAGGTTAAAGAAAGAAAACCCAAAGTTTTTCATGTATCAAGCGTCCAAGTTCTTGGACTATGGTGGGACTGAGGAGATGAGATTGTATAAATACTGATCTTACAATCGGAAAGACATTGAACATTTGGATGGATAAAAAGACATTGAAAAAAGTCTCAGCAGACATATTGTTAAAGCACAACGAACTTACCTCTGTTTCATTGATCTTACAATTTTTTTCTAAGCAGGGGCGGTAATTAGAAATGTATTACATGGTACCCACTGTTTTGGGATTTAGGATATGTAAAATGTCTTTGTGTATGTGTGGGTGTGTCTTTGTGTGCTGATCATTGTTTAATTTTAGTGAAGATATTTTTCCCATAAGAATTTAAGTTTGCCACCTATGAATTTAAGACCCATTTATAGGTCATAATTCTCATGGTTGGTAAGGCAGTATTACGAAGATACCACACACATTCACATATGTATAGTGAATCACTGCCGGTATTCATCACTATGGAGCAGGGGCCAGATCCACCAGCTGCTAGCGTGTCTCCTGAGCTAAGAATGGTTTTTACATTTCTGAATGTTTGGAAATAAACCAAAAAGAGATCACTGTTTTGTGACCCATTAAATTTATATAAAATTCCAATTTCAGTGTCCATAAACACAGTTTTATTGGAACACAGCCACACTCATTTGGTTATGTGTTGTCCATGGCTGCTTTCACACTACACTGGCAAGAGTTGAGTAGCTGTAATGGAGATTGTGTGGCCCACAGAGTTTAAGGTATTTACTGGGGGGACGCCTGTGTGGCTCAGTCGGTTAAGCGTCTGTCTTTGGCTCAGGTCATGATCCCAGAGTCCTGGGATCTAGCCCCACTAAGGCTCCCTACTCATCGAGGAGTCTGCTTCTCCCTTTCCCTCTGCTCCTCCCCATCCCACCCCTGCTTGTGCTTTCTCTCTCTCTCAAATAAATAAATAAAATCTTTAAAAAAAATAAATGAAGTATTTACTCTGTAGATCTTTGAAGGAAAAGTTTGCCATGTCCCATTACAGATGAAAGAATTTGGCTGATTGACAGAGAAACCACTGGAAATGAGAGAAATTGTCTTCATCTGGGAAGGAGTTCACACTATTTGGTTTCTCGTTCTTTAGTTAGAAGTGTAGCTTGGGGGACATCCTCAGTTGATGGGCTTATCTGAGGATCACTGGTGATCACAGGCCAAGGCAGAAAATGAAGTTAACGTGGTATGGATGTATAAAAAAACAAAACAGCTGAGGAATTTTTTAAATTATTGATGTTTCATTTTTAAAACATGCTTCTTCTACAGTATCATTGCATCTGACAATCCCCAAATAGATGTGGACTTAACTATATTGATGTGATTGAATGCAAGTGAAAGAAATCAAGGAACAAATTTGTTAAAAACCAAAATGTTTTGAGGCAGACATGCTGAAGAGGATGACTCAGAATCAAAGAAGCCTCAGACACGGCCCCACCCTTCAGGAAGACTGAAGATCAAAGAAGCATGCAGAGCAGAAGGCTGTCACTGGGGAAGGCAGGTGTCCATCCAGACCCAGGCATGTCCCAAGGGGGATGATATTACCCTGGTGAATTCCCAACGTTCAGAGCTGGTCTTGCAATCTCAGATTCCTGATTTGTCAGCACATCAAGAATTAATACATTTTTTTCAGGGGCATATACAAAGGCACCAAACTTTCAAAGACGGTAAAACCAGAGAGACAGTTCATTAATTTGAAAATAAGATGAGAGGAGTGGACACTCACATCCTTTGGCTGATGTACTCCTTCTCTAGGCAAGCTGTGTGGGAGATCCACTTGTTACCAGAAGCCGGTGTTGTACATTTACAGTGAGAAGCAAAGCTGCCAGGAGATCAGGACACTTACAACTTTTGGCCAGCTCACTCTCTTCTTAGAGCGACAGAGCCAGGGAATTGAATTATAATCAGAAGATAGTTCTGGGAATCCTTCAGGACAGCTTGGCTGTCATCTCTTCCAGTTAGATGACCATTACATGTGCTCCCATAGCACACTTTGTACAACACTATAATATCACAAGCCAGACTCCATCACAATTTCCTATTTACTTCCCTTTTGCATCCCTTGATATTAATTTCTGTATTTTATTCATCATTTTATCTTCCGTTTCACTGCAGCACCTTGACTGTAGAAGGTGCTTATGGGATGAAGGTGAGATAGCCAGATGCATCCTCCTCCTCCGGGATGGAGTGGCCTCTGCAATCTTGCAAGTAAGTCCTTGCACTGGCCCCACCTTTGTCTTCGAAAAGGCTTGGATGGGCACCATGAGCATCTATCTCGGCTGCTCCTTTTGTGTTTCTTTGCCTGATGTGACTACTTTAAAAAAAAAAAATGACATTGCATAACTCTATTCTGATCTATTATAGAAAAAGATTATTATGGAAAATTTCAAAATATACAAAAGAAGAGAGAACATTATGTTTCTCTTATACAGCCCCTCCGCCTTTCAACAATTACCAACTCACAGCGGATCTTGTTTTATTAATCCCTCCATTCATACCCCACTACCTCCAGGATTACTTTGGTGCAAGTCCCAGAACACAGTATTATTTCATCTGTAAATATTTTAGTATATATCTGAAAGGTAAGGATTCTTTATGATAAAAACAATACCACTATCACACATTTAAAAATTTGACATTAGTTCCTTAATATAATCAAATATCCAGACAGTGTTCAAATTTCCCCATTTATCACATAACTTTTTCTTTCTTGCAATTTGTTTGTGTTAGGATTTACATTGGTTCTATTTGGTTGATAATGTCTCTAAGACTTTTTTTTAATTTCTGGGTTCTGTCTCTTTTTCTTCCTTATAATAAATTTGTTGAAGAAACCGATTTTTTTTAAAGTCTGAATTTTAATTATGCCCCCATGGTGTCTTCTGACATGTCCCTTTATCCCCTGTATATCCCGTAAATTGGTATTTGGATCTAGAGCTTGATTGGATTTAGATACGATTTTCTGGCAACAATACTTCACAGAAGTGTTATATACTTGCATCATGAGGCACATAATGTCAAGTGATCACTTTTCATGATGTTAGTGATATATTGATTTTAAAGTTTAATGCTTGGTGCATGTCTTATATGCAACTTATTGGAGGACATCTCACTGTAGCCCCAAATACATGGGAGTACATGACATATACGTATGGAGCAATTAGAGGACAACACAACCTATTATGTAATCATGGTTAAATTCTGTGGTGCTGGTTCTACCTGCCCTAGGATTTTCAGAAAGGAAAGGGTCAGCAGAGCTGGACTCAGACTGGAGCACATGATGGATGGTGTGCCTATGGAGCAGTGGGCCAGGAGAAGGATGCCCTGCAACCTGGTCTCCTGAACATAGCCTGGGAGCCCAGAAGAGTCTTCAGAGGAAGAATGGTACTCAGCAAAGCAAATTCTGCCTCCTTGTTTTAGTTTGTATTTCCCCAAATATACTCTGGCTATTCCAGTGAGGGCAGGAATGGCAGATTCCTTTTAGTTCAAATTTCCTATTAATTTTCCATGAATTTTTAAGATTTAATAGCCTTTTCATAGTAGCTACTTATTTTCCCGGACCACCTTTCCAACCTAAGGCAGCTAGTTTTTCTTTAGTCAGATTTAAATCCATCTTCATGCATATTGATCAGTGGCAGTGAAGAGTGAATTTTCCTTCCAGTACCTCCAATTCACAGATGAGGGAAAGAGAAAGAGAGAGGAGAGACCTTGTTGGGAGTACTGAGAGCCTGAGGAAAGAGAAAGAGGATGGAAGTTACTGGGTGGGGAGGATGACAGAGAAAGACCCACCCAAGCATACAAAAGCAAACACTCTGACCCGCTATAGCGGAGGGACCTGGCTACCATGTTTACTCAGCTGTATCCATGTACATCCATTTGCTTCCCCTGCACAAAAAGAGAAACAAAGTGCTGTTATTACCCTTTTTTCTTTTCATGCATGCTCTTTCCTGGAGTACCCTTTCATTTCCTGTGCTTTCAGTATGCAGATTACTTAAATCCTGTATCCTTGCTTTATCTTCTAGACCAGATGCATTTTTGTCTCTCCATTGGATATTCCCACATCAATGCCCCATTCATATTTTGGAGCAGACATTGTTTTTCTCACCTGCCTCTGCTATAGGGTTGGGAAAGCAAAATACCTACCTTTTAGGCCACTGGAGAGGCTAGGTGACTATGTGACATAGTTCTGGACCATGAGACATAGCAGAGTTCTACTAGCGACTTCTAGGAAAGATTTTGCTTTACTGATGAAAAACAGATGTATTTGCTACCCCCATTCTTCTTTCTGTCTGGAATTATGACCTGAGGCCTGGGCCTTTGGCACCCATATTGTAATCTCAGAAGGAAGGACCAGGAGAAACACAGACTCTAGTTCTGACTTTGTTCAGCTACTAAATTTAGATTAATCATTGCCTACCTTCAGATTTTGGTTTGTAAATCCTATTTTTATAAACCACTTTTTGTTAGGTTTTCTATTATTGCTGTCAAAACTATGCCTAACCTAACAAGTTGGTATTCAACTTGTCTAAAACTGACTTCATCTTCCTTAAACTTCCTCTCCATTAGTTTCTCCTCCTTACTACTATTTTATTGACGCTAATCTAATTCTCAAAACTTTGACCTTTCCTATGTCCCTTTTTACTGCTAACCAGTCACCAATTCTCTTGGCCTTTATATTCTACTGCATTATGTCAGGGCCTTACTATCTGAATCTGGATCCTCATTGTTTTCCTCTTCAAATTTGGAATATGTGATATATTCAGATCAGCTTTGTTTCAGGGTCAGCCAGACCTATTCAAATTCTGTCACTTTCATCCCTTAGCCATGTGATCTTGGTGAAGTTATTAATCTTTTTGAATCTCTGTTTCCAAATCATCAAATGAGACTACAAAGACCAAGTATATGGCTGTGTTGAGGTTTGTGGACTAATGTAAGTATATATCTGCATGGTCCTCTCTAAGTAGAGAGCATAGTGTAGGGGTTAAGAGTTTGGGAACCAGACTGTATTGGTTCACATTCTAGTTTTGATTTTATTAGTGGTGTAACTTTGGGCAAGTTATTCAATCTAGTAGTTGTTTTGTAGATTCCTCAGGATTTTCTATGTAGACCATCTTGTTGTCTGTGAATACTGGCAGTTTTACTTATTTTTTCTGATCTTTACATCTTTTATTATTTACTTTTCTTGCCTTATTACATTGGCTGGGATTTCCAGGGCAAAATGGATCAGAGGGGTGAGAATGAACTTCCTTGAATCAGAAAATACTTCTTTTTCTTCTATTTTTTTCTTTCCTTCATTTTATTTTATTTTAGATTTTATTTATTTATTTATTTGACAGAGAGAGAGAGAGAGAGAGAGAGCACAAGCAGGCAGAGCGGCAGGCAGAGGGAGAGGGAGAAGCAGGCTCCCCAGTGAGCAGAGAAGGCTCCCCACTGAGCAGAGAAGGCTCCCCACTCAGCAGAGAAGCTCGCCATTGGGCAGAGAGCCTGATGTGGGGCTTGATCTCAGGATGCTGGGATCATGACCAGAGCCAAAGGCATACACTTAACCGACTGAGTCACCCAGGTGCCCCTCAGTTGGTAGAGCCTACAACTCTTTTTTTTTTTTTAAGATTTTATTTATTTATTTATTTGACACAGAGGGAGTGTTTCCTCTATTTTAAAAAGAGATTGGGCAATATTGATGTTATTTCTTTTTTAAATGTTTTATAGATATCATCTGGCCAGGAGTTTTCTTTGTGGGAAGCTTTTTGATGACAAATTCAATCTCTTTAGTAGAGGGCTACTCAGATTTTCTATTTCATCTTGTGTCAGTTTTGATAAGTTGTTTCAAGGAGTTTAGACATTTTATCTAAGTTATCAAGTTTATTAGCATAGAGTTGTTCATACTATTCCCTTATTATTCTTTCAATGTCCTTAGAATGTGTAGTGATGTTCTCCTTCATATCTCATATTATTAATTTCTGTCTGCTCTTTTTTTTCTTAATCAGTCTTGCTAGGAGCTTCTCAATTTTGTTAATCTTTTAAAAAACCCAACTTTAGTTGATTTTCTCTATAGTTTGAGAAATTCATTGATTTATGCTGCCTCCCCTTTATTCTACTTTTTTTTTTTTTAAAGATTTTATTTATTTGACAGAGAGAGACAGTGAGAGAGGGAACACAAACAGGGGGAGTGGGAGAGGGAAAAGCAGGCTTCCCGTGGAGCAGGGAGCCCGATGTGGGGCTCGATCCCAGGACCCTGGGATCATGACCTGAGCCGAAGGCAGATGCTTAATGGCTGAGCCGCCCAGGCGCCCCTCCCCTTTATTCTACCTACTTTTGGGTTTAACTTGTTCTTTTTCTGGCTTCTTAAAGATGGAAATTTAAATAATTAATTAAAAATTTTCTTTCCTAATATAAGCATTAAAGCTATGATTTCTCAAGGTCAGCACAAAGAAGGAAGCACAGTTATTTCATTATATAGCATTTATCAATGAAAACTATTTCTTCCAGAGAAGAACAATTAATCAAGAACAATTAAACAATGAGAAATGCTGACTCCCCTCAACCTCATGAAAAAGATACTGTGCAATGTGATGAATAGTATCCTCCACAGTATCCCAGCAGTGAATTCAGCAGTGGGTTTCATAGGGCTTTCAATATATCATGATAGCATAATACCAAAGAGATATTAAAGGAAAGTATTTCTCCCATGGGGCCAATATAATAATATAGCTTTTTGACGGTCTGATTTAATCCCAGGATAGATTTTAGGGTATTTTAGAAATGGATGGGTTACTTCACTTCCAGGAAATCCTCCATAAACACTGTTTTTCACATCTGAGCTATTGATAATTAACTGAGCAGCAATGAGTTGGAAGTAATATTTCCAATAGATACTTGGAATGCAGATATTTTGTATTATTGGTTAGATGAAGAGTAATATGACTTTGAACTCAGCCAAACTAGGTGGAAAATTACATCCTCATTTGACAGCCAAACAAGGATGTATGTCTTAACTGTGGTACAGTGCTTCTTTGTGAGGATGTGGGGACAAGAGTGTATTCTCAAGGAGGAATGTTGGTGCCACTCTTAAAACACAGACAAATGGTGGTCGACAACCCATGGGTTATGCCACAGAACATGTTACCATGTTTTTTAATTGTTACCATGAAAACCAAGGAACATATGTTAATTGCAGTGAAAAAGCTTTTTTTTTTTTTTTTTTTAAGGGTGGGAAGAGGCAGAGAGAGAGGGAGAGAGAATCTTAAGTAGGTTCCATGCCCAGTGCAGAGCCTGATCTGGGGCTTGATCTTACGACCCTGAGATCATGACCTGAGCTGAAATCAAGAGCTGGATGCTTAACCGAGGCACTTCTGCAGTGCAACAATCTTAAAATGAGTAGTATAATTTTCCGAAAACCCTTTCATGGAATGAAATTGTGAAATGTAAGCATATTAAATAGGATGAATTGCTCTGTAGGATTATGACCTATAAATTGGTTTAAAGTTCAAGAACCTCTCTTTTATCTAATTAAATGTGGAAATAAGTTTTAAAGGCCCTTAGAAAAGACTTAACTGTTGGAGATGTTGAAAACAAATAGATGTTGATGGAAAGCAGACATTACTTGGAACCTAATAATTTGATTCTTTTTTTTTTAAGATTTTATTTCTTTATGTGAGAGAGAGAGAGAGAAAAAGAGAGCATGAGAGGGGCAAAGGCTTTAAGAAGCCCTGCTGAGTGGGGAGCCTGATGTGGGGCTCAATCCCAGGACCCTGGAATCACAACCTGAGCTGAAGGCAGATGCTTAACCCACTGAGCCACTCAGGTGCCCCAATAATTTGATTCTTGATATTATATATGACATTTCAATTCTGTTTAAATCCCAGATGAAGGCATGAATGTCTTGCCTTCAGACATTCAGACTCAGACATTCAGGTATTCAGGCTCTGACAAACTTATTCTAGTCATTGATTGGTTATATATTGAACATGTTATAGAAAAAGTTGAGTTCTTGAATCTTACACATTTTCTTTATCAACTCTTTAAAACAAACTTGGAATATAAGAAAGTTCTATCTTGAGCATTCCTTGTCACTCCTTTTATCACTCCTCTACCTGTATCCTCCCTGCTTCCTGCCCTCTTCCTCTTTCCTAAGCCCAAATGTGCTGTAGGGAAAAGATCTAATCTTAGTTTTCTACTTTCCTGCTGTGCATTCATTCATTCATTCATTCAGAGATTTTATGCTCTGCTTTCCAAGTTCATACATACTTACTGGGGATAGATTAGTAATAAAAACTGACAAGGCCTGTGACCTCATGAATTTAAATACTAGCTGGGAAGACATTAATTAATTCGGTCAGTCCTTAAAATTGAGTATCTACAATGTGCTGGTGCGTGGTAGGGATGCAGTAGCTATTATGTGCTACTGTTCCAGGTGATAAGGAATCCAGTGATGAAGAAAACAAGAAAAAGTAGGTGTTAATAAATGCTAGGAGGCCAAAGATAAGAGGATATGGAGTGATGGAGTAAGAGGACAAACAAATGTATATGACAATGTCAGATTGTAATAAGAGCAGCAAAGGAAAACAAAGCAGAGGACAGGGGAGGAAACTCAGGCATGGTGTTATTTTTAAAAGGGTGGTGAATTCTTTCTACAAAAGCAACTTCTCATCAAAGAGCTTGAATGAACTGAGAGGCCACCTAGTATGAATTTAAATCAGTGTAATCCATGCTTTACTAAATAGGCAAATGAAGTATTTTAGTGCCCATGATAAGGACACAAGCTGAATAAATACGATGCCACCCTTTTGTTTGGTAACAAGGCCTTATTTTGCAAAAGTGCTTTATATAGTATATTAGTGCCTATAGTAATATTACAATATATTATACAGAAGCAATATATATACTACAGACAAAGATAATTTCAGAAATTGGTGAAAGGGATAAATTTTGAAAGTTTGGTTTATTCCTTAAATATTATTATTTAAAGCTATTTGAGGACGTCGGGTGGCTCAGTTGGTTAAGCGACTCCCTTCAGCTCAGGTCATGATCCTGGAGTCCCGGGATGGAGTCCCACATCGGGCTCCCTGCTCAGCAGGGAGTCTGATTCTCCCTCTGACCCTCCCCCCCTCATGCTCTCTTTCTCTCATTCTCTCTCTCTCTCAAATAAATAAATAAAATCGTAAAAAAAATAAAGCTATTTGAAATACTGTCCACTTTAGTTTTGTTTTTTTTTTATAATAATTTTTGGGGAAAAAGAAAGCTATCCCTAGAGAACTAATGAATGTAATACAGATCAGGAAAAGTATGATTATTTAAATGAAGTTGAAAGGATTTTGTGTGTGCTTTTGACTGGATGCTGACAGCTGAACAGATAATGGTATCAATATCCCCATCCTACTGATGGAGTTTTGGGTTTCATAGTTAGCCAATTTAATCAGTGATGAATTTGTCTGATAACTCTGTGGGGTTAGTGTTCTCTAAAACAGGCCTCTCAGATAAATATACCAGAGCAAGAAAATGGTCCTGGATACTTAGAAATCCCAACAATTTCTCATTTTGGGGATTTGTTTGCTATCTTAAACAACTTTTCTGTCATTATTCCATCATCTGCCTTTTGATAGTGTTTTTAAATTGAATTCTTATATTTTCCTCACCAACTGATTAAATGATATGACAACATGGTTGTAAGTTTTTTCATGTTAAAAATTGAAGACAATTTGAGAATAGTCTCTGTGGTGATGCAGCACTCGTTGTAAATATTCCCTGGTGGTATTTAAAGATGTGATTTGTAGAGTTAGGGCTGTCTAGTCAGTAACCAGGTTTTACATTTTATTTACTGAAAATAATTCAAATACTTAAACCAGGAGTCCCTGTTTAATTATCCAGATCATCAGAGCATAAAAGGGGAGCCCTCTATTGATACAAAAAGGCACAATTACAAAAAATAGCAAGGGGATCATATAACAAGGCAGCTTCATCTATAAGGCAGACCTCTGAAGCATGGACAAAGTTGGATGCCAACTGAATGGGAGTACAATTATATTGTGCTTTTTCATCTCCTTGTGCTGTAACTGTACATTATCAGCTTGTGAATGCACCTTATCTTTTCCTCAATTGAATTTTACATTATCTCTGTTGCTTTGTCTCCTACCTTTTCAGTACTTCATTGGGTATTTATCTTAATAGCTTTAGAGGTTCATTTTAGAAGTCAACATTCAACAAATTATGGATATCAAAGTGAAACTCATTAGAAAAAAAAAAAAACCCTTTGTGTTTAGATGACTAATACTTTCTGTCTCTATCATTAGAAGTCCTAACCTTGAATATCCACAGGTAAAATGAGCAACAACACCGCTCCTCCAAGGAGCTTACAGAAATCAAATGTGGACACTGCTGAAGTCTGATATTGTTTTGGATTATCTGAAGGAGAATCAAAGATGGTCAAATTGCAAATTGAAATAATTTAAAAATATGTATATTTTATTCATCACTTTTAGGGAAAGAGTGTAAGTATTAGGGAGAAGGGAGCGTAAGTAGTAATAAAATAAGATAATAGGATGGAATGACTGAAAATTTTGGAAAGTATTTGAATAAGTAGAATAGCATTTGAACCTATTTCTTTTGAATCAGGACAAGCAACCCAGTCATAAAATTGATGTTGTGTGCTGAATTCTACTTATTTCTATAATTACGTGGCAGAAACTTCATTGATGGGAGTTTTATCTCATAGGATTTATATTAAAGGAATTAAAAGAGATTTAAAACAATGAAAAATGAGCAAGGAAGGAAATTATAGGGGAAAAGGAAAGCATTAAGAATATAAATAAAAGTCCACTAATGTTTACATGCTAAAACATGTGTGTGAGACAGCAGCATGGCTCCTTGGCGTGACATGTGACATGCTTACTACTGCCCCCACCTCCACCCTCCCCTTGGTTTGTGAGAGCTGTTGCTGGCTTGCCGCTGAGAGCCGACAATACACACATCCCCTGCTTCTTTCTGAGAGTGTTCCCAGTTGACATGTATTGACATGTATTTCTCCTTCCCAGAAGAAAATGACAGGAACTCATGGAAGGTAATGGACTATGATTTAAACTATATTTTAATTGGGGCCAAGCCAAAGAATTTCTGCCTTATAATTAACTTATTAATTTACTTTTACAAACCCTATCACCAGGAATTAAATGATCATAAAATTTTAGGGTGTTTTCCTACAGTATTTTTTTTTAAAGATTTTATTTTTTATTTATTTGACAGAGAGAGACACAGCCAGAGAGGGAACACAAGCAGGGGGAGTGGGAGAGGGAGAAGCAGGCTCCCCGCGGAGCAGGGAGCCCCATGCGGGGCTCGATCCCAGGACTCTGGGATCATGACCTGAGCTGAGGGCAGATGCTTAACGACTGAGCCACTCAGGCGCCCCTTCCTACAGCATTTTTTCTGAGTATTTTTTAAATTGTTTGAGCTCATACTTTAAGACTTCATGCCTCTTAAAATTAACATTATAGGATGATCATTTTCAGGGGCGCCTGGGTGGCTCAGATGGTTAAGCCTCTTACTTCGGCTCCATGTCAGGTTTCCTGCTCAGCAGGGAGTCTGCTTCTCCCTCTCCCTCTGCCTCTCCCCCTGGTTGTGCTCTGTCTCTCTCTCTCTTTCAAAAAAATAAATGAAATCTTTAAAAAAAAAAGATGATCATTTTCCTAGGTTATTAAAATTCTTTATAAATATAATTTTTATTGGCTGAAATGATGTGGATCATATGGCTTAAGTTTTTCCTTGTTGTTGGACCATTAAGACATTTAAACATGACTGTTGCTGTTATCAATAATGCTATAACCTTTTATATTAAGTTTTTCCTGTGTTTTAGATTATTTCCTTAGGTTAGAGATACCCATAGAACTAAATTAGTTAATGTGTGTGAAGAGATTTAAGATTTTTTTTTTTTTTAAAGATTTTATTTATTTATTTGAGAGAGAGAATGAGATAGAGAGAGAGCATGAGAGGGGGGAGGGTCAGAGGGAGAAGCAGACTCCCTGCTGAGCAGGGAGCCTGATGCGGGACTCGATCCTGGGACTCCAGGATCATGACCTGAGCCGAAGGCAGTCGCTTAACCAACTGAGCCACCCAGGCGCCCAAGATTTAAGACTTTTTATACATATTTTCAAATTCCTTTTCATAAAGACAATAAGATAGCTGCTATCATCCATATTTTACAAATAAGGAAACTGAGGTTTGGAAAAGTTAAATTGTCCAGAGTCACACAGAAGATAAGTACCAGAGACCAACATGGGATGAAACCCCATTCCCTTTTGACTATAATGGTGTTTCAAGTATGTTCCTTGGAATATTAGTAGGTAGTGCAAGGAAAAAAAGGCTCAAGAGAAAAAAAAGGTGGGGAAATGTTGAGTTAAAATTAAGTAAGATCTTTTTATTTTTTTAAAATTAAAAAAATACATTTTATTTATTTATTTATTTATTTATTTACAGAGTGAGTGAGCAGGGGGAGGGGCAGAGACAGAGGGAGAGAGAATCTTGAGCAGACTCCACGCTGAGTGTGGAGCCCCACATGGGGCTTGATCTCACAACCCCCAAGATCAGCCAAAATCAAGAGTCAGACACTTAACCGACTGAGCCAGCCAGGTGCCCCAAGTAAGATCTTTTTATAAAAGTCCTCACAGCCCTGGACATCACCATAAAATGATCTGTGACTGTAGAACAGTGGAGAACTGTGTGCTCCAGTCTCTCTTCCTTAGCCCTATGCTTTCTCACTGCACTCTTTCTCACCTCGCTGAATCTCCTTTGAGTGTCTCAGGTGCCCTGGGTTTGCCAGATGACAGTCTCCTCTAACTCTTACCCTTAACACTACTCTTCCTACTCTGAGCTTCCAGGGGCCATGTAAGGAGCCATTGTCAACCCACTGGATTTGCCCTGGTAATTCCTAATGGGTTGTTTCTTGTCTACCTCTCTGTCTAGTCTTTTTGGATTGACACTTCTCCCCTGATCCCTGTCTTGTACCTCTCTTGAAAGCCAATCTCTTAAATAGGACAAGTAGGACAGACACATTGGCCCACACCTTGAGGTGGACACGGAATGGTAGGGCAGTGCCCTATATTTCTCTTTTTTATCTTCCATCTGTTTCTTTAGAATCTTACAGTCACAAACTCCCTAACAATTGATAAAGTAATTTGAGCTAATGTGTTAAAGAGGTTAACGTTTAAAGGATACCAAGAGATGTCAAAGCTTTAACCTAAAGGAAATTGGGATGAAACTCACACAAAGAATATTTGCCTGGTGGCTCTTTTTGAGTCATATCATCCAGATGTGCACCTTCCAATGTAGCCCTAATCCTAGCATATCTACCCAGGACATACCATTTCTCAAGTGTTTTGTCCCATTAAAGATTTTCTGTACATGGTTTCTAAATTATAAGAACCTCAAGTTACTCAGAGTGCTGAAAACCTGATGAAATCTTAAAGTTGATGAGGCTGATCTGTTTTAGAATACAAGATTCATTTCTGGATATACAACAATAAACAAACAGCTGAAAGCCAAACAGTATAGTTGTCTACAGTGAGTCTTTAGTTATCCAGCATCATAAATTTTATAAAAATTTATTTTTATTAATCCTTCAAACTTGGTGTAGTTTAATAATTCTGGTAGAAATGGTCTTTAATGGTATTCACAAGTGGTATTTAATATGATTGCTTTTCTAAAGTATACTGAATATAATGTTTATTTTACTTGCTCATTGAGCCTTAGTGTACTGAACATAAATTGGTAACCTTTGTTATAATGCTATTTTGAAGTATGTGGATGATCTGTTTCAGCATCAAATACCCCAGTGCTGCTTTTTCCTTTTTTTTTTTTTTTAAATTTTTTAGCCTGCTTTTGTTTCCTTTACCTGACTCTTCCTTATCGCCCAGCAGCTGTCACTCTAGGTGTCTCTGCTGTCTCCTTCTCTTGCACAAACATGATATCCTGCTTCTAAGCCTTTGGACTTAGAATTCAGGTTAACCAAGTTTATTGGAGTTGTATGTATAGTATTAGTGTATCTATTTTGCCCCTGAGGATTTCTCTTCTGAGAAAAGTATATGAATTTCAGAGTGTTGGTATTTTAAGACTGTAATTTTGGTTATACAAAGCCTTTTAAACTTATTTGCTATATGATCTCACGTCCGTGATTTTTTTCTTAATAACTGAGATTTCCAGATAAATATCTTTTGAATAGTTGAGGCATTACTTAATTCAGCAAATATTTATTGAATACTTAGGAAACACCCTTCTAGGTGCTTAGGATTCTTTAGGTAAGCAAAATAGAGGATCCCTCCTCTCCTAGATCTTACATTCTAACAGAGGAAATAGATAAAAAACAATAGACATAGTAAACAAATAAGTTACATTATGTTTGAAAGTAATATGTGTTATGGGAAAAAACACAATGAAAATAAATAAGAGATCAGAAGTGCTAATGGGGGTGGTGAGGATTGTAATATTAAATAGGTTGGTCAGAATATGGTTCATTGGGAAAGTGTGATTTAAGCAAAGAGGCAAGGGATTTAACCAAGCATATGTTTAGAATAAGAATATCCTGGCAATGAGAATAGCCAGTGTAAAGACCCCAGGGTTGGTCATGTACGGATTGCTCAAGGAACAGTAAGGAGGCTATTATGGCTAGACTGTAGTGATCAAGGGAAAGATTAGGAGAGAAAGTGAGCAGAGAATGAGGGCAAATCATATAGGGACTTGATAGCTATTACAAAAGCCTCAGCCTTTACTCTGAGTGAACTAGGGAGCCACTGAAGGGTTTTGAGCAGAAGAATGGTATAATCTGACTTTAATTTTTACAGGATCACTATGATCACAATGTTGAGAAGATGCTGTGGGAAAGGGAGCAATGGTGGGAAAAGGGAGATTGTTAGGAAGCTACTGTAGTAATCTAGGAGAAAGGTGATGGTGGTTTGGATCAGAATGACAGCAGTGGAGATGGTGAGAAGAAGTAGGAGGCATTTGGGAAGTAGAACCACTAGGACGTGAAATGAGTGTGGGAATCTGTCAGAAACAGAAGTCAAGGATACTTTGAAGGCATCTTTTTTGGCCTGGGAAATTGGAAGGATTTTAGAGCCATCTGTTATGATGGAGAAGGCTGGAGATAGGGCATATTCGAAGGAAATGAATTCAATTTTAGACATGTTGAGTTTGAGATGCCTATTAGATATTCAATTGGAGATGGTTGAGTAGGAAATTTGACATGTGACTCGAGTGTAGAGGAACAGTCTGAGTTGAAGATGTAAATTTGGTAATCATTAATACATAGATGATATTTAAAGCCATGAGATTGGGGAACATTAAGGAAGTGAGTGTTAGAAGAGGACCAAGGATTAAGCACTGCCATCTTCCAACAAGAATTCAGGGAGAGAGGAAATGACCAGCAAAAGAAACTGTGTGGGAGTAACCAGTGAGGTAGGAGGAAAACAAGAAAATGTGGAATATTGGGGCACCTCACTGATCTCAGGGTCATGAGTTCAAGCCTCATGTTGGTTGTGGAGCCTACTTAAAAAAAAAAAAGAAAATGTGGAATATGTCTTGAAAGGCTAGTGAAGATGTTTTCAAATATTCAGATCTTCAAACATGCGGAAGAAGAGAGACTACAACCTGGGTTTGCATTTGAAGTTTTATATCTTACAGATGACATAGCTAATAGGTCTACTTTTCTAGCCTGGTTGACAGTTGGGAGGGTTGCAGACTCTGTGCCAGGTCTTGGAATGTTGTTGTCAGGAAGACAGAAGGACTGAAAACAAAAATAAAATACCTCTCACACAGGGTGCAGGGCAAATGCAAATCCTGTGGCCTAAACTAGAATGAGGTCATCTACCTAAAACGTGGTTAAATGGGAAAGTCCATGTAGGGAAAGATGAAACATCAAGGTACAGAGGTGTAAAAGACAAGAGGTAGGATGACATGAATACAGTTATGAAAACAAGGGTGTTATTTCTCCCTAACAGATGGAGAAAAGAACAGGGAGTCAACATCACCGTGATAAATACTAAACAGCAAGGAAGCAAACTATCACAGCTGAGGCATGCGGGCTGCTGTGAAACTCAGAAGTGATATTATCAATAAAGCCAGAGTTGGCAAGTATTTAACAAATAAACAACATATGGCTCATTGGTTGCTATGTCCCTGGAAACATCTCCTCTCAGGAGAAAGTATGCCTCTGTAAATGAGTTTCTGGTTGGTGCACATTGCTTTTGATACATATGACAGTTGTGAAATTGTAACTACCCAGTTTACCTAAACAAAAGTTCTGCTTAAAAGACAACTATACAGCTGTGAACAAAGGGACTCAATTCTTCCTATTTCTTCCATTAAATACAACTAAAAGCCTTGGACATTATATATAAAACAAACAGAAAAAGACTCTGAAAGGTGGAGAGAAGAAGGCAGACTGGCTTGGGACTTCTCTATCTGAAGAAGACATAGTAGTGAGTTCCTTGAGTTTTCTTTTTGCCTTATATATTCCAGAGTGGATGCTGGGAATAGACAGCAATCCAGAAATGCCAATGGACACAAGGCCTCCCCCCCCAAAAAAAAGCTTTCAGAAAAGCCTGCTCTCTTGTGGTAAGCAAAGGAGCAGCCTAGCCAGACAGAAAAAAATTTTAGACAATAACTGCTCTACATAAACAAACAAACAAACAAATGCTCTACCAGACACCACAGAAAACACTGCAGGCTCACTTCCACCTTCATCAGTGAAGACAGTATGGAGCCTAAACTTTGACCTTTGCCTAAACTTACAGTAATGAAGCAGCCCTTACCACCTGGATTTTAAAGCAGCCATCATAAAAATGCTTTGGTGAGCAATTATGAACATAGTTGAAACAAATGAAAAACAATTTATAAGCAAAAACAACCTAGCAAATAAATACAAGAAATAAATAAGAACCACATGGAAATTTTAGAACTGAAAAATGCAGCAACTCAAAATTTCAATGGATGGCTCTACACCAGAATAGATAAGACAGAGGGCAGAATCAGTGAACATGAAGATACACAATAGAAATTACCCAATTTGAACAACAGAGAGAAAATAGACGAAGAAAGGAAAGAGACTCAAGGGCCTGTGGAACTGTAACAAAAGATCTAACATTCATGTCCATTGGTGTCTTAGAAGATGAGGAGTGGTGCTGAAAAGGTGCTGAAAATTTACCAAATTTGGCAAAAGAAATAAAACTACAGATTCAAGAAGCTAAGTGAATCCCAAAGAGGATGAACCCAAAGAAATCCATGCCAAGGTAATCAAACTTCTGAAAATTAAAGACAAAAAAAAAAGTATTTCAAAACAGCAAGAGAGAAGTGATACATTATTTAGGGGAAAAGCAATTAGAATGACAGTGGATTTCTCTTCAGAAATCATAAAGCTCAGAGTGAAGTGGAACAACATTTTTTCAGTGTTTAAAGAAAAGGAACTGTCAACCCAGAATTCTATACCCAGTGAAAATAGCTTTTAGGAATGAAGGGGAAATCAAGACATTCTCAGATAAAAGAAAACTAAGAGGATTTGTCATTAACAGATCTACTTTAAAAGAATGACTAAAGGAAGCTGAGAAAGGAAGGAATCTTGGAATATCAGGAAGGAAGAAGGAACAATGGAAAGAGTAAAAATATGGGGCACAGGAAAGAAAGGAGATTGAATTAAGGCTGCAGAGCCTGCAAGACAAATGAACTTGGAGATCAGTGGATATTAGGATGATAACTCTTAATACAAGTGCCCTCCTGTTTGCACTGTCTTTATAAAATACACTGCTTTCTTCTAATGCATTAGAACCCCATCTTTTAAAGAAGCTACCCCAAAATGTTCTTGCACCACCTACTTGGGGTACAAGAATGATGTTAAGTGATGAGTGTGTGCGACCTCTTCTGTATCCTGTCTTATATCCAGCAATTCTCCCTCTTTAGCAATCCAGCCACCCCACATGTAAGTTTCCCTACTCAGGTATAGACTACCCTCACCTCGGCTCTTCTGTTTCATCTGCCAGACTCTGATAAGGGTCATACTTTCATCACTGAGAACTCTTTATGGAGTCTCAAAAGTGGTTAAAAATAAGTTCTTTGGTCAAGGGGTGTCTCTTCCATTCAGCCCTTGTTCTCGCATACCCTCTTCAGCTAATAATTATTAATTATTTTCCGTTATTTATGATCTGGGATTTTTGGAATCCCCAGAGACTGAATTTGTCTGTATAGTAAGACCTTCTGTCTGGGACTGGGGCTCCACCTGTCCCCCATCAGAGACAGAAGACATAAGGAGAGATGGCCAACAATGGACTCTCCCAGTTGGTAGATGATAATTCCATTTCCCCCGGCTTTAGGCTTCCCATATCTCTACTTTGCATTTGGACCCTGCCACTGTCTAACTCAAGATCATGGATAGAAATCGCATGGTATAAATTGGGGAGTGGACATCTTTGCATGTGCATAGATCCACTGTCTTAGTTGATGTGCAGATAAAGAAGGGAGAAGTGGACCAATGACAAAACATTGGCTCTTGACCTGGGAGCTTCTGCCATGAGTGACTATAGGATACACAGTGAGGTAACAACATGCCTGTGGGACCGTGGAGGCCAGGGTGCTATTATGAGAGTCGAGTGGTAAATTCAGCCTTGTCTTCTAGTTATTAAAGAAGACAAGGCTTTAACTTAGGTTTTTTTAAACCAAGATCTCCAAGATGAGAACCTAGCAAAATAAACCTTATTCTGACTGGAGGAGCCAGTCAGTTGGAGAGATCCTGGAAGAAGATCAAGGCCTCAAATCCCAAAACCTCACTTTGGCCTCATGCCTTCCTCAGTATTGTATACCCTCTTCTGCACCATCCTCACACTGTACAAGCCATTTTCCTTCTCTTTACTCACACAGAAACAAGGAAATAATTTTTTTAAGTATCCTTTATAAAATGCAATGCATATTAATTCATTAACCTTACATCAAGCAATACATTATGTGTGTGCAATGCATATTAATTCATTAACCTTACATCAAGCAATACATTTTGTATGACCCAGATGCTGAGGCTCTTTCCTGAGAAAAGAACAGAGAATATACCATTATGGAAGTTGCCTGGAACACAGACACTAAATGAGTATCAGAGGAGTGTTTAATATAATGCTTATATTGCTATGAAGGACCAGATCAGGCAATGAGAACATCCATGGGGTGGTCCTGGGTCTGAGAGATCAGATCAGATTTCCTCAGAGTAGGTGGCATGAAAGCAGGAAACTCCATTTATCCAGGGGGACTGAAAATGTGAATTGATTATTTTGACTCAGTGATATATGGATTAGGAAAAATTGCCCTGCAAATATCTATAGCTAGGTAATATAGGCAGATTGTTCAGAGGAATTTGTTGTAAAGAATTAATGTTGACTTTTCTGGTTGTATGTCATGAAAATATTGTCCAGTTTGTCCTTTTTTTAAACCTTTGTATGTTGATATATGTTATAAAGTTTTGAATGTATACATATTCATTTTTTTTGGTATTTTTTGATCATGCTAATAAAGAAACTCTGTATACAAATTAGTGGAAATACTACTCAACTTGTTTTTTTTGTTTTTTTTTAAAGATTTTATTTATTTATTTGAGAGAGAGAGAATGAGAGACAGAGAGCATGAGAGGGAGGAGGGTCAGAGGGAGAAGCAGACTCCCTGCCGAGCAGGGAGCCCGATGCGGGACTCGATCCCGGGACTCCAGGATCATGACCTGAGCCGAAGGCAGTTGCTTAACCAACTGAGCCACCCAGGCGCCCAATACTACTCAACTTGTAAAAACTAATACTAACTACCATTTCATGAACATTACCATTCAAGACTTCCTTGTTCACCAGTAAACACACTTTATTTCCTTACATACTTCCTAAACAAAGTAGATAAATTAAAAAAAATTTTATTTGAGAGAGAGAGAGAGAGCACGAGCAGGGGGAGAGGCAGAGGTAGAGAGAAAGGGAGAAGCAGACTCTGCTGAGCAGGGAGACCAATGAGGGGCTCCATTGGGATCGTGACCTGAGCTGAAGGCAGACACTTAACCAACTGAGCCACCCAGGTGCCCCAAAGTTGATAAATTTTTATTTGATGGTTGAATAAACATGGAACCTGGAGAAGTACCATCCTCCAAAGCTGTAGCCCTACAAAGATCAGTGAGTTCCTTGCCTTTACTTTGTTTGGCTTTCCAATGGAAATTCATTCAAACGATGGTAGGTGAGATAGGTGTGGCAGAATATAGGTGGAAGATGTGATCTCACCTGTCCAATAAAAGGGCAGCAGTTAGTCCAGATCCTGTCAGATACAGCTGAGAGTCTTCACATTGTATACCTGTGGAAAAGACCTTAATTTAAGATCATCTTAAATGGCTGAACTCCAGAAAGCATTGACCTGCCCTCTTTTCAAGGACTCCTTTGGAGAGCTGTACTCTGTGATGTGTGGACACAGCAACTGTCTAAGGTGCCTTCCTTTTTGGTCATGGAGACTGGCATAAAGCTCAATCTGTCCAGAGTGCTTTCAGTTTTGTGGAAAAAGCAAACCCGTGAAAACCTGGCACTGGGCAATACGGTCAGCCTCATCAAAGTTGGACGAGTTGGAGTCAGCAGTGAACAAGGGTCTGAGCATTTGCTCTGGAATGGTGAATTTCTATGTGACTGTGTATTTGTTTGTACAGTTGCTGCAACAATACCACAAAGTGGGTGCTCTAGAACAACAGTGTTGTCTCACAATCCTTGAAGTTAATAGTTAAAAATCAAGGTGTCTGCAGGGCTATGCTTTCCTCTAAAGGTTCTAGGAGAGGATCTTTCTTGCTTCTTTCTAGCTTCGGTGGGTGCTGACAATCCTTGGCATTCCTTGACCCGTGCTGCACCACTCGTTTCTGCCTCCACTGTAACGTGGCCTTCTTTCTTCTGTGTCTGTGTTTGTGTTTCTTTCCTTCTCTTCTTATAAGGACGTCAATCATACTGGATTTGGACTTCACCCTAGTCTAGTATGACCTCTTAACTTTACATCTGCAAAGACGCTATTTCTAAATAGGGTCACATTCTGAATTCCAGGTGGACATAAATTTTTGAAAGACACTATTCAATCTAGTACAGGCAGTGATAGTAAAACTCAGAAAAGAATTGACCTGCTCCATTTGCCCAAACTATTCTGAAGACCTCTGTTTACTATTCTGCAAATCCAACTTTTGCTTCACTTGTCTCAGGAGAGAGAACGAGGATGGTCTTTTTGTCTCCAGTGCCTTGTCATCTCTCCCATCCAGAGGATCCAGATCAACATGGCCCTGGGGAGGCTGATAGCTGGGATCAAAGTGATTGTGCCCATGCTGAGTATGTACTGCTGGCTGCTGAAGTTCTGTGTGTATGTGAGTCTGGGTCCAGCCATGGCAATGACTTCCTCATATTTTCTACTGACCTGAGGAGCATCAGATGTGGGTATGTCTAGCAAAATCAACCAGAGAACCTGGAGATGTTCATGTCTACTGCTTGCGTACTGGGTTCCCTTCTCTTACATTCCAGCTGCCACCATGAGCAGGAGGAAGTGGGAGAGATAGCTGAGTGGGCTGTCGGTGTTTGTGGAGAATCTGCATATTGTTAAGAAACTTTCTGTAATCTTCAGACCTTGGGTTCTGGGTTGTGAGCGTCAGGGGAGGACATGAAGTAGCTGTCACTTCTGAACCCTGTGCATAGCCGGACTTTCAGAAGGTCAGGATTTTCCTGGACTGTGATCTGAAGGCCATTTTGTGTTTTAGTGCTGTATATGAATTAGAGTTCTTGTCCCTTATCATTTCTAATTAAAAAAGACTTTTTGCAAATTTATTATTATCTTATAACATATTTTGGTTGAATTGAGGAAATGAATTCTCAATTTTATTTTATATCTTTATTAGAAACAGCTTTATTGAAACAGAAGTTCATACAATAAAGTACACACATCTAAATTATGCAGTTTGGTAAATTTTGGCTCATGTATCACTTGTGAAACCATTGCCACAATCCAGATAGAGAACATACCCCTCACCCCTAAATTCTCCAGTGCACCTTAATATCTGCTTTGGTCACTACAGACTAGTTTGCATTTTCTAGAGTTTCATATAAGGAGAATCATTTAATAGGTAGTCTTCTGTGGATGGCTGTTTTCACTCAGCATAATTGTTTTGAGATTTACCAATGTAGTATGTAGCAACAGCTTATATCTTTTTATTTCTGATTAGTATTCCACTGGGTAGGATATGCACAATTGGTTTCTTCAGACATCCCTTGATGGACATCTGGGTTATTCAGATGGGGGCTGATACAAATAAAACTACCAAGAACATTCATGTAAAATATATAATAGACAACTATACCATAGAGAAGTGCAAAACTAAAGTGTTGTGTATACCTAAGGACCCATACTATTCTCACTTTTCCACAGAAGCTGCTCTGGCAAAAGTTATCTGTAAGCTCATTATTGCTGAATCCAGGTAACCTGTGTAGGTGCTTATGTTACATTCCCTCCATAGTCTTTGACTCCTGCAGCCCCCGCCACCCTCAGCTTCCGTCAATTTATCTTCTAACTCTCCTGCAGCCAGTACGAACTATTCCCTATCTTCATGCTAGCGCCTGTATGTGTGGGTGTTTTTTTTCTTTCAGTAATTCTCTTCTTTCGTGTTTCAAACTTCTTGTCACTGACTGTTGCTTTCTTTTTCTTTTTCCCAATTTGTGTTTGATATTCATTCATAGCTGACTTTGAGATAAGATTCTAAAAATTCTTGCACCCTCCATGTCTATGGACCCTTATTTCTAAGGTGTTGAAAATTTAAAAAAAGAAAACTGGCAACATGACCACTGTTATCTTTGTTTTCTGAGAAAGCAGAAAGAAAATAGTGTTCTCTGGGGTTTGATTTTCAGCTTGTTTTTCTTATTAGGCAACTTTCTTCGAACCATTTCACCTTACTCATGGATTTAACTGACGTGTCTGCTGGAACTCCCAAGGTTGAATCTGTAGCCCAGCTCTGCCAACCCTCAGGCTTCCTGATAGTTCTGTTGTTATCTGTCATTAAGATGTATGTTGTTGAAAATTCACAACCAAGTATTGTTTGTTTGTTCATGTGTTTATTTTCAACCCTCGGTCACTGTTCATGTCAATGTATGTTTAATCTACCCCATTTTACCTATTTGGGAGAAATGATTTCTGTTCCTGTTCTTATCCAACTGCTTGATAAAAACTCATGTTAACCTCTGTCTTTCAGCCAGTTCAGCCATGCGTTTTGAACATAGATCAGTTTGTTGTTTGATGGAATTGATGATACTTTTGATAGGAGTATCTTTTCATTGTGTCTGCCTCTTTTTTGGCCAAGAAAAGATTTGGACATAGCTTTTGGGTAGTGTGTTTTACCCACTCTTTCCTCTCATATGGGTTTTACCTATCAAGATGATTCAGAAACCATCCTCGAGGAAAGCTACAAGTAATTTCTGCATTTTCTTGTTTGGTTTTGGTTTGGATTGTTTTGCTTTTAGCTAAGTCTGCTGTCTTTAGCTGCAAAAAATTCTGGCAACTTTCCTTCAAAATGTGCATAATTGGATGTTGTTGTAAGAGTCACATTTCTGTATAGTTATAGCTCAGGATTTTCCCAGGCAAGATATAAAAAGGTTTGGGTTCATTTGTATCTCCACAAAGATAAAACATCTATCTGAAATAGACATATAAACAAATCTTATGCTTCTTAGATCTATTCTTGTACATACCACTAAATAACTGTCTGGGGCCTGGGTGTGCCAACATCTTCACTGTCAAGTTCATTGTGGAAAGCTTAAAGGGTGTCATTAGGTGCCACAGTCTTCAGTGATTCCTGTTGTTTTGATGCATGAATTTTTTATTGACTTGGACAAAGTGTATGCACTGCTTGTGCACAGATGGGTCTAAATTTCTACCAGGTGAAATCTTGGAAGCTATTACAGTCAGTGAGCTCAAGGTCATTGAAGGATGAATTCACCAACAGATAGGCATTCATACAAGAAATGCATTGCCATTCTAAGATGGAAAGAGGAAAAATACACCCATCATAAAAAAAACCTCTTTTAATTTTGATTGGTTTTGTTACACGGACACTCACTAAAACAGAAAAGGGAGCTATTTATAATCTCGTGTTTGTAAACAAAACATTTGATTGATCACATTTTAAGCAATTCCAGTAGGAAGTTGCACTAGTTTGTGGAAGCCAGTAGATTTTTTGCAGCCAAAAGGGGGAAAAGAAAAGCTTCTATGGATTCATCAAGAAATCACACTTCCTGGCATGAACACTCGGGCGGAAGAGTGCCAGCTGTATGCGTGACGATAGCATAATCAGTTCTCGCCAAAGACATTGCTCACTGTTTCTGCACTGCAGGGTTGATTCTGGGGATCCCCGTAGAACGTCAAAGTACGAAATGCGCAGTATTTTTACTGCACATAAAAATATTTATGGCCTACTGGCTTTCAGGAAGAAACTTGACATTGGCCAAGATAGAAAACCAGAAATCTACTGCATATTCATGTGATAAATTCTTTTAAATTTAAATCTCAAGAAATTTTTAAATTTTAAATGAATTTTAAAAATCTCAAAAATCTTTCAGTAAAATTTATGCTCTGGATAGAAGCTTCCTCTGTCCCACGCCTGTCCTTTCATTCTCAGGCAGTACTGAATACCACTAGGGATGATGAGCATGTTCCCTGAGAAGCACACACAGCAGTGGGGAATACACAGGCTTTGGATCTTTATTTCCATTTCCCGTGTGTGAGACCAAGGCAGTTGTCCTGGGGCACCAATCTAGAAGAGGTTCTAAAACATCAGCAGAAATAAGAGTTGGAGAAAATTGAGCTTACCTAGGTTTCCCAGATAAAATATAAAACACTCAATTAAATTTGAATTTCAGATAAATGACAAATAATTTTTAAAATATAAGTATGTTCTGGTTATTGCAACGGGAACATGATTTTTTTTTCATTTTGGAGAATGCCATTTATTTATTTATTTATTTGTATTAACATATAATGTATTATTTGTTTCAGGGGTACAGGTCTGTGATTCATCAGTCTTATACAATTCACAGTGCTCACCATAGCACATACCCTCCCCAATGTCCATCACCCAGCCACCCCATCCCTCCCACCCCTCCTCCACTCCAGCAGACCGCAGTTTGTTTCCTGAGATTAAGAGTCTCTTATGATTTGTCTTCCTCTCTGGTTTCATCTTGTTTCATTTTTCCCTCCCTTCCCCTATGATCCTCTGTCTTGTTTCTCAAATTCCTCATAACAGTGAGATCATATGATAATTGTCTTTCTCTGATTGACTTATTTCACTTAGCATAATACCCTCTAGTTCTATCCACATTGTTGCAAATAGCAAGATTTCTTTTTTTTTGATGGTTACATAATATTCCATTGTGTATATATGTATATATATATACACCACTTCTTTATCCATTCATCTGTTGAAGGACATCATGACTCTTTCCATAATTTGATGATTGTGGACATTGCTGCTAGAAACATTGGGGTGCACGTACCCCTTCAGATCACTACATTTGTATCTTTGGGGTAAATACCCAGTAGTGCAATTGCTGGGTCGTAGGGTAGCTCTACTTTCAACTTTTTGAGGAACCTCCATACTGTTTTCCAGAATGGCTGCACCAGCTTGCATTCCCACCAACAGTGTAGGAGGATTCCCCTTTCTCTGCATCCTTGCCAACATCTGTCATTTCCTGACTTGTTAATTTTAGCCATTCTGACTGGTGCGAGGTGGTATCTCACTGAGGTTTTGATTTGTATTTCCCTGATGCCAAGTGATGTTGAGCACTTTTTCATGTGTCTGTTGGCCATTTGGATGTCTTCTTCGCAGAAATGTCTGTTCATGTCTTCTGCCCATTTCTTGATTGGATTATTTATTCTTTGGGTGTTGAGTTTGATAAGTTCTTTATAGCTTTTGGATACTAGCCCTTTATCTGATATGTCATTTGCAAATACCTTCTCCCATTCCGTCAATGGTCTTTTGGTTTTCTTGATGTTTCCTTTGCTGTGCAAAAGCTTTTTATCTTGATGAAGTCCCAATAGTTCATTTTTGCCCTTGCTTCCCTTGCCTTTGGCGATGTGTCTAGGAAGAAGTTGCTGTGGCTGAGGTTGAAGCGGTTGCTGCCTGTGTTCTCCTCAAGGATTTTGATGGATTCCTGTCTCACATTGAGGTCTTTCATCCATTTTGAGTCTATTTTTGTGTGTGGTGTAAGGAAATGGTCCAGTTTCATTCTTCTGCATGTGGCTGTCCAGTTTTTCCAGCAGCATTTATTGAAGAGACTGTCCTTTTTCCATTGGACATTCTTTCTTGCTTTGTCGAAGATTAGTTGACCATAGAGTTGAGGGTCCATTTCTGGGCTCTCTATTCTGTTCCATTGATCAATGTGTCTGTTTTTGTTCCAGTACCATACTGTCTTGATGATTATAGCTTTGTAATAGAGCTTGAAGTCCATAATTGTGATGCCACCAGCTTTGCTTTTCTTTTTCAACATTCCTCTGGCTATTCGGGGTCTTTTCTGGTTCCATACAAATTTTAGAATTATTTGTTCCATTTCTTTGAAAAAGTTGATGGTATTTTGATAGGGATTGCGTTGAATGTGTAGATTGCTCTAGGTAGCGTAGACATTTTCACAATATTTGTTTTTCCAGCCCATGAGCATGGAACGTTTTTCCATTTTTTTGTGTCTTCCTCAATTTCTTTCATGAGTATTCTATAGTTTTCTGAGTACAGATTCTTTGTCTCTTTGGTTAGATTTATTCCTAGGTATCTTATGGTTTTGGGTGCAATTGTAAATGGGATCGACTCCTTAATTTCTCTTTCTTCTGTCTTGTTGTTGGTGTATAGAAATGTCTTATTTCTGTGGATTGATTTTATATCCTGCCACTTTACTGAATTCCTGTATGAGTTCTAGCAGTTTTGGGGTGGAGTCTTTTGGGTTTTCCACATAAAGTATCATATCATCTGCAAAGAGTGAGAGTTTGACTTCTTTGCCAATTCGGATGCCTTTTATTTCTTTTTGTTGTCTGATTGCTGAGGCTAAGACTTCTAGTACTATGTTGAATAGCAGTGGTGATAGTGGACATCCCTGCCATGTTCCTGACCTTAGGGGAAAAGCTCTCAGTTTTTCCCCATTGAGAATGATATTCGCTGTGGGTTTTTCATAGATGGCTTTTATGATACTGAGGTATAAACCCTGTATCTCTACACTGCGAAGAGTTTTAATCAAGAAAGGATGCTGTAGTTTGTCAAATGCTTTTTCTGCATCTATTGAGAGGATCATATGGTTCTTGTTCTTTCTTTTATTAATGTATCACATTGATTGATTTGCGGATGTTGAACCCACCTTGCAGCCCAGGAATAAATCCCACTTGGTCATGGTGAATAATCCTTTTAATGTACTGTTGGATCCTATTGGCTAGTATTTTGGTGAGAATTTTTGCATCCGTGTTCATCAGGGATATTGGTCTGTAATTCTCCTTTTTGATGGGGTCTTTGGTTTTGGGATCAAGGTAATGCTGGCCTCATAAAATGAGTTTGGAAGTTTTCCTTCCATTTCAATTTTTTTGGAACAGTTTCAGAAGAATAGGTATTAATTCTTCTTTAAATGTTTGGTAGAATTCCCCTGGGAAGCCGTCTGGCCCTGGGGTCTTGTTTGTTGGGAGATTTTTGATTACTGCTTCAATTTCCTTACTGGTTATGGGTCTGTTCAGGTTTTCTATTTCTTCCTGGTTCAGTTTTTGGTAGTTTAAATGTTTCTAGGAATGCATCCATTTCTTCCAGATTATTATTGCTGGCATATAATTGCTCATAATATGTTCTTAAAATTGTTTGTATTTCTTCGGTGTTGGTTGTGATCTCTCCTCTTTCATTCATGATTTTATTTATTTAGGTCCTTTCTCTTTTCTTTTTGCTAAGTCTGGCCAGGGGGTTATCAATCTTATTAATTCTTTCAGAGAACCAGCTCCTAGTTTCGTTGATCTGTTCTACTGTTCTTTTGGTTTCTATTTCATTGATTTCTGCTCTGATCTTTATTATTTCTCTTCTCCTGCTGGGTTTAGGCTTTATTTGCTGTTCTTTCTCTAGCTCCTTTAGGTGTAGGGTTAGGTTGTATATTTGAGACCCTTCTTGTTTCTTGAGAAAAGCTTGTATTGCTATATACTTTCCTCTTAGGACCACCTTTGCTGCATACCCAAGATTTTGAACAGTTGTGTTTTCATTTTCATTTGTTTCCATGAATTTTTTTTAATTCTTCTTTAATTTCCTGGTTGACCCATTCATTCTTTAGTAGGATGCTCTTTAGCCTTCATGTATTTGAGTTCTTTCTGACTTTCCTCTTGTGATTGAGTTCTAGTTTCAAAGCATTGTGGTCCAAAAATACGCAGGGAATGATCCCAATCTTTTGGTACCAGTTGAAACCTGATTTGTAACCCAGGATGTGATCTATTCTGGAGAATGTTCCATGTGCACTAGAGAAGAATGTTTATTCTGTTGCTTTGGGATGGAATGTTCTGAATATATCTGTGAAGTCCATCTGGTCCAGTGTGTCATTTAAAGCCTTTATTTCTTTGTTGATCTTTTGCTTAGATGATCTGTCCATTTTAGTGAGGGAGGTGTTAAAGTCCCCTACTATTATTGTATTGTTGTCGATGTGTTTCTTTGATTTTGTTATTAATTGGCTTATGTAGTTGTCTGCTCCCATGTTAGGGGCATAGATATTTACAATTGTTAGATCTTCTTGTTGGATAGACCCTTGAAGTATGATGTAGTGTCCTTCCTCATCTCTTATTATAGTCTTTGGTTTAAAATCTAATTTGTCTGATATAAGGATTGCCAGCCCAGCTTTCTTTGGATGTCCATTAGCATGGTAAATGGTTTTCCACCCCCTCACTTTAAATCTGGAGGTGTCTTTGGGTCTAAAATGAGTCTCTTGCAGACAGCATATCGATGAGTCTTGTTTTTTTATCCAGTATGATACACTGTGTTTTTTGATTGGGGCATTTAGCCCATTTACATTCAGGGTAACTATTGAAAGATGTGAATTTAGTGCCATTTTATTGCCCGTAAGGTGACTGTTACTGTATATTGTCTCTGTTCCTTTCTGGTCTATGTTACTTTTAGGTTCTCTCTTTGCTTAGAGGACCCCTTTTAATATTTCTTGTAGGGCTGGTTTGGTGTTTGCAAATTCTTTTAGTTTTTGTTTGTCCTGGAAGCTTTTTATCTCTCCTTCTATTTTCAGTGACAGCCTAGCTGGATATAGTATTCTTGGCTGCATATTTTTCTCGTTTAGTGCTCTGAATATATCATGCCAGTCCTTTCTGGCCTGCCAGGTCTCTGTGGATAGGTCTGCTGCCAATCTAATGTTTCTACTCTTGTAGGTTACAGACCTTTTGTCCTGAGCTGCTTTCAGGATTTTCTCTTTGTCTCTGAGACTTGTAAGTTTTACTATTAGATGTCAGGGTGTTGACCTATTTTTATTGATTTTGAGGGGGGTTCTCTGTGCCTCCTGGATTTTGATGCCTGTTTCCTTCCCCAAATTTGGGAAGTTCTCTGCTATGATTTGCTCCAATATACCTTCTGCCCCTCTCTCTCTTTCTTCTTCTGGGATCCCAATTATTCTAATATTGTTTCGTCTTATGGTATCACTTATCTCTCGAATTCTGCCCTGGTGATCCAGTAGTTGTTTACCTCTCTTTTTCTAGCCTCTTTATTCTCCATCACTTGGTCTTCTATATCACTAATTCTGTCTTCTGCCTTTTTTTATCCTAGCTGTTAGAGCCTCCATTTTTTATTGCACCTCATTAATAGCCTTTTTTATTTCAACTTGGTTAGATTTTGGTTCTTTTATTTCTCCAGAAAGGGATTCTGTAGTATCTCCTATGCTCTTTTCAAGCCCAGCTAGTATCTTTATAATCATCATTCTGAACTCTAGTTCTGACATCTTACTAATGTCCGTATTGATTAGGTCCCTGGCAGTCAGTACTGCCTATTGTTCTTTTTTCTGAGGTGAGTTTTTCCATTTTGTCATTTTGTCCAGAGAAGAATAGATGAATGAGAGAACAAAATGCTAAAACGGTAAGAACGACCCCAGAAAATATACACTAAACAAATCAGAAGAGACCCAAAACTGGGGGGAGCATGGGGGAGGGGGAGAAAGAGAAAAAAAAAAAATATAATCAGGCTGGTGAATAAAACAGAGCCACACACTAGATTTTGGGTGTATTTTGGTCTGTTAGAAGAAACTACCTCCCAAAATTTTAAAAAAGAAAAAAAAATAAGGGTAAATATGATGAAGGTATGGAATATGACTATAAATATGAAAATTAAAAAAGATTTTAAAAAAGGAATAGATAAGAAGTTGGTTGAAAAAAGAAAGAAGAAAAATTAGAAAAATAAAAAGAGAATGTGATCAGGCAGGTGACTAGAACAAAGCCATATACTAGAGATTTAGGGTATATTTTGAAAAGAAGAAACTGTATCCCAAATATATATATTTGTATATATATTTGTATAGAAGAAACTATATTCCAAAATTTTAAAGAGAGAAAAACTTATATATATACAAAAAATAAGGTTAACTACAATGAAGGGATAGAATATGACTCTAAAAGTGAAAATTAAAAAAGATTTTAAAAAAAGGAATTGATAAGTTGGTTGAAAAAGGGAAAAAGAAAAATTCAGAAATAATAGAAAAAGAAAAAAAATAAAAATTTTAAAAGTTAACTTTGAAAGACTAAAGAATCATGGGGAAAAGGCCATGCTGTATTCCCCTAGTGCTGGAGTTCTGCTGTTCTCATTGATCGGTAAACTTGGTCTTGTCTGGATGTTCTTGCTGATATTCTGGGGGAGGGGCCTGTTACAGTGATTCTCAAATGTCTTTGCCTGAGGCGGAATTGCACCGCCCTTGCTGGGTCCGGGCTAAGTAATCTGCTCGGGTTTGCTCTCGGGAGCTTTTGTTCCCTGCAAGCTTTCCATACAGCTTTGGAGGACGAGAGTGAAAATGGCGGCCTCCCAATCTCTACCCTGGAGGAGCCGAGAACTCGGGGCCCCACTCCTCAGTGAGCCCCCAGAGAAAAGCAGTCAATCACTCCCGTCTCCCCGGTCTCTGGCCACACTCCGTTCTCACCCGGCCTGTGACCGAGCGTTTCTATCTCTGGCACATCACCCCGTGTGGAGTCTCCAAACCCAGCAGATTCCTGCAGTGCGCTCCCAGGGGAGGAAGGGGAGTCTCCCCGGATCTGCCGCTTGTTGGGTCCCTGCTGGAAGAGTAGTGGCCTGACTGTGCCACGGATCACGGTTTATGGCAACCCCGAGCTGAGAGCCCACTCCTTGGCTCCGTCTTTGCAGCCAGCTTCCCCGCTCTGATACCTGGGAGCTCTGCCGCACGCAGGCACCCCTGGTCTTTCTGTGACCCTGAGGGTCCTGAGACCACACTGTCCCAACGAGGGTTTCACCCTCCGATTAGCCACTGGAGCGACGTCCCTCAGTGGAGCAGACTTCTAAAAGTTCTGATTTTGTGCTCCGCTGCTCTATCACTTGCCGGTAGCAGCTGACAGAGGCACCCTCCCCCCGCCATCTATCTTCCCAAATATCACCTCGGATTCACTTTTCCGCACGTCCTACCTTCCAGAAAGTGGTCGCTTTTCTGTTCATAGAATTGCTGCTATTCTTTTCTCCGATCTCCTGTTGAGTTTGTAGGTGTTCAGAATGGTTTGATACCTGTCTAGCAGAATTCCTGGGACCAGATGAAATTTAGGTCTCCTACTCCTCCGCCATCTTGCTCCTCCCCTGCAATGGGACATAATTATACTAAAAATTATTCATCCTTTATCTGAAATTCAAATTTAATTGGGTGTCCTGTTTTGTATTTGCAAAACCTGGCAACCCTAGGCTTACCTCACTCTTAATACAAATAATGCTGTTTAGGGGTGGCAGATCCACTTTAATGAGGTGCTGAGAGAGTGGATTAATAAGGTGCTCATGACTAACTCTCTTCTAAACAAGGTGGCATTGGGGCACCTGGGTGGCTCAGTTGGTTAAGCAGCTGCCTTCGACTCAGGTCATGATTCCAGGGTCCTGGAATCGAGCCCCGTGTCGGGCGCCCTGCTCAGCAGAATAGGATGTGCAGATCCAGGCCATGGCTGAGTTGCGTGAGGGAACACAGGAGTAGCTAAGGGTTGCCACTGGCTGGTCTTCCTATGTCTTCCCCTGCTCTGTGCTCAACCTTTCTGCTAAGTAAACAGTGAACTAATAGCCAGAGAATGTCTGAAGTGGCCCCCAGTTATCAGTCTGCCTAGGGCAGTCACACATCTCTGGTGGACACGATTAAAAATATGATGGGTAAGAGTGCAATCAGTGGACCAGGTTCCAGTTCTGATTCCTTCCTCTGACTGAGAGATTGGGGGAAAGTTACTCAATACTTCCAGGCTCAGTTTTCCCATCTGCAGGATAATAATACCTACCTTTAAAGGGTATTGTGAGGATTAAATGAGTTAATTTATGTAAAGCAAGTGTTGGCCTCTAGTAAGAATATAATACATGGCAGCTGCTATTTTTACTGTTATTTTCCAAAACAATGCATGCCAGATTGTATTGAATTGGCTACCTAGGGTATTTGAATGTACCAACCTTGAGGAGAGTATCATGGTGACATACAGTAGGCACTGGATGAATGCTAAGGTGAAGAATGTTGCCATTTATCATAACCCTCACTCCCCATTGGTTCCTGAACAATCACATTTGCAGAACTGGTTCCTTAGGCCAGAACTTCCCAACTGAAGTGCAGGTCCTTAGGCCTCAAGGCCTCTTGAGAGATTCATTCCCTCAGCCTTCGAGGTGGCCTGAGCATTAGCAGGTGGCTTAGGAACATGGATCTGTTTATCTCAGCCATTTTCTATGAGCGCCATGACTTTTAAAAAGGTTGGAAGGCTCTGTTAGGCTGTAATGTAAAATGTTCACTGGTTACAGAGTTATATATATAGTTTGGTACAATTTGTGAAAAGTAAAACAGGTTTTAGATTTTAGCTAGCTAGCCTGCTAGATAAAGATTGATTGGAAAGACATGCAGTAGATTGAGGCTGTTTGAGGAGGTTATAATTGTGGGTGATTTTTTCCCCTAATGATTTCCCCAAATGCATTTCTGTAATTAAGAGAGGAAATAAGTGTTATTTTTAAAACTTTTTAATTTTTAGTGTTATTTTTAAAATGTCAATTTACATGCACCTGCAAGTAAGTGGACTCCTAACAATGAGGTAAAAGTACAGTTGTTATATCATGAACAATAAAGCCGCCTTCAGTGAGGGTTAGAAAAAAGTGTACATTTAATCTATGAAGAAAAATATGTTTCTCAAGGAAAAATAAAAAACTTTGTCCATCCAGGAGAAACTAATAACCGTTGAAATTTAGACACCGATACAAAGAGAATTTTTGAATTCAGAGAATAAAAAATCAACATATTTAAAATAGACTAAAAATAATTTTAAAATTCATTATAAAATGAATTCAATGAGCTAAGGATTCACTAAATACTACTGTGTTTGTTGAATGAATATGTGAATAACCAAGCACGTGCTGTATGCCAGGGCTCTGCTAAGCAACCAGTGTCAGATGTGTGTGGTCCCTGTGCTAAAGTTGCCCATGGTCTGGGAGAAGAGTCAAGTTTATTTTCTTACCAAAACATTTTGTGTTTTTTATTTATTTGTACTGCTGGGTTATAAAGCCAGGATTACTAATTTGTCTTAAACACCTGCTTCCTGAATTTGCTCAGTACCCAGCTCTTCCAGGAAATGTCAATAACCACTTTTTGATCTCTTTCTTGGATTAAACTCATTAAATTGACTTCCATCTGAATGGCTGGAATCTTCTCCTTCTTATGTAATATTCTTGGCCCACCCAGAAATGTAGTGCCACTCTTTGTGCACTTACATTGCTTTTCAAAGATCATTCCTAATGGCTTGGCGTTTTTTCCCCCATAAAAGTTAATCAGTGTCTGAAGAATTCAGATCTTTTATTGTATAAGATGATGTATTAATATGAGAAGGAATCAGTATTGTAAACAAGTGGTCATGCCACATGAGAAACAAACCATAATGATAAACACATATAAAAAGATTACTATTATAATCAAATGAAACCACAATAAAAATGATCTGGCACCTTTTATGATTTACATATTTGTTCTTGGACAGCAGTGTAATTAGGGACAAATGGTTCATAGGATGTTCAAGTAAATGACTATAATTAGGATCACTTTCATGCAGTTAAGCCATATTTTTAGTTTTCCTCATTCCATGTACCCTTTCATCATCTTCACACACCCACTGACACTTGCAGATGGGAAAAGACAAAGGTCTGGAATCTTACTCATCAACAGCTGGAGGGCCCTGTTGTCCATCTCTCCCTGCCTTAGCCCTGAGAGTCCCTGTGTCCTCCTCTGCCATCCCAACCCCCCTTCTCCCAACACTCAGAGCTGCATCCTGCTCTGCCCCACCATCCTGGAGTGGTGGAATGGGGCAGCAGAAGCTTGAAAGCCAGAAGAATGAAGATTGCCTAGTTACATGGGGAGGGAGACAAACTGACCACATAATCACTGTTTGGTGAGTGAGGAAGGGAGAGGACTGTGAATTATACAAATTGTCTCTGCTTCCCTGATATCGAGGAGAGTACCTGCAGACAGGTGGAATGAGAGGTTATGTAAGTAAAGTATGTGTATAATTTATTGTCCAAACTAGGCTACTTTTGAGAGTGAATGGGGGAGTATTAGTAATTTCACTGGGACTATAGGTATGAGCCATGATTGTCTCAGGGAAAACTGGATTTAGTGTCACACTATTTCTAAGTGGGCATTGGAGAGAGAAGGAGAAGAGAGTTATGATTACTGTCACACCTGAATGAACATGACATATGGAGCCCTAGGGCTCTGTCCTAATTAGTCTCTATACCTTTTGTCCCTTCCTCTTCTAGTTCATTCCCTGTGAGAAGATAGGTTTTCCAAATTATGGCTCTAGTTTTTTTCAGTGTCCTTAAAATCTCCACTGGTCCCCCATGGCTAGCAGAATAAAGTCTGTACCCTCACCAGCTGGCATTCCAGCCCTGTCCCATAGGGTTCCAATCTTATTTCTCAGTTTTCCTCTTTGAGAAACCATTGGAACTTCAAACCATTGGGACTACTGACTACTCTTGGCCTTTAATTTCTTACCTCATGTCTTTGCTTGTGCTTTCTCATCCTGTTGCCTGGAAACCTACTTTCTGTTTGTACTTATACAATTTCTGCCCACTTTCCATGACCCAGCTCAATTTTCAGCTAAAATGCTGTGGGAAGCTGAGAACTGGAAGAAAAACATTCTCTGTGAAGCCTTCTCTACTCACTTTTGTCTTGTCTAGCTTTCAATCCCCAGGAGTTTTTATATAGATATCTGTGTACCTTTATATGGACCCACAAGACTGCTTTCATCCTTGCATTATCATCATTTAGATAGAGGTCTTAGATCCCCTTATAGATCAGAAGTTGCTTTAGGGCATAATCAAAGTATCATTCTTCCTGTAATTCTCAAAAGCTTTGTACTTGGTCCGTACACAGCAGACTTATTGAATGAAAGAGATTAGAGACTGAAATTCAGAATTCTAATGTTCTTTATCTTTGCTTGGGTGAAGAAAAGCTGTGGGACAAGGGTACTTCCTGTTTTGCTTGTTCAGAGACTCGGGACTGGTGTGGGTGTGAGCATCTAATTCTTGCTGGCCCTGGGAAGTGGTTCCTTGTTCCTTACAGGAGGACTAGAAGAGGTGGACCAGCTTCTGGCATATAGAAAGGCTGTTATGACCTCTCAAACTAGAGCTACGTGTTGGGTATAGACAGAGTCACAATATCCTGTTACTAAATGGACCATACATGGCTATAACAAGGCCTCTCTCTGATATAGGCATTGGTCAGCCACTGGCTTTGGGAACTCATTCTCTAGGCATCTTATTGCCTGGGTAGTCATAATTTCTGGATGCAATCATTCAAACTTGACTGAAATTATATGCAGGGTGGCTTTCTTTTTATTAAACCAGCATTCTAGACACCAGCCTACCTGGTTTGGACTATTAATTCTGATCACTTTGAAAACCAAAATGACTAACAGTATAAAGAAAGACTGTCAAATTGAATCTTCGCCCCTGACTAATCATAATCCCTGCCATATGTCCTTGGCACAAATCGTGTTGCTGCCTGGGGCAGTTCATCCTCTGCAGTGAGGCGTGCTGGAAATTTGTGTTGGTGAGGACTGCTCTTGCCATTTTACACTCTGAAAGGGTACGAGAAGCTGTTTCCAAAAAGAATTAATTTCAAGGCATCTATTTTCCCTGGTATTCCTAGGGTTGGAACTATAGAAATAAGGTGTCTTAGATTTGGTGGGTATGACACAAGGTTTTAGTCTAACAAAAATTCATCAAAAAAAAAAAATCAGTATTTTCTCTACTAGCCAACTCTAGATTTATTTAACAGTTTATTCACTATTAAAGCTTGAGCACTGTGAGGGGCGCCTGGGTGGCTCAGTTGGTTGGGCGACTGCCTTCGGCTCAGGTCATGATCCTGGAGTCCCCGGATCGAGTCCCACATCAGGCTCCCTGCTCAGCAGGGAGTCTGCTTCTCCCTCTGACCCTCCCCCCTCTCATGTGCTCTCTCTCTCTCTCTCATTCTCTCTCTCAAATAAATAAATAAAAAATCTTTAAAAAAAAAAAAAAAGCTTGAGCACTGTGAAAGAAAAGAGAATTTGTGTCTGTAAGAAATGCATCCTACTGTGCACCAAGTAATCTTTAGTTACTAAAACTTTAGCTGACAGGACCCTATACTACATAATCTCTAGTTTATAGGCCATACCTAGCTATACCATATAGAAAACATTATTCCAACCAAATTCCTGAGTGTATTTTGACTTAGCAATAGATCTGGAAGCCCCAGTCCTATTGGGTCAAGGTATTTAGATTCTAAGATGCAAGGTAATTATAAAGCATAGCACCTGACTTATTTTTATTTATTAATTATTTGTTGGCTCTCTACATAATTTCTCTAGACTTTTCTAAAGATGGACAACATCGAGAGATAATTTACCCTCATAGCTTCCTTTTTGATACAAGGAAGCCAAAAGTAGAGAGGTTAAGTAACTGCTTGAGGTAGTATAGCTTGTTAGTTGTAGTGCTAATGTAAGTGACATGATATCACTTCTACCACATTCCTTTGGTCACAAAGTCAGCCTAGATTCATGAGGACGGGAAATAAGTCCCAATTCTTGATAGAGATCATGGCAAAGCATGTGTGGCCATCTTTAACATACCATACTTATAAAATGGAAATTTTGTTTCACAACATTTTGGGCTCTTTGCGGGTATTGACTGCCTTTTTAATTGAAAAAATTTTAGCCATTCTTTCTTCATTTTTTTTCTTTTTTCTTTTCTCTCTCTTTTCTTTCTGAAACTTCAATTACAGGTAGTTTAAACTCTTGATATTATTCCACAGGTCAATGAATCTCCATTTATTATTTTTTATCCTTTTTTTTTTCTCTTCACACTTTAGTTGGGATAGTTTCTACAGCCTGCCTTAAGATTCACCGTTTTGTTTTTCTGCAGTGCCCAATCCACTCTTAAGCCCATCTAGTGAATTTTTTTCCTTTTTTCATATTTATAATGGTTGTTTTAAAGTCCTTGTTTGGTATTTTAACTATGTCTGGGTCATCTCTGGGTCTGTTTCTCTTGACGTTTTCTGCTTATGAGTCACATTTGTTTGTTTGTTTATTTCCATGCATATGTAGTGATTTCTGATTGTATGCTGGAGATTATGAGCTCTCATACTGAAAGTCTCAGATTTGTTACTTTCTTTTATTAAAACTTATTTTTGAGCCTTGTTAGGGTAGTTCTAGGTCTAGTTCTAGAATGGCTTTTTTTGGAGTCTCAGTTGAATGTCCAGGGTGATCAGTGAGATCTGTCTACTCTCACTGGTCAGAGCTGCTATATCTCTCAGCACTGTGTGACCTCCAGAATCTCCATTCAGCTTCTACTCCTTAGGAACTATTGTCTACCAGGCCTCTCCATGAGTATTGACCTGCACATTTGCCATTAATGACTCAAGAAGACCCCTATGCTGAATTTTGGAGCTCTTTCTAAGAACAGCTCCCTTCTCTTTGGTTTACTTCACTGCAGATTCCAGTCATGTCAGCATCCATCAATTGCTGCCCCACCAGCTCCGTGAGACTGCCATGCTCTACTTGGGCTCTCTTTCCTTGCCTGTGTTCCAGAAAGTGACCCAGGCAAAGCCCCAGAGCTATCGTGTGGAATACCACTTGTATTCCCCTTCTTTCTGGGATCATAGTCATGTGTTACTGTTAGGCCAACATCTGAAAGCAGTTGCTTCATGTCTTTTGTTCAACTTTTACATTGTTTACTGTGGAAGGGTTAGTCTGGCACCAGTTACTCATTATAACAGGAACAGAAGTTCTCTTCTACTTATATTGAAACAATAGATTTTTTTAAACAAAGAGGACATTTATTATATTTTAAAAAACATATATTGCCATTCTACATTATATTCAATAAATGACTCATCTGCAGCATCAAATATAGAGATGATTTTGCTAGCGAACTAAAGACACCTATAGGGCTTTCTTTGACTGTTGGCTTGAAACCCCTTGGTTTTAGGTCAAAATGGTACCTACCTTGACATGCTAAGTTCTTTGTTCTGTCTTGGGTTCTTTGCTGAAAGCCCTGGAATTCTGTTATCTAGTCTTATGAGAACTGACCACTTAAGCCTCCATAATCTCATCATTGATCTAGAGACCTGTCTTCACCCAATGGGTCTGCATACCAGTTTTTCTATTCCTATCTGTTATTTATCAATTAAGGTAAAATTTAGGCCCACCTCCCCCTAATTTAAATATACTTATATCCATTACAAGTATTGTGTGGCAGGAGAGATTAGTTACCACAACAAGAGCCTGAGTATCTCCATGCAATAATAATAAACTCCCTTGTAGTTGTTGGTGCTATATTGTGTATTCTAGTTTAGAACTATTTTGAATTTAATGGACTTCTCTGAGTGCATCTCTTTTGAAAATGGTATCTGTTCTCTTTGTTTCTGGGATATGGCTTTAGAACTGCATTATTTCCATTTCCCGTATAGTTTTTACCTTCAGAAAAGGCTGAAGGTAATAAATAAAGGTAATATCACATTTTTGAATATTTAGGTTTCCTTAATTGGTCATGAAAATTAGCATGGGCTCACATGAGGAAAAATATAAATGGATCCTCTAAGAAATCTTGGTGTATACATAGGCTGTTACTGAAGTGATTCTTTGTGCATTTTTTCACTTGAGAACACCAGTAGTCTGAGGATTCATTATTACTCTGATTTGGTAAGGGTGGTAGAGAACAGCAAAAATTTTGTAGACAGATAGTTTCTTATCCAAAAAGTAATCTAATTCTCTTTGAAATACTAACTTTTTAATAATAATACACTCACATATATAAATACAACAAGCACAAAAGTATATTTTTTCTTCAGCAGTGTTCATTGGGCACCTACTATATGCTAGACACTGTTCCAGGTACTGGAGCTATAGCAGTAATCCAAACAGAAAAAATCCCTGCCTTCCTGGAGCTTACATTCTAGTGGAGGCAATCACTATAATAGTAATTATTGTTACTATAAATACTATGTTAGGAAGTGTTAAGTGCTGTAGAAAAAAAAAAGAATGTTGGGTGAAAGTGGGTCAGGTACTGCCAAGAGAGCTGAATTAAGCAGGGCGGGCAGGGCAGGCTCACTGAGAAGAGAATTTGTGCTCAGACTTGCAGTAGGTGAGGGGTGAGTCACGCCGGGATCTGGGGACAGAGCATCCCTGGCAGAAGGAATAGCCACTGCAAAAGCTCTGAGGTGGCCCAAGGCCTTCAAGGTGCAGCAAAGACACCTGCACCTGGAGGAGGAAGTCTGGAGGAGGAAGAGGGGAGTAGTCGAAGAGGAGGCTCCAAAGGAAATAGGTATCAGGCTTGGGGGCCAGACTATCCACTATTACAGTACCATACCCACTTCTCTTTTAAAGCCAGAGATTTCCAACCAGCTGATCCAGTAAGGGGAGGTGTTTTCAAAACTCCCTGCTAAATAAAATCTTTAAAAGGGGGGGAGGGGTGCCTGAGTGGCTCAGTCAGTTAAGCATCTGCCTTTGGCTCAGGTCACAATCCCAGCGTCCTGGAATCGAGCCCCAATGTCGGGCTCCCTGCTAGTCCGGGAGCTTGCTTCTCCCTCTCCTCCCCGCTCGTGCTCTCTATCACTCTCTCTCTCTCAAATAAATAAATAAAATCTTTGAAAAAAAAAAACAACTCCCTGCTAAATCTTTAAAAACAAAACAAAACAAAACAAAAACTCCCTGCTAAAAAGCGCTTCCCTCCACTGCTTCTCATGGGCTTGTCTCCTGTGCCTCGGGCAGGTTGGGAGGGATAAAAGATTGAGAATCACTCTTCTTAGGTAAAGTAAAATCCTCCTTGCCTCTGCCCCCATCCTCCATATTCTTCCTTTCTTTCTCCTTCAAGGTGTCCTTCTGGTCACCCGGAAATAGAGAGCACTAAGAAAAGAAGATTTCCGATTCAAGAGATTCCTATTTTCTAATCCTCATGACCTAAGGCCCTGAGAGTTCTCCAAATATTTAATTATAGCAGTGGCAGTTTTCTGAACAGAGTCATCTCAAATTTGAGTATAGCACTAGGTACTGTGGAGTGATTTTTGAGAGCCTCTGCTTACTATGGTGACAATTACATAGAAGAAAAAAAGCCATCAGTTCAAACTTACCTGGAAAGTATTTTAAAGAAGCATCAATTATCTGAGTCATGCCAGAAGCCATTTTAAAAATTTAAGTAGCCAAAAGAAATTATTTTTAACTTAATGCTGGTAGAGCAAGTGTATTGCCTAGGGAAAATATGAAAACTTTATGTGCTCTTTGGGGTCCAGTAAGCAATTTGGCTGGGGTCTTGGACCTCTGGCTGGGGGTGTGTTGTAGAGAGACTTATGCCCAGCATGAAGATCCTGTACTGAGTTTAGATGCTCATGTACCATCAGAGAAAATTTTTTAAAAGGGTCTGTTAAAATTGGACAAGCCTGTACTTTGATTTTATATTTTCATTTTAATTGTAATAAGACAAATGGCAGCACACTGAGCCTAGTCAAAAAAGGTTTCTCTCTTTCTCTTCTCACTAACAACAGCAGAGTCGGCATTATTTAGATGTTAGCCGGGCTATTCCTGCCCTCTGCCTGAAGGCAGGCTCTTTCAACTGTCTGAATAGTCTCGGGCCCCAGACCTGGCATCTCTCACCATGGGACAGATGACAGAGTGGTCGTTCGTGAAAGGGAGGTGGCGGTATTCTGACCCCTAGTATTGCTCTGCTAGGGCCAAAATGGTAGTCCAGAGTGATCTGCAGGCACAACTCTCTTATTTGGGACACCAAGGGGGCAGTTTTTACTTTACTCTTTCATAAAGACATAAAAGCAAGCAGGCATGATTTCTAGACAGGGAGGCATGAAGGCCAGGAATTTGCAGACTTCAGGTGCTCTGCTCCCTGATGGCAGATGTGCGGGCCATATTTTAGAAGGGTCACAGAGGTCTTGGTGTGCCTTGTGACAGTCAGTCTTAGCTGTGAGGATAAAAAAGCTGCAGTTGCTCCTGGGTCTCAGGATCCATCAAGGGGATTTTTTTTGAGAGTCATCCTGAACACGGGCTGAATCAGGAGCGTAGAGAGGATTTTGGCCATTGATTGAGTCGAGGGATGTGTGTGTGTGTGTGTGTGTTTAAAGAAAAAGAGATTTTCACTGGTACTTGTTAAAGGTGGTAAGCAGACTTTATACAGGACAATAGGATTTTACAGTTGGGGTGGGAGATTAGGCTCAACTCTGAGTATAGCTTGGGCGAATGGGAATTTACAGTCAAGGAGCAGGGCAGGGGCAGTGGTCAGGGGGTAGAAAATTACTAAGAGGAAACATCAGCGGTAAGGGGAGATTTGGCTAAACTGATCTAACAGGATTCTTGCTGAAGACAAGGCTGATCAGATTATCACCTGGGGGATGTTGGAGGATGAGAAACCAGATCCGATGTCAAAGTGGTCATATACGGAGGGTGGGAGGGTCTGGTTACATGGACTTGGCAGGGTTCTTGCTAAAACTGCATTTTACAAGGAAGGGCACAGATGGGCCTAAGAAAAGATTTGGAAGTCTAAGTAAATTTGGTCAACAAACAATCTTTGTCAGCATGTATGTGTGTGTTTGTGTATGTGTATTTGTACATTTGTGTGTGTGTGTGTATCTGTGTGTGTATGCATCTCTGTATGTTTGTGTGCCTCTGTGTGTATGTGGTGTGTGGTGAGGGGTTGGTGAGTAAGAAACTCATAGGGAGAAGAGTCATTCAGCCGATCTCCAGGGGAGGAGCTGTAGCAGTACACATTTTTAGGACTAAATGACCAAACAGTGGTGGGTCTGTAGTCATAAAAAGACAAATTCAAGAAAGGACTGATTTTAGGAAGAATCTACAATAATGCCTGCATTAAGTCTTTGTAGAACTTTCATCCTTCAATGGTGTCTTCTTAAGCGATCACTTCTTAAGTGATGTTCCTTTTCCTCTTCCTATTCCCTTTTCCTATTTTAATTGTGATTCTTACCACATTTCACCTTGGTAATTGATGTACGTGTACAAATCTTCCTAACTCAATTTTAACTTCCTTGGTGCAGAAGCCATGCCTTGAGTGCCTTATTCTCCTCTCATATACTAAGTAAATATTTGCAGATTGAATGAATGCATTTTCAACACCTTCTTTCTGAATTTTGTTGACATTGTCGGTAAACCTTGTAATTAGTAAAGAGTAAACCTTTCAGTATTCTAAGTGGTTAATAATCATATAATTAAAATGATAACATGATAAGTGGTAAACATCTTGAGTTTCAACGATTTTTGATATATCCATGTCATCACTGGCAATATAAATACACATGATTTTAGTATATTAATACTCATCTAACCTCTGTGTCAAATGTTTTTGCTGGTAAAATAGGGTTCATAATACCTGCTTCATCTAACAGGGCCGTGATGATGAAAATTTTCAAAGCCCTTTGGAAAGTTAATTGTGTTACAAAAAGACCGAGATTGTCAAGCACATAGTGTTTGACATCTTACGGTTGTTACAATAGAGAAAGAGAAAAACATACATGCACATCTCTCTATAAAAGCTTCAAAAGGCACATGAGAATAATAGTACATGTTTTTAAGTACTTTATTCCTTGTTTTCATTGAATACTTTTTAAAAAACTTCTTTGTGGCTAATAATGATGATGAAGATGATGGTACTACTACTACTACTAATAGCTTCTGTAGCCTTTTATAATTTATAAAATTATAAAATTACTGCATTATCTTGGATTTAGCAGTTTCTTTTGGGGAGAGGACTGGCTCTTATACCCAAAGTTACAGTTGAAGAAATGAGTCAAAACCAACCGCAGTCATTTTAATACAAATGTATTTGTTAACATTACACCCAATGTTCTGAAATACATTTACTAATTTTCACAAGACATCTGAAAATTTAAAAAAAATACAAATAAAGTATTTGAGGAAATAAAGCATCCCATACATTCCCACAAGATGACAGTACTACTTATAGTATATGTTAGTGTTGTCCATTTCCTGGCTGAGCCTTCTGTTTATGATTGTGGGAAGGCAGCTGGGCAGAGAGCAGTTCTGCCGCCCCCTCTCCCATTCCCTCCTCTCTTCCCATACTTTGCACACCCACAGTTCTGACTGTTGGGTGTTGGAATCCGCTGTCCTGGAGGTCCCCCAGAGCTTCTGCAGGTGTTAGCAGTGAGGAGTTTACTTAGCAGATTGACGAGAGGGTGGCCTTCCACATGGCAAAGGGTTTACCAATATTGATTATCATGTAGCCAAACAACAGTAGTCATCTAAGGGCAGATGTTTTTGCTAATTTTATGGTTATTGTACATTTTTTTCTCACAGATGCCTATGTGTTATTATTTTGTGCTTTAATTAGTGCCTAGATAATCCTAAATTGACTGAATTAAGATTCAAGAGTATATTAAACTTTCACATTACCTAATGAATGCAGGCAGCACTGGGAATCCAGAACCTTTGCTATCTCTTGCACACCTAACTTTGGTAGTTCCCATGTGTGTCTTCTCTATGCAGTAAAATAAGGTCCAGACCAGAATATAATGGGTACCATCATTACAGTACTTATCATACAGTATTCTAATTTTGGTTACATGACTCCCTTCCCCAGTGGATTGTAAGCTTCTTGTGGATAGGGTTGTATCTTGTTTACCCTTGTTCTTCTAAGGAAAGGTATCTAATGTACAGTAGGAAAGCAATAAACGAATGTGCATTCATTAAAAGATGTGTTTGGCAGAGAGTCATTTAAAATTCCATAGATTTTGATAATTCATACTGCAATGTGAAGTCTTATTTATTTGAATCCATTCATTTGAAATCTAGATATGATAAAAAGTTATGTGTTAAAACCACTCTTCTCAAGATCATACATGCATTCTAGGAAAATGATATTTTTTGATCCTGCTAAATAGACATTATTTACCATTACAATTTATACAGTATTTAAAATAATTACATTTTATCAGAAATATTTTTAGTTTGTGCCTTTTGCTAACTTAGATGGGTTAACATCTGTCTCACCTTGCTATCGGAGTTAGAAAGTTTTCAATGACAGACTGAAATTCATTCTGGAAGAACCAAAGAACCACAGAAGAAAAATACCAAAACAAAGTAGGAAAACAGTGAATCGGTGGTTATAAAAGATGAGACCCAAGTAGTATATTACCAAATGAATGAATAAATGAATGACAGTATCTCCAAGAAGACAAAATTTACATGCATAAAATGTGAACTATTAACATCATGAAATAAGAGGCCAAAAAGAAATATTATCAATTGGATTTCAGAGAAGAGAGGCAAGGTTGTAAGTAAAAGCTCCATGAAGGAAGTGAACCCTAAGCTGGTCATAAGGAAATGAGTCAATGTGAGAAAATAACTTCATATCTGTATTTTCTTTATTGCGGTGGAACACATTACCACAAACTTAGTGGCTTAGAACAGCATACTTTATTATCTGGCCATTTCTATGGGGCAGGATCCAGGACATGCTTGTCTGAATCCTCTGCTCAGGGTCTTAAAGGCTGAAATCAAGGTGCTAACTGGGTGATGTTCTTTTCTGGGGCTTGGGGTCATCTTTTACATGCACATAGTTGTTGGTGGAATTCAGTTCCTTGCAGCTGTAGGACGGAGATCCCTGTTTTCTTGCTGGCTGCCAGCCAGGGGTCTCCCATATTCCTCACCTTGCCACTCTCCTCCAACATGGCAGCTTCCTTCCTCAAGGCCGCCAGCAAAAGAAGCTCCTGCTTCTTCCACCCTCTTTCAAGTGATCCACTTGATTCTGTCAGGCCCACTTGGGAAAAATCTCCCTTTTGATGAACTTGAAGTCAACTGATTAGAGACCTTCATTATATCTGCAAAATCTCTTTACCTTTGCCATATATCATAACATAATCGTGGGAGTGATAGCTTTACACTTTTGCCATGCTCTATTGACCAAAAGCAAATTACAGCTCCTGCCCGCACTCAGGGGGATTGTACAAGGATGTGGGTCATTGGGGGTCACCCTATGTTCCTGCCTACCACAGTGTCTTCTTTCGTAAGAGCATGTTTTAAAAGTGAGGATCTTTCTTTCTTTCTTTCTTTCTTTCTTTCTTTCTTTCTTTCTTTCTTTCTTTCTTTCTTTCTCTCTCTCTCTCTCTCTTTCTTTCTTTCTCTCTTTCTGTCTTTCAAGATTTTAAAAAAATGAGCCCTGGGTGTCACATGCCAGGCTAAGGAAAAGAACTTCTTTTGAACTTGGAGCTTTTACTTATTTCTATTTGGGGGACCAGCTGTACATAGTTATTAAGGGAATGGAAAGGATCCTAGGTGAGTTATAATTAGAGAAGCCCACATCATCATTTTGAAACACTGTAAGAGCTTCCTAACTGGTCTCTTACCTGCTGGTCTTTACTCCCTCACATCTGCCTTGACTTGCCAAGGTGATCTTTTCAAATGCACATCCAACCCTGCCACTACCCTTCTTAAAATACTTGTGCTGGCTACTAGATGGAACCAAGCTCTCCATCCTCCTAGGAAGGGGCTGCCATGCTGTTTAGCTTCATGTCCCAACACAAGCTTCATGTGCCCTTCATTCACACTCAACTGAGGCAGTGGCAGGAGAGGCTGAGAGGAGGGGATGGATTTGAAAGGCATTGAGTAGGTAGAATTACCTGGGTATGGTGAAGGTGAGGATGAGGCTGCTCCATGCATGCAAATAGGAGTGCAGGTGCAGTAGCAAATGTAGGGGAGAAGAGTTAGTTTGAGGTCACCCTAGAACATCATCACACACCAAGGACTTGTTGCAGGCATGACCTCCACAGAGATGAGAATCCATGCGGCATTAGGAAATTGTGGATTCACAAGAGAAGAGGGACAACAGAAGGACTCCCACCAGTGGTAGATTACAGAGGTGGGATAGTAAAGATGTTAGTTCATAGCTGAATGCAGTTTTCCACATTCCAGGAAGTACCCAGTAAAAACAATGGCAGATAAAACATTGCTTTTCATTGTTTCTGTGGGCGACATTAATAGGACCTAATTTGGGGATGCCTAAAGAAAATATCAGGAAGAGAGGTTTCAAAGTTGTCCTGGTTATCTCAAATTAACTTTGTCTTTTCAAGTGTCTTTGGTCACTTGGCCTTACAAAATCTGGTTACAAATCTTGAAGTTCTTTTGTGCTTGTTTTGGACTGTATGGAAGTACCTAAGTTTTTCTTCTGCTGCTTTCTATTTCTTCTGGAGGGTGTTGGCCCAAAAATGTGTTTAAGTTGTCCTGGTCTGCCTTCCTGAGATGGGACACACGCCAGGGAGAGTGCACAAAATGGGATGCTACTTTTCTTCTTGACGGAAGGTGGATTCTAATCTCCACTTACCTTTTTTCCTCTGTAACTAAGTAGAATCTACCATATCAATGCCCCGTCAGTTTCCAGCTCATGTGGTTCTTGTGATTCCTCCCGTGGCCATTTGAATGCTGTCATTGCTTTGGGCCTGCAGGCTAGTGCCAGCACTGCTGTGGCAGCAGCCCGTGGAGTTCACACGCTGCTTGCTGGGCTGAGTGTGACTCCCTGCTGGTGCCAACACTGCTTCCCACCAAGTGTGCCCCGCTGGCATGACTCCTCACCAGGGGGCACTTCTGCCGGTTGCCCTCACTGCCTGTGACATGCATTCTCATTGGGCACACCAGGACACTTGCTGAAAGTCGTTTGTACCCCTTGATTAACTGCTGAAGTTGTAGCCACTGTTTCAAAGCCCCTTCACTTTGGGAACATACCTTCTGGTAGGGAGTTGATAAAGCCCTCACAAAGAGCCAATAGGTAGAAGGAGGCACTGGTCCTGATGTGCTATACCTTCCCTGGTGAAGGAACTTTTACTTCAGGAACTTGGTTATCTCATAAACTGGACACTAATGCATCAGGATTTCCCCTCCTCCTCCCTGGGAAACGGGGTCCAAGTCTTTTCAGTAGAGGTTATTGGGAGGTTGGTTGTAGGCATACTCTTTGAGTCTAATTATCTTGGGCCTGAAAATGTCATGGGGATAGGTGAAAAGCCTTTTAAGTAAGCTTTCATGAGTTTAGGTCTTCCCCTTAGTGACAGGTCATCTGCTCATGTCCTCCAGAAGTGGTCATCTCTCATGGTGGGATCTGTCTTCCTCCTACAATGTCCCAAGTTTCTTGGGACTCTGGCACATCCAGTCCTGACCTCTGTGTTAGTCTAGGTGATGCTAAATGATGGTGTGGTAACAATCCCCCAACCCTAAACACACACACCAAATCTCAGTAACTTCACACAGTGGAGTTTTATTTGTCACTTGCACAGTCTCCATCTTGTGGCTATAGCATCTAAAACACATGTCTTCTGAATTAATTTCCTAGGACTCTCAAACAAGATACCATAAGCTAGGTGGGTTTAAAAAATAGAAATACATTCTCTCACAGTTGTGGAGACCGGAAGTCCAAAATCAAGGTGTCAGCAGGGCCATGTTCTGAAGGCTCTAGAGGAGGACCCTTCCTTGCTTCTTTCTAACTTCTGGTAGTTTCCATCAGTCCTTGGGGTCCCTTGGCTTGTAGATCCATCATTTCAATCTCTGCCTCTACCTTCACATAGCCATCTTCCCCGTGTCTCTGTGTCTCAATTTCCTTCTTTTTATAAGAACACCAGTCCTTAGATTATGGCCCACCCCAATCAGCATGACCTCATATTAAGTTGATTATATCAGCAAAGATCTTATTTCCAAATAAGGTCACATTCACAGGTATCAGATGTTAGGACTTCAACATATTTTATGAGAGGGACACAATTCAACCCATAACACTGCAAAGTTGTGGCTAAGGAAAAGAGAGACAGAAGACATCCCATGGCTTTTAACAGTCTCATTTCAGAAGTGATACATGCTAGTTTTGTTCACGGCCCACTAGCCACAGCATGGCTCCAACATAACTGCAAGGGAAGATGGTAAATTTAGGGAAGCACATGGATATTTAGTGAGAATTACTGTCTCAGTCAAGTCTTTGACCAGCTTATTTCTTCTGATCCCAGAAGCCTCGGGAGCACACATGAGGCTGGATAGTTTCTGTGTAATGTGAAATATCTATCAAGGAACATCATATGATCCTGCAAAACATATTGAAGGAATAGACTTAGAAAACTGAGCAAAGGAAAGAAAGGAAACAGTTATATAATCTGCAAAACTATCCCATATTTGTTTGGTTCTTTGGTTCATCTTAATCCAGAGAATACAAAATGGTGGGCAACAAGTTGGATCTAGTCCATAGATGTTATTTGTGTGAACTACACAATGTTTAAGGAATGTGAACAAAATATCTAGATATCTTTCCTTGAACAATTGAAAGATATGACAGCATCTGGGCCCATGTTTCCACAGAAAAAACCAGTAATAAGGATAACAGCCAAAGAAGGCCTGCTCCTTTTAGACAGTCCCATCTTTGCAGTTAACTCTGCTCCCCACCATTCCCTCTAGTATTGTCCACATTGAGGCTCAGTATCAGTTCTCATTCATCTTTGTGATTTCACCATTGTTTTCATGTAGGAGAGATTTTTTTTTCCCCCTTATATTTTGCTCTTTTTACCCACTTGATTTATCTGATTGGCCACTTCAGGCCAAGACTTAGACGCTGATTCCTGCTTTAGCCGTCTGCAAAGGAAACACTCCTCCTGTGTTTCCTTCACTCTCTCCACTACTGTGGTAACCCAACACTCTGACACTGACCTGTGGGTTTTCCACACCAAGCAATTTTGAGACACTGGCTGGATCTCCTACAGTTCTCAATTCAATTCAATTCTGACACTGTCTACCTAGAGATAGCATCCAATCCCACAGGTTATGGGCTCAGTCCCACAAAACTGCCCCATTGTACATGCCTCAGATGCCAATCACAAGTTCAGATTGTCACTGTGCTTCTGATGGGCTATAAATCGAAGAGGTTCCTACCACCTCCTCCTCAGATTTGATTAATTTGCTAGAGTGGCTCACCAGAAACCAGGAGAACAGTTTACTTACTAGATTGCTTTTTTTTTTTTTAATATAAAAGGATATAATTTAGGAACAGCCAGACAGAAGAGATGCATAGGGCAAGGTATGGGATGGAGTACCGGAGCTTCCATGCTCTTTCTGAGCATGCCATGCCCCAAATCTTCATATGTTCACCAACCTGGAAGTTCTCTGAATCCCATAGCTCAGGAATTTTTATGGAGGCTTCACTATGTAGGCATGATTGATTAAATCATGGGCCTTCAGTGATTGACTCAATCTCCAGACTTCTCCCTGGAGGTTAGGAAGTGGAGCTGAAAGTTCCAACCCTCTAATCACATGGTTGGTTCCCTTGGCAACAAGCCTCCCTCCTTAGGTTACTAAAGGTTTTCCAAAAGTTACCTTAGTAACATAAATGCAGTTGTAAAGAGAGGTCTTGTTATAAATAGCAAGACACCCATTTTACCTTTATGTCTCTGAAATACTTCAGGAACTAAGGACAGAAGATCAACTTTTGTAACAAAAGATGCCCCTATGGCTTTTATATAGGAAATCACAAGAGTTTTAGGAGCTGTGTGTCTATCCACAGTGGATAGAGACCAAATATGCATTCCTTACTATAAATCAGAGTATCGCACCATCTGCAGTAGTTGTGACTTAAGGTGAATGGTTGACAAAAGCCTGGAAATACCTGTGATGGGGATAGGTGTATAAATGTTTGCAATGAAATACTTGCAATTGGGATGGTTGCATAAATTTGAATGTAATTAACATAATGCATGTTGACTGAAGTAAATCCTTATTGATACAGCTTTTTGTGCCTTTTCTCTCCTTTATAGACCATTGGAACGATCCAGTGAAGATGTGGATATAATATTCACAAGGCTGAAAGAAGTTAAAGCTTTCGAGAAATTTCACCCAAATCTCCTTCATCAGATTTGTTTATGTGGTTATTATGAGAATCTGGAAAAAGGAATAACATGTAAGAAATGTAACTCCAGTGGTGTATTTTCGTGTATGGTTTGTGATCATTTGTAGTTATACCATGGAGATAGATTTCTGTGACTTTGTTCACAGCATGTAAATGTTCTTCCAGGGTAGCCTGGAAGATGGAACTGGAAGGATGTACTGATACATACATTCAGCTAAATCCTTAGAAACTCAAATAGTTATTTTCTTTACCCCAAGAAATATGTGAGTCAGTAGGATATTAAATAAAGATAAAAGGACTCTTAATGAATGTTAATAGAAATGTTTTGAATCAACCTGAGTGATATCATCTATTTCAGGTGTGAATAATGGGCACGGAAAGAAAACAAGAGGGTGGCAGCTGCATTAAAGTTTTTTTTCATTAAAAAATAATGCTTTTCCATCTGTTGGGACACTTTTATGATACAATAACAGAAAGCTCCCACCCAACTGGCTTGAATATCAATTACTCCTATAAGGAGGGAAAAAATCAATTACTCATATTCAAGAAGTCTTGAGATAGGATGGCTTCAGAGTTGGTTAATTAAGTGACTTGAAGACATTACTAAGGTCACATGTCTCTCCCATTTTGTTTTTGTATATGTTTTGCTATGCATCCTCAGGTGTTGGCTTTTGTTGTCAGACTTGACCCAAGTGATTCTAAGACAGCTATAGCAATTAGAGGCATTACATGTGTTAGGAGGGGAAAATTTCCCCCTACCCCTCCTAGTTCTTTTGGCTGGGCTAATAAACTGACATAAGACAGACTAATGGGAGAAAAAAAAAATCAAATTAAATTTTATACATTATTCATACATATGGTCATCTCATAGGTATGGGACCTAAGAAGCAGGCTGTTTATATGCTTTTTAGATAAAGAAACGATAGGTTTGTGGAAAACCAACAAGACAAAGAAACTTAAACTTGGGTACTAATTAGTGAAGAAACTAAGCAGAGTTTGTTTATATAGCTTCTTGGCCCTGAATTCTCTGGTGATAATGATGTCTACATCTTGGTGCAGGAAGGGTTCCTTTCACATGAGAGACTTACTTCCTGCTCTCCAGGGGACAGAGAGGAGGGTCAGAGTGTCCTTGCACTGGCTGTTTCTCAAGTAACTTTGATTCAAAATCATCAATACACCACTTTGGCATATTTTGGGGTAACCTGCCCTGAGCCCCATCACATGACAATACAAAGATACCCTGCTGAAGGACTATTTCATCTTGTGTATATTTTCAGAAGTCCCCCAGCAGACTTCCTATTTCATTAGCCAGAATTGCATCACATACCTGCATCTAAACCAGTCACTGTCAAAGATAATGGGATCACCATGATTGATTTGGACCGATCATGATTACTCCACTGGAGCTAGGGAAGAAACTCTATGCTCTGAGCTCTTAGTCCTGTGGAGGAGGGTGGAAACTTGATAAAATCTATGTTAACTTAGGTAAGAGGAGGAGGGTGTATGATTCTGAGTGGGAGACCAACAGGGTCTGTCAAATATAATTGTAGAAAATTTGGAAGACAAGCAAGAGAAAAATCATGTACAATCCCCAAATGCAGAAATTGCTATTAACACTCTATATCCTTCAAGATGTCTTCCTACATTCCTACATGTGTACACACATAGTCATACTTATATTTAAAAGTCATCCATACATATTGTTTTCAAACCAATATATATTTTTTTCTTACTGACATCAGAAACTTCATTCTTTTGTGGATGAGACTCTTATTTTCTGTCTCTTAAGGCCATTTTCAATATGAATCTTCCATGATTCATTTTGTAATGTAAAATTGATTGGCAGGTGATGATGTCTTTTGGGGCCAAGAAGTTCATGAAAGGCAAAACCCTAACTCTAAACTGAGTCACTTACAAAGGCTAGGAATAGCAGAGTTACTGGAGAGGCCAGCTATAAACTCATCAGTCTCTCATCTTAAGCTTATTACTGCACCTGTGTGGGATGCCATTGTTCTTCTTGCCTTTTCCGGCATGTCCTGGGGAGTTTAGAGCAGCTTGTCGTCATTATTGTGCTCCTAGAAGCTTGCTCTTATAGGCAGGGAGCACTAGCCCTGCCAGAATTCAACTGTCTCACTGGGTTGTCATGTGATTTTATATTGAGTCTCTTGATCTCTGACTCTAATTGTGAAAAGAAGTTTAAAATGTTAGGTCATTCAATCTATTTATTTAGCCAAGATATTTAAAAGGATAGTCAGATTTGTATGAGAGTTTTGAGCCAGTGTTTCAGAATGATTTTCCAAAGTACTGGTCTTAACATGATATGAGAACTAAGGTTCTCTCTAAATACCTAAATGTTTTCTCTCTGAGATTACCAAAGTGAAGCAAAATCAGGTTCAGAAATTTCTGATGAGAGTCATTTCCAAAGAGTAGTTAACTCTTAAGGCCTAAAAGCAATGAATTTATAAAACAAATAAGAAAAAGGACAGTGATAATACTGGTTAAAATTTTTAAAACAGATTTTATTTTTCTTACTCATTTATTGATGAGCTTAAAAGGGGACATTCTATTCTAAAAATACATTGCTTTTAATATAAGTAGATTTAGGAAATTGAGGTGGAAGACTAGTATTTTGTTGAATCAAATAACCTTGTTAGTATGTACCCCATCTAGAGTAATTACTTTCTAAGAATCACAATACTATGAAATATATTTAAGATAAATTACATAAAACATCAGTGAATTCTTCTTAAATTCAAAGTATCATATAGCATTTAGGGTTATCATCCCTTATTACTACTCTATAAATATAAAAGAGTTCCCTTTAATAGAGTTCCACTTCATAGAATAAATAGGATATAGCTTTGTTGACAGAGGGGAAAAGAGAAATATGTCATGCTTTTATGGAAACAGATAGAGGAAAGGTGGAGAACTTTGCTAGATCCAGGTCATGCTTATAATGACCAGTGGTCATACGGTAAAACCAACTTATATTCGGTGTATTTACCTTACTGTTTCTTTTTCAGTATTTCGCCAGGGTGATATTGGAACAAACTGGTATGCTGTCCTGGCAGGGTCTTTGGATGTTAAAGTGTCTGAGACCAGCAGTCACCAGGTAAGATAACGTATTCTTTTTTTTTTTTTTTAAGTAGGATTTATAATTATTATTTTTACAGACACATTAGGTCTGTATCTTTTATGCCATCAAAATTACATTTTCAAACTCCTCTCCTCTTTCCATAGGAAGGAGTTAGACAAGTGTTTGTTGAATTCTTTTATTAAGTTACTCAACAAACATACATACTGCATGTCTCCCAGGGTTTGAGTATGGTGACAGGTGTTGGAACATGAAGGGCAAGAACATGATGCCTGTCTTCCAGGAGCTTGCTATCTATTGGGAAATGCAAACGATTCAATTGCAATGTGATAAATTGCTGTTGCATAAATTGAAATGTGAGCAAAGGGACAGAGAATCAAGTTTTTCTAGGTTTGTCCTCAGATCCTTCCTCCATCTGGTATCCTGACTTTTCTTTGTTGTCGAAGTGGTCCCCTCGTCAGCCTTGTAGGCACTTCAGTGATGCAGGGGAAGTGTGGTTGATGCAATCTCCCTATAAATCGTGCTCTCTCACTGTTTCTCTGCCTCATCTTATCAAATGTGGAAGGGCCAATAATATCTTTTCTTTCTAAAGTGTGGAACTTGCTTGCTTGATCTTCATTAGTGACCTCTGAGGAGCTTAGCATCCTAGTAGATAAAACTCATTTTGTCTCCTTTCTCCTTTCCCCCCCACAATATTTGTGACTATTTAAAATTGGACCCAGACTCATATCTGCAGTGAACCTTGCTCATCCTTATTCCATGGGGCCCAAATGTTTGGAGCCAAAAACCTTGAATCTCAAAAGGACAGCCCCTAAAAGCCACCTTCAAGCCTCAGTATGAAAATGGCGCAAGCTTTCTATCTGCATATTCAGGATTCATATAAAAACTGCAGGAACGGAATTGGCTAATTGTAACATCAGAATTATCAAGAAAAATTTATAAATCAGTTAAAGGGACAAATAGCCTGCAGCCAAATACCATGTTTAAGGCAGTGGTTCTGAGCCTTCTTCATATGTAACACACTTCAAATGTGAGAAACATTTATAATGCCCTAAATTTGAGATTTAAATTTTGTAGGAACATGTGTGCATATTGAAGTTATGGGAAGCCAACCGTCTAAAAATGGAAAAGTATCCTAAAGATTGTTGGTAAAGTGGGCATTTGGAATTTGGAATATAGTTGCCAATGTTACTCCCATTGTTATGGATGGTTACAGTCTCAGGCCAGTGCCCAAGTCCAAGTAACTTAGATACTTTTTCTGTGGATCACTGCATAGAAAGTCACATTAAAAACTGCCTGGGACCTGTGCCTCTCAAGCTTGTTGGGACGACCCCTCTTCTTCTCTCTCACAGAGCCAGTTTTCTCCTGGAGTTCAGAGGGCCAAGGTAAGAAGTGAGTTTTTTATTCTTGTAAGCTGCCTTAGTTTCTCAATGGAACTGAGAACAAGCTAGCATTTCTTGGGTATCTGCCATGTGCTGGGCGGTGTTCTAAGCACCTAATAGGTATTTATTTACTCCTTTATTCCTCACAACAACCCTATAGGGTAGGTCATATTACTGTTCTTGTTTTACAGGTAAGGAAGTAAGGCCCTGACTGGTTAAATAACTTGCCGCAAATAACCTAGAAATTAGGGGAATCAAGATTCAAACCCAAGAAGTCAGTCACCTGAACATAGGCTCTCAGGCACTACTCTGTGCTTTTGACTCAAAAGAAATGTGGTGACTCCCGCACCTTCCCTCTCTCTGCTATTTGTCATCTTTTCAGATTTCACCATGTCTCTTTGCACACACCTTCCACCTGCAGACTGCTGTCCTGGTGGGGACCCTTGGGCTCCTTGCTCAGAGCTGTTCCTGATGCTCACTGTAACCAGGTCTCACCTGTGTGGAGGTGTGGAGGGGACAGGACCTAGTAGAGGATGGTTCTTCTCACTCCTCTGGGTGGTCCTGAATGAGTGATGATGGAGAGAGGGGAGGAACTGAAAAAAGAAGGTGAGGAAAGAGAGGAAAGGGGAGGAAGATGAGAATTAAAGGGGAGAAAAGGGAGAAGGGAAGGAAAACACAGGGAGGAAAGAGAAGAAGAAGAAAGGCAGAGCAGATGTACCTAAGGGATGGTAAATAACATCAGCATGGATGTGCTGAGACATCAAATGTTCAAAGCTGGCCTGAGATTTTGATGGTATTAAAATAGGATTTGGCCAGGGGCTCCTGGAATATAGCCCTGGACCAATTCTCTCTCACCACGGGGTCCAAGCAGAGAATAGCTGAGTAACACTTTGTTATTAGCTGTGGGGTTTTTAAAATCTTAACAAACCTTTAACTTCAGCTGTAGTTTTGACCTCAAACCCATGCCAAGAACTTTCCTAAGCTGAGCTTGGTCTTGTCTTAAGTTGTTAGGAATTTTAGCTTTATATCAAAGCTGGCTTACTGCCTCCTCTGTGTACGTCACCCCACATTGTCCAACCAGGGTTTTCTGGACTGATTTACATCACTAAGCTATATAAACGAGAAAGCTCATTGACTTCTATATCTTCCAACCCTCCAGAGAGGAGTCTGAGAAACACAGAGGGCCCAGCCGTCCAGCCAGCTCAGACGGTCACCTGCAGAACATGGTTGCCACCCCCTGGGAGGAAGAAGCTAAAGAGAATGAGCAAGATGGCTGAATCTCCTCCCGTGGCAAGCTGTTTGACAGGGAGAAACAAAAAAGCCATTTCCACCTGTGCTGGCCTTGTAATGGGCTCTGGATCTCTGCCCACCAGTGACGTGGCCAAATCAGGGTGATGAGTTAGCCAATCAGAATAGTACTGTCTCTAAGTCAGAGTTCTCCAGAGAAATAGAACAAATAGAAGATGGATGGATGGATGGATAGATAGATAGATAGATAGATAGATAGATAGATAGATAGATATTTTAAGGAATTGACTTATGTGATTATGGGGGCTGGTAAGTTTGAAATCCATATGGTGCAGGGTGAAGATCAGGCAAAACTTGATGCTGCAGTCTTGAGTCTGAAAGCTGGAAACACAGGCAGAATTCCTGTGTTGCAATCTGGAAGCAGAATTCCATCTTCTTTGGGAAACCTCAAGGGAAACATGTTTGCTCTTAAGTAAGTCCTTTGATTGGATGAAACCGACCCACATTATGGAGGATAATTTGCTTTGCTTAAAGTCTCCTGATTGTAAATGTTAAACAGTATCTTTAGATTACAACAAAATGTAGGCTTATGTTTGACTAAGCAACTGGTTATCCTGGTTAAGCCAAGTTGACCATAAAATTAACCATCAGCTACCCCAATGGGGACTGAAATGAGCTTGGGCCATGGGAAGAGAAGCAAGGGAAGGCCTACAATTGCTACCCCTAGAGACCGGCAGCAACTTTGCTAAGTGCTTTCATTGTAGCTTACTTGCTAGGGATTCTGTGTGCATCATCTTTAGGCATTCATGCCCTATTTCACAACTGGGCTTGAAAACAAGGCTCAGCGACATTAGGTGTAACTTTCCCCGGGCCACACAAATGTACGTGGCCAAATGAAGACTTAAATTCAGGTCTGACATACTCCAAATTTCATGTCCTTCCTGTTGTTCACACAGGAAAAACGGTAAGCAGGGCAGGAAAAGAAAAAGAAGAAAAGTTAAAAGAGACTAAGAGCGAATTAAGGAAAGAGAAAAGAGGTAACAGCACAGAAGAGTGAAATCTTTGAGTAGGGCTGTTGCTAGCCTGCCCCTCCATTTTCATTCAAGTCTCTCCCTGACCTGTGTGCCTTTCTTCTCATCTGAGAGTCAGAAGTCAGAGATGGTAGTGATAAATTCCCAAACTTATCTCTGAGTTTCAGAGATACCCTTTACCACCCTCAGTGGGGTGTTAGTTGAGCGGGAATGGTGGAAATAAGAGCAGACGTAGATCATGGTAATGGAGCGCCCACTACAGGTAGCTGTGTGAAAAGCACTTTTCATGCATTATTTCATTGGCTACTCAACTACAGGGCCCTTCCTTGATTAGTGCTATTATTAGTGTCATTTTACAGGTAGATGCTAAATAAAGATCACACAGCCATTAGGTATCAGAGGAGTTCTTTGTGGTTCTGGGGCTCAAGTTCTTGACTATTACGGTTGTACAGGTGCCAACCAGAAGTAATAATGAATGTGGGGAGAAGCTTTTCCCCTGTAGCTCCGGAAACTACCTGCCCGATTCCAGCTCAGAGCTCCACACGTCTTACCTCCAAGCCCATCTTGCAGGAGTTTGCTCCACCTTAGACAAGCTCTGCTGGGATGCGGGGCCCTCTTTACACCACCTTTTAGATCATCAGTTAGCATGGCCCATCTCTTCAAAAAGGTTTCTGGGTTTGAGGGTGGGATAGATACGTATGGATGCTAAGGGAGGGAGATTAAGGCCCTATGTACAAGGTGGAGGTGACAGGATTGGAGTTTGTGTTGATGGGATGTATGGGGGCTGAGGGAAAGTGGGGATCCTGACTCAGAGGAAGAGGTAGGTGGTGATGCCAGTAATTGAAATAAGGAGCACATAAGAAAGAAAACCCTTCACAGATTCTGATATAGTATTTTTATGTCACACATTTATTAGGCATTATTGATTTGATGGAATTTTTTTTCTGAACAAAATCACCCTATTTCTTTTATATGGTGATAGGAAGATAAAAGTACACATAAATTTGAAGAATACAAAGAGCACAAATACTTTATTTGGCTCATAAATTTATATTACCTTTCTGCCTGCTTTAATATAATACTACTTTTTCTCCTTTTCCATCATTCCCTTATACTTTTTTGCTCACTAGGTTAAAAAAACACAGCTTCTTGCCTTCTTTATGATTGGTTTGCCAGACTCTTCTTGAATTCTTTGGACTGTAGGTTGAGGGTCATACTTACTTCTCATTGGTGACATGCTAGAAGCATAGTGGTAGTAACTCTTAGCATTTAGAAAGCATTTCACTTTACATTGTTTTGTTTGAGCCACCCTAGTAGGCAGACCCAACTGTGTTGTATCTTGCTCAAGCCCCAGGTGAATGAGTGGTCTGCTCAGGATGACATAGTGGTGACCCACAGAGCTGGAGATCACCATGCCTTCCTTACCCAATCCATGGCCTGCTCTTGCCATGCTCACCTTTAGCCAGCACGTGCAGCCATTTGCCTGGGTGTCTGTAAGGGGTCTTCAGAGGGCACTTGCTCCCGAGAGCCTCTAGTGTCTGTGGGTGGTGGTGATGTATAGATCCTTCTTTGTCCCCCTTGGATCACTGGTGCCTAAGATTCTGACAAAGAAAGCTGTTGATTCCACATTTGGGAAAAGTATTAAAATATAAAGACTCCACTAAATGGTACTGTAAACTTCAGGGCCTTTCCTGGGAGGGGAGGATAGAGACAAAAAGCCGTTGGACTCTGGGGAGTGAGGATGGCTCACCTCCCAGTGTTGCTTGGAGCTGGCCCACCCAGTGAGTTTAGAGACCACAAGTCTGCCAGCTGGGGAGGCATGACCTAGCAGACAGACTCTGTCTCACCCTGTGGGTCTGCTCCTGACTCAGGACATATCAGACAGTGGTATCAAATCCTACTGAGTGCTGGTTGGAACCAACTTCTCTCTCTCTCACACACGCCTTTCCCACCAGAGCCCCAAGCCAACACTGTCCTGCCTCCCTACTTTCCCTCCAGGTGAATCCCCCCCAGTCTGGGCTTCAAGCGTGGACTGGAGGGGAGAGACAAAAGTCTCTGGATGAAGAAAGAGATAATGGGCCCTACCTCTCAGAGACCTTCCTTGAGGAGCTGGTGCTACATTGCTTTCATTTCTTTTGCTGTGGCCCTGAAACTGTGTTTGTGCTGAGAATTCTGGGAAAAACACAGACTGTTCTGTTCCTGTTATTTTGATGAACTTTTAGAGACTGCTGTCCTTGGAAATATCTTCCTATAAATTATATTGCTTCCACTACTCCATAAACAAAACCTACTCCCCAAACACTCGTACCCCATGTCCATGTGTAATTGTCAGAAGCACCTCTTCCAACTTTCCGGGTACTTTTTCTGCCTTGGCCATTCTTTGTCTTACCCCTTGAAATTCAGAGTGCTCAGCAAGGGGACCTGCTGACAGACCTCGCCACCAACCCATGGTATCCCAACTGGCTCACATGCTCATGTAGATTTCCACTTAGCAACACAAATCCTATCAAGGATTAATCCTCCCCATTCCCACTGATACCTGTCCCCACACTCAGTCTCTTACCTAAGCCTAACTGGGACACAAACGCCTTCAGACGCCCACAGCTGAACTCTGGTGCTCCAGAACCTGCCTGTCTTGGATACCTATTTAACTTAATGGCCTAAAAGCTAGAGATTTTACGTTCCCACTAGAATGAATAATGCTGTGGGTGTACTCTTATCTCATTAATATTTGAATGGATTCAGGGTGAGAAGTGAACATTGGAACAAGTGATACACAGTAAGTAGTAAACTTAAAAGCAATAAATAGGCAACCATACTTAACTCTGTGTGTATGTGTATTTCAGAAAGAGAGAGAGACAGGGTCCTGTTTTTCTCTGCAGATTTTATAAATGAATGGCTTTTTTTTTTTTTGGCATGGGGGTAAATATTTAAATCCTAGAAATATATTAGTTTTAATAATTAATCTTTGCACCCAAAAAGTATATTTTTCCAGTCACGTGAGAGGAGAATTTCTCATGGCTGCTTAGTGACTAGGAGTCCATGCTACGAAACAGAGAATAAGATGGTGTATTAATTCATTAAAACTTCTACTTCTCTGTAATAGATGCTTATTTAAAGTGTGTTTACCTAATGCAACATAGTGGTTAAAATCAAACCTCTTCTCAAATCCTCTCTGCTACTTCATTGCTGTGTGACCTAGGCAAGTGAGATTACCTATAAGTTGGGGATAATAATTCCTACCGTAATGAGTTAAAGTCTATAAACCACTTAATGCAAAGCTTGCCACAGAGCAGGGGTTCTGGTACTTTTTTCTTACTAATTCCAGGAAAAATTTGTTGCTAGAGTGGACCGCCAACGTTGCAATGCCTGCAATGCTCTCCTTTTATCACAAGAGGGCAGTGCTAGCATAGAGAAAGCAGGAAATGTACCCGGTATTGGAATGGCCAGACTTCAACTGTCAATATCGTTCAGCCATTCTGTGGGATCAGACCGTCCTGGCTGCTGTAGGCACTTGTATGTTATCCACCCTCTCATCTGTTTCTGTGACATTCTCTGGCAATTTTTAGTCCAGTTTTGGAAAACACTCTCTCACTGGTACTTCCCCCAAAGTAAAATGTGCTTTTATTTACCCTCTCTTTGTCTCTCCATCAAAGATGTTTGTGAAGTGTTGGATTTTTGTTTATGAAATTTGAAGGACAGGCATGTCTCTCTATCATGTGGCTCTCTCTGTCCTTCTCTGTCTTTCTGTCTTAGCCTGTCTGATGCTCTCATTTACTCTCATTTCACCCCATTATTTTCAGAGAACATTGCTCTCACCGGGGAACATTTTCTGAACACATTTAATGAGCCCCTGAAACGTGAAAGCTGCCAACTCTATAGTGGTAGTTTGGCATCTCCTGTGACTTGTCTGCTCAGATTATGCTATTGGTGAGGAGCCGATCAGGAGGTTGTCTAGCGTCCTGCGTGAGGCACCCACACACTGTAGTTAGTTCTGTTGCCATGTAATTCTTTGTTTGGGTGGATGCAGGACCGGCTCTCTGCTGCAGGGAGGCCAGCCTCTGATGCAGTTATCAGAATGCTAATACGAGTCCGTTCTCAGCGCAACTTCCTGCAGCCAGCTTGAACGATCTTATCGAGCTGTGTCTAACGCTCCGATGCTAGCGAAGTGCTGTCACAGTGACAAACCTGTCTTTGCTGTCTGTTAGGAAAGAACACATGGGACTTAGAAGTATTTTGCCTCTGCGCTTGGCCATAAATTCTTCAGACAGCTCATACAATTTTAAATGTCTTGACAAATTCAGAGATTAGGTACCATTACATTTTTATTTTTTAAAAGGACTTGGAGCACTCAATAAATTCCAGTACTGAATTCAAGCTCATGAAATAAACCCAGGCACTACCAAACTTAATGGCAAGTATTGCCTATAGTCCTAAAATAAGAATCGTCAAAATATGTGCTTTGTAAGAATTTATGTTTCAGGGTCTACGCACTTAAAGGACCAACTTGTTCCTTGATGTTAAACCCACTGTGTGGTCAAAACAGTAGATATGCTATGAGACAGTTAATTTTTCTTGAGCCATTAATAGAAATGATTTAAATATGCTTACTAAAAAATCTGATATCCCTTGAAGGTACAGGACAGTTAAGAAAAAATCTTGATGTACTTATCACAGAGAATTCTTACATCCGTTTTGGTGATTGTTAGTTATTTCAAATTTCATCCGATTGTCTGTAACTCGTGTGAGTTGGATTTCAGCGGATGTGTATAGACACTTGTAAGACACATGTTTATTACCTCAGTTATCGGTGATACATAGCTATTGGCTTTCTTAACACCATTCCTACTTTCTTAGTGTAGCTATGTTTATAATGCAATGAACAAATAAAATGCTTCATATGAGAACGCCTACTTTAAGAAAACCTAGTATATCATAATTCAGATGTACAAAGCAGACAAATTAAGGGGTGATTAGTAGCAGCACAAAAGGATTCTTTGATTTACAGCAGGATTCGTCAGAAGGGTTCCTTTGAATACAAGCTCCCCCAGAGAGCTGAAGTGTTTTGCAGATCATTCAAACCACTTGACATCAGACCGGGAGACAGAGAAACTTGGAATTTAAGTGTTGAAAAACCATCGTTAATTGAAGATTAACACAAAATGAATGTAGAGATTCTCTGTTCTTTGAATAATAGAAAAATATAATTTGCTTTTTAGAAACGTAGTTACCCTATACATGTATATCAATATGACTAAGGCAGAAATAATCTTTTCCATTATGTATGGAGCATCTACTATGTGCAAGGAACCATATATATATTGTCTATATATTACTATATAGACATATATATATTATTATATATAACTCTATATATTATTTATATTGAATCCTGCTAATAATCGTGTAAGAAAGATTGTACCCATTTCATAAATGAGGATATGGAGCTTCCTGGGATCATTCTACCCAAAGCTACAAGACTACGAATTGGCAGAGAAGAGTTGTGAATGTAGGTCTACAAGGCTCTGCTTTCCTCACCACACTGCCTACAGGGGATTTTCCCCTCCATGGACGGAGTGTTCTGACTCTGGGCGTTTCCAGGTGTGTGTCCTTTGCCCAGTGTCCCCTGCCTTCCATCAGGGCGGCTTTGTTGACATGTTTGCTAACTTACTTGACACCAACTTTTATGAATGGAGATAACCAGACCCAGCTTATCCCACTGAAACACATACGGTGCCAAGAGAGTGTTCAGGATTTCAGTTGGTGCTTAGCTGGGTAGAGGAGGAGAGCCTGGAAACTGGACGCCACTCATGGTGGAGGTAGGAGCTGTCTCGACGGCATGTTCAGGCATGCTGGGCAGGACATGGGAGGAGGCTGAACACTGGAGCAGCATGGCCCCCAGGTTAGTAGGGTAATGGGCTGAGTAGGTCTAACTAGTGGTCACATGATGGGCAGGGAATCAGGAAGCAGGCCCAGTGATGGAAGCAGGCAGCCAGGTGTGCTGATGAACAGGCCTGGCTGCAGAAGGGTGCTGGAGAGAGACTGGGGCCCAGGGAGGGCTGTCAGAACCAGGCAGTTGGCCATGTTGAAAAGAATTAAGATACCCGGCAGGTGACCAAGGGAGAGTCGTAGAAAGACAGAAACTCCGTTTCCCCAACTGAGGTAGGAACTCTGTTATTAGAACTGGGGCACAGGATCAGAGTGGGAAAAACTAATGATTGTTTACATTTCTTCTAATGAGAAAGAGGGTTGGTGCCCCAGCCTGCACTGGATTTGATCCACTAGGTGAGGGTCAAACAGACCCCAGTATTGGAATTGGAGGGTTAGAGGGGGAGCAGTGCTGTTTTCTATTTTCCTGGAGACTTGGACTTAATATATAGAGATAAATATATATAAATAAATATATAGATTGGCTGATTGAAAAAAAAACCTCTGTGGGTTTAATTATTACTTTAATTGATTTTTCCTATTGAACCTGGGCAAGCAGTACTTCAATTTCCTATGATAATTGAAGAGGTATATGGAGAGGTGATTAAACTGACTAGTTCTAGTCTTAACTCTTCTGCTTGCTAGCCATGCTCCCGGACATGTTCCTGAACATCTCTGGGCCTGATTTTCCTCAACCTATGAAATAGCAATGATGTTGCAGGATTGTTTTAATATTACCATCAATAAGAATATCCACAGTTTATTAAGCACTTCTTTTGAGTCAGGCTCTGTGTGAAGCAGTTTAAATAAATTATCTCATTTAACTGTTTTGAGGAATAAATAAGGCATCGTAGTCAAGACACCTGGCCCAGTCATGGCACACGGTACTCCGCTCACACACACAGATCCACTTGCTTGCTGACGCACCGTAGAATGTTTACTGTTTAGGGTAAGGGGGTGATTAAGTGTTCTAGAGGATAGGAGAAGGAGTGATCAGGTTGACTGACAGGTGAGAGACTTAAGGACACACCACATGGACTCACATTCATCCTGCCTTTCAGTGTACGTGCTGAGCAACCTATCTTGGTTCTGCTAAATGAGAGGACATTGGAATGTAAATTTCTCTTTTTGATAATTCTCTTCTTAGCACATTGCAATGCCCTGTCTGGGATTCAGAAAATAGCACCCATGGACTCTAAAGGTACTGATTGATCTTTAGAGTGAAAATGTTCTTCTTAGGACCTTCTTCTTCCCAGTGCCCAATCCATACTTCCCAAATCCATTCAGCTTTCTAAGTGCATTTGTCTTAAAAATACTGAGTCTGCTGAAAGTTAAGTTTGAACTTAGAAGCAATGCTCCTTTCAGGTGAGGTTTTCCAGTCCTAATTTCAAGATCCTATCTTGTTTTTGTGACTCCCTGTGTCCTTAAACTGAAGAAGATCACATATGAAGGAGGAAACGTGGGAAGGACGGATCCCACATTCAGTGGGAGAGTGAGGGACACTGGAAATGAGCCGAGGCGCTCGATCAAAGGGCCGAGGCTGGGACTGTCCCCTTGCAGAGGTCCTGACCCGTGACTTGTGCTAACAGTGCTAACAGGACTAATGTTAGCTATGGAAGGCACAGGGAATGTTAAATTCTCCAGGGGACAGTCAAGAACACTTTCCATTTTTGTCCATCACAAGAGCTGTTCACTAGCAAGAAGCTGGGCTCATGTGACTTTCACAGCCTACGTCTTTCTTTGTATACCTTTTGATGACAAACTACGTAGTCAGGGATAGGAAGTGAGAGAGGAGAAGATAGTTCAATCCAAAAAAGTCTATAACCAGCTCACAAATAACAGATCTTCTTAGTTCCTTTGCCTTATGCTTTGCGGATAACCTTAGATATTTAAGCCACGTGGAGGGTGGTGGGACTAATATTAATGGTGCATCCCTGTCAAGTTTTAAAATAGAATTTTACACTGAGAAGTATAAAATAGGCAAAAGAATCCTTTCTGAGGGGTCCAGATGCGAAAGTAGGCAAGTGGGACTCTCAAGGGAACCTGATAGTCTAGAGAATTTATGGAAGTCTGTGATTTATCATAATCCCTTTTGTGCTTTTACTAGAATTTTAAAATTACTCAGAGGTAACTAAGTCACTGAATATTGATATTTCAGTTCTGGGGATATTTTTCTGACTGAATTTGTTTGCAACTGCCTCTCTGGAAAATTTATTAACAGGCTATTCTTACATTTCCCCCCAATCATTCTTCCTTTTCTGAGTTATTGATTTTATTTTCCTGAACACAATTTTATATGGTAATATCTGGGCAGAAACAATTTGCTATGGTTCAAGGAACTGGATTCTTATGGGCATTTGTCTTAGTAATGTGATTACGGAGTCACTAACTTGATCTTAATAACATTTGCCTAGTATCGTCTATTAGATGCATGAAAGGAAAACTGCTTTCTCACTCGGAGGATTACCCTCGTGTATCTCCGTTAGTTGATAATGCCCTGCAAAATTAATGTCCAGGTGATTTTGAGGAGCTATTTGCATTATTTGAAACTAGTTAGGATTAAATACAAATATTATCACCAATGTCACATGCAGATTGGAAATTACTTTTTTTAGTATACCTTGAGAAACGTTTATATCATTGATTCACGGCATTTTATGAACTAGCCACACTGCACCTCATCTGAAGCTGTTCTGACTCCGCTGTGGCTGCAGGAGGCAGCACGATACAGAAAGCTTGGAATCTGCAGTCGGGAGCCGTGGTTAGACTCTGACTGCATCCCTTACTGTGTGTGTGGACAGGGCCGTGCGACTCGACCACCCCGCCCTCAGTTTCCTCATCTCTTCAAGACAGGCTGACGGGGCAGCATCCCGATTCCAGTTACCTACTGAAATATCATAACTGCATCCTCTCACTAAAAAACTCTGTTCATTTTCAAAAGATTCCCTCCTTTTTTTCTTAAAACAGATAGTAGTCATATAAAAAGATAATCCTGTCCACAGAAAGACTTGAACAAGGTTACCGCTTGCAGCTTTATTCATAATATCCCTAAACTAGGATCAACCCAAATGTTCACCTGTAGGACAACGGATAAGGAAATTGTGGCATATTCACACAATGGAAAATTACTTGTCAGTAAGAGGAAAAAATTACTGATCCGTGTGACAATGTGGATGAATCTTACAGACATTATGTTGAGCAAAAGAAGTCAGACACCAAAGAGGGCATATTGTCTGACTCTTTTTTTTTTTTAAGATTTTATTTATTTATTTGAGAAAGAGAGAGAGCACGAGCAGAGGGGAGAGGCAGAGGGAGAAGCAGACTCCCCGCTGAGCGGGGAGCCCAACGCTGGGCTCCATCCCAGGACCCTGGGATCACGACGTGAGCCGAAGGCAGACGCTTAACTGGGACTGAGCCACTCAGTGCTCCTTGTCTGACTCCTTTTACATGAAATCTTAAAACCAGCCAAACTCCAGACACCTGGGTGGTTCAGTCAGTTAAGCATCTGCCTTCGGCTCAGGTCGTGATCCCAGGGTCCTGGGATCAAGTCCCGCATCAGGCTCCCTGCTCATGGGGAGTCTGCTCCTCCCTCTACCCCTCGCTCCTACTTGTGATCTCTCTCTCTCTCAGATAAATAAATAAAATCTTAAAAAATAATAATAAAGCCAGCCAAACTCCTTTATGGTGCTAGAAATCAGAACACTGATTATCTCTGATGGGAGGGTCCTGACTGGAAAAGGGTACGCGGGGAATTTCGGGGTGATAGGAATGTTGTATGCCTTGATTTTGTTGGTGTTGGTGATTACACCGGAGTATATATTTGTCAAAACTTGTCAGACTGTGCAATTGAATCAAGTGCTTTATTTTGTATAAATTATGCTTAAATTCAAAGAAAAGACAACTCACCCATATCAGTTAAATGTTTAATTTTCTAATGACCAATTTTGGGGATTCTCAGGATGCAGTGACCATCTGTACTCTGGGAATTGGGACAGCCTTCGGAGAGTCCATTCTGGACAACACACCCCGCCATGCGACCATCGTTACTAGGGAGAGCAGTGAACTGCTCCGCATCGAGCAGAAGGACTTCAAGGCTCTATGGGAGGTGAGCCCCAAGGCTTCTTTGTCAATTAATGTAGTTGCAGAAAAGAAAGGGAGCTGCCACATGGATAATGGCATTACAGTCAAGCCTTAATGTGTTCTGTTCTGAGCCAGTGGATGGAATTTAATTTTCAAAACTTGTTTTTGAAATGAGTGAGTGAAAAAGCCATTTTGACACAAGACATCCCCCCCTTTTTTTTTAATTTAGTGCTTGCTCAATTTTCTGTAGTTTGACATACCTTATAATTATTTCTTGAATGACCATAGAGTGTTTTATGTATTTCCTCCCTCCTATTCCACAGATGTATTCTTAACCAGGGAACAAAATACTTTGACATTTTCTTTTGCATTTTAAAAATCATCGTTGACATGTTCCCTGGTAAAGTGGAATGAATGGGGTTAACATCTGCTTCGGTTAAATGCTTTTAAAAATGATGGGCCCTGTAATAAGGTATGGAAATGAGGGACATAAAGATGTTTGGTTACTTGCCAACCTCAAAATGCATAGGTGGCACAGCAGTGGATGGATGCAATGGGTGCTGGTGGCTTTTGCATTTACCGCTGCTTACCAGCGCCCCTTAGGGTACTGCACTCATTTACAAGAAGTAGGGGGAATAAATCATCTTATATGCAGTAATGGCAAGTGGAGCACTTAGAAAGGCCCAGCTAAGCCTTGCATCTTTCACACTCATTCCTTTTCAGTTCTGCAAGCTTCTGATTTTAACCTGTGGTTGTTCCTTATCTTTGTCCTTGGCTCAGTATGTCCAAGTGTTAACGCATCGAGCTGGCAGGCTTTGCAACTTGTCCCGGTGTGGCTAAGATTTTAAACTTGATCTAAAAAGAATTTTATGTAATCAAATAGTTTCCTCCAGAGCCAAACAAATGACAGATGCATTAAGGGAGCAAACCTGCAGGTGAATGAGTGATGCTTTGCCTTAAAAGTCCTGCAAAGCCTTGGAAGGCCTTGGTGGTGAAACCTGTTACTTTTATTCTTGGCAGTAGTGAATAAATTGCGGGGTTGCTTGTTTGAAATGTTCCTCTTAGAAAATATTAAAGAGCTCCAACTGCTCTGTAAAGTTCAGAGACAAAAGCTAGTTTTAGGAAGGCAAAGCCAAAGTAGGTTTGCATGAGGTGTGTGCGGAGAGGTTTTCTGTCAATTAAAAGGGACCAAGCTTGAGGCAAATAAGTCTTTTTTTTTTTTTTGGATCTTTCATGTTTAAAAGGTAAACTGAAAAAGTCTTTTCCAAAAAAGAAAATTTGGAAAACTGGTTTAAGAACAAAAATGATTTCCACCTGTGATGTATGTCATTATAACTGCTTTTGTCTGTTATGACTTTTTCAAGTTGCTCATTGAGGATGGTTTGTGGAAATATTTAAAGTTTTATTTTAATTAGGAGCCCTCAGTACTATGAAGGAAGTTCCTGAGAAGTTCCTACCTGTGAACATTTTTTAAAAATTTGTTATTAGAAAAATTGTCAAACATACAGAAAATCCAAAAGGATAATACAATGAACACCCAAACAAACATCCCCACTTACTTTGGCAGTTGCTAACATATAGCCATATTTGTTTCATCTTTGGTTTTTTTTTGCTGAACCACTTCAAGGTCAATGACAGACATTATGACATTTCATCATAAATATTCAGCATAATCTCCAAAAAGTTAGAATACCCTGCTACATACCCATAATACCATTATTTCACTTAACAAAACTAAAGATAATACCCTAATATCTAATACCGAGTCCACAGTTCAAACTTCCCCATGAATACCCATAAATAAATAAATATTTATTCAATAACTATCTTTTAAATCTGTTTTATTTCAAACCAGGTTCAAATAAAGAACCACATATTACATTTGGTTGTTATAGCTCAGTCAGTCTGTCTCTCTCTCTCTCTCTCTCTCCCTCCCTCTCTCTCTCTCCCTCCCTCCCTCCCTCCTTACCCCTCTCTGTCTCTCTCTTTCTCCCCATGACATTGACTTGTTAAAAAGGCCAGGTCAGTTTCTCCCAAATTCAAGATTTGTTTGATTGTTTTCTCATGGTATCTTTTTGTACCCCTACCCCAGGGCTTCCTATAAATGGAAGTTAAAGCTAAAAGCTTGATGAGATCAAATCAAACATTTTTTGGCAAGAAAAGGTCAAAGGTGATACTGAGTACATCAGGAGGCTCATCACATCTGGATGCTTTACTATGGGTGATGCGTTAGTTTGATTAGTGTGATCCTGTCGTTTGATTGCATTTGAGTACATTTTAGGGCTCTTTTCCACAGATATTTCCCTTAAAGGAAAATTACTAAATGGGGGTATTGATATTGAGGGTGGTCTTTGGTATCCCAAACCTTGTCATGTGGTTCTCCAGCTTGGTGGGCACAACCCTTCATCTGTGACCTCAGAGCAGACTTCTGATCTCCCCTGTCAGTGACTTAAGTGAGCTGAAAAGAAGGAACAGAGTTTTTGTCTGACTTCTTATTTTACAGGTGGAGGACTGAACCTCACAGTGAGTAAGAGATTAGTCAGATACTTCATTTTATTTGCCTGTTCGTGGAACTAAGTACAGAGTGCAAACTACATGCTCAGTCAACATTTTAACTGGCTAAAATGAAAATGCAAGAAACTCCATTATCTAGCAATCTCTGTGAGTCAGAACTTTATTAATGGGCACAATTGTGCACCTACACTACGTGATAATCCTAAGACCTCGTAAAATTCTAAATTACCTTCTAAATAAAAAAGATTGACTTAAGTTTATTCTACCATTCGTTCTCCAACAAATATTCATTGAGTATCTCCTGTGTGTCAGGTGTGGATATAGCAGCAAATAAGATTGGCCGAGTTCCTGCTCTCCAGCAAAGGCTTCTGTTCTACTTGGAGAATACAGAAAATAACCTACCAAGTCATAATATTATTTCAGAGTATAATATATCTTATCATTAAATAGATTTTATTTCTATTTGAATGAGTGGTCCATTGATGACATATATAACACTGATCTGCCAGCAAAATATCTGATATTCAGAATACCTGTTCCTTGATTATGTCAGATAATAGAGTTTATGACTCAGCCATTTATTACACTAGTAAATAATACTCATTAGCAAAATTAAAATTCAAGCTCGCACTGTCAGCTGAAACCTAAGTTAGATCTGCCTGCCAAACATTAAAAGGAAAGGATTATGTCAGGAAAGGTTCAGGTAGGAGCCTTACTGAACTGTGAGATAGTGGGAAGAAAGCAGCAGAAAGGTAAGCTGGATAATGCCTCTCTTGTTGGCAAGGTAAGGAGCTCAGTGTTGGGCTATAGGTTAGAAATAGTAAAAATTAGATAACCTGAATCAAGCATCTAAATTTGCATGTTCATCTCATTTGACTACTTACTTTTGAAGAATGTTACGGTGGGTCCATTGTATATCAAGCACCCTCTTGTTTAGCTTTGTCTCCTTATCTGTGCCCTGTTGTCACTTAAAGGGGCCGAAAGATAAAACGCGAGGGCCGGAATTCTGAGTTACTTCTTCTAACTCTAAAAATTAAGATCTGTAGCCACTGTCAGGTAGCCCAGCCTACAAGTAGCTCTTTAATAGGCTGAGCAAACAGTCTATTTTAAATCTTCCACTTGGGACTTTAATGGCAACACAAAGCTAGGGAATCCTGCTTCCTTTCCTGACCAAAGGCAAGTTTCATCGGCTCTCTGCAGGAAGAGAACATACTCAGAGAACTACATGTGAGATTTTGAAATCCTATTTAATTTCATCCCAGATACCTCTTGCTTTATATTGTCTATTATGTTGTAAGTTAAATTGGTAGCACCCAGTGTATTTAAAAAAGTTATTCCCATAAATGTAACCAGAAGCATTATTCAATAGCCTCTACAAATACATCAGAGAAAGTATTCCCCAAGATGTAACTGAGGTAGCAGCTTTGTTTCAGTTGCTAATTTATGGTCAGATTTGAGAGCATTGGGTTGCTCCATCTTAAAACAAAGTCATGTTTTCTTAACATAAGTGAATTATGGTAAATTTATTCAGAGTTGGTCAATAATGCATCCCCCTTCTTACGCCTCTGTGGTATTAAAACTTAATAAAATATATGAACCAGGGTATAAAGCATCTCATTTTTCAGTAGCATTTGGGGGATGTAGAGAGAAAGAAGAGGAGAGGAGACAGGAGATAGTTCTGTTTCTGAATTTCATTCGGAAGAAAATTGATTGCAAAGTCTTGGAATACCATGTTTAGTTCTTTTTTTTAATTCTTTTTTTTTTTTTAAAGATTTTTATTTAGTTAGTTAGTTATTTGACAGAGAAAGAGAGAGCACAAGCAGGGGGAGAGGCAGAGGGAGAAGCAGGGAGCCTAACGCGGAGCTCCATCCCAGGACCCTGGGATCATGACCTGAGCCGAAGGCAGACATTTAACTGACTGAGCCACCCAGGCGCCCCCACCATGTTTGGTTCTTGAGACAGCCGTAAGTTCAACTCTTTGGCACTAGTGGCATTGCATACCCTCAGTGAGAAAGTTAAATGGCCGAGTAGTGAAAGGTAGGCTTGCGAGTTTTAAGCCAATTATTAATATTTGATCCAAGATTGTGGGTATTTATGACTGCTGGTGGCTCTTGGACTAAATAAAGAACTGATTTACTGTCCAAATCCATGAATTTCTTTGCAGCACATATAGGATAAGGTTTCCAGTAGTTACAAATGACTACAACAAGGGGTTTTTTTGCTTTTCTTGTTGACTTTCTATCTAACTCGTGTCTGTATGAAGATGCTTTCAGCTTTGCAGCATCTTTTGACATCTGTACATCGACTATTCCAAATACATGAAATTGAATGATGAGGTGAGTCCAGTGTATTCAGAGAAGTAGATTCAAGAGGCACTCTCGATCAAATTCATAAGAGACACTACTAAGAGGTCCTTGAAATAGTGGTCTACCATCCGCTTAGCTGTGCTTCAATTGCATGAACATCATCTGGCCAAAAGCTTTCCTTCCTTGTGAGCCATGTTTGAGCATGTTCAAAATAATAATACGTATTTATGAATAAATCATTCGAAATTTAAAGACAGCAATAAAACTACAGAGCCTAAAAAAAAGCAATATTTTAAATTTATAGTCTGACCCATTCCATAATAAAAGTGATTTCTTAGCTGTAATTGTTACCCAGAAACTTCTTGGCATACATTGTGATTTTATTCTAACCAGGGGATCCCATGTCACAGAGAACCATTGCTCAGACGTAATGATTGATACAGGAGAGTTTATTCCCCAAATGTGTCTGTGGCCTCAGTAAATATCAGTAAGTGACCAAAAATCTATTTCATGCTTTATGGGATATAAAACTGAATGGTAAAATGAGGAAATAAGTGCATGTTCTGTCTTAGCAAAAGAATGCAATTTGTAAACAGGAATATTTCTTTTTTTTTTTTTAGATTATTTATTTATTTGAGACAGAGAGACACAGCGAGAGAGGGAACACAAGCACGGGCGTGGCAGAGGGAGAAGCAGGCTTCCTGCTGAGCAGGGAGCCCGATATGGGGCTCCATCCCAGGACCCTGGGATCATGACCTGAGCCAAAGGCAGATGCTTAACCGACTAAGCCACCCCGGTGCCCCAAAACAGGAATATTTCTAAGAGTATGAATATTGTTGCAGAAATATTTTTACATCTATCTCTACTCCCTGATTTTCAGAGTGTTTTATTTCTCGATTCTACCAGATATCTTGGCAGTTGTGGGACTGAAAAGCTTTTTAATTATTTCCATTCACTGCCTTTTCTTGGACTATGCAGGGATAAAAAGTTCTTTTCCATTAATAATCTTTCAAGTCACTGTGAGAATAGGAAGTATTGAAATAACAGCAGCTTAGTCTTTGTTGATGCACTTTAAAATCCTTATTAGAATAATATACTTCTCAGAGGCATCTGCTCCTGCTTGAATAGACTTGATGTTCCTGTCTGTCTCGGGCTGTCAGAAAAATTAAAGCCAAATACTTAAAACAATATCAGAACATAAAAATCTCCGAAGTCCTTTGGGTGGTTTTATTACTCTATTTAGCATGTACACAATTTCAAATTGTTTCACTCTTACTTTAATGGGAGGCTTCCAAGGTGGGCTGGTATCTCAGGTAAATGTTTTAGTGGCCCTGGGCAGTGAGGCAGGACTGCATGACCCATCCTCAGACAGGCAGCCCCTTGCCTGCCTGTTAGTGCACAGGGACCCACGCTCTCATCTGAGGACTGGCTGGAACCTAAAAGCCAAGGGACGTGCTTTCTCCCAAGTCAGAAGTCTGTGCTTACTTTTGGCAACTTTGGAGCTTATACCGTAGGGTTACTTCCCAGGCCAGAAATTTGCATCAAAGGGCTAAGAAAAATACATCCAAAAATAAACATGAAAGCCAAGATTTCATGCCAGGAACTCCAGCCACACACATCCTGTTGGCTGGTTCTCTTGACTCTCCTCGCAGTTGTGATTCTTTTAAACCAAGCGGAAGCCTGCTCTGATGACTTGGACCTTATGTCTGCTCCAGGGTCTCACTCCTCTGTCCTCAAATCCAGAAAGGAAGGGAGTGAAGTTATTAGGAGGTAACTAAGTTAAATATATGTGTATGTATATAGGAAGTCTTTTCCTATTGCCTTTGGCTGCCTGAGCTTTTCTGGAGAACCACCAGCACTGGACTGAGATCCTTTTAACACTGATAGATACAAACAAGGAATTATCGGCAATGAAGGTGTATTTTGCTGTCCAAATAAAGGACAGATATTCACTGGATATTCGGGAACTTTGAGAGACAGGAAAAGAAGGACATATGCCCTACAAGGTCAGAATGGTTCTTTTTTTATTCTTTGGTGGGGAAATGTTGTATGTCACAGTTTGCATTTTGGTTTGAGGAATTATACTGTGAAACATCTCTGGCTTTGCTAATTATGTTCCACCAGACCTAAATATGTACAACGGGACTGACATAATTTGATTTCATCTTTATTTGTGATGCGTGTGTGTGGAGGGAGGAATGGCAGCTCATCTTTTTCTGATTGTGAAGGGTATGTTTGTTTAGCCTGATGATCTTAAATATGTTTCTATATAAACAAAGATAGTTGTTCATAACTAGTCAGTTACATTTATCACATTAATGTTAAATGTATGTATTTATCTGATGACATATTTGAATGGCACATATTAAAAATGAATTTGGGACAAGGAAACAGATCGGAAGTGATGGTATTTCATCCCCTGGACGCTCAGTGGGTATCTTGCCTGCAGCTCTGACTATATGAATTCCTTAGTGTTTATGGGAACTCTGTTACATTATTGATGACTTGAAGTCATACCAGCTCCACAAGCTATGATTTCACTATTTCTCAGAAGATGATCGGGGGTCTGAGCAGATCAAGGCTTGGCTGGCAGGTGCCAGCAATGTCCAGATGCTGCGGGTAGGCCTGTTGGCCCCGTGCTGTAAGCAGTAGTCATCGCTTCCTAACTGGTGCTCTTCTGGGTGTTCATTTCAGGAGTGTGCACCAGATACTAGGATCCTGTAGAAGCTGTTGTTAGCAGAGGTTCTGAAATGTCTCGCATGGCGGTGCATTTGCCAGTCACCTTTGACCCCTCACTGCCTCCCACCACCCACCCCCCTGTACTTTTATCTTGCAGTGGCCCTCATTACTCTCCCAGCGAACCTACCACTCTGCGTGGCTGCTAAGGAGCTTCTCAACTCCATGTTAATTGATGCCACTTATGAAAATTTCATCTTTTAGAAACTCCAGTCGTATTCAACAAACATATACTTCATTCCCACCACGCGGAGGTGCAAAATGTATCATGTCTGTCCTTCTGGTTTACCATCTAGTGAGGAAGACAGACAGGCATAAATACAAATCACCCTAATGTAAGACAAACTGGAAAGTACTCTAAGGAAGATCCAGTGTGCCGGAGGACATCCGGGGGAGGGCAGAGAGAGATTCATTTCCATCCAGAGTATCATTTTGAACGAAGACAAAGAAATCGGGGTCTGAATTCTTCTGTGGCTAACAGGGCCGTTTTTCAGCATCCCTAAAGGATTGGGGTCAGTTAACCAAATTATAGCATTTGAGGCTGTCGTGTCCCAAGGGGCTGACCGCACAGAAGAGGCAGGCCTTCTTCACTCCTATTGTGCTGTGTTCTGTCTTCTCCTCCTGTGATAGGCGCCTGGGCAGGCTTGGATAGGGGTCGGCCTGCCCTCTGAGGGTGTCATGTGTTGCATTCCCAAATGCCTGGCTTTGTATTTTGTTTGTTGTTCAGTCATCATCTGGAGAAATCCGCTCTGAGGTTTAATGGGTCCCGCGGGCAAAGGCAGTTCTAGCTGGGAAAACTTTAAGAACTTGAGACTCAGAAGGAACTCGTGGTGTGGACTGGGGGATATTGTTAAGCTCTTTATGTGTAGGAAGCCCTGTGGTCATGGGACTTTTCTGTTCTCATTGGGCCGAATTCCACTCCTGCATAGTCTCCAGGCTGCTGCGGAGAGGTTAGAGCCCAGTCACTGGGGCAGGGTGTCTGTCACCGAGGAAGGGGCAGCAGGAAATCTGTCACAAAGTCAGCCTCTCCGAATTCCTGCAGGTTTGCCTGTCGTTGGTCTTACTAACCTCAGTGTTCTGAGCTGTCTGGCCCAAACCTTAAATGCAAGACAGACCTTCTAAAGGTTATTGATGTGGTCAGGTGGCTTGGCCTGAAATTCTGATCTATTCCTGGTTTAACCCACCTCTGCTAGATCACTTTTTGGAAAGCTCTCCAGCTCCTGGGCCACCTATTTGTAAATGTAAAGATAGCTTTACTTAAATCCTGCCTTGCTGTCAGGAGTGCTCCAAGTTAATGTTGATTGATAACTGAGGTGCCTTATGAATTGGAAAATTTAGTGCCCCTCTCCTTCCCTTTTGGTTTGCAAATTCAAGAAGGCAAAGCCACAAATTATGTGAATGGAAAGTATAAAGTATAGACAACAGTTCATACTGTATCAGATGATATCATTGGAAAGGCAAGAACTTTTTGATATCTTTCATCATTCACAGTTGTCATTCTTAAAACTAGTTCCACATTAGAATTACCTGGAAAGCTAGTTAAAAATTCCCATGTGTGGGCCCTCCCTAGAACTATGAAACCAGAATCTCTAGAAGAGGGGCCCTGGGCATCAGTGGCTTCTTCAAGCTCGCCAGAGGGGCCTGCTGGGCAGCCAGGGCTAAGAACCTCTGTCTTCCAGCAGTGGGCTTTGCTAAATGGGCACTGTGCCCCTTTGCATCTGCTTCTGCATTTACCTGCCTGGAATTTTTTTTCTGTGCTAAGGCTCTATGATTGAACAATATGTTTATTCCTTGTTTGTGTTAAATCTCCTAGTGTAATTTTTCCTTCTCTCATATAGACATTCTACTTCCAAATTGGGGTTCCTGCCAGATTTAAGTAATAATGGCAATCAGTACTTTAGAGATACAGTGAGTGGTGTTTTTCGTTTGAGGGTTTGTGTTTAGAGGTTGCCTGTGTGGTCTGGTTATTGAAAGTGTGAGAATCAAGTGCAAAATCCACCCCACCCCCCAAATTCCACCATCCTATAAGCACACATTCTCTTATCTGTCAGAACAATCGTGTCGTTACACATCATGTAGCTCCTGGAAAATTCCACACTGTACCTTTGTGAGAGAATGAGAGTGAAAAAGGCAAATAAGATAGCACTATTTTGAAGAGAGTTTTGAGCTCATGGGCCCCCTGAGAATGTTGAGATCCCTGACCTGTCCCTGGACTATACTTTGAGAATCACTTCTCTAAGATAAATTCCCAGAAAAAGAATACTAAGTTGAAGGGTATGAAAACATTTATGTCTCTTGATAAATATGACCACATTTATTTTCAGTAGCTTTTATTCTGCCACCAGGAGTAGTTGAGCATGCCTATTATATCCAGCCATGGCCAGCATGACCGTTACATATTTTCCTCCATTATAAGAGACACTTTATTGTCATTGTGTTTCTCTGATTACTGCTGGGATGGTTGAGATTTTCTTATACATTTCTTTTCTGATTATATTTCCTCTTTCAGCGACCATGTTACTCACCCATATATTGGCATTTATTTATCAGTTTATATGAATGCTTTATTTGGCCAAGACATTAACCCTTTGTTGTAATTCCTGCAAATATTTTATCTTGGTCTTTTGACTTTTCATTTTTCATGAATTTAAAGTACATAAATTCTAAATCCATTAAATTGCCAACAAAAAGGCTATTTTGTGGCTTAAAATTTTTTTAATTTGTTTTATAAAGATATTCATTTTTAGATGATTTGAAAAATCACATGATATAGGCAGTAATAGTGTTTTAGTCAGTGGTGCTGTCTGCATGAATTGAATGAGTTTTAAAAACTTTTTTTATTGCTTCTCTCTTCTGCTTCAAAACATTTATAAATGCTCTTACAAATTCATATATTGGCTCCAATTGTTTCTTTTTTTTTTTTTAAGATTTATTTATTTGACAGAGAGAGATAGCGAGAGAAGGAACACAAGCAGGGGGAGTGGGAGAGGGAGAAGCAGGCTTCCTGCTGAGCAGGGAGCCTGACGTGGGGCTCGATACCAGGACCCTGGGATCATGACCTGAGCCGAAGGCAGATGCTTAACGACTGAGCCACCCAGGCACCCCGCTCCAATTGTTTCTTATAACATCTATGTCATAACCTATCTCTTATAACCTTATTTTAGCAACTGTAACAAAATTTTCTTAAGATTTCTTTTCTGCATATTTGTACCATGACCTGTGTCCCTTCCACTGCTCTTCTGCTTCAGTTTCTTTGAAGATCCCCGTGATTTGATGGTGGAACCCTCCAGCCCTTAGATCCCACTACCCTACCCGCCCCCTCCCTACTCCCCAAACACTGCTCTAAGCTTTGAGTCTGAGTGAAAGATGAGTGTTACTGGGATACCTTCTGAAGTTAGTGAAGTGAGTCCTCTTTTTTATTTCTATTCTATTTATTTATTTATTGCGGAGGGGGAGGCAGAGGGAGAAGGAAAGAATCTTAAGACGACTCCCCCTGCTGAGCATGGAGCTCAACTTGGGCCTCAATCTCATGACCCTAAGATCATGACCTGAGCCGAAACCAAGAATCGGATGCTTAACTGACTGAGCCACCCAGGCACCCCAAGTGAGTCCTGTTTTTTGAGCATCTGTAACTGTTTGTTTTCTTTTCTTCACTGTCCAGAATTATATCTACCTCTTTAATAGTTCTGGGGCAAGCACAGCTCTTAGCAATAAGTGTTAATGAAAATGGCTTTTCATTTTTAGGTCTTTGCTATTTGTTGAGGGTTTTACTTTATTTGTTTGGAGGGCATTTTTGCCTATGCTTCACTTTGCTTAAAATTCATAGAATTGCCTAGTACAAATATACTGAAAAAGGAAAAAAACCTCTCTATAAAAACTTACATTGTATCTAATCCCTGTTAAAAGCATAACAGAACTTGGAAAAGGGAAAATGTAGTAAAATGATCAGATATGGCATTTAATAAAAGATCTACCTAGTCAGGGTGCCTGGGTGGCTCAGTTGGTTAAGTGTCTGACTCTTGATTTCAGCTCAGGTCATGATCTCAGGGTCGTGAGATCCTTCCCCACATCAGGCTCCACGCTGAGCATGAAAACCACTTGAGTTTCTCTCTCCCTCTCCTTCTGCCCCTCCCCCCTCTCAAATAAATAAATCTTTAAAAAGAAAAAAGATCCACCTACTCAGGAACATATACAACTTTGTGAACAACACTGTATAAAGTACTTACTGAAAAGTTACAAGTTTTAAGATAGCTTTAAAAATGTTAGTGTTCTGGGGCGCCTGGGTGGCTCAGTCGTTCAGCGTCTGCCTTTGGCTCAGGTCATGATCCCAGGGTCCTGGGATCGAGCCCCACATCGGGCCGCCCCCTCAGCGGGAGCCTGCTTCTCCCTCTCCCACTCCCCCCGCTTGTGTTCCCTCTCTTGCTGTGTCTCTCTGTGTCAAATAAATAAATAAAATCTTTAAAAAAAAAAAATGTTAGTGTTCTACTTCTCTGAAAACTGTATTGCAGATCACACTATGTCCATCGACATTTTCGTTCCTTAATTATAACCAAAGGTTTTGTCATACATAGCAGATGGCATATTTAATGAGGTGATAATTAATAAATGAAAATTAATAAATTAAAATCATTTCATGACTTCCTGATAATAATAATTGCAAGCATGTGCATAATAGTCTAAACTATTATGAGTCCTGACATGGTTAAGAAATTTTTAGAGAAGTTTTAGTAGAGTTGGCATTCCATCTTCCTGAAATTCTCTTTCTTGCTTTCTGCCTGTGGCTTTATACTTTCTTCTCCCTCATCCTAGCCCCTTCTCCAGACTTCATTTAGGTCTGAAATGTCAGACTTATCTTTTTTTCCATCCAACTTTTTATTCAAACTTTTAAACATTCTGAAAAATTGAAAAAAGACTAGTAGGAAATACCAAGTTTACTTGAATATTTTAGGTTGATTTCTTTCTCCCTGCTTCTCCCTGTCCTAGCCAGCCTCCTTTTATAATCAATTGTGTGTTTATCTCTTCCTCATCCATTCCATCCCACCATCACTGTGACCTCCCTTTTCTCTTCTCACATCTAGCCAGTGTTAAGGGAGGCGGCGTGGTTTTTAAAGACCAGGGACTGGAATCAGCCAGATCAGGATGACAGTCTGGCCCAGCTCTGTGTCCTCGGGCAAGTTACTTTACTGCCTAAACCCGTTTCCTCATTTGTAAAAGGAGGTTAACAATAATCTTATCACAAGTGGTTGGGAGGAAGAAATGGTATAATGCCAGCAATCCCTTAGGCCCCAGGAAGCACCGAGAAAAGGTGCAGAGGGTAGAGACGGATAGATACGATGGAGGAGTTCGGGTACATGGGTGCCTGCTCAGACGCCTAGTGCTGCTGTCTCTGCTGCCCAAGGATAATGTTCAGACTCTCTATGTTGGCATCCAAAGCTTCCTAAATGTGCCCATACATCCTTTTCCAGCCAAATTGCCTCTATTAATTTATCCAACTATTTTTCTCAACCTAAATCCTGTCAGCAAGCACTAGTCGGGCATTCGCGAAATGCCAGGTGCTATGCTAGGCACTGGGCACACAGATGCGAACAGCATGCGGCCCTCAAGGAGCTCACAGTCGATTGGAGATAAATACGTGAAAATAAATTTTAAAAGCGGGTGATACGCGCTATTGCGGAGGTGCTTGCAGGGGCTGGAAGTGGGAGGAGGAGATGGTAACTGCCAGGGAGAGTCAGAACAGTTTCCAGAGAAAGTCCCCTTGTGTGTCTTGTCCTCCTAAGACTGACAGGAAGGTGACTGACAGAAAGATGTCACCAGACACAAGCAGAGGATTCAAGTGCTACCGTGGGAACATGTCTGTTGTGGTGGAACATGGAGGAGGGGTCATAACAACCCTCCAGTTCCAGGGCAAGCTTGCCTCCTCAAGTTCTTCATGGAAAGAAGAGCCTGTCAGAGCCGCCTAGCCTTTCCCAGGAACAGCGCAGGATTTTTATCTCCTTTCCCCTCCCCGGAGCCCCTCTCCCCCCAGGTCTTCTGGACACTAGCACCATACCTACTTGCTCCCTGGAGCAAAAACACGTAAGAAGCCCAAAAGTGTTAGGGTCCCTTTACCTCCAGTCACCTCCTTTCTCTACCTGTCCCAAGACCCAGCCCAACTGCTGTCTCCCCTAACATCTCCCGGTCTCCTCCTGATCGGGTGAATAACACCAGGGATGCATGATGGCAGCCCCTTCACATAGGTGTTACCAGATCTGTCTGTGAATGAAAGGCCAAGAAGAGGCTGGTTGCCTTCTGAGGAGATGAGGGTCCAGATGATGAAAAAGAACATGACTATAAGACAGGTTGAGATCAGGTGAGGGGATGGGGATAGGAAGTCTAACACCTGGGATTGCTAAGATTCAGGGAAAATGGAAGCCCGGAGCACCGCTGTTCCTCTAAACAGACTGAGAAACCTGGAAGCTGAGAGGTTCTGGGGCTGAGAGAGCCCCGAGCAAGAGGCAGAATGCGGCTTCAAAACCAGAGGAAACTAAGGACCATTAATAGACACACTCTGGGAATCCATTTGGTTTCTCCCAGATTTGGAGGCCTTGTAGGTCTTCATCACTTTCGGTGGATGGCTTTCGGTGGAGGCTGTGCTGATGCTGGTGCAGTCAGGGTTCCTAGTAGCCATTCGGCCTGGGTCCTTGGGTCACAGAAGGCACAGAGCACTCTGGGTTACTCTTTTTAATCTCTCTGTTCCTGTGGGGCTTGGCAGGGTCTTCTCCGATCTGATAGAGAAGGAAAGTGAGCTCCCTACAGTATCCCATTTGTGGTAATCCATGACATGATCTAAGACCAGATCTGATTGAGAATCATTGTGGTCATTTGGACTTTACATTCACATGATGGGTCTCAGCATGAATAATAACTAACAATAAAGGTGAACTGTACTGACCACAAACTAAAAGCCAGAAGTCATTCTTATCTTTTCACATATATTAGTTCTTTAGTCATAAGATATTACCAGCTTAGTCTCAAGAATATATTTTAAGTATCCAGAATTCAGTTTTGGGAGCTTTTGAAATAAAAAGAGCACTCCCCCCTTTTTTTTTATTTAGGAAGAATTCAAGATTAGACCCAAATGTTAGCATTTTTCCCTGTAGTAATAGGATATCTTATTTGGTCCATTGTCAGATGAGTTTATGTGTAGTGTCAGAAAAGAGGACTGGTCCACAACAGGTGACTCTAATCCAGATTTCATGAGCTCTGGGGAGTTCACAGATCAGCTACTGAGAAACCTGCCAACCTCTGATAATTTTTATGTGTGTGGGTGGGTTTTCTGAAAAGAGAGTCCATAGCTTTCATCCTAATCTGAAAGGGTCCCATTGCCCCCACCAAATGATTAAGGACCATTTTCTATAGAATCAGGATACAGATCAGACCATATAGTCTGTCCCCGCTTTATATGGGAGAATACTGAACATTTACTCTGAAAAAACCTTTACAGAATTTGTGATGTGAGAATGGAGATGGTGGATAATTTTCATTGTGGCTTTCAGGCTGAGACATTGGTATCCAGAAATTCTTCTTGTAGTGAAAAGAAATCATTAGGAAAAATGCCAAGTTCCAGCCTCGAAACAGAAATGCTTTGCAGTAAGAGGTTCTACCAAAGCCTGTTTTAAAATAAATATTTCTAATTCATGGATCCATTGCTCCTCTAAATAGAGCACATCTGAGTATTTTGTATCCAGTTCCAAAACGATTGAACTTCAATAAAAAGTTTTCATGGAAGTGTGGTTTTGTATTTTCAGTTCCATACCTCTCCCCCCAAACCACCCACATAGAATAATGCCCACACTGCTAACTGGACACCTTTAGACAATTGGTACTTCTAAAAATTAGCTATAGTAACATGGCCCATCATGCAGAACAATAATTGTCTTTGTTTTTTATTTAAAGAAATTTAGTTTATTGAGACTAGGTAATGCATACACATGGTAACTAAATTGGCTAATTGAATTTAAATTTTTAAAAAAGTACAACAGAATATATATAATGAAAAACATGCTTTTCTCTTACCCCTGCCCTAACCACCAGGCCCCTTGCCAGAAGCAACCCACCGTTACTGGTAGAATATTTTATGCACAATATTCTCTTTAGTTGGTTATTGGGCAGGACTTCCAAAGCTTACATTTGATTCTTTTTCTCAACCTCTTGAGAAAGAAAAAAAAAAAAGTTTTAAAATTTCTAAAAATATCAAGACATTTTGAATCACAATCTTCACACAAATTGACAAATTTAAGTTACTTTTTCCTTTTCCTTTACTATTTATTTAAATTCCAACAACTTGAATCTCCCTTCGGCATGGTGTGGTGTTATAAATCTGAAAACGTTATTGCAAGATGTGACTGTGTTTCAAATAGAAAACTCTAACCAAGCTTGTAGGAGTCTTTTTAGTATAATTCGTTTTAATTTTTAGTTATTACAAACCAGTAAGTTTGTTGAAAATTCAAAGTAATATACATGATTAGTAATATTGAAAGTATAAGAGGTAAATAAAGAGGTAATACCTCCCTCAATTTGAATAGAGGTGTTTAATCATCATAGCTATGCTATATCACATTGATACCATGCTAGTAAATAAAACATGGAAAATTCTTTTGGCATTAATTTTCCAAGAAGTTGTCCCTGTAAATAACCTCTACATATCTTTTACATTTCCTGAGTTGATGTATATGTACCAGTCAAGACAGGCATCCCTTGTGGTGTAAATGACCTTGCATCCATGGCCCTTGAGAGAATAAATATGTATGTTGACAGTGCAGCTGTCATGAATTGAGTTCATAAAATTGGATTTGGTTTTTTTTAATCTGACATATTATTCTTGCTTAATTTCATTGTGCTGACCATGGTTTCAGTGCTATAAATCAGGGAGAATGTTTGCCCACAAAAAAAAAAAAGAGAGAGAGAGAGAGAGCAGCAATAACAATATGAAATATTGCCTTTGTTTTAATAAAAATGTTTCTTCTTTGGGGTACCTGTCTTCTTTCAGCTGTGTTCCCTGGGTCTTATCATTATTTTTTATAAGTTTTTTCTTTAAATAAATCTATGTTGACTTGATGTAAGGAGTAACATAAAGCTCATAAAACTTAAATGTGAAATAAAAGAGTGGGTGAGGTATGGTAGAAAGAAAACTATTTTTTAATGCAAAAAAGCAGGACATGTATATACATGTTCAAACAGTGCAAAGTCGACTACGTAATTTGTGTGCCCAGTGCAAAATAAAAATGTAACATCCCTTATTCTCCTCAGAGGAAGAAAGTGTCACTAATGGTGCTAAAATACAAAGCTTTTTCATTTCTTCTGCATTTTCTATCTCAACTCATCATGTTTCTTATTTGCTCTTTAATGTTCTAAGTAAAGAAAAAATTAAATTATTAGCGCAAATTTTCTGTTTGTCTTTCTATGGTGCAATGCCAGTTTTAAATGCAAATATAAGGACATTTAACTTGTATGTGGAATCACCAAAGTGATACAATTTCTGTTTCCTGGCTTGTACATGCACATGTATTATATTCTTACCGGAACAGTAGAAACCATGCACAAGACTAATTCAACTGTTTTTATTTCAGTTCTTGATGCACACAGCTTCTACCCATACTCTCGATCTGCAGCTGACAGATCGCTAAGGCAGGACTCAGGAAGAGGAACTATGGGTTGCCCTAGCTTTCTTTTCCCTTTATGTCATTATTTTCTATGTAAGTGGTTGGCTCATACAGGGAAGTAATATGAATAAGAAAGGATATGATAGAGTTTCTTTGTCAATACCACTGCCCTCTTTCTGTGCTCAAACCAAGCTCTGATTAGCATGGGAAATGGGGCCTCTGGGGCTGTTAGCCCCTGGACTTGCTCACTGGAAGATGTAACATGCTCACCGTGTACTTGCATTGAGTTGTGTTGAGCTCCCATGCTCCACAGTTGCACCTGAATCCTGTTCTCACGAGGCATTGTGAATGCTCTGTGTGAAAGGGATGTCAAGGAACAGTGGACATGCACATGGCCTGTCTCTGCTCACATACCTGTTCCACTGTTCCATTGCACTTCACTTACAGAACACAAGCTCAAAGATAAAATCACTAAGAATTTCAAGATTGTGATAGCAGAGCATTACACCGAGGGCTCAGAGCCCTTGAGCATGGGGCCCTATGTGACTGCACAGGTCTCCCACCTGTGAAGCCAGCCCTGAGTATAGAAATGCATTAACTGAATGCCGCTCACATTCCTAGCTCCTTTCCCAAGGGGAATTATTTCAATAGCTTTTTCAATAACCTTTCCGATGGATAGAGCTATAGAGAGGTAGATATGTACATATATAAGGTGGTAGATTAAATATGGTCACAAATTCGGCCAAATTTGTTTTTCCAACTGAGAGGTGGAGTCTGCTTTCCTCCTCTTGAATCCAGACTGGCCCTGAGACATGCTTTCATCACGAGAATGCAATAGGAATGACTGTGTTTGACTTTGAGTGTTAGCTTACAGAGGCCTTGCAGTTTTAATCTTGCCCAAGGGGAGCGCTTCCTCTATCGTGTGAAGACACCTGAGAGGAGGAACCATGTGGTCATTCCAGTCATTTCAGCCATACCAGTTGAGGGCCCAGAGAGGTGAGTCCATTCAATCCCAACCAACTCCCAGCTGGCTGCAGCCACCTGAGTAAGCCCAGGTGATACCAACAGAAGAACTGCTCAGGAAACCCACAGAATCGTGAGAAATAATAAACAGTCACGGTCTTACGCCACTAAGCTTTGGGGTGTTTTGTTACGAGCAATAACTATATAATGGTATTTGCATTAAAAACATTTAAACCTATATACTTCCACAAATGAGATTACATCATTCATATTATCTATATCTTGCTTTTTTCCATTTAGTGGATCCTAGACATCCTTCTGTCTCAGTGCATTCGGATTAGCCACATTATGCTAAGAGTTTTTCATTGGCTGGATTGCCATAGTTTATTTAACCTATTCCCCTGTTCATGGACAGTTACATTGGTTTTTGTTCTTGTAAACAGTGCTGCAGTGGACATTCTTCTACATATATCTTAATGTATTTTTATGGAGTAAGTCCTTACCTATGGACATTTTGTGAAATTTACAAGTTGATGAATATTTTCCAATTACACTTTAGAAAGTTGGCACCAATTTATACTTCACTGTGTATTTATTTCAACAATGTGTAATTTCAAACTTTGAAAATTTTGCCAGGAAAAAAATTGGTATCTTACTATTATTATTTTGTTTACCTGATCATGAGTGAGGTTAAGCATCTTTAAAAATATTTCTTGGCAGTTGTGGTGTGTTGTTGTTGTTGTTGTTGTTGTTGTTGTTTTGGTCTGTGAGTGAGTGACCAGTTTATATCCTTTGTCCAGTAGTCTACTGGGTTGTATCTGCAGTTTATAAGATTATAAGAGCTCTTTGTAAATTAAATGTGCCTCCTTTTTACCATATGTATTAAAATATCTTCCAAGGTTTTTGTTCAAGATGCATTTTGTGACCAGGCCCTTAGGACTAGAGAGACATTTCTGACTTGCTTTATGATTTTTTTTCCTCAAGACATTTCATTCATTAATTTTTTTCTTCTAATCTCTTTCCCTTGAACTATGCCCCAGTTGCACATCCCTAAGGATATATTACTATAAAACAAAACTTTTAAAAGACATTTTGTTGTCTATCACTTCCCTTGGAAATTATTTTAATTTATCCATTTAATGTTTTTTATCCTTTTGCTACTTCAGGGAAGTACGCTACTTCAGGAGGTTAATCCTGAATTAGTTGGTTGCTAGGTCTGTTGACTGCAAAATGCAGTTTCCAGCAATGATTCATCCTTATCTCTTTGGGAGAAACCAAAGGGAAGAATGCCTTTTAAATTATATCACATACTGTTTTTGTTGGCCAGATCAATGGCTTAGCCGTTTCAGTACATGGTCCCTTGTTCTCTTTACAGATCAGATACTTTTAGTGGGACTATCTTACAGGGTTGGAGCTAAAGAACCCTGGATGCAGAGATGAAGTAATTCCACCTTCGTGCCTGGATCTGATCATTCCCATACCCAATGCATTGCTCGTCACTGGTTCTAGAAAAATGGGATATAGTCATTTATGGAAAATAGCAGAGGCAGCTCCAAAAACCTCAGGGGAGGAGATTGATAGGAATGTCTATCATTTGGGTGCATGTTATGAGGGTAGAGGAAGAGAACTACTCTTTTTTTTTTTTTTTAAAGATTTTATTTATTTATTTGAGAGAGAGAATGAGACAGAGAGAGAGAGCATGAGAGATGGGAGGATCAGAGGGAGAAGCAGACTCCCTGCTGAGCAGGGAGTCCGATGCGGGACTCGATCCCGGGACTCCAGGATCATGACCTGAGCCAAAGGCAGTCGCTTAACCAACTGAGCCACCCAGGCGCCCCAAGAGAACTACTCTTAATTAAAAACTTGATTTGGCAAGGCAAGCTAAAATGGTGGTGAAAAGTGCTGGAAAACAGTAAAGCAGAGCTAGTGAGCTCCTCTTCCGGAAAAGCTTGGAGACCTCTCTTAATACACAGCAATCCCCTTGGAAGTAGATAAGATGTTTATTTGTCAAAACCAAACATCTTTCAGCCTCTTTGAGAAATGAGAAGCATGTCTTAAAGATTGGTTTTCAATAAAGGGAAATATTCTTCCTTTAAACATCAAAATATTTTGGGGGGGCACTTGGGTGGTAGTCAGTTAAGAGACTGACTTTTGATTTTGGCTCAGATCATGATCTCAGGCTCCATGCTGGGCTTGGAGTCCACTAAGGATTCTCTCTCTCCCTCTTCCTCTGCCCCTCCCCCTCTAACTTAAAAAAATATATTTTTGGAAGAAATTTTTATAAATTATAATCTCCTTCTCCCATTTTGTCTTAGGTAAAATACTACATTTTGTTTTCCTCTATCATAATGACTGTGTCATCCTGATAAGTTTATGATCTTATACTGTACTTCAGTTAGCTCAGGCTAGCCAGTTTTTCATTCCTCTAAAGTTTCCATTTCCAGATTGGAATGTCAGTCTGGGGTGAAAAGGGGATGAGATTGAGTATCACTCTTCCAAACTCTCCCTGACCTTGAATGAAGGTGATATTTCTAGCAACTCCAAATCTTCTGAATAGAAGTGGGAGGCAAGGTAACTCCTGACCCATTTATAACGGAAATAGACTCTCCATGCAATGAAAGATGTCACATCTCAGTGTAGATGCCAGGCTTATTTTGAAAAATGCAAATTGATAAATAGCAAACAATCTTGGTGACAAAAAATTTCACAGTGGCTTCCTTTGGGTGCCAAAACTTTCTCATGTATAGACATGTAGGCTTGCATAAGTATGTGTGAAACACACCCACTTCTATCTACCTACATTTAGTTCTGTTCTGTGCCAGTACTCAATAATCCAAGAGATTATGCCAGAATAAGCCGAAGAAGGCTTAGGTCTCTGTGCTTTGAGGTTAGAGGTTTGGTGCTTTGGAACCACCAGAAGTCAGCTGGGTAGGGGGTCAGTGGAACAGCCTTTTGGTTGTAGCTCTTGGTCACATGATGTCTCGGATGTGAGACATGAGCGTAAACTCATAGCCCTGATCTTCCTTTCTGTTGGTGTGATAAAACAGGCTGTGTTTGGGTGTTGCCTGGTAGATGAGAATAATACACTGTGTGAGTAAGAACAGTGTTGTCCTGAGGCGTGGCGTCCTTTTGACTTCCTCCCCCAAACGGAGCACTTCCTGCTTTCCAGCTGAATGGTGAGTCATGTGAAGAGACTTGAGGATGTGACACAGGAGATGGGTCAGGCCCTAATTATCTGAATGGTATGAATGACAAATCTGTGCGTATCCCATCCAGGTAAAGCCAGGAAATGCAAGAAGGGCTGGAAATAGCTCATGGCTACATGGCAGCATCTCCTGAGGCTAGTCGTTTAGTGCTTTCAACATCCCAAAGTGCCACATCGAAGTAGTAGCGTTTACCAGCATTCTCATTGCAAATATGAACATTCTGATGCTTATTTCTATTTCTTGTGATTTCTGGTCACTGGGAAGCATTTTTTGAGTTAATTCAGAGTGACAGATTTGTGAAGTGTTGGTCTACCTGAGCTAGGCCTATGTCTGTGCTCTAATAGCAACATGTGGCCAGAAGAACCATCACACAAGAACACTCCCTGGGGTGTGTAGGGAAGATGGTTCATACTGCCTATTAAATCATGTTCTTCCAGAACATAAGCATTAGCATTTGTTGTCTGTCAAGAGGCACTTACATATATTATTTTGTTTTATCCTAATTATGACTTAATGAGGTAATAATAATAAACAAAATTAATGATATGCCTAATGCTTACTGTGGGCTTGTCATTATGCTAAGTAGCCATTTGTCTCATCTAATCCTCCTAACAACCCTGGCCAGTAGGGATTACTGTCCCATTTTATAAGTTAGAAAAATGAGACTTAGATTTGAGGAATTAGATGGCTAATAAAGTGAAGGAGTTAGGACTTAAACCAGTCTTGTCTGACTTCAAACATCGGGATTTGTACCATGTTGTTTCTTTCTCTTACTGTCCTAAGATCAAAAGGATCAGCAACAAGCTAGCCAACCAAACAAACAAGGCAATAACCAAATAAGCAAACAAACAAAAAAACCAGTTTCAACCTCCTTTAATGGAATATATGTGAGAAAAATGCTTATATTCAGTTGGAGAGCAGTAGCCCAATATAGCATAGGGTACTATTCTCACTGACACTGAGAAGAATATGGAATCTATAACACTGAGTTAAATTCAACAAATATGAAATGCCTACTGTGTTGGTCATGCTTCTTATGAGACCCTGAGATGAAAAATCAAGAGATACTTAAGAAAAAAACATCCTCTTACATAAGAAAGCTACTGTTCTTATTTTATCCCCTCATGCTATTTCCATAGCATTTCCTATAAGAAGTGGCCTATTGGAGGGTATTCCCTCTGGTTTCCTGAGAGCCGAGACATGTTTATTGTTCTGTATATATTCATAATGTGAAAGAACAGCCTTCTAAAAAATGGCTCCCCCATTTCAATCTCAGCGCACTTCGCAGGGAGAGTCATGTTGATGGCCCATCATGCTAAGATGATCAAATGGTCCAACCTCTAAATGCACTGGGAAATCTGGGTGAAAGGTAATCTACCATTTCCCACCTTTGTTTTCCCTGCAATTTGATTTTTGTTGTGATTGACTTAGAGAAAATGAAGGTACGATATATTATATGAGTCAGCCTTTGGATATTTCATTTATGACCAAAAGTAAAGAAGAATCCAGGGGCAGTTTTGTCTAAGGAACTCTCATGTATGGTATAAAGTGAATATCTTAAATAACTGTAAGATCTTTCTAAGCATGCCAGTGATGAAAAGTTTAGCTCCGGAGTGCCTGGGTGTCTCAGTCAGTTAAGCATCTGGCCTTCTGCTCAGGTCATGATCCCAGGGTCCTGGGATTGAGCCCATGTCGGTGGGATCCAGCCCCATGTCGGGCTCTTGCTCAGTGGGTAGTCTGCTTCTCCCTCTGCCTCTGCCCCTCCCCCTGCCCATGCTCTCTCTCACTATCTCTGTCTCTCTCAAATAAGTAAAATCTTAAAAAAAAATAAAAGTTTAGCTCCTTTTACCACATAGGCATGTTTTTTATTGTGGGAGCTCTCTTTGGAGATGATTCCAGAGGACTTTGTATGTACATTTTTGATACAGTTTGAAGATACTGTGCACACCAAACATTTTGCTGCCCTATGTGTTTTGTTTACACATGTGCAAATCTAAAGTCCAGAATGGTATGGCACATACACAGTACACCAAACACACAGTCATGGGAGAGTTCAGGAGGAAGAATTACATGAACCATGTATTGGAGAAAATCAAACCCCATTTACTTGTACCATATACTGTTCTTTACTACTGTTACTTTTTTCTTAAGAGCCACAAATTATGCCAGTTTCCAAATATGAGCAATTAAATAAGATTGTCTCCTTACCCTCCCCTGATCCCCATACACTGGAGAACAGCCCCCTCCTAGTATAGATCTCTATGTCCCCAACTCCAAATTATCAGCAACAAATTGAGATCTCCATTTACACTTTTATTTTTCATGAAAGAAATCTATTATAGAAATAATTATGGTGAGTTAGAAGAGATTATTCCGTTTCCTTATAAAATCAGTCTTTTCCACCATCTTAAGCTTTAAGGAGAAATTTCCATTTATTCATTCATAGAATACTTACTGAATATTTAGTAGGGGCAAATGACATTCAAATGACATTCAAAAACTATAACATACGTGACTTGGGCCCAAGGAGGTGACTGTCTAATTCAAGAGATAACTCACATATATGTGAAAAGTTGAGTATTAATATAAAAATTAAAAGTACTAACATTAGGGGGGAAATTAATGGTCCACAGAATGATGAAATGATCTATGTCATACTTTCCATCTTCTTAAGTGCTGAATACCTGTTTTCTTTCTAGTAATTTGTCTTGTGTTTCATCTGTAATTCAAAGCCTGCATAAAATCTCACTTCCTCCATTGAAAACTTTGAGCATGAGGAGAATTGTGGTCAGATTATCCTTGAGTCCAAAGTACTCATTATGTGCCTTCTTTTCCATTAAAGAATTTGTGTTTACTTGCTTTTTGCTTGTTTATGACTCCATTCATGTGAGAACTGGTTCAGAGATCCTGAGCGGGAATGTAGTTACTTACACATCTTTAAAGAAAGATTTTCCTCTAGGGAAAAAAAAAGCTATGCTCTTAACTGAGCATGCAGTTCTGGAAGGCAAAGGAGCAAGTGGGCATCACCTGACAGAACAGATCAGCCAGATCAGCCAAATCAGCCTGGCTATCAGTGGAGTACTGTTTCTGCTTGATCTCCTACACAACACTTATTCTACCCACTTAGCGATGAATCACTTGTTCTTTGGTCCTCTGTGCCTTTCTCTTCATTGTTGATACTTTTACTGTCCACTTTACTTCCTGGCATTATGTGCAGTGGTGGGGTGGACTACTCAGTAATGGTCAAGTCTTAAAGGACTGAGTGGACCGTCCACAGCCAGTGATTGTCACATCATGGGCACTCAATTAATATTTGCTAAATAAATAACTGTAAACACTTAGATGTAAATTTTAACCAAAATTAATGTTACAGTTCTTTTATAGAAAAGAAAATCCAATGGAAAAACACCAAGTGAAGTAGCCCTTTCCTTCTTCTTTATGCCGTTTCAGGGAAACTACCTTGAGATGTCTTGGTAGTGCATCCTCCTGTTTTCATAGTTGAGAGGTCCAGAAGCAGCTCCAGAGAGCTTATAAGGATTTCCCCAAGGCTGCCATGCAAAGAAGTGGCACAGCCAGACCAGCCTTGGTATTTCCCCATTGCTGGCCCACACCTTGTCCCTTTAGCAGAATCTCTAAATAGGAGTTAAAAGTACATGTGATAAGGTAAAGCTTTGGATTAACTGTGTTTCCAAAACTATTTTGAGAATCTGATGAGAGTCATAGACCCTCCCTCTCCTTAGAAAAATGCATACATACAAAAACTTTGTATATAATTTTAGGCATGAATTTCTAAAGATCTTTTTTTAAAGGTTTTATTCATTTATTTGACAGAGAGACACAGTGAGAGAGGGAACACAAGCAGGGGGAGTAGGAGAAGCAGGCTTCCCGCAGAGCAGGGAGCCCAATGCGGGGCTCGATCCCAGGACCCTGGGATCATGACCTGAGCTGAAGGCAGACGCTTAACGACTGAGCCACCCGGGTGCTCCCTTAGGCATGAATTTCATGAATCTCATCCAATGACAACCGTCTAGGTAGGGTTCATGATGCCCATTTCAAGAAGTCCTGATACAGATAGTATTTGACAGGAAACATTCTGCCTATTTCTAAACTTTCCTATACTCTAATTACACTTGAGTAATTACAAGACCGTACAATGTGGATGGTTACTACCACTTCTCAAAATGCCCATTTAGAATTTAATTATTAACGAGGGAACAATTCCCAAAGCAGACATCCAAATCTACGTGTTGGCTGAAAACAACCCCCCCCACACAGACACACCCACTCCTGAACATAAACTATTAATTTAAAAAGCATCTACTTTACTCAATATAAAGGCAGTTTAATGACTTGAAATTTTGGATTTCCTATTACTACCTAATCCTCCATTTAAAATTTTTTATTTTTTTATTTATTTTTATTTTTTAAAGATTTTTTATTTATTTATTTGACAGAGAGAGACACAGCGAGAGAGGGAACACAAGCAGGGGGAGTCGGAGAGGGAGAAGCAGGCTTCCCGCTGAGCAGGGAGCCCGACGCGGGGCTCGATCCCAGGACCCCGGGATCATGACCTGAGCTGAAGGCAGACACCTAACGACTGAGCCATAAAATTTTTTATTGTCCCTCTCTATCATTTTTTATATTAATCACCTGTCATAGTGTGTATCATTTATTAAGTACCTACTCTGGAGGCTAGAACATTAGTTATGCAGCAAGTATATATAGACCATCTGTTATGTGTAATATATCCTGAGAGATGATGGGAACGGGTTCCCCAGAAGATACAGGCATGGTCTTTTTTTCTCAAGGAGATTATGTAGGTCTTAGGTCTTTATTAAGTGCTATTTGAACTTCAAGCAAGAGAGACAGAGACAAAAATCACTTTTAGGTGAGGTTAACAACATGAAGGAAGTGAGGGGTCTGTATTGGGCTTTGGAAAGTAAGTGGGATTTGAGAAGGCCAAAAAGAAGGGGAGCATATTTTAGTTGATTCCAGTTATCTATTGCTACATAACGAACTACCCTAAAATTAGTCACTTAAAACAACCACACTTTTTTTATTATTTAAATTCAATTTAGTTAACATATAGTGTATTATTAGTTTCAGGGGTAGAATTTAGTGATTCATCAGTTGCATGTAATACCCAGTGCTCATTTCATCAAGTGCCCTCCTTAATGTCCATCATCCAATTACTCCATCCCCCCACCCCCCTCCCCTCCAGCAACCCTCGTTTGTTTCCTAGAGAGTTAAGAGTCTCTTTGATTTGTCTCCTTCTCTGTTTTTATCTTATTTTTCCTTCCCTTCCCCTATGTTCATCTGTTTTGTTTCTTAAATTCCACATATGAGTGAAATCGTATGGTATTTGTCTTTCTCTGACTGACTTATTTCACTTAGCATAATAGCCTCTAGTTCCATCCACATCGTTGCAGATGGCAAGATTTCATTCTTTTTGATGGCTGATGCAGAGAAAGGGGAACCCTCTTACAGTGTTGGTGGGAATGCAAACTGGTGTAGCCTCTGTGGAAAACAGTATGGAGGTTCCTCAGAAAGTTAAAAATAGAACTACCCTATGATCCAGAAATTGCACTACTAAGTATTTATCCAAAGGATACAAAAATAGTGATTCAAAGGGGCATATGCACCCCAAGGTTCATAGCAGCAATGTCCACAATAGCCAAAATATGGAGAGAACCCAGATGTCCATCAACAGAGAAGTGGATAAAAAAGATGTAGTATACAAAACAACCACACTCTTATTTTGCTCACAAATGTGCAATTTGGGTAGGGCATGGCAGGGGATAGGGGTGGGAGAGAACAGCTTATCTCTGTTCCACTTGGGTTCGTTTGGGGACAACCTAGAGGATAGCTAGGGGCTGGAATCAGCTGAAGGCTCGCTGCTGGCATGTCTCTTGGTTGACGCTGGCTGTCAGCTGGCCTTTCCACATGTCTGCATGGCTTTCCCCTAGCAAGGAGGCTAGTAACAAGAGCCAATGTCCTGAGAGAAACAGGCAGAAGCTCCTTCAATTTTATGACCTACCTTGTAAGTTATCCATTGCCTCTTTGATCATATTCACAGGTACACCCAGATTCCAGGAGAGGGAACATAGGCCCAACCTTTAACTGATTAACGTCACATTGTAGAAAGAGCATGTGGGATGGGAGGTATTGTTGTGGTCCTTCTGGAAAACACAGTCTCCCCCATAGGCCATGGAGTTATAGCAGTGAGGTTATAGAGGTGGTGAAGTTAAAGGTGCTGGGGAATCAGTTTGGGTGGAACAAGAGAATCTGTGGATAGGAGCCTGGGAAAATGGGTAGGAATCTAAGCCAAAGAATCTGGACTTGGATCTGTTGACACAAGTGGGTCTTTAGAGTTTTTGCTAGGATCACAGTGACAACAAGAATGATATGGCTGTAGAATGCTCAGTCATATGAGGGGGAGATTGAAGGTGGCACAGTAACCAGGCATTTATCACCGCAGTCTAGATATGCTGTGACAAGGCCACGCCTAGGGTGAGTATAGTCTAGAAAAAGCAAACAGGTATGAGAGATGTTGTCAGGGAACATAGGATGTTAAAAATAATTGGATAAGAGGAGTAAAGGAAAAGAAAAAGGGATAATGTCACTCTTTAGAGCTAAGTAGAAATATAGACTCTATTCTTGAGGACATGAGGATATTTATCATCCCTATTCCATTTGTGAATATTCATATTTATATATTTCATTGCAGCCATTTTGATTTTGACTTTGTGTTTGATTTTGAGATTGTGGCCCTGAATCCCCATTTATAGAAGAGAAAATAAAGTAATTACCCAAGTGTCCTATACTAGGATCTCTTCTCTGTAAAGGCTAATCTGTGAAGGCCTTCTCTGTGACCACCAACTAAATCTTGAAATCTGTGCACATTTAATATTTACAGAAATAGATCTTGTTCTGACACCAGGTGGCTGGCTAGCTTATATCTGACAGCTGCTAGTACTTTTGCCATTAAATTGTTAATCCTTTTAAGGCAGGGTTCGTGTAGTGTTTGTGTTATTTGCCTCACACATAGAAGAAGCTTCATCTTTGAGGTTGAATGCAGTTGATATATATGTAAGGCAAAGACTCTTCTTGTACATACAAGTTAGGCTGTATTTTCTGGTTGGTCAGTGTATGCTGCCAAGTAAGTCTGCGTGCTCCATCTTGCCCAGCCCCCGGGGAGACTTGGAGCAAGCACAGCCTCCCAAGGGCAGAATGGCTGTGGCCTCACCCTGTCCTCTCTTGGAAATCTCATCTCAACGTCCTAAGCTGAGGTTGTGAGACCTGGGGCAGAGGCTGGGGTTCAGTCTGTAATGCGTGTTGATAGTTTTCAGATGCCACATGGGAGAATGGGTCTGGAGAATAAGGACGCACTTCCATCTCAGGCCTTTCTACTGTGAAGGCAGTCTCTGCTTCTCATGGAGCGAAAATTACTTCTGGACTTCTCACCTCCTCTTATTTGCCTCCTTCCTCTCCTACACCCCACAGTGAATCAGCTGTATGCTCTCAAGCATGAGATTCAATTACTTTTATTGTTAGGCTTGGCTATGATTGTCTTTAATATGCAGAAAATTATCCAGCATCTAAAAAGCACAATTAAAAAATTCAGCCGCAGTGTGTCCCTGTGAGTTTTGGCTGGCAGCAAGGAAGTAATTCTTCTGAGGAGTTCTTATAGACATTTGGCATTTAGTACTTGCTCTCCAAATTTTATTTTACAAATGGAAGCCTGAGGTTTTGTTTCTTTTTTTCCACTCCATTCAATTGCAGGCATATTTTAACCAATCTCAAAATGAAAGTATCAGTTTAAAGTCATCTTTGAGGTAGAAAATATTTTGTAGCTGATAATCCTTACTGTCTATGTACACCACCAATCAAACATACGAATACTAAGCATGTTCAGACCCTGGTTCTAGCCCTAAATAAATTTGCATCCTTGGGATACTTACTTAATTTGCTGGCAACTTGTCTTCTTATTGGGAAGAAGGAAAGAACATTTTGACCAGCCTTATAGATAGTCGGATAGGAATACTAGTGCAAATGATATTGGTGAAAAAAGCACTCTAGGAATCATCGTGGATGATAGTGACTTAGGGCATTTGCAGTAGGGATCATGTGGAAGTCATTCCAGGCCAGGCTGGAGCTGCTTTGGATTATATGGGAGCAGGGAGTCTTAGAGCTTTATGGACCTAAAGTATTTCTGACAAACAGCAAGTGTTTCTCATAATATGCCATGGCTCAATCCATGATAGGAGAAGTCATTGCCTCCTACACTTTCAGGGAGCAGGAACCCATGGTAGCAACACTTAATGAATGGCCTGACAGCTCAGGGAACGTCCCTGCCTGTGTTGTTTTGAATGATGCCAACCAGTTTCAAATGGGCAGGATTAACAACACAAACCAAGCCCAGATTTGTTTTTAAATTAATATCTGATGTTTGCCAATCAGAGGAAAGGTAATAGAGTACAGCAATCTTAGAGCTATGCTGTCACGTGGACTAAGACCTCCTGCCACGAGATAGCTAGGGACAGCAGCTGGCCCCCCTGTGGCTACCAGGGAATGGATTTAGCAAATGAAAGGGAGATGTGGAAATATTCCTCAGACATGGCAAAATGCATAAACATAAAACTGTTTTAGCCATTTTAAGTGCCACAACTCAGTGGCATTAAGTACATTCATAATGTTTTGCAACCATTACGACTATCTCCTTCCAGAACTTTTTCATCACCCCATAAGGAAATCACATATCCATTTAGCAGTCACTCCCCATTTCCCCCTCCTTCCAGCCTTGGCAACCACTGAGCAGGTTCTTTAGGAAGGGCCCTGAGGTTGGGAATTAGGAGATGGGGGTTCTTTTCAACTCTGAGCTGACTCCTATCTTTGTGTTTTCCAACAACATAGCAGTCCCCTCATAACAGCGTGATGGCAGACCTATAATTTATGACTCCCTTTGCAAAGCTTTTAAAACAACTGTAGTGAGGTGTATTTGTGTATCATAAAATTCACCCATTTCAAGTGTATAATTCAATGAGAATCTTTACAAGGTGGTGCAACTATTACCACCATCTGGTTTTAGAACAGTTTCATCCTCCTGCTTAGATCCCTCATGGCTTTTTATAGTTAATCATATCCCACCCCCATCCCCGGGCAATCACAGATCTACTTTCCATCTCTATAAATTTGCCTTTCCTGGACATTTCTTATCAATGTAATCATGTGATATGTGGTCTCTATTTCTGGCTCCTTTCACTGAATATCATGTTTCTGAAATTCATCCATGATGAGTAGTATATGTCAGAAGTTGTTTTTTTCATTGCAGTATTCCAATGATTGAATGTACCACCTTTTATCTACCCATTCACTTGCAAACATTTTATGGACCCGGCATACTTTCTTTGTACAATTCTGTGACTCTGTGCAAACATTTTAGAGGAAGTGTCTTGTCTGCAAATTCTAGAGGGTTATGTTGTTAGATGTCCTCTGATATGCCCACTCACTAAGGTTCTGTCCAACAAAAGTCCCCAGGGCAGATCCAAATTCTTAGATCATTCATTTATTCAGCAAATATATGTTGAGACCTCACAGCATGCCATGCTCTGACACAAGGGATATGTTCCAGCGCTCTGGGAATTTCTGCTCTAAGTCGAGAGACAAAGCTCTCTTCACACCGTGCACAGCTCCCCTTCTGGTGGGTGAAAGGAGCGGACACATTCTATTGGGATCAATGTTTGGTCACTGGCAACTTTCTCTGTTTCCCCCCCTGAACTTCTTACTCCTCAAATACTCAGTGCTCCTCTGTGGGGCTCCCATTTCACCCTGCATTTCCAGCACATTTTGTTTGATGTCTCTTCTATCTCTGGAATGTGAGCAACTTGGGGATAGAATGGTGTCTCTGTATATGCCTTGAGCGTAGAAATGAATGATGAATGAATGACTCTTGCTGATGAATGCATGAAGGGATGAAGGAGCAAACAGAAGAATTAGGGACACATTGGCCTCTTCAGATCTCTTGACTTCTAGACATCCTTCCTCCCTCTCTAGTTGGGGTCAGCAGTTACATGGTTGCCTCTCCAGAATGAAGGCACGAGTACACAAGAGAAAACACAGTAATCTGGAGGTCTCTCTGCTCCTTGGAACACAGGCTTGGCATAAACTTCTTATCACTGTCATTGATATTTTAATAGTATCCCTAGGGTCTCTCTCCAGGCAGACTATTTAGGGAAACAATATGAAAATGGTCTTGCATGGCAGGGTGACCGGGCCCAGATGCCAAAGGTAGTGACTTAGAATGGCTTCTCCAGCCTGTCTCCAGGCCCCTCCCTGCTCTGTTCTGCCACCACTGGGCTCACACGCTTAGCTTCCTCCTTGACTCCTGCCCTGGGTCATCCTGCCCGACCAGAAAGCCAGGAGCGAAGGGGACAGGACACATCGTGTGTATTCCTGTGGGACACTGGGCTGAAGGTGGAAGAAGGAAGACCCAGGAGGCTCCACCAGGCAAGGTGTTTCATGTGGAGAAGAAAACAGGTGGTTCTTAAGGGCTCTACTGCTTGCCAGTTCTGGTGGCTGGGGTCTAATCAGAGTCCCATTAAAATTACTGGGATAAAACATTAAAAAGGGAAGAGACATGGAAATGTCTAGTCTTGGAGATTAATTAAGGTTACTTGAAGCTTTAAAAATAGGCTATAATTATTTTTAAGATTATGTTATTTTGTAGGACTAAATACATATGTGTTATCTACTTTAATGGGACCATGTTTTAGCCTTATCCATCTCGGGATAACTGTGGAGATTTTCCTTTATTTGCATGACCATTGGTTGGGGCCCATTGGTTTAGTCCATCATACAAACGTACTTCATGGCTGGTGGCCATTATACTACTGTGGAGGGTCTACTATGGGCTACTATGTCCCTCCACCCATTACAGAAGGACTCTTCATCCCTGGATGAACCATAGCCTGCTGGGTTCCATTTCTTATTGGCAGAGAAAGATTGAGATGCTAGTTGGAGAGAAATTACCTTGGGTTTGGGTTGATTCTATTTTTGCTTAGCATCTTTGCCATTTAAAATGTGCTCATGCTTGAGGCACCTCAAATACATTTGATCAATTCTAAATTCATATACAGAGATACTTCTCTCTGAGCCAGCTCCAGTGAAAATGCAGTGACACCTGGTACTAATCTTGTGAATCAAAAGTCAAAGGGTACATTCTTTTTTTTTCCTTCTTGACACTTCGCTTTTAATTTGCACTGGATCCTTTCTGTTGAGTTAGTAATTTCATTTTAAGTATAGAAATCAAGTTTAATTAAAGCTTTCTTGCCATTTAAAATAATAATTTGTTTATTTAGCATTCTTAATTACCTTGAGTAAATTGCCTATAGAAGCTCACCTAATTCATTTGTTTGTTCAAATTATTACTGTCATTTGCATATTTTGAAAGACACCACTTTAATGAAACACTGGGGTGAAGTCAGGGCAGATGATATTTTCTGTGGCAAATGCTAAGGCAATGGTCTTTCTGCTCTAGTCTGTTTGTTCAGCTGGAAGGTTTGCATCATCCTACTGAGTTTTCACAAAAGATCAAAGTTTTAAAAAGCTTCAGTATTGGAAAATCATTAGTAATGAAATGTCTGGGGGGGGCAATATAATGAATGTGAGCAGCATTCAAGTCCAGTTAGGAACTGCCACTTATGCATCTCCCTTTACCTTCTTATAATGAATTCTTGCAGACTTGAAGGCATATATAACATTTCTAATGCATTTGAGGAACTTAAAATAATTTATTGAAGGGCTTTCTGTTAATAGTGAAAAAATGTGATGTTGAATAAAGGCAACAATTTTATTCTGAGGGTATTATAACCATTTATCAGTGTTAATAAATGACCACCTACAGGAGACTTTAGAGAATTTATATTGATAAATAGGTAAGAATGATTTTTTATTTGCTTATCAATTACTTTAGGTTTTAAGAATGGGTCTTAGCTCATAATCTTTGGGAGTGCTATTTTGACTGTTCTTTGGGAGCTTTTGTTTTCTTTTTTTTTTTTTCCTAGCATGGAGGAATGAGGGATTTCTTCATAGTTCTGCACAAGTTTGCAGGATAATTTGATTGAATCAGTTTCTGATTTATTGATTTTAAGTAAATCCCCAGCCTCCTAAACTTTAGAAACTGACTCATAGTTCCCACTATAAAAAACCCAATTTGATAGAGCATAATAGAACACATTGCATTAATTTAAGTATCTCCAGGTTTCCTATTGCCTGTAACCAAAATGTGGAAAACATTCTAACAAAAGCCTTTCATTAGTGTTAGTTATATACTAAGAGCATCTCTGAATGATGTGACCAGAAGGCATATCTCAAATAGGAAACATTCTCTCTTATGTACTAATGAATTATTTGTAGAGAAAGTGCATATGCATCTTATGGAACACTAGTAATGAAAGTAAATGAATAACAGAGCCAGTTTTTGATGTTTCCACTCCAATTTAAAGGTCTATGATAAAGGCAGGAAGATTGCTCTTTTCTGAGCCTGGTTGTGCCTGCATCCTACTCTTCTTTCTTTGTTCCTGAAGGCACAGCCCCTGGTCCGCCATTAATAGGGCATGCACTTTTAGACCTTCTCCCTGTTGTAACAGACAATGCTATCCTGATGCTCAAGAGTCCTGCTGTGGTGACTTAGTAACCCCATGACCTTGGGCAAGTTACTTCCCTGGACTTATTTCCTTATGTGGAAAGCAGTTGTCTGTAGATGAATTAGACATTTTTTAAGGTCATTCTAATTAAAATTCTGTGCTTCCAGTGGTAATGGATTATCTCTGATCCATATTCCTACCCACAGTCTCCATCAGCTGGGTACAGGTGTGGGAGTTGGAGAAGCCAATTCCTGGAGTCCAGGTAGAGTGTGATGGTATGAATTAGGGTGAAGCAGGTCGGCTGATGGGGGCATCAAGCCTACTGCCTTATCATGCTCTCAGTCCTGATGACCGCACCTATGCCCACACACTGAACCTTTGACCTCACCTGGGTTTGTAACTCTCCCCACTCCCCACTTGGGGTAGAGGGAGGTGCGGACACTGGGAAGGATGTTAGAGATGCAAATATCTGGAATATGCTCTTGATGTCTAAAATAAAACTCTACCTTTATTTAAAGAACACAAAAGAAGAATTCTTTTCCTTTTGTTTGACTTAGAAAACAAAAGGACTCTAAACATTGTGACTTGTAAATGTTGATATATTTTTTTGCATTAGGGGATTTTATTTTATTTTTAAAGTTACAAAAGAAAAATATCACTAAATATCATTAAAAATTCAAACCATATACAAAAGATGTTAAGTAAAAAAATGAAAATCCTTTCTACTTCCACTATCAAGGGGCTCTCCACTATTAACACTTCTTTTGGATATTTCCCAGACACTTTCCTATGCACATATCAATGCAGTTATCATATATGCCTATCTTTTTGCCTTAAAAATTGAATTATACTGTAAATACAATTATGCCAACTCCTTTTTTTACTTAAACGTCTTTCATAGATATTCTGCTGTGAGAATACTTATAGATCACAGGAAGGTATGTGTTCATTAAAAACAGCTGGACTTGTTTGTAGAACTATGTAGACATAATAAGTCATATAAAAGCAGTAACTCAATAGACAGTGTCAAACTATAACATACTTCATCTTTCTGTTTTAGGAATGTTAGTGAGAATTGGCCATTCTCTAGGTAGCCTGGTGTTACTTGCCCTGAACTTTGTCATAACCTGGTTCCCAGAATGAAGATAATGTTATTCCTTAAAGTAGTTCTCTATTAGCTATTCTGATGAATAAATATATACTCATTGTCAATAGGCTAATATGTAGCCCTTCCAGATTTTATATTTAGGTATATGCATTTTTAAATTTTGCTTAATGCTTATGCAGTGCTTACAATGTGTCAGGTACAATTCTAAACACATTTCAAATTTAAACTCATTTGATTCTTTTAATAACTATATGAGGTAGGTACCATTATCCCATTTTAGTTTCCTGGTGATTTTTCCATCTAAACAATTATGTTATCTGCAGAAAATGGGAGTCTTATTTCTTTCTCTCCAACCTTTATGTCTTTTATTGATCTTTCCTGACTTGTGCTGGTTAGGACCTCCAGCACCAGGTGAATAGAATTGGTGAGAGTAGACATCCTTTTCTCGTTACTCATCTTCGGGAAGAGCATTCAATATATCACCATTAAATAAGATTATAACTGAAGATTGAAGAAATCCCCCTTCCATTTTTAATTTGCTGAGAGTTTTGATCATGAATTGGTATTGAACTTTGTCAGATGATTTTCTGAGTATATTAAAATTCTATATGGTTTTTCTCTTTTATTCTGGTAGTACATCTATTATAATAATTGATTTTTAAATGTTAAAACTGTGTTACATTCCTAAGATAAACCCTAGTTGGTCATGATGTCAAACAGGATGATTATCTTTCTATATTACTAAATTTTATTTGGTAATATTTGTTAAGGAATTTTTGTATCTATATTCATAGATACTAGCTGTAATTTTCTTGTTGTATTTTTGTCAGATTCGGTATCAGGATTAAGCTGGCCTCATAAAATGAGTTGGGGAAGCTTCCATCCTGCTCCATTTTCTGAAAAAAAAAAAAAAAAAAGTTTGTGTAAGATTAATATTATCTTTTCCTTAAATGTTTGATAGAATTCACCATGAAACTATTTGTCCTGGAGTTTTCTTTATGGGAAGGATTTTGATAGTGTATTCAATTACTTTGAGATTGAGCTATTAAGATTTTTAATTTCATCTTGTGTTGATTTTGGTAAATTCTATTTTTTAGGAAATTTGTCCATTTTATCTAAGTTTCCAAGTTCATTGACACAAAGTTGTTTATTATAGTTATTTATTATCCCTTCAATATATTCAGATGTCTAGAGACATCTTTTTCATTCCTGATACTGTTAATTTTTATTCCCTCATTTTAATTTTTCTTGATCAGTCTAGCTAGGAATTTGTGAAATTTGTTGATCTTGTAAAGAACTAACTTTCGGTTTTCTTGATTTTCTCTATTGTTTTTGTGTTCTTTTTCATTGATTTATGCTCTTTTAAAAGAATCATTATTTCCTTCCTTCTGTTTCCTTTGGATTTAATTTGCTTTTTTGTAGCTTCTCAGGTAGAAACTTGAGTCACTGCTTTTATGCCTTTATCCTTTTCTACTATAAACATTTATAGCTATAAATTTCCTTCTCATTACTTAACTATGGCACACAAATTTTGATATGCTGCATTTTCATTACTCTTTACTTCAAAATACTTTCCCTGTGATTTATTCTTTCGTTCACAAGTTCTTTAAAAGTGTGTTCTCAATTTCCACATATTTGGGGTTTTCTAGATATCTTGTTACTATTTTTTAGTTTAATTGAATTATGGTCAGAAAACGTATTTGGTAGAATTTCAGTCATTTGTAATTTATTGAGATTCTGTTTATAGCACACCAAATTGTCTGTGTTGGTGAATGTACCATGTACACTTGAAAAGAATGTGTATTCTGCAGTTGTGGGGTGCAGTGTACTATAAATGTCAAATAGGCCAGTGTAGTTGATAGTGATATTCAGGTCTTCCATGTTCTCACTGTGTTTTGTGTGTGTGTGTGTGTGTGTGTTTGTCTTGTTCTTCTATTAATTACTGAGAAAACAGTCTTAAAATCTCCAACTATGATTTTGGATTTGTCTATTCAATTATTCTGTCAGTTTTGTTTCAAAATGTTCTGTGATTAGGCACATATCCATTTATTATTTTTACCTCTTTCGGGTGAATTGCCTTTTTTGTCATTATGAAGTGTCTCTATGTCTGGTAATACTCTTTGCCTTAAAATCTAGTTTGTGTGATATGAATATAGTCACTCCAACTTTCTTATGCTTTCTCTTTTTCCATGCTTTTATTTTCAGACTATCTATTCCGTGTATTTAAAGGATATGGAGAACACATAGATGAGTTTTAATTTTTTACCCATTCTGGCAATTTCCATTTTTAACTGGAGTGTTTAGTCTGTTTACATTTTTTTTTTTTTTTTTAAGATTTTTTATTTATTTATTTGACAGAGAGAGACACAGCAAGAGAGGGAACACAAGCAGGGGGAGCGGGAGAGGGAGAAGCAGGCTTCCCGCTGAGCAGAGAGCCCGATGCGGGGCTCGATCCCTGGACCCTGGGATCATGACCTGAGCCGAAGGCAGACGCTTAACGACTGAGCCACCCAGGCGCCCCTAGTCTGTTTACATTTAATATAATTATTTATATGTTTGGATTTAGATTTACCAGTTTGCTATTTGTTTTCCCTTCATCCCATCTACTTCTTTGTTCCTCTTCCTTCCTTTCCTGCCTTATTTTGATTTAATGAATATATTTTAGAATTCTGCATTAGTTTGGTTCTTCAGGAAGCAGGTACCAAGATGAAGTTATCTGTGCAAGAAAAAGAAGAGAGAGAGCAGGCATCTGTGAAAGGAGGGAGCAAGAAAGGAGGATAAGGTAGAAAGAGCCTCAAACTGCATTATGACTTTGAGAAAGTCTCTGCCAGCCTGATGGAGGATTTTGGTCAAAGATTGCTGATAGATGAGTGTTGCACTGTGCAGAATTGGCCAAGTGTGCATATCCCTGTCATATTCAGTCATTGACTAGCTGCAAAGAACATAGCTTTGAGTCACTCACAGTGGATCCCAAAGGTGCTGCCGTGGGATGCTATCAGCTAACTGCACTCCTCACAGCTGATTGTCAAGTTTCTTCTAGAAGGGAAATCCAAGTGAGGCATCTCCATGGCTACCACAAATTCCATTTTAATTTTTCTATTGGCTTTTTAATTGTCTCTCTTTGCATTAATTTTTAGTGGTTGCTGTAGAGATTACCATATACATTTTTAGCTTTTCCCATTCTACTTAGAGGTAATACTGTACTGCTTCATGGCAAGCATTGGAACATTGCAACTGCATTGTTCCATTTACTGACTCCTCCATCCTCTGTGCTGTTGTTGCCATGTATTTATGTTACATCTATGTATGTTATAAACCCCACAATAGGGTGTTATAATTTGTTTAAAAAAGAATAATTGTATGTCTTTTAAAGAATTTCAAAGGAGTGTGTGTGTATGTTTGTGTGTGTGTTTTATACCACTCACATATTTACCATTTACCATTTTCAGTGATCTTCATTCCTTTCTGTAGACTCAAAAAACCATTTGTAGAATTTATTTTTTCCTGTAGAACTTTCTTCAACCTTTCAAGTAGTGCAGATCTGTTGGCAATTAACTCTTTTAGGTTTTGTTTTTCTGAAAATGTCTTCATTTAGCCTTCATTGACTAAGAATATTTTTGCCAGATACAGAATTCTGGCTTGACTGTTTTGCTCCTGTTGGCAGTTATAAAGATGTCATTCTTCTACATCCTAGCCTACATTACTTTTGATGAAAAATTAGTATAGTTTTATCCTGTGTATAATATGCCATTTTCCCCTGGTTGCTTTCAAGATTTTCTCTTTGTCTTTGAATTTTAGCAGTTTGAATATGTGCCCTGGCATGGGTTTATATTTTGTTTTGTTTTTATTTATCCTGTTTGGGGTTTGCAGAGATTTTTAAATTTGTAAATTTATATCTTTGTTTTTACCAAATTTTGGCAAATTTGGATTATTATTTTTTCAAATTTTTTTTTCTTGCCCATTCTCTCTTCACCTACCATTCTGGGATTTCAATTATACATGTGTTATCCATGCTATTATATCCCACTGGACCCTGAGGCTGTGTTCATTCTTAAAGTTTTTTTCTCTCACAAATTGGATAATTTATATTGTTCTATCTACGAGTTCACTGATAACATTTTGTTACCTTTTTCCTAATCTGCTGTTAGATCATCCAGTGAATTTTCAGATTTTTTTATTTAGTTTTGGAATTTCCAGTTGGTTCTTTTTTTTTTTTTTTTTTTTTTAAAGATTATTTATTTATTTATTTATTTGAGAGAGAGAGAATGAGAGACAGAGAGCACGAGAGGGAAGAGGATCAGAGGGAGAAGCAGACTCCCCGCTGAGCAGGGAGCCCGATGTGGGACTCGATCCCGGGACTCCAGGATCATGACCTGAGCTGAAGGCAGTCGCTTAACCAACTGAGCCACCCAGGCGCCCCAGTTGGTTCTTTTTTTTTATAATTTCTCCTTCTCCGCTGAAATTTCTTTTATATCCTTTAGCATAGTTATAATAACTGCTTTAAAAATCCTTTTGTGCTAATTCCAGTATCTGCATCATCTCAGAGTTGGTCTATATGGATTATCTTTTCTTTTGAGGATGGGTTTTCCTGTTTCTTTGCATATCTAGTAATTTTGGAATGTACCTTGGACATGGTGAGTAACATATTATAGAGATTCCAAATTGTGTCACATACCTTTGAAGAGTATTGATTTGCTGTTTTAGTAGGCAGTTAATTTAATGGAAGTCAAATTCCAAGTTTGTCTTCCCTGTGATGGACAGCAGCAAATATCTGTTTAGTTTTTGTCATCTTAGCTGGGCTACTTGAAGTCTGCTCCACACATGTATAGTATTGGGAGGAGTCAGAAATTTGCTCAGATTGTATGTACTGAGTTTGGGGCTTCCCTTCTGTGGCTATCTTCTTTCTGGGGTTTCCTCACATTTTATAGTTGCTGTCATCTCTAATTTCTCAGCTAGTAAGATGGCAGAGATCTAGCTACCATGTGGAACTGACTGACTGGGTCTCCCCTTAGATAAAAAGCTATAAAGCATGAGTAATTTATCAAGAGCCATTCTTCCAAGTGTTATCCTCCTCCCCTACCCCCGCCATTAGCTCTTGCCTGCTCTTGATCACTCTCCAGTGCCTTCAGATAGCTATTGTTTTTTAATATTTTAACCAGAATTTATGACTGTTATCTGTGAGAAGGTTGGTCTGATATGAGTTACTTTTATGACCAAAAGCAGAAGTCTATTATCCCACTTTATAGATGAATTTGAAAGACACATTACATTAAGTACCTTACCCAAGGTCATACAGTTGGTAAATGGCAGGGCTGTGATTTGAATACAGGCAGTTTGGTTCCAGAGTCTTAGGATTTCTTCCAAGGGTAGAATTTAATGGTATGAATTTTCAGGACAATGGCAGGAAGTATAGGAAATACTCTTGGACTTGTGGGACCTTACAGTGTTAATCCCTTATGCATTGGGCCATTCTCAAGAGGTTATTACTCAGTGGATACTTCTCATGTCTTTGGATGTTTACATTATTTTATGTATATGTTTACACACGAGTTGTATTAAAGGATTATGTTGTTCTTGGTTAATATGTTGTCTTTAGTTATGAGAAATCTCATACTTTCAGGATCTTGTGATGTGCTCCTGGGCCATCTTACTTAGAAACTGGTGAGGTTTATCATGTGGTTCTTTTAGTGCTTGAAATAAAGAGAACTTTTGAAGGAAAGTAATATAAACAGTAATATAATGAATGTATAGAAATTATTTATTGAAGAAACTCAGGACCACAATTATGGGGTAGTTGGCTTTTAAAAATGTAAATCTGAGATTAATTTAGCTGATGCAAACCATAGACCTTGGAAGCATAACAATAGGACCAAGCTTGAGTATAACTTGTTTTAGAGTTTCTGCTCCTTCCCCCTTGTTTCCCTTTTCCTCCTCTGGTCTAAGTCAGTTTCAATTAACATTCATAAAATGATTCATTTCATCTTATTCCTCTAACCCTTGATTTTATCTTCACTTTGCATTTTCGAATCTGGCTTGCTTCATGTTGATTTCACCATAGTTTGTAAGCTGATGTGTAGTGATATCTTATTCATGGATGTTACTTTCAAACTAAAGGAAAAGGACTATGTAATTTGCTTTTGGAATTTTCCCGCATCCCACCCCAGTGCTCGGATACCATACTCACGCTGACTGGCCAATAAAGAACAGGCATTCAATTATCGATTGATTGATGGTTCTGAATCCCAGCCAGTCAGTTCTGGGAAGGTGGGCTTATCTTCCGAGTTTAATAAAACTGAGTCCTTGAAGGCCATGATAAAGATTTTGGCTTTCATCCTAAGACTAACCAGAAGCGATGCAGAGTTTTAAGCAGTGGAGTGGCAAGCCCAGATTTAAATTTTTTAAATAATTACTCTGGATGTTTGTGGAGCAGTTCAGTATAACCAAGTTCTAGAGGATAGAAATTAATATAAATGATTAAAGTTTCACCCAGGGATATAATCCAGAGGACCTGATACCCCAGATAGTCTTCAAGCAGAACTCCCAAGTTTATTTCTCTCAACTGCAATGTTGAAGAATGTTGAGAAGCAGAAAGTTAGAGACTGATTTTTTTTTTTTTTTTTTTTTGGTCAAGGGCCTGGAATGTGAGTATTTTTCATTTCTGAACAGAGACATTTTATTTTTATAATGAAAAATTAAAGCAACGCAAATATCAAGGAATTAGGGAATTGAATATCAAAAAGCTACTAAAAATGGCAAGTCTATATTTTATGCCCATATAGAAATAGATGTCACAATTTATTAATTTAAAAAAAAACAAAATTAAAGATGTAAAATACGTGTTTATAATTATGGAAACAATCGTGTTTTCTCTTAACAAAAATACACAAAAATAAAGACAAAACTTGTTATACTTTATTATCCACCAAATTCTGTTGCTTAACAGCTGTTAAAAAGTTATGCTGCTTAAAATAAGAAAACAAACCTAATATTATTTCAGTAATCATGAAAATCTGGGCTAAAAGCTTTAAGGTACCACTAAGAGAGCAAAATTTTCGAGAGATTAAAAACTTTCATATGAAAATGTACTCTGATGTGTTTCTTCTTCCCAAACATTTGTGGGGATTGAGAAAATTCTAAATGTGTCTTAAAGCAAGGAATTGACACCTCCTGAAATAAATACAGTCTTTGGCTTCTGCTTCAGCCGCTACTTATTGACAGGTTATAACAAGGTTAATAACGATTTGTTGATTGATCCCCCAAATTTTTGTAGATTTTGTGCTTCTTGTATGTAACTTGCTAGATCCTAGCACTCACATTCCTCATTAAAATTCACATTAAAGGATGCATATGTAAAACAATCATGGGTGGAAAAAAAAAGATTTCTCAGAAAAAAAAAGTCAGCAAAAGGTGCACTGCACCGTGGGCAGTAGGTGGGGTATCAAGTTACTCTGTTTTTGTAAACAGTGTCAAGTCTGTATTCTGGGCTGAAAAACTGGCAAATGACAGCTCTCCCTCATATTTCCTGAGGTCATTTGTACCATTTTAAAGGATAAATCATAAATAGACCTTTGAACTAAGACAGTCTCGCTGGACCTATCCTTTTGCGACTGACTTCCAGTCTCAATGGGATATTGAAGGGGAGGCTCGATAGAATAAACAGTGGAATCCTTGTCCGGGAATGACTGCCTGGCAATTGTTTCATGGAAAACAGGGAGGGGTGGGGGACAACAACCCTGCTCTGTTCACTGGCTCTTTAATTTAGATTACCAATGATAAAGCCGGGGCTCCGGCTAAAGAAAGGTAGGATGCATACGCAGAAACATTAGTGCTAATATGCTGCAGAAAGACAAGATAAATCAGCTCAGCTCTCATACATCACTGAGGGAGAAGCTGATTGCAACTTGACCATGTGCCTGAGTAGTCCCATCAGTGAGAAGAACAGAAACATGGATTAAAAAAAACTAGAATGTACCCTTAGGGCTACTGCCGTGCTGGACCTGGAGGAAGTGTCTGGTGTAAGTTTCAGCTTGTTTTATCCACGTATTTACCAGTGTGTTCCCACGCAGGGAGCTTGTTTCTCTTTCTGGGTTTTCAGGAAAGCTTCAAGCATGTTTATTTACAGTCGTAGACTTCATTTTGTATGGATATAATATCAACCTAATAAAGTTCTTAACAGAGGACAGTTTAGCCCAGTGTTTATCCAGGAGAGAGAGAGACGTGAAAAAGTGATGGTTATCCTTACTGTCTATAGGAAGCCTGTGGGTGAGTTTTGTTTTTTTGTTTTTTGTTTTGTGGGGAGGTGAGGGGTTAGAGAGGTGGATTTTAAACTAAAAACTCAGTTCTTTTGCCATTCACTTAAAAAAAAAATGTATTGGTAACCCAGCATTTCGTTCCTCCTGTGGTCTTTTGTTTTGAAAAACTGTGTTTGAATATGTAAGCCAGACTGCTCGGAACGCATTATATTTTATGACTGGGATGTTTGTATTGTTTCATATCTGTTATTAGACAAAATAATCATAAAGGGTGTTTTCTATGGACCTTTTTATATTCCAAAATTAAATACAGATGGTAATTTCCAGCAGTTTTAAAAATTTGTCAATTATTTAATTTAGCATCACTTAAGCATCTGCACAGGGAGAAAGCTGAGATGGTACAGAAGCTGAATAAGCATTGATTGCTCGTCTGAATTGCATCTTTAAAGTTTTTGCCTCAAATCTCTGATTTCACAGTTTATTTTTACCAAATTAGATTATCATATTTCATTATCAAGACTGCAAATGGGTGGAACTCTCTCAGATATCCTACATTTCCCGTTAAAACAGGGCGTAAAGCGCCTGCTGATTGTTACTCTGAGGGAAATTCTCATGCCGGCTCCCCGGGAAGATGGCTTAAATAATGCATGGGCAAGAGTGAAGCAAGATGGAATTTATGGCCCAGACACTGAGTTCAGGCTTTTGTTCAGAGGAAAGACTACGTAAGTGTGAGCATATAACATACTCCCAGGCTCCAGGGGAAGGGCGTAACTGAATGAAATTAGTGGCCACATGGTGCTGTCCGCATGTTATTCAAAACAAGCCTTAAAACAGTCCACTGAGCCTAAAGTGTGGTTTGAGGAGGGGAGGTAGGGGAAACTGGAAGTGTTAGTGACAAACAGAATCCCTTGACTGAAAATTCCATGGGACAGACACAGGAAGTGAAGGCAGGGTGGCCCTAGAGAGAATGGATGTGTGACTGATGAAAAGCAGCATGGCAGTCTTGTTAGGAAAGAATAAACCTTGACCAAACTGCAGCATTCTATATATTATATCTTCCATCTTGTCCTAATTAGAGGAATATGTCTGCTGAATCCTAATCTCTTTAATTGTTGATAGAGCAGGCATGCGATTTGCTATAAATACACATGAGCATTCATTTCTGAAATAATGGCTGTTGCCAAATATATTAGACCGACAGGAGTGCTGGACTAGGGAAGGCTGTGCTGAATAGTTGAGTTTTGGAGGTAATGGACCAGTTGAGAATCTTTGCACAGCTGGGCCAGCAGCTGCACCCAGTGCTCTGTCAAGTTTGGCCTCCAATTTCCTTGAACTTGTCCTTGTTTGCCAAAATGATGAACATAGCAAGAGCTCGTTTCAGATGAGCCTGCCACGAGCAAAAAAGACCCTTTCCAAGGAGTCTTTGTCAAGGTATGTAGTCAACAGCAGCAGTGGCCAAATGAGGTATTGATTAGGGAATGGGAAGTTTGAATGGTCATAAAAACAAAAAGCAAAGGAGAAGTGGTAGAATGAGGTAAACTGGCAGAAGACCAGAGTACATTAAAAGGCTGCATTGGGTCATCACTGCCCTAACTAAAGGACATATGGAAAAATCCCATAATAATATCCAGCAATAATTATCATGTAGTTAGGAAAAAATAAATAGGCCTGTGGGTTGGAAGGCAGCCCAGTAATCTCAACGCCTTTTTTCCTAACATTGTATTGTTCTGATATTCCTTGAGACCGGGTCAAGAGGAAGTGTCATAGAGAGCATTTTATATTAAGAAGCATCCAGTGACTAAACAATGCGATTAGTGGCAAGCCAAAATAAGAGTAGCAAGGACTCTCCTTCCATTTCTTGGTCCTGGCTTGAGCAAGTATTTATTTAGCACGTGCTATGTATCTAGCGTGTTCTAGATACATACTCTAACCAAGTAGATTATAAACTCTTTGAGAGCAGACTAGTGGATTATACTTCTCTTGTATAAAGCCCATTTCTTGAAAACCATTGCCTTGATATGGTAATAATTGCAAGTCTGTCTACTTCCTTGACTTTGAAGAGATTAAATATCAAATCTTTGCCATGCAAATGCTTTATTTTCCTGCTCCAACAAAGATGACTCTCCTCTCTTCAGATTTGAGAGCTAGTGACTTGAGCACTTACAAGATAGGTGATTTGGGACAAAATACTTAACCTCTGGGAGCATCTGTTTCCTCATATGTGAAATGAAGAAAGTAACACTCATCATGCAGGACTGGGAGGAGGAGAGGTGCCTAGTGCAGAGGCCCTGCTCTCCTCCTTCACAGGGTATAAGCAGGACAAGTTACCGTATGGACTGAGTGCCTGCTGGATGTGGAGGTGGGCATGGGGAGAGAATGAGGAGGGCAGCAGGAAAGCTGGCTAGGAGTCTGTAACAGAACCTTTGATGAGAATATGACCTGAGGCAGGATGGTGCCAGTGGAAACACCGAGAAAAAGGATGAATCTGAAATATGTTTTAAAGGGAAGCTGATTATATTAAAGTAGGGTGGAAATAACCATGGTGCTGAGGGAAAAGATTATGGGTTTGTGATAATGGCAAGGTTGGGTGTGTGTGCGTGTGCATGTGTGCTTGTGTGTGTGTGTGTGTGTGGTATTTGTTTGTTCTCCAAACCCAAAAAGCTGAAACAATACAGTTCTTCAGGGACTTATAAACCAAGAAAACATAAGAAGAGAGAAGAGGAAATTGGAGTGCCTAGTTAACTTATGTAAAGGGAAAGAAAAAAAATCAATAATAAACCAATAATATAGGACTATTGCTGACAATAGAGTGAGAATTCAAAAGAATTGCTTAAAATGGCAAATCTATGTTTGGAGTTTTTCCCAGACAAGACCCACAATCATCAAATAATAAGGATCTTCTGCAATCTTGGAACTTATTTAAGTTTTCCTGAGTTAAAAAAATGCCACCGAGAGGATACAAATAGTGTCAGGGTTGGGAAGAAAAAGAGCATGAGGAATGGAAATTCTCAAAATAGCTTGGTTCTAAAGAGGAGATGGAAGCCAAAAAGATAGCTGGTTGACCTTTCAGAACTTAACCATTCATTATGACTTGTCAGAAAGTGTCAGAAAGTATGACAACTGTTATTTCTTAAATAATTTATTGTGATTTTTCAGGAAATTCAAGCAGGAATCAAAACTATGCCAAACCAATTGTTGTGGACTGGCAAATAGGTTGTGGTCCAAATGCTCATTTGCAAATCCTTTATCGGAACAATGTTGTAAACGTCTTTGGGTTACTTTTCAAAAGTCTACACAACTCATCCTATAGTAGAAGTCCTGTACATTTGCAATAAAAAATTGATAGCAAAAAGACTTTATGTTAATAATTAAAACACAAGCAATACCATAAGAATGGAAAATGTTTTGAATGCCAGTAATTGGGGAAGTGCATCTTAATTACAAGATGGTATGGGATGTGGCTATTTTTTTTTTAATTTTATTTATTTGAGAGAGAGAGTGAGAAAGAGAGAGCACAAGAGGGGATAGGGTCAGAGGGAGAAGCAGACTCCCTGCCGAGCAGGGAGCCCGATGCGGGGCTTGATCTCAGGACCCTGGGATCATGACCTGAGCCGAAGGCAGTCACTTAACCAACTGAGCCATCCAGGCACCTGGGATGTGGCTATCTTAAAACTTATGTCCACTTTCACTGGCTTTAAGAGACTTTGATTTCTTCAATTTTGAAGTGTAGGGATTTTCTTGTCCTGGTTTCATGAATTTTGCCTTTAATAATACCTGCCACGATCAGGATTGTTTTCACCCATTGAAAAAATAAGGGGAATGAAGATGAAATAAAAAGGGGGGAAGGAAAGAAGGATGTACCTAAGGTAGATGGGACAAAAGTTTAAAGAAAGAGGAGAAAGAGCAGGTTTGAAGAATGGGTGAGAATGATATTGCATGAAGGGAAATTAAGGGAGTTCTGACATTGAGAAGAGTAGAGAAGAGTGTGTGAGAATGCGCTTGTCGCTCTTAAGGAGTAAAAAATAAGGGAGACCATTGGGCCTAATAGCTTGCTGGATAAGCCACCAGGGGGTGCTTAAGACTCAGAGAAGTTCTTTTTGAGTAGGTGATGCCACTCATGTGACTGGTAGACCTGAGGATAGGAACCTTTGGTCCCCTTAAGCTTCCCCTTTTAACCACCTCTTGTCAATGCCTTCCCTATTCAGTGTGGATACCATGGACTTCGTTTCAACCACCCTCTTAGCAATATTTTCAGTTCTCCCATTCATCCATTCAATAGAGATGTATTGAGTGATTCCTATTTGTCAGGCATTGTAGTTTAGGTACTTAGAAATGAACAAAACAGATCTGTGCCAGCCCTTGGTGCCTACCAGGCCAAATAAATACCATTCCTTAATCATTGCAGTTGTGTGCTTTCTCCTGCCTACCAGACTGCCAAGCACTGCTTGAGAAAATCATACCACTGTCCAGATTGATGCTGTGATACATTTATGACCTCCAATCTCAATTGGATCCCTCAGTATAGCTCAGTGATCCTTATATGTTTTCCTAATATATTACTGACATTCTCTCCAACACCTGTTTGAAGACTTTTCAACTTTTCTCCAGTCTTTGACCAAACCACCTCAGTAAATAGCCTCACATCTCAGCATGCAGGATTTCAACTTCCTGCCACCAGATCAATTACCTGCATAACCCAAATGAAACCAATTGACTTGAAGACTGTTCAGCATGGTGAAAGTCAAATCTGACTCCAGAAAGCCTTGGAAGACAATGGAGATCTTTACTGAAAGTTTGTTGAAGAGTCAACCAAGACCAAACGGGAACTAATCCCAGAACATATAACCAGATTTCCTAAAAACTGTTTTTATACGTCTTTCTCTCTGAAGTCTGGCTCCTCATGGCAGCTATCAATTTATAGATGATCCCTGACTTAAGGTGGTTTGACTTAATGATTCTGTGACTTTGCAATGATGTGAAAGCAATATGCATTCAGTAGAAACCAAACTTTGAATTGTGAATTTTGATTGTTTCCCAGGCTAGGGATATGTGGTACCACATTCTCTTGTGACGCTGGGCTCCCAGTTGCCATGTGATCACAAGGGTAAATAATCAATACACTTATAGGCATTCTGTGTTTCACTTTCAGTGCAGTAGTCAATAAATTATATGAGATGTTCAACACTTTATTACAAGATAGGCTTTGTGGTAGATGATTTTGCCCAACTGTAAGCTAATGTAAGTGTTCTGAGCACATTTAAGGTAGGCTAAGCTAAGCTATGATGTTCGGTAGATTAGGTGTGTTAAATGCATTTTGACTTACGATATTTTCAACTTCCAGTGGGTTTATTAAGATGTAACCCCATCATAAGCCGAGAAAGATATATATCCTCTTTTTCTGTCCTCCTTCTCTGCCTCCTCCCCTGCCCCCACATTAATTCACCTTATCTTACTCCTGTCTGTCTGATCTCATTCCTTCATAGGTAGAACAAACTAGACTATCTTGGTGTCTGCCATTTTCCTCCCACCCTTAACCTCAGTCAGCACAAGTCCTAGATAGTTCAGCAAGCAAATTATCCTTTTTCTGAGTGAGAGCAAAGCATTGCGAATATTGGTGACTTAATACACACATATTTTTAAATTGTCCATTTGTGTTCATGCGTTCCACCTTTCCCCAGGTTAAAATAGAAGAGGTTTTCCCTCTTCTGATTTCTCCACCTGTGTTCTGCATCTCATTCACCTCCATATTTTTGGGGTGCTTGCTTTATGCATACTTCGCTCTATTTCCTGTATCCTTCACCTTTTCATCTCTAGTAGATCCTTCTCATCAGAGTGTCCAGGGATGCTAGCTGCTCCAATCTTAAAAAAAATAAGACACAACAAAACCTTCATCTTCCCAACATACTCTTTCATCTCCTCTCCTAACTTTTTCTCCCCTTTTATAGCTAAACTTCTCAGAGTTTGTCTGCATTTGTTTGGTCCTTCCTTCCCAAACAGTCCCCGACCCACTATGATTTAAATTCTACCCCAGCCACTTCATGGAAGCCCCTCTAGCTAAAGGCATTCACTGCCTATTTGTTCTGAATGTGAAGAGGATTCTCAGTCCTTAATCTTTCTATAGCATTTGACGCTGTAGATCACCATCTTCTCTGAAATATAGTTTTCCTGTAACTTCTTTGTGCTGTCCTATGTCTTGGTCTCTGTGGGTTTCTTTCTTTACATACTATTAAAATATAGATGATATTCAGGGGCACTGTTCTTTTCTGACTTTGGGAGGAATAGGATGGGAGTTCCATTCATTCCCATGCCTTCTGTTAATATTTACATGCTATTGACTTCTGTGCTTGGGTGACACCCACCCTCACCTCAGGAAGCAAGATACATACTTCTGCTTGGAGATCTCCTCCAAACTAGGGATTTGACCCCAGAATGGGGCATTCAGGAGGTAGGCAATAATTTGCTAAATGACTCTTCTCTCCCAAAACTCATCCCTCAAAGACACCCCACCACCATTATTTTTTCTGTTACATTGATCTCCTTTGGGGGCTGAAACACTAACTCTGAAATCTTCTTACATGCTTTCTTACTCTATTATTTATAGATAAACTTGATAGAATTTGTCCCTTTTATTAAACCAAAGTTTTGGAACTCAAAAGCCTTTTTTGTCCCAAAACTGGTTATTAAAATAAAAAGTGCTTAGACTTTCTGTACTTTGGATTAAAAAAAAAAAAGTCTAGGTAGACACTCAGTTGGTGTCTTTGTTTCCTTCAGGTCTTTTTGTGTCCATGAGGTAATTGAGTGATCCTGAAACAATGTAGGGGGTCAGCAGGGCAGAATGTCAGAGGAGCAATGAGACACAAACTCTTTAATATTTTAACCTACACTGGAAAGAAGGTAAATGAGTTGGTTTTACTTATGGTCTGAGGCGTCATCCAAGAGAAAAGACTTTTGAGCCTAAACATGAAGGTCCATGAAAGTACCCTTTTGCTTATCTAAACAGATTCCTCATCATCTGAAATTGTACCGATATCACTTTATAACCAGAAATGAGTGGATGATTCTAATTTTCAGCACTTTATGAGTAAAATGGATTTACAAGTGAGGACATGGCTACGTGTTGGGTCTTTATAATAAATTATGGTGAAAGAGGACTAAATCGACTGGCCTAGCCCAGCTTCACCCTGATCACATGGGCACAGACTAATGTTCATCCAGGCCAATCTATAAAGGCCAGGGGGTAAATGGTTAAGAAACTTTTTTGAACCTTTGAGCTTCAACTACATTTTGGAAAGGTTTCATGGGACATGGAAGAAGTCTAGTGACTTAGAACAGAAAAATAAATTTGTACACTGCTTATTTAACATTTAAAGCTATTTTATTGAAGAATATAAAGGAAGTGGAATACCTTTCATAAATTCACATTGTGTCATACCTAAGTTAATCCAAATTTTAACTGTTAATCAATGACTGAGAAACTGGAGAAGGTGGGACATGCTTCAGTTGTTGAGCTCTTATCATCCAGGCATGCGATTGCAATTTGAACAGATTGGAATCAAATGAACAGATTATTGGACCACCTAACAAAACGGGCATCCCAGTAATCAATATCTGAAATAATAAAAGCATGAATTAAATGTTTTTTGATCAATATTATTCACACAACTCATATCCTTAATGATAATGCTTAACTGAAAGAAAGACCTTTGCTTCAAGGTTCATTTGCAATCCTCACGGAACTCTAAATTTGTTTTGACATCCCAGTGCTTCTGGAAAATATGAGTCCTGTATTTCATTTTGTGGAATTAGAGCAGACTGCATAATAACATGCTCTTACATAACACAGACCATCTCTACTTTTTCATTCTAAGTTTTAAAAAGAGAGATGTGGAGGGGCGCCTGGGTGACTCAGTCTGTAAGCCTCCAACTCTTGGTTTCAGATCAGGTCGTGATCTCATGGGTGGTGAGATCGAACCCCCTATAGAGCCCCACATCGAGCTCTGCGCTCAGCGGGGAGTCTGCTTGACGATTCTCTCCCTCTGCCTGACCCCTCCACCCCATCTCTCTCTAAAATAAATAAATAAATCTTTAAAAATACAAAACAAAACAAACAACAGAAGGAAAAATGTAGGGTTGCAGGCAGAGCAGAGGAACCTCGGGGGACGGGGGGAAGAGCCATGTGTATAATTCTCTCCGGATCATTGTGCTCATATCTTCTTTAAAGGTATGCCTCTCGCACAGAGATCCAGACATTGCAGGCAGCTATTTGTCTGAAGCTGACCCTCCCTGTTAATTTAGAGGACAGAATTATAGTTCAGCTTCACAATAACTAAGCTTCACCATAACTAAGAACTGAGAGTTCTATAGTTTTTCCTAGCCTAAAAAGAGAATGTAGGAAGGGCTTCGAACTCTTAAAAAATAAATAAATGAAATAAACTAAATTCTAAAATTCAGCATTGGAACAAATATAAGTTTCTATGAAGTCACATTTGGAGTACTGCAGAAGGAGAGGTCCGTGGATGTGGTCTTCTGGAAACACTAGTGTCAGGGCAGGTCTGTCGGCATCCTCAGCTCACTCTGCACACAGAGCTACAAAGACAAGCAACTCATGTCCACCACTTACTGTTTCCAGCAAAATTTAGCAAGGTTGCAGAATGAGTTCTGTAGTATTCAGGCCATCCTAGGCCTCTGGTAAGGATGGTAATTCCTCCAGAGACCTGAACAATGCTATAATCCTTCACGTATGTCATTTTGCCGTGAGAACTAACTGATCTTCCATGGGAGTTTCTGATGTTTGTTCAGAAATCGGAGGGCAGGTGGCTGGAGAACCATTCTGACAACTCCATACAACAGTTGAGAGCTGGTCCTAAGTTGGAATAAGACAGAGGCGACCTTACACTGCCCCGATCAACTAGAGTTCACAGCATCAAACTAAGATTTTTGATTTATTTTGTCACTTTTGAGACATAACAAGCACTGCAGTCCCCAGCTAATAGTTTTAGCCAACTAATTTCTTGCAGGGAGAAGTTATAGAAGAATATTTGTTCTCTGAGATGTTCCTCAGTCTTGGAGGAGCTGGCTTAGAGGGATTGACACTTTACCCCATGTCCCTTTTGGTTATTCATGTGCTTGTTTCCACTCATGCATTGACTCCTATTGTGTACTGGGCATTATTCTAGGCACAATCTTTAAAGCAGTGAGCAAGAAGATTTATGATGATGGTAAAATGTTCACCCAAGAAAGCCTCTTCAAAAGGCACTTTTATTAGCACAAGAGCTCAGTAGCCTCACTTTTTATTGTCCATAGCTCATGTGGAAAAGGAAAATTTTCTTTGTCTAAGTCACATGAGGTTTGGGGTCCTTTGTTTATAAAATCCCAGGAATGCCTCTTCAACTTGAGGCTATACAAGGACATTTAAGTGACACAACCCAGGTCTCATCTTCGCAACTCAGTCTTTAATATGAACAACACTTGAAAGAGCTGAAAGTAACCTACATGAAGAAGTAGAGCTCTTCAGATAATTTTTTCTAGAAGCAGAGGCATCTACTTTTGACCCAACTAAATGCCATGACTCCTAAGTTTTTGCACACTCTAGAAAGGCTTGACTTCCTGCAAAGTGTTTGCCAAAAGATGAAAAGTAACACAAAGAAAAACACCCAGTCAAGGGCCTGGCATCTTGTAGGTGCTTAGAAAGTGTTTGTGGTACAGAATCTGAAGCTAACTAAAATCTAAATCGGATGCCAAAGGTGGGGTTACAAAACTGGCTTTCTTCTCCCCTAAGTGAATCTCTAGAATGATTCATTTCCTTTTCTTTAAAACATGAATACTAATCCTCACCTCATGGGATTTTTAGGGGGCAAATAAGATAACACAAGAAAACTCTTCAAAAACTCTAGATTCTATTCAAATAGAAAGTTTACTATGGAAAAAAAACAAAAACAAAGCCCGAGGCCTTGATAAATTCTTATGTATTATGTTCTTGTTAAATAGCAACAAGTTAAAAAGCAAACAACTAATATGTACTATTTTGAGCCTTTCCAATGAAAATATTAAAAATCTTTTTGTTAAAAGTTCTTTTCCTGTGGGTAATTCTATACCTATATATTTTGAGGAAAGTAGGAGGAAATAAAGGAAGTGCAACATCTGGAATAGAGTTAATGCAAGATTTTGTGCATCGAAAATCACAGAAAATTGGTTTCTGATACCTGGATATCTTCACCCAGGTTGCTGTGTAGAGTATGCGGGGCTAGGGAGTGTATTCAAAAGAACCTGACTCAATCTTCAGGTTGTCAGCCCAATTGCTAGGCCATTTGGCCCCTCACCGCATTTGGTGATTTTTATTAAGTTGAACCATACAAAATTCCAGATATTCAACAACCTTGGGCCTACAAAAATGACAATTTCACCTATTCGGCCTAATATCATTTTATTTCTGTTACTGAATGGGGATTCCTTTGTTTATCTGTTCAGTCTGATATAGACATCTAGAGGGCAGGGATTGTGTCCATTGTCTAAATTGAAGTCTAGATGCCTGAGCTCAGACAATGTAAGATATGAAAAGAATGCGTAAAAATGTCTTTTCCTATGAGCCACACGTACCATTTCTGGCACCCTTCATGGTGACAGTGCAATGGAAATCATAGGTGCTTCATCACTGGGGACGCCCTGGAGGTGAGCTCCTCTCTCCCGGCGAATGTTCAGCTCAAACTAGGAGCCATCGCGGCCGCTCTGGTACTGCGGATGCTGCACCAGCCCAGAGTCCCCTCCTCCTTCCTATGCCCACTTCCTTCCTTCCTAGCCTCACCGTGCCGTCTCTGCTGCTTTTGCCTAAAGCTTACCCAATTAGTAACCAATGCACTGCTTTTTAAGCCTTTTTTTATGGTATCCCGGAGAATGGCAACCCATAGTAGGAATGCATTTTGCATCATGGCCCTGTACGCTACGCTGTATTACAAATGTATGTAGCTGATGTATCTATATCTAATATTTCTTGTACACATGTTACCAAGCCAATTCCCAGTTTTGAGAAGCTGTCCAGCTTGTCTGTTTTGAAATGAGGGTCCAATTAAACTTGTGGAGACTTTAAAGCTTCATGGGAGAGAGAAAAAAATGCCAGCTCAATCTTTAAGCTTTTTATCCCCCTTAAGCAGCTGTGGTCTGTATCGGTTTATGTCAGGATTTGTTTTCCTATTCCTGTTTTTGAGAGGCCACAACCTTGCAGATGAGCCCTAAGATGGGGCTGTGGCTTCAGTAACAAAGTCCTGAAACCCATATAATTAATTCTAGATGGCAGTGGCTCATTTCAGTTGCCGTGGAATGTTTTAGAATGACCGGGAATATCACCAGCAATCTGCTTCTATATGCATGGATATAGCCAGGTGAGGTTATTTATCTTTATGCCTGTTTCTTAATCTAAAATGACTTTATGATTTTAGCCTATCTGTAAGTTGAGATTTAAGTTTATAAAAATCCTATGGAAAGCTATCTAACTGTATACTAAGGATTATGCTATTTGGATGAGCAGCTTGGGAATATTTAGGTTTTGATCCAAACCTTTGAAATGTTCTTAAAGAGCCATAGCACTATTAGGTCAGTTTAAAAATTTGGTATAAAACTTGTATATTTATGTCTATTAGAGAAAATAAACACCACTTGCTTACCTCAGGGTTCTGATAATTTACTTAAATGTGGCTTGGCCAGTGGCCCACTGCTTTTAATTCACAGAAAGTCATATATATTTTCTTGGGGGCGGGGAGAAAAGAGGCAGTTACTTCTCCCTATACAGTTCCATCATTATCAAACTAGGTGATCGTATCTGAAACCCTGCTAATTTGCAGGAATGAGAGACACGAATAAGACTTTTCATATTTGGGTGACTTCAGAATGGATTCGGAATGTTGCTCAAAAGGGAAACTTGTGAATTCACTTGCCTTCCACTTGTCCTGATTTTTGAGGTGTCGAGGCTCTTGGCAGACTGTTTTGATGAGTATTGGCATGCTGTCTACCAGTGAGAGAGCTGACTCAAGTGAAATGTGGCAGTCATTGGAAATTTCTTTTTAAGAACTTGGAGAAATGCCTCGCAGAGTTCAGGGTTAGATGGAGTGTAGTGGAGGGCAAGGCACAAAATCTAGATGATTTATCTCAGCTTCTGACCCATTTTATATCCTTGAGTAAATCACTTAACTCTTCTGTGCCTGGGCTTTCGCTTGTAAAATAGAAATAAGGTCCCCATTTCCTAGACCTCATTTGAAGGGATATTATACATTTTGACAAAAGGAGGAAACCAATTGCTTTTGGCACCAAAGGAAATTCTAAAGGAGAGTTGCAACAATATTTGGAGATGATAGCTTTATTGAGATAAGCTAATGACCATCCAAGGCAAATATATATTAAAACCAGGGTAAGTCCTTCAGATCCAAAAAAACATTCATTGGGAAGTTACTATATTCCACACACTTTCCCATTTACTCTTCCATGGTTGTTTAATCCTCCCAGCAGTGCTGGGTGGCAGTTGGTTACTGTCCTATTTATGGCTTTATGAATAAAGAAAGTGAGACTTAGGGAAGTTAACCAACCTTTTTGAGCCACACAGCGGGAAGTAGCAGAGCTCAGGATAGGCCTTCTGGTGCCGGGTCCTTCTCGTGGCATACCACCAGCCTTGCACGTGACATTGAAAGACAACAGAACTAAAAATAAATCTAAAATTCGATTTCTAAGAAAACCGGGTAATTAAAATACCTGTATTTAGTCTCTAAATTGTATCTCAGTTTCCACATTTTTGTCCTTCTCTCCTGGACAACTATTTCTCTTTAAATTGTAGATAATCAAATTGTTTCAACTTTATTGTTTCTACCAAATACATTTGTCAATTGCTAGTGATTTTGAACAGTACTTCTAGCCCCTGTTAATAAAACTCTTCAGAGGCATACATGTGCAAGACTTATCATTCTTTTTTAAAATATATGGCTGAATCAGGGAAATCCAAATCAAAACCACACTGAGATACCACCTTACACCAGTTAGAATGGCAAAAATGGACAGGGAAAGAAACAACAAATGTTGGAGAGGTTGTGGAGAAAGGGGAACCCTCTTACACTGTTGGTGGGAATGCAAGTTGGTACAGCCACTTTGGAAAACAGTGTGGAGGTTCCTCAAAAATTTAAAAATAGAGCTGCCGTATGACCCAGCAATTGCACTTCTGGGTATTTACCCCAAAGACACAGATGTAGTGAAAAGAAGGGCCATATGCACCCCAATGTTCATAGCAGCAATGTCTGCAATAGCCAAACTATGGAAAGAGCCGAGATGCCCTTCAACAGATGAATGGATAAAGAAGATGTGGTCCATATATACAATGGAATATTACTCAGCCATCAGAAAAGATGAATACCCAACTTTTACATCAACATGGATGGGACTGGAGGAGATTATGCTAAGCGAAATAAGTCAAGCAGAGAAAGTCAATTATCATATGGTTTCACTTATTTGTGGAACATAAGGAATAGCATGGAGGACATTAGGAGAAGGAAGGGAAAAATGGGGGGTGGGAATTGGAGGGAGAGATGAACCATGAGAGACTATGGACCTGAGAAACAAACAGGGTTCTAGAGGGGAGGGGGGAGGGGGGATTGGTTAGCCCGGTGATGGGTATTAAGGAGGGCACGTACTGCATGGAGCACTGGGTGTTATACGAAAACAATGGATCGTGAATCACTACATCAAAAACTAATGATGTATTGTATGGTGACTAACATAATATAATAAAATTAAAAACTACAAAAAATAAAAAAATAAAATAAATAAATAAATAAAATAAAATAAAATATATGGCTGACTGGCTTCTGTTGAGTAATCTTAGCAGCATTGTTATACCTGTCTTTATAATTTACAACTGTTAGGTTAAGGAAATTTCTAAGCCAACTGGATGGACTGCCAGTTGCCAAGCCCTGGTTGTATATTTTTATGATGTATGACTTAATACTTCTGGGGGTTCTGTTGCAATCGTACTGTCCTGCACAAGCATATAAAATCTGTTGTTTAACCAAATGTGCCCTTCCTTTGCCATGAATTAGGTATCATGTTTTTGAAATCTTGTCCAAGGCGATGAAAAGCCGAGCAAATACTTGCTTTTCTTTCCAGTTTCCCAAGCAGCAGCGGCATTGCAAACCCCATCTCACTTAGGCTCTCTTTGTCTACGAACAGTTCAGACTGACTGGAACACATTTATTGAATGCCCATTACTTGGGTGCATTAGTCAAATGCAATTGATTGTTATAATACACCACCAGCTCAGGGGAGGTAATGGGGCTCTTTAATTGAAGATGCTACTTTAGAGGACAGAGTGTAAATCATTGAATACAAAATCCAATGATTTTTTCACAGTAAATACAATGTGTCTATGATTGCATTCTCAGTACAGCCAGACAAAAGAGGGATGGCTGATATTCAAGACTAGGCATTCGGAGATTCCTAAGAACCTTTTCTAAGATTCATCCTATTTTCATCTTGTCTTGAAATATTCTTATGTTTCCTACTGAAACCTTGGTTCAGAGGAATGGCACTATGTATATGCATACATGCACATTTAAGATTACAATTAAAATGTAAGAGAATTTATTAGAGAATACTTTGGAAGCCAAGACATCTCAACCGTCTTCCATTCATTACAACCTTGGCATAGTCTTAGGACCATATTTTTAGAAAATATCGGAGCAGTTCCAAGTCTTTCCTCCTTGGCCCTTCAGCTGCTACCTTTCTTTCCTAATCCAACAATTACACAGAATCATTTAGCACAAACTAAAGATATATACAAGAGCAGTGATTTAAATAAAGATTTCCTTGCTGCCATTGAGTTTAAAGAAAATAGTTTAGGGGCTCCTGGGTGGCTCAGTGGGTTAAGTGTCTGCATTCAGCTCAGGTCATGATCCCAGGGTGCTGGGATGGAGCCCCATGTCAGGCTCCCTGCTCAGTGGAGAGTCTGCTTCTCCTTCTCCCTCTCCTCCTCCCCGCTGCTGTTCTGCCTCACACACACAGAGAAAGAGCTTGAGCGGGGAGGGGGGAGGCAGAGGGAGAAGCAGACTCCCCGCTAAGCAGGGAGCCTGATGTGGGGCTCGATCCCAGGATCCCAAGATCATGACCTGAGCCAAATGCAGATGCTTTAACTGACTGAGCCACCCAGGCACCAAATAAACAAATCTGAAAGAAAGAAAAGAAAGAAAGAGAGAGGGAGGGAGGGAGGGAGGGAGGAAGGAAGGAAGGAAGGAAGGAAGGAAGGAAGGAAGGAAGGAAGGAAAAAAAAAGAATTTAAAGACTTGGAAGACAAGCCACTCCCTACTCCAGCCAAACCTTTTTCTTCCAAGCTTCTTTTTATACCTTGTGGGACTGTGGCACCAACTAGACCCACCCCCTCGCACACTCGGGACTGACCTCTCAGAGTGAAGACCTCTCTCTTCTGCCATTCCTGCCTGCACCCTGGAAAACACCCAGCCAAGGGCTGGTCTGAAGCTCTTCCTTAACTGCTTTTAAGACCCTGGAGAGCATTAGGTATGAGGGACTGTCTGTCTTGGGAGAGCAGTGAATCTCCTAACTATTGAAAAGATAGTGCTGTGTGATTCCAAACATACTAAAAGCCAGCAATGTGAACAGGTCCTCATTATTTTTTGTTCTCTTGCTCTAAGATGATTCCTAAGAATAGAGGCAAATAGACTAAGAAACCTTGTCTGTGACCCCTCCGTGACTCAGCCAGCATTACAAATTGGCTGTGGGAGTTGGGCTTTGAATCTGTTAGAACAAATTACTGAAGTTGGTGCTCTTTGCATTAGAATCTGCACTTCCCATGAATTAATTCTGCACCCACCTTGTGTGAAAAACAAAGCATAAAGTTAGAGAGCCTGCAGCACATAGCTCGAGATGGAGAGGTGGTGATGCTGGGGCTCGTTTTCCTCTGTCCCTTTTGTCTAGGTCCCTCCTTCCCAGTCTCCCCTGCTCATTTTCTTTTCTCTTTGTCCTGCTCTCCCGCAAGGTAATGATGAATGGCTGCTGATGTGCCCATTCACGTTCTCATCTCTCCCTTCCCTCCAGACATTCTCATGTCCATGTGAGGTTGGACCCAGAAGGATTCAGTGTGTGCCAGCTGCAGGACACCTATTTCTAATTTGTTCATTTCCGGGAAGGACTAAAACCACAGCTGGGGTACATGTCGACTTTCCGTCCTTTAACTTTTTTACAATGAGAATGTATTATTTGTGAAATTCATTAAACATGTATAAAAATAGGAAAGTTGCAACCAAGTTTTCTGGGAAGAACACACTGAATTGCTTCCCAAAGAGACTGTTCAGGAAACCAAAGGTGGGCGTAATGGAAGTTTTTCTTTTTTTATTTTGGTAGTGGTTGGTCTATTTATATGATGAATCAGGAGAGGTTTTTTTCCATACTTTTCGGGAAACATACCTGCTTAGGCTGCAGATGAAGCAGGAATTGTACCTCGCTGGCCAAGGCAGCCACTTACCTGCAGATTGAAGAGAGTGGGGGGAATCTCATGCCCACTTGTTGACTGGACTCAGAGAGTCCATCATTAAAGATGCGTAAACGTAACGTGTTACTCAGGTCCTACTGACCACATCCCTTCCCTGCTGCCTCCAGAGGTTTGGTGGACTTAGAGCTCAGGGTAGCTTAGGGAGGCTCAGGGATCAGGGCTATTCTTAGTTTCATGAGATCGTGTGCTCTATAAAAAGCGCTTCTCTAGGCTCCCAACCACCAGGCATGGCACTGCATCTTCCTTGACACCACGGTTACCTTCCATAAATGCAGGTTTTACGGTAATTAATTGTTTATGTGTCAGTCTCCCTTTCCTGTTAGCTCGTTCAGGGCGGGAGTTGTGTTTTGTTCATCTCTGTATCTCCAACAGCAATGCAGTGCCTGACAGTTGATGCGCAAGATATGACTATTGAATGAATGATGTAAGGTCTGAACTTCAAACAACTGATTTATAAATGAACTTTGGAGAACTGGGGTTTTCCTGTGGTTGGATAGAAGGGAAAGGCCTAGGAACACAACAGTTAAAAACTGGTGCAGTTATATCCAGATGGCTAATTGGTTCAGTGTTTTGGCTTTGGAACGAACAGCCGATGTTCAAATCCCGGCACCTCTGTTTACTGGCTGATGACTTGAGCAAGTTCCTTAACCTCCCTCTTCCTCAGTTCCCTCATCCGTAAAATGCAGATACCAAAATTATCTACCTCCTGGTCTGGTTGTCAGGATTCAGTGAGACAATGCAAACCTCAGACAGCAGGGCACACAGACAAGTTCATTCATTGTTCATTCTTAGCAATTGTTATTATCCAGAACCTTTAAAATATGAGTCATTCTAGTTGGTCAAGTTTTCTGAATACCCCTTTAAACACCAAAGTGTTTCTTATCGGACTAATTTTGAGATAGAGCTTTTAAAAATGGCTTCTTTTTCCTGAAACAATATAATGAATATCTTAATCTTTAACTCAGGAGTATTATCACAAGCAATCATTATTGTCCTGCACTTGACACAGAAATACTGCCCCAGCGTGTAGGCGTGTGTGCGGTTGACAGGCTTTCCAGCTTCTCTGCGTCTTGCATTCTTCTGTCTGACCTTCCGGAATAGTCAGCTGACTACTCTCAATGGCTTGCTTTTACTACCTTCTCTCACCTTTAGAATTTTTCTTGTCTAACATGCTATACTCTTGGGAATCAGACAACCAAGCACGTTTTAATTGTATATAAAATAAGAGTGACTTGATGAGGCTCTCAGTGAGCTCTCTAATGAATAAAAGTGAGTGATTTTTGCAGTTTCCATACTGGTTATCTCCTATTTGCCATCAATATTCCATATATTTATGACAGATGAAGTCTTACCATACATGAAAGTTTGTGTTCTATCTTCTCTTCTACAGTTGTTGTTTTTTAAAGATTTTATTTATTTATTTTAGAGCGAGAGCGAGTGGGGGGAGGGGCAGAAGGAGAGGGAGAAAAATCTCAAGCAGACTCTGTGCTGAGCGTGGAGCCTGACATGGGGCTCGATCTCACGACCCCGAGATCATGACCTGAGCCGAAATCAGAGTTGGGCGCTTAACTGACTGAGCCACACAGGCTTCTGTTTTCTGTTCTACAGTTTTTACTGGAACTCAACATAATGCCCTTGGGCTGGGCTAGAGCTTTTAGCACATCTCCTAAAGAGAAAGAAGCAGCCTGTGCTACCGGGTTCAAGTCCTAGATCAGCTACTTGATTTCTTTAAGACTGACTCTCAGTTGTCAGTAGGGCTTAATGAGATAGCACTTTCACTTATGTTAATACATACTTTGTTACTGTAAAGTGCTAAAATTGTATTATTAGCGTTAGTGGTACTCCACCATGTTTGCAGTTTTGTTTATTGTATTTCCATGGATCTGGAATGAGAGAGAATACTATATATGCCTCATCAGAGAAATTCATCAGCGGCCTTTAAATGAAGTAACTTCCTTTAAAACATGTAATAAAACCACTGTGAAGCTCCTGTCTGATGGATGACGGAGGAAGGTGGGGGAATGTGTAATGAAAACGCCACCCTGTGGTGTTCAGTAGGCAAGAAGCGGGGGAGAAATCCCTTTTTCTAACAGATTTTGCCTGTAAGCTCTTTTGTACATGCAGCTGGGAAAGTGTTAAAATACGTATGTGGCGTGTTTATGGATTTTAATCAGGAGCTGTTGATAATTAAATAGATCTAATAATTTTTTCTAAATTTATATTTAACTTCTCAAATTAAATTTATTAAGCTTATTTCTGGACTAACCTGTCCTGGTGTGCACAGTCTGAAATGCTTAGAAGATTATTTAGCTAATGTTCTCTTTCTCAATTTTGAATTTGTTTTGCTGACACTTTTCTCTCTCTCTCTCTCCTATATTCACTTCCTAATCTATTTAAACCTCTATGAGTATCCACCTGAAATGAATTCCTCTTTGCAGTCCTGTGTCCTCTGGGGCTAGCTAACCCTGTGGTTGCTTCAGTATGGACCCACTTTTGCCTTTATTATACAGTTCATGGGACCCACTCAGGGCCTGTTTTACTCTGTTGTTTAATAGAGTGCAGGAACTTTAAAGAGAGGTCTAGGACTAAAATTCATGTATCTGAAAGACAAAGAAGCTTAATTTAAACCACAAAGAATTTCAAAATGTACTATGAGAAGCCACTGGAGGAGGAGGGGGGAGTCCATGTGCTGTGAGGGAAGCATATGGAATTCAGAATCTCAAGGTCTGCACTTATATCTTGGTCCTGCAATTTATAACTGTGTGAGTCACTTCAGCTCAGAGACTCAGTTTCTTCGTTGGTGAATGTAGGGATAGTATCTGTTCTATCTGTATTGTAAGGCTGAGTAGAGTTTAAGTGAGCTGCAACACCATTGTTAGGAAGACATATGCTAGATCCAAGAATTCTGAAATGCTGGCTACTTGGAGCATCGGGCCATTTTCCTACTTTTAATTGCTTCAAGTCAAATGATTGCACTTACCCATGTTATATTATTAAATTTTAACTTCTGATCGTCCACTGATTTGGAAGGATGGAGAGGGGCAGGGAAGCAGATGACCAGGCACGTGGTGAGACATCAGGCCTAGGCTTGTTTTAAAGCAGTGAGTTTTGGGGTGTCTGGGTGGCTCAGTTGGTTAAGCATCTGCCTTCGGCTCAGGTCATGATCCCGGGGTCCTGGGATCAAGCCCCACATTGGGCTCCCTGCTCAGCAGGAAGCCTGTTTCTCCCTCTCTCTCCCTCTCCCACTTCCCCTGCTTGTGTTCCCTCTCTTACTGTCTCTCTCTCTCTGTCAAATAAATAAATAAAATCTTAAAAAAAAAAAAAAACAGTGAGTTTTATATGTATAAAAAAGAAGCTACCCCAGCTTCAAGGACCTTAAGGCCACATCCTTTCTGCTAAGAGGTCAAAAACATTCAAATCAGAGATGGAGGAAGACTCTTTAAGAGAAAGATCAGCTCTTTGGTCAGACATGTGATAGAAGAAGGAAAATAGGGCCTGTCATGAAGAAAAAGTCTACTGGGTAAATACCTGATAAAGTTTTTACCCAGAAGATGTTCTTACTCTCCTAGAAGATGTCTTTGGAAAAGGTGGGTTTGGTTGGAAGCCTACTCCAGTTAGCAGTGTCTAAGGGAGGACTTTAGCCACAGAATCAATGCACTCATGGTTCTCAGGACCACAGAAAGCCCAACCCAAATCTAACTTTAGGCAGTGTAAAAATGAGATGCAAAATATGGTGTGGAAGAAGGCCAGGGTATCCAGTCCTTCCTTAACTTGTCTTTAGGATAGTGAAAAAACAAGCCATGTCTAAGAGTCAGTTTTGAGTAGAGAAGGGTAGTGATATATATCGTCAGTGAAATAATTGGACACATGGTGTTGGGACAACAGCTGGTCCCAGACCAATTTTTGTCTTCATCGATTAGGCATCTTCTAGTAACTAAACTGCTACCACAGCAATTTTGTTACAACAGTGACCTGTGATCACAGTGTTTAAATTCTACTCTACCCATGTAACTCCACCCCAGGACCAGGGAGCCAGCAGTGAGCTGTTAAAATGTATAAAGCCGTTCCTTGCTGGGAGGCCACTATGATAACAGTGTCTCCAAGTTGGAAGCCATGAAAATGGTTTGGAATATTTTACCTTCAGGTACAAGACCTTAATCTCGTGTTGACCTTGGACTGTAATTTGGATAACTAGCACTTGTATTCCCCATTTGCAGCGGGGAGGTAGATTGGTTAGAAAACCTGTGTTTGCAGTCAGTAGATGGTATTCATGCATTGGAACCTACATTCCTGTCTTGGACTAATGTTTGTCATGTCAATGCTGAGTTTGCCCAGAAGATATGCTTTTTCTTGAAGGAGCTCATCCAAGATCCCTCTGTCTTCCTCATGTCACTGTGTCAAGCAGCACTTTTTTTTTTTTTTAAGATTTTATTTATTTATTTGAGAGAGAGACAGAGAACACAAGCCAGGGAGGAGAGGGAGAAGCAGACTCCCCACCTCCCCAACGTAGAGCTCCATCCCAGGACTCTGGGATCATGACCTGAGCCGAAGGCAGATGCTTAACCGACTGAGCCACCCAGGCGCTCCTAGGCAACATTTTTTTTTTTTTTAATTTTTTTTATTGTTATGTTAATCCCCATACATTACATCATTAGTTTTAGATATAGTGTTCCATGATTCATTGTTTGTGCATAACACCCAGTGCTCCATGCAGAATGTGCCCTCCTCAATACCCATCACCAGGCTAACCCATCCTCCCAACCCCCTCCCCTCTAGAACCCTCAGTTTGTTTTTCAGAGTCCATCGTCTCTCATGGTTCTTCTCCCCCTCCGATTTCCCCCCCTTCATTCTTCCCCTCCTGCTACATTCTTCTTCTTCTTTTTTTCTTTCTTAACATATATTGCATTATTTGTTTCAGAGGTACAGATCTGAGATTCAACAGTCTTGCACAATTCACAGCGCTTACCAGAACACATACCCTCCCCAGTGTCCATCACCCAGTCACCCCATCCCTCCCACCCCACCCCCCACTCCAGCAACCCTCAGTTTGTTTCCTGAGATTAAGAATTCCTCATATCAGTGAGGTCATATGATACATGTCTTTCTCTGTTTGACTTATTTCGCTCAGCATAATACCCTCCAGTTCCATCCACGTCGTTGCAAATGGCAAGATCTTATTCCTTTTGATGGCTGCATAATATTCCATTGTATATATATACCACATCTTCTTTATCCATTCATCTGTTGATGGACATCTTGGCTCTTTCCACAGTTTGGCTATTGTGGACATTGCTGCTATAAACATCGGGGTGCACGTAGCCTTTCGGGTCCCTACTTTTGTATCTTTGGGGTAAATACCCAGTAGTGCAATTGCTGGATCATATGGTAGCTCTATTTTCAACTTTTTGAGGAACCTCCATACTGTTTTCCAGAGTGGCTGCACCAGCTTGCATTCCCACCAACAGTGTAGGAGGGTTAGGCAACATTTTTTTATTCAAGCTTTACCTAGCTGCAGATCCAAAAACTTTCCCCCTTACATAAAAAGTCTACATTTGCATTTGAGCCTTTCCTGGTCCATTCCCACCATACTCCAGGAGCACTTTTCGAAATATGGCAGGGCTGGTGTTCAGCTGGTCCATACCTATAGGCCCTGAAAGAGTTTTTAAGGTCAAGTTCCATTTGGAATGGTCAGTACGTTTGCTGTTTCATTTGTTAAGTATTTTGAATATGGTCCCTGTGATACGGCTTTAATTTTATCAGGTAAAATATATAGCCAACATACTTCAGCTTAGCAGACTTCAGTTTTGTTTTGTTTTGTTTTTAAGATTTTATTTATTTATTTGAGAGAGAGAGAATGAGAGAGAGAGCACATGAGAGGGGGGAGGGTCAGAGGGAGAAGCAGACTCCCTGCCAAGCAGGGAGCCCGATGCGGGACTCGATCCAGGGACTCCAAGATCATGACCTGAGCGGAAGGCTTAGCTTAACCAACTGAGCCACCCAGGTGCCCTAGACTTCAGTTTTTGATAAGAAGGGGGACATTTATTTAGGAAATTTTATGGAATTTGAAAAATCGTTTGTATTTTTCTTGCTTTATCTACTCTCCAGTGAAACTGAACAGTAATTTTGTAGCAAACCCTATTGTTGCCCAATTCCATATACTTTGGCCTATTTCCTAATTCATCTGCAGCGGCAGTGGCCTGTCCCTCTGCACTTGGGCATCGAGCTTCTGTGTCTCTCTACTTCTGTCTGGTGGTTTTCTTTGGTGCTAAGGGATCGTCACAGCCAATGAGCCAACCAAAAATTGTCAGAGATTGATGCCTATGGGTCAACATCCAACAGATGAGGGGTAAGGGTGGGTGGATAAATGCCCCAGCTTCCTCATCCCTCCCCAAGACAATGTTGAGGTGTGTTCTACTCTCTTCCTCGGTGGGTCCCCAGTGGGATGGAGCCCCAGTTACCCTCGGCAGTAATCCACTCATTAATGCACCCATTATCCCCATTACTGGCTTTTCTCTCTTCCCTGCCTCACTTTCCCCACTTTCTTCCATGTGCTTCCTCAGATCACCTCCCAAATACACTCTCTAAACCCAAGACCTTATCTCAGGATCTGCTTTCAGTGGAAGCCAGTCTAAGATACAATTTTTCCCTGCTATACCAGTTCCAGGTTCCAGCTTCTGGCCACCACCATCTCTCAATCTATTAGAAATGCAGATTGATCAAGTCCTGCCTGAGCTCCAAACCCTAAATGGTTTTCCCTTGCCTCAAAATAGAACCCAAGATTGCTGCCGCAGCTTAGCACCCTTGAGTGGCCTGGCTGCTTCTGCACTCAAGCTGCATCTGAGACATACTGTGTAAAGTGTTTTCCAGATGCTTCCACCAGAGGTTTCTCTTCATTTCTCATTCCCCGTCGCCCCTTTGTCTCTCCTTCCCTGCACTGCTGTTCCTCCGTCTGGGCTGTTCTTTCCCACTGTCTGGCTTACCCATTCCTTCACACCCTCAGCTTCACAGGAACCTTCTTGGACCTTTCCAGCTTAGTCCAGTCCCTCTAACCTGTCCCTACACTGTGCCACTCCTTCAAGAGCTTTGCATATTTGCAATGATGTGACGTATTTTCGATGATGTATTTAATGTCTTTCTCTAGACTAGGGATCTGCAAACGATTACAGCTTTATTGAACACAGCCACACCCATTTGTTTTCATATTATCTATGGGTACTTTGGGGCTACAATCAGAGAATTGAGTATTTGCAGCAGAGACCATGCAGATCGCCAAAATTCTCAAATATTTGCTCTCTAGATCTTTACAAAAATGTTTGCTGACCCCTCCCCTAGACTATGAACTCTGAGGGTGAAGTCTCTTGCTCATTTTTGTGAGCTGGCACCCAACACAGCTCCTGACAAAAAACAGCCATAAATAAATATTTTTTTTTTACTATGTGACTTGAAACAGTTTCTGCGAATGTTGCTTTTTTCCCTTCCTTATTATTTTGCCCTTCTTTTGTGAATTTTGCATATGCACTGTGACAGTGCTGTTCATAGCAGGTAAAAAGTTCCAGACCTGTAGACGATGATGTAGTTCCACCTTATAGTTCTTTATCAGACAGAAGTCAGATGCCCATCTCCTTTGTAATGTTTACTAGTTTTGTAGGCAATGCTCTTACTAAAGAGATAAAGATTTTACTATCTTTTTTTTTTTTCAGCCAGGTGTTTCAGACCAAGTGGGACATGATGTGTACTATATAAAGTGTTTTCCAGATGCCTACTTGGTTAAAAAGAATCCCACTCCTATATTTTTTGGAGGAAAGCATGCCCTAGCTAGATTTAATTTTAGAATATCAGTGTATAATGAAGTAAAGAAAGCTTTTATTTTAATGATATGGGGTGTAAAAATGTGCATGCTCCATGCTGCTATTATCATTTTTCACATACAAATTTTATCATCTCACTCTTTTACTTAAAAAAAAAAAAAGTAATATTTTCCCAAGCATCTCTGTGATGCCCAGAGGAATTTCTTGAATCTGGTTTATAATTTGCCTTTATAATATTATCTCTTGTTATGCTCTACACTAGGGGATATAAAACTAAGGCCTGTGGGCCCAATCGACACTGCTGCCTGTTTTGTAAATAAAGTTTTATTGGAACACAGCCACACTCATTTATTCAAGTATTTTCCATGGCTGCTTTCAGGTATAAGGGAGTGGTTGTGACAGACTGTGGCTTGCAAAGCCTCATGTATTTACTCTCTGTCCCTTCAAAGAAGAAAATTTGCTGGTCCTGTTCTAGGAAAGTTTTTATATTAACCATGACTATCTGCTCTCACCATTTCCTCTGCTTATCAAACTTTTTCATGTCTCTGAGCCTTTGCACATACTATGCCCTCTGCCTGGAAAAGCATTCTTCCCTTTCCTGCTTAGAAAACTCATGCAAGGGATGCCTGGGTGGCTCAGTCGGTTAATCACCTGCCTTTGGCTCAGGTCATGATCCCAGGGTCCTGGGATCGAGTCTCGCTTTGGGCTCCTTTCTCAGCCTGCTGCTCCCCCTGCTTGTTCTCTCTCTTTCTCTGGCAAATAAATAAATAAAATCTTTAAAAAAAGAAAAGAAAAGAAAACTCGTGCAAGCTATCAGTGCCCTGCTTTGGTTTTCATCTCCTTTCTAAAACTTCTGAATTTCCCCAAATGCATTTTTTTTTCCTTTTCTGAGTTCCCATAGCACTTTGAACAGATGTGTGTTAAAGCACTTGTCATTGCTATTTGTATCATAATTCCTATTTTTTTCTTTATCTCCTACTAGAGTATAAGCTGTAGGGGATAAGATTCTATTATCTTTATTCAGTGTATTCCCCCAGGTGCTTAGCACCAAGTAGATACCAAGAAGTGACTGATTAATGTCAGAGGGTTGCATGTTATTAACCAGTGTACAGGAAAGGTATAGTGTTAAAACAGAGACACATAGAGCCATTGGAGGAATTAGAGAATTTTTTTAAAGATTTTATTTATTTATTTGAGAGAGAGAGAGCATGAGCAGGGGGAGGGGCAAAGGGAGAGGGAGAAGCAGGCTCCCCGCTGAGGATGGAACCCAACTCCGGGCTCGATCCCAGGACCCCAGGATCATGACCTGAGCTGAAGGCAGACACTTAACTGACTGAGCCACCCAGGCACCCCTAGAATTTTTAACTGTAAAGTATTTAAGAATTATTTTTGCTCTACTTTCCCCTGGTCCTGCCCTTACAGATGGAAAAAAAAAAAAAAAGAGGGGTCTTGCCCAAGCCAACTCAGTGGCACCACCTCACAGAGAACCTTGGTGAGGGTTGACTAGACACAGTGTGTTAATTGGAGAGTTAACTGCTTAGTAAAATTGTTAATACTTATTTCCATGGTCAAAGAAGCAGGAAATTTGTTGGTGGGCAGGAAGTAGAGAATTTTAGTATTAGCTCCGTCTTTCATTTGCAGACAAGTAAGATGATTTTCTATCTCCCTTAGTTTGTATTTTTGGTAAATAAGGATGATTCTCATTCCTTGATATTGTTTCTACCTTTATCTGTAAGTGTTGAACTCAGTTTTTAAACTTGCTTTGAATCCATCACGGCCTTTACAATAGCAGCTTTGATGACCTGGCTTGCTACGACCAACTTAATAGTTTTCGTCTCTTCTGTGAAAGATCGAATTCAAAATGGAAAGCAGCTTTTTTCAAGAGTTTCCCACATTTGTCTGAGTGATGGTGATTTCATGTTGCTAGAGCCAGTTACCTACTGGATGCTTCATACTCTCTAACTGCCTAACGGGGGGAATTTGATCTGGCAAAGAGCCCAGGCGTCCATCTTCCTAGGGCTGGTAACCATTTATGGGGTGATAAGGATGAACTTTAATTGACTTCCTAGACATCCCTTCACTAAGGGAAAGAAGAGGAAAAGACAAAAGGAAAGAGTGAGTGCTGACAAGCAATTTCAGAGATTGATAGTCAGTTTGGACCTAATTTTAAATACCAGTAAAATCATATTTGTCATGTCAAACATCTATTTGAATGAGAACTCACAGACTAAAATCTCTTTTCTAATATTTATAGAGTTACGTTTTAAGAGTTGTGGCACTCATTTTTTTTCCTTACTACTTAGTGGAAGAGGTCACATGACATTGTCCACTTTCAAGTTAATGGGCTTTTAACATCTTTTGGGCAGGTTTTTATAATGAAAGAAATCCATTTTTGCTGCATTTCCATTGTTAAAGCTTTGGCAGTAATACTTACGCATGGTAATAATGTCAGTAGAGAGGTCTTATTTGCTTACAAACAGATTTCAATTGTTGAGAGACCAAATTATGTCCTGTTGCTATAAACATGGGCAGTATTTGGTCTCTGTTCATCAAGCTACTTTGTAATTAGGATTGCATCCAAATAACAAGTGCCTCTTCTCCCACGGAGGTCATTTCAACTTGCAATTTTCACTGACGGAACAAGGTTTCATGAGAGGACATGTCTATGCACAAAGATGAGCTTAAATAAAAAATATACGTGTATACATACATTCAGGCTAACCAGTGCATCTCTGATTGTGTCTGGCTTATTACTTTTTAGTGTCAGTCAGCAAGAAAGTTTTTAAAATATGGATAGACATTTTGTAAAATTCAGGGCAAAACCAGTATTTAAACTCCTAGGTAAGAATTGAATTCTCTTAGCTTTTGTCAAGAAAAACTTACTATAGTTTGCAAAACTGTTCTGTATATCTGGAGTTCTATCCACTAGTTTTTTTGGAGAATGCCCCAGAGTGTGCTGGGTATTTCTCTGTAGCCCTAAAAGAAAGAAGAATATATGCTCTAATATTTTACAGCTGTCAAGCTAAAAATCCACCAGGGCCAACTTGAACAACCATCATGATGGTAAACAGTGAACAGAGAACATGTAAGGCAGGAACTGAAAATAATTTAGAGGGTTTTTATTTTGGCAGCTGAGGTTCTGACGCCAAATCCCTGATTTTGTCCTTAGGAAAGCTGGTGGTGACATTTGCAGTGGCTCTATTTAAGGAGAGGAAGTTTGATGACTGATAAGAACCAAGGCTTAGATTCAGGAATTGGATGACTGGCAACAGCCATTTCCACAGCTGTCCTTGGGGACCACTGGGAGACCTTTTGTTGCTTCTTCTGCCCTGTTTTAGGAAAGTAGATTTCTAGTCAGGCTGCCCTACAGGAGACCCTCAAAGCATTTTCTTCACAATGAAGTTGGCTCTATGTAAGTGAATCTTACTTTGAAGCGTGACCAGTGGTTATTTTTGAGGCATTATTCCCCCACTTCTGTAAATAAGGAAAGCAGTGAAGGGGATTTAGAATAGCATGCATTTGGAACTTCATCCGTAAGACTTCCTATTCTCAGGGCTACCCTACCAGGGTACCGATTCTCTCCTCCATCTCCCCTACCCCACATGTCAGTTCACTGGATGCATGTGACAAGGCACATGAAAATCTGACATTCTGAGCATCTTTAAACCAAAAGAGTCCACTTACCATGAGTCAGTGAGAAGCAGGGAGTAAGTGCTCTGAGAATATCCCTGCAAATCCTTCCTTGCTATGCTTTAGCCTGCAAGGGAACGATCTTGTCTCACATTTCCTATCCTTTTACTCAGGACCGGATACATAATTTGTCCAGCACAATGAAATGAAAACATGGGGCCTTTGTTTAAAAATTATTAAGAATTCTGAGCCGATAGCAGCAAGCATTAAACTAAGCACAAGGCCCTTCTCAACGTGGGGCTTGGCGTGGCTGCATGGGTCACCCATCCCTGAAGCCAGCCTGGATTTTATATCTTTTCTTTCTTATTTAAGACCTTACCTGAACTTTAAAAATATCACCTTATGACATCTGACAGATACTACATTTCGGGCATGTGTCCCTTGGTGTTTTCTTTCTTTTTTTTTAATTTTTATTTATTTTTATTATTATGTTCAGTTAGCCAACATCTGATAGTATTTTGTTTCAAGCATTGAGTTTTTTTAAATTTTATTTTATTATGTTAATCACCATACATTACATCACTAGTTTTTCATGTAGTGTTCCATGATTCATTGTTTGCGTATAACACCCAGTGCTTCATTCAGTACGTGCCCTCTTTAATACCCATCACCAGGCTAACCTATCCCCCCACCCCCTCCCCTCTAGAACCCTCAGTTGGTGTTTTCTGATCTCTCTCAATCTCTTGATGCATATTTTGTGTCCCTTTCCTCCTATTCCTTCTCCTCTTTTTTCCCCTACTTATTAATTTTTAAAAGTACACTTTATTTTTTAGAGCAGTTTAACTTCACAACCAAACTGAGGGGAAAATTCAGAGATCTCTCAGATCCCCCCTGCTCTCAGCCCACGCACAGCCTCCTCATTATCAGCATTCCCCCGCCAGAGTGGTAACATCTATTACCACTGATGGACGCTCACTGGCACATCATCATCACCCAGAATCCCTAGTTTATATCAGAGTTCACTGTTGCTGTCGTACATCCCATGAATTTGGACAAATGTATTCACCCTTATGGTATCATACGGAGTCTTTCCACCGCCCTGAACATCCTCTGTGCTCCGTAAAAGACATTTCTTTAGAAGCCAGCTTTGATTTTTGATTTTATGTCCCTTTTCCTCATCTCACTGCCTTGACATCTGTGTATCTCAAAATTCCGGGCCAGTATGAAGCTAAAAGGCTCATGTTGGAAAAGTGAGACTGATTGCAAGAAACAAAGGGCCAAATTTATTGACAGTTGTTCTGCGTGGTGGGAGCAGAGCAGATGGGGCGCATCAATGGAGAGTGCACGTGCACAGAGGGGCGGGGGGGTGCCTGACGTCATCCTTACCCTATAAAGAAACTATAGTACAGAGATTCAGGTAAAAAATAGCAAAAACTCTGCAGTAGGTCTGTCCTTTTCCCCACTGGTGTAGAAAATTCTGACAATTCTGACAATGAATGCAAGAAGCTTTATCAAATATACTTGGAGAAAGCTAAGTAGTATAAATTTGCTGTCATTTGTCGTAGGTTCCCCCAACATGGAAGGTGGATAGGAATTCCTCCCAACCAATTATCAGAGCCCAAGAGAGGAGAGGGGAAGCTATCTTTAAATGTTGGAACTTATTCGGATCAGCAGGGCCCTCCTTCTTTCCTCTTTGCTGCTTTCGTCACTCATTTTTATAAAATGACCACCGAGACCGATTTACATGGTAAAAAGAAAATCACAGGGAGTGAGAAATGATGTATGGCAATTGTCCTCCCTTTGTTTGCCCTGTGAATGGTAGGGGATGGAAGGGTGGGAATCAGGGCTGTTTGGGGGGCTGAGGGTTATTACTGAGTATAAGCTGGCAAAATCACCTGCTCCCCTGGGAACTCTCCTCAAGGTCTAGCCAGGACATCCACATCATCCCATGAAGCACTTTCTTTTTATGGATTAATGGATTGTGTTTTGGAATCAAGTTATTTATTTAGCTGCATAATCCTGGAAAAGATGATGTAAGACCTTATTTTGTTACTTTAGTTAAATGTGTTTGTGGCCTACCTTCCATTTCAGCTGCAGCTGGGATGGACAGCTCCCGTGCACGTCAGTGCCCCACCGAAACTATTCCCAGCCTCGGCACCTCAGGACTTCTTTCTAAACCACAAGAGCTTGCACAACCTAAACTCAGGATAGTTGGGAAGTTTGGGGGGAGTTAGTGCGCTGGAGGTACCCCTCAAATAATGCGGGATGAGAGTCCGTAGATAAATCTCCAGACTCCTGTGCTTTGGAGGCAGAATTCTGGGATGCATTCTCCAAGGGTCGCCAGTAAGAAAACTAGCTCAGTAACAAACGTTCCTGTCTTTCCCTCCTTCCTTGCCTCAGTTTTCCTGCTCCTGGGTTCACCTCCCAAAAAAGCTGCATCCAAGTCCCAGTTTCAAGCTCTTCTTTCAGGGGAATACTAATTAAATGCCAGGCTAGCATGCATTTCTGCCAGCCTTCTGTGTGTCTTGGTTCAGCTGTGGCATTCTTTCGTGTACAGGTCTTCAAACTTTGAACTGGTAACTGATAAAAGAGAAAATCAGAAAATTAAAAATATTTTTATGTTGAAAAATTTTCCATATGTTGATAGCATCTCATTATATATATTCATCTACACAGTAAACTTTATCAAGGTCCCACTCTTTGTCAGGAACAATGGTGCAGGCTAGGGCTAGAAAGAGGAGTAAGATGTGCTTCCTACCTAATGGGAGTATAGGGTCTACCGGAGAGAGATGATGCTAGAAATCTGCACAGAGCATAATGAGAGCACGATGGCAGTGGTCAGTTATGCATCTGTGATTAGGGGTTGTGAAGGGTAAGTGGTGAGAGCCAGCAGCACAGAGTGAGGAAGGCCTTGACAGGACAGGGGGAAGCTGAGCAAAGACACACTTGCCTGGAGGTGTGAGCAGGTCAGTCCTGGGGGAGCACCACAGGGGCTGGGGCACAGTTTGAGGTTCACTTAGAACCAAGAGATGAAAGCGACCACCTGATATCCTGTGTGAAAGACAGTGGAAGCTGACGAGGGCATCAGGAGCATGCCGGAAACATCATGAAACAATAGCACTTTGCAAAGCAACTCCACAGATGACGCCCCTAACCATGGGAGTGGAGCACAAGGCTTCTGACTCAGGCAGGATTCTAAGCTCTTTTTTTTTTTTTAATGTTATGACACCTGTATTTCTATTTTTCCAAAATGAGTTTCTTGATTTAGTTAGGGCCTCAAGGGCACAGGGTATTAGCCACTGCCCTGTTCTGTAGGATGCATTTGTTCAGGGCAGATCTTCACTTTCCTTGTCTTCTTCAGACGAAAGGGCTCCAGGATTGCCTGAAAGGCTTGAAGAAATGTGAAGCTAAAGCACCTTTACTGAAACTTGAGTCCTTTCAGACACAGTTGCCAGATTCCACCAGCATGCTTTTCACTTCCAAATGCACCACCAGTTTGAGCCCTGCTTGTTGGAACATTGATATTTACAGTGCTGTGGTCTGATCCTTTAGGTCCAAGCCAGCAGAAGATTCTGCCCCCAACCTTGGTAAAGATGCTACTTGAAAGTCCCTGCTTTACTTCATTACTCCAAAGACCTTTTTTACACACTTGAATTTAAAGACATGAAGAGTCAGAGAAAACATCCGAAGGACGCATCATGGCAGAACCTGTCACAGTTGTCAGTTCTCTGTAATTTCCAGGGTAATCCCTAGCCTCACCCATAAACCACTGTGCCATCCACCTTTTTTTTTCACTTCTTCCTCTGCTTCAGGGAACTTGCTCACTACCTATTTGATGTGGAGTAGTCTGTGGAGAACATTAGAGTCAGAAGGGTACCTGTACAGATCTGTATAAAGGCCTTTTTAAGTTCATTTACAACTTCATCATGGATGCTTTAATGTAAAAACGGTTGCTTCACAGTGGTACCTGTCTGCCCAGGGATTCCAGATTCTTTGCACTTTGCAGTATTGCTTTCTTATAACGACTTCCAAATTTTAAGCTCCCTTTTACTGGAAGGCTTACAGTAGACAATCAGAGATAAGCTTTATAAAAGTTCCAATTCTGGTCCTTATGCTTCGTCTTTATCTTTTTATTCCAGGGGAAAGGGTTTAGTGGGAGAGAGTAGAAAAGTTATTTTGTAAAAAATGGAAAAAAAAAAAAAACAACAACGAAGGTTTATTTTAGAAGCACATATAAGTGACCGGAGAAGTAGGAAAAAAATGATACATTCATTTCAATCTGAATAGGAATTTAGTCTGCCATGAGCTATTAGACTGACTGCAAGAATGAGGATTTAATGAGAAGAGAAAACTCATCTGTGACTTTGTGAAGCAGGTGCTGAAATCTGTCATTGCTTTGAGGGGGCATTTCAGAAAAATCCAAAATAATGGTATCAATGTCTTGCCATCTGTTTTCTTATTCCAGTTTGTACCAACCTTTTAAAAAACACTCATTCTTACACAGGCATCTGCACACACTATTTTGGCCTTTGAAGTGGGCAATGAACATTGCATAACAATTATCATAAAATTGGACTTGAACTGTCTTGAACTTTCTGCGTGTTCATTGGCTGATTGATGCTTTGTACATTGAGTCGTCTTCAAAGAATACCAAACAGAAGAACTGTGTTTTGAATTTTCTCTAGAGAGCTCCCTATAGCTTCTGGTATGTGAGCGAAGGTAGGAGAGAGGAGTGATTTGTTGTTACTTTCTGGGTCTGTTTTAAATGCTCTGTGGTAGCATCCCTGCAGCCCTGTGGCTTTCATCTTTGTTTTTAGTCTTTTGGAGACAACAGCTGGATTCTGCTTTAGTACTTACTCTTGATTCTTGTCCTGTTGCGAGCCATTCTGGTGGGGTTTTTTTGTTTGGTTGGTTGGGGGGGGGGTTGGCATGTGGCATGCTACTTTTCCATAGTATTTAATTAAAAGTTTGGTTTTTTGGAACTTGCCATTGGTAGACTGCTAGAAAATGGAGCCAGCGGATCTTTGCAAGGAGTCTGAGATCCCGTTTTACCCTTGTAGCCTCCCCATCCAAGGGTCGAGTGCTTTCTACCAACTCTGCTTTTGGTAAAAGTCCACAGTGCACGCTTCACTTGAGATAAACCACATGTGTTGATTTGTAACTTACATGAACAGGCCAAAAAAAAGATGTATTTCCTGAGGTTTTGTTCACAGTTTTCTGTGATTTTAGTTATTACTAAAATGGTTTAATTTTAAACACAGCAGATCTACTTCTAACTTGGTTCTCTGAGACTGCCAATTTTGAATTTTATGCTGACATAATTTGTCCCCAAAATATATATGCTTGGGTCACCAAGGGCATTCAGGGATGATTATCTCATTTTTGTATATGGGAAGGAAGTGGCTGGGGAGAGGAGGAATAAAAATAACACTCCCCCCACAATAAAAGAAAAAAAGCCAACAAGAATTTGCCCCAAAGTAATTCAGAATGATCGTCTTGTCCAGATTATGAATTTATAGGATAAGCTATATATTTATGACAATTTTAAAAAATTAATCCACTTTTGATAGGAATTCTCACCTTTCCCATTGCCATGATATCCTCTTCTATCACAGATTTATTTTGGAAAATTATAGTGAAAAAGGAGCCTTTTCTGGGAAATAACTCAGCAATGAGAAAGAGATGCCATTAGGACATTTTCTGAGAAATCAAAGTTTTAGACTTTTTTTTAATCCTCCATTTTTATACCAGATTATGTGAACTGCTGAACTTCATACAGGACTTAACATACAATAAGAAAACAGAACCTACAGAAGCTGTCAAGATTTATTAACCTCCTTTTGAGGTCTTTGATTCTCAATGTCCTTGTTGAGATAGGACAAAATGAAATTACCCAGTGAATGAAGCATTTTAGGATTTGTGAGAAAAGTTATCTTAATCAGTTTTTAATGTTTTTTTTTTGAGATAACATATTTTCAGGATAGATCATTATGGCACACTGAATTATAATCTACAAATTAGAATATAATTGTGCAATTTGTGTTTAATTCTCTTGCTCACATTTTATATTAGGCTTATTTCTTTGCAGACTTACAGTATTGTGAGTTTTTCATAAACAGCTATTTAAAGCCATTCACATAATCAAAATAATATTTATAGATACTCAGAAAATGATTAATCTCAGGATTGTGGCAAAGCAGAAAACCTTACTATGTGGGTTTACCACCTCCCCCAACAACAACAGCAAAAAAATCCGAGTTCTGGTTAAGTTCCCTGAATGAGCGTAGTGAAAATTAGTTTCTTTTGGAAAGATCATACAACTGAAAGACTAATTTAAATTAGGAGGGCACACTGGGCTTGGCAGAGGGCAATGTGAGAAAGCAAAGTGTAATTTTCCTCCAAACAAAGACAAGCTTGTTGGAGAGCATGCTTTATTGCCTGGAAATTCTATATATATGCAAAGTTGCTCATCAATTCACTGTTGGGTTTTATGTGCTTGGTTTCTCCTTTTGTTTGGAAAAAATCAAATGCTGAAAAAAGTAGGCGTAGCTCTGCATGCTATAGGCGCAGAGAAACCTACACAGGCCAATTCTCCTGGCGTGCGGTGTTCCTGTGTGGGGAGCTGCCTGTGGGAGGGATGGCCAGACTCGGCTTCCTGCAGGTAAAATCAGGGTGTGTGCTTCTGCAGAGCCCACCCAGAATCTCCAGAAAATGACTTCCCTGCATCTTTTACTGATCCCTCCCTCTGGCAGCCAGGTGGATAGATTCAGTGGGTTAGGCTCACATCCTGAAGTCCACAGAGTGTTTTCTCTCTTTTTTTTAAACAGCTTTATTGAGGCATAATTCACATACCATACAATTTGCCCACTTAAAGAGTACAATTCAACAGCTTTTAGCCGGTTGTGTCACCATCACCACAATCAATTTTAGAACAATTTTATCACCCCAAGAAGACAAACCACACCCCGGTTAGTGGTCTCTTGAGAACCAGATTGGGATAAATTAATTCAGTGAAACAAAGGTGAACATTCATTTCAATGGGAGGCTTTCAAATGAGAGTTTTCTTTAGAATTGCCTTCTTCATTCTGTATCTTAGCCTCCTGGTGTAGCAACTACATTCGATACTTATAAATAGTATGTGTACTGAACTTTACAGTGTGCAAAGTGCTGTCTGTCAAACTGCAGGTAAGAGGCTTCACTGGTAGCATGAAAGGTTGGGCGTGAGAGGCCCCCTGGCCACTGGCCTCAGGGAGAGGAGCTGTGTTATTTGGCAACATCAGAGGGCCAGGCCTACAGGCTGGAACCTGGGCATCTGAGCGACCTACAAACAAGTGTGTGGAGTCTAGTCTGGGGAAGTAGATCCAAGCTGAGAAGAGGGATGTGGGTACCAGTATGATTCCCATACAAGAATTGTGGGTTTGAGGGTCAAACATCAAGATGGAAGATGCAGGAGACAAAGATCTGAAAGGGAGCTGGAGATCATGGTCAACATCCAGATGGGGATGAGGTCCATATTTGAGGAAGGAAGAGCTGGAGTGGACACAGGAGAGCCAGGAAGAAGTGCCATATGTGGCTGCCGAATCCTGCACCCTGTGAATGAATCCCCCTGGCCAACACTGCATGCACCTTACACTTGGTATCCCCCAGGCCACCGCCTCTTTGCTCTATTGATGTAGCACTAGTTCTTCTTTTCTTCTCTCCAACCTCTCCACCACCCCCATCCCTTCCTCAGGGCTGCCTCACTCTGTGGGCCCATTTGGACAGGCTCTGGTCAACATACTATCTTAGACTCAAGTCCTTCCCTTTGGCCAGCTCCTTACACCCATAGATGAGACCAAGAGGCACTTGGCCAGGCATTTCAGCTCCCTGGGATGCAGAGAGGCTGGAGCAGCCCACTTCCCCTTGAAGGAGAGAGCAAAGGATGAACCAGAATGTCATCACTTGGAGGGGCTGGGGGGTGGGTGGGAGCTAGTGTCCGTATTTAGAGTCCCTCACCTGGCTGCCCTCCTCCTGGGCTGTCCCCATGTCTGTCCTTAAAGGTGTCATTTTCAGCTTGACACTTTCACTGAAGGAAGGAGAATCCTTTTTGTCTGGATTAGCTGTATACGGTGTGGGAAAGCGGTTGGCAATATTTCCTTTCCCAGTGAGGCCGCTAAGAAATTTTTAATAAGGCACTTCTCTATTCCCTAAAGTTTTCTCTTCTTAAGATTGTTCTCTCTGATGCAATATGCTATGATTTTTCCCTAAAGTTTAAATATACATCACTGTATTCAATAGATGTTACTTATAAGCTATAGATACATTGATTTGGGGGGAAATGTAATACTATTTTAAAAACGTCAGGAATTTTATTTAAATCTGCAATAAAATCAAGAATATCTGTACATTGCAAATATTGGAAAACACACATTCATGTTTTATGCTTTGGGTCTTCGGAAGCATTGCACGCCTGTATCATCTTGTTTAGATGTTTGTGTTGACCGGTAGAAAGGTTGTTTCTCTCCTTCTAGCACTATAGAGATCATTTATAGGAAAGTCCCGTGTAGGCATATTCTGAATGGAGAACTGACATTTGAAGTTGAGTTTCTAGATTGCAGCAGAAATCTGTTTTTGTGTGTGATCAAAGGTTAATCGGTGTGGGACAGTTAGACTCTTCAGCTCTGTTAACATTAGAGATGGGACATCCGGTGTCCTTGGGCGTCATGGAAGCGGAATGCACTTCCCAGAAAACCTAGTTACAAAAGCTGTAAGGGCAGTAGCCAACAACCAGCATGACTGCTAAAAGGGCCTAGAAGATTCCAACTTTAGATAGAAGATGGCACTGAGACCGAGGGGATCCTCTGGTCTGGTGAGTAGGGCCTGGGGAAAAGGCTTGCCAACAGTGAAAGAACAAAAAAATTGAGCTTAGGTGAGTGCGTCACGGCTTTGGGTCATCTGTAAAGTGCAGGCAGTATTTCAAGCTGGAACTAGCAGTGTAAGCGACTAGAAATAGCCCTTAGGGAAGAGAGGCAGACAAGGGCAAGGCAGGCTGTGGACTGCATTGAGGGCCAGCAAAAAAAAAAAAAAAAAAGAACATATACTCCTCAAGGAGTAAAGGCAGAAAGAAGTCCAGGTATGGGGGCCATGTGAGGAAGGATTCGGGGAAGGCTGTGGCTTTGTAGCCCCGAGGTGTTGTCTTTCCACCCTCGGCACCCCTCTACCCACATGCCAGATACATATGTGGACACCTTGTGCTCAGCGGCAGCTCTGGACCTTCCCAGCCAGTGGGGACAGAGTTTCCCCTCCAAAAAGGATTTGCAGTTGGACATACGACATGCAGGCAGAGCCTGTGACTGAGCCGAGTTGGGGAAGGCAGATGTTGACAGAATAAATGCATTAAGAGTAATCCTTTCAAGTTTCAACTCCCAACTCCTTTTCATTTTTTGGTAACTTACAATTTTGACATAATTTAAAGTATACCCAGGAAAGTTGGAAGAATAGTACAAAGAACTCTCCTAGACTACTCTGCTTCTGCCATTTACATTTTGCCCCATTTGCTTTAGCATGCTCTTTCTTCCTCTCTGTCTCTGGTTTTTTTCTGAATCATTTTTAAGTTAAGACATCGTACTCCTTTACCCCCAAATACTAAATATTTCAGGGCATGTTTCCTTAGAACAAGGACATTTTCTTATATAACCACAACACAATTATCAAAAGCTGTAAATCTGGAATCCTTTTAACACTAATAATATTCAAACACCACCTATAATGTTCTACAATTTCTGTTCTATTCTTCTTAAACTGACAGAGATTGAAATTTAATTAAATTTCTTTTTTCTTCTGACAGTGTTAAAGGAGAGTACACACACAATATTTTTTCTTCAGCTGTATTACATGGGAAGCCTTTACCAAGGTTACAAATATACAGTTGGCAGTCAGTGGAATTACAACATAATGCCACCAATTAGATAAAGCCATCAGAGAGATCAAAGAAATTTTCTGAGTGATATGCTTGCATATTTGTTTGCCTTGGAATTAAATTTTACAGTGCTATCTCATTTTCATGAATATAACTGAAATCACCACTTGATAAGACCTGTGTATATGATCTTTATCTTTTTGCTTTACATAAGGGAAAATATTTTGATGATGCAAATTCAATATATTTTCCAGATTTCCCCCAATTGAGTTAAATGGGGAAATGGCCCAAAAATGAGGTATCTAACAAAAAAGCAATGGGGAAATGTGTTCTGATCTCAAAAGCCATCCAAAATACATTATTAGAGAGAGAGAGAGAGAAAGGATAAAATATCATGTACCAAATGATCTAATAGATAGATAGATAGATAGATAGATAGATAGATAGATAGATAGATAGATAATGGTGTGTGCATAGAAACGTTCTGGACGTTACAGAAGAAATGAATGTCAGCAGTGATTAACTGGACGGTGGGATTAGATAGGTCAGTAGTAGGTGGAGGGTAACAAAGGGAGAGAATTATTTTTTTCCATTTTACACACCTGTAGTTTAATTTTTTATCATGTGCTCTTATTTATTTTATAGAAGTAAAAATTTATTTTTATAAATTTGTATAAAGGGGAGGAGGGTGGAATATAAAGAGAGACAGGAAGGGAGAGAGAGAGTGAAAGAGAGAGAGAAGAGAACAGTAGTTAGAACAAAACTAAATGGCAAACTTATTAAAAAATGATGTGCCTTAGAAAATAACAGCAGTAGGCAGAATTATGAAAAAAAATAAGTTGGATATGCAAAATGAATCATTTTCTACCTTCAGCTATTTATAATATAGCTGCCAGTTTTTTCAGCCAAGATTCATGCCTGGGTCTCTTAAAACTAAATTTTCACTAGTGAGTGTGTTTTGGTGCTAATTCTGGTGGAGCAGACTGGCCACTCTATCCCTCTGTACTTCCTTTTAAATTACAAAATTGATTAGTATCATAGATTTTGATGAGTTAAATTTAGGTTTTGTTTTTATCTACATCAACTGATCTTCATGCTCCCACTGTCGCTTCTCTGAAAGCAAGAAGCTTATTCATAAAGAGCAAACAAACATCACAGAGATATTTGACCATGTACATCATATGATTTCAAGTAGCTTCTTTCATCATATCTTCAAATCATTAGATTTGCTTTTGTAGATCTTCATGCATTAGATGTGCTTTTCTTTCAAGCCTTAGTTTTTTAATTTTTTTATTATTTTGTTAAGATTTTATTGATTTATTTGACAGAGAGAGAGAGCACAAGCAGGGAGAGCAGCAGAGGGAGAGGGAGAAGCAGGCTCCCCGCTGAGCAGGGGGCCCGATGCGGGGCTCAATTCCAGGACCCTGGGACCACGACCCGAGCTGAAGGCAGTCGCTCAACCAACTGAGCCACCCACGCGCCCCAAGCCGTAGTTTTTTTAAATGGAAATGTACCACTTAGCAGAATTGGTGTGAGAAAAAAATCATGATGTAGAGGACATGGGAGCCAATATTTATCGTGTGCCCAGGCTGCGAGGAGCTTTACGCGGATTATCTCATCCAGTCCTTCCATCAACTGTGAGGGGTATGTGGTAATAGTTCTGGTTTATTATTGAGGAACCTGAACCTCAGAGTGGTTAACAAATTCTGTCAGTAATTCATTCACTAAACAAATATTCCCTGAAAGCCTGCTATGTTGTAGGCTCTGTGCTCGGTCCAGAGTATGCAGGGAGAGAGAGCATAGTTGTGGTCCCTGCCCTGACTAGCCTATAGTGGAGCCGAGGAGAAAGGCATTGAGCCAGCACACACTCACATACGGACGTAACCACACATTACCTGGGCACACCGATAGCAAAGACATGATGCCAGGAGAGGGGGTAACAGGAGACTCCCATAAACTGGGGGTTCAGGGAGGGCCATTCTGAAGAGGCCATATGTAAGCGCAGGTGAGCAGATGTTGGAAAGACCAGTGGTGGGAAGGGCTTTCCAGAGAGCAGGAAGATGCAGGAGGCCCTGAAGGGGAAAGCTCAACATGCTGGAGCATCTGAAAGGGGCCAATGTGGTTGGGAAATCGAAATGTGGGAACTGAGGCTAGAAGGGCAGGCGGGGGCTGGGTTGGGTGATGCTTCGCAGGTCTCCTTAGCACTAGCGGAGGTTTGCAGAACTAGGATGAGGTACCACACTTGCCTGGATCTTAAAGCTTGTATCCCCCCAACTCTTTCAGGCCCCCACTCTCATACCCCCTCAGACACATGGCACTGTACTGCTCTCTTCCACACTGTTTTCCAGAATGGCTAGAGCACTACCCCCATTATTGACACTTCCTGGTGTTCCTGCTAGGAGACTTGGGGCCTAATCTGTTATTTGAGGATATAGAAGGGAATTAGGAAGTGTGGGGCCTGGGTGAGGCCCCTGCAAACGCACTCTGCAGGAGAAACAGAGTTCAGATTATCTAAAGTGGAAAGGTGATAGAAACCAGGAGCCACTCAAAGGATTCAAGGCATACAACATTGCACACCGATCAGAAGCTTCCAAGATTCCCAGATATGTGCAGTACGGATATATTGGATTGGATTGGCAAGGATGCTCCAAGGTTGTGTATGGTAGCTTGAAGCAGAAATCACAGAAATGATGAAAATGAAGGGGGATGAAGAAAGTAAGTGCAAAAATGTGTGTGTGGGAGGAAAAGCTGCAGGAGTTGGGAATGAATCAATGTAGACAGTCTCCAAAAGTCAAGAATAGTTGAAGCTGAGAAGTAGCCTACTCCAGGCTATTGAGCTCCATCAGGGTGCAAAACAGATAAAAGTCACTGTCCTTGTGTAGTTTCCATTCTAGTGACCAACGTGCATGCATATGGCAAAAGCTGGGATACTGTATGCCCCCTAGGGGTCACAGGGTAGGTAGGATTGAAGTTAAGGAGATAAGATAGGTGAGTTATGTATGGATGCTTCTAGAAAAACTTGCTCAGAAACTAACCAGAGAAATGCATAGTGCCTATGCTCCCGTGGTTTCAGGTTTTGAGAGATAAAGCCAGAAACTAAGGAAATGTCTCTAAAGTGGGACGTTCCGATATCTACTTGGGCCAGAAAGTCTTCCTACTCCCCTTACTTAGTCCATTTGGGCTACTATTATGAAACCGTGTGGCTTCTAAACAACAGAAATTTATTTCTCACAGTTCTGGAGGCTGAAAGTTTGAGGTCAGGGTGCCAGTTTGGCACTTCTCACTGTGTCCTCACTCGGGGGGGCGGGGCAGGGGAGCTCTATGGGACCTCTTATAAGACCCCATTTGTGAGGGCTCCACCCTCATGACTTAAGAACCCCCCCAAAGTCCCCACCATCACATTCGGTGTTAGGATTTCAACTTACAAATTTGGGGGGATACATCCAGACCATAGCACCCCCTGAATCATGACTCACCGTCTCGTCTCCCTCCTGCCCTGCTACTACCCCTTGGGCAGTATTGTAGAGCCAGAAAGCAGAAGCAAAATGTTGGTGCTTTGCTCTAATGGGATGATAGTCATGGGCTCTTTCTGTGAAATGATCCTTTATTTTAGGTTTTGAAGTGATCAATGCATCCTAATTTTGTATGATCAAGTGCTTAAATAGCACTTTCTTAGAATTTGCATGTTTCCATGATATGTATTACTGACAGTCCTGTTAGTTTCATAAGTGCTGGGCTCGATTGTTCTAATTCAGAATAACTATTTTAATATCCATCACCCTTAAAGATTGATATGGTTAAATAAAATGTCAATCAACTTTTTTTTCTATACACAAGGAGGCAGAAGCTATTTGTTTCAAGGTGCATAGTCACATTTATGCATTAGATGGACTGTAGCAGGTGCAGGCTTAGTGAAAAGAGAGCTGTGAGGATTGCCTATTATGCAATTCCAGCTCTAGAGCAAATTAGTGTATAACTCAATTAAGTAGCATTGACCTACTATGTGTGTGTGTCTTAGCATTGACCAACTGTGTGTGTGTCTTAGCATTGACCAACTGTGTGTGTGTCTTAGCATTGACCTACTGTGTGTGTGTGTCTTAGCATTGACCTACTGTGTGTGTGTGTGTGTGTGTGTGTGTGTGTGTGTGTGTGTGTGTTGCTTTCAATTTGAGTTTTCCTAAGAGAAGCTCATGGCTAATTTAATTACTTGAATATGCAGAGTACGTACTCACTGAAATCATAATCATTCCAGGGAACCCCCAGAAGTCTCCAAACTTTTTAGTCATATTAAAAGTATAGATGTGTTGAGTGTGCTTCAGCAAGAAATCTGAGCCTTTAATATCGTTCCCTGTAGGTCGTTGGAGATTGTTTCACCTCTAGGAATAAAGTACCTTTACCTCCTACTTCATATCCCCCTCTCTCACCTCTCCTCCAGGTTCAGGCCTGCCTCCCCCTTAAGGTCCCAATGCCTTCCTTGTTTTCCCATCAAAACCATTCTCCAGGCAGCAGCCAAAATGTTCTTTTAAAAATACTTATCTGGGAGCGCCTGGGTGGCTCAGTTGTTTAAGCGACTGCCTTCAGCTCAGGTCATGATCCTGGAGTCCCGGGATCGAGTCCCACATCGCATTGGGCTCCCTGCTCAGTCTGCTTCTCCCTCTGACACTCCCCCCTCTCATACTCTCTCTCTCTCTCTCTCATTCTCTCTCTCTCAAATAAATAAATAAAATCTTTAAAAAAATACTTATCTGTTCTTGTCACTTCTCTACTTAACACTTCTCTCTGTTGCACGAGGGTGATGTTCAGAATCCTCACTGTGACCCGCAAGGCCTTACCTGTCCAGCCCTTGCACCACTTGGCCTCACTGCCTTCCCCTCCCCCCAGCACCCTTGTCCTGATTCCCCTGCCAGACTGGCCTCATCTCTAACATTAGCACCTGTTCCCCCTCGACCTGGAAGGATGTTCTCCTTGCCCCCTGCCCTGTACCCCCAAGGCTCCCCAGCCTCAGATTCCCTGCCTTGCCCTGACTTTCGAATCTGAATTTGCCCCACCCTCCACCACCTGCCCCGTAGGAGAGAGAATTTCAAATAGGTGCTGTTTGCTTACCTGCAGGGTCATCTTGCTTGGGCTTTAGCCTAGAGCTCTTAAAGAACTCAGGGTTGGAAAACTTCCTTGATTAGAGCTGTTGTTGTGATTATCATGCTCCAAACTACTGCTCCTGGCAGGTTAGTCATGAATTAAAAATGGCCAGGAGTTGGCAAGCAGAATTTTGCCTCTATTTAGAAATATCTATCTTAGGACCAAAGGATATAATTAAATATCATTGAAGATGCAGCAATGGAAGTTCTTTGAGCCCTATTATGAGGATGCTATAGAAATCGAGAAACAAGGAAACAGAATAACTTGGCATAAGAGGTAAACTCAGGCCAGCCAGGGATCTGCTGTGAGAGAAGCGGTACATATGGCTTTAAAAGGGTAAACAGAAGAATTCTGCTTGAAGGTTTCCATTTACAACTGCTTTACTTTTCCCCTTCTTTCCTCCTCTTCTTCACATGGTTGAGAATTCTCTGGCTCTCAGATTTTAGAGCAATGTGCCATGTCCATTTTCATATTACACGTTACACGTCATACAGAAGTTACAGAAAAACTCTTGCCAAGAAACAGAAAAAAAAAGGGGGGGCCTAAACATTAGATCCCTACTCTAAGCTCTTCTCCCAAATAATCCTAATACTTTCAGAGAAAGTACAGATGACCTGTTTGCCATTACATTTTATGAACTCGGCTTTAATAAGTTGGGAGAAGCTAGTGCAGGTATAATGAGTGGGACATTATGACATGGTATCGCCTCAGACCCCAGAGCAGCCGTCTTCTATTCTGCCCCAATCCTGGCCACTCCCTGCCATGAGCTCTCATTAGTGCATCCCTGCTTTGAGCATATCCCCTCACCTCGGGTGTTCACAGCAATGCCTACCCATCATCCTTGTGGCTTCCTGTTTTTAATGCTTTTCTAGCACTCATATCCCAGCCTAAGGATGCTACTTATGCTTTCCTTGCAACCTGATGATCTCCTAGGCAAGAGAGGTGGGGAGCAGAGGGGCTGTTGCTGGGAAGGGCTGTGCCCAAAGCTCACGGCTGGGCCTGGCTACTTCTGACCAGGCAGGAATGTGGTAGTGACAGCCATGTTCTGCCCTGGCTCCCCTGTGGAGGCTCCCGCTTGCACCCTGGAGAGGTCTTGGCAGCAGGCAGTAGCTTGAAGAACACTCAGAAAAAGCCTCACTGTGTGTCCGGAAGACCTTCACCTCCAGGGTAGGGAATCTTGCTCCACCAGGACCCCATTTTCTTTTGGCATACAGGGTCCAGCTAGGGTACAAGTTGCCAGCCCTCCTTTATCTCTGTTAGTCCTGCTTTGTAAACCGAGACTGGCCTTTCAGAAGGGGACCTCTCTCTGGTATGCCTCCCCCCCCAGCAGATGCCACCCAGCTTTAGTATTCCGGCTCTTGGACTACAGCTGGGTCATATGGAGCCTTTGTGCAAATTAGAGAAAAGCAGCCCTAGCTCTGGGTGGGAGCAGCCCCACGCTGGGGCTCAAGGCCTGTGGTGCAGAGCTGGATTTACCCCCGGCACCCTTCCCACCAGATGGTTGCTCTGCCAGCCTCCCAGCCAGCCTTCTTCAGTGTGGGGGCCATGAGTCAGCTGAGAGACACACCAGGTTTTAACCTTCCTGGAGACTGTCCTGTTTGTCTCTTCTTCCACAATATTAGTATAGCCAGTAGTACATCTCCACCTGGATTTAGGGACAGGCATTTGGCCTCACAAGCCCAAGCATGCCGTCCCTCCCCTCCACTGCATCCCACACCCCTCATACTGCTTTCCCTCTTCCCTCTGTTCTGAGCCACAGACACTGACTTGGCTTCACCAACTGGCCCATTGTAATTCACAGATTCATTTTTAAAAATATGTTCTTTGAATATTTTGCAGTTCTGGTGGCTGAAAGGCTTTACTTACTGTTGTGAAATTATTTTTGAGCTTACTGTCTTGCTTGTGTCCTTCCTTTCTCGTTGGACAGTTTTACCTTGTGGATATAAAAACAGGCAGTATACTATAAAATTATTTAAGAAAGTCTATTACTTAAATTCCTATTTCTCCACAGCCTCATTTAACAGACAGGTCAATAGATGTATTATGGGTCTTTACATTGTGTAGGTCTTTACATAGCTCAGGAATTGTCATGCAGAGAATGTTCTTTCCTACAGCTGAAGGCTATCTTCCTGGGAAACTCATCAAATGTAGTGTGATTATCTTGATTAATCCTTGGTTGTTTATTATCAGCAACTATTTATTAAGTGCCTAATATGTGCAGGGCACTTTTATAGATTTTATTTCTCATCTTCCCAGTGGTTCTGAAAGATGGGACTCTTTATCCAGGAAACTGAGGTGACCAACTTACTCAAGTTCACATAGGTAGCAAATGGTAGGATCAGAATTAAGACCCTGTTCTTGTGAGGTTTGGATCTCTGCATGCTTTTCATAACATCAGAAGTTCTTGGTTTTTTTCCACTGAAGTTCTCCGAATGCAGAGGAAATCAATACATCCTGCCCGGGGTCTAGACCCTTTGTAGCTAGAAGTAGCCAGCAGCAAGCTCAAAATTTCTTTGAAGTCTCATGCTTTAATCTTTAAAATTTATGCAAATTTAGCTTTCTACTCCGTAATATGAAAGTATAAAAATAATCCTTTAAACTACTTGACATAGAATAAAATTTAAGCTCCAAGAAGAGCTTCTATTAACCCCTCTCGCATCCCCTTCTGCCCTGCTGCGTGCCACTCCAGGGATCTGCACACCTCAGTTGGAGAAGGTCAGCATTGCACTGTGGTACGTCTCCGTTAAATTCTCCATGCCAGTTTTGTTGAGAAACCTTTCAGGTACAGAGCAACCTGTCACCTGGCCAATTCTCAACCATAGAAGTCTTTCTAACAGAGAGTAGAATCCTTATTCCTTCGTAGACAAATCCTAAATTGGTCTGTGTTGATTCTTCACAGAGATCTTTGAGTGACATCTGTCTGGCTAGAAGTTCAGGGATTAGTCTTGTGATTTGTAAATTTTTATTTTTTAGAAGCAAAAGTCATCTTTCAGATGAAATTGCTCTTGGAACTCTAATTTATAAAACAGTTAAAAGGGAAGACACTCTTGTTGCCACAGGGGTGGAGGTTCTGCGTGCATGGTGCCCTTGCCTGAGGGTCCACCACGCAGCCCAGAGTTCTCCCCAAGGAGCCCTGGACCTCATTCAGAGCACCCATTTTATGGATGAGGAGACTGAAGTCAGAGAGCTCAGAAGACTTGTCTGAGTTGACCCAGCTGACTAGTGACAAAGCCAGGAGTAGATTCTAAGAACGAAGCCTACCAAATTCTTCGAAGACCCCTGAAGGCCCTTGTGGTTTTCTTGTCATGTGAACTGATTTCCTAACTGCTGTCAGAGGTCGTGAAGGGTTAGGGAGTGGGCATGGTGCAGAGTCCTCCTGCCAGGGGCCCGCCACAGTGAGGATAAGTGTCTGTGGCAGCTAAAGGCACAGCTCTTTCCCAGGTGCATATGGTGATTTAAAAATGATTAGTGAAGCCATTTAAACTATTGATGTGTTAGGATGCGCTGGGATCCAGGGAAAGCCTTTGTGGGGAGAGGTCCACCAGGGCCCCAGTCAGACCACTGCACCCCTGGCAGCCAAGGTGTGGGAGGCATGTGGGAGTGACACCACGTAACCACCATGAAAATATGCCGGCTTGCCTCTGCAGAACTGCGGGCTCAGATGAAAGCTGGTCTTGTGCTGACTTTCATACGGGAGCCTTGGCGCATTCCCTTTAGTCTTGTTCTGTTTCTCAGAAAGCTTGGAGTGGCTTTTAAACTTCGATGAAGATATGAACCGCTCCACAATCTAGGTTTACTAATACAGTCGTCTCTCGTTTTTCAATTCATCACTGTAGCAGCAATAAACTCTATTACAAGGCAGCCCAGTATCTAATCCTACAGTTCCCCTACTCTGGAGGACTTTATGGTCGAAGGGAATTACTCCCACCTCCACATGTTTAAGAGGGAAGGGCTGTCTGTTCACTCCACTGCCACCGTCATCCCGTGCTGCCAGCCGTCCACACTCTGATGATTGATACTGAATGCCACTGCGAGCCAGCGCCACCGGTTCAGCCCCAGGCCAGGCAGCCACAGTGGGTGATGAACAGGGACAACTAAGTCTCTCTCCCACGTGATCCTCAGCCACCTAGATCTCTTTCCCAGAGGCAGTCTTTGTTACAACTTTCTTGTGTATGTGTCCAGAGATAGTCTATGCATTTACAAATCTTTATGAATATTCACATACACACATCTATTCTTTTATCCCCACAAAATGGTAGCATACTCTACATACAGGGCTGTGGTTTGCCTTTTTTTAATTTCACAATATATTGTGGAGCTAGTTCTATGTCAGCCGGTAGTGCTGCTTCATTCATGGCTGCATAATACTCCAATATCATCTCTTCATCAGGGAGTAGCCCGGGTGCCATCTACGTGTGGACATTTGAGTTATTTCCTATTTGATGCTGCTGTTGTTTTGTTTGCTGTTACAGACAGATACGCATGTTTGCATGTGTATTCGGGTATTTCAGGAGCTCTAAGGGAGGTTCTTTGCTCAGTGGAAGGGAAGAGACATTTAATGTGAGGGGTACTTGCAAATTACCTTCCACCGAGGTTGTCTCATTTTACAGAAGCAACATATGAGATAACCAGTTGTGTGTTAGTAAATTTTTTGAAACTTTGCCAATCTGACAAGTGAGAAATGACATTGCACTATAGTCTTAATGTGCCTTTTTTTTTTAAAGATTCCATTTATTTGTGCCTTTCTGTCATAAGTGAGCTTCTGCACCTTTTCATATGATATATTCTTTTATAGATTGTTTTTTAACTGGTGTTGGAAGATGAGATGCTGCCCAAAGATCAAGCAGTATGCAAGTTATTTAGGAATCCCAATTTTCTGATATAGGTTTTATTTCAATTAGTTGTTTTTATCCTAACTAATATAGGGTTCTCTGTATGGTGCTACATAAGAAATCAATTTTCCTGTTTTAGTGAATGTTTTCTAAAAAATGTCCCATCGATTTTAAAAGGTTGACTTTTTATTTATAGGTGTTAAAATTTTTTGAAAGATTTATTTATTTCTTCATTCATTCATTCATTCATTCATTTATTCTAGAGAGCCAGAGAGAGAGAGAGATGTGTGCATGTGTGCACGTGGTGGGGGAGGGGCAGAGGGAGAGAGAGAATCTCAAGCAGACTCCCTGCTGAGCGCAGAGCCCAACACAGGGCTCAATCCCACAACCCCGAGATCATGACCTAAGCTGAAATCAAGGGTCTGATGCTTAACCAACTGAGCTACCCAGGCACCACCCCTATTTATAGGTGTTAAAATTTCAACCCTGTTTTTGCAATCTCTCCTATACCCAAAGTTATTCTGCTGAAACCAATGTTGTCCTATTAAATAAAGTACTTTATAAAATTAAAGTATTTAATTAAATTCAGCAATGACATTTATGAAACAAATTTGAACATCGAATGGAAATTATGGAAATGTTACGTTTCTTAGTTGTGATAGTGGTATTGTGGTTTTGTTTGGGGAAAAAAAAGAGTCCTTGTCTTTTAGAGATCACTACTGAAATATTTATGGATCAAATAATATGATATCTGGGATTTGCTTCAAAATAATTCCGGAAAGAGCAGGTGGAAAGGAGTGTAGAGGGAACAACATTGGTCATGAGTTCATAATTTTTGAGGCTGGATGTTAGGTATGTGTTATTCTGTTTTTATACATGTTTGACATTCTCCATAAAAATTCTAAAATTCAACAGATAAATATTAAGTTCATCTCATGTGCAAGGCTTGGTGCTCTCTGGGGCAGAGACACTTCACAAGTGCATAAGGCCTGTCTGCTTGTTCTCTGCAATGAGCCCAGTGCCTAGGACGCTGCCTGCACATAGTAGGTGTTCAGTACACACATGCCCTAAAACCTGGCCCGCCTCCTGCTTGCCCAAGGGCTGCTCTATTTTCTGTTCCCAGAGCACAGCCCTGATGCTGCACTCCATGAATGAGCAACAAACCCAGTGCTATGGGGCTAAAGGAAGGCGAAGGCCCATTCCTTTAGAGTCAGGAAGGTGCTTCTGTGGAGCTCATGGGAACTGGCATTGGGGTGCCTGAGACAAAGAACATCCGCCCCATCTGAAACATTTCCAAGCAAAGCAAAATTGCTCCTTTAATTTAACATAGGTTATTTCGTTTAAGAGCCTGGTAAGGAGTTGCTAACAGTAAGAAGAATAACTCAAAAGGCTGTAGGGGGTCACAAAACCTTCTCAGAACACATCCGAGTCCCCATCTGCTTTCTGTGAGCCTGTTTTGTTTAGAGTCCAGCATAACAGCATGCCCAGTAATGTGCTTAATCAGTGCTCTCTCGTGAGGAAGATGAGTAGATGGTGTCATAAGAAAGAAGAGAATCAGAACTGGGACACTGTCAAAGGAAATGTCAGGAATTCAGGGTGATAGATTAGTCCTGTGGGTATGTTTGAGTGATTAGTTAACTCAGAGGCAGAGAAAATCATGATTTTTAATGTTTGCATGCAGGTGTTAGTATAGTTGCCTCAAAATGAGAAGAAAAAAAGGATTAGAAAAAAAAAAAAGCTAGTCACATCTTGACTAGAAGAAGGCTCTTTTGAGAAACCGTCAATGTTACATTACAAACACCATTCAAATCTACCAAATGGGCCAGATGTTTGCTCAAACACTGCATGTCTCCAGCTGCCCATTGCTACAGATGAAGGCTTTTCTGCTGACGTCTGTGTAACCCACAAGCACATTATAAAGTGTTGATTCTTTTGACGCCATTTAACATTTATGTGTCATCATAATTATAAACCATAAATATACATGACACCGTGCAATAAATAAAATTGCCTGGCTTTCGTTCTAAGAGGGGAGGAGGCTGTATTTATTACCTGAGAAGACAGGATGTCTAATACCCATTTTGCATTCTTTGTAAACATCGCCCCTCTCTCGGTGGATGCTCTAGATGGCTTTATACTCACCAAGCCTTATCCCTTCAAAACAGCACAGACTTTGGGGGCTAATAGATATTGCTGAGCCCCAGGTTTTAAGGCAGACCTGGACCAAAAATCAGGGGGATACATTTCAGAGGAATCCAAATAGTTCTAAATGAAGTCAAACCATTCTATTTGACAACAGACCAAAAGTTCTTTAGAGGTCACGTAACGGGCAGGTGTAAGTGTAAAAGGAAGTAGTTAAATGGAAGCGAATCAGCTTCTTTCAAACAGACATTTTTCAGAGAAGCATTTCTTTTTCCTTTGAAAGAAAGCTGATTCAGTGCCATTCACCTATTAAGAAGGCAGCACAATTATTTGTATCTGCATCTATAAAAACCAAGTGTCTCTGCCTTCCACAAAAACCTGAGCATGTGTTTGCCAGAGTGAAAAGCAGGGCAAGAGGTAGAGGGAGGGGGAAAGCCCACGCAGTTGGGTTCATCAGTCACAAGTACCTAAATGAACTGGCCTGGCGTATTATCCCCTCCCTGGGCAGGGGCAAGGGGCCCTTCCAGTCTTATCCACGAAGACCCCTTCTAACACAGCATCTTTATTTCAGAGCACAGATCCCAGACAGCAAATTTCATGGCTTTGTAAATACTAGAGTCAGATGCTTCCTGACACCCAACGTTTCTGCTTTTTAGTGTGTAAATAAACGAGTGCTCCAAGTGAGTAAATCTCTGTGCATTGAGTTTACAATCTTGTCTTTCAGAAATATCGACAGTACATGGCAGGACTTCTGGCTCCTCCTTATGGTGTTATGGAAACGGGCTCTAACAATGACAGTAAGTGAAAAATGTGAACATTTTGTATCTAAAAATTTGTCATGCAGTATGTGTTTTCGTGTGACAAAAAATATGTCCTACACCAGCTTGACAGAGTAAATCTCCAGACTCTTTCATGGATAAACAGACCTGCCAGCCCACACTTGAATTATTTTTAAAAATTGTTAACAGTATTATTTTGTGGTCCTAGCTGATATAGGGAGGGATGCTCTGGTATCAGTTGGAACTTCATACTTAAAATGCTCTCTCAAAATCTCTTCATTTTATGGTGAAATCTAGTGTTTCTATGCTCTTTTAAAAATGGGATTTATGAATTGTATTTGTTTCAGTCACATCCAGACACCTGAGAGCCCCACCTCTTGCTATTTTGATTCTATTGGTCAAGGAGGGAAGCAGCATGAGTCATTATTTATTCTTCACAAATCATGGCCTCATCTAATTCCAGGCCTTTTATATGACCAGTCTCGCTGTGTTCGTAAAAGACAGGAAGTTTTCCTCTGTGATACTCTTTTCTCGTGGGTGCCCACTAGAGTCAAAGAAATCCTGCGTCCTGAGTCTGTCTGTCCGTTCACAGGTGTCAGGAGCATCTTCTTATTGCTCATGACTGGCTCTGGGAGTTGCTTGTTGCTGAGTCCCCTTATTCGGCTCTCGGACGTACATGGGGGGCAGGGTGCCCAGTGCTGAGGTTTTTGGAGCAGCTAGACAGCGTGATGAACTAACCAGGCAGTGCCTCCATGCCAGGGTCTTCTAAGCAAGAGTGACCCTTCACATCCTCTCTGTAGCTCCTTCAGTTGCCACTCACTACCAGCCTCTCCACTCCGAGGTGATCCTCCTCCCTGCAAGATCTTAAGTGAGCTTCCTCCCATTCCCTGCCCTCCGCGTCATAGTTTCTGTGTAGCCTCAGCCCTGTTTCTCTGTTTCTCTTCTGTCCTTGGGTTGGAGGGATGGGGTGGGGAAGACAGGTCTTCCTTTCCTGCCCTCCTGTGTTCTTGATTTTTCTTTCCTGACTGATGTAGGAATTACCGGCTCATGAAGAGTCCTTGAGTTGAAATCCCAGCTGTGCTGTCTCCTATCTGTATGACCTCAGGCAAAGCACTTAATCTCTCTCTGCCTCGGTTTCCTCACAAGATTGTTGTGAAGATTAAATGTGAAGATTAAAATGAAGATTGTTGTGAAGATTAAATGAAGGTCAAGTGTTTAGAGGGTGCCAGGCATAGAGTAAGCACCCCCGTGGTGTTAGCTATCATTTCCTCAGCCCTGGTCACTCTTAACCCCTCCAAGTCTGGCTTCTGCCCCATACCTCTTGACTCAAACCGTCTCCAGTGACCAACCAACGCCAGCCTCCATCATTACTGTTCCCCAGCTCTCTGACTTTGAGTAAGACTTTCCATGTTCAGACTCCATTTTCCCTGAGTTCCCAGGCTCCACTGCATTATCCTGGTTTTCTGGTATCTCTCTGGCCACGTTCATTTGGTCTCTTCCACAGGTACCTCTTCCTCTCAGCCAGAAGCTTAGGTATTACCCAAGAGTCCAGTCTTGGCTGCTTTTCTCCTTTGTTCTTTATACTTTCCCCATGACCATCGTTTCTTACAGTGGATACGAACTTCCTGAACCAATACCTCTGTTTGATTCTTCCCATGATGGCTTAGCTTTTCAGAGGACTGCTGGTTCTCTTTCCACCTGGATGTTCTGCTGGTCTCTTAAACTCATAGTGTCAGCAACAGAACACATCCTGATTCCCACAAAACCCTGAAAGCCACATTTCCATTCCTATCTGCCCTGTTCTTCTCCCATACCAGCCTCTAAACCTCAACCATTTTATTATTTTTTAAACATTTTATTTATTTATCTGTCAGAGAGAGAGAGGGGGAGGGAGAGGGAGAGAGGGAGGGAGAGAGCACAAGCAGGGGGAGCGGCAGGAGAGAGGGAGAAGCAGGCTCCCCGCTGAGCAGGGACCCTGATGCGGGGCTCTATCCCAGGACCCCAAGATCATCACCTGAGCCGGAGGCAGACACTTAACTGACTGAGCCACCCAGGCATCCATAAACCTTAACCATTTAGAGTCCTCCCTTCTGTCACCTCCATGCACTGAGGTTAATCACCCATCCGGTTCTTTGTTCCTTCCTTTGCAGAGTTCATGTTTTTTCCTTTCTGTTCCCTCTGCAGCCACTTGGCCAAGGACCTCATCACTCTTGACCTAAGGGCAAGAATGACTCAGCTGGCTCTGAACCTTTAGGATCTCACCCTTGGTCCACCCTACACCTGACTTACACCCGACTTACACAGAACTTTTTAAATTTACTTTGTATTGTGAACAATTTCAAACATACAGAATGACATAGTTAACATCCATGTCTTCATCACTTTAATTACCATTAGTATTTTAATACTTAAATATGATTTGTTTATTAATAGCAATATGCACTTTAATATTTTAATTTTAATATTTGCCTTATTTCCTTCTTCTACTCACATACACACATTTCACCTCAAATACTTCGGCAGATAGTTTTGAAAATAAAGACTTTTCCATGCACCTAATAAACTGGTATGACTTGGGATGCCTGAGTGGCTCAGTCGGTTAAGCGTCTGCCTTCGGCTCAGGTCATGATCCCAGGGTCCTGGGATTGAGTCCCACATCGGGCTCCTTGCTCAGCAAGGAGCCTGCTTCTCCCTCTGCCTGCCTCTGTCTCTCTCTCTCTGATAAATAAATAAAATCTTAAAAACAAAACAAAACAAAACTGGTATGAATTTCCTTAATCATATCATCTACTAAGTCCATACTCAGATTTTCCCCACTGAATGTCTTTATAGCTCTTTGCTCAAACTGGACCTCAAGGATCATGCTCTTGCATCTGACTTTTATGTTTTAAGGGTCTTTTCATTTTGAACAGACCCTTCCCCCCGCCCTTTATCCTGGTCATATCACTCTGTTGCTCAAAACATCTTAATGATTGCCTATTGCCTGCCATGGAAGGTGAATTTCCAAGATTGCTAATGCCTTAGCCCAACTTTCAAGTTCCTGTGTGGCCCCAAATCATCTTTTCAGTGTTATTTCTCTACGGACACCCTAATCTCCAGCCACTCAGATATGGTGATTTGCGCTGCCATTTATTTATCTTATCGAAACTCCTAGAAAGGAAGCTTCTGTTACACCCTGTATCTCCTCATACAATCAACTCCAGTCTTTTCAAATGGTCGTTGAACAAATGGATGGAATAATGAATGGATAGCTGGGATTCAAAGTTTCAGAGTGCTGATATTAGGCCACCCTTACTCCTGACAGATTTGGGAAGTGATGGCAAACATGCCCATTAATATTCTGTCACCCTGCTTCCTGCCTAGGCTTTTATGTACTGCTACTATCCCAGTGTGGGGGGCAGAGTTTAATTAGGAAATGTTTCCGGATAGTCTCTTCCATTCATACCCTTTCTGTGTATTACGCTGCTGCCTATTAAAATGGGCACTCAATTCTTTTAAAGCCAATAGTAGACATCCTGTGTACCCCCTTATTAAACACAGAATGTGCTGTTTACTCAGAATTTGGAAGTACTGTATTTTTATGTTGCAAACCACCTCAAACTGCTCTAGGGGTGAGCCGCACATACAAACCACCTGTTTGTATCTCTCAATCTCTCAATAGAAGGCCACTGGGGTCCACTGTACTGGAGGCATTAAACTCTGCTGGGGCTATGGGCCTTCCTGTCTGGCCACCCTGATCATGTCCGTCACAGTCAACAACCCCAAAGGAAATACAGAGGACCAGGGCCTGCCTATAGCTCACGAAATGTTTGTAAATGAATGAACAAATGCATAAATGGATGAACGATGAACTTTTTCACAGAAAACTGGGACACCCCTGGAAACAGACACGGCCAGGCTCAGACCTGACTTCGGAGGCAGCAGGAATTTGCTTTGCCCCAAATGGAAGTTGTGTTCTGGTGGTTCTTACGTGGGACTTGAAGCTAGGTTCACAGCCCTGGAGCATGGTGAGGTGGTCTGAAATGTAAAAAATACAGTATGTGTAACTTAAGATTTGACTTGTCTGTCCCTAATTCTGAGTGTTCTATGCCCAGCAGAGAGGAATTAGTTGTTCGCATGGTGTAAATGAATCAGAGATGGATTTTTACCTTTGGCAAAGTAAAGCATATGGTAGAAAAGCAAAATAAGCATGAGATTTTGTTATCTGGCACACAGCCCTGCTCCTGATTCATTGATTTATTTATGTTACAGATTTTGGTGGGTGCTGCTATTTTTCTAAGCAGCATTATGTAAGTTTTGATGGAGACACAAATCAGAAACACCAGAATTTTACTTTGTTTGATTCAGCAAAGGATTTCAGTTCCATTTTACAGATTCATCTTACAATTCATGCTCTCTCTCTATTTTTCTTCTTCTAGGGATTCCTGACAAGGAGAACGTGAGTAGCACTCTCTCTGCCTAGCCTCTAAAAACTGTCATAAGGTAAAAAAAAAATAATCATGGTAACCCTACCAGCAAAGAGAGCTCTTCATCCACATTCAACAGAGCAATAAATATTTTTCTAATCTTATTCTGGCATCTTGGTCTGTCCCTTTGAAATATGAGGGGGAGAAGGTTGATTGCTCTGACATGGTCATCACATGTCCTTGATATTAACTAGTCTGCAGAAAGGTTATTCTAAGGGCAAACAGTACAATTGCTAAGGGTTTTTCTTTTTCCCACGATGTATACAGGCAAGTGAGCAAATCATAGCTTTAATAACATACAAAATATTGGTTGTTTTTCCTTAGTGGAGTACAAAATATGAAATACGGGGTCAGTTGATTTTATAATTGTATCCAAGGTTCATGAAAGTCAATGTTTCTCTTTGGAAGCTGAAAATAAGTAATTGCTCTAATTGTTTAGCACAGTCAGGTAAGAGAGTAGGTTTAGGACAAACTTTTCACCAAGAACCAGTGCCAAGTGCAGGTTCCAAGGATGGTAGTGGTGTAGTGGCATTGCTTTGCTTGCAAATAATAAGAATATGAATTACATATTAACCAGAATCTCAATCTATTCAACAACCTGGAAGGGTTAATGGTGGAAGAGTATATAGTGATTAATTTGAAGCAGTGCTTGGTGACTCTCAGATGCACCCCCTTTCATTATGTTCCTCAATTGCTGTACCCAAGTGGCAACATTCACAGAATCATTACAGAATATTCTCCTTTCCTTTCCCTGCTTTTGGTCCTATGTCTGTGGACAGAGATACCGTCTTCATTCAATTCAGATTATTTCTGTATCCCTTTCCAGAGATCTAACTCTAGCTTTCTTTGGGTCTTCTTTTTATAACGTTGGCTTCAAAGGCTGGTTGGGATTCTGGCCCGTTGTTACACCACCACAAATTTGGGTTCCAGACCCAGCAATGTCACTTTGAATGTCACATCAAAATTTCACTTGGCTTGGCTTGGCAGAGGATTTCAGTTCTTGGCTGTGGGCCTTCACAAGCTACTTGGCTTCTCGAAACATCCTTGCCTCATCTTTAAATGTGGGTGTTAGTCGTGACCACCTTAAGAGGCCATTATGAATATTGAATGGAATAATCTGTGGAAACCGTAGAGACTAGTCCAACAGAGCTCAGTAAATGTTAAGATTATTACTGTAATTATTATTTTGTCAAGACTTGTATCATTTTCTTGAGATCTTTCCTCCTCTGAAAAATGTCCTACCCTTTTATGAAGTAACTATCCTTTTGCCATTTATGGTTCTCATCAAAATACCTTTCTTCAGTGAACCTTTCCATTGATCTGTTGCCATTAAAAAAATATCTTTGTGTGTTGAGCAAAGCTCTAGATAATCAGGTTCATGGAAAGCCAAAGCTTTAGAGTCTACAGTAACAGATTCATCCCGCCACGATTTTGGATACGGATGTCCCAAAGCACTCCAAAACAAATAATACACAGATCACTAGCCAAGTCAAGAGGATAAAAGAGCCTGGTGCTTCCTCATCAAGGAACCATCAGTGATGTGGAGGGCACACACAGAATGGCCAAGCCCTAGGAGGTCTAAAATGTTCTAAGCTTCAAAAGAAAGCTCTGTCTCTCTTAGGTCCCTTGTGACCTTTAGGTTGGACCTCCCTGCAGAGGGACAACATAAGCAGAGACCTACCAGCTGTCATCCTGTGGATCACTTTGTGACAAAATAGGAATCTGAAGTTTACAGAAAGTTAGATATGTTGAGTTGTTATCAGCATGTTGCCCTGTAAGATTTGGGGGGGCAGGCTGTCTCCCCTATATTATTCATCGTGTATGTTCATTTCTGTTTGTTTGGGTCATTCATTCTGTGTCAGATTCTCTAGCAAACAGAAAAGCACCCTTTTTCTCTATCAGCAAATAGAGTGGATATAATGTCAGCATGTGCTATTAAGAAAGTTCTCCAATGCCATCAGTCAAAGTAAAGCAAATGAGATGAAAGACATTCGTGAATAGAGTTGAAGCTCTAGAAAGATAAAAAGAAGCCTAAGAGCCTTAAAATGGGTGTTAATTGGAATTTTTCCTTTAGAAGAGACAAGTTGTGTTATGATGATTTCTTTTATCCTTTACCTTCTTTAACTACACGCTGGGCAATCTTATATTCCCTTTATGTTTCTAAATAGCAATAATATGCCTGTGGACTGAAATAAAAGCACTTAGACTATTGTTTCAGTGTCCAAACAGCTTCTTTATGGAGAGAATATATTCTCCTCTCCAGCTCCTACTCTTGATTTCGTTAATCACCATGTTTAACTTTTAACCAAATATGCAGGCATCAGTAAGTGGTGTTTTTAGCTGCCTTGCCAGCTCTCTTTTATTTCCAGATGCAGCCTCACCTTGCAAAAAAAGAACTTTCTTTTCATAAATTGCACTTTCATAGAAACAAATGGGCTGGCAGTTAACTTGCTACATTATTTTGTTTACTACTTACTGTAATTGATAGAGACATCATTTAACTTGATATGACACAGGAGACTGGAACCTATAAACTAATTGGTAAGATATTAGAAAAATGACTATTGCACCAATAAAGCAAGTTTTGATAGGGTTATGATTGTTTGGGGCTGTTGGTTATACAAATAAATTATTCTCTTTGATCTTTTCAAGTTATATTTTTTCCATCTTCTGTATATGCCCTATTGGATGACCATGTTTAACACAGAAGCTAAAAATCACAATTAACAAGAAAGCTTCATAGTTGAATGTTACAGTTGCCCTTTGGAGGAATGAGCTTGTCTATAATTTTCTACTACTTATATAGATTTTGTTCCTGTTGTGCTCCATCCTTTTGACAGACGATTGCTACTGAAGTTATGTAGTTTTAGAAGTCTATCCTTTTCTTCCTCAATGTAGAAGGGCCAGAAAATAGGCTTAGGAAGATATTACAAAATAATCCCATTTCCTTATTTATAAACATCTAGTTTCCAAAAGGATCATTTTTTTTAAGGCAGTTATAGTATTGACAGTGTGATTAGGTCCCTACTAAGTGTGGAAGAGTACTTTCCCAATATAAAACACTAATTAATGCAATAATTCATTCAGTTATGGAAACAGCCCAAGTGTTCATGGACTGATAAATGCATAAAGAAGATGTGGTGTGTGTACACACACACACACACACACACACACACTGGAATATTACTCAGCCATAAAAGGGACTGAAATCTTGCCAGTTGCAACATGGATGGAGCTAGAGTATAATGCTAAGTGAGATTAAGCCAGAGAAAGACAAAAAACATACGATTTCACTCATACGTGGAATTTAAGAAACAAAAGAAATAAAGGGGAAAAGAGAGAGAGAGAGAGAAAGCAAAAAAACAGACTCAGAGAGAAAAACTAATGGTTACCAGAGAGGCAGTGGGTGGGGGGTGGGTCAAAGAGACTATGGGGACTAAGGAGTGCACTTGCTGTGATGAGCACCGGGTATTGTAGGGAAGTATTGAATCACTATATTGTACACCTGAAACTAATATTACACTGCATGTTAACTAACTGGAATTTAAATAAAAACTTACAATCAATTCAGAGCTCAAAGGTTTCCTAAGCACTGGAAGAACTGGATGCTACCAATTAGTAAGAGCAAGCTTGGGAATCTTATAAAACGATTTGGTAGGTCTTATTTTAAGAAGATGACTTAAATCAGCAGTTTGTCAAACTTTTAAAAATCATGGGTCATTTATATAAAGACTAATTTTTAGAAATTATTATAAAGACACAGATTTTAAATGGCAAATGGGGAGGAAATAATTTACACAGCTTGAAAATTCTCATTAAGGAAAGGACAATAGAAAAAGAAGAAAATAACTATCAGGGTCAAAAGGTTAGGAATGTTAGGCATTTTTAGGAAATATAATAACATTTATTGCTGCTCTTTTTCAAGATTAAAGAAAACAAATTAAAATATTTCCCACCTATTAAATAACAACATCTTATTTTACTATTATACATTGGCTATGATTCTGGGCCAGAGGAAGGAAACGGAAATTGTGTGTCCTCAAACAAACTTAAAATATAAAAATACTTAGATAAACCCACAAAAACCCCATAAAACCTTTTAACTCCAGCTTTAGAACACCTGCTGAATTCAAACCAACAGTTTCTGTGAAACAGTTCTTAAAATCCTGCTTTTAAAACATGACTGATACACGTCCAGAGCTTATCAAGACGTGTTGGCCAGAGTTCACAGGCTTAGCCCTGGCAGCCGATCCCGTGTGTCGTAGGGTAAGGATGGCTAGCTAGCCCTGTCACCGCAATGCAACAGCTCGTACGAAGCCGGCCGAAGGCGCGAACCTCAGCAGGCGAGGGCAAATCAACCCAATGTGAAGGACAGAAAATCCTAAGCGGCTCATTTTGATTTTACAGGACACACTGCTTATCGCCCGGGTGAAGATTAGGTTTGGCAGTGTGGCTGGCTCCGTCCCTCCTGTTGGGTAGAGGGTCAACACTGGTTTCTTTAGCAGGCCTATGGGAGCACGTAGCTCAGTGAGCCAACACTTTGCCCCACCTCCTGGAGAACACCAGCGACTTAATGTCGAAGGTGCCAAGGACAGCATCGGCTCGGTCTCTGAAGAAATGTTTGTTTTTGTGTTTGTGAGTTATGTATTTTATGGGGCAGAATGCCCTTGCTGAATCTCTTCCTGCTTTTTATTCCGTCTGTTCCCCTGCTCTGTTATAAAAGCTGACGGTGCCATCTCTCTCTCTCTCTCTCTCTAGCTCCTGCAATGGTATATTGATTGAATTTTTAAGAGGAGGTATAGTTGCCCTTAATCTAAATCGTGAATGGTAAATGTGGGTAACAGTCTAAAAACCTGATCCCTCGGGTGTCAGTTAAGCCATGTGGTTGTTGCCTCTGAATGTTCTCGGCAATGTTCCCAAGATCTGCTTACCGTGAGTTTGCTGGGTGAAATGGCACATATTGGGGTGTGTTGGGGTGGTGGTTCGTTAGTATTTTAGAATTACTTTCATAAAATTATGAATTACACTTGCTGATTATCTCGGTGCTCTCCTTTTGGTTTCTCTACTGTTTTTAGATTTTTTTAATGGAGTAGAATTTGTACTGTTGTTGCAGTGCTGATGGTTTTCCAGGGTTGCATGAGTTTTTCCACATTTTACCCGGCTTGGCATATATATGTCCTCTCAGGCTTCTGTGTAGTCAGAATTTGACTTGAGCAAGATATCACAGAGAACATGGGATTGTTTAATTGTTAAAAATAGTGGTAATAGAAGAAACGAGATTCCCCAGTCTCTCTAGCCAACAGCTTCTCCCCTGCTCTCACTTGAAAAAATGACGTGGCCTTGAGGTGAGGCAGCTCCATACGGGCCCTGCTGCTGAGAGTTAGTTCCACTGGCAGCAGGGGCAAGGAACACAATGTCATGTTAATGGTAATGTACGAGAGTGCTGATTTCAAAGTCATGGGAGAGTAGATTGCTGTCTCCAGAAATATTTTATCCTGTGCTGCAGGCAATTATGTTCATCACCAGTAACTTTGGGCTACAAGCACGTTACCTCAATTGACGGTGAGAATAAATTAGATAGTATCATTTATGTTTGATGTATCTGAATTTTTATTGTTCTTGTTTGGAGAAATTGGAACCAAATTATTTGCAAATATGTCTTATGTTTAGGAGAGCAATCTGTAGTGTTCTCGGATTGGATAAATTAATATAGTGATTATATGTCATTTAGGATTTGGATTCTTTTCTAATAACAGTTCTGTGTCAGACAGCCTCCCCTGAGTCCATCGATATTAAAATATTCTGTAGTCATTCTCTTTACCTTTAGATAAAATTACTTTGAAGATAGATGATTGATAGATGCACGTATACACATACATAAACACATACATATGTACGTATGCATGCGTATATATTTAACTGTTTTGATTCTTTAAAATTTCTAGAAAATGAAATGAAAAAATATGATTAAATAGATATAGAAATAGAAAAAATAGATATATGATCTGGCATTGTTCAGAATTCTTATTGCCAGCTTTTATAAATGTTTAAATTCTGTTTACTTGAACTTAGTTTTATTTTTTATTTTCCTTCAAAGAATGACTCAGAAATACCCACAGAATATGCCATATGTTTGGTTGAAAATCTTTAATTTAACAAACATGTAGTAATTGATCCCAAGCCCCATGTGGGGCCACAAAAATAAATAAAGCATGGTCGCTTCCTTCAGGGAGATAGAGCCACTGGACAGAGGCAGACATGAGAACACAAGTGCATAAGCACAAGTCATGGGCACACGTGGTTGGGAGAGTGTGGCATAAGGAGGTGAGCTTAGGAGTTCTTCAGTCTTGAGTTACAGTCCCAATTCTGCCACTGGCTCACCATGTGAAGGTGGACACGTTAGTTAAGCTTCCTCTTCCGTTTCCCTCTACAGAGCGGAGATAATAGTAGTGTGTTACCCCGGGGGCTTCCAGAAGGTTTAAGGAAAAGATTTATCCCAAGTGCTTAGCCAGTGCTAAGTACCTGGTATGTACTCTGAGGAGACACATGCGGGGGTCTGTGCAGTTCTCCTTGGGGAGAAGGGGAGGGATTCAGAGCCAGCCTCGCAGAGGAAGAAATGCCTGTGTGCACTCTTGATGGAAAGAAGATGTTACCCAGGTGGAAGGGAAAGAACATTCCAGGCCAAGAGCACTGCATACATTAAGAAACAGAGTACCAGAATTTTCTCTTTTGAGGCTAATTTCATCAGATCTGAAATAAAAAAAAAAACTTTTCATTATTTTAAAAACTATACTTTGTAGGATCCCTTTCAAAGTTATCAAAACCTGGCTTCCAAGCTCCAGGTATTTTGGGGACCCAACAAAACATCATATTTTTTTTCTCTAAAACTTGATCTTTTTAAAAATGTAGATGGGGAATTAGTTTGAATTTACCCCTATTTGTACCTACCAATATCGTGCCTTCTTTTTTAAAAATGACACATCTGGATTGCTAATGTCTTTAGAGCCTGTTGTTCACTCTGATCTCCAGCTCCTTTTCTGCTGTAATTGCCCAGTCAGTGCTCCTGCATTTCTGTGGTTCTCCTTTGTTTCCGCGCCCCCCCCCCATACACACACACCCTTCTCTTGAATGAATCACTCTGCAAGGCTTTCTATTGAATTTTGTCCTTTTACCTTTTCCATTTGTCAAGGTCATTTTCAGTTTTATTCCACTTCTCCTAAGGGCCAGCCATCCCCACTCAATTGGATATCATTGTCAAATTTATTAAGAACGCTTTTGAGTCTGTATTCAAGGCATTAATAAGCATGTTAAATCTAGCAGCATTCAGCAGAGGACCTAACCCTGTGGAATTTAATTTGTTTGTGCTAATTTATTTGCATACATCATAAAATTATCCCATCTGGACATGAAAAAATAACTTAGGAGAGCATACCATAAAAATACTGGGTAAAACAAGAGCTAAGTCGCTAAATTAATATCTGTGATGCTTTTCATTCTCTTGTAAGTGAGGGAAAAGGAAGGTGATAATTTTCTATCTCAGAAGACATTAGTATGACTGAATTAGTACTTACTCATTGTTATGTCCGTGTCCTCAGATGTGCATCAGTTTCTGTCCCTGACACTTGATAGCCCGAGACATGACACAAGTACATCACTTACCTCCATGACCTGGTTTCCTCATCAAGAACATGGTGATTCCTGACCTACTACAGTAAAAGGATTGTTGGGAGATCAAATAAGATAAGGCACGGGGAATATTCCAAAACTCCATAGTGCTCAAATCTAAAACAGATTAAGTTTCCCTGGAGTTTGATTCTAAACAAGATCACACCCTTGTCTGTAGTCTCAGCCCCAGGACATCTCTCCAGCCTGGATGGGGGATCTCTGAGGTTGGCCAGTGGGTTCTGGTTTGGTTTTGTTCTGTTTTTTAATATTTTACTTATTCACATATTCATTCATTCATTTATTTATTTACAGAGTGCAACAGGGGAGGGACAGAGAGAGAGGGAGAGAGAGATTCCCAAGCAAACTCCACCCTGAGCGTAGAGCTCCAAGGGGGGCTCAATCTCATGACCCTGATACCATTACCCAAGCCGAAATCACGAGTGGGGCGCCCAACCGACTGAGCCACCCAGGTTCTGGTTTAAGTGGAGCTTGGTTTTCTGGGGAAGCATTATAGAGGTCCTCTTGAATCCTGTTAGGACTTAGTCCAGTCCTCAGTTCTAGGAAGACTTCAGGATGCCGAATGGAAAGTCATTCATCTTAATGTCAATATAATTTGGCTCAGCCAGGAGAATGAAAAATTCCCATGTCACACCAAGTGCTCACTCAGTGCTGTAATTTGATAGCCTGGTTCCAAACAAAGTGAGGAAACCACACCCAGAGTTGACTACAAAGATGGACCAGGATAGAGTAAGAACAGGAACGTGAAGATAAGCTGGAGAAGAGGCCTGGCCTGTTTGGGGGCACAGCAGAGCATCATGGCTGTTTTTATGACCACTTATCCTGGACCTTCTAGTTTTAGGGTATGTGAGGTTTTTAAATATGTTTCACCAGTTCTCCTAAAAGTGTCAAAGTATTGCAATGTACGACTGCCTAGTAAAGGAATTTGTAACATAAATGCAAAAATAGCTCTGTCATTCGACAAGAAATTTTTTTAAGTGACTGAAACAGGTAATGATGGGCCTTCTCCCCCCCCCACCCCCCCCACCCCACCCCCCCCCGCCCCCTTTAGGTTTTGTGTTTTCTCTGTGCTATCTGGTTTATTCCGAAAAACACTTGGGCTCCCTCTGGTGGCCATCCCCGTGTTTGGGCACGTCGAACCTGAGAGCTGAAGTTTCAGTGGCATGGCATGGAATGTTTGGATGAAAGCAGAAGTGGAAATATTAATAGTAGATGTTATTTTCTTTTGTAAAATGACTAGCACTTGGAAACCTCCAAATTAGTCGGAGTATCCAATTCATTCATTCATCCATTTATGTCTCCTCATCTAATACGTTGTTGATACTTGACTTTCTTGGAAGAAGGGGTATCTGGGCTGCAAGTCCATAGAAAGATACTAAGTTCCAATCCTGTACGTCAAACAGGTTTTCCCAAGAAGTGATTCTATGAGGTAGCAAGTTCTTATGGAATGCTTCGTGTGTCTTAGACCAGAGTTAGGCTTTGTGGGAGACAATTTGCTACTCACCATTTTTAAAAACTATGAGCACACTCTTCTTTAACTGTTAGCCATATTATTTCTTTTTCTCCTTTAAATCATATTCCCATTCTGTTTTGCTCACAGAATTTTATCCTATTGTAATGTATTTTTTTTCCAGACCAGGTTACCTCTTAATTGTCTCAATGTGTTAGTTAAAGATTCAACCACAGTAACAAAGACTCACACGTAACGGTGTTTTAAAATAAGAAGATAATTTTTCTTCGTGTTAACTATCCCAGTGTGAGCTGTCCAGGGTTAAATGGCACCTCTATGTTGTAATGTATTTTATGATCGAAAGTCTCTTATTAATTACCTTCTTATGCTTTCATGTATCAAAAAGAAATATATAAATTTAAATTTTAGTATTTTAAAATTTCTTATGACTGTCTATTAAAATTTTTCGTTTGGCTTGAGTAATAACAGTAGTTGTACACATCTGTCAAAATTAAATATTTTATAGATTTTTTATAAACAATTATTAAATATTAAAGTAAATTATTGGAAAGCCTTCATTGAATGACTTAGATGCTTTTTTAAAAATGAATTCATTATCTATCTGCAGTGGGTTTAACATCAATTCTGTTCTTCTTCTTGGATATTATAAACATAAGGGCTGGGAAAGCTCATTCACATAAATCAGTAGATGAAAAGGAAATAGTTTTACATAGCAAGGTCACTGAACTCTTTGACTCCTAGGCAGCTAGTGTGGTACCTCCTGGAGAGAGGGAGATGATGGGGTAGTCACAGGAGGGGTGTGGGAAGTGTTGCATTCTGGATGGATTTCAAAAATAAGAGTGATGGATTAAATGTGAGGTGAGAGAGAAGGAGAGGAGTTACGGACGACTTCAGGGTTTAGGGTCTGACCGTGTGGAAGTATGCAGTCGCTAACAACTCCCAAAAGGGAAAGCTGAGGATAAAGGGAGCTTGGAGACCCAGTTTGAAAGTCACTGTCACTAGAAAGCATCCAGGATTATAGTTAGGCTTTTGTTCTGTCCCTCTGTCCAGTCAATAGTTAATGATAATAAACATCAGAGAGTGAAAATGAGATTAGATGTTGGGTATTTATACTGAGTAGCATGTGCCTGGGGCATGAATAAAATTAGAATGTGTCTAAAAAAAAATAAAAATAATGAGACAAAAATCAGCAAGGGTTTTATTAAGTTCATCTTCCCCCCTCTGTTATATTTTGTAGATTTTAAGAGAATTTATGTTTGTAAGTAAACTCTGTGTACAACTGCAGATATCACCCTTCAAATTAATAAAAGGTTGATTTATGGGCTATATCAAGTACAAATACTAAATGAATCAAGCTAACAAAGCGTCGCTTAATAGACATCCTCGGGGACCTAATTTAATGAATAGGTAGAGGGATGTTATTTGTAACTGAGCCCACAAATTATTTCTATATGAATCAGTGATTTTAAATGGCTATGGCCTGCTTAAAACAATTTGTTTTCTTAATTAGTTTAATCATTCTCTCTTTATAGTTTCTTATACTACTAAATGAGTTAACCCCCTTTTTCTTAAATAAATTAATCTTTCCAGCCTAGCCACAAATATCCAATTAATAAAGCTTGAAGAATTGAAATAATACTATAATAGGAGGAAAATGATCATATTTTATGTAATCCTTTTAAAATCAACTAACATTTGTTAAGTGCCTACTATGTGCCATGCAGGAACATGCTTTGGCTCTAGAGATATGAAGTCCAGTAAAACTAATTCTTGACTTCAAAGAGCAAACAGCCCAACAGCTTAAACAGCTTAGGAGCGAAATAGGTAAATAGGTAATTATATCAGAATGTGGTACTGAGAGAGATGGGAGTTAGGTGCTAAAATTCTCTGTGCATTCTAAGAGCCATGTCACTTGAACACAAAGGATTTCTGGGAAAATGTTTCATTATTCACCCCTCTACATTCTCCCTCTTGACTAGAATGCAGTTACTAAATTACTGTATGACTCCAGACTAGGTAAATTACAGGTGACAGAAATCCACATCAAGCCACCTCAAAAGCAAACAAGAGGGAAAGTTGAGGACTCACATCCCCAGTACACGGGGGGAGCAAGTATAGAGCTGACCCTCTACACTTTGTAATAGAAGCCAAAAGCTCTACTTTCTGCTTCTCCCCAAGCCTGGAAACATGGCCTCCACGGGTCCTGAGTTCTTACCCAGCAGTTACAGTTAGAAAACCTTGGGGAAAGACACTGACTGATCTAGTGTGGCTAGAGTAGCCCCTCCACCCCAACTCTGAGCCAGTGTGGATGAGATACCACTGTGGGCTCAGGTCTGAAGATGGGGAGAAGTTCTGCGCCCAGAAGAAAGGGGGAACAGGAAATAGTAGCTATTCACCTCTCCTCCTCAGGGAGGCACATTCAGCTGACTGCTAAAAAAATCAGTCCCCTTCCTCTAGTGTACTCAGATAACAACATAATGCAATCAATATCTCATTTGGGGCTAGTCTTCATCCCTTGTTTATGAAGAAATAGGACAGAAGCACTTACGAGAATAATGTTGACATCACATTTTGCAATAGCTTTGATTGCAATGAGTATTGTGCTTTAGAAATTCCATGCATTCCATTCAGTCAGAAGCATAATTTCTTTTTCACTGCCTTCTTAACATGTATGATGTGGAAATTAACAAGATTTGGTCTTGTTAAGTCTTTTGAGCTACTTAGATGTGGGTTCTGAACCAGTAGATGACATAAGCAATCCCATTTGTCCTAGAATATTAGAGATTCTTCTTTTTTTTAATCTATTTGATTTTAAGTCTTTAAACCCTATGAGCCAAATTTACATTCAGATGAGTCATTGAAGCCTATATTGTGTGCCTAAAAGGAAATGTTTATGCCAAGAGTCTCAAATGAAGTCTAGTGAGACAGTGAATTTTTTAAATAATGGTTATCTTTTACTGATCATAAACGTAATAATGCTTATGTTGAATATTTGGAAACATAAAAGTATTTTTAAAAATTTCCCATAGATGCCACCAGCCAGAGCTCTGTGTGTTTCTATATTTAACATACAGAAACAAATATACATATAGAAACAAAATTTAGTTCATACTGCATAGTTTCATATTCTACTTTTTTTAATCAAGTTTTTTAACAGATTTCTTTTATTATCTAACATTGTCTCAACCATATTGGGAATGAATTTCCTCTACAATGATTTTTTTTTTCAATTATGTATATCTTGTCAAGGTTAGGTTTCATACCATCCCCTTCCTGTTTCTGGAATTATTTTTAGTTATCTTGCTGTTGTTCTTCCTTCATTTTTGACATTCTAAGATTCCCTCTGGTATTATTTCCCTTCTGTCTGAAGAACTTCCTTTAGAAATTCTTGTAGAACAGGTCTGCTGGATATGAATTCTCCTAAATTTTCCTTCATCTGAAAATGTCTTTATTTTACCTTAATTCCTAAAGGATATTTTCACTGGATAGAGAATTACAGGTTGACAGTTTTTAATCTTTCAGCATTTTTTTAATGAACCAATATTGTTACATTTGCATTAACCAAAGTCCATTGTTTACATATCTCCTTTGTTTTTGTGGGGTTTTTTTTAAAGATTTTATTTATTTGACAGAGAGAGATAGCAAGAGCCAGGAACACAGGAGGGGGAGTGGGAGAGGGAGAAGCAGGCTTCCCGCGGAGCAGGGAGCCCAATGCGGGGCTCGATGCGGGGCTCGATCCCAGGACCCCGGGATCATGACCTGAGCCGAAGGCAGACACTTAACGACTGAGCCACCCAGGTACCCGTGGCAGCCACATTTTAAAAAGTAAAAATAAACAGGTGAAATTAGCTTTGATAATATATTTTCTTTATTCCAAGATATCTGAAATATTCCCTTTTCAACATGCAACCAATATAAAACATTATTAGCAATATATTTTACACATTTTTTTTTCTTGTACCTGGTCTTCAAACTTCAGCAAGTGTTTCACACTTCCATCCAAAGTCAGACTAGTCACATTTCAAGGGCTCAGTGGTCACCTGTAGGACCAGCTAACAGCTCTACCAGCACCTAATAGAAGGCCTGGCACATCTTGCTGAGATTGAAGGATGAGGAAGTCAGGAAAATGGAAGAGAATACATGTTAAAGGCAAAGGGAATGGATTGGGCAAAACCTCCAAAATGGAAGAGTTTGATGTATTTGAGGGATTGGAAAACATTCTTAGCAACTGGATCAAGTGGGAGAATGGTGGAAATGAGGCTGGAGAGGTAGGCAAGAGGCAAAAGTATGGAGAGGCTTTTAAACAGCATTAGGAAGTCTGGATTTGTTCCAAGAAGAATGGGGAGCCATTAAATGTTTTAAATAGAAAAGCGACATGATCAAGATTGGCTCTTTTTAAAAAATCACCATAATTCACAGAGCAGATGGGCACGGGCGTGTTCCCCAGAAGACAGTATAGAGTAGTGGCTAACCGGAGGGTTCATGTACCAGAGTTGCCACCTGCCGGCCATATAACCCTTAGCCTCAGTTTCATTATCTGTGAAATGGGAATGATAAAAGTATATTCTTCAAAGGGTCATTGTGAGTATTCCATAAGATAATTTGTGTGACTGACTTATTTTACTTAGCCTAATACTCTCTAGCTCCATCCATGTTGTTGCAATTGGCAAGATTTCATAAGTCAGTCAGAGAAAGACAATACCACATGATTTCACTCATATGTGGAATTTAAAAAACAAAACAACAAGCAAAAGGGGAAAAAAGAGAGGGAGGCAAACCAAGAAACAGATTCTTAACTATAGAGAACAAACTGATGGTTACCAGAGGGGAGGTGGGTGGGGAGATGGATAAAAACTTAAATAAATAAATAAATAAATAAATAAATAAATAAATAAACTTAACTATTACCATATGACCTCCCCCCAAAAAAGATAATTCATGTGAAGCACTTAGCACATAACATTCAATAAATACTTATTCTTATCCTCCCTGAGATTGGAATAGTCTCTTGTAGGATGAATCCACAAACCTTCCTTCTTTCTCTTCTTTTCTGTACTCCTATTCTGGAGGACCCTAAGCAGATGAGAAGAGAAAAGAATGGAACAGCATCCCTTACCCCACAACCCCAAGTCAGAAAAGAAAACCACTTTCACTATCTTGTCCTTCACCCCAGTTTGTGATTACTTTTATATCCTGAGAACAGTTTTCATATGAATTGTATAGTCTCAGAGTTTTCTCTGCTCTATACCTTCATAAAGATTTCCCATAGGCTCCTCCTTTAAAAATACTGTAAGATCACAGAGGTTTAAACTCCTAATGGTAATTAGAGAGAAGTAATTCTCAAAATGGCTATCTAAGTAAGAAAAAGCAATGATACTACCAACTAATAACAAATCAGTTATTTATGGTGTTTTCAGGCATAGTGAACCACCCAGGACATTTGACTTACAAAGTTTTGAAATAAGATAATTTAGTACAATATTAAATCACATGGAGAGTGTTTCCCTCACTTTTAGCCAAAACATGTGAACAGCTGAGGCTGTCCCCTTCCTTCCTTCCTTCCTTCCTTCCTTCCCTTTCCTGGTACTACATCCTCCTCTACATTCTGGACGGAAGCCCACTGTGTAAAAAGAATGAAACTTTCAGTCTTTACTCCGAAGAGATCTACTTTAAAAAGCAGTCTACCGGGGCATCTCGGTGGTTCAGTCAGTTAAGTGTCGGACTCTTGATTTCGGCTCAGGTCACGATCCCAGGGTCTGAGATCAAGCCCCCGAAGGCTCCTGTGCTCAGCGGGAAGACTGCTTGAGATTCTCTCTCTCCCTCTCCCTCCCCCTCTGCCCTTCCCCGCCCCGCACTCTCTCTCTCTAAAATAAATAAATCTTTAAAATGCAGCCTACCATTTCTTTAATTTTAAGCTGCACCAAGCAGAGATTTGTAGTGATTCTAATGCCAGCTAGAGGTTGAGACAAGACACCAGGTAAGCAGTGGAGTCCTCCCTTCCTGTGTTGGGTGGGTGCCCAGAGCAGGCCTGTGTGCCCCCTATAGCAAGTCGTGACTACAGTCCCACACGTAGGCTGTTCTGTTTCATGGCTGCAAAACGACCCTTCCAGAATCTGGACCCTCACGTACCGGAAGCAGATGGGAATGAGATACTTGGTGTTTTCTCTAAAAAAACATGACTGACTAACTGATATACTGACTAACCCCAGTCTGGCTGAAAGCTTTAATCAAAGGGCTGTAGTAGCTTTGCTATGTATGTTCATAGCTATGCTATGAACATTTCACCTTCCAAGAGGTACTGTGAAAATAAGTCCAGAGGGGGAGCTAGAATCCTCATCTTACTTCCAAAAAAAAAAAAAATTATGTCCACAGTTTAAGTTTCTAGTCAATAAAAGAACACAATAACATTTGATTCCTTCTCATTGTACTTGCAGATGTTTCAAGTATTTCTAAAGCCTTTCAAATTACTTTGAATAAAAAGCTGCCGACCCTGAGGTAGAAATGCCAGTTTTCTAAAGTACGATTAAGCCTCCATCAGCTTATTACTTCTCCAGTAATAGTAAGGCTTTAAAATTTGGGTTTCTTCTTCTTATGCACACTCCAGAAAATTAGAAAAATACAGAAAGGGAAAGGGAGAAAAATATGAGTGTAATGAAATGTTAAAGGTTTCATTTATTACACTACTTATTTCTTTGGCCTTTTAAGATGTACAGTTTGTGTGTCTCGTTGACATCATCATCTGCACTAGTACAGCTTGATGATTAAAGGAGAAAAAGAAAGAAGACTGTGTTTAAGGAATCTGGTTTATAAGCCAGCTGTGGAATGAACTGGTATCTTAACATAGTACGTATGCTTTCCCGGCTTGTTTTCATATTCTATAGGATAGGCTTTTCAGGACTTTGATGGTTTCTATTTTGATGAGCTTTGTAAAGACTCCAAACGTTTCTTGAAAACATTAATAGGTTTTTGCTGTTCCAGGAATTTTGCATAACATATGATTATGGTATGTTTGCATAACATATGATTTGTGATAGCAACAAAGGTACTGCTGCTATCAGGTTCCTGAGCCCTTAAAGGTTATCAAAATCATTTGTATGTTCCTGGCCTGTATGGGTACTAAAATTGTGTTTATTATAGCTTTAACCTACTGGGTTGCTTGAGACAGAAAAAGAAATCTTTTAAAATTTCCAATCAATACCAGTAAATACACCTACATGCAGAAGACTGTATAAAAAGTCAATTTAGTGCATGATTTTCAATTCCAAGTGTAGGAGAAAGAACTCTTTTTTTTTTTTTAATGGTAATTATTTTACCTTTCCCAACTGGGAGTTACTATGCTATTAAAATAATGGCTTGGGGCATTTTGCAAAGCATACATTTAAAAGCCAGGAAAATGTATTTGTGTTTTTCTGTTGGAAATATTTGTCCTAATTAATTAATTTGTTCCACATTAATATTTATTAGTTTTAATACAGAAACCAATGGCTACGTTCATATTTCTAGGACAAACTGCTTTCTAGACCTTCCTTGAGGTAAAGGAAATACAAAGGTCAACTTGAATGTTTCTCCCTTCCAACCTGAAACACCTGAGTTTAGATTTTGAACTGAAGAGAAATGTCATTCCCAGGAAGGAAGAAGCAAAAGGAAAATGGTCCATAAAATGATTGCCAACAGCCAATAATGTTATTAGTCTTTCTGTGTTTAACCCTGAAGAACAAAACTGGAATTTGAGAAATGAAAAGAAGAAAAATTATTTCCATTCTTTTCATACTGCTGCCCGGTGAAAGCTCCACAGAGATTTCTCCACGTAGTAATCAAATAAATATTTAATGAATAATCTCTATGAACAAAGCACCACAGGGATTCCAAGATAACAAGGACACATTTTTTTATGTTAAGGAGCTCATGTTATACTTGGAGAAACAGATATGTACATAACTGTGGCACTAGCAGTCAGATGTTTGCAGTAATGGGGATTCAGGACATGCAGAGAAGCCCAAAGGTCGAATCAGGACACAGGTGACGTCGGTAGGAAATGTACTCCACAGAGTCCCTCAAAATCAAGAAATTCAGGAACACTTTTACCTGATCCCGAATCTCCCCACATGGTCATTTCGATTGTTTCATCTAACACATTGATTATAAATCTTCAAAGCACAAAGAATGAGAAAAATCACCTGTAGTGCACTCATTTTTTTTTAAGTGGTTTCTGTACCTTCTTCGATTGTATCAGAGGGTGTCTCTAATTGGGCCAATCTCATTTTTTAAAATATTTTGTAATCCAAACTTAGCATAATTTACCAGAATAATTCGCTTGGATTCTAATGTATCACCCTAGCACAGTACAGAGGACATTCTCAAATATCCATGGAATAAATTGATATTTACATGTTGTTATTCAAAATGGAGATACATAACATGGTAGTTCGTTACATTATATGTTATTATAAGTGTGTTATTATGTTACATAATTTTAAGGATTAATTTATACTAAATGGGTTTGTAGTTCCAAATTTTTAAGAGATGGGAATTTTGCCCTTTTTTCAGGATAGGTAAGATAGATGTAATTTTGTTTATATATTACATAAATATACATGTTTATATGTATAACTCTCTTCTCTACATTTAGGTTTTAACAACCC